>NC_084798.1:56090550-57432075 GCF_963169125.1 Humulus lupulus | reverse complement strand
ATCATTTGCCGCCAATTCCCACTAAACCTCTAATTGTACTCAAAATTCCCATTTAAATCCACTAATCCTCAAAATACTAATATCTTCTCCCAAAAATATCTCATACCCCAATTATTCCGAGTAAGTCACCAAATTACCAAAATACCCCTAAGCCCACCTCGAGGCGGGTATTAATCTCCCGTTGTGACTTTTCCGCTACTTTGCTCAAAACGATCCACTCCTGCCAAATATCACAAATATGTCCACTTAATCATGTGGTCTCAAGCATAAAGCACATAAAACCACGAGTCTAAATTACTAAAAATGCCCATTCTAAACCAAAATGGGCCTATAAGCACATTTAAAACACTTAAACATGCATAAGAAATCATATCATAATATAACTCATATAATTCACATAATTACATATTTATTCAATTAATTAGCACATAATTACTCCACATGTCTTCTGGACACGCTAATCAAGGCACTAAGTCTCATTAGAAATTCTGGGACGTTACAACTATCCCCTTCTTATAGAAATTTCACCCTCGAAATTTATTCAAACATCTTGGGATATTGGTCCTGCATATCTGACGCTAACTTCAGAGTCGTGTTCTTTACCTTGTTACTCCCTTATAACTCTCTCACTAGAGTGACCATCTTGTGTTCCTTAACCCTAAGTTTGGTAAGGATGAAAACTAGGAGGATAGAAGAGAAAACTGGAGAGAACTAGAAAGGTGGGTAATTTGGTTGGACGGAAGAGAGAGGGGAAAAGAAAATTGGATAGAAAAATGTAGTGGGACAATCTGAAATATTTTCTCTCCAAAATAAAGAGAAAATGAAATAGAAAACGTGTGACTTTATCATTTGAAGTTTAATGACTAAAATGCCATTGACTTTCACATTATTTATTATTTTTAATAAAACATTATTTTATTTTTCTCTTCACATTTTTATATATCTTGAAAATATATTATATATACTTTTATTTTTTAGTATAAAAATTTTAATTATAAATTATTTATATGCATTTTTTTAGAATATAAAATAAATGGAAAAAAAAAAAGAATAGTATACATGATAAAAAAAATTATTTTCATGCTAATTATGATAAAGTTATAAGAGAAAAATATAAAATTTAAATTATGAGTAATGCATAAAGATAAATATAAATATTAATATAAGGGTAAAAATGTCAATTTTATCTTACATACCAATCAATAGAAATAAAATAATTTTCTTTCCTCTCCTTCTACCAAACAAGTAGGAGAAAAAATATATTTTTTTATTTCCTTTATCTTTTCTATCATTTCTATATTTTCCATCCCTCTTATTTTCTTTCCTCTCTTCCAAACATAGGCTAAGACTTTATCCTTTCTATCGAGACTTCTCACTGGCTTCTCTTCACATGCTAAGTTTCACTATCATTCTAGGGTCTCTTAACCCCTAATAGGTGTAGTACTCGACACATCTTTTCTTAGCATCAAATGCTAAAACACACTATGAACTGCTGCCAATGTCAGAGCAAAGCTAATATGTAGGCCACTTGCCTAATTCATTTCCAGAATATCAAAGGTTTAATAAATCTAGAATCCAATATCCTTTATTTTTAGATTATCTTATCTCATTAATCAACAATACTCGTAGAAGCACAAGGTCTCCAATCCTAGAACTCCACGTTCCCATATCTAAATTTGTGCAACTTTCATGCCTTTTAAATAAGGCGGATATTCTGGCTCTAATGATTTCTAATAAATTCATTGGTCCCCTGAGCCATCTCAGGACAGAAATACTTCCTTTCTCCCATTTCCTTCCCATAAATGGTTAATTTTCGCATCTTGTCTCATAATATCACATACGGAATCACTCCGGTTGTTAACTGATAACCATCGTTTAGGACCCAGTCAAGAGATTGTACTTACTCCAAGGTCCCTAAAAACCTAATTCATATGCCCAAAGCACATTATTTAACATTTAAGTTGTCCCCTCATATTGTCTACCTATTTGAGGATGATAAGTGATACCAAATCTCTGTTTTGTACCCCTCGCCCTTTGCGAGTCTTTCCACAACTTGAAAACAAATGTGGGACCTCAATCCTATAGGAAATACATATTGCAGGATCTTTATTTATTTTTATGTAATTTATATATTATAAAACAAATATGCAAATTCCTAGAACATGCTCCTATGAAATTGATACAAATACAAAGTAAAGCAAAAACTTACATTATGCAGCGGAATAGGAATAACTCCTTCCTTCAATCTCTCTAACCCTTGATTCATTTCTGTAGCAAAGTATTATCAAGAGATTGAACTAGATCAGCAACACAGTCTTCCTCACCAAGCCTTTGATCAACCTAGAACTAGTGTGGGCTAGTTCTAAACACGTGAGATAGAGAAGAGAATAAGAAGAAAGTGAGTGGCCAAGAAAGGATTAGATTGTCTAGGTTTTTACTTACCTAATTAATCAACTGAGAATAACCTATGAAAACTCTAGATATCATATTCCTTATATATGTAACTTAATGGGCTCTATTTAAATTTAAATTTAAATTAATTAAAAAATAATAAACAAAAAATTAAAGTCTTGGGCTCCCACAATTGGACTGGGCCCAAACTCTTTGTTTTGAATGTAAATCACAATTAGGCCTAAATTCAAAACATTTTATTTATTTATTTATTTTTAATTCATTAAATAAATCCTTATTCAAATTAACTAATTATAATTTGAAACTTGATTTAATATTATTTATTTATATTGACATCAATTTATCAATCTTTATAAATTTACCCAAAGATTCACTTTTATTCTCTAAATCTCATATCTTTGTAAATTTTCCAAAATTGACCGAGTCAACTTTAAAAATCCTAATTGATAATTAAATCAATTAATTGAGACATTCTAGATGATTTACTCAAAGGTGATGCGGGGACCATGGATCCATGAAATCAAGCTCCAATAAGTTACTGTGGATTTATTAATGAATAATTTCACTACTTTATTAATTCCTCATGACTCCATTATAGACTTGGAATTAAACTCTTGAATTCATAGAACGTATTTTCAAAACCATAAATATGTTATCCATTGTTATAACCATTACAGTCAATTAATCCTCTATCGATGACTTACTAACGAGAAGGGTGCAAATTACCATTTTAGCCCTCATCAGTATTTTATCCTTAACTCCCACTAAGTTCCTTATAAATGATATCGTGAACTTAATCATAGAAATGAGATCTCAATCATTTAACCTTTTGAACAAAGAAATTAAGGAAATCATCTTTTCAATTCACATACAGAAGTTATAGATTTTATATCTATGAATAATACTCCCATTCAATTACACTACTAAATCTCCAAGATGTAAGTATGGGATAGACCGTAGGGTAAGCTGGTAACGAACAAGTCAAAAGACTTAAATAATATAATTAGCAGAATATTATCACTTAGAACTAAGATCGACTTAACCTATGGTCAACTTTGTGACAATGATTAGATTTGATAACAACGATACTTATTTATCAATCAATAATCAATATCGGTCCTAGTCCGATGTAACCAGATACATCTGATCTTATCTACTTGGTCAATGCCTTGGACAAGACATCACACCCCAAATGTGTAAGTGGATCATATCGTAGATTGCCTAATAAGTGAAAATCCAATGCACTGATCTAATCTTAGGACTCGTTCTTTTGAAAATATAATTACAACTATAATCCACTATGACCTGGTCACTATAATTGTAACTATCCATATGTTCGGGATTTTATAAATGTTTGTATTATTTCAATAATCATGTAATAAAACAAGCAAGCAACACGGTTGTCAAACTAAATGATTTCTACTACTTTTATTGACAATATGAAATTATGTTACATGTCCAACATGCTTTTATAAGGGCATAAAACCCAACAGATCCGACACTATAAACTTTGGTGCCCAGGGAGATACACCATCTCCCTTCACATATAACTTAACATACTGTTTGTTGACGACATTTTTCATCAAGTACAAAGTGAGAGCAATTAAGCAAGTATGATTCAAAAAGAAAAGAAGGAACATAGATTTTTTAAGTGGTTCAGCAGTTTAAATCTGCCTACGTCCACGAGTCATTTTATTGAGGTCTGTGTTCAAGCTTTTTTAGAGCAATTTCACAACGACTTTCTCAATATAAAATAGTGTGTGTTTACAAATGACTATTCCCAGACAATTTATAGGCCTAGTTATAAGAATACTCCAATAATCTTAGGGATATTGCGTTACCCATATCATGTTTTGGAGGAGACTCTTGTTGCCTTCAAGCCTGCAACTCATGCTCGAGTGCAAATGACATAGCTCTGGAACTTCATGTATATTTGTACAAGTATAACATTATTACTTATTAAATACGAGCTTACACCTTACGAGCCTACATTTTGAGGTTGTTTATCTATTCTCGAAATTTGGGTGTAACATTTTACACCCTGAAAAGTGTTTGTTCAAATGTTATGAGATGGAAACTTTTGAACTTCATTTTCAGAAAATGTGCCCACCTACCACACTCAAGTATGGACACGTGTCAACACAAAGATGGATCCTAACAGTACTTGATACTCTCTTTCTGCCCACGTCCTTTCCTATCCCCCTTTTTTGCCGCCAGTTCTTGAGATTAAACGTGGCCCATTGGATCATGTTTTAACCCGAATGAAGGGCTCAGATTCCCCTTCGAATGCCACCTTTTTCATATTTAAACCATTATTTCATCTCTTCCACTTCACTTTTACACTTTCAATTTTCAAAAGAGAGAACACGAACCAAAGCTCTCAAGCCCTCGCATGTTCTCTAAGCCAAAAAAGTAAAGCAACCTTGGTTCGTTCGATTCCATCGCCTTATTCCTACTTCCAATCTTCCAATCCACGATCTATTCATTCCCAAGGTCGACTTTGTGTAATTTTTCAAGCCTTGCTTTTTTTTTTTTTTCTTTTTAATACGGCTCTTTATGCTTCCATACATGAAAAAACTTTCTTGGTTGAAATTTTTACTATATGTAGAATTTTTTTGATTCATAGGGTGCATAATCTTGACGGGTAGAGACCTGTTTGGGCAAAAAATTGGTAAAGAACTAGTAAAAATGGCTTCTTTTCTAATGCACATAACCCGATGATATCCCCTTTTTGGGTAACTACTCATTTCTTCATAGAAATTTGGGATACACCAAATTGGAAGTAACTGTCCCACTCTCACGTGGATCAAATCTCGGTGCCCCGAGCTTATAACAAGTTGGCTATGGCATTCGAGCAGTCGCACTATTTTGAGTCCTCGAGCTTGATTTACTCTATCTCATTTATCTTGAGCTTGCGAGCTCAAGTTATCAAGGTTTTTTCTTTTTATTTTCTTTAAGTGATGGACCCTCACCCTTTTCATTATTGTTAGATGATGCAATCTTCAGAGAATCGGTGTGTAGCGTCTCAAATTTGCTAATAAGACTTAGAGCCTTGATTAGCGTGCATGGAGGGAAATAAGTGGTTTATTATGTTAATGTGTGAGTTTGATGAGTATGAGATTAGAAATGCATGTTTAGGTGAATTAAATATGCATGTGGCCCCCGTTTGGTTATTAGGGGCATGTTTGTAATTTTAGCCCGTTCAGGGCATAAATGTAATAATTGTGAATATTTTGATATATTTGTGATATATCAGTGTTGCATGATCCGAGATAGTCGTAGGGGGTTGTTTAGCTAGAAAGTCACAACGGGGTCGAATACCCGACTCGGGGCAAGTCGAGGGGTATTCCGAGCATTAGATGTTTTATTAGGTTATCGAGTTATGAAAATAAATATTTGGAGATATATTTAAGGTTAGAATGTTTAGGAGGGAATATTGGGGACATTTACCATTTTTCCCTCGGGGATGTATTTGGTACCCCGAGCCTTTGAGGTAACCTTAGCGACTTAAGTTAAGAAAAACAAAACTTGGAAGCATTCAGAACTTAGTGAACTGACCCAAACCTCGCTTCCTTCTCTCTTGTTTTCTCTCAACCTTGCCACGGGAAATGTTGAAAATCAAGCTACGAATTGGAGCTCTAAACTTGGGGATTAGCTCAGTTTCAATTTGTGGATTCAAGCAGAGGCTAAGGTAAAACTCTAAACTGTTATTTTAGCTATTTAAATTTTGTGGTTATTAGCTAGGTTTTTATTTTTCTTGAAGCTTTGAAGTGGGAGATTGGAATTAGGATAAGATGAGGTTTAAAGCTAATTTCTTGTTAGGTTTTGTTGCTGAGATTGTAGTAGAGCTTTTGTGATGATTGACTTGAATCGTTGGGTTGATTTTGGGGTAAGTTGGCTTGGTTTTGGAGGTAAAAATGGAGGATTTTTCTGGGTTCGAAGGGTCAGGTTGCGGCATTGTTCTTCCTGAGTCGCAGCCCTCTAAAACAAGTTGGAGGCCAGGGGGAAGGGCAGGTAGCGGCGCACCCTAGCTTGGGTCGCGGCGCACATGGGGTATTTTGGGGGGATTGATTTCTGGTTGAGGCGGACCACAGAATGAATGGGTTCATGGGATCGCGACACTTAGTGTGATTTTGGGCTTCAAGGAGATTTTAGGCTTGAGAATCCAAAAGTTAAGGCTCGGGATGGATTTTATCACTCGAATTGATAGAATTCAAGGTCCCGGAGACTAGAATTATGATCCAAAGCTACTTAATGGATTAGAACTTGATGGATGGATGTTGTTGATACGTTGTGACTAGGTTTTCAACGAGGCTCAGCTAGGGGACTATGCTCGGGACATCGGTGCTTGGAAAGCTCAGGACACAGGTAAGAAAACTGTTGTACCCGTAGAGCAAGGCGAGGCCCTATAGTTTGTGTTGCAGGGCACAACCCTATATGATTGTGTTGCAGGGCAAAGCCCCCATTGAAGATGTTTATATGTGTTTAAGTATTTATTTAATTATGCTATGTGTACATATATATGAATGAACGGCAAGAGTTGGGAACGGTGAAGGCCGAGAACAGCAAGGGTCGGGAACGGCGAAGGCCGAGAACAGTGAGGGCTGGGAACGACGAAGGCCGAGAATGGAAAGGCCAAGTACGGCAAGGGGTCGGGAGCAGCGTTCATCACGTGGAGTGCGAGTTTCCATGGTGAGACCCTAAAGGATACCTGGGATATCCTCACGGTGTAGACCGCGAACCCAGGGCATGGTAATGCACCTGGGACGACATGGTCATTTGTGTTTAGCCTGTTGGTGGCTTGTTTATATGTTGAATGATAGATATGCATATGTTATTTGCTTGTGTGGAGTTTTCTTGCTGGGCTTCGGCTTAGGGTGCTCTATGGTGCAGGTAAGGGCAAGGGAAAAGTTGACCAGCCATGAGTACAGAGAGCGTGAAGCGACGCGTACATGTTTGGCCTGCCTGGCTTCCACGGCTAGGGGTACTTTTGGGAAATGTTTGTATTAAACCTAGTTTTGTCTTTAGTCGACTTTAATCATATTTTGGAATTGTAAATATTTCTAAACGGTATTTTGGGATCCCAAATGTTAAACGCTTTATAATTTTCAATGAATGGATATATTTTCAAATTATGTGACTTTGTTTATGGTTTAGCTACACTTTTGTCTTAAAACCTCGATTAGCGAGTTAATTGCACGTTTTAAACTCACTTAGTAACGGCTCTAAGGAAGTAGGCCCTTACACGGTGGGGACCCAAGCTTGCAATCCCTTACCACCCACTGTCTCCTTAAGTTGAATCTCCATTTAGTCATAATAAACGATTGATTCGGGAGCACAAAGAGTGCCTCAAACGGGAAGACATCTGAGCCCACTTCTGATGTCAAACTATTGAGGTCAAGGAGGGAAAAAGAAAGAGATTATGGTTTGTCATGTATTCTAATCCAGACCTTGAGGTTCGTCTGATCCCCTTAGATCCCAAGTGTAGGGTTACTGTAGCATTTCCCCCAGGCAAGCTCTCCTTCGAATTTACAGAGGGTACATCAAACCATCCAGCCATTCAAACAACCCCTGAAGTTTTTTCTGCCCCGGCCTCGGAAAATTCTTTATTCGAGGCTGAAAACTACCGAAGTTTCGTCACCTCCATGAGACAGATTTTGGACATTCTGTCATTCCATGGACTAAAGTTGTCCAAAAAATTGATGTGTTGACCTACCAACTCTGACGAAAAGAGCTATTTTTCTCCAGGTGAAGATGAGCCGAAGAGAAAAGTTATGTTCGCGACTTGGAGTTGCGAGCATATACGAGCTGGGCCACTACTTCCTTTAAAGGAGTACTTCAGAAAGTTCACTGACTACGTCGGTATCTCCCCCTTCAAGCTCCAATCCAATTCATATAGGGTCCTCACGGCATTTAAGTCGTTATACCACAAGAAGAAATGGGA
This sequence comes from Humulus lupulus, assembly GCF_963169125.1. Lineage (NCBI taxonomy): Eukaryota > Viridiplantae > Streptophyta > Magnoliopsida > Rosales > Cannabaceae > Humulus > Humulus lupulus. The sequence goes on along the minus strand of NC_084798.1, from coordinate 57,423,719 downwards.
TAGACCCTTGGCACATGATATTTTGTATCTCTATTGCCTGAAAAAGTAACCCTTCCCGAGCTCACAATGGGGATGGCTTCTACTACCTCTTGAGCTATCAGAGGGAGAGAATGTTGTTCGAAGACATACCTAATCACCCTCCAAACTTTAAGACCGCCTTATCCTAGACAAACAGGCTCGATCCGTCCAGATTTTATTATTTTCAACAAATCCGTAAGTATTTCCTTGCAATTTTCTTCTTGAATTCTTTCATCTTGAGCTAGAAATTCTCATCCAAGTTACTTATGCAGCCAATTACCACTGCCCAAAGCCCACTAAGATCATGAAGGACCACATGGAAGAAATCTTGAGGCTCTCATATGGCTAGCGGTCCCTCAAATACCTCTTTCATGAGGAAAAGGTCACACTAAGCGGTCTCCTCGGTGCAGGCGAGTCTACAGATGTTGCTGGGACTCATAAGTACGCAAGGTGGGAAGATGTCCCTGTCCCAACTACCAAGCTTTTGTCCAAAAGGAAGCATTTAAGCTCACATTCTCGAGCCTCTATCCCTCGCCTAGTTGAACCTTTAGGCTTGGGGACCAAAGCACGAGACAAGGCCTCTCCAAGCTCGTTTAACGGAGGTAAAGTTGTGTTAGACCTGTCTATGTGGTCTCCGACCCTTTTAAAATAAGAGCCCAATGTTGTAGTCCTTTTTAATGATCCCCGTAACAATTTTATGACCTGGTCGGGGGAAGATCTTAAGGTACATAGGGACGATAGTTGGTTAGGTAAATACCAAACCATGTATAGTGTAAATGAGGTTTGTGAAAGGGTAGCCATCCAACACAAGACTAATGACTATAGGGATTTGTTGAGGTCGTCCCTTACTTATCGAGAAGGAACTCCCTTAGAATCATCTAAAGATAGAGGGATTTACTGGTCCCCAAGTTCGAGCCAGATGGGATCTTCTAGTTAGGTTCCTTAGAAGTTCTCATAATTTTTTAACATGATTAAGTACTTAATATTTACTTTCCTTTTTTCAGGCAAGATGCATTCGTACATTGATAACATTCTTAGCTAGCCCACCGTGTCTAAGGGGTCCAAGCGCAACAGGATATCCTCGAAGGGATCTCGTTTCTCCAAGGTCACCCAAACTACCAACGCTGCTCCAGCAGCCTCGAGACAAGCTGAGTCGGGCCCTGCCACTGTTCCTTTGGTGTTCTCAAAGGTTATTGTTCCTCCTCCTCCTTCGAGCCGCATGAAGAAAAATCGTCCTTCCTTCACTCCAACCCAAGATCACAAGCTCACGGTCGCAACCTACATCCCACCTCAGGAGCTTAACTGGGTTTGGATGCCTTGACCCGTATGGGTCAATCCTACAGCAACCTCAGGGCTCCCTAGTGGGAGTTCATAATAGGTTGTAAGAATTCCAATGCCCTTTTCGACAAGAGTGGAGTGTTGTTCTCTTCGGTAAGTTTTCCATTAAGATTGATTAACTTTGTGCTTAATGCCAAACTCTTTGTTTCTAGGTGTTTAATATATGTTCTCAATGCAAGCCTTTCTTGCCTTTGTTGGACCACAAGGTTGCAATGCACAAGGTGTACGCTCAAAGTACCAAGGATGCACAAATTAAGGTCGAGGATGACCTTAAGATGGCATAGAAGGAGCTGGAGGCAAAGGACCTAGAGCTTAAGCGGGTCCACGAATCCTAACCTCGATATCAGTTTCCTAGCTTACAAGGAGATCGAGTATGTCGATAGGTGGCAGGCTCGTTTGGAGGAGGAGGAAGCCAAGCTCACAGCTCAAGGGGCTGCAAAGGCCATAGAGCAAGTCAAATTGGTGGATGTTGGGACTGCCGATCCATGAAGATTCAAACATAGGCTGTGACCCATGGTACTTTTTGATAATTGTAATTACCATTTTTTTTATGCCCTTGGTGGAAACACAATTTATAGCTCGAGTTTGAGTTGGTTTTATTATCTTGTGAATGCTTTAACTTAATAGTAGTTTTTATGCTTTTAATTTTCTAGCTAGAAAACATTTTTGCATATCAACTACCTTTAGCTTTTTTCCTTAGTATTATGCGTCATATTTCTATTGGGAATAATGTCCTTAAAGCAATGTAGTGGACAAATGATTTAGTGAAATAAATAAATGAATTGAATTATGTTGTATATATTTTATGTCCTATACCATTCTTGATAATATTATGTAAATATCAAAAAATTCCCAAGTTCATCTATGTGGTCTAAATCTCATATTGATATGGGAGGATCGAGATTGAGATAATGAACTTAAAATAGTTGGCAATAAAATAAAGTTATAGAATATTTAGATTAAATACTGATAGTACAATTCACTAGTATTATGAATACATGTGACCTAGATCCAGGTAACTAGTGTAGTAAGACACTTAAGTGGGGTTGCTTTATATATTGAGAATATATAGAATTGGACGAGGTATGTTTATTGATACTTGATTAAATATTGTTTCGTAGTATTAATTAAACACATTAATCGATGATCATACACAAGTCGATCTTACTCCTGAGGCTACTATGAACTCCTATATATGTCATCTAATCCTTTGATTCATGTGTTAGGGTTTGTCAAAATGATCAGGCTAAAAACTATTATTTTGGGGATTCAATGACATATATGGCTGGAGACATAATACACAGATATAGAACATATATCTTCTTATAGATTGAATAATGGTTCCCTATTGGGTTGACTTTATGAACTGAAAGATTATTGAGCTTAAATTCGTAATTAGATTAATTAAAATTGGTAAAACGATAATTTATTCTCGCTTAATTATAAACTATTAATGGAGGATTAATTTGTATGTAATGATTATATCAATGGACACTTTAAGGTTACCATAAAGTACTCATTAAATGAATGTCTATAATTACAATAGTGCAATCTCGTATTTTTAGTGGAATAATCATGAGATTAATAAATTATGATTATTAGATTAAAGAGATTTAATCAATGATCTGTATTTATTGGAGCTTGGAATTATAGGTTCATTAGTCTCCAAGGCGACTTTATCAACATTATTCAAGCGAATAGTTGGTACAAAGGTGAAAACTGTGAATGGCTTATTTTAGAAGAAATTTGTTCTTCAGATCAAGCATACAATTATATGATAATTGGGGTCAAATAATTAATTATGAAATAATTATTAATTTGTCGAAATAAATTAATTAAATTAATTAGATGTAATTTTTGAAATTACAATTATAATTATTTAAGATTAATTTTTTTATAATAACACAATAAAAGGAATTGATTTTTGAAATTAATTATTATTTTGAGTGGGAGAAATAATTATAGTAAGACAAAATTAGTTTGAATTATTATATTTAATTATTTAATAATAAGGTGATAATGTGAATTTAAATATTAGATTTAAATTATAAATCTTGTTATTCATCTTTTCATGATAATGATGAAATCCTGATTTATTGATTATTTGGATTATATTTATTAATAATTAACTAATTGAAAGATCGGAAAAATAGAATATTCCCAATTGTAGGAATATACTACATGCCAAGCACAATCCCAGGAACTGGGCTTGTGCGTGTGGCACTAGAAATGTACCAGACATTGGTATTTTCATTTTATTTAATTAATTAATAAGATATTTAAAATGTTTAAATATGGATATTTCCTATATTCAAATTTGTATCTACATTGTCTTAATTATTAAATATATGATAATAAAAAGCTAATCATTAAAATTAAATTTTTGAAATTGTGAATTTGAAAATTTTAATTTTGAACTATGTTGTCATCTTTTTCCTTAAAAAGATGATATCTTAATTATTGGAATTAATATTTATTATCTAATTAAATAATTGAAAATTGAAAAATAGAATAGTCACATTATAGGGAATATGCCACACACCCAACACAGTGCTAGGACTGTACTTGTGCGTGTGGCACACTAACAATGTACGAAATATTTGTTTTTTAATTTTATTTAATTACATAAATCATTTTTTAAAAGTAAGAGTCTCCTGTTTGAATTCCTATTATTATTATTATTATTAAACCTATAAATACTATATGATGGCTTTTAGGTTAAGGTTGGTGTTGGTCATTTTTTTTTTTACATTAGAAATATATATGTGATATTCTTCTTCTCCTTATTTTCTCAAAAGACCTCTAAGAAAATAGATAGAAAAATACTAAGCTTTTTCCTATAGCCATAATCTGATATCTCATATGTTGAGAATATATCATGATTTACCAAATTGAAACATTGTTCTCTATGTGCCCACACACATCTTGAGGTGTAGAGAATGTCCTCGAAGATCTTGGTTGAGTATTCAAAGCATTGGATACGAAGATCGAATTTTATACGAAAAGACTCAAGGACTCTTGATAAGCTTCAAGAGGTATGTATATCTATTTTTAGTTTTAATGCATTTATATAAGTGTATATATGTATATGTATGCATGTATGTATGTATGTATTTATTAATATATGTAAATAACATTCGATTAGCATAATGTAATTAATGGATCCACATATAAATAGTTTATATGAAATTTTTTGTTATATACGTGTACCACCTACCACAATTTCCACTACACACTAGGAACTTGTTCCTAAAAATAAGCATGGAGTGTCCTCTTCTGTACAATCTCCCGCCCAAGATAGTATACCTTGGTATTTTGTACATTAGCTTTCGGGCCTCGTTCCGGTCTATAGGCAGGTTCTTAGTTTCGAGGTATTCGATTATAGGTGTCATCCAAGTAGGTTGCGAGTTGATCATGTCAACTTCGACCTCGTCAAGCTCGATTATGCTTGGTTCTGGCAATAACTTCATTGGTACCACTTTGAGTGTGTCGGCCTCATTGGTTGTGGTGAGTCAGGCTAAGGCATCGGCATTCGAGTTCTGTTCTCGCAGAACATGCTCGATCATTTAGAACTCGAATTGTTCGAATGCCTCTTTTAATTTTTCTAGGTATGCAGCCATCTTAATTCCCCGAGTTTGGTACTCTCCTAACACTTGGTTAACTAGCAACTGAGTATCACTATAACAGTGTATGGCCTTAGCTTTTAGCTCGAAAGCTACTCAAAGCCCCACTAACAGTGCCTCATATTCAGCCCTGTTATTTGTAGCCTCAAAGCCAACCCTTAAGGTTGAGTGAAACCTATTTCCTGATGGATTTAATAGGATAATGCATGCCCTCAATCTGGTCTCATTGGAGGATCCATTGACATAAATTCTCCACAGCTCGCGAGCTGGGGTTATGACTTCTTCATTGGTGATTCTTGTACATTCGACTACAAAATCAGCCAAGGCCTGACCTTTTATCGTCGCTCTCAGGTGGTATGTGATCTTGAACTGCCCGAGTTCAACTTCCCACTTTAATAGTCTTCCGGATGCTTCATGTTTCACTAATATCTATCTTAGTGGCTGATCGATCAGCACATGAATGGGATGCGCTTGAAAGTAAAGTCAAAGCTTTCGAGATGCATGAACTAGGCATAGTGCTAGTTTTTCCATCAGTGGATATATCGATTCAGCTCGCAACAGTCTTTTGTTGACGTAGTGGACTGGCCTTTGTACTATCGTATCCTCTTGAACAATTTCCTTAATAATTACCAATGCCTATGCACTGGTTTGGAATTTTCCCCTCATGGAGATATTATAGCATTCTCAAGCTACTAATTGATCTCCTTTCAACATCCCGATACCACTAGGCATTGGGAACTTTACGACCAAATGCCTAACAGATGTGACTGGCCCCAACCCAATCAGGGCTAGTCTCACGAGCAGGACATTGTAGGCTGATGAGGTGTCCAATACTATAAATTCCAACATCTTAGTTATCGAGATTGGATAGTCTCCTAAGGTGACTGGGAGCTCGATGGATCCTGTACTCACAATTCCCTCCTTTGAGAATCCTTACAGGGTCGTTGCACAAGCTTTTAGGTCTCGAACTAACAACCCCATTTTTTCTAGTGTCGCCTTATAAAGGATATTGACCAAGCTTCTGCTATCAATGAGGACTCGACAAGCCCTCTTATTTGCGAGTTGGAATGTTATGACCAGGGTATCATTGTGAAGAAATTGGACGTGGGAAGCGTATTCTTCGGTAAAATTGATCGGTTGGGTTTCGACCCTCTTATTTTTTGGAGCTCGCAGTTCAGGAACATAAGGAGATCCATCTCCCATCTTTAGCTCTTGGATGTATCTCTTTTAAGCATTTTTTCTTGCCCCTGTAATGTGAGGTCCCCCAACGATGGTTATTACGCCTTCTCCATCGATTGGGGGAGGTCGACTATCCTCCCTTGTAGGTGGTATCGCGGCTTGTTGAGCGGGTTGAGCCAAAGCTGCTCTTTGATTAGGCGAAGCCTGGGCTTGATTTTGGTTTCAGATATATTGTCTAACGTAACCCCTTGAGATAACCCCTCGATCTCATCTTTCAGCTATCTACATTCCTTAATTGTATGACCTATGTCTCTGTGGAATCTGCAGAACTTATTTGAATCTCTCTTGCTGCATTGATGTTGCATTCCTTTAGGTCGTCTAAATGGGACCTGATTTTCATTTGCGACAAATATGTTCTCACGAGTATCTATAAGCTCAGTATACACGGTGTATATGGAGAAATGCTTATCTCCTTTCTTCTTTTTACCCTCGTCTGCCTCGGGGTTATTTCCTTCAATATTCTTTCTCTTAGAAGAATTGTCTCCTGAGGGTTGAGCCGTGGATGGCATGGCCGAGTTCGTAGTTGAGTTAATGTTGATCGTTGTAGTTGTTGAGGGGGAAGGAGCCAGCTTAAGTGTTGGCCTCGCCTCTTCTACATTGACGAACCTCTCAGCTCGAGTGATGAACTTGGTTATCGTTCTCACATGCTTCCTTTGTACATCGTCCCAAAGGGGAATTCCCGGTAATACTCTAGCTCGCATTGCCATGAGGTGACTGTTGTCATCAATGTTGCGAGCTCAGGTTGCTTCTATATTAAATCTCCCCAAGTAACTCTTTAACGATTCCCTTGGGTACTGCCTTATATTTTTCAAAGAGGAAGCCTCGGGCTTGATGCTTTCTGCAGCCTAGAATTGTTTTTTGAATTCCTTAGAGAGTTGCTCCCATGATGAGATTGAGTGCCTTCCAAATTTGTCAAACCAACTCTTTTGCTAGTCTAGTGAGTGTGGTTGGGAAGAGCATGCATCTGAGATCGTATCTGACATTGCTTGCCCTTATTCCCATGTTGAAGGTGCTTAAGTGGCTACCTGGGTCGGTAGTCCCATCGTAGGGGGCCACTTGAGGTATCTTGAACCCATTGGAGAAAGGCGTGCTCGAGATATGTGAAGCAAAGGGTTCGAGCTCCTCGTCTAAGTCATAAGCCTTATCCTTGTTTTTCCCATCTCGAAGAAGTCTGATTGCTTCCTCGAGTTGGTTAATTCTTTCTTGAATTGATTCCATTGGTGGGAGCCTGTACCACCTGGAGCTGGTTATTGTTCACAAGAACTCTAGATCCTTGTTGCAGTATAGGGTTATAGTAATTCTTGTACACAGCCTGTAAGGGCTCCATTTGAGCAATTAAGTGTGCCCTCAAGTCTGAGTTTGGCTGGTTGGATTGCCCCCGGTTCTTGTTTAGACGATCTCGATGATCAGGATGATCATTCAGATAATCATAATACCCAGGCTCGGTGTTATAGATACTCAGTGACCTGCTATAATCCTGGCTTCCCTCAAGGGAGCTAACAGTCCTCTGCAGCTGCTGCTGCTGTTGTTGTGGGGCATGTCTTTGAGGTGTATTATTCACATGCACCCTAACTCTGATAGCACGTGGCCTCGATACATAAATTCCTGATGGCTAGTGTGGTCTAGCCTGTCTAATGTCCTTGATGTGCCCCTGGTGGAACCTCACGGTCACCCTTTTGCTCGGGTCAAGCCTAATGGCTTCTGTCCCGACTTCCACTTCTAGCACTTTGGGCAGGCCTCTGAAGCACCCTTTCCCCAGCTCAGTTTCCACTAAGAGCTCATTGGGATACATCTCAAGATGGATATGGATGTCCAATGGGTGATGGAGGATGCCTAATTGGATATGGAGGTGGTCTCTCATTGTTCGCAGCTGGCCTCGCTAGTTCTAGGTTATGATTTCGGGGTGTTTGTCAGGCAGCTCGGTTGTTCCCAATGGAGACCGAAACCACTCTTGGTTGGTTGGTTGGTGAGGGGTTTCGAGATTACACCCCAGACTGGTTGATTACATTACTTGCTCTAGCCCTTGTAGCTTATCCTTGTTGGGCTTCTCTTTGCTCGATCACCCTTGCCGTAGTGCTACCTCAAGGACGTCTCCTAGTCCGTCGTGGGGGCGCCTACAATTTTGCAACCTTCCTCATATTTTCTTCGTTCAGTCGCGTAGCTTTATCCAGACTTTCTCACAGCCTCCGATTTTCCAACTCCACCATTGGCACATATCTCTCACGATTATAATAATCCTCGTTAGATGGCCATGACCCCTGACCAGGTTCTCACGGGGCCGATGACGCACTCCCTTCAGCAATGTTTTCCTCATTCACCAGTTGTTTGCTAGGACATCAGGGAGGTTCTTTCATTTGAGGAGTGTTCTTTTCGAGGATTCTGGGTAATGGTTGACCATTTCCATACCCAGGGATGTTGCCAGCAGGTGCAGCCATAGTTTGTTCAACAGAAGGTTTGAAAGAACAAGAATGCTTAACGCTCTTAATGAAAGCACCAAACTGTTGAAGATGTTCTTCGTCAACTAAAAACGAGAGCAATTAAGCAAGTATGATTCAGAAATCAAAGAGGAGCAAAGATTTTTTACGTGGTTTAGCAGTTAAAATCTGTCTATGTCCATGAGTCACTTTTATTGAGGTATGTGCTCAAGCTTTTTTAGAGAAATTTCACAGAGACTTTCTCAGTATAAAATAACATGGATTACAAATGACAATTCCCAGACTATTTATAGGCCTAGTTACAAGAATCCTCCCTTAATCTTAGGGATATTGCGTTACCCATATTAGGTTTTAATTAGGGCAATAAATCTTGTAGTTTTAATACAATCCATCACATTTATTGTAAATAAATATCCTTAAACAATAGGGTTGATTACACGATTTGAACTAAATCCCCTGATTATAGGGATTTCCTAATAGCATTTCAGTGTATTAATTTAACGCGTCTTCGAGCTCGAATACCACTACAACGCACTTTTAAGATCACATGTAGCTTTGAGCTCATCATTCTAGTTGTCGCTACCTCCTTGCGCTATTGGTCTTTCAAACTCATCTTTTGGAGGAGACTCTTGTTGCCTTCGAGCCTGCAACTCATGCTCGAGTGCAAATGACATAACTCTTGAACTTCGTGTATATTTGTACAAGTATAATGTTAATACTTATTAAATATGAGCTTACACCTTGCGAGCCTACATTTTGAGGTTGTTTATTTATTCTCAAAATGTGGGTGTAACGCTATTCCACATTATAATTTATTCGCACAGGCAGAAAGTGTGTTGACCTGGTATACCAAGTCACAACCTCTCATACCAAAATCATCTTACTCACATTCCTAGGCAATCCATTCATCAGGTCCATAATTATATACACTCATGTTTATATAAAAGTGCCTATTGGTCATAATAACCCCGCTGACCTCTAGTATTTAGCTCCAACTTGTTGAAAGGATAGACGCTTCACCACCAATATACAGATTTCTAACCTTGACACACGTTCATGACTCCTAAGTGTAGCGAGGATGAAGTGGTACAAGATTCATACAAAATATCGCTTTCTTGATGCCAGCATCCATCGGAACATGTATTTGATCCTCATATCTCAACCTATCTATGTTAAAATAGTAGAGTTCTTAGCCACTACTATTAAGATTCCATTTCTGTATTTTATTATTTGTAGAAGTATATCTGCCAATTATTAACCGCAGATTCTAGGCCAATCCTAGTTGTTTCCTCAACTGACTTTGCTATAATCTGTTTCGAATCATACACTTGGCTTGAACCTTCCCAACCCAAGGCATCAACCTCCATGTTAGTTTTCCCTGTGTAATAAAGGATTCACCGTCAATTCTTCACTAGTTCTTACCAAAATCTTTATCTCATATTCAACCCCTATGGGTAACACAACACTCTATATTTTTATGCCAGTGTATGTCTCACACTTCTCCCCACATAAGTATTGTTTCCACACCTTAGATGCAACATCATGATTGTCAACTCAAAGTCTCATGTAGAATACCTCTATTTTATTCCTTAACTACCGTGAAGCATACACCATCACCTTTCCAGCCTACATACGGACACATCCTAGTCCCTGTCATGTCGCGCCTCCAAATACTGCGAACTTCTCATTTTTCAAACAACGAAACACGTATCCAATATATTGTCCTTGCATTTTAGTCCACCACATACTTATACCAATTCCATGGATCGATGATCAATCTCTTCTTCAACTCTCGGAAGCTCTATTCGCATTAATCAATTAAAGAAAACCTTAGGCTCTCACGTTACTTTAGTCAAAGGTATTATAATCCTCAAAGATTCTTCAATCAAATGTCGAAGGTATTCCACCGGTCCCGAGAAACCTCTGACCTCTGAAGCGTTCCTTTGGTCAATTCCTTATTTCTTCTATCTTAACCAAATCATGCATGACCCCATTATTTCCCATAATGTGACTCCAAACATCACCCGGAGAAATCAGAACTCATCCTTTCGAAACCTTATCTGTAATCTATATCTTCTTAGTCTCTGTAATATCAGACGAAGATGTCGCTCATATTTTGTCTCGGATTAGGAGCAGGCCATAACATTCCCAATAAATCCAAATACAAATTGTCTCATTAATTCTCGAATTCTATATTTGTCAGATCCATACAGGTCGCTGAAGTGTTATTCAGTTTGAAAGCCTTCATTGAAAATCCACAACACCCATACTTAGTGCAAGAGGTAATTCTTAAAATGTCTCGTTCCTTGATCCTCAGCTGGTAATAACCAGATCAAAGATCAATCCTTAGGTGCATTGTCTTACCTTGCAACATGTCACACGATTCATCAATCCTTGGAAGTGGATATTATTCTTGATAATTACCTTATCCAGCTATTTGTATTCGATCCACAATCTCACTAACTTAACCTTCTTCTTAACAAATAATGTTGACGCATGTCGTGGTGAGAAGCTCGGTCTAATCAATCCCAAGTCGAGTAACTCCTTCAACTGGACCTTTAATCCTTTCCACTATGTTGATGTCATTCTATATGGTTCCTTGAATACTGGTTCTATTCCTGATGTCAATTTAGTAACAAAATCATTCTCCTGATGCGATGGCAACTCTAGTAAATCCTCTGGTCCAACCTGTGCAACCTTCTTGGTATCCACCACACCAGCTAAAATTCCATGCATCTTCCTTCAGATAGGTCTCTAACCTTCAATATCAAAGTGATTGGGTTGTGAGGCCCATTCACAGCACCCGTCATACTCAAAATTCACCATTTTCCTTTTGGTGTCTATGGTCGCTCTCCCTTGGACAACCCATCACACCCAGTACCGAGCCAAACTCTTTCATTACTAACTCTATCGAGTCTGCAAACACTCCTTATGTCTACCACTTCTGGTAATGGTCTAATCCCACCTCTAGAGGCTACCAATTCTCAATAGGTGACAACGCCCCAATTTCCACAACATACGTAATCCACAATTAACTCAGTTCATTTATGGCCTTACAAAATAAACCATTGCATTCCAAATGCCAAAGTAAATTCATAATGTATAAGAAGAGACAATGCTAGAAATCTAACCTGCTGCCATGGAGAAACTAGCCTCAGCCTTCGTCTGTGTCAAGGAAACTACTCAAATTGAAATTGAATTGTCGTCCTCCCTCGGTTCCTCCTTCTCCAATTTCGGGCACTTCCTCTTGAAATGACCCACCATGACATTCTCCCAAATAACATCTCCTGCTCTGAGTGCACTTTGGGTAAGTCTTCCAAATCTCACTTCCGCCCTAGCAGCTACTCTGGGTACCCCGGAACCCCCTCTCCATTCTGAGGGTGCAAAATATGTTTGTAGCCTTTCTCTTCTGATCACTAGGGTCACCGCCCCTACCCACTCTAGTACACGAAGGCACCACCCTCCAAATGTCGTGCCCTATGCCACTCCCCCTCCAAATCTCATCCTCCAAGCCCTCAACAGTAAGGGCCTTCTCTACTGCCTGAGCATAGGTAGAAACCTCAGGCACTGTGGCAATTCTGATGCCCTGGGCTACCCTGAAATTCAGCCCTCACACAAATCGTTCCTTCTGAGCCTCATCAACCAACACCAAGTCCAAAGCAAACTTGACCAACTCATCAAATTTAATGGCATACTCTGCCGCCATCATATTCCCCTGAACTAGATTCATAAATATGTTCATCTTTGCTGCTCGAACTACGTCATTGTAATATCTTTTCTTGAAAAATTGTCTAAATTTCTCCTAGCCCATCATAACAATGTTCTGCGTCTGGGACACCAATTCTCACCAAGTTCAGGCATCACCCCTTAACATACATATGGCACAGACCACTCTATCATTGTCTACCACTCTCATAAGGTCAAGGATGGAGTTGATCATGCCCATCCACTGCTTAGCTCTGAGTGGATCTAGACCTCCCTCGAAAGCTGGAGGGTAATGCCTCTAGAACCTCTCAACTAGTGGTTCCCATCTGTTCTCAACCTCAGGTTGAGCCAAAACTAGTGCCACAACCAGCGGAGCAAACTAAGCAATGTTCCATGGCAGAACCTGCTGTCTCAACCACCTGATATCTTCATCTTGTCTCTGCAATCTCACTTGCATATCTAAAAAACATCTGCTGCCAATTCCAAGGGGCAGACGAGAGGTTTAGGCCTCGATTATCATTTTTGGCCTTGATATCAATCCTTCCATGTCCAATTGACTGCCTTGGATGCATAATTTCCCGGTATGTCTGAAATCAATGACTCGGCCCATCAGGCATGATAATCTTACCCATAAATTGTCCCATAATCAAACCAAACAACCACAACATTCACATGGAACAACAATGCTAAAACACATGTTTCTAATATTCATATATCAATCAGCAGGCCCTGATCTAGCAGTATATATCATGCTCTCTATTCTAGCATACAGATAAGGCATACAGTTTAGATAAACATTTAAATAGGTATTCAACCCATTAACCACCAAACCATGAGTCGAGCTTTTCTTAGCAGTGAGCGTACTTATTCAGTCAATCTTCAGGAACCATAAGCCTTGGTAGCTTTGATACCAAGTTGTAACGCCCTACTAATCTAAGACTATTACATTATGTGTTTAGTACTTAACTCGATAAGTGAGTCATTTGGACTCAAAAGTGTAATTAAAACTAAACGATGGTTTAGGTACTGAAAATCGTGTTCAATAAAGTTAAACTTTTCATTAAAAGGTTTGAATATACACATGGGATCCCAAAAGTTTATAAACGAATGATAGTTATATTAAACATTACAGAAACAGCTGACCTAAGCGGCAAAATTCTAATGTTCTAAGTCCCTCAAAATAACTTGGCCATGATGGCCAAGCAGGCCGAATATGTATGCGCCGCTCTAAAGCTCTCCACCTCATGGTTGGTTACCTAAAGCTTGCCACTACCTGCACCCGTAAGTCGAGGCCCAGCAAGAAAACCCCCACACGACATAATATTAATCCAATTATTCATAAGTAATAAACATATGCTTCACAGACGATAAATGCATCCATTCCAATCATATACATCATAAACACATTTCACAATTACAAGTACGTTTATTCAGTCATATGAATCATTTACACGACTCAGGAAAAACAACCTTGCCAAGCAAGTGGGGAACGCACCCTCAAGATTAACTCGCTTTCACGGCTTGCATTACGCACGCTTGCCGACAACCTACGTTACACATGCTTGCCAATCGTCCCCACGTTCAATCACGATGGAAGAATGTCAATCGCACCTGACATTCATAAATAAATGCACTACATTAGATGCATTAACCACATCTACAGATAATTCCAGACTAGTATGCATGACAACCAATATGCTCTATGTGCACATGCCACTTTTCTTACCTCAAGTCCTGTGCAATTCAGCGAGATGACCCTGAGTATGATCCCTTTCTCCCGAGCCTAGCAGAAAAACCATAGCCACAACACATTAAGGGACATCCATTAAGGACTAAAACTAATAAAGAACTTCAAGACCAAGCGCTAACCTTGGGACCCCAGACTCCACTAAACCGGGTAGCGAAATGATTCTCGAGCCTTCTGATTTGGTTTCCCAATCCAAAACAAACATATTCTAAAATTCCCATTTAGTGTTGTGGCGCATCCCAGCTGCGTCGCGGCACCACAATAGGTCGAGAAGCCTCCCTTTAAAATCAGCATTTTGAGTCGTAACACCCACCACTAAGGGCCCTGGCGCCCAACTAGGCCGAGAGTTTGACCCGTAATTTTTCCCCATTTTGAGCCGCGACACCATGGTGGTCTGAGGGAAACCCAAGCTTGAAGACATTCGAATGGGTCACGGTGCTCCTGCCAAGCATCCCAGCGCCACCACAAGAAACCCAAAAATATGTTATTTCAAAAATCGCAAACTGACCCAAACACCCAATTCAACCAAATTTTACACAAATTTAACAACCATAGAACCGACACTAACCATCCAGAAACCCTTAAACACTTAAACACATTACAATGAACAATCAAGTTCCCCAAGACCTCAACTTCAATAAAAGCACTAAAAAAAACCCAAAACCTTAAAGAAAATTCTCATAGGAAATTTACCTCTGCTAAGAACGAGATTCTCAGTTTGAATTCCCTAGCTTGGTAGCTCCAAATCCTCAAGAACAAGCTTAATCCCCACCTGAATCACCTCCACGCTTGTTGTTCCAAAGCAAACTCTTCAAAGTACTACGGAGAACCACTTTTGAGGGAAAGAGAGAGAGTATGCGGGACTGAGTGAAGTGCTCAGCACTTAACTCATTTCCTAGCTTAAAGGTCCAAATGAAAATACCAAAATACCCCTGCCTCCATAAGTCTCCTACCAAAGTGTGGATGGCAAAAATCTACCAAGGAAAAAAGATTGGGTTCCTTATTTAATTAAATGGATAAGGGTAACTTAGTCATGCCTATAGGTCTCACGAGACCACATTCTAGGCAACACTCCTAAGTGCCCCACGAGGTCCCTACCTTGTCGAAGACCCAAGCGCTCCCATGAAGGGCGTGTCTTGCAAAGTTGTACATCATGCCAACGAAGGTGCTTGTGAATGCTATAAAACCCAACAAAGCACGACAAGTTCTCCATGCCTAAACTAAAGGTGTAAGAGTCACCAGACACCTCAACATTGGTCTCACGACTTCTCAAGATAATAAACATGCCTCGAGGGTCCTTACACCTTATCACCCTTGCACCTCACGAGACTCATGCCTCGTGTGCCCCTCATGCCACCTATGTGTGAGGCACTAATGCCACCATCCTGTGAGGCCCTCGCGCCATAGCATCTCACGAGGCCCCTACCTTGTACACTCATACATTGCCTGCGCGCGAGGTGCTCGCACAACCATCCCGCGAGGCCCTTGTGCTCTAGTATCTCACGAGGCCCCTACCTCGCATTCTTATACGGTGCCTACGCGAGGCGCTAACACCACCATCCTACGAGGCCCTCGCGCCCCAGTATCTAACGAGGCCCCTACCTCACACTCCCATACGCTGAGAACTCAAAAGGAAGTCTAGGCTAGGCTTTGGGGCTTTGATCCTTGGAGTAACTAAGGAGTTCAACTGGAATTAGCTTCCAAGTTGAGGTAAGGTTTAAGGTTTTTCTAAGTTTGCTGAGTTTTGTTGAGGATGATTTCTGAGTTTGGATTTTGGATGAAGTTTAAGGACTTAAGCTTGGGAATTTGAGGAGTTAAAGCTTGGAAGGGCACTGAGGGCAACCTAGGGTCAGATTCATCCATTTGAGGTAACAATTTCTGGCCTTAATTGTCTGGGCTTTCTAGTTTTGGTTAGTCTTCTTGAGCTTCAAAGCTCAAATTTGATTTCCGTGTTTGATGATGTGGTTAGCCAGGTTTTGGTGTTATTTGGGTGAGCTATAGTGAGCTATGGGTTCAATTTTAAGTTTGGTTGATGATGGGAGTGGGTTTTTGGAGCTTTGTCTCGGGAAAGTTCAATGAGAAAAACCCAAAAGTTTGCATGTTCTGGTTGTAGCTCTGTAGCGCTAGGTTGGGAGCGCTACAGTGCTAGGCTACGTTTTCTAGGGGGGTTTGAGTCTCTGACTCTAGCGTTGTAGCACCCATCTAGTAGTGTTGTAGCGCTACTCAGCCTTCTAAACTTGTTTTTTGGGAATTTTTTTTAGGGTTTTTGCTTAGGAGCTCGGGGGAGCAGTTTCACCACTTCGTTTGGTGGGATTAGAGGTCCCGAGAACGTGAGTTTGGTCCCGAGATTGTCCTTTAGAATTCAAACTCATCGAAGTACCATTTTATGGATTGTGGCTAGGTGTACGCTAGGGCTCGGAACGAGATCATGCTCGAGGGTCGTCTCTATTAACCAAAGTACTCGGAATTAAAGGTAAGAAAATCACACCCTTATGTGACTATGTGGGACTGAGATTCCATGTATTTGAATGCATATGTTGTGTGATTATGATATGCCATGTGAGCACGAATTAAACGGTCTAAGAATGTCAAAATTGTTATTTGCGCACAAGACGCGTCTCGTCCATTGGTAGCTAAGGATAGCTAAATAATCACTGAACTCGGCCTAAGCGAGCTGGAGACAGTGGGTTAAACAGAGGGTGCGGCCTAAGGGTGTTGACTATGAGTATTGTATAATGAATATTGTTATGTTATTGTTGTTGTCTGTTGTTTATAGCTTGTTTTATACTAAGATGAATGGCTTATGAATAAGTGATGATCTCTCTGATTGGATGACTGTTATTGCATGCTAAATACCTGGTTAACAACTTTATGGATTATTTGATTGTCTGTATTGTTTATGCTATGCATTATGGTTTTCTTGCTGGGCCTTGGCTCATGGGTGCTACGTGGATCTGGTAAAGATAATGACAAGGTGGACAGTTGGAGAGCTCTGGGGTAGAAAGTACATAGTCAGCTACTCGGCCACCACGGCCAAGGGATGGTGCAGGGACAAGAGAACCTAAAGTGCCATTTTGCCATTAGAGTGGCTTGTGTTTGTACATAAACTTTGAAATTTTGTAAACTGTCCTTTAAACCCTGTTTTTGGGATCCCATGTATCAAACGTTTATTTAAATGAAATTTGTCTTTTATGACCAAAATATTTTAACCCTAGTTCGATTATGGTTTTAGTGTCACATTTTTAACTAAAGGACTTGATTAGCAAGTCTTGCACCTTATAAACACATAGCGTAATAGTCTTGGTTATTCAAGGCGTTATAACTTGGTATCAGAGCGTCCTAGGTTTAAAGGTTCCTGAAGACTGGCTAGACATGTACATTCGCCGGTAAAGACAAGCTCGACTCAGGGTTGGGTAATTGTGTATTCATGTTTATACGCTTAAGTGATTGGAAAGAAATATGAATGTCGTTATCTATTTGATTAATAGGGAGCATAAGATATTGATAGGGCCTGGCCCTTGATTGTTGTGTGATGATAGTAAGGCATGCTTATTAGCATTGTTGTTACATGTGGATGAATATATGGATAAACTGTTATATCTTGATTGCTTGTGATTGGTTGTGTTCCAATGGTTGATTATGGAAAGATTGTTACCCTATCATCATAGTCTGACCGCTGAGTCATTGATTACAGATTAACTTGGATAGATATGCATCCAAGGCGATCTATACAACTAGCCGACACTGGGAATGAGGCTAAGGATGATGACCAAGGCCAGAAATATCCGCCAATCCTTGAGAACTAGCAGCAGATTATGGCAGACATGCAAGCCCGGCTTTAGAGCCAGGAAGAGCAGATCCGTCTTCTGAGACAGCAGGCCCCATCAGGGAGTGCTGCATCTATTGTGCCACCTGCAGTGGCACCAGTTGTTCAGCCATTGGAAGTTGGGAATAGGTGGGAGCCGTTGTATGAGTGGTTCAGGAGACAACATCCTTCAACTGTTGAGGGGGAACCAGATCCACTAAAAGCCGAACAGTGGATGAGTATGATTACCGCTATCCTAGACTTCATGAGGGTAGAGGGTCATGACAGGGTGGCCTGTGCCACATTTATGCTGAGGGAGGATGCCCGCATTTGGTGGGAGTTGGCATCACAAACTAGAGATGTTACTACTCTAGATTGGGATGGATTCAAGGATTTTTTTAGCCAGAAGTATTACAATGTTGTCGTCAGAGCAGCGAAGGTTAATGAATTTATGGGGTTAGTTCAGGCAATATGACAGTTACAGAACATGCCCTGAAGTTTGATAGACTTGCAAATTTTGCACCAGATCTTGTGCCTACTGACGTCGCTAGGCAGGATAGATTTATCAGAGGGCTTAATGCTATGATTGCCCGAGATGTGAGAATTACAACAGTACCTGGGGGGACGACTTATGCCCAGGTTGTTTAGAAGGCTCTTACGGCTGAAAAAGTGGAGAATAAGATTTGGAGGGAGAATGCTGAAAGACGGGAGGTTCGTAGAGTAGTGCCACCATATTTAGGATCTGGTAGAGGTGGAGGCCCCAGTGATTTGAAAAGGAAGGCCCCTGCACTTCGACCGCTGCCGGTCCTAATAGGAGGGATCGAGGTGTTCAGGGTGGCCGCCAGGGAGGCAGTGACACATGGAGGAGCTAACCAAAGTGCACGAGGTGCAGAAGACACCATTTGGGCGAATGCCAAACCAAGGCCTATTATGTGTGTGGGGTGGTGGGACACCTCAAGAAGGACTACCCAATAGTGAAGAAAGGGGAAGCAGGGAAGGTGGACAACTTGACTCCAACTCGAGTGTTCACCTTGACACAACCAGAGGTCGAGGCTCGTCCCTCGATGGTGACAGGTCAGCTTTCTAGCGCTGGCTCTCCTTTTACTGTATTGATTGACTCTGGTTTGTTTCTAGTAAGGTGATTGATAGATTTTGTAGACTTAGTGAGTACTGCACTGCGGGGTTTGGGACTATACTGCCTACAGGGGAACTGGTAGTTTCTAGGAGATGGATTAGAGCATTGCCAGTGATGGTTGATGGTATGAAGTTGTCAGTAGACTTGATTGAGTTAGGTATGGAGGACTTTGATATGATTCTAGAAATGGATTGGCTTGTTAGATACGGAGCTACTATTGATTGTAGGAAGAAGATGGTGACCTTTGAGCCGGAGGGAGAGGATCCCTTCGTCTTTGTGGGTGCGGTCTGTGGACCCCCATACCCATGATATCAGCGCTAAGGGATAGGGACCTATTACAGGGGGGATGTATAGGTTTCCTGGCTAGTGTTGTGGATACTACCAGAGTGTTGCCAACAGGGCTAGGAGAGACCAAATTAGTTCGTGAGTTCTTGGATGTATTTCCTGAGGATTTACCAGGGTTGCCACCACACAGGGAGATTCAGTTCGTCATTGAGTTAGCGCCAAGGATAGAGCCAGTGTCGAGGGCACCATATAGGATGGCACTGGGGGAACTAAAGGATTTGAAGATTCAGTTACATGAGCTTTTGGATTTGGGGTTCATCAGGCCTAGCGACTCGCCATGGGGTTCTCCGATTTTGTTTGTGAAGAAGAAGGATGGGGCTCTGAGAATGTGCATAGACTACAGAGAATTGAACAAGTTGACCATCAAGAACAAGTACCCTCTACCAAGGATTGACGACTTGTTTTATCAGCTACAGGGAAAGACAGTATTCTCGAAGATTGATCTTCGATCTGGTTATCACCAGTTGAGGATCAAGGATGAGGATATACCGAAGATGACCTTCCGAACGAGGTATGGGCACTATGAACTTTTGGTCATGTCATTTGGTTTGACCAATGCCCCAGCAGCCTTTATGGACTTAATGAACTGGGTGTTCAAGGACTTCTTGGATCAGTTTGTGATTGTCTTCATCGACAACATCTTAGTGTACTCCAGTTCAGAGGCAGAACATGAGCAACATCTTCGACAGGTCTTGCAGAGATTAAGAGAGCACCAGTTGTACGCCAAATTTAAGAAGTGTGAGTTTTGGCTACCAGAAGTGACATTCCTTGGACATATAGTTGGTGAAAATGGGATTAATATGGATCCATCTAAGGTGGAGGTAGTGAGAGATTGGGCGAGGCCAAGGAATGCCTCAGAAGTTTGGATTTTCCCCGGGTTAGCAAGTTACAACAGACGGTTTGTGGAAGGGTTCTCGAAGATTGCTGCACTGATGACAAAATTGACACGGAAGAATTTGAAGTTCGTATGGTCAGGCAAGTGTGAGAACAGTTTTCAAGAATTGAAACGACAACTTATTACAGCACCTGTGCTGAGTCTTCCTTCGGAGGAAGGAAAGTTTGTGGTATTTTGAGACGTGTCAAGGTTTGGTTTGGGTTGTGTGTTGATGCAGAACGGGAAGGTTATAGCTTATGCATCACGGAAGCTGAAGGAATATGAACAGTGGTACTGTTGGTTTTTATAGATCAAATAAGAGATTATACGCAGCGGAACAACAATCAAAATTGTTAATTTAATCCCACAAGATTTCTAGATCTACTTCTTCACATACATATATATATATTGAATCAAAGATATGAACAAAAAATTACCTCAAGTCCTTCCTCGCTGCTATCTTTTTGTATGGCAAAAATCCTTAAGATCTCACACCAAGATCTTCCAAAATGTTCTCAACACACAAAGAACGAGTGTGGGCTCGCTATACAAAATAATAGGCAAAATCTATTTATCAGATGTTCTCAACACATGAGATCTGATAAAGTTTGGACCTGAGTTTGTGAAGAAGAGTGATCTATGCTTGTATCACTGTTCTCTTTCTCTCAGAGATATTTCACGATATATTTTCTATCCTTGAAAAGTATCGTTCTGAAAAACCGATATCCTATATTTAATATATCCACTATATTAAAAATAAAATATTAGTTATTTTAAACAATTTGAAAATAACTAATCAGTTATTAGATTTTGTTTAAATAATAATATTTTAATCATATTACAATATCACATTATTTATTTAATATTTAAATAACTGAAATTGTGGAATCAAGAAACTACCAAGAGTTTCTTATGCGTGTAGCAAAATGACTGAGCACTGTGTTACACGTGTACCACATGCCAAGGAAGGCATGTGATTTTTCCCAATTTTTTATTATTATTTAAATACCAAAATTCCCAAAAATAAATTAATTCAAAATTAATTATATTTTTGTTAAATCAAATAATTAATTAATTACACATAATTATACAATAATTTTGTTTAGTGCATAGAAAAATATTTTACTTATCAAATAAGTCATTTTTCTCATTTTTGTATTTACCTTTGTCAGTGTTTGTTTGAGCCATTTCGGGGATCATGGACCTATAACATTAAGCTCCAATAAATTGAAACTAAATGATTAAACTCTTTAATCATTATAGTTAATTTATTAATTCTGATATTTCTCCACTATAAATTCAGAATTGCACTCTTTATGTTATAGATATATTTTTACAGAAATCTTATTCTAAGTCGTCCATTGATATAACCATCTTCCAATAGTTCAACCCTCTAATTAATTAGTTCATAAATTAGAATGGAAGAATTACCATTTTACCTTTCTAATTTACTTCTTATTCCCTAAGTACCATTAATTCACTAGTGAATAATTAATCTATAATCTAATTATAGATTAGAGCTCAAAAGCATTCAGTTCCAGAATTAACCCTTAAGGGAACTAATATATGATCCGTTAGAAAAGATTAGATTCTGTATTGTTGATACATGTTCCCAGCCATCCATGATATTAAATCTCCAAAACAAAAGTCATTAGCATCATTCTATGAAGAGACCTTAACAAATGAATCAAAAGATTTAATAAACATGAACAGGAGTTCATGAACACTCAGGATTTAGGTTGATCTATAAATGATCATCAGTTATTATATGAATTACAAGTCTTTATATTGTTAAATTATTTTTGGATAAAGACTTTTATTCATATCGGTCCATGTCATATATAATCATATTATATAAAGCATCTTTACCGAGATGTCTTACCACATCAATAATCTGAATCTAGATCATTTGTATTAACATGATACTCAGCAAACCGTACTTACAACCCCAATTAAAGAATTCATTAACTTTAATTTGTTGTTGTTGACTATTTTTATTCATTCATGTGATCTTAATTCTCTCGTACTAATACAAGATCACATCGTCAATAATGAATATGGAATTTTTCTGATATTTACAAAATTATTCAAACAATAATTTAATAATCTAAATATAACAATAATAGACCATTGTATTTATTTATTTATAGAAATAACAAATACCTTTTACATGCTTTTAGGACATACTCCTAACAATCTCCCACTTGTACTTAAAGCAAGTGAGGCATTTCTCTCAATCCCATATTACGTACATGACCCTCGAATTGCTTTGCAGGAAGCGTCTTAGTAAACAGGTCTGCCAGGTTGTGTTCTGATGTGATTTTGAGAATGGACACATCTCCTCTATGTACGATTTCTCTTACCAAGTGGTATTTGCGCTCTATATGCTTTCCCCTCTTGTGGCTTCTTGGTTCTTTAGAATTGGCCACTGCTCCACTGTTGTCACAGTAAAGAACAAGTGGTTTCTCCACTTCTGGAACAACTTCCCGATCGGAGTAGAACTTTTTGAGCCACTCAGCCTCCTTAGCTGCTTCACAAGTCGCTATATACTCGGCTTCCATGGTGGAGTCTACAATGCTAGTTTGTTTAATACTTTTCCAAACTAATGCTCCTCCTCCAAGAATAAACACTGATCCAGAAGTCGATTTGACTATCTCTATCTGATTTAAAATCAAAATTAGTGTAACCAGTGGGGTTCAAGTCTCCACCTGAATATACAAGCATATACTCTCTAGTATTTCTAAGATACTTGAGAATATTCTTCACTGCAATCCAATGACTCAATCCAGGATTGGATTGATAACGACTGACTATCCCTACTGCATAACAAATGTCAGGTCTTGTACACACATGGCGTACATCAGACAGCCTACAGCTGAGGCATAGGGATACTGTCTCATGTCTTCCTTTTCCTGAGGTGTTTTGGGACACTGCTCCTTGGAAAGGAATACTCCAGAACGGGTTGGCATATCACCCTTTTTGAAGTTTTGCTTATTAAAGCATTCTAGCACCTTATCAATATAAGTTGCTTGAGACAATGCCAAAGTTTTTGTTCTGTCTATCTCTAAGAATCTTAATGCCTAGAACATACTTGGCTTCTCCCAAATCTTACATATGGAATTGTTCAGCTAACCAGTTCTTTACCCTTGATAATGATGTTACGTCATTTCCAATCAGTAATATATCATCAACATAAAGAATGAGGAATACTACTATACCATCTTTGATTTGTTTATAGACACAAGGTTCGTCAACATTTTGTTCAACAACCAAATGTTTTACTTGTGTCATCAAATCTAAGATTCCAAGATCTAGAAACTTGTTTGAGTCCATGAATGGACCTAAGAAGCTTGCAAACCTTTTGCTCTTGATCTTTTAATTTGAACCCTTCTACTTGAGACATGTAAATGGTTTCGTCAAGGTAGCCATTCTGTAAAGCTGTTTTGACATCCATTTTCCAGATCTCGTAATCCATGCACGCAGCTATGGACAAGAGTATACGAATGGATTTTAGCATGGCTAATGGAGAAAAGGTTTCTTCATAGTCAACCCCTTCTTTCTGTGTGTAACCTTTGGCTACAGGCCTTGCTTTGAAAGTCTCTACTTTCCCATCCGCTCCTCTTTTCTTCTTGAATATCCACTTGCAACCAATGGGTTTGATATTCTCAGGTGGATCTTCAAGAACCCAGACAGAATTGGAATACATTGATTCCATTTCTCGGTTCATGGCTTCTTGCCATTTTTCCTTGTCAGAATCATTCATTGCATCTTTAAATGTCAATGGATCGTCTTTGTTTGTTTCAGACACAAGCATTTGAACTTCGTGTTCATAGTGCGTGGGTTGCTTACTAACCCTCCCACTACGACAAAGTTCTATACTATTCTGACTAGAACTAGCAGTTTCCTCTTGCCGAAGACCCAAGCGCTCCCAAGAGGAGCGCGTCTGCAAAGCCTATTCATCATGCCAGCAAAGGCGCCTGTGAATGCTATAAAACCCAAAAAAGCACAACCAATTATTCTAGCCTAAACCAAAGGTTTAAGAGTCATGAGATACCTCAACATTTGTCTCACAAATTCCCAAGATAATAACCATGCCTCAAGAGGTCCTTACGCTTCGTCACCCTTGCACCTTGGGAGACCCATGCCTCGCGTGCCCCTCATGCCGCCTATGCATGAGGCACTAATGCCACCAGCATCTCGCGAGGCCCTTACCTCGCATGCCCATACGTTGCCTACGGGCGAGGCGCTAACGCCACCATCCCGCAAGGCCCTTGCGCCCCAGCATCTCGCGAGGCCCCTACCTCGCTCACCTATATGGTGCCTGCGCGCAAGGCGCTAGCACCACCATCCTGCAAGGCCCTCGCACCTAGCATCTCGTGAGGTCCCTACCTCACACGCCCATACGTTGCCTACGCGCGAGGTGCTAGTGCCACCATCCCGTTAGGGCCTCGGGCCCAGCATCTCGTGAGGCCCTTGCCTCACATGCCCATGCGTCGCCTACGCGAGGCACTCACGACTCAACATCTCATGAGGTGTTTAACTCACTTCCCTGTGTGCTGCCTGTAGGCGAGGTGCTAGCCCATCATCTCGAGAGACCCTAGCACCCTTGTGTCTCGCGAGACATGAACCTCGCACGCTAACATTTGGCCTAAGTGTGAGACGCTACCTTGAACTTCAATCCTACCATCTCATGAGCTCTCGACCACGACTACGAGAGGTCTTCACTTAGTTTAACCCTAGTGGAGTTGGACATGGAAGCTAAGGAAAGACCTTACCAATGCTTGACGGGTGTTGCGAGGAATTTTGTTATTAAAGAACATCGAATGACTAACTCCCAAGATAGGAGCCACGCATCAGCCTTGTCAAGTGTTGGGAGGTACAAATGACAAGGGAAAATGGCCCCAATAAAGGTAGAGGAGGAGAAAGCCTGAGTACAAAGTTCGTCAGGTTAGGTGCATACAAGCTTGGAGATGACATAGTACGAACTAGGAACCCACACCAGAAAAAGTAGTGGATGTACAAGGACAATACATCACGGGACCATCACTACCACGCATCTGACATAGGACCTCACTTCATCATGGAAGGGGGTCGAAAAATTGGACATTGTAACCAAAGAGTATTGAGTAATACAAATATACTCCCCATGTTCACTCTGCAACTTGATTCTAAGTTCATATAGTTATCCTAAGTTCTTCTAAGCTTCTTTACTGCTCTTCATTTACTCTTAAGCTCATAAGTTTTCCAATCTAACTTGGTTGACGAGTTATTACCGTCAACACAAAACCCACAAGGGCAAAAAGGTCATTTGCCGCTAATTCCCACTAGACCTCTAATTATACTCAAAATTCCCATTTAAATCCATTAATCCTCCAAATACCAATATTTTCCCCCAAAAATATGTCATATCCTAATAATTCCCGTTAACTCACCAAAATACCAAAATACTCCTAGGCTTACCCCTAGCTGGGTATTAATCTCCCGTTGTGACTTTTTTGCTACTTTGCTCAAAACAATCCACTCCTGTCGAATATCACAAATATATCCACATAATCATGTGGTCTCAAGCATAATGCACGTAAAACCACAAGTATACCCACCACGAGTTCAAAATTACTAAAATTCCCCTTGTAAACCAAAATGGGTCTATAAACACGTTTAATACACTTAAACATGCATAAGCTGTCATATCATAATATAACTAATATAATCCACATAATCACATATTTATTCAATTAATTAACACATAATTACTCCATGTGCCCTCCTGGCACAGTAATAAAGGCACTAAGCCTCATTAGGAATTTTCGGACGTTACAATTACACTCACGAAAAATATATCTACCCTAGTTTGATATATTTTTTAGCAAAATAATGGTACTTGTTTATTATAAAGATATCAGATATTTTGATATAATAACAATTGAGATTGTCTCGTTTTAACTAGCAAGTATTTGACCTATCCTATCGACGACACTTACTTGTGTTGGTTATCTCATTGTTGTACCTATATGAATAGGTTATTTTAAGCATGCATCATGTTTATTTTTTAATTCATTATACGAATACTATGATTTATGGTGTATGAGTGTATGGTTGTATTTGTTTAATTATAGTAATGCAATGACTAGAGAAAACTCTCATATGTTCATTCTTACTAATGACAAATTACCTGGTAATATTAAAAGGTGGAAAAGCAACAAGAATCTATTGCCAATGACTGAGCACACACCTCAGAAGCCTAGCGTTAACAAAGGCAAGGGCAAAGAAATTGCTCACTCCAACAACAATGGGAATTGTTCCCAATACCATACAAAATGGTTTAGCGAGAGGAAATGTAAGAGAAACCTCAAGGAGTTGAAGAATAAAAAGGAAAGTAAATCTGACTTACTGGACACTGAGGCATGCTTAGTGGAAAATAATTGTTATACCTAGATAGTTTATTTAGGAGCCACTAATCATGTTTGTTCTGATTTGCAAATGCTAAGCTCTTGGAGGGATCTCCAAGAATAAGAGTTCACACTAAAAGTGGGGACAGGGGCTTTTGTTTCAGCCAGAGCAGTGGGAGAAGCGAAAATTTATTTTACTAAAAATAATTTTTTATCTCTAAAAGATATCTATTTTATTCCTAATTTTAAAAGGAATTTAAATTATGTTTCAAAATGTTTGGAACAATGTTATTCTATTTATTTTAATAATAATTATTTTATTATTTCAAGAAATGGTTCACATGTTTGTAACAGAAATCTAGAGGGAGGTCTATATGTGATAAGATCTGAAATGTCTTCACTACTCAATACTAGAATGTTCAAATCTGAACAACCAAAGCCAAAATGACAAAAAGTACCTCAAGACGATATGTGTCTTTGGCAACTAAGACTAGGCCATATTAACTTAGATAGGATTCAAAGACTAGTTAAGGACGGGCCTCTAAGTGAGTTAAAGGTCGAAACTCTACTAGTTTGTGAATCTTATTTAGAAGGAAAAATGACCAAAAGAAATTTATTATCTAATGGTGTTAAAGCCACAGAACCTCTCGAGTTAATTCACACAGGCATTTGTGGTCCAATGAATGTACAAGCTCGAGGTGGTTATGAGTATTATGTCACATTCATTGATGACTACTCAAGATACGGTTACGTATACCTGATGCAAAGGAAATCAAAAACCTTTGAAAAGTTCAAAGAATTCCGAGCCGAAGCTAAAAATCAGTTAGGCAAAACCCTTAAAATGCTACAATCAGATCGAGGCGGGAATACCTTGATAAGGAATTCAAAGATTTCTTGATAGAGCATGGAGTTGTTTTACAACTCACTGTACCAAGTACTTCGCAACAAAATGGTGTTGCAGAAATGAGGAATATGCTTTACTAAACATGATGAGATCAATGTTCAGTTACTCATCGGGAATTTGATGCGTTCCCGTACACTCCGCTATAAAGTCCACCAGTGTCTGCCCTTTAATGGCAGTCCTCGGGTGATAAGTGATGTCAAACTGGCTAAGTTCAACTGCCCATATCAAGAGTCTCTTGGAGGACTCTGACTTCTGTAGGACTTGCCTTAAAGGCTGGTTAGTAAGGACTTTGATGGGATGTGCTTGGAAGTAAGGCTTGAGCTTCTAAGAATCCATCATCAGGCAGAAAGTTAGCTTCTCTGTGAGTGGATATCTAGATTCCTCCTCGAGAAGTCGTTTACTCACATAGTAGACAGGGTGATGGACGCGGCCTTCCTCGCAAACCAGGGCAGCACTAATGGCATTCTTGGAGACAATCATGTAGAGGAGGAGGTGTTCTCCATCTACGGGCTTCAACGGAACTGGAGGATTCGCCATGTGCGCCTTCAACTGTTGGAATGCATGTTCACATTCCTCCATCCATTCAAACCGCCGACCTCCTCAGAGGGTATTGAAGATTGGAATCTCAATCAACGTTGTGATCTTCTTAAGATTGCCTCAATTCCTCGGGCAGTGACAATGAATCTCAGGAACCTCTCGGAGGCTACCCCAAATAAGAACTTTCATGGATTCAACTTCATCCTAAATGTGTTGAGGAAAGAAAATGCCTTTATCAGGTATTTTACATGATCGGGTGTCGTTCTAGACTTCACCAACCATTGTAGCGTCCCAAATTATCTAATAAGGCTTAGTGCCTTAATTAGCGTGTCGGGAGGGCAATAATTGATTTAATTATGTTAATATATTAATTAAATGATTATGTGATTAGAAATGCATGCTTAGGTGAATTAAATATGCATGTGGGCCCAATTTGGTTAATAGGGGCATATTTGTAATTTTGGCCCGTTGAGTGAATGTGAATATAATGTTGTGCTTGATACCACAAGATTGTGGTGATATATTTATAATGTGCAATCTGAGACAGCCCTAGGGAGTGAAATAGCTAAATAATCACAACAGGATTGAATACCCGGCTCGGGGTGAGCCTAGGGGTATTTTGGGAACATAGTTAGCATTCAGGATTTACCAGGTAATGGGTAGTGATTTAATGTTTGTTTAAGTATGTCAGGGATTAAATGGGGAATTATAGGAACACTCGAGGATTTAGCGGGATGTGGCAATTGATGAGATTTCCCTCAGAGGCATTAAGTGGCCAAGGGTAGACTTAGGGATATTTTAGACATTTTGGAGGTTGGGGGATAAACTTGTACTTAGACATTAGGCAGCTGAGGACTCTAGAATTAAGGAAAGACAGAAAACAGAAACTCTCAGCTCTCTCTCTCTCTCTCACCCGGCTCTCTCTTTCCCTCTCTTTGGTCCTTGGAAGTTGATGAAGTTTTGAGGGCTCTAGGCTAAGGAATTGAAGGATTAGAGACTTGTTGTGCTTGGGCATTAGCTCAAGGTTGAGATTATCACAAAGGTAAGGGTTTTAAGTTATTGTTTTTTATTGAATTTTTCTTAATCCATAAGCTTGCATGGAGGTTGAACTATAAGTTTAGTTTTGAGTGATTGGTGAGGATACGATATTGTTTATGGATTGTTGTGATGTTTCGGCTATATGGATGAGGATTCTAGAGTTGATTCTAGGTTTAAATGGTGTTTTTTGTGTGAATTAGTGATTTAGGCTCGGGGAAAACGCAGTAGAAAAGCTTGGTTTCTGGGTTTCTTTACCCATGTGTGCGAATAGGCCTGGGGAGCCTCTATGATTGCCCAGGCGCCGCGGCACAGGGCATGGTGCACCGCGACCCATGTCATTCAACAGAGAGAGTTTTGCTCTCTGACTATCAGCGAGTCGCGACCCTATGGGGCAAGCTAAGGCTCAAAATGGGGAAAATGGGCAAATGAAGGTTTTTAAGCTCGAAAACCCAAATATTAAGGCTCAGGAAGGGTTCTACTACTTGGTTTAGTAGAATTCAAGGTCCCAGAGGCTAGAATAATATTTCGAAGTTATTATTTTGTTTAGGGCTTAATGGATTGTTATTATGGATGCATTGTGACTAGGTTTACGTCAAAGCTCGAGTTAGGGGATCGTGCTCAAGATCGCAGTAATCAATCAGCTCGGGACACATGTAAGAAAATGGTTTGTGCTCGTAGAGGAGGGCATGGCCCTAATATTTGTGTTTTATGGCATGGCCCTATTAATTGTGTTTAATATATGTGTGAATATATGTGAATGATATGTTGTGTTATGCATGCTTATGAATGAACGGCGAAGGCCAAGAACGGCAAGAAGCCGTGTACTACAAGGGCTAAAATCGGCGTTAAGCACGTTGAGTGCAGACCACTAAGGCAAGATCCTCCAAGGGTGTTGTATTGAACCACTCAGTGAAGACCACGAACCCAGGGCCTGGTAATTGTGTTTAGTCAGTTGATTGTTTATGATGTTTATTATTGGATTGAATTGTACTTTGTATACGTTGAGTTTTCTTATTGGGCTTCAGCTCACGGGTGCTCTATGGTGCAGGTAAAGGCAAGGAAAAGATCGACCAACCAAGAGTTTGAGAGCGTGGAGTGGCGTGTACATGTCCGGTCTACCTGGCTGCCACAGCTAGGATTATTTTGGGAAAAATATGTTGTAATGATTTGCTTTGTCGCTTATGTTGACTATATTCATATTTTGAGTTGTAAAACATTTTCAAACAGTATTTTGGGATCACAAATGTATAACTTTTATAATTTTAATGAATTTCCAAATCTTTATATCCAATGTGGTCAAATGAGTCTTTATTCCAATTTAATCACACTTTTTAACCTAAAACCTTGATTAGCGAGCTAATGACACATTTATAAATCACATGGTAAAGGCTCTAAGGTAGTAGGGCGTTATAGCCTTGGTACGTGGCTCAAGCATTCTTTAATCCAAAAGGCATCACTTTGTAGCAGTAAACGACTTTATCTGTTCGGAAGCTGGTGTGGTCCTGGTCAGTGACGTGCATGGAGATATGATTATAACCCAAATAGCCTTCCATAAATGTGAGGAGCTCATCCCCGGAGGTGGCATCGACCATATGATCAATCTTTGGCAATGAGAAGCAATATTTTGGGTAGGCATTGTTTAGTAAAAAGAAGTCAATACATGTTCTCCATGTGTTGTTAGGCCTTGGGACCAGCATTGGAATTGACACCCACTTGGGGTATTGGGCATCCCTTATAAAGTTATTCCTGAGAAGCTTGCGCCTTCTTCCTTCAAGGCCTCCGCACTGGTCGGGTCCATTGTCCTCCTTTTCTGTTGCACAAGAGCAACATTTTGTCTATGTTCAAGGCGTGGCAGATGATGTAAGAGTCAATCCCCTTCATTTCTACATGAGACCAAGCAAAGACCACCTAGTTCTCACAGAGAAAGCTCACCAAAGCTTCTTGGACCTCCACCTTGAGGTTCTTCTAGACCTTAATTTTCCTTTCAGGGTTGGATTTGTCGAGGTTGACTTCTTCAGCTTCCTCCATGGGCTTAATAGCCCTATCATATCCAACCCTGGGGTCTAATTCGTTGGACTCTTCTAGAACAGCTTGGACTTCCATCTCCATTGGAGGAGGCTGCTCGGGGGTTGCTACTTCAACCATCATTACTGAATGCTTCAGTGACACATTGCAACATTGGCGGGCCTCTTTCTGGTCCCTGGGAATTGTGTCAATTCCCTTCTCCGTGGAAACTTCATGCATAAGTGGCGAATAGAAGTGGATGCCCCAAACTCCACCAGGGTGAAACGTCCAATGATGGCGCTATAAGCGGAGGAGCAATCCACCACCACAAAATTGCAATACTTGAAGGCTTGGTGGGGCACTTCTCCAAGTGTCACTGGCAACTTTATTTTCCCCATCGAAATTAGACCCTCTCTCGAGAACCCATAGAGTGTCGAGGTGCATGGAGAGAGATCACTTGTCGTCAACCCAATCTTCTCAAAGGCTGACTTGAAATGGATGTTCACGGATTTCTTATTATCCACCAGGATCTGAGCTACCATCTTGTAGGAAATTTGGCTCTCTATTACCAATAGATCGTGGTAGGGGAAGTGCACCATCTAAGCATCGTCCTCAAAGAAGTTTATGATCTGGTCCGTCATCTGAGGCATCTGCGCTGGGAGCTGGGCCAGTGCCAACACTTTATCATCGTGGTTCAGGGCCCGTGCATATCGATTCTACGAGCCCCTTGATGTGCCCCCCAGGTAGGGTCCTCCAGAGATGGTCCATACTCTTTCGTTCACCAGAGGTGGTCCATGGGCTACTTGCTACTGTGCAGCTGATACTTGGCCTTAAGCTTGAGGAGGCGCCACCTGCTGCGGAGGAGGCTAAACTATGACTGGGGCATGGGCAAGGCGTGCTCCAGCTCTGGCATACTGGTGTAGGTGCCCTAACTTGATGAGATATTCAATCTCATCTCAAAGGTTTATGCACTCGTTGGTGTGGTGTCAAACGTCATTGGGAATTTGCAGAACTTTGTAGTGTCCCTTCACTCCATGTCCCTCCAGATGGGTGAGGTCTCCGGTAGTGGACTTGCTGCTTAGTGGCAATAAAATTATTCTCCCGAGTATCCACCAAGTTAGTGTACCTAAAGTATTAAGGAGTGTACTTCTCCTCGAGATTGCCATTTCACTTTGGATTTTTGTTTCCCCAACCCTTTACCCTCGTTTACTCCTGCTTGGACCCTCGCTAGGTACAGCTGACTGGGCAGGAGTTGTTGTTCCAGCATTGAAGGCAGGCTAAAAATCACTAAACTTAGTGGGAGCTGCTCCATACCTGAAAGATACAAAATTGTAGCTAGCCTGAGGGTCAGCTGGACTATATTGTTGGGCACTCATTACACTCGTTTGAACAGGAGAGTAAGGCGAGAATTGGGTACCTAGAATTGTGGCAGAAGGGACGATAAGAGCTGGAAAGGAAATTGGTCCTCCAAAAGCTCCAATATGGGCGTCTTCCTAGTGAAAATTTATTCTTGGGCCCAACGAATGAAGTCTTCAAGCCTGTGGCATCCATGTTTCTGCATGTCGGCCCAAGTGGAGAACTTGATCAGAAGTCAACTTGTAGCGCCATCAACTACTAGCCATCATCGACCACTTTGGTCCTTTTAGCCTTCTCCTTAAAGTGCTTTACGCGCACTTTAAGGGTCTCCAAAGGCCCTTGCTTGATGTTGGCCAATGCATTGACCTCGAAGTGCACCTTCCAAGCAGCTATAAATTGTCTTCAGAAAGCGGCAGAAAGTTTGTGTTAGAAATGGATTGATCTAGGCCGGTACTTCTTGAACCATTTTTCTGCAGGTGTCATCAAGGTTAATGGGAAGACTGTATCCTAGATTTTATGAGGGTGGAAGGTAATGATAGGGTGGCCTGTGCCACCTATATACTTAGAGAGGATGCCCGTATTTGGTGGGAGGTGTCATCACAGACCACGAACATTTCTACTTTGAGTTAGGATGGGTTCAGGGATCTGCTCAGCCATAAATACTACAATGTTGTCGTCAGGGTAGTGAAGGTGAATGAGTTTGTTGGGTTGGTACAGGGCAGCATGACAGTTACAGAGCATGCCCTGAAGTTTGACAGGCTTGCGAAGTTTGCACCAGATTTAGTGCCTACTGATGCAGAAAGACATGACTGATTTATTCAAAGGCTTAATGCTATGATAGCCTGGGATGTGAGAATCACAACAGTACCTAGGGGAATGACTTATGCCCAGGCTATTGAGAAGGCTCTTACCGCTGAAGAGGCAGAAAATAAGATCTGAAGGGAGAACGCGATGAAATTCCCATGGCGGTGCCTCCATACACAGGGTCTAGTAGGGGTGGAGGCCTCAGTGATCTGAAAAGGAAGACCCCTGACACTTCGACCACTGCCAGTCCTGATAGGAGGGGTCGGGGTGCTCAAGGTGACCACCAGGGAGGCGGTGAGACATGGAGAAGCTATCCATAGTGCATGAGATGTAGGAAGCACCATCTGGGTGAATGTCTAGCGAAAGCTTGCTATTTGTGCGAGGTGGTGGGACACCTCAAGAAGGACTGCCCATCAACGAAGAAGGAGGAATGAAGGAAGGTGGATAGCTTGACTCCAGCTCGAGTGTTCACCTTGACGCAGGCAGAGGCCAAGGCTAGTCCCTCGGTAGTGACAGGTTAGCTTTCTAATGTTGGCTCTTCTTATACTGTATTGATTGACTTTGGTGCTACACATTTGTTTGGTTCTATTAAAGTGATTGATAGATT
This sequence comes from Humulus lupulus, assembly GCF_963169125.1. Lineage (NCBI taxonomy): Eukaryota > Viridiplantae > Streptophyta > Magnoliopsida > Rosales > Cannabaceae > Humulus > Humulus lupulus. Next base: position 57,389,816 of record NC_084798.1, on the reverse strand, counting down.
GTGTAAGCCTAGTGAGTATCATACTACGGGGTTTGAGACTATAATGCCTACAGGTGAATTGGTAGTATCTAGGAGATGGATTAGAGCACTGCCTATGATAGTAGATAGTAGGGAACTATCAGTAGACTTGATCGAGTTGAGCATGGATGAATTTGATATGATTCTAGGAATGGATTGGCTGGTCAAGTATGGGGCTACCATCGATTGTAGGAAGAAGATGGTGACTTTTGAGCCCGAGGGAGAGGATCCCTTTGTTTTTGTGGGTGTTATGCATGGACCCCGCATACCCATGATATCAGCATTGAGGACTAGGGACCTATTGCAGGGAGGTTGTATAGGTTTCCTAGACACTGTTGTGGATACCACCAGAGTTATGCCAATAGGTCCGGGAGTGACCAGATTGGTACGCGAGTTCTTGGATGTGTTTCCTGAGGATTTACCAGGACTACCACCGCACCGGGAGTTTTAGTTCATCATCAAGTTAACACCAAGGACTAAGCCAGTGTCAACGACACCATATAGGATGGCCCCAATAGAATTGAAAGAGTTGAAGATACAATTACAAAACTTCTTGATTTAGGGTTTATTAGGCCTAGTTTCTCGCCTTGGGGTGCTCCGGTTCTGTTTGTGAATAAGAAGGGCGGGACTCTGAGAATGTGTATAGACTACAGGGAGTTAAACAAGTTGACCATCAAGAATAAATACCCCTTACCAAGGAACGATGACTTGTTCGATCAGTTGCAGGAAAAGACAGTGCTCTCTAAGATTGATCTTCGATCTGGTTATCACCAGCTGAGGATCAAGGACGAGGATATACCAAAGACGGCCTTCCGTACGAGGTATGGGCATTATGAGTTCCTAGTCATGTCTTTGGTTTGACCAATGCCCCAGCAGCATTCATGGACTTGATGAACAGGGTGTTCAAGGACTTCTTGGACCAGTTTGTGACTATCTTCATCAACAACATCTTTGTTTACTCTAGTTCAGAGGCAGAACATGAGCAGCATCTCTAACAGGTATTGCAGAGATTGAGAGAGCATCGATTGTATTCCAAGTTTAAGAAGCACGAGTTCTGGTTACCAGAAGTGACATTCCTTGGACATATTGTTGGTGAAGATTGGATTAAGGTGGATCCAACTAAGGTAGAGGCAATGAGAGATTGGCCGAGGCCAAGGAACGCCTCAGAGGTTAGGAGCTTCCTTGGATTAGCGGGATATTACGGACGATTTGTGGAAGGGTTCTCAAAGATTGTTGCACCGATGACATAATTGACACTGAAGAATCTGAAGTTCACTTGGTCCGACAAGTGTGAGAATAGCTTCCAGGAACTGAAGCGACGGTTGATTACTGCTCCTGTGTTGAGTCTTCCTTCAAAGGGCGGGAAGTTTGTGGTATATTGTGATGCATCGAGATTGAGATTAGGATGCGTGTTGATGCAGAATGAGAAGGTTATTGTTTATGTGTCACGCAGCTGAACAAGTATGAGCAGCGATACCCTACCCATGATCTGAGTTGGCAGCGGTGGTATTCGCACTAAAAATTTGGCGACATTATTTGTATGGAGAAAAGTGCAAAGTATACACCGATCATAAGAGCTTGAAGTATTTATTCACCCAGATGGACTTGAATATGAGGCGAGGGGTTGGCTAGACTTGGTGAAGGACTATGATTGTGATATCCTTTACCACCTAGGGAAAGCCAATGTGGTGGCAGATGCGTTGAGCAGGAGGAGCCCGAGATAGTTATTTAGTTCTACACAAATATCAAAGGAGTTAGCAGAGGAGATGACTAGAGCGAGGATAGAGCTTGTTGTGGGCCGGTTGGCCAATATTACCCTACATTTAACTCTTCTGGAGAGGATAAGAGAAGGTCAGTTGGATGATATACAACTGCAGAAGGTTAGAAGGAATGTCCTAGCTTAAGTGACTAAGGATAATTCCATTTTAGAGACAGGTTTGCTACGGTATAAGGATCGGATTTGTGTCCCGACAGATGTGGATATTAGACGATAAATACTTGATGAATCTCATACCACGCCATACTCACTCCATCCAGGCACCACGAAGATGTATCAGGATCTACAGACGTTATATTGGTGGTCTGGGATGAAGAAGGAGGTAGTGGAGTACGTGGCCAAGTGTTTGACCTATCAGCAGCTGAAGGCTGAGCACTAGCGACCAGTGGGGTTGCTACAGCCTTTGGGTATTCCCGAGTGGAAGTGGGAGGACATTACTGTGGATTTTATAGGAGGTTTACCCAGGACAATGGGATTGCATGACTCAGTGTGGGTGATAGTGGACAGATACACTAAGTCTGAGTCAGCTCACTTTCTGCTAGTAAAGACAACCTATATTGTGGATCAGTACGCGGAGTTATATGCGAGGGAGATTGTATGTCTCCATGGGGTTCCCAAGTCTATTGTATCAGATCGGGATCCCATATTTACCTCCAAGTTTTGGGGTGGTTTGCAGGCAGCTATGGGGACTCAGTTGAAGTTCAGTACGGCCTTTCATCCTCAGACTAATGAACAATCTGAGAGGATAATTCAGATATTGGAAGACATGCTCAGGGCGTGTGTGATAGACTTTGAGGGGTCTTAGAGTAAGTACCTCCCGTTGATTGAGTTTTCATATAACAACAGTTATCAATCAACGATTGGAGTAGCTCCATATGAGATGTTATATGGAATAAGGTGTAGATTTCCCATTCATTGAGATGAGATGGGTGAGAGGAAGTATTTGGGAACGGAGATGATTCATAAGACTAATGAGGCTATCGAGAAGATCCGAGCTCGAATGCTTGCTTCACAGAGCAGACAGAAAAGCTACACTGATCCTAAACGTAGGGACGTGGAGTTCCAGGTAGGGGACCACGTATTTCTACGAGTGTCACCACTACGAAGGGTGAGGATCTTTGGGAAAAAGGGCAAGTTGAGCCCTAGATTCATAGGACCTTTTGAGATCCTGGAGAAGATCGGGCTAGTGGCCTACAGGTTGGCATTGCCACCATCATTTTCGGGAGTTCACGACGTATTCCACATTTCCATGCTTCGGAAGTATGTCTTAGATACGAATCATGTGTTGAAGTATGAGGATTTGGAGTTGCAGACAGATTTTTCATATGAGGAGCGACCAATTCAGGTCCTAGACAGAAAAGACAAGGTTCTATGGAATAAGACGATTCCTCTAGTCAAAGTGTTATGGAGGAATAGTAATGTCGAGGAAGCGACTTGGGAGCTTGAGTCAGCTATGTAAGATCAGTATCCCGAATTATTCAGGTAAATTTCGAGGACGAAATTCTCAGTAGGAGGGGATAGTTGTAACGACCCAAAATCGCTAATAAGGCTTAAGGCCTTGATTAGTGTGCCGGGAGGGCATAATTGGTTTATATGTGTGTTTAATTTGTTAAATGCATGACTTTGTGGCATGCATGATTAATATGATTATATGAATATATGATATGCATGCTTATGAGTGTTAGATATGCATGTGGGCTCTTTATAGCTTATAAGGGCATATTTGTAATTTTGGCCCATTGATGGCACAAATGTGATTTTACGTGATATATGGTTGAGACCACATTATTATGTGGATATATTTGTATCATATGGCTCGAGACGATCCTAGTGAGCAGATTAGCGAAATAGTAATAGCGAGGTTTAAATACCTGGCTCGAGGGGAAACCTAGGGATATTTTAGGAATTTAGAGAATATTTTGGAATTTATTGAGTAATGAATAAGTATTTGGTAATTATTTGGACACGATGGGATTAATTAGTAAATGGTAGGAACATTTGAGGAATTAGTGGGAATCGGGAAATGACTATTTTACCCCTAGAGGCAACTAGAGGGCTGGGATGTCTTGGGGGTATTTTGGTCTTTTGGCTAAGGTGTATGGTCAGCTAAGGTTTTAGGAAACTACCAGAATAGGAAGGAATTCACTTAGTCTCTCTCACACTCTCATATATACGGTTTTCTCTTCCTCTCTCTATAACTAAAGGGGAACTTAGAAGCTTAAAGGAGAAAGGTTAGGAAATTTAGTTGAATTTGGGATGGAAACTAGAGGGAGTTGCAGCTAGAATTAGCCAAAGAAGAACTCTGAGGATCAAGCTATACTTGAGGTAAGAATTCTATTTTGTCTGCTGGAATTTAGGTTTGTTAGAATTGAATTATGTTGTGTTGTTGTTAGAAGTTAGGAGTTAGAATTTGCATGGGTTTTGGTTTTCTAAGATGATTTTAGGTGCTTATGGGGAGTAGGAATTGTTTATAGGCTAGATATAATGTTTAGGCTAAAAGGGTAGAAATTATTAGCTTGAAACTGAGTTTGGCTGGTCATTTGGGGTTTGAAATTGGGGTTAGGCTCGAGGAAAAGGATGCTAGAAGTATAGTTTTTCTAGGTTTGGGGCCTCGGTTGGGAGCCTCTATCCACCAAGCGTGCCACAACTCGAGGGAGTGCAAGTCGCGGCCCGTGTCCCCCATCAGGGGAGATTGGGTCTCTGTTTGAAGAGCGGTTCGCGGCCCTCAAGGGAAAGTTGCGGCCCGCAATGGGGAAATTAAGGGGAATAAGGTTTAAGGTTCAGGGAGGCTTGGGAATTCAACTTAGGCGCTCAGGAAGATTTCTAGTACCTGGTTTAGTAGTAATTTGTAGAGTCCAAGAACTTTACTTAGCTAAGTTAGATAGTAGTATTATAGTAATTATAGTAGTATCTTTATAACTGTGGATTTTTGGTTCAGACCGGGATTTATTTGGACACTCATAGTAGTACTTGTATATTTTCTAAGTTTAACCTATAGTTTAAGAATATTGATGTTAACCTAAGGTTTGATTAATATGGTTGATATTGAGGATAATATTTATTATACTATAAGGTTTAGATAAGAACCAATGGGATTTTAGCACATGTTATGTATGGGTTATTAATGATTAAGTATTTTGAGGATTTAATTTAATAAGGGTAAAATTTGAATGCTCTAAGGTCAGTCAGCAGCTTTGAAAACGTTTAAGGGCTTAGTCAAGGCTGTTTACTCAATTTGAATTAAGCTAAAAATGTGTAATTTCGTGTTTAAATAATTAGCGAATGCCGATATATCGCAGCTATAGGGGGCGATATATCGCAGCACGTAGATACGGAAAACACGAAACGATCCACGTTTTCCTCGGGCATAATGGTCCAGGCGATATATCGCCTATAGGGGGCGATATATCGCCTCCTTCAGCATATTTTGAATGCTTTTGAATTCGTTTTCCATTCAACCATTCAACCTTTTGATAAGTTCAGCACCTTTCTGAACGAGTCTTCAGCCTCTGCTGAACAACAATTCAAATTATTTTCACCTAAAAATCCATTATTTTTATTCAAGTAAAATTAAGATCCTTTCATTCCTAAACTCTATAAATAGGACCTAGTACCCATCCATTATTCATCTTTTGCTCTAAGTTCAGAGGCTGCAAGTTGCTAGGTGAGTGTGAGAGTGTAAGCACTTGGGTGGGGAAATCATTAGCTTGATCATCATAAGCTTATCAAACACTTGGGAAAGTAAGGATTTATAGTATTTCGGTTCGAGGTTTAGATTGGTCTTACAAGTCTTCAAGGTAACCCAAACTCTAGTTCGTTTCTGTACTTTTTCTTCAAAAGTTCTCATAGTCTTTTACCTATTCTAACCTTATTCTTATTTTGGTTAGGAAATCTAAGAACTCACACATAAGTTTTTGGTAAGTATTTTCTCAATAGTTTAGTCCTTCCATTCCTTTCAATTCTCTTCTTCTCTATACTCACTCTTTTTCAAACGGTTCTTAGGAGTGTTCCAAAGTCCCACCACTGTCCTCTTATCCCGGTATTTTGGTAAGGAAAATAGGATAGAATTCATATGTTATATGTTTTATATGTGTTATCTTATGTTTTATGTTATGAAATGTGTTATGATATGTATGTATGTAGGCTTGGGCATATGACCCATATGACTAACAAGACCCCAAATAGATTATGGGCATATGACCTACTTAGCTAGTAGGACCCCACTAATCTAATGGGCATATGACTTGTTTGGTCTATGGGACCCCAAGTAATAATGGCCATTATAGTATGTGTATGATAAAAGTGTTATGCTATGTTTTTATGTTTCTTATGAAATTTATGTATATGAACTATGTGTTAGATTTTCCTTGCTGGGCATTAGGCTCATTCCTTTTTGTTTATATGTGCAGGAAAGTAGCTATATTGGCGGGTAAGATTCGTGGATGCTTGGGAGAATGTGTATCGGTGATGAATGGATTCAAGGAGTCGAGAGTTCGATTTCGAGGATGTAGTCTTTTATTTATGGTTTATGTGTAATTTTTCCGCACCTATTTATGTAATTTCTTTTCATTTCAATTAAGATATGTTTTCTTTTTAAAACAATGGGATCCCATATCCTACTTTGAGTTATGTAAGTTTTAACATTGGTTTTTACAAGTTTTTAATAAAGTATGATCTTTTTCACTTGTAAGTTCTATTAAAGATTAGGGTCTATGTATAGTTTTCATTAATGGTCCAAAGTCTAGAGTAGTTGGGTCATTACATAATCGAGGTCCCAGAGGCTAGCTAATGTTTCCTAAATATTTATATGGATTAGAAATTGATGATTACCCATTGTCCATTGTGACTAGGTTTATCGCCAAGGCTCAGGACTGAGGCTCGTGCTTGGGACCGTTTTGTATTCTCTGCTCAGAATTCGAGGTAAGAAAATTGCACCCCTGAATGGTTGTGAACGGGACTGAGATTCCCAATATTTGATATGCGTGTTGTTTGACTGAATGAACAATATGGTATATGAGATTGAACGTCCTAAGAGAGTCGGGGTTGATGACTTGCGCACAGGATGCGGCTTGGCCACTGTGAGACGAGGTCATCTAAATAAACAATGGACTTGGCCTAAGCGAGCTGGAGTCAATTGAGTAAACAGAGGGCTCGGCCTAAGGGCGTCAACCCTATACATTTGTATATTGATTAAGATATGATTCTGATTGTGCATGTTTACTGTTATTAGTTTGATGCCTGAGATTTGTTGAACTTTTGGATGATTGTCTTATGATTGATTGATTGTTATTACTGGTTATGTATTTGCTATTATGATTTTCTTACTGGGCCTTGGCTCACGGGTGCTACGTGAAGCAGGTAAAGGCAAGGGAAAGCTAGACCAACCATGTGTTGGAGAGCTCTGGGGGCGAGGTGTACATTGTTAGTTGCTCGTCCGCCACGACCGAGGGATAGTATAAGGACAGAACCTTTAATTTTACATTTTTCCATTAGAGTGGCTACTGGTTGTACAAAACTTTTGGGAGTTGTAAATCGTCTCTTGAACCCTATTTTTGGGATCCCATGTACCAAACATTTATTTTAATGAAAATTAATTGTTAACGATCAAAATCTTTTAACCCTAACCTGATAGTTATCTTTAGGAACACATTATTGTTCAAACGACTTGATTAGCAAGTCTTGCTATTTTAAAATACACAATGTAAATGTCTTGGTTATCCAGGGTGTTACAAGGGATGTCTCGCTCATGTTCTTAGACCTAAGTCAGGGAAACTTGACTCAAGGTCTAAAGTGTGTATTTTCGTGGGCTATGCTCCAGATACACGAGGTGGGTACTTCTATAGTCAAAAGGACGAAAAGGTATTTGTTTCCATAAATGCAACCTTCCTTGATAATGACTATATGACTAATTATAAACCTCGGAGAAAAGTAGTTTTGGAGGAACTCATTGTTGATCGAATTCCATCATCATCATCATTAAATGATAAACGACAAACCAAAGAGACAATTGTTCCTGAAAAAGGAAATCTCAATGCAACATCGTAGTGGGAGGGTTGTGAGACAGCCTGTTCGCTATGAGCATGAAGCACACGTCCTTGTTTCTGACACAGACAAGGAAGGCCCATTGACCTTTAAGAGGCAATGGAAGACCATGAAAAGGAAAAATGTCAAGAAGCCATGAACCAAGAAATGGAATCGATGTACTCCAATTATGTCTGGGAACTTGTAAACCCACCCGAAGATGTCAGACCCATTGGGTGCAAATGATTTTCAAGGAGAAAAGAGTTGTTGATGGGAAAGTAGAGACTTTCAAGGAAAGGCTTGTATCCAAAGGCTATACACACAGAGAGGGTGTCAATTTTCTCATGTTGCCATGCTAAAATCCATACACATTTTTGTATCCATAGCAGCCACTTATGATTATGAGATATGGCATATGGATGTCAAGACAACTTTTCTAAATGACTATCTTGATGAAAGTATTTACATGGTACAACTAGAAGGGTTTATGAAGAAATGGGAAGATCATAAGATGTGAAATGACTAAAAGCCAATTATGCATTGAAGCAAGCATTTAGATCTTGAAAGATTACCTTTGATGAGACAATTAAAACATATGGCTTCGAACAGAATATCAATGAATCATGTGTATATAAATATATCAAAGGAAAAGTAGTGGTTCTCTTAGTTCCTTATGTGGATGACATTCTACTCATTGGTAACAATGTAGAGACATTGTCAAATGCAAAGAAGTGGTTAGCTGAAAAGTTCCAAATGAAAGATTTGGGCAAAGCGAGCTATGTTCTTGGAATCCAAATCCTAAGGGATAGGAAGAAAGGACTGGTGGCACTTTCTCAGGATAATTACATAGATAATGTGCTTGAAAGGTTCTCTACGGAAAATTCCAAGAAAGGTCAGTTACCGACCAGACATGGAATTACTCTTTCCAAAGAGCAATGTCCAAAGACACCTCAGGAAGAAAAGGACATGAGAAAGTATCCCTATGCTTTAGTAGTTAGGAGTCTAATATATGCTATGTTGTGTACTAGGCCCGACATATGTTATGCTATGTGAATTGGAGCAGTATCTAATTCAAAGGAACCTAGAAGCCACAAGAGAAGAAAGCACCATCTAGTAAGATAGATCATGCACATATGCGAAGTGACACTTAACAAGATAGCATCGGAACAAAACCTTGCAAACCCGTTTACCAAGACACTTCCTACAAAGTATTTTATAGGTCATGTACGTAATATGGGATTGAGAGAGATGCCTCACTAGCTTTAAGGGCAAGTGGGAGATTGTTAGGGTCGGTGCCCTAAAAGCATGTGAAAAGACATTTATATTGATTTAAATAAAAGTACAATTTTATTATATTTGATTATCGAAATTATTGATTGAATAATTTATATATAAATATCAGTATATTCCATATTCATTTATGAAAATATGATCTTGTATGTGTACAAGAGAATTAAGATCATATATAATGAATAAAATAGCCAACAACATATTAAAGTAAGGAATCTTTAATCAATGGTTGCTAGTACGGTTTACTAAGCATATAGTTGGAAGCAAGTAATCTATATGTGAATTACTGATGTTGATAGACATCTTGGTAAATTTACTTTATATAATTATGATTATATATGACAAGGCCAATGTGAATTAATTTCTTTATAAACTTACCGTTTGCCATAAATATTAAATTCATATCTTAAAAGATGATCATTTGTAGATTAGTCTCAATCCTAAGTAGTTATGAACTCATATTCATGTTTATTGGATATTTTGATTCATTCATTAAGGTCTCTTAATATAATGAGGCTAGTAACTTTTGTTTTGGAGATTCAATACTTGAATGGTTGGGAACATTATTTTACAATAATGGGATCCATAATTTCCTAACGGATCGAATATTGGTTCCCTTAAGAATTAATTCTAGGATTGAATAATTATTGAGCTCAAATATATAATATGATTATAGATTAATTATTTAGTAGTGAATTAATGGTAGTTAAGGAACAAGAGGTAATTAGAAGGGTAAAACAATAATTCATGACCATCTTTAATTAACGAACCAATAAATGGAGGACAAAACTATAAATATTGATTATATCAATGAACTGCAAGAGATTGCTCTATAATATAATTCTATAATTACTAAGAGTGCAATTCCATATTTATAGTAGATTAATAATGGAATTAATAAATAAGATTATTTAATTAAAGAGTTTAATTAATAGCCTAGTTTATTAGAGCTTAGTGTTATAGGTCCATGGTCCCCGAGTCGCATCTGTACTACACTGTCAAGGGTAAAGATGTCACAAGCAAGAATAATGGAGAAAATGACTAAATTGCAAATGAATTAATTTTCCAGGGCTAAGTGATAATTATGTGTAATTAATTAATTAATTGTTTGACTAATTAGTTTTTATTTGAAAAACTTTATATTAGTTGAAATTAATATTAATCAGTGTTTAGATTAATATTACAAAGAGTTAAATATTATCATTAATATAAGATAATTATTCAAAATTGATAAATTAAGGTAGGGTTAATTTTGAATTAACTGTTATTTATTTTTGAAATAATATTTATATTATTTTTAAATAAATATATTGTCTTAATCTTAATTAAACAAAAAAAATGAGAAAAATTAGGGGCACAAAAGTGTGCTACACACCACTCACTATGCATGCACAGTGAATGGCGCCACACTCCCGTGCCACATGTCCCTGGGATTTGAATTTTGAATTGTTTAAATTTTAAATATTATTTGTGTTATTTAATTATTATTTTAATTTGAATAAAATAAATAATTAAAATAAAAATCTAACAAATTAGTTTTAAATTAATTAAATTTAAAAAGAAATAAAATTGTTTTATTATCTTTATAAGTTTAAAAAGAATGGATCTTTAATCAGATGCTTAAGTTAGATAAATCGATAGAATTTTCTAAGTCTGAAAAATTCTCTAAAACTCTCTAAAGTCTTCTCCTCTCCAAGCTCTCTAGATCTCATGTGTTGAGAACATCTATAGATCCTAAATAATAAAATTAGTGAATCTTACGTGCCCACACATCCTTGTGTGTTTGAGGAACGACTTGAACGACTTTGGTGTGAGTCTTCGCATGGATATGAAGATCGTTTGATTATACAAAAAGACTCAATGACTCCAGATAGGCTACAAGATGTATTTTTCTATTCATAGTTTGTGTGTAGATTTAATGTATAAATATATGTATTGATCTTGGCTCCGTATTAATGATTTTTAAACCACCACCCATTTTTGCTGTGTCCCTGATTTTTTAAATTAACACCAACAGGAAGAATCCTCAAACCCCTATAGGTCAAGTAAACACATTATGCACACTTCCAATTGCGCACCCTAAAACTCATCGCCTCAAAGATTTATTGCGCTTTGCCCTTACCTGCAGCACAGGGTAACAAATGAACCAACACCTAGTAATGAAGTAAAAACTAACTAGGATATCACAACTTAAGCATTAAGCAATCAATACAGAAACTAGAGCACTGAACAACATCAAACATATAGACAAGTCATATGGTTAGGAAACTTGTAGAGAAAATTGTCCTCCTAGGACACTATACAGCCAACTAGGGCACCTGGTCATTAACTCACCTTTCCTACATGACCCACATGCATATTAAGATCGTATATATATATATAACCATACAATCTTAATATCTATAACTAGCAAAAAACATTCATTGTCTGAGCAAAAGCCATATGAGTGATCGCATCGCTTCTAGGTCCCATAATCAAGCATAACACTATTTGTAATATCTAAATTTTCGTAAATTTTAGAGAAAAAATGGTATTTTCATAAATTTACTTAAAAATGGTATTTTCGTTGATTTGTGTGAGATTATATGAATATTATTTATTTGTGCATTACATGTAAATCTTGAGATTATTAGTTTGGTCAAATGCTATGTTAGGTTACTAGAATAATTTTTTAGTATATCATTTTGGATTTTAAAGATAAGTAAATAAATAAAAAATAAATACATTTTTATTTATTAAAGATAATCGAGTTAAAAAGATTTAAATGGGATGAGTATTGTTTCAAATTCAAAGTTAGTTATTTTAAGAAATAGATGCAAGTGTTCTTAAAGCTCAGTTTAAGTTCAAAATCTCATTAGATTTACTTTCTAAGAATTAACTTATACTTGTCTCTTTGTGCATTAGGAAAAGGTAAATTTGCATGTGCTTAGTGCATGGCGGTGAGTCGAAGTCCTAAAAGCTTGAAGTGTGCATATCGAGAATACCGACCTGAGATTGAGGGACTCAAGCTTAGTTTTTATTGTTTTTAGTTTTTTGCCAGTTTCATTTTTTCAATTTCACTAATATTTTTATTTAAATTTTAAAGTACTCTATTATGTTATTTTGTTTTTAATAAATGGATTCCTAGAGTCACTTTTCCATGTATTGGGTGAAGAGAAGGGGTAGTAGGTGTTGAGATTGGTTAAATATAATAGTTAAGTTATTTACACAATGAGGTGCAAAATATTTAACGGTGTTCACTTGAGTTGATGTGAAAACATAAGATTGTGTAGCAGGCATCTATAATTGACTTTTATGGGTCTAAAGTGATACAATGAGGTATCTAAACATTTCATAAAAGTTTGGAGGCATTTGGAGATATTTTGGGGTCACGCTTGGGGTGTTATTGCAGAGGCATCTGCATTGCGTCACCTGTGGGAGGTGATACAATGCCTAGAATTGCCTTGGAGGCAAAAGCCCCAGTAGGCAATGCATCACCCTGCTAGGTGGCGAAGGTGATGCGTCGCCTGGGAGGTCCGTATGGGATCGTACAGTTACGTGACATAGCTATAAATGATGTGTTTAAAAGTTCTAATCCTATTTGTTAGACTTAATGACGATGCCTATACTATATATAAGGGTTATTGGAGTTGTAAAGCCTTGATCACACTTTTTAACTCTCTCTCTCTCTCCTCTCTCTCTCTCTCTCTCTCTCTCTCTCTCTCTAAGCTCTCTCTCTTTCTAGCTCTCAAAGAACATTCATTTTCTCCAAGAAACTCATCAAGCATTGCTTGACTTGTATGAGTTTCAAGGCTTGTTTAATCCAACTTCTTATTCCACATTGGTGAAGCTTTAAGCAATAAGGGAAGGGTTGGAATATAGATTTTGGACAACAATATACTTATTGTGTATAAGCCTTAGATGTTCACCATGTTTGTAGATTCAAGCTGCTCAAAATCAAAGGTTGTATTTCTCTAAACCATAACTTTGTAATTGTGTTATTCTATTGTATTTTATCTTTTAATTGTGTTTAAATTGTTAGTATTGATGATTAAATGTTTCTAAGTTCCTCTTATAATCATTTAATCACTTAATTATTTATTATCAAGATTTGCAATCATACTTTGAACAAGGTTTTTGATTTGCATCTAGGGTTGGTAATATTGAACCATTCCTATTATTCATTGTTTATTTAGAAAGTGCAAAGTCATAAATTGTTATGAGTGTTTGAATAATTGTTAAGTTTGTGCACATTTTCATTATTTAATAAAAATATTTTAATGTATGTTTTCAAAGTGAAAGAAAATTTGTGTACACTTTAAAATTACGAGTTTACCTCTAACTAGCTAGTTTGTAGTTGGTTTTTGAAGGTGAGGCATTACACTATCTTAGGATCAAAATATATTTATTTAACTAAAAATAGAATTTAAATCCTATTAGAAACCCATTGGTGAGAACTAGATTAAAAACTAAAACCTTAAGCGAAAATTACCAAATTACCCAATTGGGTCAAAATTACCAAAATGCTTCTAGGTGTCGAGAGGAACCCCTTGGGGACAAATCCTGAGCCAAAATACCAAAACTTAACTTCCAAAAATCCAAGGCATCACAACCCCACCCACATGGCGTGCACCATGGGCCAAAGCTCGTTGGCTCCTCTTCCACCTGGCCCCTAAGACCAAGTCCTCCTAACTAGGCCGGAAAGCCTTGGCCTTGCCTTCCCACAATAGCCATGGCCCATGGCCATTGCACTCTAAGGTGCTGTAGTGGTGTCGTCCACCACGTGATAGCTCGAACTCTGGCTTTTCCACTTATTCCCCCAGCCTTATAGCCACTGTGTGCTGCCAGAATCTCACCTCTCTATAAAAGTTCGCAGCCACACTTTAAAATCTCTAGCCTTCCTTTTATCATCACAATCATAAAAAATATTCATAAACCAAACATTCATATCTAAACCCAAATAGTCCAAAAAGAAAAAAAAATCATATACAAATCCCTATCCCATGAAGAAGATGATGTCCTTACTTTAAATTATACTGATGCCCTAATGTGTTTTCTCCTCCTTAAAATATGTGTTTCTCATTCCTTATATACATTTTTTATGTTTGCCTCTCTTGTAGTCTTTATGGATGATTCCCATTTAAATTCTAGTGAAAAACACGTTGAGAATATCTTATCCCACAAAATCTGGGTAAATGGCGATGCATCGCCTGTCACTGTCCATCAACCATAATAAGGGTGGCGACATGTCACTTGTTGCACTTGACAAATACCTTCGTGTTTTGGCAATACGTTTCCACCTAACAAGCGACATATTGCCATTGGTTCTAACTTGAACATTCAAAATGACCCAAAAATCATGAATTTAACCCATTCATGCACACTAAAAGGAAAAAAAACCAATCAAATCTAACTAGAAACTTAAGAAAAACAGACTAAAACAAGATTAAAGAGCAATGAATGAGTGCATAAAATATGTACTCATCAATATTTGCACGTGTTATTATTTAGCAAACAAGACCTTTATTTGTAACGACCCTCAAAACATACAATACCAAAAACATGAGGAAATCTAAATTTTTACTTTAAATCATTGTACCGGAAATCCTTATAAAAAAACTTTTAAAAAGGTCGTGTACGCACACTTTTAGTTTAGTAAACAGAAATAGAACTACTCTTCCACAGAGTTATAACAAAACAATTATCCCAAAATAAATAACAAACTTCCAACTTTTTCTTTTCAAAATGGTGATCTATCAAAAACCTCCCCAGGACAAGCCACATGTACATATCCACAAGCAGACTCCGAAGCTCACTGCTCCACTTTGCTTTTGCACTTACCTACAACATGAAATAACTAGGTAAGCGAAAACGCTTAGTAAGAATAGAGTTACACACAAGTATACTAAACCCAGTAATGGGTCAACCTGAGGTAGATATCGCTACGGGTCATTAGGGTATTGGATAAGTTCCAACCCCATCATACAATTCTCAATAATAGCCCTAACAAAAAATCAAGCACATTGGTTGTGCCCAACAACAAATTTTCATACATATCAAAACAACCTCCATTCAGAATATTCCAGACATTCAAGATACAACCATATCCAAAATAAATACTCTGGTTGTTTCTAATAACCAAGTTCACACATATCACAATAACATGCACTCAAAAAATTTCCAGAACATTCAAGATATATAATACACATCATAACTAATCAATAGAATAACAACAAAGGATCCAGGCCTCAACCCGGTTCCAGCATTTATCTCCTAGCTCCAACCCAGACTACATACTTTTACCACGTCCTGGCTCTAATCCAAACTATATTTTTAAAATATCCGAGCTTCGGCCCAGAATTTAGCTTATCATGTCCTGGCTCCAACCCGGACTATATTACGCTAGGGTTCTGGCTCCAACCCGAACCTACTTACCATTTAGCCACATAATGCAAAAGCACTGCAAGAGTATGTATTAAGCATACTCTGATCTTAATGACCCAAACAAAATTAGTGTAATCTACTACTACAAACACACACTAGTATATTCATGTTGTAGCCAAGAAAGAGAAATGCTAACTTACTTGGAGTCCTTAGTTCCCAACTAGATCTTTAACACCGCTATTCGTTTTCCCTTTCGAGATTACTGGAATTAATACAGTGTACTCGGATTAAACTATGGAATAATCTTATAGCTAATATTCTACGATAGCTACATGCAATAAAGTTCTCTTAGAGACTCTATACTATAGCCTCTTATACACTTTCCAGTCTATAAGGCTAGATTTCATTTCAGTCTTTACGGTATCAGGAGAAAATCAGCCTCACTGCAACACCCTCTCCGTGCTATGCATTTTAATATTCTTTAACTAAAGAACTCTCTTATCGGATACTCGTATTTTGATTTTTAGAAAAAGGAGTTCTAAACAACTCTTATCTTTAGAAAAATACCAACTTTTTGCTCTCTTACGAAAGTTTTCTGTTTTCTATCATTTACCAAAATACCACTTTTAGCCCCTTTACAATTAATATCTGACAACGTTACCCCTTTCTCTTAAAGGTTCTACAAAACCCAAACTCCCATTTTTACCATTTTTATTCATAACCTAGGATCTCTTTTTATGTTATTTTTTAAAAGAAAGGGCAATTGGACCCTTAACTTATAAAATGGTAAAAATCAACTTTAATTAACTTACAATGATTTGGGGAGTGGTTAAATATCAAAATCCTTAGTTACCTTTGCAAGGAGCTATTTCTTCTCATTTCCAAAACTCTACTTCGACTATGTAAATTTAAAGTGGCAAAGTCTCATCTTTAAACTTTTTGCCCTAAGTTGAGTTTTTGGAAAAAAAACTCTTAAACTATCGTTCACGTATTTTGTGTCATAAGGATGGGAACTAGGCGAAAGTCTTGCATCAAAACTTGTTTTAGGTTAAGAGAACTAACCTCCCAAAAATCATTTTTACTTAAGGTTTGAAATTGCTACTTTTCAGTTTTTAAGGAAAACTTAGAAAATTTATTTCTCTTAAACCATGACACATTTTTCTCTAAAATTTTACAGGGGTCTTTATAAACATCTTAACTAATTACCTTAAAATTTTCATAATTTTTGGGATGGAAAAAATTATTCAAATATTTAAAGCCATCTGGGCAGTGCCTGCTATCCAGAAGTTTTTCCTAGATTTTAAGGTAATTTCAAAATTTTATTTCTCCTACACCATAGCCCAATTCTTTCTCAAATATTTTAGAGATATTTATACATGTCCAAATTAATTTCCTTAAAAATTTTCATAATTTTTTGAAGTAATAAAACTTATCAAAATGTTTAAATCAATCTGGGCAGTGCTTGCTGCACAGAAGTTTTGTTTCCAGATTTTAGGGAAAACTTTGAAAAATCATATCTCTTATACCAGAACACAGTTTCCTCTAAAATTTTACAGTGACCCTTATACATGTTTAAAATAATACTATATAAAATTTCATAGCTTTTTTATTAGTAAAACCCGTTCAAAAATTAAAACAATCTGGGTAGTGCATGATGCCTAGAAATTTTCCAGATTTACATCAAAATGACAAAAGGTGCATAACTTGGGTTTAAAAATACAGTTTTACGATTTTCCAAAGCCTATCATCAAGTACTCGCAATGAAATATGCAAGGAAATAAATATTTTTCACAAAAAAAGAGAATAGAGTGCGATCTGATCTGTTGGAAGCCAGACCACAAAATTTTAGCAACATGCATTTTTACACAACCTAACAACAATAAGCATTTCTAGCATAACCCTAACCACATGCATGCATGCAAATCATCAAATCACACAATCTCAACCTTAAGCATAAAATAAACTCCAAAAGCTATTAAAATAACCTATACAACCAGATCTACCAACATAAATCATAAAACTCAAGAACAACCATAAATTTCTACCTTTGATAGTTCTAGCTTGGAGATGTGTTTTCCTTAGTTTCTCAAACTCCTCCTTGTGCTCTACACTGTCAAACCGAGCCCCAAAGTCCAACATGAATATTTTTAAGAGAGAGTTAGGGTATAAAGACTTCGATGAAGGAGAAAACATGCAAACTACCAAGATCTCTTACCTTGCTTTCACTTGATCACCAAAGCGCTAAATCCTTGATATTCTACCCCTACAAGCTTCTCTTGAACCCTAGAACACAAGATCAATGCCATGCATGGCTATTATATCACATGAATGCATCATTAACCCTTAGGGCTTCGGGTTTGAAGAGGAAAAGAGGAGAAAAAATGAAGTAGGTTTCGAAACTTACTCTACACAAGTGTTCTCTTGAGCTTCTCCCTCCTTCAATGGGGAAATGAGTGCTCTTGGCTCATGGAGAGAAAAATTGCAGCAATGGAGAGTAGAGAGACTTAGGGCTTCGATTTTGGGGAGAGGGAATGGAAGAGAGTGTTTTTCTTGAGGGAAAAGAATTTTTTAGAAAATGATTAGATGTATAAGAGAGAGAAATGATTAAGGTTTAGCCAATGAGTGGGGTAAGGCTCTTACTCTTACCCTAGGGTAGATGTCCTAGGCTCTTGAGAGCCCTAGGCATAGCCTTGCCGCCCCCCTTCTCTCTCTCCTCCCTTGGAAAAGACCTTTATGCCCTCGCTCCTTTTACCTCTCTCCTTAGACACTCAAGGGCCCTTTGGTAATTTTACTTATCCAAAACTCCCTCCAATTTTACCCTATAATTTTTAAATATCTCCAAGCTTAATAAATCAAATGAAATGTGATCCAAAAATTAAATGTTTCATATACCACATAATTTTGGCAATTTTATCAAATTAACCAAACTGCCCTTAGAGGCCCGAGCAAGAAATTCTCATTCTTAAGCCTGGCTTATTGGAATTCAAACCTCAATCAATTTTTCTAAAACTTATTGGCTCAACTATAAAGTCCCAGTTGCCAGAAAAAATTAATATTTTTATGCCATAGTATTTCTTATTTTATTTAATCCTAGATTTTTCTCCCATTAGGGTTTATTCCTTGGTCTGAAATCAATCTTTCTTTGCATAAAACTAGATCTTTTACCTGATCATTACCGCGGCTATAAAATTCATTAATCATCACAAATTCATATAATATCATTTATCAAAATAATATTCGGCATAATTATTCACCGGCCCCAACCAACTACTAACGGGTGTTCAAAACACAA
Source organism: Humulus lupulus (assembly GCF_963169125.1). Taxonomy (NCBI): domain Eukaryota; kingdom Viridiplantae; phylum Streptophyta; class Magnoliopsida; order Rosales; family Cannabaceae; genus Humulus; species Humulus lupulus. The sequence continues at coordinate 57,371,055 of NC_084798.1, read as the reverse complement.
GACGTTACATTATTTTAATATGTTCTTAATTTCACTTCATTCATAATATTTCGACAATTTTTTTTATGATGATGATGATGATGATAATAATAATAATAAAGTAAATAAATATACAATTTTAATAGCTAACAGTTTTAGTGAAAAATTCTTGTAGAATGATATCTTACTTTCATTATATTACTTGTATGTGATAGCATATACTTGCGCTGTAAATTTTAAAACAAATTTTTGGCCGTGTAATTGAAGATCAAACTTGAGGCACCCGCGTGACATGCATAAATACTTACTACTATATTACACCAATGCGTCTTGGCAAGGCCATCCTTTTGACAAACCTCATCATTATAGCAACACTATTGGAGCTTCGCAATACCTTTCTCTCACTAGACAACTTTGTTAGTTAATAAACCTTAGTCAATTTATAAAGACTCTTAATGTTAATCACTAGAATGCTTTTGAAAAGGTCATGAGAAAGGTACCTCTCATCTTGAGTTATATTTTAAACAAGCTTCTATACTTTAACCTTATTCTAATGTTGATCGAAAATCTACGAGTGGTTTCTTACATATGTTTATTTTGGAGATAGATGTATCAATTGGCATGATATGAAGCAAAAAGTTGTAGTTCATTTTAGTATTGAATTTGAGTATAGAGCTTTACCTTCTATTGCCACTGAGTTAGTGTGGCAAAATTATCTTTTACCGAAGCTTGGTGTTTTAATTTAAAGATTCACTCCTATTATTTAGTGCACTACTTAGGCCACCTTGTCCTTTGCTCTTAAAATAGTGTTTCACTATTGCACTAAACATGTTGAGTTAAATGTGCATTATGTTTGAACCCAAATTGTGCATTATGTTTGAACCCAAATTGTAGTGCTAAAGTTTGAGATCGTATACATTCCTATAGTTGACCAATTTGCATAATTTCCAATTAAGCCTCTATCAACTTCAAGATTAATCCTATTAAGCCTCTATCAACTTCAAGATTAATTTGGCTCACTCCAAATACATTTTGAGAAGGCATTTAGAGCAAAAACTATTAATAGATAGAATCATTGGAAGTTAGTTATTTGTTATAGTAGTTGTTATAGTAGTTTTATCTAGATGATAGTTTGTTTGTTAGAATATAAATATATATCAATACAACTAGAAGTAGTTCATGGTTGATTTAGCTCTCATCACAAAAATTTTCTTTCTATATTTTCTCATTTAAGAGAATAAAAGAAAAACTAGAATAAGAGACGTAAGATGTTTACCATTCTTTTAGGTTTTTTGTGTATTTCCTTCCCGGACTGAGTTTCATCGGCTTGCCTCTGGGCTTGGCGGGCTCTGGCCGAGAAGGCTACTATTTTACCGTTGATGATCCTTTCTCGAGTGGTAGATGACCAGTGGTGGGATCTCTAACTCCGGTTGGCTCTGTGTTACATCTTTCACTGGAGGTGACTTTTCTGTTGGAATAAAGATGGTGGTCGGTGACCTCTTTCTTAGGTGGGGAGGGTCTTGTGGGTTGTAGGGAGGGCGAATCTTCTTGGGTTAAAAGTGGGGGTTTCAAATTTTTTTAGATTCGTTTTGGGTTATGGGTGAGGAAGTTAGATCTATTTAGATTCGAGTTTAGAGGTCAGATTCGTTTGAGGTGAGGGGCAAGGGAGTCAAATCCAATTTGGGTTGGGTGGTAGTTTTCATCGTCTAGGGTGTTACTTGCCTTCGATCAGAGCGGGGAAAGCCATGTATAATTTTATTATTTCATGTGTGTTTCGTTGTTTGGTTTGTGTGTTTTGTTTGTTTATTTCTACCATCAAGAACCATACTAAAGCGGTTCATGGCTTTTGTGACGATACTTCCCTGTTTGGACTTCAGTCATATCTGGATTTGGACGAACATGATATGAGTCCTTTGGTTTGTGACAGTCATTATTTTACATCAATCTTCATAGTTTTGTGGATTATTGTTTATTTTCCAATAATGAAGCCTTTAATCTTATCATTGATTTTATGTATTTATTCATTATTGGAGTTGATATGTCATTTCTCCATTTGGAAAGGAAATCTTGTTTATTTCACACTCGTTGGAAGCTAAATTTAAATTGTTGGCACCTATTGTACTAAGTTGAAGTTTTTGTATGAGTTTTTTTTTCTTTTAAAAATTATAACTAGTTATTACTGATATTACTCATTTGAGCTTGTAATGAGTTATGTTCAACTGACTTTATTAATAAAAATTACCTATCTTTTTCAACAACAAAAAAAAGATGTGAGACGTGTGAAGACTAATGATAACTTATAAGAAAATCACACACTAATACCCTTATTAGAAATGAGAGCATGAGAATAGAATTGAGAACATGAGAAGACTAGTTAATTTATTTGTTATTAGGGTCTTGTATTTGTTGACTTAGATTTTCGCCAATAGTGGATAAAGAAATCCAAAAATAGAGATATTAGGCTTTTGCTAAACTGTAATTGGATAAATAAAAAAGGATTAAGATCACCCACACTTTTTACGTGGTTTAGTGGTTAAGATCCACCTGGTCCACGAGTCACTCTTATTAATCTGTTTGTTTCTTACTGTGAAATTGTCTGTCACATTTCACCAGAGTTTCAGTACACAAAATGTTCTCTCCCTTTCTGTCCATTCTCCCCTGTATTTATAGGGAATTATGCCTGGACATTTTTGGGTAACCGTGCATAAATATGGTAACATACATTTTTGGGTAACATCTCATTTACATAAATACATTAATGCATATTGATTCTATGCCCCCAAAATCGGGTAATAAATACAGAATAATATCTGAGGATTAATGAGTGTATAAGGAATCTCTGAGTCTTTTGGGATCCTTCACTATGCTTCATGACCGGGCTTTCATGAGCTAAACACTTCCTTCGAGCTGGATGTCGAAGAACTAACTAAACTGGCACGAGTCATGTTCAGAGTTTCTAAAAGGCGATCTAGCCATCGTGTATCTCAAACTAAGTTGTTGGCGCAAGATACGACCTGGAGACTATCTGCTTGTCGTAAGCTATCAAGTTTGACTCGAGTTGCTCACTCTTGAGTTAGCTAGATGTTTTATCTTACACTTTCTTCATACGCTTGCCTACCAGTTGTACCCCGTGTTGGGTAATCTAGTTCGTATTTATTTTGGGGTACAACATTTTCTCCCCAAGCTCTTGCTTATGCATGACGTCACTTCTGACACACAGTAGGGGCTTTTAGGTTTCTGTTATGTGAAAACGTGCCTACCCACTCACTCGAGTGCGAGACACGTGTTGGTCTGTAATAGGCGCCTGTTCAGATTTCGAGTACTGTGACAACTGTCTTGTCAACTTTTTGTCGCCCCTTGGTTTATTTAACCTAGGCCCTTGGATCTCGAACTGATCTAATCGTGTGGCCTAGATCAACTCCCGAAGTTTACGTATAAATTGGAGAACCATACCTAAATCTTACCACCTTTGCATTCAATTTTTTTCCTTTTTCTTCTCAAAACACTTTCAGAGCCTTCCGCATTCCCTCATTTTCCATAAGCTTTTAGGCTATTACCTTCAGTGGTGCCATCATTTCCTCAACTGAAAAACCAAATTGTAGGTATCTTTATTTCCAGTTTAAATTTGATCTTCTTATTTTTCAATAAGTCGTATGAAAATTTCCAGCATATTTTCTTACTTTGGTTATGTTTGAGTTTAGTATGGGTTTTTGTTAGGCCAAGAACAATAGCACTAGGTCTGATTAGAAATAATGTACAAAAAGAAACGGGTGATTTTCTGGGTTTGAAAGAGGATTTTCTAAGTATGTGAATGTAAACATTTGAGGTTCCTTATGTTCAGTTTTGGGTAGCTTAAGGTTTACGGTTTCTCGAGTGGTTTTGCGTTAAACCACTTTCCGAAAAGGTATTGGGTTTGACACGTGGATCTCGAAGTGTCAGGGGTTTCCTGAGGTTACAGCGCGTGGTCACTGACCGCGCGTGCGCACACTCGTTGGTGCTAGGGGAAATCTTAGCTCGTGTCTTAAGTCGAATATATTGAATCCAAACCCTCGGGTTGCCATACCTTTATCATTGTAGCAAGATTTTATCTTAGGTCGTCTCTAATAGGCTACTTTGTTGCTAGGCGAGCTAAATTATGGCCAACCAGAAGAAGTCAATGACAAGCTCTTCTTCCCAAAGTAAGAATAAGGGTAAGAAAATTGCATCTGAGACTCATATTCCCCACTTTGGCCCAGTAGTGGATAGAGAGATCATGGTTGATCCCAATGTCTTCTTTGAGGCTGAGCATATCGAATCCCGGATAAAGACTCAGGGCAAGGTGAATAAAATTTTACTGAGTCACGGGATCGAGGTTGGGGTCTGAGGGTCTTGTTACTCGCCCTCCGTTGGAGGGAGAGTAGAGCTGCACTCTGCTTCATGATGACTTTGGAGCTTGGAGTGATAGCACCTGGAGGCATGTGTCTTTCTCCCCTTGGACCAGTATTCCTAGATTTTCTAAACTACGTTGAATTGGTACCGTTCCAGCTCCCCCCAAATTCGTACCGACTTTTGGCGGGGCTAAAATATCTATTTTTGAAGCACAATTGGGAGGCTCCCACCCCCGCTGATATTATGTACTTTTTTTTCCTCAAAGCCAATCTGGAATCAAAGGGATGAGGTGAGGGATTCTACTACCTTACCAGATTCCCCAATACAGCCTCCATCATTGACCTCCCCAGCCACCCGAATGACTACAAAGATCAATTCTTTATGTCAAACGGGTTCAAGAACTGCACATGTCGATATTTCAACCGTCCTCATAAGTTTCTCAGCTCCTTGAAATTTGTACTTGAATACCTTCTCAACCAAGTTTAAACATATTCTGGTCGATTTGTTACCTTGTGAAACTATATATAAGAGAACGGGGCGATCATAGACCCTCGGAGGTCAATATGAGACTCTAGCTCGTATTCCTGCCAAGTAGAAAGAGTTTTGGATGATGGTGAATGATGTCACCATGGTGGCCTGCAAGCTGATCCAAAAAGATCATACACACACTGGCCATCATAGCTCGAGGCCCCCTCCTCGAGCTCCCTCCTTTTTTAGGAACTCATCCCAACTGTTGAAGAGGTTGATGAAGAGGAGGAGGTCGCGCAGTTGGTGTGCAAGAGAAAGGTTCCTGAAGATGGATAAAATCCTGACCAAGGCCGAGATGAATCTGGGGTAGCAGTTGGTACCTCTAGCCAAGGTAACCCATATAAAGAAATGAACCTCCTCCCTGGTAGTTTTAGGCTAGTTCGATTCAACCCAGTGCAGCTCATGAGTCGACACCCGATTGTTCTGGACCTGAACGTGGCCCTCCTTCAGTGTATGGATCACTTGGTGGTACGCAATTACCATAGCTACCCCAAATGTATCGTAGTGGTAGATAATACCATTCACTTTAGGTCCACTATTTTTTAGGAATACGGTACAAACATTTTGTCAAGCCTTCCCTTTGTCATGGTGTTTTTACCCCGGGTATTAGGCAGGGCGAGCATGAGTTTTAGTCCACGTGAGGAGTTTAAACCCCGTAGGTCCCAAAATGTAATAATACTAGAGTCTCCCCCTCTTTTGATAGTCCAAGATTTAGAGGTTTCTTCCAGCCCGGTTCATAATCCAGAGCCAGTCATGGTAGTTTCCTCCTTTAGTTCGAAGGGTAGAGTTCTTGTTCTCTTATTTGCCTTGAGTTATCCTAACTAATCATTTCTTGGATCTGACTTTTCTGCTTGCCCTTTTGCAAACGAAGATATGGACTTGAAGAGCGCCTTCAAATCTGATGGGGTTAGAATTGGACCCGTCATCAAAAAGGTGAGAATATCAAAGAAAAGCACCTCTAGAGTCAGAGTTTCCACTAGATCCTCTGCAAAGGATAAAGGTGTCAGTTCTGGCCAAAAATAGTAACATAAAAAACAACCGACAGCTCAGGTAACTACAGTTACCATTCATGAGGCTCCTCATTCTCGTGAACCTACTCTAATTCCTCAATTCATTCAGGGCGAGGCCCCATCTGCTCTGCTCCCAAACACGCAGCTCCCAGACTTGCAGCTCTCAGTCATACCGCTTGAGGTGGCAAGGTTCGCGGAAGCACATCGTGGATTGCTTCATGACATAGAAAATAACATGGTGGGTCATGCAACCCAGGTGAATGTCAAGGACCTGAGGGCCATAGAGGAGCATTCCCCAAGGAGTGTCCTAGAATCAACCTTGGGAATGAATCTGACTGTGAGTTATCCTCCTCCCTGCAACATTCTTTTTTTATTTTATTTTCGTGAGCTAATCCTGCCATGTATTTTTCTTTTGAAGTCTTGTTTAGCTCAAATTCGTGGGATCGCCTAGATCCAAGCTCAAAGAGATGAGGTCAGGGCCGCCCTGGCGGCATCCCAAGACAATGAGCGAATCGTCAAGGAACAGGTCATTGAAGTGAGCCAGCACCGAGACTAGCTGTAGGTCGAGGTCGATAGCCTCAACAAGAAACTTTAGGAAGTCGATGTGTTGAAAAAGAAACTGTCCAAAGTTGAAGAGTAAGCTAAGAAGGATGTCGAGAAGGCGAAGCAGGATGCCGAGAGGGTGAAGCAGAATGTTGCCAAGGAAACAAACACCTTGGAGGAGATGTTATACCGGTGTTGGGCATACAACCAAGAAGGAGATTTCTCATTTCTGGATGCTGAGATTTGGGGCATTATCTTACCAAGTTCCAGAGCCGACTCTCGCAAGAGCCCTCTGAGACTGTGGAGGCTTTTGGAGCTGCTGAAGGGGGCGACGATGAGGTGACATCACAAGGGCAAGTTATCGGAGCTCAGTGATGTTTAGGGCATCCTCATATTATTTATTTTATTTGTGTGTTTTTTTAGGTTTTTTGAATCCCTTGTAATGAAGCATTCAAAAGCTGAAATAATCACCTTCGGGCTCAGTTCGAGGTTATTTCTCCTCAAGTTATTCATATACTTGTTAGTACATGTTCAATAATTTATAATCTATTTTTGTTACCCTTAACCTATTATCTTGCTATGCTTATGAACTTTAAGTCCTTGTACATTCGCAATCATAGGGGTTATCTTTATATCGAAATAAACGCCTGATGGCTCAACCAATTAATTCTGGTTGATGACCTGATTATACCCATGAATTTGCTTGCCTAATAGCGTTATACCTGTTAGGAGTCCGGCCTCGGACCTTGTTATATCTAGGAGTTTCCTCGCCTAATAGCATTATACATGTTAAGAGTTAGGCCTCGGACCTAGTTATATCTAGAAGTTTTCTCGCCTAATAGCGTTATACCTGCTAGGAATTAGGCCTCAAAACTGGTTATATCCAGGAGTTTGCTGGACTAATAGCTTTATACCTGTTAGGAATTAGGCCTCGAACCAGGTTATATCTAGGATTTCCTAGTTGAATTCTAGGTTTTGTTTCTTTGAATTTTCTTAACTTAGTTCGTATTTGGAATTTTTTTGAAAATTCGACCTTTAAAAAGTTGTTGAATAATCAATTTTCCAAAGTCTAAGTTCCCAATTTTATCCAAATGTGCTAAATACTTTTAAAGACTCTTCGAGTGTTGCCCCCCAAGCGATCAAAATTTATAAATATTCTAGGTCACTTTTACAAAATGAGCACGTGATACATTGCAAGAATGAAATAAGAATATTGGTTCTACGTTTATATTACGTAGCAATCTAGTGCTATTAAAATAGAATGGCTTTTATAAATAAGCCTTACACAGAAAATACTAAAAACATTAAAAATTAACAAAGTAGTCCTATTACTAATAGTATTTTTTGAGATGTAGAGCATTCCAGGTCTATGGGAGCAACTCTCCACTTAACCAACCTAGTTTGAAGGTTCCTTCACGTAAAATTTCCACGATCATGTATGGTCCTTCCCAGTTCGGTCCCAATACACCATCTTTAGGATCTTTACTTGCCAAAGACATCCTTCGAAGCACTAAGTCACCCAATCCGAGTCTGCGTCCTTTTACCTTCGAGTTAAAGTAACGAGTAATTTTGCGCTGATAATGGGCGAGCTATAATTGTGACTCCTCCCATTTTTCCTCGATCAGATCCAGAGATGTGTTGAGCAAGTCATGGTTTTGATCTTGAACGAAAGTTTTCTATCTATGTAACGTCACTAGCACTTTAATTAGGAGCATAGCCTCACTTCCAAAGGTTAAAAAGAAGGAAGTGTGCCCCGTGGAGGTGCGATGTGAGGTCATATAGGCCCAAAGTACTTTCGGGAGCTGCTTGGGCAATAGTCCCTTGGCTTCATCTAGTCATTTCTTTAAACTCGCCTTTAGGGTTTTATTTACAGCCTCGATCTTCCCATTAGCTTGCAGTTATGCCACTGAAGAAAAACTCTTGGTTATGTCGTACTTCTCACAAAAGTTCGTGAAAAGATCTCTATTGAACTGAGTTCCGTTGTTAGGCACAATCTTCTTTGGGAGCCAAAAACAATATATGATGTTCTTCACAATGAAATCCAGGACTCTCTTCGAGGTTATGGTTGCCAGAGGCTCGGCCTTGACCCACTTTGTAAAGTAGTCGATGGCAACAACAGCATAGCGAACTCCTCATTTTCCTGCTGGTAGTGAACCAATCAGATCGATCCCCCATACTATGAATGGCCAGGGCAATGAAATCATGGTTAGCTCCATGGGTGTTGCCCAAGCAACTATGGCAAAGCGTTGGCACTTATCACATTTTTGTATGTATGAGGCCGAGTCCTTTTTTAGCGTAGGCCAAAAATAGCCTGCCTCAATATATTTAGAGCCAGGTTTTGCCCCCAGTGTTGTCTCCGCAGAATCCTTCATGTATCTCATGTAGGATAATTTGTGCTTCCTCGGGCAGAATACACCGCAGGAGGGGTAGTGAATGCCCTCGTCGGATTAGAATTCCCTTAACCATAACATACCATGGGACTTGATATAACAATTTTCTTGCGTCCTTTCGGTCCTTTGGTAGTTTACCGATTGTGAGGTATTCCACTATGGGGGTTATCCAGGTCAGTTTTGTATCAATCACTCCAACCTCAACCGGTTCTTCCGTTATGCTTGGTTGTTCTAAGAAATCCACTAGGACCACATTTTATGTATCCGCCTCTTTGGTGATGGCAAGTCAGGCTAAAGCATCAACATTCAAATTCTGCTCGCGAGGTACCTGCTCAATGGAGCATAACTCAAACTCAGACCACTCATCTTTAACCTTAGCTAGATAAGCCACCATTTTGATACCTCGAGCTTGATACTCCCTCAATATCTGATTAACCACAAGCTGAGAATTACTATAACATCGGATCGCCTTTGCTTTCAGTTCTTTTGCCACCTGTATTCCTACCAATAGAGCTTCGTACTCTGCTTCATTGTTGGATGCTTTGAATCCAAACCTAAGGGTTGTATGGAATCGATGTCCCTAAGGTGAGATCAGAATTATCCCAGCTCTGAATCTGTTTTCATTAGATGATCCATCAACGAAGAGATTCCACAACTCTTGCACTGAATCTCTCATTGGCTCATCCTGAAAACCTATGCATTCTGCCATAAAATCAGCAAGTGTTTGACTCTTGATTGCTATGCGTGGCTTATAAAATATCTCGAACTGACTGAATTCGATGTCCCACTTAAGCAAACATCTCGATGTTTCAGGTTTTTGCAAGACCTGCCTTAAAGGTTGATCGGTTAAGACGTGGATGGTGTGGGACTGGAAATACGACCTAAGTTTTCTCGAGGCCAAGATCAAGCAGAACGTGAGTTTTTCTATTAAAGGGTATCTAGATTCAGCTCCCAAAAGCCTTTTACTCATGTAGTACACCAGTTTTTGCACCCAATTTTCTTCTCGAACTAATACGGTGCTGACTACATTTTCTGTCACAGCTAGGTATAAGAACAAACATTCTCCAGTTGCTGGTTTTGATAATATGGGGGATTCAGCCGAGTGATTTTTCATATTCTGAAACACTTGCTCGCATTCTTTGGTCCACTTAAACTTTTTGTTTCCCTTGAGCAAGGTATAGAATGGGAGACACTTGTCAGTCGATTTTGAAATGAAGCGGTTTAGGGCCGCCACTTTCCCAATTAAGCTTTATACTTCTTTACACGACCTAGGCGAAGACATTTCTAATAACGACTTGATCTTCTCTGTTTGCCTCTATCCCTCTTGTATTGACTATGAAGCCTAAAATATTTCCCGATGAAACCCCAAAGGTGCACTCTTAAGGATTTGGCTTCATGTCATATTTCCTTAGCATGCCAAAACATTCTTCCAGGTCGAATACATGGTTACTAGCAATACATGGTTACCCAGGGCATTACACTAACCTTTTTAATTTGAATAAATAAATGAATATAAAATGAAAAAGATTTGAATTTTCATTCAACAGACACCCAGAACTCGGTCAAAATCGTTCAAAGGCAGGTCTAAGTGGTTAAGGCTATTTTAAAAATTAAAAATCCTCAAGATTAAAAAATGATGCACCAGGGGCGATATATCGCCTACTCTGGGCGACATAACCAAAACCGTTACACTTTGTGTTTAAAATCGTGCAAGACTTGTTAATCAAGTCATTTAAATAAAAATGTGAATCTAAAGTCATAAACAGGTTAGGATTAAAATATTTTGGTCATAAACACATCGTTTTCATTAAAATGAAAGCTTAGTATATGGGATCCCAAAACAGGGTTTAGAGGACATATTTACAAAATTTCCAAAAGATATAAATAAACAAGGTCACTCTAATGGAAAAATACACATTTTAAGTTTCCGTCCCTGTACAATCCCTCGACTGTGGCGGTCGAGCAACTGACAATGTATACCTCACCCCCAGAGCTCTCCAACCCATGGTTGAACCATCTTACCCTTGCCTTTACCTACACCACGTAGCACCCGTGAGCCAAGGCCCAGCAAGAAAACAATTATACATAGCATAATCAATAATTGTAATAAGATAATTCACAAATCATTAATCAAACACTCAATAAACCACATCATTCACATAATCAATGATATCAGTCAACAAACCAATAATTAACCATCCAGTTAATAAACATGCCATAATCATCATATTAACGTCAGTAAACATATCATACAATATCCAATGTAATGCCCCGAATTCTCCGATGTGTTTAACAGCGTGAACAGTAGGCCGGGAGGGCCATACTTGCTTAAATATGCTATTAATTGTTTAAATGCATGTATATGTTGATTATATTATGATATGATGTGAAATGCATGCATGTGCGTCCATATTTCTTATTACAGGGGTGTGATGGTAATTTGGCCCGTTGAGGGTAAATTGATTGTTTGAACGCATGTTGGTGATATATCTTGAGACCACATTATGATGTGGGTTTGTTCGAGCCATTTGTCATGAGACGATCAAGGAATGTTTAATGTCGGTTTGGTCATAACGGGCTTAAGCTCGGGGCTCGAGGTGAGTCTCGGGGTACTTTTAATGATTAGAGTGTTACCGGGCATTAAAGGGTAACGGGATGTGACATATTGGTGTTTGAGAATATTGAGATTAGCGGGAATTGGGAAGCGTTAATTATGATTAACGGTGTAGGTAGAAAGTACCAAAATTGCCCTTGAGTTGGCTTAGAAACTTTTAAAGACCTAGGGGTATAATGGTCTTTTGGTATTTGGATATATATGGTTTTAGATGGCTGAAATAACAGAGGCAAAAACAGAGTTTCTCCACCCTTCCCGTACATTCATCTCTCTCACTTTCCTCTTTGAAGTTTTGAGCTCAAGGTGTGGAGCTAAGCTAGGAAATCAAGGGGCTTAAGTTATAGTCTTGGTTCAGCCATTGGAGAGGGTTCAATACCAAGTTTGAGGTAAGCTTTGATCATTACTTTTCTGGTTTTGCCCTGTTTTAAAGATAGTTTTCAGCTCTTGATTTTGGTGTGGAAAGTTGGGATTAAGGGGAGTTCTTGAGGTGTTTTACTTGGGTTATGTTGGGGGATAGTTTTGGGTGATGTTTGGAGGTTTAAATGGGTGTTTGAGAGAGGTTTGGGTGGTGTTTAAATTGGTTTTGAAGGGTTGGTTCCAAGAGAAATCGTAGGGGAAGGAAAACAGGGGTTTTGGCTGAACTGGAGCTTGCGCCGCGGCATGGCAGGGGTGAGCCGCGGCCCTTGGTGAAATCTGAGTTTGGGCGCCTCTGTTTGAGGGGCGGGCCGCGGCATGGCCAAGGAGGGCCGCGGCCCTTAAGGCATTTTTGGCCAAAGTGAGCTTTATAGCATGGGGATTCAAGCCTAAGGCCTCGGGATTGAACCTACTACCCGGTTGAGTAGTGTTTAAGGTCCCAGAGGTTAGGTTTTGGTTTGGGAATCTTTTATTATTCATTTTATTGATGGAATCCCATAATTTGGTTATGACCAGGTAACCGTTAAAGGACCAAAAGGTTGATCGTTCTCAAGGTCACTCTTTTATTTGTTCTTGCTCGAACCAGAGGTAAGAAAACTGCACCCCAAGTGTGACATGCATGGATGTTTGTGAGGCATGTTGGTTATGTAATATGGACATGGATTGAACATGGAATTCTTAGCATATGTTGTTCGCTTGTGCATAGCACTGACTAATTAGTCAGGTTTGGCAAAGGTGCTAGTATCAACTGTGAAGCTGTGACTGATTAGTCAGGTTCGGCAGTGGTACTGGGCACTGGTCACGTTGCACTGACTTGTCAGTCAGAATTGGCAAAGGTGTTAGTGTCAGCTGTGAAGCTGTGACTTATTAGTCAAGTTCGGCGGTGGTACTGGACACTGGTCACTTAGCGCTGACTTATTAGTCAAGGATGGACTTAGCGTGGTTCACGCAAGCCAACGGAGATTAGATCTAATCGACCATTAGCATTGAATGGCTAATGCCTGACCGACCCTGAGGTTCGATGAACAAACAGAGCTTGGAGGCTGGTGGCTTACCTAGCAGCCACTCTCCCGCTAGAAAAGAGAGCCTGGAGGCTAGTGGCTTACCTAACAGCCACTCTCCCGCTAAAATCGTGTGATGTTCATTTGCTTGCTGAAAGCTTTATGTTCAGTATGATTATAATGATAATCATTTGATAATGTTTATGAGAAGTGTTATGTTTTCTTGCTGGGCTTTGGCTCATGGGTGCTATGTGGTGCAGGTAAAGGGAAAGAAAAGCTCACCTAGCCTTGAGTGGAGAGCTGATGTGGTGGTGTGTACATATGCGGCCGCTTGACCACCACGGTCAAGGTGTTCTCAGAGGAGCTAGGGGGTTTACCCTATTTTTGCCGCTTAGGTCAGTGGGATTGTAAATTTAAAACTGTAATGACCATTTTGTACTGAGAACCACTTGTAAATGTTTTGTTTAGCTCTGCAGAGCAGTTTGTAATAAATCTCCATTTCCTTTTTATTGGTTTTATACCTTAACCTGTTAATTACACTTAGAGCACGTTTTTGACCAAAGGACTCAGGTAACGAGTCAAATTTCTGGTCCACCGTTCGCCGTAACTATTCTGGGGTAGCCAGGGCGTTACATCCAGGGTCGACGCCCTTAGGTCGCACCCTCTGTTTAACCCACTGACTCTGGTTCACTTATGTCGAGCTCAGTTATTATATTATTAACCTCAGCTACCAGTGATTGAGCCGCATCCTTGTGTACCAATATTAATTCTGGCACTCTTAGGTCATTTATTCCATGTTCGCATGGCATAATACCATCATACAACATTGCATACAAATATAGGGAACTCTTAGTCCCAACATAATCACACAACCGGGTGCAGTTTTCTTACCTTTAAATTTCGAGCGGAGAATGCGAAATGGTTCCGAGCACGATCCTTAGCTCTGAGCCTTGGTGATAAGCCTAGTCACAATTCATAAATGGTACCTTGATGAATTTAAATTCCAAAGGACAATCCCGGGACCAAACTCACGCTCTCGAGACCTATAATTCCACCAAACGAAGTGGTGAAACCGTCCCTCCGAGCCCCCAAGAAAAACCCTAAAAAAAGTACTTAAAAACCAAGTTCTGGAGGCAGGGTAGAACTACAATGCTACCTATAGGGTGCTACAATGCTACAAACAAAAACCAAAGCCCCCCAGAAACGCAGCCTAGCGCTCCCAACCTAGCGCTAGCACCAGAAATGGGAATTTCTGGGTTTTCTCCCTTCAAACTTTCCCGAGCGAAAGTTCCAAAAACTCACTCCAATCATCATTCAAACTTAAAAATAACCTTAGAACTACACTCTACTCATTATAGGCAACAAAACCCAACCAAGTTTTTCCCAAAAACTCCAATCAATCCCCAAAACCCATATTCAAACTCTCAAACCTAAACACCATAAAGATAGAGTAAGAACTTAGAAATTCCAGAGGTTAAAGCTCGTATTCAACATGAACTACTTATTTTAAAAATTAAAAACCTCAGCAATAATTCACCACTTGAATTCTCAGAACTCTACTCAACATCCCAGTAAAAATACAGAGATCAAAACTAGGGTTCTTACCTCTAATGGGAGCCTAATTCCCAGCTGAGTTTTCTAGTTGCTTAGCTTCAACTCTTCAAGCCTTCCCTTCAGTTTTTCCCAGAGACCTCCCTTCAATTTTGCTCCCAAAATCACAGTTAAATGCCTCAGTTCCACTGCCCTTTTTCCATTACTTCAAAACACTAAGGAGAGAGAGAGGAAAGGATGAAATCGATAGAGTAGAAAGGAAATGAGTAGGAGTTTCTAATTCCTTCTGTTTTATCCCTAAGTAATTCTAAGTATATCCTTTAGTACCTAGGTGAAAGACCATTTTGCCCTCCCTCACAAGACTTAGTTCCTTAATTGCTTTAAGGGTAAATTAGTCATTTTACTCCCGGTTCTCGCTAATTCCTCAAGTGTTCCTAATATTTATCATTTAATCTCATCATCCAGTTATTTACTAGTTATTTATCCAACACCTAATAATTCCCAACAAATTCCCTAAATTCCCAAACATACCCTCAGGCTCCCCCAAGCCGAGTATTAATCCCCGCCGTGACTATTTCACCAATCCGCTCGCTAGGACCGTCTCGAGCCATATGCTGTAAATATATCCACATAATAATATGATCTCAACAATTTATCACACATAATTACATTTATGCCCTCAACAGACCAAAATTACAAATATGCCCTTACAAGCTAAACAAGGCCCACATGCATATTTAATACTCATAAACATGCATGTAATCATTTTCACATAATCATAAAATCAAGCATGCCACATAATCATGCATGTTATCATTAATTCACATAAATACCAATTATACCCTCCCGGCACACTAATAAGGCCCTTAAGCCTTATTAGTAATTTTGGGTCGTTACAGTTAGTTTCACTCCTTGAACTCTATAAATAGGACCTAGTACTCATCCATTTTCTTCATTCTTCAAGCATTCTTCAGAGCCTCCAAGTTGCTAAGGTTATTATAGAGAGAAACACTTGGGTTTGGGGATAAAAGCTTTTTCCAATCTAAGCTTTTCTAAACACTTGGGAAGTGAGATATAGTGTTATTTCGGTATCGAGGTGTAGATCAAAGTCATAGTTCATCAAGGTATTCTTATCTTTAAGTTCAGTTCTTTATGGTTCTTTAGTTTCCTTTTATTTTCTTTCAGGTCCTAACTCTTGTTTATGATTCTTGGTTAGGTGTTTAAGTTTCTTGAAACTTAGGGTTCTTTTCGGTAAGTTTCTTCTTTGGATGGTTTAGTTTTTCTTTTCATCTCTTTTCTTTAGAAACTCACCATTCTTACTATTAGTTTTAGGAGTGTTCCAAATCCCGTTCTTGTATCCATATCCCGGTTTTTGGTAAGGAAAATAGGATAGGTTATATGTGTTTATATGTTTATGTTATGATATGTTTTATGCTATGATATGTATATGTATAAATATGTTGTAGTCCTTGGGCATATGACTTGCTTAGATAGCAAGCCCCAAGAATATGTTTTATAGTCGTTTGGGCATATGACTTCTTAGATAGCAAGCCCCAAGAATTTTTATCATTTTCATGGTTTAGAGTTATGATTTACCCTACCTTGATTAGTAGACAGAGGACCTAGATGGGTTATCATATACTACCATGTGATCTAATCTACCTCGATTAGTAGACAGAGGACCTAGATGGTTTATCACATGCCATGTTAATGAGTTAATGGCCATTAATATTGTAGTCCTATATGATATATGTTTTTATAGTCATATGTTTTATAGTATATGTATATGATATAGTCTTATGTTTATGATTTATGATATACGTTGTTAGTAGATTTTCCTTGCTGGTCATTAGGCTCATTCCTTTATTTTTAGCTTGATGCAAGAAAATGAATATGGAAGGCGGAAAGATTCATGGCAACTTGGCTTGTGTGTTGAGGATGAATGGATTGAATGGACTGCATGAACGATCGAGGATGACGTTATTTTAAGTCTTTTGAATTATGTTTTGATGTATTTCCACAATTATTATTTAAACAATTAAAGTTTATGTTTTTATGTATCAAACAATGGGTACCCATACCGTATTTTATATTTCATATTTTACTTTGCATTTTTCACAATATTTGTTTTGGGGTTTTAAATAAAGTTATGTTATTTCTTATGTATGTTTTCCCAAAATAGTAGCTATGTCTAGTAGTTTTAATGGTCCAAGGTCTTAGAAATAGTTGGGTCATTACACGAGGCTCCTCATCCCCCTCAATGATGACCATTTCTTGTTGCCCAGGTTGTGATTTTCCCTTCATAGCAATGCTATAACATTATCTAGTAGTGAGCTAATCTCCTCTTACAATACATATACCTGGTCGAGGGGAATTTCATTGCTAGATGTCGGATTGAGGTGATAGCCTCAAAATTCATTAGCACGAGTCATCCTAAAATTGTGTTGTATGCAGTCGGACAATCGATTACAATGAACTCGAGAATTTTAACAACAGCTCGCACATCATCTCCTAGTGTCACTATGAGCCTGATCGTCTCTATGGCTATTGTTCCTTCTCCTGAGATCTGTATAGGGTCATCGAGGTCGCCCTAAGATCGGCTACAGATAGCCCCATCTTTTCTAGGGTGGACCTGAATAGCACATTTACAAAGCTCCCATTATCAATCAATATCCTATGTACCCTTCGATTGGCAAGCTAAATGGTTATCACCAGCGCGTCATTATGCGGGAACTAGACATGGCTAGTGTCCTCTTCTATAAAAATGACTAGTTGATTCTCCAACCGCTGTTGTTTTGATAACCTTTGCTCCGGAATGAACTTAGTGTCATTGTGGGGTTTTAGCTCCTGTATGTACCTTTTCTGGGCCCATTACTTGTGCCTACCAAATGAGGTCCTTCGGCGATAGTGGTCATATCTCTCCCATCTATTGGAGGGGGGACGATTTGGTTCCCCTGATCTGGTTGAGTCTGGGGTTGACTGACCAAATTTTCCAAAGCTGGATGAATATTTTGCCCGGCTGGCTGATTGGGAACTACTTTGTTTCGGGCATATTGGGCTAACGGTCCAGCCTGGATGAAAGTCTCAACCATATATTTTAGCTGAAGGCAATCATTAGTATTATGACCGATGTCATTGTGATATCGGTAAATTTGACTGAATATCTCTTCACCCTCTAGTGCCTCAGGAGCTCTAATTTCTTCCATGGAAGGCGATTAGAGTTTGCCAGGAAGATATGCTCTCGCGTATCTATCAGGTTGGTATAGGCGGTGTAGATGGACTTGTACTTTTCACCAGGCTTGTTCTTTTTGGTTCAATTCTGGTTGCCCCCATCAGTCCCTTCCACTTATTGCTCCCCGTGTTGTTATTCTGGGTAGCAAGTTGAGTCGTAGCTCCAACATCCGCCACCGCTCCAGTGGGGTGAACAAGGGTCTGGCTGGTTCCTGTGATAGCAGATTATGCCTCCACTAGATTTATCCATTCCTGAGCCTGAGACAAGAATTCATCTACATTGTTTACTCCTTTCCACTGGAGTTCTTTCCATAAATCACCTCCTACTGTGATCCCTGTCCTCTTATCCATGAGCTTAGAGTTGTCATCAACATCCCTAGCTCGTGTTATTGCATTGGTGAACCAGTTCAGATATGCCTTCAGGGACTCACTAGGTTTTTGTTTAATGTTAGCCAGCGAATCAGCTTCAACGCGAGCTTCCTTCACAGCTCGGAACTGTCTCTTAAAATCAGAAGGTAGTATCTTCCTCGAGGTGATTGAATGTTTCTTGTACTTGTTGAACCACAATCTAGCCGGTCCAGTCAGTGTTGTGGGGAACAAGATACATCTTAAGTCGAACCCGACGTTTTGGGCTATCATTAATGTGTTGAACGTCCTGAGGTGATTGGACGGGTCAGTGTTTCCATCATATGCAGGCATGGTCGACATCCTAAAGAGAATAGGATACAAAGCTGCCAAAATGTTAGGAGCAAAAGGCTCGAGCTCCTCACCAGAATCACAATCATCGACTCCTTTTCCAAATAGGAGTCTCTTCATATGTTCTTCCATTAAGGCCAATCGCTCGAGGGTTGGATCCTTGGCATCTAGGTTATTTTGGAGTTGATTATCAGCCCCCATCCTATTGTACGTGTTAGATGGGTTGTTTTCCCTCCAAGCTTAAGCTCGGTTAGGTGGGAGATTCCCATTGTCGCGTATGATAGACGGATCTCCCATGCACTGAGTACAACTCAAATCATCATGGTGAACTAGATATCGTCTTTGTGAGTTCATATAATCACGCAGGTCGGGATGTGGGTCAGAACGAAGACTTTGTGTGGAGCTCAAGTGATTCCTCAGGTCGTTCTCATGCCCGCCTCCATGTTGGTTCTCTGTCTAGTAGCTTCCATTAGCGAAGCTTACAGGTCTTGGCTGGGATCGAGGACCTGAATTATTAGCGCAAGGTTGTGGGATATAAATGTCCTCTGTGGGCGAGGTGGCATTGGATGTTGAACTGGTGACGACGGATGTCTTATTGGTGAAGCTATCATTGTTCCATCGGGGCCCACTAGATTAGTGATGGATCCAAAATGGGTATGTTTTAAAAATTTATACTCGCATGCGCACGAATCGTATATGAACTATAGTGTTCGTGTAAGCACGAGATCGAACCCAAAGGAGTTGTCTAAAATCGAAAAGAAAACTATTTTAAACCAAAATTAACAAATTCTAACCTAGCTCCAAAGATTGATGAGATTTTTGTATAATGAAAATAAAATAAAAGACAATAATAAAGAAATTTAAGACAATAAATACTTAAATTTATAATTGTAAACAAGATGGTAGAAGAAAGATTATTAAGATAATGGAATCCACGGAATATAAGTTCAATAATATTTATAAGTACATTGATTCCCAAGTTTTAGTGATAGTTAAAATAAATCAAACTATCATTTTCAAAATAGATTTATAATTTTAAGCACAAATTACTTCTAAAAAGATAGGATTTTTCTTCACTTTTCAAAAAGTAATAATTTCAAAGTATTTAATGTGAATCAACCTAATGAAACAACAAAAAATCAAATAACATTATTTATAAGGCAAAACATAATATTTTTATTCTAAGCATTAGATGTGTACAATTTAATGACACATCTTACACAAAGAATATTATGTTTTTGCACTAATGAAGAACAAAGTGTAAATATGTGCTAACAATAAAAAATACATGATATTTAAGATGAAAGAAGATATTTGAAAAAGAAAAATCTATAAACTTTGTTGCACAAAATGGGAAATCAACATACAAAATAAATACTATCTAGTTACATATTGTTTCATCATCACCTTAATAATCTTAAAAAAATTAGAAACTCATAACTAGAATAGAAAATACAAACATAACTTAGGAAAATTTGGAGGAAAACCTCCAAATTGTTTCTCTAAAAATACATAGAAAATGAACCAAAAAGAAGAAGAAGAAGATGATGAAGAGAATAGAGAAGTTTGAAAGTGTAGAAACTTTGTGGTATGACCTCTCCC
Source organism: Humulus lupulus (assembly GCF_963169125.1). Taxonomy (NCBI): domain Eukaryota; kingdom Viridiplantae; phylum Streptophyta; class Magnoliopsida; order Rosales; family Cannabaceae; genus Humulus; species Humulus lupulus. Next base: position 57,351,128 of record NC_084798.1, on the reverse strand, counting down.
AAAAATAAGCACTTCCAAATGGTCTTGAAAATTTCCTATTTATAGCCAAAATGAGAGTATTAAAATAATCAATTTAAATTAATTAAATTAAAAATATGGCAAATAGGGGTGAATTATAGGGTGTAATGATGATTTTGGGGTAAAATGTGTAGAAAAGTTTGGGTAAAAAAAATGGTATTTTTGGGCAAAGGAGACAAGGGGACAAAGGGATGTTGGAATCAAAAATGGGAAAGGTTGTGGGTTTTGGTGGCTGTGTGTTGTATGGCTGAGGAAGGAGGCCAGGCGTGAACTGTGTTGGGGACAGCTGGGTTTGGCTATGAGGTGTTTGGGCCTGGGGGCTGAATGGAGTAGGCATGGCTAGCAGGAGGATTTGGCTGGAGGCATCAGGCGGATTGCTTGGAGGTGCTGAAGGCAGGAGTGGGTGCACGGGCCTAGCTGGGCTGGTAGACTGGACTGGATCCGTGGGCCTGGGTTGCTAGGTGTTGCTGCAGCTGGATTGGTTGGGTCGAAGGGCTATTGGAAGCAAGCTGCAGGCTGGATGGCTGAACGTGGGCCGAAGTGTAGAAGGCTGGGGCGTGGGCTTTGGCTAGGAGACGGGCCTAGGTGGCTAAAAGTGTTTCAAAAATGCCATTTTCCACTTCTTTTTCAGCTTTTTATCTTTTTTTCCAAACACAAAAATACCACAAATTCCCTAACAAAATAAACATAAAATAAATCATAATAAAATATATAAAATAAATCAAGTTAATTCTTTGAAAATATTAATTATAACTTAATTTATATTTAACATTTAATCTCAATAATACAACATTTTTTTATCTCATATTAAACAACAATAATTCAAATAATTAACTACAACATTTTACAACAAAATAACTATAAAAACACACAAAAATATATAAAATCAAAATAAACCCAATAAATTCAAAATTACTTTAAAACTTAATAAATCAATTAAAAACTCAAGAATTAAGCAACAATTAGCATATAAAAAGTGGTAAAATAACTCTATTTTGTAGAGTTACCAATTAGCTCACCCTTGATCTACTCCAACTTCCCGGGTTGGAGGTAAGACCGATTCATTTCTCTATGTTGTAGGCTCTGGCTGTGGCACAGATGGATTTGCTGGGATGTGTCGCTTCCTTGAATTGGTCTCAGATCGCCCTGTTTGGCCAGGCTTGTTCTTAGGAGTGTGAGTTGAATGATCGTTCCTGCGAGGGTTGGTAGGTTGAGCATTCTGTGGGGTCTGTTCAGAAGGTACGGAACTTGGGGTCGCAGTCCGAACAGACTGACTAATATGAGGTCGATGATTTTTGTGAGTATTAGCAGGTTGAGTATTTCACTTGATCCTCTCTGAAGGTATGGAGCTCGGAGTTGCAGTTCTGACAGAGCGACTAAGATTGGGTCGATTATTCCTGTGGGACCTATGGGACCCACTTTGTCTCCTTCCAATGTTAACATCAATTGCAGAAGGGAGTAATCGAGCCAAGATCTCCTCAATCTACTTGAGCAAGATGGCTCCTTAACTAGGAATTTTCCATCTTGATTACTATCAGGTATCTCGGATGGGGCGCACTAGATTAGCTCACCCTTGATCTACTCTAACTTCCCAGATTGAAGGTAGGACCGGTTCATTTCTCTGTGTCGAAGGCTCTGGCCGTGGCACATATGGATTTTCTGGGATGTCTCGCTTCCTCGAATTGGTCCCAGCTCGCCTGTTTGGCCAGGCTTGTTCCTGGGAGTGTGAGTTGAATGATCGTTCCTGCGAGGGTTGGTAGGTTAAGCATTCCGTGGGGTCTGTTCAAAAGGTACGGAACTCGGGGTTGCAGTCCGAACAAACCGATTGATATGAGGTTGATGATTCCTATGAGTATTAGTAGGTTGAGTATTTCTCCTCGGAAGGTATGGAGCTTAGAGTTGCAGTTATGACAGAGCGACTAAGATTGGGTCGATTATTCCTGTGGGACCTATGGGACCCACTTTGCCTCCTTCTGATGTTAACATCAATTGCAGGAGGGGGTAATCGAGCCAAGATCTCCCCAATCTGCTTGAGCAAGATGGCTCCTTAACTGGGCATTTTCCATCTTGATGGTTGTCAAGTATCCCGGATGGGGATTTGGTGGGTGTGATGCTGAGCTCCCAGCATCATCCTAATCCACATGTTGTTTTCCAAGGCAACGTTGAGCAGTTGAGCCTTCTCCAGTGGGGATGCCCGCATGGTGCTCCTCTTGATAATAAGGTTGTTATGTCTCGATGTCACGCATAGATCGGGTCACCACCATGGTGAATGTTAGGTGACACTTGTGTGGGGAATTAAGCCTAATATGCTCTCAACGAAAGCAACAATTTGTTGACGCGATTTTTCACCAACAGTGGATTAAGAAATCTAAAAATAGATACTAGGCTTTTGCTAAACCGTAGTTTGATAAATAAAAAAGTATTAAGATCACCCACACTTTTTACGTGGTTCAGTGGTTAAAATCCACCTAGTCCACGAGTCACTCTTATTAATATGTTTGTTTCTTACCGTGAAATTGTCTGTCACAATTTCACCAGAGTTTCAGCACACAAAATGTTCTCCCATTTTCTGTCCATTCTCCCATGTATTTATAGGAAATTGGCCTGTACATTTTTGGGTAGCCGTGCATAAATATGGTAACATACATTTTTGGGTAACATCTCATTTACATAAATACATTAATCTCTATTGATTCCATGCCCCCGAAATTGAGTAATAAATACAAAATAATATACGAGCATTAATGAGTGTATAAGGAATCTCCAAGTCTTTTGGAATCCTTCACTGTGCATCATGACCAGGCTTTCGTGAGCTGAACACTTCCTTCAAGCTGGATGTCGAAGAATTAACCTAAACAAACATGGGTCACGTTGAGAGTTTCTAGAAGGTGATCTGGCCATCGCCCATCTCGAACTAAGTTGTTGGCGCAAGAGATGATCTGGTTTTCGTAACCTGTAAAGTTTGACTCGACTTGCTCACTCAAGAGTTAACTAGATTATCTATCTGTACACTTTCTTCATACGCTTGTCTGCCAACTGTACCCCGTACTAGGTAATTTAGTTCGTATTTATTTTGGGTACAACAATATTCAAGCTATGATTTTAAAATAAATTAAGGGTTAATTTTAGTGACATAGATGCTTTTTTTACTAACATTTATATAATTTTTTTAGTGAGAATAATTTTATTTTATAAACCTTACATATATAATTTGTAAAAAGAAAATTCAAATATCAATAATACATGACATTGTATTTTCACAAAAATATTGTAAAGCCCTGGATAGCCAAGACCATTACACTGTGTGTTTATAAAAGTGCAGGACTTGCTAATCAAGTCATTTAACTTGAAACGTGTTACTGAAACTACAATTGAACCAGGGTTAAAGATTTTGGTCTTAAAAGCTTCATTTCCTATAAACAAACATTTTCTTTACATGGGATCCCAAAAGTAGTAAAGTTAACAGACAACCTACAAAATTTTAGGAATAAAATACAGTTATTAGCCACTCTAAGGCAAAACCGATAATTAAGCTTTTCTCGTCCTGTATCACTCCTCGGCCGTGGCGGCCGATCAGCTGACTATGTACATTCAGCCCTCCAGCTCTCCATCTCAAGATTGGTCCAATCTGCCTTTGCCTGTGCCATGCAGCACCCGTGAGCCAAGGCCCAGCAAGAAAACACAATAACAGAGCATAATCATTAAGCAAACAACTGGATAACTCATACAGTATAAACATGCACTCAACAGTCCAATTATTCATGTTATTCAAGTATTCAGCATACCAAGTACATCATTTCATATCAATAATCATTTCACATATGATAACCAGGGTTAAAGCCCTTAGGTTGCACCCTTTATTTATCCCACTGACTCCGGCCCGCTTAAACCGAGCTCAATGAATATTAAGCTGTCATAAGCTACCAGTGGTCAAGCCGCGCCCTGTGCGCAAGTATTATTTACGGTACCCTTAGGCTGTTTATCACATGTCCCATGGCATAATACCATCTATGACATCATACAGATATAGGGAGCTCTTAGATCCATCATAAACACATAACCGGGTGCAGTTTTCTTACCTTTAGATTTCGCTAGCTTTGTTCAATTTGATCCTCAAGCACGATCCCATTTGAGCCCTAGCGTACACCTAGTCACAACCATAGATTAGAATCATCACCAAACCTCAAATCCAAAACCTAGCCTCGGGACCAATCCCGAGCCCTCGGGAAGCCCTAGTTCCACCAAACGGGGTGGTGGAATCAAACCCCGAGCCCCCGAGCAAAAACCCTAAGAAATAACCCAAAAACCCCTTTTTGGGAACAGGGTAGCGCTAAAACGCCCTAAAGTGGGTGCTACAGCGCTACAAACTAAGCCTTCAGGCTCCCAGACGCCCAAGCCTAGCACTGTAGCGCCCTAAGGCTAGCGCTACAGCGCTAGTCACAGCCAGACACTACCAATTTTCTCTTCTTCGAATTTCCTCGATCCAAACCTTCCCAAAACTCAATCAAACCTCAACCAAACTTCAACACAAGCCGTCCCACATCCTAAACTCATCCCATAAGTCCCAACCACACAAAACTCAATCACATGCACCCCAAATCAAGGAATTGACCATAGTTGAACCTAGAGCCCAAAAACTCAATAGGAAAAACAAATGAAACCACATAATTCAAGTGACCAAGATCAGAGCTTCTTACCTTAAACAGAGAAGTTCAACCATAGGCTATCCTCCACTCTCCCTTAGCTTTCACTCCTTACAGCTTCAGTCTCAATTCCCTAGAATTCCCACCAAAACTCAGCTCAAAATCCATATTTACATTAGAACCAGAAACTGAAAAGCAACCTTAAACCTTACCTCAAATGGATGGTCCACTCTTGTTAACTCCTCAAACCAAACCAAGGACCCTAGCCTCAAGCTCCTGCCCAGACTCTCCCTGAGTTACAGCTCCAAATTCCTTCATGAAATGAGGAAGAAACCTAAACCAAAAAGGGAGAAGAAATGACTCATGTTTTCCTTCTTTCTTTTTCTTCTTCTTTTCTTTTCCTTCAACTTCCTTCAAATTCTAGACTTTCCACTAAGGCATAAAGCAGACTTAACTCTTATCACTTATAAGCCAAATGACCATAATACCCTCCCATTAAATTTAAGCCCTTAATCCTTCCAAGGGCATTCTGGTCATTTGCTCCCAATTCCCGCTAATTTCTCGAGTGTCTCTAATATTTACCGCTTACTTCCCGACACCTAACTAATCACCAATTATACTCCTCAATATCAAAATAGACCCCAATATATTCTCTAAATCCCAAAATACCCCCAGGCTCACCCCAAGCCGTGTATAAATCCCCGTCGTGACTTTTTCGCTGAACCGCTCACTAGGATCGCCTCGAGTCACAGATTACAAATATATCCAGATAATAATTTGGTCTCAATAATTTATCACAATTATTTTCATTTATGCCCTCAACGGGCTAAAATTACGAATATACCCTTCTAACCTAATCAGGGCCTACATGCATACTAATACACATAGTCATGCATCTCAGATATTCAAATAATCATATAACATGCTTTTAATCATTAAATCACATATAATCCAGTTATGCCCTCCCGGTACACTAATCAAGGCCCTTAAGCCTTATTAGTGAATTTAGGTCGTTACAAATATATTATATTATAGGAATAACAAATTTTTTTATCAGTAATAAACAACCTCTTTTAGACACATAAATTAATTATATTCTTATTTTTTCATTAACAATGTCTATTGTAATCATAGCAGGTCTTTTCCAAATTTTAGAAAAATTATAGATAATTTGCGATGCTGAAAACAATGTTCAAATAGTATGTCAAATGTGTATCTATCTTTTTTATATGCATTGAAAAATAAACTTGATTTTGACATAATAAATTATTAAAAAAATTCTAAAAATTATTAAAAATAAAATAGAATTATGATTACCTACTTAAAACGGGTTCCTACCTACCAATAATACTAATATAAAAGTTTTATTATAAGCACTAGTAAGCAGTTTTATTTTATAATTCATTGATTTTATTTGGGAAATTTCACTATTAATACTTAATGATGCCTAATATTACGAAAAAATCATAACACTAATAATATTTTCAATTTGATGCTAAACATTCCTCTCATACCCAAAATACTCCTCTCATTATATCTTCAAATCTTAAAATCTTCTCTTCCTCTCTCTTCCCTCTCTCTCTCTTTCATTCTCATGAAATTATCCCTAAAACCTACAGATTTGTACGATTTTCATGTCGAAATCATTGTAAGCCATCTCCATTGTCTCTATGAAGTCGCCAATATCAAAGGAAACATCCATTTTGAGTGTTTTCGGAGAAGAAAAACCATGGGTAATAAGATTGTTCATTTTATGTGTTGGGTATTATTTGTCTACATTTTTTTGGCTATTTTGAATAGATCTGAGCCTATATTGGTGTGTTTTTTGGGTTTTTTTAGTGAGATTCCACGATCTGCGTTTTTCTAGGTTTTTTGCAACTTTTTTGCTCAATAACGGTTCGATAGGAGCTCGATGGTATGTAGAAGAAGGTCTTTTATGAGCTTGATGCTGCTCAATATAGTTCGATTATAGCTTGATAGTTTTAGGTTTTGTTGCTCGATTGTGCTTGATGATAACTCGATTAGGGTTCGATTGGACCCTAGAATATTTAGTGTAGTTGTTTTCTCGATAAGTGCTCGATAGGAGCTCGATAGGGTTCGATGAAGGTTTGGGTTAGGTTTTACGTTCGGTTTATGAAATGGTAGCTCAATAAGAGCTCGATTATGGGCTCGATGGTAACTCGATAACATTCAATGATAGCTCGATAATGTTCTTTTTTCATGAATTTATGAAAAAATGATAGTTTTCTTGGCAATTTCAATGTTTTTTTCCAACACAGGTTCCATTGTCTACGTTTTTGTATCCTACAATGGTGTTTGGGAATTACAAGGGAATAAGTAGATTTTCAAGGACCCTCAATGCATGGTGATACCGATGGAGGATAATGTAACGTACTTGCAACTTCTTGACATATTGCACAAGGAACTTAAAGTTGATAAACAAATGTATGGGTTGAAACTGGAGGTTCCTTACACATGCGGTGACCAACCATTTACACCCGTTCATGTTGAAAGTGATCTTGGTGTCCGTGCATTCTTAGGAGTAACATCTAAAGAAAGGTTGGCCTTGTGTGGCACTCTTGTTAAAAAGATTGTCATTGCAGATCCATATTCCACTCCCTGACCTGAGGGAGCAGCCAATACTTTAAGATGTCCTATTTGTGACTTGAGGGACAACCAGTATGAGCGCAACTCCTATGTGAATGGCGATCCAGTAGCTGAACATAATGAGGACTTAGGATACAATTCAGTGAATGACGATCCAGTAGCTGAACATTTGCAAGTAGAACAAGCATAAGAACAACCAAGACGTCATATTGCACGGGTGAACCCACCAAGTCAAGGATGTCAAACACCTGGCACCAGCTCTAGTCATCCTGGTGGAACAGAATATAACTACACAGGGAATGTTCCAATATGTTCAACAGAAGATCACAAAAAATGGAGTGCTCCCATGTTTACAAAAGAAGATATCATGGCTTCTAGTCATTCTGAATCACCCTCATCCGGAGTACTATTAGGAGAATTACATCTTGGGAAGACTTTTGAGAACAAGATGCAATTGAAAACCAAAGCGAATCTCTTCGCAATGAAGAATAATTTTGAGTTTATGGTTAAGAAGTCTGGTACTGATGTGTTGTATATCACCTGCAAGGATCCTGATTGTGGTTGGAGAATAATAGGGAAAAAAGTAGCTGCGATCAAAGATGTTTGAGATCACTGTTTATGATAGTGTACATACTTGCTCACTTGTAACACCCTGGATAGCCAAGACCGTTACACTGTGTGTTTAAAAAGGTGCCAGACTTGCTAATCAAGTCATTTATTAAAATCGTGTTGCAGAAGCTACAAAGGAACTAGGGTTAAAAGCGTTTTGGTATCAAAAGCCACATTTTTCATTAAGAAACATTATCTGGTTACACGGGATCCCAAATAAAAACCAGTTTAAAGATCGTTTATAGAAGTTGTAAGACTCAGATACAATAACCAGCCATACTAAGGCAAAACAAGCAATTAGGTAGTCCCTGTCCTGGTCCACTCCTCGATCGTGGTGATCGAACAGCTAGCTATGTACATTCCACCTTGGAGCTCTCCACCTCGGGCTTGGTCCAGCTTGCCCTTGCCTTTACCTGCACCACGTAGCACCCGTGAGCCAAGGCCCAGCAAGAAAGCATAATAACATAGCAAGATCAGCAACACTTATCAAATATTTCACAATGCTCAACCAAGAATTCAACATTTCATAACATTTATCCAATCAGTAATAACAGTTTGTCATCCAGACAGTCAATCAATTATATTCATAGCACAATATTCACGTTCATAACCAATAGATTGTCATATCCATCAAATAACACTCAGGGTTGGCGCCCTTAGTCGCACCCTCTATTTAACACACTGTCTTCGGCTCATTAGGGCCACCCCCAGTGTAATACTCACTGACTCTGGCCAGCTTAACCAAGCTCAGTGATAAATAAGCTGCCTCAGCTCCCAGTGGCCGAGCCGCACCTCAATGCGCAAATATTGATTCCGACACCCTTAGGCCGGTAATCACATGTCCTATGGCATAATAATACCATCACACGACATGATATACAAATATAGGGAGCTCTTAGTCCCATCGTGTCCACATGATTATTCATATTCACATAACAGTGCATACATACATAGGGAGCACTTAGTCCCAACTTAACCACATACTCAGGTGCAGCTTTCTTACCTTTCAATTCATTGGTTTCCGATGCCACGAAGCCGCGAGCATGGTCCTCTACCCTGAGCCTCTCCGAAGTCCTAATCACAACACAAATGAAACATCCTTTGTCACTAGTCAATCCAAAGCTACCTTCCCGGAACCTAACCCACACTCTCGGGACCCCCAAAACCTTAAAACCATACCCCGGAGACATCCCCCGAACCCCCGGAGCAAAGGCCTAAAATTGCCAAAATTGAAGTCCTGAAATTGGCCTTGTGCCGCGGCACCCAGCAAGTCAGGGGCCTCGCGCTGCGGCACGCAAGAACTGTGCCGCGGCACGCCTTCGCAGGCCCATAATTCTGGGTTTTCCTTCGCGTTTTTCCCGAGCCTAGCTCACTCCAAATCACCCCAAACTCCATCCTAAGTCCCAAAACCAACTCTAAATCCTTAATAAACCTCACAGCAACCTAAAAACATCATGCTTAAGCTCATTCACACAATTATTCCCAAGATTCACTCTTGAATTTCATGCTTAGTAACTCAAACCAGAAAATTAAAAACAACTTGAACCCAAACACAAACCACACTCCAAACTCCCTAAACCTTAACAAAAATAAGCCTAATAATTACACAGAAACCTTACCTTGAGTGGTGAGTCCAACCTCCGGCTCTAAACCTCCTTCCCCCTTTGATTACCCAATTCTGAGTTCATACAAAACCAGCCACCAATTTGTTTCAATTCTCACTTATCAACCAAAAATCAGACTTGAAACTTAAATATACCATAACCAAAATCTTACCTCTGAGTACTCTTGGCTTAAGCTTGATTTTACAACTTCAATCACCCTTTAATTCTCCTTCCAAAAGCTAAATTCAGCTTCTCCCTTCCATCTAAGTTTTGCTCTTCCTCTAGGTCTCCAATATTCAGCATAAAACCCATTTCTCCAAGTGGTATACGTATTGTATTTTCCTTCAGCTCTTACTCATCTATTCCCTGCCAAAAGACTAATTTAACCCTCCATTTATATCCTTTACTAACTAGACCTCAGGGGCTTACTTGTCCTTTTCCTAACTTTACAATTCTACCATTTTCCCAATAAAACCTGTTACTCTCTATGGTTACTAACAGTCACGCAGGTTACCAAATCACCAGTTACCATTATCTAGTTTTCTAGGACCGTCCCGGCACGTGCATCACATTGGTATCGCAGCACCCACGTGGTACAATTCACACATCATAATTATCACATAACATAATTCACATAGTCATATAACATGCTTAAAATCATAATCATGCCTCTTAATCATAAAAAAAATCATACATAATTCCCATTATGCCCTACAGGCACACTAGTCAAGGCCCTTAAGCCTTAATAGCGAATTTGGGTCGTTACATCACTAGAATTGTGACAAAAAGACCACCGTCAAGCAGCACCTTCTGTCATTGAGCACCTTATCAAGAACCAATATGCTACTGATGGCACTAGCTACCCAACAAACAACATAAAGGAGGATATGAAGAATAATTTTGGGATCGATATGAGTTATATGAAGGCTTGGAGATGCAGAGAGAAGGCACTTGGTTATGTAAGGAGGACACCTGAGGAATCATACTCCAAGTTACCTTCTTACTTGTACATGCTGTAGCAAAAGAATCCAGGTACAATAACTGATTCTGTCACAGATGACAGTCGCTTTCTTTACTGTTTCTTCTCACTCGAAGTTTTTAGAAGGGGATTTGCATCATGTTGTCCTATTATATGTGTGGACGACACTTTCTTGAAGTCAAGGTACGGTGGCCACATGTTGTGTGTTGTCGCATTGGATGCGAATAACCACATTTATCCAATTGCATTCGTGATTGTTGACAATGAGAATCATGCTTCTTGGAAGTATTTCATGATGAAATTGAAGGAAGCCATTGGAGTTGTTGATAATCTGTCTTTTGTATCAGACATGCATGCTAACATTATTCATGCTCTTGAGTTGGTCTTCTTTGATGCCTACCATGGCGCATGCTACCATCATATAAGTATGAATGTAATCGCTAAGTTCAAGACTGATCACTATCACAAGGAGATGTGGAATGCGGCATATGCATTTCGGAAGTCAAAATTTCACAGGTTCTTCAACAATATAAAGCAAATGGATCCTGCCATAGCTCAATATCTCGAGGGTATTGGCTTTGATAGGTGGACTCGTGCTTACTTTGCTGGGAATCGATACAATGTAATGACAAGCAACTATGCTGAAAGTTTCAACAACAAAACCAAAGACACAAGAACCTTCCCAGTCACTACTTTTGTGGAATTCATTCGTTTCACAATTCAGTCATGGTTTTCTGTGTGTCGTGAGGAGGTAGAGAAGTGCACATCCAAATTAGCAACGATATATGAGAAAAATGTCTCAGGCATTGCGAATGATGCAAGGTACTTGAAAGTCCATCCTCTTGGACAATTTGAATTTCATGTGGTAGACACAGAAGGTGATGGTGAGGTGAATTTGATGACCAAATCATGCTCTTGTGGCTAGTTTCAAATAATGGGTTACCCTTGTGTTCATGGTGTGGCTGCAGCCATCCTGCGCGGTGTCAACATTTACTCACTATGTTCACCATATTACACTTCTAAGATGTGGAGAGAGTCTTACAAAGAAACAATTTACCCAACTGGCAACAAGGATGATTGGAAAGTTCCCGAGCACATAGAGAAAATGCAAGTTTGGGTTCTTGTTGAAAAAAACTAGTTGGTCGACCGAAGAAGAATAAGGTGGGAAGAAGGAAGACAAATCGCTACCCATCGAGTGGCAAAATCATTCGCAAAGAGCGCAAGTGTACCATGTGTGGTGGTCTTGGCCACAACAGGGCTACATACAAAGCTAGGCTATAAACTCTTTTTTCCCATTTGGACTTGTTGTATTAATAACCTAGCTTGTTTTCCCTTCTTTTTTATTTGATTTTTCTTAAAAGTTATGTTAAGCTTGATGTAAACTCGATATGAAGCTCGATAACAGTTCGATATAACTCGATAGTAGTTCGATAATGGTTCGATATGGCTCGATATTAGTTTGATAACATCTACATAATGGATATGAAAATGATACTGCTTGATAACAGTTCGATAATGTTCGATGTAGCTCGATAACAACCTATGAAAGTTATAAAAAAATGTGAACAAAAAACTGTACATGTAAAGACCCTGTATATATACAATCATCAAGGTAACAAATTTTGATACCACAAGTCTGTGGTCCACTTGTTCCTAAACACCTCTATATTTTCATCGCAGATGGTTTCCAATGGAAGGTCAGCCATGAGATGCTCAATATGCTTGACAACATACACACCACAATCCCCACTGTAAAAAAAAATGTAAACATTAAGTGTATAATACTGTAATTTTAGTTAGAAACAAATATTGTAACGCCCCAACTCCAGGGACCATTACGGTGTGCCTTGTAAATAGTGCTAAACTCGCTAATCGAGTCATTTGGGCAAAATCGTGTAACTAAGCATGATTAGCGGTTTAGGGATTAAAAAATTTGGATAAGATATAACGTTTCATTAGAACGTCTAGTATATATTTTGGGATCCCAAAATTATAATTTCAGAGTTTATTACAAGAAAATATTTACAACAGGCCGTTCTATGCGGCAAAACAGGGTTTAACCCTAGTTCCTTCTCAACCTCGGCCGTGGTGGACGAGCAGCTGCATATGTACACCTCATCACCTAAGCTCTCCAACTCAAGGATGGTCCAACTTTCTTTTGCCTTTACCTGCACCACATAGCACCCATGAGCCGAAGCCCAGCAAAAAACACAATATAACATGATATAATATCAACAGTGATTGTATTAATTATTCAGGACCAGCAGTCCAACAAATAGGTGACTATCGCAAAAGTCACAAATATGGGGATAGCACCCTTTAGCCATGTGATGATAGGGTTACCAGGGCTTAACAGATACCAAAAGTCACTGATATGGGAACAACACCCTTTAGCCATGTGACGATAGGAACACCAGAGCTTAACAAATAAGTGAGCATCTCACTAGCTTTAACAGGATAGGTGCATGGTGATTAGTCACCAACATAACCTTCCTCCTGACTCTAGAGTCATAACTGTGGAATAGCGTTCCCTAGCCATGTGACAAATAGTCACCGGGGCCATATGCCCTGGCTTTGAATAACTAGTCTCAGACTAGCCAAGCGCTTATAAGTTCATCGACCTTAGGGTCGGTCCAGCGTTAATACCCCATATGAGTCATTCTTTGCTGATATCGATTAGATCTAATCTTCATTTGGCTCGGCGTTCATAACGCTATGCCATTTCTGACTCTTAGGTCAGTAAAACACGACCAGTGTTCAACTCATTGTGAACTTGACTAATAAATCATAGCTTCACAGATGGATCTAACACCGTTGCCGATTCTGACTAATAAGTCAGTGCCATACACAAGTAAGCCATGCCACCAAACATATATCACATGTCCAATATCAATATACAAGGTATTCAGCATGCTTACTCAATAAGTATTAGTACAATTAGGACCATGCACGAACACAGAGGCTCAAGCTCTGAACGATATCATACTCAATATACAAAGCATGTCCTAATCACATATTTCTCGTGCATCATATGCATTATATTTAACAATCCAACATGCACCAATAATAGCCATGCATGTCACGCTTAATAATCAACCAACATGCGTCAAGAATAGCCATGCATGTCACATATACACAAGGTGCAGTTTTCTTACCTCCGGTTCGAGTGAAAGTTAGAACAAGAACGACCCCTGAGAACGATCGATCCTTAATCCTTTAACGGTCACCTAGTCATAACCAAAACAATCTCCAATTAATGAAAATTACCAAAGATAGGGTCTTAACCTAAACCCCACTCTCGGGACCTCGAAACATGCCCACACAGTGAGTAGATTCGATCCCGGGCCTTAAGGATTGAAACCCCAAGTCAAAAACCCTTAAAAACACCCAAAACAGGGTTCTGAAGGAACAGGGTAGCGCTACAGCGCTGCCCTTCTAGTGCCCCAGCGCTCAAGACAGAACCACAACCGCCCTACTGAAGCCCTGTGTAGCGCTACAGCGCCCTCTGATGGGCGCTGTAGCGCTACCCCCAAACAGAGCCACCCCTGAAACTTCTTTCTTCGACTCCTTCAATTCTAACTCGATTCCAATGCTTCCAAATCCCATTTTTGGTGCCAAATGAACCCAAAAACCATCCTCACATGTCCTAGGGACCACAACCCCAAGAACCCTAGCCAAAACTCCAACCAATTCCCAAGTTTCCAACCCATAAACCAGCTGAAACTTAACTTAGAAAACAGAGCAAAAACAAGAGTTCTAGTGGCTAGAAACTCACCTCAATCTCAGCAACACACCCTCTTCAATGGTGGAGCATAACCCTAGCTTGGCTAAGCTTGGTTCCTTGGCTTAATTCCTCAAACTGAGCTTGAAAATCCAAAGAGAAATGAGGAAGAAAATCTATCGGGAGAGAAGGAAAAGAAACTCTGTTTTTGTTACTCTTCTACAACCTTAATGGTTGATATATATCCTTTGAGGGGAAAAGACCTAAATACCCTTAGGTCTAAAACAAAACCTTAACAGCCACCAAGGGCAAAACTGTCCTTTCGCACCTATTTTATTAATCACAATTAACACCCTCCAATTCCCATTATTCTCAATAATCTCAAACGCCAATAATCCATATCCCATTGCCCTTTAATTCCCGGTAATTCTCTAATCATTAAATTCACCCCGAGACTCACCCCGAGACTCACCCCGAGCCTCGAACTTAAACCCGTTATGACTAGATCGAGCACTTGCATTCCACGATCGTCTCATGCCGAATAGTTCGAACCAATCTGTTGACCCAAACTCTTAAGTCTCCTTGTTTTGATGATTAAAAAATATTTGATTATTATTTGTTACTAATGATTTGTTGATTTTGTAGCAAAAACCAAAGTGAATTAGCACTTCAAAGTCAAACTTATGACCAAGGGCAAAATGGTCATTTTACCAAATTTTCCGGAAACGACCCGAAATGGACTTCAAGACTCAAAAAACTCAAGATAAAGGTTTAATTCCATTTCTTAGTCTTGTAAAGTGATTGCAAGTATACGTTAAGTCATAAGTATAAAATTTGGCTCACTCTCGTACTAAAAAATGGTGATTTTTTAAAATGAGAAATAATTATCCTAAATTCACTTTTAAGAAAATACATCCCGATACGGTCGTAACGCAATTGGAATTTTTGAAATCGGATAAACAAGCTAAAAGTTATAAAGAATTGAAAAATGGGAAAATAGGCTTAAAACGGATTTTGCTCTCTGTTTGCCATCCGGAATTCCGGATGGGCAACCGAAATTCCGGTTGCTTCCAAACCGGAATTCCGGTTCCCCATCCGAACTTCCGGTTCGCGGCAGACAGCTTCGAAAATTAACCCCTAACGGCTATAAACGGCTAGTTTTTTCCCAAACTCTATATAAACTCGTTTTTCACTCAAAGTTGGTTGTTGGCTGAGCATTTATTACATATACCAAACCAAATCCATTGATTTCAAAGAGCTCTCAAAGTTTAACTCATCCAAACACATATTCACACACTTGAGCCAAAATTTGTATTTATTTCTTCTAAGTGTGCTTGCTAATCACTCTAGGTTTCTCATTGTATTATCATACTTCTAGAGTGATTTTTGCTTGTAATATCAAACACATTCCCATATTGAGATTGAGGTGAGGTTGGCACCGGTTTTGTAAACAACCCGGTTAGAGTGAGATTGGCACTTCAACAATCCGAAAAAGAGATTGATAGTCCTTGGTGGTGGAAAACTATTGTAAGAGGTTTGGAAATACCTTGGTGAAAAATTCCCGGTTGTAAGGGTTAGTCAAGCCCGCTAACTTGGCTCGATAGTTGAACTCAAAGCTAGGTCCATAGCTTTGAAGACCAAGGACGTAGGTGGCTTAGTTCTACCAAACCTTGTAAAATTCAAGAGTTTGCGATTTCTTAACCTTCAACTCTTTACATTACAATTTTGATTATTTGCTATTTCTATTTGTTTGCCATATTATTTGCTTTTACTTGATTAATTTGATTTATTGCATAATTTGGCATATTAAGTTTTAAATTTACAAAATTAGTTTAAATTTCCAATTCACCCCCCCTCTTGGAAACATATCTTGGGTTAACACAATCCACCTTATAGTGTGGCTATATTAATTAATCACAAACATGCACCAAATATACACAATTACGCCTACAGCGGCCAAATTACCAAAATACCCTTATAATTATAAATACTCCCATATGCACGCATTTATCATCATATAATAATATAATTCACATAAACATGCATATGATCATTAAATAGCATCATAAGTCAATTAAGGCCCTCCCGGCCTCCTAATCAAGGTCCTAACCCTTATTAGGAAATTCAGGGCATTACAAATATAGTATGAAGATGATGTTTGTTACCTTCTCTTTGACTGAGTGAACTTGTGTTTCTGTTTGCGATGCCATGTGAACTGATGCGGTCTCTTTCCTGCTGCAGGGATCTTCAACATCAAGCTATCAGTGAACAATTTACTCTGCATCAACTATAGAAGGAAGCAAAAAGCACCATGGATTCATAACTTCCTCCAACTTTGCGTCACTAATCACTAAGTTGTCTGAATCATAAACAGTGAGAGTCCAACTTGAAATAGAAGTCTCAATGGCAAACCAATGTTTCTGTTCATAGCTCTGGCATCAATATACATCCTCAACTCCTCCCCAAGATGCCAGAAATTGCCGCTCGATGCCGGTCAACATGGACATAACGTCAGAATCCCACGTGAACTTTGTTTTGTCGGCAATTTTCTTGTACTGATCATATCGGGCAGGTATTACTTGTGAGAAATTAATGTTCATCACAACTACATTTTGTCGATATGTATTGGGAAAATACTTGCGATGTATATGAAGCATGTGTTCTGCCGCATCAATATGCTACAAAGAGAGTACGATATAAAAAGTTAGCAAAGGCCATCATAAATGGCTAAAAAATTATGCATAAATGAATAAATTGAGTTCTCATCGAGCACTATCGAGCTTATATTGAACTAAACATCGATATCATTGAGCCCATATCGAGCTCCATCGAGCTCATATCGAGCTATTCTCAGACGGTAAACAACACCCCTATCGATCTACTATCGAGCTCCATCGAGCTCACATCGAGCTAATCTCAAACAATAAGCAACAACCCTAGTTCAACACTCTCATCGATCTACTATCGAGCTTACATCAAGCTAGTCTCAAACAGTAAACAACAGAACTTATGTAGCCTATCGAGCTAATTTAAAATAATAAACAACAGCCCTAGTTCAACACCCCTATCAATCTATTATCAAGCTCCATCGAGCTCACATCGAGCTAATCTCAAATAGCAAACAACAGAACTTATGTAGCCAATCGAGCTCCAATCGAGCTCTCATTGAGCTCATATCGAGCCAATAAAAGCATAACTTGTAAAATTGAAAACAAAACTTAATTTCTACCACTATTGAGTCATTAGGTATAAATGGTTTACTCCATCATTGAGCCACGACTGGGGTGTCTTCCACGTCAAAAACCACGCTGGACCATGATTCCCAGTCTTTACATCCCTCGGGGTCTTGTTGGGGATGTCTCCAAGCAGCCACTTGGACACTGTCCTATACTGTTTGTGATCTGGCTTCCTGAGAGGGTCCAGCACCTGTGTAGCCTCCCTTCTGGTGCAGCTGCATCAGTGCGAGGTCTTTTCCTCGTGGGATTGGTGTAGTCCTCAAACCAATCTGGCTTGTATCTTTGACGTCTAGTCCTCTAAAACCGAACCCCAGCAACTTCCTCAGGGTTGACAATCACAACTCCCAGAGTCGTAGCATCAAGTGTCACAGTGATGATAGGAGGCGTGGTTGGATCATCAACATAGTCTAGAGGAATATCTAGTGACTCTAAGTCTGAATCTTCCTTGGAGCCCCTCGGTTTCTCCTTAATAAACGTCAGGATCTGACTGACTGCATCCAGGATCACTGACTGGTTCTTCAGTAGGATCTCTTGTTGACCCTCGACCCTCGACTATGTCCAACCGCTCAATCAAGTCGGCGAGCTCAGGGGCTGGGGCTGGGGCTGGGGTTGGGGCTGAGGCTGAGGCTGGGGCAATAGGAGGGGTGGGACCTGCAACCTCCTCCTCCAGGGCAGCATCATCAAATATCTTGGCTGCCTCGTCTGCCTGAGAAACTACTTCACGACTTTCTCAAAAGTCGCATCCTCCTCCTCATCAGCCTCCAAGGGATCCTGGGCAAGCCCAAGATAAAGGGGAAGATCTCCCTCTGTCAACGACAAATAATAGTCTTTTTCTGCTAGTCGAGGCTTCAACATCGGAAGGACGATCAACTGCAAAAAACATAAAACATTTGGTTAACTCAAATAATCATAATAGATAAGCATATAGATAAAAAATAATTGTTTAATGTCAATCAAATATAACTTACATTCTTCTTCGATAACATCGATGAGATGACGGACTTGGTGAAATCCTTGTTCCTCCGATGCGACCAACTAAGCATCCTCGAGACCATGTTTCCAGAGCTCACAACAAACTCCGTCACAAGCTGCTGGATAGCCTCATATGCCCAATACTATTAGGCCGGGGCATAACTGTAACGACCCGGATTTTCAAGACTCGATAAATGCGGAAATATAAATGTTTTCATTTAACAAAATGTCTCAAAAACCCATAGAAAAAAAAACTTTTAAAAAAGTCGTATGGCCATACTTTAACATTTAGTTACAAACATGTTTTATAAAGAGTAGAGTGAGCCTAGTTTAGGAAAATTACACAACATTTCTAAAAATAAAACGGCTTCCCAAAAGGTCGGTCCACATGTACATTTGCAAGGAAGATTCCAACGCTCACTGCTCTGCCTTGCCCTTGCTCTTTCCTACAACATGAAACAACTAGGTAAGCGAAAACGCTTAGTAAGATCAACTTTCAAACAAGGCATGTAGAGAATTAGGGTTCCGGACCCTACACAATCAATTTCAAGAACGCTAAAGCGTCCTGGCAAATTTATGGTCATGCCTGATAACCACTGATAAATTAATTCATAACTAGATAAAAATCCTGCACTCAGAAAAATCCCAGAACAAGCAGATATATTATATCACAACTATATCTTATCAACAATTATATCCCTGCACTCAGAAAATCCCAGAGCAAGCAGATATATTATATCACAACATAATTCGAGACCAACGCTCGACAATTTCCAATAATTCACGCATAACGCGCCCTCCAACATAATTGCTAATCTGTAAAAGAGAACCGAGTCCCCACACTAAGATCTAGCCAATAAATATTCTCATCAAGGGTAACTATCGTGTTACCTAGGGCATCGCTACTTATTCAAGAGTGTAATCCAAGTTACATGGTTTTACAGAGACTTCTATGTTAATCAGTGGTGCTGGTGAGCAGTTGCCCCTAGGGTGTTCAACCTCACTCAATCTTGATGGCCAATATTCACGGCTGCTATCCGGGAATAACTTATCAGAGCACTTGCTCGGATTCTAACCGTCCAATGATTAAGTAAGCATGAGGGCCCCTAGGTCCCATTTATCTTGGCGCCCCTAGGTTTAACCAGCTTATCCTCATCTCATGGCCACTCGTCGCGGTAATGAACCGGACATAAATAAAATCAAGCAGTGTGACGGGGATCAACCGTCTAGGATATGACAGACATCTACCGTTCATATTTTCTAAATCAGCACTCACTAGACTAACGTCTCTAAGCAACTTTCTATGACAGTCTATATATGTGCATGTATCCCTATACTAACATACAAGACAATAATCATTTCATGTTGCAGCCATACAATATAAGTTGACTTACTTGGAGTCCTTAGCGCTCAGCAAGTTTTCACCCTCCAACGTTCAGTCCAGTTACGCTTAGCCAATACTGTAGTTATCCATACAGTATACTTGAATTAATTATGGCACTCATAATTCATTATTATTATTTTGGGTAGTTTGGTCATTTTAATAAAAGTCATTTGTAAGGATTTATAATCCTTATTTGGTTTTAAACCTATTAAGGAAAGTCATACAAAATATTCGAGACTAAACCCTAAGTCTCGGGGAGGCCTATCCTAAGGTCTCGATACCTAGGCTCGGGTATCACAATGGTATTTTCACACAATCCGCTAAAAATCTTATTCTTTCAAGATATCGCTATTAACCCGCACTTTTGACTAGTCGGTTAAAATATGTAAGATTTTAGCCGGTATTATATCCAGAAAATACTAATAAATTCCTTAATTATTTTTAAAGAAAATAAACTCTTAAATTTTCCTTTTATTTTTCTTAAGGTTTTAATATCTAAAAATCGTTTTAAGAAAATTGCCTAATTTGTCTTAATTAGGAAAACCGTTAAAAATTTCCCATCTTGACTAATTAATTTTCCAAAATCAATTAATCAATTTTACTTACTAGAAAAATAATTCATTTAATTATTTTCTCAAATTATAGGGTTTTAAACCCTCTTTTAATTTATTAACTATTAATAAATTAAATCTCTTATTTTTAGAAAGAATAAAAGCTCTTTAATAAAAATAATTCATTTAAACTCAAAGGGGTAATTTTAGTGAAAATATGATTTCAAGACTTACCAATTTATATCTTGAAATAAGCAAAATTTTACATTTTACCTTATGTTCCAAAATCTCATTTTTACACTAAGTGTGAAAAGTCTATTTTTCACATTTTTAACTACATACTTCGTTAGTTCATAACTTGAAATTTATTTACCCAATTGTTACCAAAATTTCTCAATTCCATTTTTTTTTTATGCCATTTAGGTCTTTGTAAAATCTTAGGTCAAAATGAGCATTTTTTATTGGTGAAATCATTTTCCAACAATGAGGTAAAAATGACATTATTTTCAAGTCCTTATTTTTTTTCCAAACTTTGACAGTTAATAACTTTCAAACCGTTCAATATTTTCTTATGCCAAAAATATGTCCACAAAACTTTAGAAAAAACTGGGTTCATTTGCCCTATACAGTGGCTGTCCAAACTTGGTTCCGAAAATAAGAATACAAAAAAACAGTTTTTTACCTAAACTTTGAAATAACATAACTTACTCATTTCTAAACATTTTTTAGTGTTTCAAAAGCTCAATTTTATGTACTCAATCTCAACAACATCACAGTACAATTTAATTTTACAAAAAAAATATACAGTGCCTGCTTAACCCCTTGGAAGTCACAGCTCAAAACATGTTTTGTTTTAGGGTATCCTACAAAACCCTTGGGGGTTTGGGTTCCCATTTTAAAAAATCAATACACAAGCATCATAAAAATTATTAAACAACTACCATAACCTTATTACATCACCAATAAGAAACTTTAAGCATTAAATATACAAAATAATGCTTAAAACTAAAAACCCTACAACAAAATCATCAAAAGTAAACTTTTTACCTCTTTGGTGTTCTTGCTTAAGGTTTGGACCTTCCTATTAGCTTTGGCTCCTCCAAAACCTTTCAAAAACCCTAACCAACTTCCCCCAACAACATAGTTAATTAGCTATTTGAAACTCTATGCTTAAAACTTTACAAAAGCCTAGATTAGTGAAGCTTTACCTTAGGGAAAATACTTCCTAGACCAAGACTTAGCCTCCAAGTTTTCCTTGGTGTTCTTGAGGTTGAATATTGAGGGAACACTTTGAGAGGTCTTCAAAAATCAGATGAGTGAATGAGAGAGGGAGAGTGGTCGATTCTTAGAGTTAGAATTGCTCACAAAACTCTTCAAAATATCATAAAGTATTTGAGTGCTTTTCTACCCATTTGCCCACTTGACTTCTTCATTAAATGGGATTTAATCTTTATAAAATTGGGTTCACACCACTCTAAAATACCACATGGCCGGCCACCCTTTTAAATTTTATCTATGTTTTATATATATATATATATATTTTTTAAAGGTTAATAAATGTTTCATAAGAAGAAAAGTCCAAATTGGCTTTTGACACATTTTTTACTCTTATTAAGTTTTAATCACCAAACTTAACATTAATTAATTAAATTAAATGTCTCTCACATTTAATTTAATTAATCACATAATAAAATTTAACCTAAGGTCCATTCATGGAATAAAATTCCCCATTTCGGCAAAATTAGGCATTTAACACAAAATGCCTTAAAATTTCCATTTTCTTTTAGGTTTATTATTTTTTACCAAACTTTAACTTTTATGAATGTATTTTATGCCGAAAATATAATTGCCATGATTTTTCATTTTATTTTCCGAGATTTTTACCCGATCAGGGTTTTTGTGTCGGTCCAGGACCGAAAGTCTTATCTTGACTTTTAAAATCACAAAATTCATATTTTGGCTAGCAATAACTCATGGAATACTCCAAACAAAATATAATATTATTTAAAATAATATTCTTAACCCGGGGGAAAAATCCCGACCCGAGTCGTTTAAAGGTACCTGAAAACGCAGGACGTTACAATAACCATACGTACTGTTGTTGGACTCTTGCTGCACCTTGACATCCTTCTTGTTGTCATAGTTGGCATTTTTCTTCACCATGTCCTTCTTACAAGACTGCAATAGCCTCCTATAAGAGTACTTCCCCCATGGATAGCTGAAGAAATACTCTGCGTCCTCAATAATTTTCAGAATATCTTGCCATATGTGCAACTTGCCCTCTATGGCATTCAAAACCCCCTCAACCAACAAACATAGACCAAGTTTGTACACATCTTCCACAACAATATAAGTCTTGAAAGCATGGTCCACCTGTGAG
This sequence comes from Humulus lupulus, assembly GCF_963169125.1. NCBI lineage: Eukaryota > Viridiplantae > Streptophyta > Magnoliopsida > Rosales > Cannabaceae > Humulus > Humulus lupulus. The sequence continues at coordinate 57,328,424 of NC_084798.1, read as the reverse complement.
AGCTTTATTTTCTCAGCATCTTTGAAATACTCCTTTATAAACCGGTCGTTGAGATTACGCTCTTCCAACTCTTTTGGTGACGGGAAGGTACTGAAATTCAATCCCGTCACCAAGGCAAACTCTCCCATGCCAAATCTACAAGACTTCGACCCCAAGAAGAAATGCACCTCATCTTCATTGTTGCTGGCGATTTTCCTCAATAAAAGTTGATGCACCAAGACTCTGGAGAAATTAAACTCCAAAGCCAAACAGAACAGCTTGAAAGGGGATTCCTTAGCCCTTTCAAGCAACCTGAGCTCCACAAATTTTTTCTTAATATCCTTGAAAGTGCTACCACCCCTATATGTGACTCGACCAGGAAAATGATCTTCAAACGGAACAAGCAACCTCGGCATCTGCATCGAAACATGAAAACAATTGGTAAGAAGACATAATGTTAAATAGAATCAGACAAAATTTCAAAAGAAAACTGAAATAAACACTGTCGTCGAGATGCTATCGAGCCATATCGAGCTCTATATCGAGCTTTTATCGAACTGCCATCGAGACACTATTATATATCATCTTTTTAGGTCACCATCGATATGCTATCGAGCCATTATCAAGTATATCGAACCTAACTATATCAACCCCATCAAGAATTCATCATTGACTCATATCGAGCCCTATCAAGCTCAAATCGAGCCCGATCGAGCGGTATCATCTTGAGCCCTATCGAGCTCAAATCTAGCTAACGAGCTAACGTCTACTTAGGTAACCATCGAGCTCATATTGAGCTATCGAGCCAAACTATATAAACCCATCGAGAATTGACTCCTATCGAGCTCATCTCGAGCTTCTATCGAACTCCATCAAGTTCAGTTGATCGAGCCCTATCGAGGGCTATCGAGCTCTATCGATCTCTAATTGAATTGAATGTGAGCCTAAAATGTACATCTAATCGAGCTCTTATCGAGCTTACATCAGACCCATCGAGCAAAATCGACAAAACCAGAGAAAAACCCAGACCTTCGAATCTTCATACCCATTCCATAGATCTCGAATACACATGATTTTAACTACAAAAATGGACGAGGGTTCATGCTTTTACCTTAAAATTGAATGTGAGATGGTTCAATGAAGGCTCTTTGTTTGATTCAACGCCGTGGGTCTTGGTTTTCCCGCTTGACGGAGGAGCTCTGCAAGTGGATCAACGGAGAGATGGGAGAGATGAGTCGACGGGGTTGGGCTTGACGGGGGTTGGGCTCAACAAAGGTGGGGTCTCGATGGATTTTGGGGTATTTTGTGAGAGAGTGAGAGAGAGAGAGAGAGAGAGAGAGAGAGAGAGAGTGTAGAGAATAGTTGGGGAATGAGAGGGGAATCTTGGGTAGATGAGGAATGTTTAACATCAAAATGAAAGGGTTTATAATTGTGGTATTTTTTGTAATTAAAGAGATTACTGTGCATAAAAAGTAAAATTTCCCTTTTATTTTCTTGGCAAGTTTAAAAATTGATTTTAATACATCAATGTGTTTGAAAATAATACTTGTTTCTTTCACAAAAGCAAGAGTGAACAAACTGTGCATAATTTTGGGTAGACTCTAGAGAGACGAGCCCACTTCCATTGACTAATAACCCTAAAACTCATCTGTAAAAAAATTACCCCATTCTGTTAGTTTCTTCCTTCTCTCTAAACCCCTTTACATACCATACCATACCCTAACCCCTTTCACGCTCTTCCATGGCGACTAACGAACCCACCGTGAACGGCGTCGCGAAGGCGCCGGAATCGGACTCGCAATCTCTGGTTTCCACTACGGCATTCGAAACGGGGGCGACCACTACCTCCGCCTCTGAGGCCGAAACAGCGGTGGCAACCCCTACTGAGTCCCAACTAGAGCCCACCTCAGCTCCCCCGTCAGCTACCACCACCGCCTCCGACAAGAGGTGGCCTGGATGGCCAGGAGATTGCGTGTTCAGGCTCATTGTTCCGGTGCTCAAGGTCGGTAGCATCATTGGCCGCAAGGGGGAGCTTATCAAGAAGATGTGTGAGGAGACGCGTGCACGAATTCGAGTTCTCGATGGCGCCGTAGGCACTCCTGATCGAATCGTGAGTCTCCTCTCTCCCTCTTTCTCTGATTGGATTCTGCTTTTTTTTCCTTCGTATTCTGTTTCTTTTGGCAAATGCTTTAGTTTAATGTTTGGATGTTGGGAATATATTAAGGTACAAATAAAAATTGGATCTTTCTATGGACATTGTAGTGAGGTTTTGCTATACTAATTGCTAGAATTTCTAGTTTTCGCTTTCCAAGAGTTGTGGTTGACCTAGTTTCCCAAGAAAAAAGGAGTTCATGGAATCAGTAGGAGCTAATTAATCTTTTGGGTTGGTTTAGGTTTTACTATTGCAATTATTTTACTTCAAGATTCTTCAATCTTCATTGGTCTTTGCAAGTGTAGTTGTGTTAAACAATTTTTTTGTGCAGTGTTTTATTTGTCCTACTTCTTAGATGATTGTGTCAAATTCTATAGTTGACAGCCACAAATCACAATTACAATTTATATGGAAGAGAAATTCTCCCCGCACGCCAACGGTTACAAATTTACCTTCTTTGTTCGGTTGTTTTTCAATATGAAATTATTTTAGGTGTTGATATCGGGAAAGGAAGAGCCAGATGTTCCACTTTCGCCAGCGATGGATGCTGTTATAAGGGTGTTTAAACGTGTCTCGGGATTATCTGAGAGTGAGGTTGATGGTAAGGTCCCTGGAGCTGCTGGAGTTGCATTCTTTTCTATTCGATTGTTGGTTGCATCCACACAAGCTATAAATTTAATTGGAAAACAAGGTTCATTGATCAAATCCATACAGGAGAACACTGGTGCATCTGTGCGAGTATTGTCAGGAGGTATGCTTTCAATGTTCATAATATCTTTTCTCATTTAATAAGATATATATGATTGGCAATTACTTATATATTTCATTACGCCAATTGCCTATTTTTATTTTGATAAGAAACGCTAAACAATGTATTTTTCATCTAGTGAAGAGACAGATCCGTTTAGAGAGAAAATATTCTTTAGTTTAGTAGTTATTTTTTCCCTCCAAGCCATATGGATAGCAGCCTTCTATTTGTATCATGACCTGGGTAGTGTAGGATTTGAGACTAGGGATTTTCACCATTTTTAACTGTTCCATTTATTATGGTTTCTATAAAGAATAAAATTGGCCTATGAATTTGTTTGATTATATACTAAATATCGACAGGCCACCGATTTAATTGAGTGATCTTGAAGCGGTGAAACATATAGACAAAAGTAGGTGCAGTATAGTTTGATTTTTGTTGCTTGTAGTTGTTATCTTTAATCTTAGATTAAAGATAACAACTACAAGCAACAGATATAATTGACATTGCTATATGTCAATCGACATTGATATATGTCTTCCTTGAGAATCTAATGGACTTTGGGTTGAAGTTTACGTGCCTTGATGTTGTGACTTGTGGAGATGTTCCTTTGTTTTCTTTCGCAATTTCTACCAATATAATTGAAAAATAAATAATTATGCTTCAAGGCAGACATGGTACAACACGTTGTTTAGGAGATAGTATTTCTTTTCTTTATCCTATTTTATTTTATTTATTGCTATTGTTATTTTAGTTGGAGGGGTGTCTCAATTTATTTCCGAAATTGAAGCTGTGTCTCTTGTGAGGAGAACTTATGTTTGTCATGCTCGAGTACTCCAATATCATGTATTACACACTATAGACAGTTTTTTGGTCAGTTCTTTATTTTGTTATATGTGGTTTAAGGTCTTTCTTAAAACCTTAGGCAGCTTTAGTTAGAAACTAAGCTTTTGTTGTGCATATTATCTCTTACTAGTTATAATATATATGTGAGTTTGACTGTATATTGGCCTGGCCCTTTTGTTTTCTTTGCTTAATGATACTGATGCTCTGTAAAGTCAGGCCTGTGGATTGCTCCTATGGATTCATCATGGGACCTACCTAGCAATATTTTAGATTTTCCTATATTTGAAAGATTGTTAGGTTCTGAGAGACTTAGTATAAAAATTTGATATTCTTCTGGCCACTTGTTTCTGATGTCGAATTTTGTGTGGGTTAGCTCTTCTTGCTATGCTAAATTTAACTTCTGTTTTAAAACAATTTAAATTATGCTAAATTTTGTGCTAGCAGATGAGGTGCCATTCTATGCTGCTGCAGATGAAAGAATTGTTGAGTTGCAGGGAGAAGGGTTAAAGGTTCTCAAAGCTCTGGAAGCAGTAATTGCTCATCTGAGGAAATTTTTAGTCGATCATAGTGTTCTTCCACTTTTTGAGAAGAAAACTGTAAGCTTAATTTTCATTTATGTATTGCTTTACATTTTATTGTTTTGTCATGTCATGTGTTGATGATTGGAATATAACTTTTTAGTACAATGCGCCAACCTCACAAGAACAACACGTAGAGACCTGGGCAGACAAGCCATCATCTCACGGTGCTTCTCAAACTGGGCTTGCAGCTAATTATCCTCTCTCAGCAAAGAGGGAATCTCTGTTTCTTGAGCGTGAAAATCAACTGGAATCACAGATTCCATCAGCTCGAATTTCTCTGTATGGGCAGGATCCATCACTTCCTGCTATTCGTTCTTCAGGTCTTGGTTCTTCAGGTCTTGGCTCTTCAGGTCTTGGTCGGACTGGTGCTCCCATTGTTACTCAGGTTGGTGTGTGTAAATGATCATAGGTTATAGTTTACTCAATCCGACTTACAATTTCCATTTAATTATGTTTAGCTGGAAACAGCTGGTCTGTGGCCAATATTTGTCTATTTTGATTTTCATTTAACTCATATAAGCTTACAATTTCATACTTTCTCAAGCAAGGTCGTTCACTTTTCATTTTAAGAAAAAAGAAAGGAAATGAAGAAAAGAGAAAAAAAAAATGAGGCCAATATGTGATCATGGTGAAAAAGAATTAGAGTTAATTATCAATTGGATCTAAAGCAAGGTGCAATGCTTTTAAAATGCACAAGACCCTTATTACATGTATCATCGTCTTAGGTCCCCTCAAAAAGAGGAAATTATACCTGAGGCTCATTTTGAGTGCATTCTGAAGGTGAATAACAATAATAATATGCTTTTAATTTAGCCTGTGACTAAGAGATCAGCATTAATATTTTTAATTCGGTTCTTCTGTTTCTCATTCTTTACTTTTGGTTAGAAGTCATGGTAACATTGTTTCTTTTTTCCAATCAGATTGCACAAACTATGCAAATCCCACTTACTTATGCGGAAGACATTATCGGGATTGAAGGATCTAATATTGCATACATTCGGCGTACCAGTGGAGCCATTTTAACTGTGCAAGAGAGTATGGGACTTCCTGATGAAATCACTGTGGAAATCAAAGGAACCTCAACACAAGTTCAGTTGGCTCAACAACTAATTCAGGTGCTTATCAAAACCAATGATTCATACCCTGCATGATGAATAAAATACTTGTTATGCTGTCGCTGTATCAAAATAATTTAAACATATCTACTCAGTTTAGAATCAGTTTGATAAAACTGAGCATTCTTTTATTTTTAGAAAAAATAAATAAATAAATGTATAGCCACCTAAAATTTCCTTCCACCCCACACAAACTTAAATGTCTTGTTGCTTATCATTCAAATATTGTTTGGTTTCTTTCCAACTGTGGAGACCAACAAATTGATAAACATGCAATTCAAAGTTTGTAGTTTGTCTCGTTATATTAGGGTCCTGAATTCTTCAGTAAAAGATAAACACAGCCTCTAGGTAACAGACATCTTTAATTCACCCAGCAATCCACACCATGGTCTTCTTGCAAAGTGAATGTACTAGTAAATGGTCCAAAGAATGATTACTATACATCTGCACAACACAACACTCGAGTGGTTGGGTTGGTGTGTTGAGTGCAAGAGGTCTGGAGTTCAGACCCTAGCCTGGGCTAATTTAACTAATATGAGTAAACCACTAACTATTCCTTGGGAGCTAGAATACTTGAGGATTTTGCATCCCTTTACTAAATAATCAACCTCCCCAAAGAAAGCAACCAGCTACAATTTTTTTGGTGTTTGATTGCAGTGAGGGAATAGTGATGATAATGATATTGAATAGAAATAAATAGAAGAATAATTTAATTGTGTGGGCAAATATATATATAAGCTATGGAATGAAATGGTGTAAATTATATTTTAACAAAGTTGCCATCTTAGTTGATCTAATGTACAGTTAAGTCTAGAATTGAGGTGAGAGACAGAGGGGAGAAGAGTTGGGAAAGAGGTGAGGGTAGCAGAGAAAGGAGAGTTGTGAGAGAGGGAAGATAAAAAAGTGTATTGAAAGGAGAGAAATTAAGTATGAAGAAACTAGAGAGATATTTTTGAGAGAGGCCCTGTGAGAGTGTACAATGTAGAGTGGTGGTAAGAGATAATAAGTGGTGTGAAAGGGAATGCCAAAGTGGGGACAGTGTAGAGAGAGGAGAGAGAAAGTTGAGGGTGAAGAGCTAGAGGCAGTGGTACTGGTGAAAGTGGGAGGAGACAGAAGAGGGTCAAGTAAAGGTAGTACTTGTCAAAATTAAGAGATGAGTTATGAAATATATGCCTAAATATGGAGTGGAATTGTCATTCCTTCAAATTCCTTAATTACTTTGGCTTTTATCATGGTTCTTTTTTCTTTTTGGAGTCTTGTATGATGACTTGTACAACTGGGCAAGGCATTTTGGTGGCTGGACTTTTGGAAAAGAAATCAATGCAAAGACCTTGGTGCAAATCATGATGCTCTCCATATTTGTAAACCTGGAGAAAGAAAGCTGACATGTATTCTGTTTTGTTTCACTTTGTATTTGCAGGAAGTTATGAGCAATCACAAAGAATCACTTTCGAGTAGCTATGGCAGGATAGATACTGGATTGAGATCTTCATACTCTCAGTTGAGCAGCTCTTCCTACCCTCCGACTTCATTACCCTCACAGCCCTACAGTGGTGGTTACGGGTCTTCCAGTCTCGGAGGTTTCAGTACATTCAGGCTTTGACATGGGAAATCCACATACTAATTGGCAGTTTCTCCCATGAGGTATTTGTTACACCAATTAACTCTGAATAGAAAAAAGAAAAAGGAAATTTGATGGTGGAATCTAAGGCATCTGTAAAGTTTCGCCAGAGTGGGTCCGGCATTGTTTTAACTGGTGTAACTGGATCGTACTTCCAGTGCTGGTACCCTGTTAGGTGGATAGAAGCTTGGAAATGAATACAGAAAAATGCATTGTAGTAGTTATAGCTTCATGATTCCGTGCAGTAAATCTTAGAACTTGCATGGGGGCAGTTGTGACAAGAACTTGGGAATCTGCCAGACTTATTTGTTTGTTAATTTTATTTATATAGTTCGATAATTGTTTATTTTGATTTAAGGGTTGTTCCAAGTAGACTAACATTATGTTTTGCCTCGTGATACTAAAATTCTTAATAAGCATTTAGTTTCAGGCGTTACGTGCATTGTGCTATATATTTTAATGGTAAGAGATTGGCTCAATAGTGATTCATTAGTGAATTTTATTTAAAAATGGTATCTGCGAATATACGGTTGATTTAGTTGGCCTAAAATATACGGTCTTAAGTGGTAAAACCTTGAAATGAAGCACTGGTGGCCTAAAATATATGGTTTTTAGACCATGTTATGGATATGATACAATGATGCCTCATTCTACCTTTGTTCAGTCACTAAGATAGGTGTTCGTTGACTAATGTTGACAACAACACATGACAAAGCACTTGCTCAACTGATTCTCACCTTGCCTGTCACTGCCTATTGTCAAACTCAAGTTCTTGTGTCATATTTGTGGTGCAAATTTATTTTCTTCAACTTCTCTTTATAATTTTTTAATAATTTATATGTATACCGTTATTTTACATAGGTCTTGATATATATGGGAAGGGATTTAGAATTTTAAACAAAATAGGAAATAAATTACTGATTTTATTATTTTTAAGAAATTTTCATTCACATTTTCATACCCAAAACACAATTTAAGAGGATGATGCCAGAGATTTTTGCGCCAGCCATTTGCCACGTCTTGATTTCAGCATTCTGACATATTGCAATTGTGGACTCTTTAAAAATGATTAAAAACACTCTATTGGGTGAGCTAAACACACCCTATTGGGTGAGCTACACGCTTACCATATCTCCAACTCCACGTATAGCTAAGATTTACCTCTTTTTCAAATATTTATTATTATTATTATTATTATTATTATTATTATTTTCATTCTTTCTTTTTTTAAATTAATTATTTTTTTATCTCATTTTCCTATTATTTTAATTAATAAATATATTTACAAATATAATATTTAAATAATGTTGACAAAAAATATAAAGAATCAGATGCACGATGTAATGTAAAAATTAGAGATAAAATAGAAAAAAATATTTTGGTGAGATATTTTAAAAGATACAATTGGGTACCGGTTGTATGGGTATTTAACTTTTTCACCATTTTATAGCTTTTTTTTATTGGAAAGTTGTTATTTTATGAGATTATTTTCTATATATTGGCAAACAAATTTAATTATGCCATATTTTTAATGATAGTTATATTTTCTTTAATTTAAAGTGTAAATTTGGTTTTTTTTTTCCTTTTCATTTTTCTATTTATTCATTATTTTTCCTACTTTTTTTTGTTTCTTTTCTTCTTTCTTTTCACTTTTTCATTTTTTTTCCTTTTTATGTTCATTTTCACTTACCATATTTTCCGTACATTTTTTTCCTTGTGTTTTTTTTTTTCAATTTTTTTAAATTCAGTTCCATTTCTTCTTTTTTTTTCATCCATTTTTCTTATTTTTTTTATTCTTTTTTTTTTCATCCATTTTCTTTTTTCTTATTTTTTCCTTCATTTTTCTCTTTTTTATTTTTCATATATATTTGATATATTTTAATATCACATAATTATTATTATTATTATTGTACTCTTTTTCACAGTTTTGTCTACCATCTGTAAAAAAAATTCAATCAATTTTGTTTATCTTTTTTTGTTCATTTTTTTGTATTCACCAATAGACTTCACTTTTACCACCTAAGCTCGGTGAGTTGAAGAGCGTAATAGTGTCTAGTAAGCATGTTATTCTTTTATCTTTCTATAGCTCGGTGAGTTGAAGAGCTTAATAGTGTATAGTCCCAAGAGTGAACAATAACATGTTGGTTTTAGTATCTAGTAAGCATGTTATTCTTTTATCTTTCTATAGCTCAGTATCATCACTCACTCTCTTACGCACGTGTGTCTGTTTTCTTTTGTGTGGACAATCTTGGAGGTGGTGTTGTTTTCATTGGGAATTTGCACAAAAGGAGTACTATTTGTTTCATTCCCCTATTTTTTTTTCATTGTGTTTGGTTTTTGATAATTTCCTTCATTTTTTTCATTCCCCCGTATAGTGTATTGAATGTGTTCCTGAATGTTGCTCAACCTGGCTACAAATAAGGAAATAATCTAGCTCATTGCCTTTGAGTTTCTTTGCTCCTTTTATTTAATATTGTTTTAGCTTTTTATTATAACTTCTGCATATGCATATAGATTTTATGCAATATTTTTCATTTTGTTGATTAATCTTGGAGATCATGTATAGAACCACAAAATATTATTTAGCTTAGTTCTAGTTCATTAATGTAGCCCCAAAGATAGTAACTGGTTACCTTTAAAATGTTATCAAGTTACCTTAGGTAACTAGTTACCCATAAGATGGTAAAATGTTATCCTCATGGTAACCGGTTCCCCATAATATAGGTAACCAAAGTTCGTAATAGTTTACCCATAATATAGGTAACCGGTTACCCCAAATATGGTAACAAGTTACCCCAAAGATAGTAACGATTTACCCAATAGAAAAATCCATTTTTAAAGAAAAAATATATAAATATGTGAAAGGTAATCTATTAGATAACCTGCTACCCGTGATATAGGTAATTGATTACCCCAAAGATGATAACGGTTTGCCCGATGGAAACATCTATATTTGAAAAACAAATATATATATAAATATGTGAAAGGTAAACTATTAGGTAACCAGTTACTTAACTTAACATTAAAAAAAGAAGAAGAAGGAAGCAACGTAAAAAGAAAAAGCTGAAAAAAATATTTGATTTTTTTAAAATATAGTAGAAAAATTTGTAAAAAAAAGTACAATAATTAAAAATAATAATAATAATAATAATAATAATAATAATAATAATAATAATATGATTATGTGGTATTGAAATATGTAATATATATGTGACAAAAAAGGAAAAAAAAAAGAAAAGAGAATAGAATTAGTGGAAAAAAGAAGAAAAAAATGGAAGGAAAAAAAAGAAAGAATAAAGAAATTATTTTTTTATATAAAAAAACAAATGAACAAATAAGGATAAAAAGAAAGAAAATTACAAAACTAACCTCTCAATTTTAAAAAAAAAAAACTTAATTAAGAACAAAAGTATGACAAACACAAATTTATACAAAAATATGAGAAAACAAAACTCATAAACATAAGATTTAAAAAAAAGCCATAAAATAAGATTTTTTTTAAAACTCCCATATTTTGTAAACATATGAAAAAAAAAAAGCATAAATGATATAATTTTCACTATTAGAAATGAAGAAACGTTTTTGCCTATTTTTTTTGCTCCTTGAGAGGGAAGGAGAGAAAAAGAGGAAAGAGAGACTTTTTTAAGGTTTTCAGTTTTATTTTTATTGTTATTTTTTGGCAAATTCTTCCATCTCTCACGACCAAGTCCTTCAAGGTGGGGTCCATTTTTTATACAATTGGCATCACCTTATATATTTAAAATTATAGTGTAAACTTGCTAGGACGATTGCAACAACTGGGTTTTTTTTGTGTAGAATTAAAGATGTATTTTTTTACACAAAAAGTGGTAAAGTGAGTGCATTGAGGACAATTTAGGTAGAAGTTGGATTCTATTTATGAAATTGGTTTCGTAAAGATTTATGAGTAGGGATGTAATTAATTGTGTATATTAGAGCATCTCTAATTGAGTGCCAAATTGGTGATGCAGTTCTAAAAGAGAAATTTGAAGTTTTATGCTTAAGGAGGGATATTAAGTAAAAAAAAATACTAGGCTCTTTCATCATTTCAAAATAATGCCAAAACTTTTGACACTACCCAAGATGCCCCTGCCACAAAAATCTCCCCCCCCCCCCCCCACTTTTAATTCTCCTCTCTCTCTCCACTCTCTCACTCTCTCGGTTCATCTCTCCCCCTCCCGAAACCCATTGAACCCAATCGGAGCAGCCCGTCTCGCCACCGTCGAACCACCGTGCCTCCGTTGACCTCCGTCCATTTCTCCGTCGAACCCCTGTTCCATAAAAACCGAAGGACCGCATCTCCCTTTCTCCATTAACTGAAGGGTTGAAGCTTCCATTAAAACTAAAGTCTCCATCTCTCCGTCTCTTGTCTCCGTCGACCTCGACCAAAATCCATGAGATGCAAGTGTACAAAGGTAAGTTCTTGACATATTTTTTATTTGATTTGTTAGTGTTATAGTATAGGATTGTTCGTGTTTTTTTTTTGGTTCTGTGTATGGATTGTTGTTTGTGGTTGGGATTTTTGTATGGAATGTAGTGGGAATCGTAGAATGAATTGATGGGCATTTTTCTAGGTTTCATGAGGTTGCTCGATAGGGGTTCGATGGGGGGATTATTTTAGCATTTAAGGGATCCAAGTGCATGCTCGATGGTAATTCGATGCATGCTCAATATTGGTTCAATGGGGTGGCATTAAGGGGTTTAAGATGCATGGTCGATGGGGTTTGATGTATGCTCGATTTGGGTTCGATGGGGTAGGCATTTAGGGGTTCTAAGAGCGGGTTCGATGGTGATTCGATGCATGCTTGAGGTTGGTTCGATAGGGTGGGCCTTAAGGGTTCCAGGTGTTGGGAAAAACTTATACAGGATCTTGTTTATTTTCATGTAAATCTTATATTAAACAAACTAATATAAGATAACCTAGAACATATTTCTAAAATTAAATTCAAACAGAACTAATGATAAGAACACTTACATTATACGTAACGGAATAATAGAGTCATTCCTTCAGTTTCTCTAACCCTTATATCCTTTCTGTCATAGAGTATTACCAAGAAACTGAACCGTTCTTTAATTTTCTTCACACTCTTCCAAAGTATCATTTGAATCACCTAGACTAGGGTGGGCAATTATCAACACATGAGATAGATACAGAGAGAAGAAGAGAAAAGAATAATGAGGCTTAAAAAATGACTTATGTTTGTAGAGAGAATCTAAAAACTATCAGAAACTTGTGTTTCAACTTATGATTTCAACTCTCACTTAGCATTCCTTTTATATACTCAATTAGGTCACTTATTTAATTAAAAAAATAAATAAAATAATAGTCAATTAACAACCCTAAGTCGAAATTATCATGGGCTTTAGGCCCGTGAAATTTCCCATTTAATTATAAGCTTGTTGGACTTAAAATCAAGGCATATATTATTTTCTATTGATTTAATTAATTAAATAATTATTTAAATCCTTTATCAAATTAATTATTTATAATTTGAACCTTGATTTAAACTTATATATTAATTTAGATACAAATTTATCTTAATTAATAAATTTACCCTAATTTCTCTTTTCTTCTCTAAATTGTATAACTCTGTGAAACTATCCAAAATTGACTTGATCAACTTTGATAACTCTAATTGATCATTAAATCAATTAATTGAGACTATCTAGATGATTTTATCCAAGGTACAGTGGGGACCATGGGCTTATGAAATCAAGCTCCAATAAGTTATCATAAATCTAACAAATAAATTTAGTAACTTATTAATTCCTCGTGACTCCACTAAAGACTCGGAATTGCACTCTTGAATTCATAGAACGCTCTATAAGCAATATAGATACGTTATTAATTATCCATTGTTACAACCATAATTGTCACTCAATCCTTTATAGACGGCCTACAATGAGATGGGACTAAAATATTTTTCTACCCCTCATTGTATTTTATTCTTAAAACACTTAGTTCCTTGTAAATGATATTTCAGTAAACTAACATTAATTATTGAAATGAGATTTCTATCATTTAGAACCTTGAACCAAACTAAAAGGAAACCATCATTTCACTTCTTCATCAGAAGCTATAGATGTTCATATCTATGATTAACACTCCCACTCACTTATACTACTGAGTTCCCAAGATGTAAGTATGGACTAGTCCGTAGGGTAAGCTAGTAATGAACATGTCAAAGAACTCAAATAATACAATCAATTAGAATACTAATCACTCAGAATTGAGATTGAATTGACCTATGGTCAACTATATGATATGACTAGAATAGATAATGACGGTATGTTTACTTATCCTATCAACTGTCAATATCGGTCCAGTTCGATGTAACAAATACATCCGATCTTATCTACTTTGTTAATGTTCTGGAAAGAACATAGCACTGCAATATGTAAGTAGATCATATCGTAGATTGGCGAGTCAGTGTAAATCCTGTGCACTGACTAATCTTAGGACTAACTTATTTTGAACAAATAATCATATTTATATTCCATTGTGATTATGTCATTGTAACGCCCTGGATAACCTAAGACCGTCACACTATGTACTTTAAATAGTGCTTAACTCGCTAAGCGAGTCATTAGGTTATAAACGTGCATCTAAGTGTTATTAATAGGCCAGGATGAAAATCTCGGTCAAAAGGAATAGATAGATTTGATTTAAAATGCTAAACTATACATTGGATCCCGAAAAAGTATTTCCAAAGTTATTTACAATCCAAAATAGTCATTACAGTTCAAAAGTTACAATCCGCCGGCCTAAGCAGCAAAAATAGGGTTAAACCCTAGTTCCCTGAGAAACACCTTGGTCGTGGTGGACAAGCGACCGCATATGTACACGTCGCCACCTAAGCTCTCACTCAAGGCTGGGTGAGCTTTTCTTTTCCTTTTCCTGCACCACATAGCACCTGTGAGCCAAGGCTCAGCAAGAAAACTTATTACTGCATGTATTCAATATAAATAAATAATCATGTAATCATTATGGGGCTTCAGCCCTAGTCAAATGATGACTAGTAAGTCAATCCTAGGGTCTTGCGCCCTGATTAGATGACTAATAAGTCTCTCTGGGGAACTGTGCCCTGAATAGATGACTAATAAGTCTCTCTGGGGTTCTGCACCCTGATTAGATGACTAATAAGTCTCTCTGGGGTCCTGCACCCTAAGCCATGTGACTATCAAGTCACCTGAACCTTTTTGGTCCTGGCTCTAAGTAGCTAGTCATAGACTAGTCAAGCGCTTAGTTTCTTCGACCAATAGGTCGGTCAAGCATTTAATGCTCATGTTGATTAGATCTAATCATTTCGGCCTACCGTTAGAACGCTAATGTCATTCTTGACTCATAAGTCAATTCTATATGACCAACGCTCAACACTATTGCCGATCATGATTGATAAGTCAGAACTTCCCGACCAGTACTAAACACCATTTTCGTTTCTAACTAATAAGTCAGTTCCATTCACAAGTAAGCAACCATGCCAGGCATTCACAATGCAACCAATGTCCATGTATATAGAGCACTCAACATGCCTCATCAATAATCATATATGTCAGATACTGGGTGCAGTTTTCTTACCTCAGGTTCGAGCGTAAAATAAATAAAGAATGGTCCTTGAGAATGATCTGTCCTTAGGCCCCTTAGCGGTCACCTAATCATAACCAAATATGAAATCCCATCAATAAAATAAGTAATAAAAGTTTCATGAACTAAAACCCAACTCCCGGTACCTCGAATCCTACTAAAACTGTTAGTAGATTCGATCCCGAGCAATGAGAATCGAAAACCCACGCCTAAAACACATCAAAACCCAACCTGGCACAAGGAAGACAGGCGGGCTACGTCCTGGCCCTAGGGCCGCGATGCGCCCCCAAGACAGGAAGCTCCCCTATCTGGGTGCCATGGGCAGGCCGCGACTTGCCCCTGGGGGTCGTGCCGTGTGATGTGCTGTGACATGACACACCTCCAGGGGGCCATTTGTATGTATGAGCATGCCTTGGTGCTTGATCATTAGTCAAGTCTTGCACCAAGTAACCTCAAGGGTAGGGGATGGCAC
Organism: Humulus lupulus; assembly: GCF_963169125.1. Classification (NCBI taxonomy): domain Eukaryota; kingdom Viridiplantae; phylum Streptophyta; class Magnoliopsida; order Rosales; family Cannabaceae; genus Humulus; species Humulus lupulus. The sequence continues at coordinate 57,313,307 of NC_084798.1, read as the reverse complement.
TTTTGTAATAATGTATATGACTCCAAGGAGAAAATCATATATGTTCCTCGAAAGACTTTATTTCCTTAGAATGCTTCTTAGGGGGAGGTCACCTGGTGACTTAGAGAAGCATCATGGCTGTAACGCCCTGGTTACCCCATAACAGTTACAGTGAACGGTGAATCAAAAATTTGACTCATTGCCTGAGTCATTTGGTTAAAAACGTGATCTAAGTGTTATTAACAAGTTAAGGTGAAAACCAGTAAAAAGGAAAGGATATGTTTTGTTGATACATAAAACTGTTCATGGGCCCACAAGAACATTTACAAGTTATTCACAACTCAAAAAGGTCATTACTGTTCCAAAATTTCAAACCCCGCCAACCTAAGCGGCAAAAATAGGGTAAACCCCCTAGTTCCTCTGAGAACCTCTTGGCCGTGGTGGTCAAGCGGCCGCATATGTACACATCACCACCTAAGCTCTCCACTCAAGGCTGGGTGAGCTTCTCTTTCCCTTTACCTGCACCACATAGCACCCATGAGCCAAAGCCCAGTAAGAAAACATAGCATTATATGTAAACAACATCAAATGATTATTATTATAATCACACAGAGTTCATAGCTTTCAAATAGGTGAGTGAATATCACTTGAGGTCCTAATAAACCATGCTGAGTGACTGACAAGCAAGTCACTAACTCAAGTGGAAGAGTGCCTACTAGGTAAGCCACTAGCCTTCAATAGGTTCTGGTAAACCATACTGAGTGACTGACAAGCAGGTCACTTATTCAAATGGAAGAGTGGCTGCTAGGTAAGCCACTAGCCTTCAAGCGCTTATATTATTCATCGAACTTGAGGTCGGTTCTGCATTAATGCTCTTGGAGTCATTCAATGCAAAAAGTCGATTAGATCTAATCTTTATTGGCTTAAGTTGAGCACGCTAAGGCCGTCCTGACTAATGAGTCAGCGCTATGTGACCAGTGCCCAGTACCATTGCCGAACCTGACTAATAAGTCACAGCTTCACAGTTGATACTAGCACCTTTGCCAAATCTGACTAATGAGTCAGTACCATGCACAAGTGAGCAACATTTGCTAAGTATTCCACAATCAATTCATGTCCACATTTATTCAACCAACATGCCTCATGAATAACCACGCATGTCACATTTGGGGTGCAGTTTTCTTACCTCTGATTCGAGCTAGAATGAACAAAAGAACGACCCTTGAGAACGGTTTAGCCTTTAGTCCTTTAGTGGTTACCTAATCATAATACATTATAGGATACCATCAATAACATGATAATCAAGGGTTCTCAAACCAAAATCTAGCCTCCAAGAGATCAATCCAAACTAATCCAAGTAGTAGGGACACTCCCGAGGCCTAAAACCATGATCCCGGGGTCAAAACATGCAAATGGGCTCAACCCTGCACCTGAGCCGTGACCCTGGCACCTTGTGCCGCGGCCCCCATAATTATAGAGGCAAACGCCGCGGCACCCAGCCCAAGGGCCGCGGCGCCCAGCGCAAACAGAACCTCTCCCCCTACCTCGAGCTAGGACCGCAGCACCCAAGAACAGAGCCGCGGCCCCCAACCCTGGGTCATTCTCAAACACGCTTTCAACTTCTTAAAACCTCCAAAATCATCCCTAAACCTTCCACAATCATCAAAACAAGGTTCCCAAGCTTCCCAATGCATCAAAACCCTCAAAACCCAAGGTTCAAACAGATCAAAAACACAACAATTCACAAAGTCCAATTCAAAGCTTAGAAACTCTAAAAAATCAAAACTTTAAACTTAGATTACCTTCGATTAGGTTGTTTCTGTCAAGTCCTTCGGTCAAGAAGCTTCTAATCTTTCCTAGGATCGCTAGGCCTCGATCCTCACTTAATTCTGACTCCTAGAACTCAAGATTTCTTCAAATATGCTTCGGGTGACAAAAATGAACTAACGAAGGAGAACGAGAGGTTTTCTAATCGTACGTTCTATCTGAGAGCTACTTCAAGCTTAAGTAACCTCAAATAAAACCTAATGCTCGGGGTCCCGAAAACACCCCTGGAGACATTATAGTCAAAACCTCCAGAATTTCACCCTGATCTCAAATATTCCCAATTCATCATCAAATAAACATTCCTATTACCCCAAAATTGACCTCGTTATGACAAAACCGCTAATCCACTAAAAATGACCATCTCATGCCGAATAGCTCGAGTATATCTCCATAATAAAGGAATCTCATTCACAAATCACATCATGCACCCAAATACACAAATTACCCTCAATGGGCCAAATTATCAAGACATCATAATATATCAAATGTGGACCCACATGCATGCATATATCATTATATCATAATATAATTCACATAAACATGCATATATTCATTTAATAGCGCAATTAAACAATTACGACTCTCCCGGCCAACTAAACCGTCACTAAACCACATCGGAGAATTCGGGGCATTACAACTATCCCCTCCTTACTGAAATTTTGTCCTCGAAATTTACCTGAACAGCTCGGGATACTGACTCTGCATGTCTGACTCCAGCTCCCAGGTCACTTCCTCGACCTTGCTGTTCCTCCACAATACCTTAACCAAAGGTATCGTCTTGTTCCTGAGAACCTTGTCCTTTCTGTTAAGTATCTGAATTGGCTGCTCCTCAAAGGAGAGATCTGGTTCAAGCTCCAGATCTTCATAACTCAAGATATGGCCCACATCAGATACATACCTCTGAAGAGCTGATACATGGAACACATTATGCACAGCAGACAATGCCGGAGGCAAGGCCAATCTGTAAGCCACCTGACCAATACTCTCCAGGATCTCAAATGGACCTACAAATCTAGGACTCAACTTGCCTTTCTTCCCAAACCTTCTCACCCCTTTCCATGGTGAGACTCTGAGGAAAACATAGTCTCCTACTTGGAACTCCACGTTCCTGCGCTTGGGATCTGCATAGCTCTTCTGTCTACTCTGAGAAGCGAGCATTCGGGCTCTAATCTTCTCAATAGGCTCACTGGTCCTCTGAACTGCTTCAGGACCTAAGTATCTCCTTTCACCTGTCTCATCCCAATGAATGGGAGATCTACACTTCCTACCATACAACATCTCATAAGGTGCTACTCCAATGGTAGATTGATAACTATTGTTATAGGAGAACTCTATCAAAGGCAGATACTTACTCCAAGATCCATTAAAGTCCAGCACACATGCTCGTAGCATATCTTCCAAAATCTAGATTGTCCTCTCAGATTTCCCATCTATCTGAGGATGATAAGTTGTACTGAACTTCAACTGTGTCTCCATGGCTTTATGCAAACTCCCCCAAAACTTGGAAGTAAAAGTGAGGTCCCGATCTAACACGATCGACCTAGGTGCACCATGGAGCCGCACGATCTCTCTCACATAGATATTTGCATACTGATCAACTATAAATGTAGTCCTCACTGGCATAAAGTGAGCTGACTTAGTGTAACGATCCACTATCACCCAAATAGAATCATGCTGACCAGTAGTCCTGGGTAAGCCCACCACAAAATCCATTGTAATGTCCTCCCACTTCCACTCTGGGATATCCAGAGGCTGCAATGACCCTGCCGGTCTCTGATGCTCAGTCTTGACCTGTTGACATGTCAAGCACTTAGCCACATACTCTACTACATCTCTCTTCATCCCCGGCCACCAATATAACGATCTCACATCCTGGTACATCTTCGTGGTGCCTGGATGCAAGGAGTAAGGTGTAGTATGAGATTCATCCAGAATCTCTCGCCTCAATGCAGTGTCTAACGGAACACATATCCACCCCTTGTATCTCAACAAACCTACCTCAGACACTATATAGTCTCTGGATGCTCCAACCAGAACATCCTCTCTGATCTTGACCAGCTATGGATCACTCAATTGACCTTCTTTAATTCTCTCCAACAACATAGACTGTAGCGTAATGTTAGCCAACTGCCCCATCAGTAACTCTATACCAGCTCTGGTCATATCATCTGCTAACTCTCTGGCTATCAGCCTCACACCATGAATCTGCCCCGGACCCTTCCGGCTCAAAGCATCAGCTACCACGTTGGCTTTTCCTGGATGATACAAAATCTCACAGTCATAATCTTTTGCCAACTCCAGCCAACGCCTTTGCCTCTGTTGGAAAAAGCTTATACATGATCTTTATTTATTTTCATGTATATCTAATATTAAACAAATTAATACGAGATAGCCTAAAACATGTTTCTAAAATTGAATTCAAAGAGAAACAAATAATATAATACTTACAGTATACGCAGCGGAATTAAGAGTCCTTCCTTCAGTTTCTCTAACTCTTGTATCCTTTCTGTCGCAGAGTATTATCAAGAAACTGAATCGATCTTCTATTTTCTTCACGATCTTCCAATGTATCCTTAGAACCACCTAGACTAGTGTGGGAAATTCTCAACACATGAGATAGATATAGAGAGAAGAAGAGAAAACAACAAAGTGGCTTAGAAAAGGACTTGTGTTTAGAGAGAATATAAAACTATCAGAAAATCTGACTTATGACTTATCTGTCGTCTTGACTTCTCTCTAAGCACTCCTTTTATGGACTCAATTAGACCATTTAATTTAATTAAAAAATCAATAAAATAATAGCCATTTTGAAGCCATAGGTCGAAATTATCATGGGCTATAGGCCCGTGAAATTTCCCATTTGATTATAAGCCCATTGGACTTAAAATTAAGGCCTATATTATTTTCTATTAATTTAATTAATTAAATAATTATTTAAATCCTTTATCAAATTATTTATTTATAATTTGAACATTGATTTAAACTTATTTATTAATTTAGATACCAATTTATCTTAATTAATAAATCTGCCATAATTTCTCTTTTCTTCTCAAAATTACACAACTCTGTGAAACTATCCAAAATTGACCTGGTCAACTTTGATAATTCTAATTGATTATTAAATCAATTAATTGAGACTGTCTAGATGATTTTATCCAAGGTACAATGGGGACCATGGGCCTATGAAATCAAGCTCCAATAAGTTATCATAAATCTAACAAATAAATTTACTAACTTATTAATTCCTCGTGACTCCACTATAGACTTGGAATTGCACTCTTGAATTCATAGAACGTTCTATAAAAAATATAGATACGCTATTAATTATCCATTGTTACAACCATAATTGTCACTCAATCCTCTATAGACGGTCTATAATGAGATAGGACTAAAATACCGTTTTACCCCTCAATCCCCTAAAGTCACTAGGTGCTTCCACAAGATCCCAGATGGAATTTGAGTACATAGACTCCATTTCCTGTTTCATGGCTTCGAGCCAAAGTTCCTTTTCAGGGCTAGCCATTGCCTGTTTGAAAGACAATGGATCATCATCACTAGTGTCACCAACAACCATATTGGTTTCACCATCCAAACCATAGCGAACTGGGTTTCTAGAAACCCTCCCACTACGACGAGGCTCCGTGACTGTTTGCTCAGGAACAGTGGTACTTTCTTCATTTAAATCGACTTGCGTCGGTTGTACATGAAGATTGGGAATTTCATCATCAACACGTGTTGATGACGATGGAACATTGGTTGGAGTCAATTCTTTAACCATCTCCTCTAAAACTACTTTGCTGCGAGGTTTAAAGTTCTGGACATAGTTATTTTCCAGAAAAGTAGCATTTGTAGAAGTAAACACTTTCTTTTCTGAATGACTGTAGAAAAGTCCACCCCGAGTACCTTTAGGATAGCCAACAAACATGCAAAATTCAGTTCGCGGTTCTAGCTTTCCCTCCTTTTTCCTCAGGACGTGAGCGGGACACCCCCAGATTCTATAATGGCGTAAACTATGTTCACGACCATTCCAACATTCTAAAGGTGTTTTGGGGATTGATTTTGACGACACGACATTGAGAATGTCATTTGCGGTTTCAATTGCATGTCCCCAGAACGAAGTTGGTAGAGTTGAGTAACTAAGCATGCATCTAACCATTTCCAATAAAGTTCTGTTTCGGCGTTCCGCTACACCATTTTGTTGCGGAGTACCTGGGGCAGTAAGTTGTGATAAAATCCCAAGTTCAGTTAAATGATCTTGGAACTGCATATCCAAATATTCTCCACCCCTATCAGATCGCAAGATCTTTAACCTTTTACCTAATTGGTTCTGAGCCATTGCTAAGAATTCCTGAAACTTTGAAAATGTTTCTGATTTCCTATGCATTAGGTAAAGACATGAGTATCTAGAGTAATCATCAATGAAAGTGACGAAATACTCAAAACCACCCCTGGCTTGTATATTCAAAGGTCCAAAAACATCTAAATGCACAAGACCAAGTGGTTCTTTGGCCCTATTACCCTTTGCAGAGAATGGACGCTTGGTCAGTTTGCCTTCTAGACAAGATTCACAGACAGGTAATTCACCTAAGGTGAGTTCCCTCAAAGGTCCGTCCTTTGTAAGTCTTTGAATCCTATCATAGCCAATGTGACCTAGTCTCAAGTGCCATAAATACGTCATATTATTGTTATCGGTCTTTTGACGTTTATTGGTCCTAGGTTTAGCTACTTTGAATAAATCATTGTTAAGAGCGAGGGGTTCGTTAGGTCGCAAAATATAAAGCCCGTTTTCCAAACATGCAATACACAATTGTGATCCATTAAAAGAAATAGATATATGAAAACTTGTGAAAGTCATAACAAATCGTTCTAATTGCAACATGGAAACTGAAATTAAATTTCTACTAAAATCCGGAATAAAAAATACATCTTTTAAAATTAAAAATTTATTTCCGAACTTCAGACGAGCTCTTCCTCTAGCTTGGACCGCAACGAACGCTCCGTTTCCAACTCTAAGCTTTAAGCCGCCTTCGTTCACTTCCTCCCACGATTCAAGAAGCTGTAAAGAGTTACAAACATGGTTAGTAGATCCAGAATCAATAATCCAAACAGAGTTATCATTCTCTAAAACACATGTTTCTAAGATAAATGAACTATAATCATTACCTTTGCTTTTATCTGCTAGAAACTTGGGGCAATCTTGTTTCCAATGCCCCTTTTCTTTGCAGTGAAAACATTTACCTTTACCTTTCTTGTTTTTCTTATTTTTCCCCTTAGGCGTCTGTGCACTTGGTTGTGCACTCGCCTTTGCAGCTTTTGCAGGCTTGGGGTTATTGTTTTGCCCACCTTTCCTCTTGTTTCCAGCTTTTTAAGATGAAGCTTGGTTAGCTTCAGCCTTAGCTGGATCAGCAGCAATAGTAGTAGTTGTCTTCTTTTCTCCTCCCTTACTAGGTCCACCCATAATAGACTCAAAAGTTTGAAGCTCATTCATGAGCTGCGTCAGACCATAGTTGAGTTTATTCAACACATAGTTGGTGGTGAATGGAAGGAAAGCTGGAGAAAGACTGTTGAGGATTAAGCCAACTTGAGTTTCCTCATCTATTATGGCTCCGTGCAGTTCAGCTTCCTGAAAGTAGTTTGTCATCTTGATCAGGTGATCACGAACATGTTGAGAAGGTGCCATTCGAGCATTGGCATATTTCTTGGTGGCCTCAAAACGAGTCTGCGCTGACTTGGCACCAAACATGTCTTGGAGCTGATCCATGATTTCGTAGGCTGTCTCGACATTCTCCATCTTTGTCTTGAGAGTGTCGACCATACTAGTCAACATGTAGTACCGCGCCTTGTTGTTAGCCGCCTGCCAACGCTCATACTTGTCCCTCACAGACTTGGTAGCTCCTTCAGCTGGAACTTCCGGGGATTCCTCAGTCATGACGAACTTGGAGTTGTCACCTATCAACACAATGTTGATGTTTTGCTTCCATTTAAGGAAGTTTTCTCCAGTGAGTTTCTCCATCGAAAGTTGAGAAAGGATGGGAGTAGACACAGCCATAACTCAAAACTACAAAGTACCAATAAAATAGAAATCAATCACATTTGCTCAATAAAACTTCTATTCACACAAATTTCAAGAAATAGCACAACATATACAAAAAATATGTAAGATATGAGAAAAAAATACCAAAAACAATCATATCTCTATTTCTTTAGGTTTTTAACTAATCTATGATATCCTTGTCCCGGTTGGCGAGAGTCAAAAATACCACTAGTTAAATAGAGTTGTAAACTCATTTAATAATGGTCACCATTATTAACAACCTACTATTCGATCAAAATAAGAAAACAAAATCTCTTATTTTATGAGCTAGACCCACGGTTTCAATAATCATAGATTTAGTCCTAGTAGTCACCGTAGGGGTGAGTCTAGTAGAATTTGACCTATAATTATCGATCTTTCGAAATCTAACCTTGTCAAAATAACTAATGAACACCTTTCGTAGGGGGACGAATCAAAGCGCCTCGAGGCCCCATTAAGCTATTGACTATGTTAAACCAACGGTGGAGATCGAATAAAATTCTTAAAATCAGCTCATTATAAAATTAAAAATAGTATTTTTATTATTTATTTTTAGAAAATTAATGACTATGGTTTTCCAAAAAAAATTAAACAGATTAAAATTTTTAAAACCAAAGTCCTATAATTTCTTATTAATTCTAAAGTGTCACATTGAAACAAATTCAATTAATTTAGAATTAATTTGTTGCTAATCAATATTTAGGTTTAACTAATATAATGAACCTATACAATTAAGTCCAACTCAGGTAAATGGGCCTTAACAATTGGGCTTGTATGGAGGAGGGCTGGGTCCAGTATGTCGTTCCCACTACAAAGGCCCCATATCTTCCATACAAGGTCCAAAAGACAGGAATATAAACCTTCGTTTTATTAATTGTTATTAATTGATTAGGCCCACTACAGTCATGCAAAGCAAATGGGCCTTCACAAGTGGAATCACCCACAAGAGAGGAATTTAAACTTTACATTTTCTAATGGGCCCAAATAAAACCTATCATTTTATGAATATTTTATTTGGCAAAATACCATATATCTAACAAACATATGGGCCACTATATGCATCTAAGCCCAATTGCAAAAATACCACATATAGTGCAAACAGACATGTTATAATTGGATGGGTCTAATCATGTTACTATATGAGCAATTCTATGAATTTATGCAAAAATACCACAATTTATTTCATTTGCAAAAATACCACAATTAATTATCTAGAATTTATAAAAAAAATTCAAATTAATTAAATTTTTACAAAAAATAAGTCAATTTAAATGAAATTTATCAACAATTAACAATAGTTAATTTAAATTTCATTTATCAACAATCAACTTGGTTTTAGGTTAATTTGAAAAAAAAATATTAATTTAATTTAAATAGGATTTATCAACAATTAACCAAAGTTAATTTAAATCCCATTTATAAAAAAAATATTTTATTAATTGGCTGAAAAAATTGATATTTTTCAAAATTTAACCAATTTTAAATTTTAAAATCAATATCTTAACTATTGTCCAAAATATCTTGTGTGTTGTTATAACTATTATCTAATATTTTAACCATTTAAAAATAATAAAATACAAATAGTTATAACAACCCTAAAATATCTCAAATAGTTAAACAAAGTCAAATATCCATAAAAATATCTAACTAACAATATTCAAATTTCAAATAATTTAAATATTAAAAACTATAGAATAAAAAGATATTTATATTTTCAAATAAAGATTTAATAAAACAAAATCAAGAATTTAAATGAAAATATCTTAAATATCTGATATCATAATTCTAATATTTAATATATTAAAACATTTAAAATTAAGTTGTTAGATTATTTTTAAATTTGAATTTGAATGTTTGTAGAAAATATCTAATTATATAAATCTCAACTAACAAAAATATTTTTATTTAAAAAAAAATTAAATGATGAAACAAAAAAGATATTTTTGGTTTTGATTATAAATAATTTATTTCTACAAATTTTAATTTTAAAAAAAATTATTTTTGAAAAAAAAAAATGAATAGTACCCGTGGTACTATTCACGGGTACTGTTCACGCTGGTGGCTGGTGAGCGCGCGCGTGCGCGGGTGGCGCGCGCGTGCGCGGGTGGCGCGCGGGCGTGCGCGTGCGCGGGTGGCGCGCGGGCGTGCGCGGGTGGCGCGCGGGCGTGCGCGCGCGTGGGTGGCGCGCGGGCGTGCGCATGGTGCGCGCTCGCGTGTGCGTGCGCGCATGGGAGCCAGGCCAAAATTTTCCAAAAGATTTTTTTGACCAATTTTTCAATCCAAAATCATTTTCTAATTAATTTTTACCATGTTTTACACAAAATAAAGCATATATAAAAATTAATAGCATAGAAAATACAACAAAATAACCTAAAAATCGCTAAAAATCACATAAAATCAATATGTTCATAAAAACATGAAAAACCATCCAATTATTCAAACATATCATATAATCCAATTTTAAACATGTTCATGCATGAAAATAAAGATTACCAAAGGCTCTGAGGCCAGTTGTTGGAAAAAGCTTATACAGGATCTTTATTTATTTTCATGTATATCTAATATTAAACAAATTAATACGAGATAGCCTAAAACATGTTTCTAAAATTGAATTCAAAGAGAAACAAATAATATAATACTTACAGTATACGTAGCGGAATTAAGAGTCCTTCCTTCAGTTTCTCTAACTCTTGTATCCTTTCTGTCGCAGAGTATTATCAAGAAACTGAACCGATCTTCTATTTTCTTCACGATCTTCCAATGTATCCTTAGAACCACCTAGACTAGTGTGGGCAATTCTCAACACATGAGATAGATATAGAGAGAAGAAGAGAAAACAACAAAGTGACTTAGAAAAGGACTTGTGTTTAGAGAGAATATAAAACTATCAGAAAATCTGACTTATGACTTATCTGTCGTCTCTTGACTTCTCTCTAAGCACTCCTTTTATGGACTCAATTAGACCATTTAATTTAATTAAAAAATTAATAAAATAATAGCCATTTTGAAGCCCTAGGTCGAAATTATCATGGGCTATAGGCCCGTGAAATTTCCCATTTGATTATAAGCCCATTGGACTTAAAATCAAGGCCTGTATTATTTTCTATTGATTTAATTAATTAAATAATTATTTAAATCCTTTATCAAATTATTTATTTATAATTTGAACCTTGATTTAAACTTATTTATTAATTTAGATACCAATTTATCTTAATTAATAAATCTGCCATAATTTCTCTTTTCTTCTCAAAATTACACAACTCTGTGAAACTATCCAAAATTGACCTGGTCAACTTTGATAATTCTAATTGATTATTAAATCAATTAATTGAGACTATCTAGATGATTTTATCCAAGGTAAAATGGGGACCATAGGCCTATGAAATCAAGCTCCAATAAGTTATCATAAATCTAACAAATAAATTTACTCACTTATTAATTCCTCGTGACTCCACTATAGACTTGGAATTGCACTCTTAAATTCATAGAACGCTCTATAAAAAATATAGATACACTATTAATTATCCATTGTTACAACCATAATTGTCACTCAATCCTCTATAGACAGTCTACAATGAGATAGGACTAAAATACCGTTTTACCCCTCATTGTATTTTATCCTTAAAACACTTAGTTCCTTGTAAATGATATTTCAGTAAACTAATTTAATTACTGAAATGAGATCTCTATCATTTAACACCTTGAACCAAACTAAAAGGAAACCATCGTTTCACTTCTTCATTAGAAGCTATAGATGTTCATATCTATGATTAACACTCCCACTCAATTATACTACCGAGTTCCCAAGATGTAAGTATGGACTAGTCCGTAGGGTAAGCTGGTAACGAACAAGTCAAAGAACTCAAATAATACAATCAGTTAGAATACTAACCACTTAGAATTGAGATTGAATTGACCTATGGTCAACTATATGATATGACTAGAATAGATAATAACGACATGTTTACTTATCTTATCAACTGTCAATATCGGTCCTGTCCGATGTAACAAAAACATCCGATCTTATCTACTTTGCTAATGTTCTGGAAAGAACATAACACTGTAATGTGTAAGTAGATCATATCGTAGATTGGCAAGTCAATGTAAATCCGGTGCACTGACTAATCTTAGAACCAACTTATTTTTGAACATGTAATCATATTTATATTCTACTGTGATTACGTCACTATAAATAAGATTAGCTATATGCTCGGGATTTAATAGAAGTTTATATTAAACAAATAATCATGAAAATAAAACATGTGAGCAAAGTGATTGACCAAGTCAAAAAATGATTTATATTCTTTTATTGATAATAAAATGAGATTACAAAGAATTTGGGTTTTAATTAGGGCATAAAACCCCAACAGCCTCATATTTAAATCTTTCTGGGTGAAGAAGTATTTCAGGCTCTTGTGGTCTGTATAAATCTCGCACTTTTCTCCATAGAGATAATGCCTCCATATCTTCAAAGCAAAAACCACAGCCGCCAACTCTAAATCATGAGTGGGATACCTTTTCTCATACTCCTTCAACTGACGAGAAGCATAGGCAATAACCTTCTCCGATTGCATCAAAACATAGCCCAAACCCTGATGAGAAGCATCATAGTAAATCAAAAACTTCTCCTGATATGTCGGAAGGCTCAGAATCGGAGCTGTTCTCACACTTATCTGACCACACAAACTTCTGGCTCTTGCGTGTCAGCTCAGTCAATGCACCAGCAATCTTCGAGAACCTTTCCACGAAACGCCGGTAATAGCCTGCCAATCCAAGGAAACTTCTAACCTCAGAAGCATTCTTTGGCCTTGGCCAATCTTTGACCGCTTCGATCTTTGCTGGATCTACCTTAATCCCCTCCTTACTGACAATATGTCCAAGAAAGGATACCTGAGACAACCAGAACTCACACTTCTTGAATTTAGCAAACAGCCTGTGTTCTCTCAGTCTCTGTAGAACCAACCTCAGATGCTGCTCATGCTCTAGCTCAGTCTAAGAATATACCAGAATATCATTGATGAAGACGATCACAAACTGGTCTAAGTAATCCTTGAACACTCTGTTCATCAGATCCATAAAAGCAGCAGGGGCATTAGTCAATCCAAATGACATAACTAGAAACTCATAATGCCCATACCTGGTATGAAAGGCAGTCTTTGGTATGTCTCCCTCCTTGACCCTCAACTGATGATAACCAGAACGAAGGTCGATCTTTGAGAATACCTTCTTACCTTGCAACTGATCGAACAGATCATCTATCCTTGGCAAAGGATACTTATTCTTAATTGTCAACTTGTTCAGTTCTCTGTAATCTATACACATTCTCAGAGAACCATCCTTCTTTTTCACAAACAGAACTGGCGCACCCCACGGTGAGAAACTAGGTCTAATAAAACCCAAGTCTAACAGCTCTTGCAACTGTACCTTTAATTCTTTCATCTCAGCTGGGGTCATTCTGTATGGTGCTCTAGACACTGGCTTCGTCCCTGGTGCCAATTCTATAACAAACTCAATTTCCCTGTGTGTGGCAATCCTGGCAAAACTTCTGGAAACACATCCAGAAACTCACAGACTAACCTGGTATCCTCTGGTCTCACTGGCATGACCTAAGTGGTATCAACCACACTGGCTAAGAATCCAATGCAACCTCTTTGCAACAGATCCCTGGCCCTCAACACAGAAATCATAGGAATGCGAGGTCCATGCACAACACCAACAAACACAAAAGGATCCTCACCTTCAGGCTCAAAGGTGACCATCTTCCTTCTGCAGCCAATAGTTGCCCCATACTTTGCCAACCAATCCATACCCAATATCATATCAAAGTCAGTCATAACTAACTCTATCAAGTCCACTGATAACTCTCTGCCCTCCACTGTCACTGGCAAAGATCTGACCCATCTCCTGGATACCACTAACTCTCCAGTGGGTAACAAAGTACCAAATCCCACAGTATAGAAATCACAAGGTCTACACAATCTATCAATAATGCTACTAGCAATAAAAGAATGTGTAGCACCAGAATCAATCAGCACATTATAAGGGATTCCAGCACTAAGAAGCTGACCTGTAACAACTGAGGGGGAAGCCTCAGCTTCTGCTTGAGTCAATGTGAACACTCGAGCTGGGGCCGAGCTTTCCACCTTCCTGGGTTCTTCTTTCCCTATCTGAGGGAAATCTTTCTTAAGATGACCTACTACTCCACACAAGTAGCAGGCATTTGCCCTACACTCTCCCAAATGGCACCTCTTGCATCTAGGGCATTTAGGACGAGTCTTCCAGGCTTCACTACCCCCAGGACGACCCATTGTAATACCACGGGGCCTCCTGTCAGGACCTGGAACTGGGAAGGTATCAGGAACCTTCCTCTTCTGATCACTGGGGCCAACACCCTTACCAGAACCCACAAATGGAGGAACTGTCCTCCTAAAATCCTTTCTGGCTGCACTGTCACGCCAGATCTTGGTCTCTGCACTCTCAGCTGTGAGTGCCTTCTCAACCACCTGTGCGTAGGTAGTAACCCCCGCCACAGTGGTGATACGTACATCACGAGCTAGTCTGGGCTGTAGCCCCTGGAGGAATCTCTCTCTCCTGGTCCCATCAGTGGGCACCAGTTCCTTGGAAAACTTTGCCAAACGGTCAAACTTTAAGGCATATTCAGTAACTGATAAGCTTCCCTGAACTAGCCTGATGAATTCCTCAACTTTAGCTGCCCTGATTGCATCATTGTAATACTTTTAATTAAACAAGGTCTGAAACTCCTCCCAGCTCAGGGTATTCACATTCTTGGTCTGGGCAATCACTTCCCACCAAATCCAGGCATCATCCCAAAACATATAGGTAGCACAAGCTACCCTCTCACTACCAGCTACCCTCATAAAGTCAAGGATAGTGGTAATCATGCTCATCCATTGTTCTGCCTTGGCAGGATCTGCACTGGCCTAAAAAACAGGAGGTTGTTGCTTTCTGAACCTTTCATAAAGAGGTTCCCATTTGTTTCCTACCTCAGGCAGCTGCCCTGCTGCTGACACTGACATAGAAGGTGCCTCTGATACACCAACCACTGTAGGCACTTGTTGCTGTCTCAGGAGATGAAGCTCCTCTCCTTGTTTCAACACTATAGCCTACAAGTCATTAAACAATTGTTGCCAGTTTGCAGGAGCTGGCCGTGGAATCTGAGACTGGTCATTTTCCTGACCCTGGCTATTATTGTTATTCTGGCATTGATCACTCTGGCCAGCTGTAGTATCTGTCTATTTCAGATTCATTCTTATCTGATACCTTGCTGAAACATTGATCAATACGGCCAGTCGGGTAGTAATAACTAAACTTCTTGCCGCCTCACGTTCCAAGAACACGCAGATAATTATCATATTCCACAGTCATTCAACATTCACAAGCAGATACATGTTTATGGCACTCAACACTTAGCATGTATCACATAACAATTCATAATATTTCAGGGGCACAGGTTCAACACAGTGTCTCATGCACACAGGTAAAGCATATGCACCACATTTAAGCAGTTATACACATAACTACATAAATAGTTACCAAACCATGAGTCGAGCTTGACTTCAGTGATGTGTGTACATGCCCAGCCAGTTTACAAGAACCTTAACCTTGGCATTGCTCTGATACCAAGTTGTAATGCCTTGGTTATCCCAGAACAGTTACGGTGAACCGAAAATTTGACTCATTGCCTAAGTCCTTTGGTTAAAAACGTGATGTAAGTGTTATTAACAGGTTAAGGTGAAAACCAGTAAAAAGGAAAGGATATGTTTTATTGATACATAAAACTGTTCATGGGCCCACAAGAACATTTACAAGTTATTCACAACTCAAAAAGGTCATTACTGTTCCAAAATTTCAAACCCCGCCGACCTAAGCGGCAAAAATAGGGTAAACCCCCTAGTTCCTCTGAGAACCCCTTGGCCGTGGTGGTCAAGCGGCCGCATATGTACACATCACCACCTAAGCTCTCCACTCAAGGCTGGGTGAGCTTCTCTTTCCCTTTACCTGCACCACATAGCACCCATGAACCAAAGTCCAGTAAGAAAACATAGCATTATATGTAAACATCATCAAATGATTATTATTATAATCACACAGAGTTCATAGCTTTCAAACAGGTGAGTGAATATCACTTGAGGTCCTGATAAACCTTGCTGAGTGACTGACAGGCAAGTCACTAACTCAAGTGGAAGAGTGGCTTCTAGGTAAGCCACTAGCCTTCAATAGGTTCTGGTAAACCATACTGAGTGACTGACAAGCAGGTCACTTATTCCAATGGAAGAGTGGCTGCTAGGTAAGCCACTAGCCTTCAAGCGCTTATATTATTCATCGAACTTGAGGTCGGTTCTGCATTAATGCTCTTGGAGTCATTCAATGCAAAAAGTCGATTAGATCTAATCTTTATTGGCTTGCGTTGAGCACGCTAAGGCCGTCCTTGTTGGAAAAGCTTATACAGGATCTTTATTTATTTTCATGTATATCTAATATTAAACAAATTAATACGAGATAGCCGAAAACATGTTTCTAAAATTGAATTCAAATAGAAACAAATAATATCATACTTACAGTATACGCGGCGGAATTAAAGAGTCCTTCCTTCAGTTTCTCTAACTCTTGTATCCTCTCTGTCGCAGAGTATTACCAAGAAACTGAATCGATCTTCTATTTTCTTCACGATCTTCCAATGTATCCTTAGAACCACCTAGACTAGTGTGGGCAATTCTCAACACATGAGATAGATATAGAGAGAAGAAGAGAAAATAACAAAGTGGCTTAGAAAAGGACTTGTGTTTAGAGAGAATATAAAACTATCAGAAAATCTGACTTGTGACTTATCTGTCGTCTCTCAAATCTTCTCTCTAAGCACTCCTTTTATAGACTCAATTAGGCCATTTAATTTAATTAAAAAATCAATAAAATAACAGACATTTTGAAGCCCTAGGTCGAAATTATCATGGGCTATAGGCCTGTGAAATTTCCCATTTGATTATAAGCCCATTGGACTTAAAATCAAGGCCTGTATTATTTTCTATTGATTTAATTAATTAAATAATTATTTAAATCCTTTATCAAATTATTTATTTATAATTTGAACATTGATTTAAACTTATTTATTAATTTAGATACCAATTTATCTTAATTAATAAATCTGCCATAATTTCTCTTTTCTTCTCAAAATTACACAACTCTGTGAAACTATCCAAAATTGACCTGGTCAACTTTGATAATTCTAATTGATAATTAAATCAATTAATTGAGACTATCTAGATGATTTTATCCAAGGTACAATGGGGACCATGGGCCTATGAAATCAAGATCCAATAAGTTATCATAAATCTAATAAATAAATTTACTAACTTATTAATTCCTCGTGACTCTACTAAAGACTCAGAATTGCACTCTTGAATTCATAGAACGCTCTATAAGCAATATAGATACGTTATTAATTATACATTGTTACAACCATAATTGTCACTCAATCCTTTATAGACGGCCTACAATGAGATGGGACTAAAATATTGTTCTACCCCTCATTGTATTTTATCCTTAAAACACTTAGTTCCTTGTAAATGATATTTCAGTAAACTGATTTAATTACTGAAATGAGATCTCTATCATTTATCACCTTGAATCAAACTAAAAGGAAACCATCGTTTCACTTCTTCATCAGAAGCTATAGATGTTCATATCTATGATTAACACTCCCACTCAATTATACTACCGAGTTCCCAAGATGTAAGTATGGGCTAGTCCGTAGGGTAAGCTGGTAACGAACAAGTCAAAGAACTCAAATAATACAATCAGTTAGAATACTAACCACTTAGAATTGAGATTGAATTGACCTATGGTCAACTATATGATATGACTAGAATAGATAATAACGACATGTTTACTTATCTTATCAACTGTCAATATCGGTCCTGTCCGATGTAACAAATACATCCGATCTTATCTACTTTGCTAATGTTCTGGAAAGAACATAACACTGTAATGTGTAAGTAGATCATATCATAGATTGGCAAGTCAGTGTAAATCCGGTGCACTGACTAATCTTAGGACTAACTTATTTTGAACATATAATCATATTTATATTCCACTTTGATTACGTCACTATAAATAAGATTAGCTATATGCTCGGGATTTAATAGAATTTTATATTAAACAAATAAAACATGTGAGCAAAGTGATTGACCAAGTCAAAAAATGATTTCTATTCTTTTATTGATAATAAAATGAGATGACAAAGAATTTTGGTTTTAATTAGGGCATAAAACCCCAACAGTCCTGACTAATGAGTCAGCGCTATGTGACCAGTGCCTAGTACCACTGCCGAACCTGACTAATAAGTCACAGCTTCACAGTTGATACTAGCACCTTTTCCAAATCTGACTAATGAGTCAGTACCATGCACAAGTGAGCAACATTTTCTAAATATTCCACAATCAATTCATGTCCACATTTATTCAACCAACATGCCTCATGAATAACCACACATGTCACATTTGGGGTGCAGTTTTCTTACCTCTGATTCGAGCTAGAATGAACAAAAGAACGACCCTTGAGAACGGTTTAGCCTTTAGTCCTTTAGCGGTTACCTAATCATAACACATTATAGGATACCATCAATAACATGATAATCAAGGGTTCTCAAACCAAAATCTAGCCTCCAAGAGATCAATCCAAACTAATCCAAGTAGTAGGGACACTCCCGAGGCCTAAAACCATGATCCCGGGGTCAAAACATGCAAATGGGCTCAACCCTGCACCTGAGCCGCGACCCTGGTACTTTGTGCCGCGGCCCCCAAAAATTCCAGAGGCAAGCGCCGCGGCGCCCAACCCAAGGGCCGTGGTGCCCAGCGCAAACAGAACCTCTCCCCCTACCTCGAGCTAGGACCGCGGCGCCCAAGAACAGAGCCGCGGCCCCCAACCTTGGGCCATTCTCAAACACGTTTTCAACTTCTCAAAACCTCCAAAATCATCCCTAAACCTTCCACAATCATCAAAACAAGGTTCCCAAGCTTCCCAATGCATCAAAACCCTCAAAACCCAAGGTTCAAACGGATCAAAAACACAACAATTCACAAAGTCCAATTCAAAGCTTAGAAACTCTAAAAACTCAAAACTTTAAACTTAGATTACCTTCGATTAGGTTGTTTTATATCAAGTCCTTCGGTCAAGAAGCTTCTAATATTTCCTAGGATCACTAGACCTCGATCCTCACTTGATTCTGACTCCTAGAACTCAAGATTTCTTCAAATATGCTTCGGGTGACAAAAATGAACTAACGAAGGAGAACGAGAGGTTTCTAATTGTACGTTCTATCTGAGAGCTACTTCAAGCTTAAGTAACCTTAAATAAAACCTAATGCTCGGGGTCCCGAAAACACCCCCAGGGACATTATAGTCAAAACCTCCAGAATTTCATCCTGATCTCAAATATTCCCAATTCATCATCAAATATACATTCCTATTACCCCAAAATTGACCTCGTTATGACAAAACCGCTAATCCACTAAAAATGACCGTCTCATGCCGAATAGCTCGAATATATCTCCATAATAATGGAATCTCATTCACAAATCACATCATGCACCCAAATACACAAATTACCCTTAATGGGCCAAATTATCAAGACATCATAATATATTAAATGGGGACCCACATGCATGCATATATCATTATATCATAATATAATTCACATAAACATGCATATATTCATTTAATAGCGCAATTAAACAATTACGGCTCTCCTGGCCAACTAAACCACCACTAAACCACATCGGAGAATTCGGGGCATTACAATGGCCACCAGCAGATAGGGGCTTAAGCTGTGTACTACCTTGCCCTATCAAGGACTTATATGAATAAAATGATGTTTATCCATGTCCCTTTGTGTATGCTTTCTTTATGGTCTATGTGTTGCTTGTTTGTTACCTTTGTTGGGCCATTGCATGCCACTTTCCTATGTTGTATGCTCTAGTTGTTGTGTGGGATGTTGCCTTTGGATGGCTAGTTTTGTGCTTACTCAAGCTTCGTCATTGCCCTTACATGTGCGAGGCTTGTATCGTGGCTAACCGTTGAGTTTGTTTGCTGCAGGTGTGAATTTTAGGCTGACTTGCTAGTTGAGAGTGCTAACAAGTGTCGCATGTTCCGCCAATTCGAGGAGACAAGTTGGTGGCCCGTGACAGTCAGGTTAGAGAAAGCTTGGTGACCCTGCATGATGGTGAGCAACACTCAAAGGATCGAAGCTGTAATGCTCCGGATTCCCTAATATGGTTTAATGGCTGGATTAGTAGGCCGGGAGGGCCATAACTGTTTGATTATGCCATTAAATGTGTTTATGCATGTTTATGAGAATTATATTATAATATGATGTTAAATACATGCATGTGAGTCCACATTTGTTTACAAGGGTGTTTTGGTAATTTGGCCCGTTGAGGGTATAATTGTATACTTGTTTGTATGTCAAAGATATATTGTGAGACCACATTATAATGTGGATTGGTTCGAGTATTTCAGCATGAGGCGATCTTTAAACATGATTTATCAGTTTGATCATAACAGGTTTGAGCTCGGGGCTCGGGGTGAGTCTCGGGGTGATTTTAATGATTATAGCGTTATCGGGGATTTTAGGGTAATGGGATATGAATTATTGGTGTTTGAGGATATTGAGATTAGCGGGAATTGGGAAGCGTTAATTATGAATAACGGGTTAAGCGGAAAGTACCAATTTTACCCTTGAAATGGTTTTAGAGGTTTTAGGTGGCTTAAGGGTATTTTGGTCATTTGAGGGGATTTATATTACCCTTTAGTTGGTTGTAGAAGGTTATAGATTAAACAGAACAAAACAGAGTTGCCTTCTTCCCTTCCCGTACACTATCTTCCCTTCATTCTTCCTTTGGTGTTTTTGAGCTCAAGGTGGGATATCAAGCTAGGGAACTCCAAGGCTGAGTTAGTGGACTTAGTTCAGCTGTTGAGGAAGGTCCAAAACTGGTTTCAAGGTGAGTTCTAGTCACTTATTTCAAGTGGTGCTTTATTTTTATCTTTAGATTTTCAGCCTTTGATTCTTGTTGGAAGTTTGGATTTAAAGGGGTTTTGATTGATGTTTAGATTGGGTTATGATGAGGGGAGGTTATGGGTGTTGTTTGGGGGTTTAATTGTGTCTTTTGAGGAGGTTTTGGGTTGATTTGAAGGGCTGGTTTGAGAGGAAAAACACAGGGGAAAATCTGAGTTCGTATGTGGGCGTGTTGCTGGTCTGGGCTGGGCGCCGCGGCGCAGCTGTGGTGCGCCGCGGCCCTTGGCGTCTGGTAGGGAGGAGTCCTCTCTGTTTGAGGGCACACCGCGGCGCAGCTGGGGAGGGTCGCGACCCTTAAGGTTATTTTTGCCATTTTTAGCTTGGGGATTCAAACCTTAGGCCTCGGGGTTCAGCCTAGTACCCGGTTGGGAAGTGTTTGGTGTCCCGGAGGCTAGATTTTGGTTTGGGAGCCCTCAGTTATCATTTTTATTGATGAATCCTATATTTTGGTTATGACCAGGTGACCGTCAAGGAATTTAAAGGTTGATTGTTCTCAGGGGTCGTTCATATAATAATTCTCACTCGAACCAGAGGTAAGAAAACAGTGTATGAATACAGTTGCACCCTGTATAGGTATATGACATGCATGGTTTGCTATTGAGGCATGTTGGTTGATATATGTGGACATGGATTGCATATTAAATGCTAGCAAACGCTGATTACTTGTTTATGGCACTGACTAGTCAGGGACCGACTCTAAAGTCGATGATCACGCACTGAATAGCTCTATGGCATTAGTGCGGGACCGACCCTAAGGTCGAAGAACTTATAAGCGCTTGCCTGGTCTAAGACCAGATGTTTATAGCCAAGGTATACGACCCCGGTGACTGTTTGTCACATGGCTAAGGGACGTTGTCCATAGTTACGACTCTGGAGTCGAGAGGAAGGTTATGTTGGTGACCAATCACCATGCACCTGTCCTAATCAAACTTACGAAAGAATCACTTATCAGTTAAGCCCTGGTGGCCCTATCGTCACATGGCTAGAGGGAGCTGTGCTCATTATTGTGACTATTGGCTATTGTCACCTATTTGTTTGGACTGATAGTCCTGAATGGTTATTATGATCGTTGTTGATATTATATCATGCTTTATTATGTTTTCTTGCTGGGCCTTGGCTCATGGGTGCTTTGTGGTGCAGGTAAAGGGAAAGAGAAGCTCACCCAACCCTGAGTGGAGAGCTTGGGCAATGTTGTGTACATACAGGGCCGCTTGACCACCACGGTCAAGGAGTTCTCAGAGGGACTAGGGGTTTACCCTATTTTTGCCGCTTAGGCCGGCGGGGATTGTAGATTTGAAACAGTAACGACCCTTTTGTATTATGAATAGCTTGTAAATATTTTGAAAGGCTCATGAGCAGTTCATTTACTTAATGAAATGTATCCTTTCCTTTTTACTGGTTTTTCCACCTTAACCCAATAATAACACTTAGATCACATTTTTAACCAAGGGACTCGGGTAGCGGGTCAAATTTCTGGTTCACTGTTCACCGTAACTGTTCTGGGGTAACCAGGGCGTTACAGAAGCACTGGAGAGGCGCGTTGGAGATGGCCTAGACGAGAGGGTTAGGGATCTTAGCTTTGCCAGGCTAGAACTGGAGATGAACAACACACAAAACTGCATGATTGTGTTGGAGCGAGATATGACCAATTTACTAGCCCGCATAACTGCATTCGAGTGAAAGGAGAGCCTTTCAAGTACATCCAATAGTCCTCAGAGGGAGGAACGTATTGAGGCAGTGGAACGAGTGGTGAAAGACCTACAAGAAACACTAAATGACCTTGTAGAGAATTGTAGGGGGTCAGTTGAGGCATCGAAAGACGAGATGTTGGAGATCAACACTAAGCTGAACCTTACCATGAGGGTGGTCGGGAATTAGCCTGCAACTGGACCCATTGGCATGGAATAAAGAAGGGTAAAGGTGCTCGAGCCGAGGCCCTATGGTGGGGCTAGAGACGCAAAATACTTAGAGAACTTCCTTTTTTGATATGGAGCATTACTTCAGAGCCGTGAGAACTGAATCAGAAGATGGCAAGGTCACCATGGCAACAATGTACTTGTCTGTGGATGCAAAAGTGTGGTGGAGGATGAAGTACGATGATATTCAGAACGACAGATGCACCATAGCAACATGGGAAGAACTAAAGAAAGATTTGAAGACACAGTTTCTCCCTAAAAATGTTGCCTACATAGCTCGACGCCAATTGAGAGAGCTGAAGCACACTGGAACAATCCGATAATACGTGAAGAAATTCTCTGGGTTGATGCTTGATATCAAAGACATGTTTGAAGTGGACAAGCTCTTTCCATTTCTGGAAGGTTTGAAGCCTTGGGCAAAGCAAGAGCTTGAGAGACAGCGAGTGGCTGACCTGGCCACTGCTCACGCTGCTGCTGAACAATTGACCGATTACTCATCAAGGAACATTCAATCAAAGAAGATTAATCCTTCACCTAGCGAAAGCAACGATGGGGGTAAAAAGTCGGGAAAGTCTTGGCAGACAAGAGTGGGGCAGGAGAGAAGAGGAGTGTGGAGTCTAACTCTCCTAACAAAGGCAGTAACCCCCCCCGGTTCAAGAAGCCTATTACATGTTGGATTTGTACCGGACCGCATAAGTCGACAGAATGTCCTCACAAATCCAAGATGAGCGCCCTCCAAGCATCATTTTCCCAAGGGGAACAAGCCAACGAAGAGGAGGATGAGGAATATACGCACATAGGTGCCCTCCCGATGCTAAATGCTCTCAAGAAACATGGTGCAAAAATGAAGAAGACCCTTGGAAAAGGACTAATGTATGTGGACGCCACTCTAAACAGTAAAATGGCCGGAAGCGTGATGATCGACATGGGCGCTACTCACAACTTCATTTTGGAGATCGAAGCTAAATGTCTGGGACTGAAATGGGAGGAGGACTGTGGCCGCATGAAAGTGGTTAACTCAGAAGCCTTAGCCACAACCAGCATGGCTAAGAAGGTGAACATGAAGATCGGCTCGTGGGAGGGGTAAACTGACTTAGTGGTCGTGCGAATGGATGAATTTGATGTGATATTGGGTATGGACTTTCTTATGGAGAAATGAGCCATTCCCATCCCAGCTACGGGAAGTTTAATCATAATGGGAGAGACACCTGCAATGGTGTCTGCTAAAGTGGAGCAGCCCCAGAAATCAAGTTGTTGTCAGCCTTGAAATTTTAGAAGGGTGTTAAAAGACAAGAACCCAAGTATATTTCCCTACCCATAGTACACAAGGATACGATGAATGAAGTCATTCCACCATAGATTTGAATGGTCTTGAAGAATTATGGAGATGTTATTCCAGATCAACTCCCTAAAGCCTTGCCATCTAGAAGAGAGATTGATCACCAGATCAAACTGATGCTGGGAGCCAAACCACCCGCAAAAGTGGCCTATAGGATGGCGCCCCCTGAACTAGAAGAACTGAGGAAGCAGTTGAAGGAATTACTAGAAGCAGGCTTCATCAGACCATCGAAGGCACCATTTGGTGCGCCCGTGCTATTTCAGAAGAAGCACGACGGGAGCTTGAGACTATGTATTGATTACCGGGCTCTCAACAAGGTGACAGTGCGCAATACATACCCTATCCCCTTGATCCCAGACTTGTTCGACCAGTTAAGTGGAGCGAAATTTTTTACAAAACTGGATTTGAGATCGGGCTACTATCAAGTGCGGATAGCAGAAGGGGATGAGCCAAAGACAACGTGTGTGTCTCGATATGGAGCATTTGAGTTCCGAGTCATGCCGTTTGGGTTGACAAACGCACTAGCCACATTCTATACGCTGATGAACCAAGTTTTCCATGAGTACCTAGATAATTTCGTGGTAGTCTACTTGGATGACATTGTTGTTTATAGCTCCACAATAGAATAACATCAATGACACTTAACTCAAGTGTTTCAGAAATTGAGAGAGAGCCAACTCTATGTGAAGCGAGAGAAGTGCTCCTTCGCACAAGATATAATCAAGTTCCTAGGTCACATTGTAGAATATGGTCAGATCCGCATGGATCTAGAGAAGGTGCGGGCTATTCAAGAATGGAAGGCCCCAACCAATTTGAAGGAACTACGCTCTTTCCTTGGTTTAGCCAACTATTATCGAAGATTTGTGGAGGGCTATTCAAGAAGAGCAACACCCTTGACCGAGTTGTTGAAGAAGGGTGTAACTTGGACGTGGACCGATAGATGTGTCGAAGCATTTAAGAGTCTGAAGGAAGCCATGATGCGAGATCTTGTCCTCACCTTACCAGATGTCAGTAAACCCTTTGAAGTGCAGATAGATGCGTATGATTATGCTTTGGGAGGAGTGCTTGTACAAGAGAGCCACCCCATAGCTTATGAAAGTCGCAAACTTACGGAGGTAGAGAGGCGGTACACTGCACAAGAGAAGGAGCTTCTCGCAGTAATTCATTGTCTACAAGTGTGGAGGCACTATTTGTTGGGATCAAAGTTTTTGGTGAAAACAGATAATGTCGCGGTGAGTCATTTCCTCACCCAGCCAAGGCTTACCCCTAAGCAAGCAAGATGCCAAGAGTTCATAGCAGAATTCGACTTTCATTTTGAACACAAGGCGGGTTGTCTAAATCAAGTCGCTGATGCCCTGAGTCGCAAAGCTGAGTTAGTGGCTCTAAAATTGCTAGCAAATATGTCGGCTAGTGCGGTGACTACTCCCATCTGAGAGCACATTAAGGAGAACCTGATGAAAGACCCGATGGTGAAGACCATCATGAATCTCGCAAAAGAAGGAAAGACTCACCAATTTTGGGTGGAAGACGATCTTTTGTGGGCCAAGGATGGCCGCTTGTATGTCCCAAAGATGGGAGATTTGCGGAGGACACTAATGAGTGAGTGCCACGACACCTTGTGGGCGGGTCATCCAAGGAGGCAGAGAACACATGCCCTGTTGAAGCAAGGGTACAACTGGCCACAAATGCGCGATGATATAGTGGAGTACACCAAGACCTGTCTCACCTGCCAGCAAGACAAAGTGGAGAGACACAAGATGCCAGGGTTGTTAGAACCTTTGTTAGTCCCAAGTCGACCATGGGAGAGTGTGTCGCTTGACTTCATTACTAGTCTATCGAAGACAGGAGACTTGAGTGTGATCTTAGTGATCGTGGACAAATTTTCAAAGTATGCAGCATTCATACCGGTGTTGAAGTATTGCTCGGCAGAAGAGACAACAAGACTTTTCTTTAAGTATGTTGTTAAGTATTGGGGAGTACCCCAAAATATAGTCAGTGACCGAGATGGAAGATTCACAGGGACCTTTTGGTCCGAGTTATTCAACCTTTTGGGGTCACAACTAAACATTTCCTCAAGCTACAATCCTCAAACAGACGGAAAGACTGAAAGATTTAATGGGATGCTGGAAGAGTACTTGCGACATTTTGTCAACGCCAACCAAAAGAATTGGCCGCAACTACTAGATGTAGCTCAATTTTGCTTCAACTCTCAGAAGAGTTCTTCTTCAAACAAGAGCGCTTTTGAAGTTGTCAACAGCCAGCAACCACTGTTACCCCACACAGTGGATGAGTATCGAGGAAGAAATCCAAGAGCCTTTAATTTCATGAAAGACTGGAAGAAAACCACTGAGATTGTCCGAGCCTATCTAGAGAAGGCTTCAAAGAGAATGAAGAAGTGGGCAGATTAGAAAAGACGACCGCTGGAATTCGAAGCAGGCAACTTAGTGATGATCAAGCTGAGGCCCGAACAACTAAGATTCCGAGGGAATAAAGACATCAGACTCGTCCGCAAATACGAGGGTCCTATTCCAGTCATCTCGAAAGTGGGACTAACCTCCTACAAAGTCAACTTACCAGAATGGATGAAGATACACCCGGTCTTGCACGTCAACAACCTCAAACTGTATCATGAAGATCCAGAAGATCCAGCTCGCAACCTGTCTACCAAAGACGAAGTCTAGGTCAAGCCATAAATTAGCAGAAAACCTGAAGAAATCCTAGCAGAGAGGACCGTGGTCGTGGACAGAAAGAAGAAGAAAGAGTTTCTGGTGAAGTGGAAAGGGCTCGGAGATGAAGAAATTTGCTGGGAAAGGGCGGAGGACTTGCACAAGCTTACGCAGAAGATTGAAGATCAACAAGAAGCAGGTTCGTCGAGGATGCCGAAGATTTAAGTTGGGGAGAGTGTGACGTACTGCGACATGACACACCTCCAGGGGGCCATTTTGTATATATGAGCATGCCTTGGTGCTTGATCATTAGTCAAGTCTTGCACTAAGTAACCTCAAGGGTAAGGGATGACACTTTTGTAATTATGTATATGTCTCCCAGGAGAAAATCATATATGTTCCTGGAAAGACTTTATTTCCTTAGAATGCTCCTTAGGGGGAGGTGACCTGGTGACTTAGAGAAGCACCATGGCCACCAGCAGATAGGGGCTTAAGTTGTGTACTCCCTTGCCCTATCAAGGCCTTATATGAATAAAACAATGTTTATCCATGTCCTTTTATGTATGCTTCCTTTATGGTCTATGTGTTGCTTGTTTGTTACCTTTGTTGGGCCATCGCATGCCACTTGCCTATGTTGTATGCTTTAGTTATTGTGTGGGATGTTGCCTTTGGATGGCTTGTTTTGTGCTTTCTCATGCTTCATCATTGCCCTTACATATGCGAGACTTGTATCGTGGCTAACTGTTGAGTTTGTTTACCGCAGGTGTGAATTTTAGGCTGACTTGCTAGCTGAGAGTGCTAACAAGTGCCGGACGTTCCGTCAATTCGAGGAGTCAATTTGGCGGCCCATGACACAGCGCACCTGCTAGACAGAACCCAGCGCAGGCTCTAAGATGCATTCAAGTCACGACTTTCATGAACTCGGTCGCGACTTAACCCCTTGAACCCAGCTCCCCTGCAATTCCTTCAATCTAAACCTCAACTAAACAATCCCAAAATCACAACCAAACATCACCACAACATTATCACCAATCAAACAACAAAACCCAAGCCTAGAAACACTTAAAACATCATCAAACACCCAATTACACAATCAAAATATCAAGCTTAAACATAACCTTAAAATAGAGTAAAAAACTTGAAACATCGAGCTGAAAACCTTACCTCAAACACAAAATTGAACCCTTTCAGTTGCTGCACTAAAATCCTAAGTCTCAAGCCTCCAAAACCTCAAGCTTGAATTCTCATATTTTGCCTCAAGAGTTAACCGAGAGAGAGATAATCGAGAGAGAGAGTGAGCTACTCAATTTTTCTTGCCTTAGTCCTTCTGCAGCCTACTAAACTTAAACTTATCTAATGGTCAAAATGACCAAATTGCCCCTAGGGCCTTCTAAAGCCTTCAAAGCCACCAAGGGAAAAACTGTCACTTCTCACCTATCTCGTTAATCATAATTAACGTCCTCCAATTCCCGTTAATCCCAATATCCTAAATTAATTATTAAATCATATCCCATTACCCGCTCATTTCCGGTAATGTACTAAGCATCAAATTACCCCCAGGCTCGCCCTTAGCCCAGTAATTAACCCTGTTATGACCAAACTGCTAACTTGCATCCTAGGATCGTCTCATGCTGAAAAGCTCAAACATGTCCACATAATAATGTGGTCTCACCCATATATCACATACATGCACATAAATATACAAATATGCCCTTAATGGGTTAAAATTACGAAAATGCCCTTCTAATAAGAAGTGAGCCCACATGCATGCAATTATCATCATATAACTATATAACTCGCATAATCATGCATATAATCACATAATTGCATATTAAGTCAATTATGGCCCTCTTGGCCCCCTAATCCAGGCATTGAGGCACATTAGGGAATTTGAGAGATTACAGTTACTATAAATATGATTAGCTATATGGTCAGGATTTAATAGAAGTTTATATTAAACAAATAATCATGAAAATAAACCATGTGAGAAAAGTGATTGAACAAGTCAAAAAATGATTTCTATTATTTTATTGATAATAAATGAGATTACAAAGAATTTGAGTTTTAATTAGGGCATAAAACCCCAACAAACTCCCACTTGCACTAATTGAAACTAATGTCTTAATTCTATTAATCCCATTTCCTTGATATGCTTATCAAATGTTGCTTCTGGTAGTGTCTTTGTAAACAGATCCGCAAGATTGTCTTCAGATGCAATCTTCATAACCTTCACATCTCCCCTGGCCATATATTCTCGAATAATGTGATACTTCCTTTCTATATGCTTACTCCTCTTGTGACTTCGAGGTTCTTTTGAGTTGGATATCGCTCCTGTATTGTCACAAAACAACACAAGCAATTTATCCATTTGTGGAATAACACCAAGATCCGAATAGAACTTCTTCAGCCAGACTATTTCCTTAGCTGCTTCTGACGCAGCTATGTATTCAGCCTCCATGGTGGAATCTGAGATCGCAGATTGCTTTACACTTCTCTAGATCACAGCTCCACCCCCAAGAGTAAACACCATTCCAGAAGTAGACTTCCTGTCATCGACATCAGTCTGAAAATCTGAATCGGTGTAGCCTACAAGGTTCAAAACACCACCCTTGTAGACTAACATATAATCCCCAATCCACTTTAAATACTTCAGGATATGTTTAACTACTATCCAATGTTTCGGTCCTAGGTTTGACTGATACCTGCTCACTACTCCCACTGCATAGCAGATATCTGGTCTAGTACACAACATAGCATACATCAGACTTCCAACTATAGATGCGTAAGGAACTTTTCTCATTGCATCTTTCTCTTCAAGATCCTGGGGAGATAGCTTCTTTGAAAGATGAATTCCATGTCGGGACGGTAAACGTCCTTTTTTGGAATTTGTCATTGAGAAATGTTCAAGCACTTTATCTATGTAAGCTGCTTGAGATAGAGCTAAGAGTCTGTTCTTTCTATCCCTGATGATCTGGATACCTAGAACATAACTTGCTTCACCCAAATCCTTCATCTGGAATTGAGTGCTCAACCAATTCTTCACATTTGATAATTTCTTAACATTGTTTCCAATGACTAAAATATCATCTACATAAAGAACCAGGAATACCACTATTTGATCTTCCTTCAGTTGGTAAATACAAGGCTCGTCAATATTTTGTTCAAAGCCATAAGTTTTGATTATTTCATCAAACCTAAGGTCCCAGGAATGCGAAGCTTGCTTAAGTTCATAAATAGACCTATTCAACTTGCAAACTTTTCTTTCTTGTCCAGTTACTTTAAATCCTTCTAGCTGATCCATATAAATGACTTCGTCAAGCTTTCCATTAAGAAAAGTTGTCTTGACGTCCATTTTCCAGATCTCATAGTCGAGAGCAGCTGCTATAGATAGGAGGATGCGAATGGACTTGAGCATGGCTATCGAACTAAAAGTTTCCATATAGGCCACACCTTCTCTTTAGGTATAACCCTTTGTAGCTAATCGAGCTTTATAAGCTTCGATATTTCCATCAACACCTCGTTACTTCTTGTAGATCCACTTGCACTCAATGGCCCTAAAGTCACAAGGTGCTTCCACAAGATCCTAGGAGGAATTTGAGTACATGGACTCCATTTCCTGTTTCATGGCTTCGAGCCATAGTTCCTTTTCAAGGCTAGCCATTGCCTGTTTGAAAGACAACAGATCATCATCACTAGTGTCACCAACAACCATATTGGTTTCACCATCCAAACCATAGCGAACTGGGTTCCTAGAAACCCTCCCACTACGACGAGGCTCCCTGATTGTTTGCTCAGGAACAGTGGTACTTTCTTCATTTAAATTGACTTGCGTCGGTTGGACAAGAAGAGTGGGAATTTTATCATCAACTCGCGTTGATGACGATGGAACATTGGTTGGAGTCAATTCTTCAACCATCTTCTATAAAACTGTTGGAAAAAGCTTATACAGGATCTTTATATATTTTCATGTATATCTAATATTAAACAAATTAATACGAGACAGCCTAAAACATGTTTCTAAAATTGAATTCAGAGAGAAACAAATAATATAATACTTACAGTATACGCAGCAGAATTAAGAGTCATTCCTTCAGTTTCTCTAACTCTTGTATCCTTTCTGTCGCAGAGTATTATCAAGAAACTGAACCGATCTTCTATTTTCTTCACGATCTTCCAATGTATCCTTAGAACCACCTAGACTAGTGTGGGCAATTCTCAACACATGAGATAGATATAGAGAGAAGAAGAGAAAATAACAAAGAGGCTTAGAAAAGGACTTGTGCTTAGAGAGAATCTAAAACTATCAGAAAATCAGACTTGTGACTTATCTGTCGTCTCTCAAATCTTCTCTCTAAGAACTCCTTTTATAGACTCAATTAGGCCATTTAATTTAATTAAAAAATCAATAAAATAACAGACATTTTGAAGCCCTAGGTCGAAATTATCATGGGCTATAGGCCCGTGAAATTTCCCATTTGATTATAAGCCCATTGGACTTAAAATCAAGGCCTGTATTATTTTCTATTGATTTAATTAATTAAATAATTATTTAAATCCTTTATCAAATTAATTATTTATAATTTGAACCTTGATTTAAATTTATTTATTAATTTAGATACTAATTTATCTTAATTAATAAATCTGCCATAATTTCTCTTTTCTTCTCAAAATTACACAACTCTGTGAAACTATCCAAAATTGACCTGGTCAACTTTGATAATTCTAATTGATAATTAAATCAATTAATTGAGACTATCTAGATGATTTTATCCAAGGTAAAATGGGGACCATGGGCCTATGAAATCAAGCTCCAATAAGTTATCATAAATCTAACAAATAAATTTACTAACTTATTAATTCCTCGTGACTCCACTATAGACTTGGAATTGCACTCTTGAATTCATAGAACGCTCTATAGAAAATATAGAGACGCTATTAATTATCCATTGTTACAACCATAATTGTCACTCAATCCTCTATAGACGGTCTACAATGAGATAGGACTAAAATACTGTTTTACCCCTCATTGTATTTTATCCTTAAAACACTTAGTTCCTTATAAATGATATTTCAGTAAACTAATTTAATTACTGAAATGAGATCTCTATCATTTATCACCTTGAACCAAACTAAAAGGAAACCATCGTTTCACTTCTTCATCAGAAGCTATAGATGTTCATATCTATGATTAACACTCCCACTCAATTATACTACCGAGTTCCCAAGATGTAAGTATGGGCTAGTCCGTAGGGTAAGCTGGTAACGAACAAGTCAAAGAACTCAAATAATACAATCAGTTAGAATACTAACCACTCCGAATTGAGATTGAATTGACCTATGGTCAACTATATGATATGACTAGAATAGATAATAACGGTATGTTTACTTATCTTATCAATTGTCAATATCGGTCATGTCCGATGTAACAAATACATCTAATCTTATCTACTTTGCTAATGTTCTGGAAAGAACATAATACTGTAATGTGTAAGTAGATCATATCGTAGATTGGCAAGTCAGTGTAAATCCGGTGCACTGACTAATCTTAGGACTAACTTATTTTTGAACATATAATCATATTTATATTCCACTGTGATTACGTCACTATAAATAAGATTAGCTATATGCTCGGGATTTAATAGAAGTTTATATTAAACAAATAATCATGAAAATAAAACATGTGAGCAAAGTGATTGACCAAGTCAAAAAATGATTTCTATTCTTTTATTGATAATAAAATGAGATTACAAAGAATTTGGGTTTTAATTAGGGCATAAAACCCCAACAAAAACTACTTTGCTGCATGGTTTGAAGTTTTGGACATGGTCATTTTCCAGAAAATTAGCATTTGTAGAAGTAAACACTTTCTTTTCAGAATAACTATAGAAAAGTCCACCCTGAGTACCTTTAGGATAGCCAACAAACATGCAAACTTTAGTTCGTGATTCTAGCTTTCCTTCCTTTTTCCTCAGGACGTGGGCTGGACACCCCTAGATTTTATAATGGCGTAAACTAGGTTCACGACCATTCCAGCGTTCTAAAGGTATTTTGTGGGTTGATTTAGACAGCACGACATTGAGAATGTCGTTCGGTGTTTCAGTTACATGTTCCCAGAATGAAGTTGGTTGAGTTGAGTAACTAAGCATGCATCTAAGGATTTCCAATAAAGTTCTATTCTAGCGTTCCGCTACACCATTTTCTTGCAGAGTACCTGGGGTAGTAAGTTGTGATAAAATCCCAAGTTCAGTTAAATGATCTTGGAACTGCATATCCAAATATTCTCCACCCCTATCAGATCGCAAGATCTTTAACGTTTTACGTAATTGGTTCTGAGCTATAGCTAAGAATTCCTAAAACTTTGAAAATGTTTCTAATTTCCTATGCATTAGTTAATGACATGAGTATCTAGGGTAATCATTAATGAAAGTGATGAAATACTCAAAACCACCCCTGGCTTATACATTCAAAGGTCCACAAACATCTGAATGTACAAGTCCAAGTGGTTCTTTGGCCCTATCACCCTTTGCAGAGAATGGACGCTTGGTCAGTTTGCCTTCTAGACAAGATTCACAAACAGGTAATTCACCTAAGGTGAGTTCCTTCAAAGGCCCGTCCTTTGTAACTCTTTGAATTCTATCATAGCCAATGTGACCTAGTCTCAAATGCCATAAATACGTCATGTTGTCATTTTCGGTCTTTTGATGTTTATTGGTCCTAGGTTTAGCTACTTTGAATAAATCATTGTTAAGAGCGAGGGGTTCGTTAGGTTGCAGAATATAAAGCCTGTTTTCCAAACATGCAATACACAATTGTGATCCATTGAAATAAATAGATATATTAAAACTTGTGAAAGTCATAACAAATTGTCCTAATTGCAACATGGAAACTGAAATTAAATTTCTACTAAAATCTAGAATAAAAAAATACATCTTTCAAAATTAAATATTTATTTCCGAACTTTAGGCGAGCTCTTCCTCTAGCTTGGACCGCAACGAACGCTCTGTTCCCAACTCTAAGATTTAAGCTGCCTTCGTCCACTTCCTCCCACGATTCAAGAAGTTGGAAAGAGTTACAAACATGGTTAGTAGATCCAGAATTAATAATCCAAACAGATTTATCATTCTCTAAAACACATGTTTCTAAGATATATGAACTATAATCATTACCTTTGTTTTTCGCTGCTAGAAACTTGAGGCAATCCTGTTTCCAATGCCCCTTCTCTTTGCGGTGAAAACACTTACCTTTACCTTTCTTGTTTTTCTTGTTCTTACCCTTAGGTGTTTGTGCATTTGGTTGTGCACTCGTCTTTGCAGGCTTGGGGTTGTTGTTTTCTCCACCTTTCCTCTTGTTTCCAGTTTTCGAAGATGAAGGCTGGTTAGCTTCAGCCTTAGCTGGATCAGCATCAATAATAGTAGTTGTCTTCTTTTCCCCTCCCTTACTTGGTCCACCCATGATAGACTCAAAAATCTGAAGCTCATTCCTGAGCTGCGTCAGACTATAGTTGATTTTATTCAACACATAGTTGGTGGTGAACGACAGGAAAGTTGGAGAGAGACTGTTGAAGATTAAGTTGACTTGAGTTTCCTCATCTATTGTTGCTCCATGAAGTTCAACATCCTGAAAGTAGTTTGTCATCTTGATCAGGTGATCACGAACATGTTGAGAAGGTGCCATCCGAGCATTGGCATATATATTGGCGGCCTCAAAACGATTTTGCGCTGACTTGGCACCAAACATGTCTTGGAGGTGATCCATGATTCCGTAGGCTGTCTCGACATTCTCCATCTTTGTCTTGAGAGTGTCGACCATACTAGTCAACATGTAGTACCACGCCTTGTTGTTAGCCACCTGCCAACACTCATACTTATCCCTCACGGACTTGGTAGCTCCTTCAGCTGGAACTTCCGGGGATTCCTCAGTCATGATGAACTTGGAGTTGTCACCAATCAACACAATGTTGATGTTTTGCTTCCATTTAAGGAAGTTTTCTCTAGTGAGTTTCTCCATCGAAAGTTGAGAAAGGATGAGAGAAGACACAGCCATACTTAAAACTACAAATTATCATTAAAATAGAAATCAATCACTTTTGCTTAATAAAACTCTTATTCACTCTAATTTCAAGAAATAGCACAACATACCTAAAATATGTAAGATATGATAAAAAAATACCAAAATAATCATATCTTTATTTCTTTAGGTTTTTAATTAATCTATGATATCCTTGCCCCGGTTGGCGAGAGTAAAAAATACCACTAGTTAAATAAAGTTTTAAACTTATTTAATAATGGACACAATCATTAACAACCTACTATTCGATCAAAATAAGAAAACAAAATTTCTTATTTTATTAGCTAGACCCACGGTTTTGATAATCAATAGATTTAGTCTTAGTAGTCACCGTAGGAGTGAGTCTAGTAGAATTTGACCTATAATTATCTATCTTTTGAAATCTAACATTGTCAAAATAACTAATGAACACCTTCTAGGGGGACGAATCAAAGCGTCTTGATGCCCCATTAAACTATTGACTTTGTTAAACCAACGGTGGAGATCAAATATAATTCTTAAAATAAGCTCATTATAAAATTAAAAATAGCATTTTTATTATTTATTTTTAGAAAATTAATGATTATGGTTCTCCAAAAAAATTGAAAAGATTGAATTTTTAAAACCAAAGTCCTGTAATTTCCTATTAATTCTAAAGTGTCATATTGAAACAAATTCAATTAATTTAGAATTAATTTGTTGCTAATTAATATTTAGGTTTAACTAATATAATGAACCTATACAATTAAGTCCAACTCAGGTAAATAGGTCTTAACAATTGGACTTGTATGGAGGAAGGTTGGGTCCAGTATATCGTTCTCACTACAAAGACCCCCGTACTTCAATACAAGGTCCAAAAGGCATGAATTTAAACCTTCGTTTTATTAATTGTTATTAATTGATTAGGTCCACTATAGTCATGCAAAGCAAATGGACCTTCACAAGTAGAAGACATGAATTTAAACCTTCGTTTTATTAATTGTTATTAATTGATTAGGTTCAATATAGTCATGCAAAGCAAATGGGCATTCACACGTGGAACCACCCACAAAAAAAGGAATTTAAACTTTACATTTTCTAATGGGCCCAAATAAAACCTATCATTTTATGAATATTTTATTTGGCAAAATCCATATATCTAGCAAACATATGGGCCACTATATGCATCTAAGCCCAATTGCAAAAATACCGCATATAGTGCAAACAGACATGTTATAATTGGATGGGCCTAATCATGTTACTATATGAGCAAGTCTATGAATTTATGCAAAAATACCACAATTTATTTCATTTGCAAAAAATATCACAATTAATTATCTAGAATTTATCAAAAATTCGAATTAATTAAATTTTTACAAAAAATAAGTCAATTTAAATGAAATTTATCAAGAATTAACAATAGTTAATTAAAATTTCATTTATCAACAATCAACTTGGTTTAGGTTAATTTGAAAATAAAATATTAATTTAATTTAAATTAAATAGGATTTATCAAAAATTGATCAGAGTTAATTTAAATCCCATTTATTAAAAAATATATTATTAATTGGTTGGAAAAAAAATGATATTTTTCAAAATTTAACCAATTTAAAATTTTAAAATCAATATCATAACTGTTTTTCAAAAAATATCTTGTGTTGTTACAACTATAAGCAAATATTTTAACCACTAAAAAAAATAAAATATTAATAGCTGTAACAACCCTAAAATATCTCAAAACAGTTAAACAAATTTAAATATACATAAAAATATCTAACTAACAAATTTCAAATAATTTAAATATTAAAAACTATAGAATAAACAAATATTAATATTTTCAAAATAAATATTTAATAAAAATATCAAGTATTTAAAAGAAAATATATTTAATATATGATATCTTAATTCTAATATTTTAATATATTAAAATATTTAAAATTAAGTTGTTAGTCTATTTTTAAATTTGAATATGAATATTTGTAGAAAATATCTAATTATTTAAATCTTAACCAACAAAAATATCTTATTTTAAAAATAATTTTAAATGATAAAATAAATCTGATATTTTTGGATTTGTTATAAATAATCAATTTCCACATTTTATTTTTTTTTGAAAAAAAAAATTTGATGACGGGTATTGTTCACCGTGCGAGTGGGTGCGCGCGGTGGCTGGGCGGTATGCGAGCACAGGGGGGACGCATGCTGGTCAACGCGCGTGTGGCAGCCAGGCCAAATTTTCCGAAATTTTTTTGTGTGCAATTTTTCAAACCAAAACTATTTTCTAATTAATTTTTACCATGTTTTACACAAAAATAAAGCATATATAAAAATTAATGGTATAGAAAATACAACAAAATAACATAAAAATTGCTAATAATCACATAGAATTCAATATGCTTCATAAAATCATGAAATCCATCAAATTACTCAACACATCATCTAATTCAATTTTTAACATGTTCATGAATGAAAATAAAGATTACCAAAGGCTCTGAGGCCAGTTGTTGGGAAAAACTTATACAAGATCTTGTTTATTTTCATGTAGATCTTATATTAAACAAATTAATATAAGATAACCTAGAACATATTTCTAAAATTGAATTCAAACATAAATAACGATAAGAACACTTACATTATACGCAGCGGAATAATAGAGTCATTCCTTCAGTTTCTCTAACCCTTGTATCCTTTCTGTTGCAGAGTATTACCAAGAAACTGAACTGTTCTTCAATTTTCTTCACAGCCTTCCAAAGTATCCTTAGAATCACCTAGACTAGGGTGGGCAATTCTCAACACAGGAGATAGATACAGAGAAAAGAATAACGAGGCTTAGAAATTAATTAAAAATCAATAAAATAATAGCCAATTAATAGCCCTAGGTCGAAATTATCATGGACTTTAGGCCCATGAAATTTCCTATTTAATTATAAGCCTGTTGGACTTAAAATCAAGGCCACTATTATTTTCTATTGATTTAATTAATTAAATAATTATTTATATAGTTTATCAAATTAATTATTTATTATTTGAACCTTGATTTAAAGTTATTTATTAATTTAGATACCAATTTATCTTAATCAATAAATTTACCCTAATTTCTCTTTTCTTCTCTAAATTGTATAACTCTATGAAACTATCCAAAATTGACCTGGTCAACTTTGATAACTCTAATTGATAATTAAATCAATTAATTGAGACTATCTAGATGATTTTATCCAAGGTACAGTGGGGACCATGGGCCTATGAAATCAAAATCCAATAAGTTATCATAAATCTAACAAATAAATTTACTAACTTATTAATTCCTCGTGACTCAACTAAAGACTCGGAATTGCACTCTTGAATTCATAGAATGCTCTATAAGCAATATAGATACGTTATTAATTATCCATTGTTACAACCATAATTGTCACTCAATCCTCTATAGACGGTCTACAATGAGGTGGGACTAAAATACCGTTCTACCCCTCATTTCCTGTGCTCTCAACAACAATAGTTTTCCCTACCACCTGAGCGTACGTAGAGATTTCATGTACTGGGGCGACTCTAACGCCTTGAGCTATTCTGGGATTCAAACCCTGAATAAATCATTCTTTCCGAGCTACATCCGTGGGTACCATATCAAAATCAAACTTGTCTAACCCATCGAATATGTTAAGATACTTTGTTACTGTTGCATTTCCCTGAACCAGGTTCAGAAACTCATTTGTCTTAGCAGTCTTGACTACGTCACAATAATATCTTTCATTAAACAGCTGTCTAAATTCTTTCTAGTTCATCGCAGCTGTATCTCGTGTCCGGTATACTACTTCTCACCACGTCCAGGCATCTTCCCGCAATACATATATAGCACAGATCACCCTATCATGACCTCCTCCCCCCCCCCCCCCCCCCCCCAATATTGTCGAGGATGGAACTAATCATGCCCATCCATTGCTCAGCTCTTAATGGATCTAGGCCTCCCTAAAAAACTGGAGGGTAATATTCCTGAAATCTTCCACAAAGAAATTCCCACCTATTCTCAACCCTAGGTTGAGCCAATACTGGTGCCATTACTGGCATAGCAAAGGAAGAGGTGTTCCCTG
This sequence comes from Humulus lupulus, assembly GCF_963169125.1. NCBI lineage: Eukaryota > Viridiplantae > Streptophyta > Magnoliopsida > Rosales > Cannabaceae > Humulus > Humulus lupulus. Next base: position 57,274,308 of record NC_084798.1, on the reverse strand, counting down.
ACAGAACCTGCTGCTGTTTTAAACACCTCTCTTCCTCTTGCCTTTGCAATCTTAATTGTATATCTGTAAACACCTGCTGCAAATTCTGAGGGGCAGATGAAGGGTTCAAGCTCTGGCTGTAATTCTCAGCCTCGGTATAACTACCATCAAGTATCATTAACTGCCTTGGGTACATAACCTTTGATTGAATCTGCAGTCAATAACTTGATCCATTAAACATGATGAGCATATTCAAAAGCCTTCCCCCACGGGAACAATCACACAACACGACATTCATATACCACTGTTGTGACAGTTAGAATCCTGTGATCCACAGGGGGAAAGACCGAGTAAAGTTGTGCAACCCCACATCGCCTAGGGAAGGTCAAGTGTGATGATCCTAAGACTGTGTAGGTATGGGACTACACAGTTGAAGAAGGCATAAATGGATTGATGGGTACTACCTATGCCAACAAGATGCATCTTCTTTTTGGTAGCCCATCACTTGAGAACTCCAAAGTTAAGCGTGCTTGACCTGGAGTAATCTCATGATGGGTGACCTCCTGGGAAGTTTTCCCAGGAACTGTGCGAGTGAGGACAAAGCACGCTGGAAAGACTCGTGTTGGTTTGCAGGGTCAGTCGTCATTCTAGGAAGTAGCCATAGTGACGTGGGGCGTTACAACTACGGTACCAAAATACATGCCCACAACATTCATACATCAATCATAACCATTGCTCTTCCAACATACATACCGCTCTCAACTCCAGCATACAAATAACACATTCATATTTTTACTGAGCAGGTAATCATATAATCATAGTCATAGGCTAAGCCCTAACATAATCTCGTGCTCCCTAATAAGACGTGCAAGTAAATCATTTACATTTTATTTAAGCAGTTAAGCACATAACCACATAAATAGTTACCATACCCTAAGTGAATCTTGTCTTTAGTGATGAGTGTACATGCCCAGCTTGTCTAAAAAAACCCTTAACCTTGGCTCGCTCTGATACCAAGTCGTAACGCCCTACTAACTAGGGACAGTTACGTTGTGTATTTTAAACAGTACTAAACTCGCTAACTGAGTTATTTGGCCATAATCATGTAACTAAATGTGATTAACGGTTTAGGGTTAAAATTTTTGGTCAAAGATACAACGTTTCACTAAAACATTTACTGTATACATTGGGATCCCAAAATACTTTTAAAAGGTTAATTACAATAAAATATTTACAACCAGCCAACCTACGCAGCAAAATAGGGTTTAACCCTAGTTCCTCTTTAAACCCTCGGTCGTGGTGGTCGAGCAGTCGCATATGTACACATCGTCACCTAAGCTCTCCAACTCAAAGATGGTCCAGCTTTCTTTTACCTTTACCTGGACCACATAGCACCCGTGAGCTGAGGCTCAGCAAGAAAACTCAAACACATGCTCATAAGCAGTTAATAATATGCCATCAAATCATAATAAGCATGCCTAGCAGTAATAACCCTATTCATGCATGCATGCAAGTACAAATAAATGATTATGGGGTCTTGCACCCTGAGTGGACAACTGTCAAGTCAATCTGGGGTCCTGCGCCCTGAATAGATGATTTATTAAGTAAATCTGGGGTCTTGCGCCCTGAATAAATGACTATTAAGTCAATTTGGGATCATGTGCCCTAAATAGATGACTATTAAGTCTCTCTGGGGTCCTACGCCCTAAATAGATGACTTATTAAGTCAATCTTGGATCCTGCGCCCTAAATAGAAGACTATGAAGTCTCTCTGGGGTCCTGCGCCCTAAGCCATGTGACGTTCCAGTCACCTGAGCTTTTTACCTCTAGCTCTGAGTAACTAGCCTTAGACTAGCCAAGCGCTTTAGTTTTCTTCGACCAATTGGTTGGTCAAGCATTTAATGCTCATGTTGATTAGATCTAATCATTTCGGCCTATGTTCAATACGCTAATGCCACTCTTGACTCATAAGTCAATTCCATACGACCATCGCTCAATATTATTGCCTATCATGACTGATAAGTCAGAGCTTCATGGCCAGTACTAAACACCATCGTTGTTTCTTAACTAATAATTCAATGCTTTCTCAATGAGGTAATGCAAACTAGGGGTACACACGGGTCGGATTTTCGGGTTTCAGGTGCATCGGGTTTGGGTTTTGCGGGTTTCGGGTGGAGAAAAATGGTACCAAAACCGATTTGAAAATTTGGGGTTTTTGTGAGGTTTCGGGTTGGATTTTGGGTTGGGCTGGGCCTATTAAGTTTTGGGCCGAAAAGCCCAATTTTGCAAAAATACCATTTTTTCGGGTTTTGGGTTTGAACCTGTTGACTATGTTTTTAGCCAACGACGTGAGAACGTCAAAAACAATATAGCCTTCAAGAGAAATAAAACGACACAGACAGTTTATGAACAAAAAGTAAATAACACAAGAGATTTTATAGTGGTTCAGCCCCGATTGTCGGTAATAGCCTAATCCACTTAGAGTTGTGATTTATAGATTCGTACTCAAGATCAGATGGACTGAGCCAACTGAGTTTCTCCAGTACAGATTTCAAAAATACAAGAATTCTCTCAAATGCCAGCACTTTCTCTCTCTAGAATACTCGGACCTAAATTTCTCTCTCTAGAATACTCAGACCCAAATTTTCTCTCTCTAGAAAGAAGAAGCAGCAGAAGCCCCTCTCTAATCCCATAAGCCCTCTATTTATAGGCTTAGGGTCACACATCTGATATCCCCAAGAATTGGGATATTTTATTATATTTTTTACATTTAAATTACAAAAAACATTCAAAATGTAACCAAACCCCCCATTTGTGGGAAGAATGAGAGATTCCCGCATATCTTGTTGAAGTTGTTTCTAGGAATTTTGACTTCGTCCTCCTCTAGCTAGTTGATCCACCTCTCCTACTGACCACGCATGCAAGTGCTGGTCGGACATGTGCATGGTGGTAGGACATACACTTGTTGGTCGGACGTGCATGGTGGTAGGACATGCACTTCTCTCCTCATCCTTGGGGTCTCCTAGGTCCACTCTCTTGAGTTCTCCTCGGACCAAGGTCTCTTGGGCTGTCCTCCTCAGACCTCATCCTTGGGGTCTCCTAGGATCACTCTCTTGGGGTCTCCTAGGACCACATCCTTGGGGTCTCCTAGGACCACTCTCTTGAGTTCTCCTCGGATGCACTCTCCTTAGCTCTCCTAGGATGCACTCTCCTTAGCTCTCCTAGAATGCATTCTCCTTAGCCTCCTAGGATGCACTCTCCTTAGCTCTCCTAGGATGCATTCTCCTTAGCCTCCTAGGATGCACTCTCCTTAGCTTTCCTTGGACCAAGGTGCACTTGGCTTGGTTATGACATCTTTCAAGCAGTCCAAATTCTTCGTCAGTCTACCGGGTCACTTTATCACAACTCTGAGGAGTCAATGTATTTATTGACTATTTAATGTGTCTTTTACGGACCATGTATTGCCATTTGTCACCTCTATTGCCACATCATCAATCTCCATTTTTGGGGATAACAGAACCCGAACTCGAGTTCAACAAATTTCAAACCCAAACCCGACCCGACTCCTGTCGGGTTCAGGACGGATTTAACCCGAATCCAACGGGTTTTCCCAAAAAATGGGTTTTCAGGTTGTAGGTCAAGCGGATTTGCGGGTTTTTCAAGTCAAATGTTCACCCCTAATGCAAACAGGTATATATCATATGTCAAATATCCAGATATAAGGCATTCAGCATGCTTAATCAATAATCGCAATCATAATCATAATCATGCACAATTACAGAGACTCAAGCTTTGATAAATTCCATATTCAATTTTCATGCCATGCCATAACCACATGCATCACATACTGGGTGTAGTTTTCTTACCTTTAGTCCAATCACATGTTATCAATATACGACCATCAAGCACGATCCTACTTTCAAGCCCCTAACAATAACCTAGTCACAACCATAATATAGAATCCCATCAAAACGAGTAAATAAATACTTCCAGACTGAATCCTAGCCTCCGAGACGTCGAATCCTACCAAACCGAGTAGTCGAATCGATCCCGAGCCTTTAGAGTTAAGTTCCCATGACTAAAAGCCAAACCTGGGCAAAACTGCATAGGCGAGCCGCGACTTGACCCTAGGGGTCGTGATGCATGTAATGCCCCAAATTTCCTAATAAGGTTTAGGACCTTGATTAGGAGGTCGGGAGGGCCATAATTTATTTATTATAGTATTTAATGATTATATGCATGTTTACGTGAATTATATTATTATATGATGGTGGATGCATGCATATGGGAGAATTTATTATTGTGAGGGTATTTTGGTAATTTGGCCACTGTGGGCGTAATTGTTTATTTTGGGTGCATGATTGTGATTAATTAATATAGCCACACTATAAGGTGGATTGGTTCGAGCTATCGACATGAGACGATCATGAGATGTAAGTGTTCGGTCTAGTCATAACGGGTTTAAGTTCGGGGCTCGGGGTGAGTCTCGGGGTGAATTTAATGATTAGAGCATTACCGGGAATTAAAGGGTAATGGGATATGATTTATTGGTATTTGGGAATGTTGAGATTAGCGGGAATTGGAGAGCGTTAATTATAATTAACGGTATAGGTTGGAAATGACGAATTTACCCTTGGGAGTGTTTAGAAGCTTTTAAATTGGTCTAGGGGCATTATGGTCTTTTGACCTTAAGGATTTATATAAGTTTTTGGGGGTTTGGAAGGCTGTAGAAACAGAGCAAAGCAAAGCCTAACCTCATCCTTTCTTCCTTTCTCTCCCGTACAATCTTTCCTTCATCCTTTTCTTTGAATTTTGAGAGCCACCTTGAGGAGTTAAGCTTGGAGATCAAAGGGGGAAGCTAGGGAACTTGTCACAGCCATTAAAGGGGATTCAAAATCGTGTTTGAGGTGAGTTCCAATTATGAATTTAAGGTGTGCTCTATTTTTTTGAGTTAAGTTTTGAGTTTCTTAAGTTTTTAAGCTTAGGATTGGACTTTGTGAATTGTTGAGTTTTTGGTTGGTTTGAGCTTCAGGTTTTGGTGGTTTTGGACCATTGAGAAGTTTGGTAATATTGATTTGATGATTTGGAGATGTTTATATGGGTTTTTGGAAGGTTTTAAAAGTGGAAAAACGAAGAAAAATGGCTGGTGCGAAGTTGGGCCGCGGCCCTAGCTTGAAGAAGGTGGTGAAGGCTCTGTCAGGGGGGCGGGCCGCGGCATGGTCCATGTAAGGCCGCGGCCCTTAAGGGAAAAATTGCCCAAAAGTGTGTTTTTGTGATGGAAACTTAACTCTAAGGGCCTAGGATCGATCCTACTCCTTAGTAGAGTGGGATTCGATGTTCCGGAGGCTTGGGTTGGGTTTGGAAGTATTTAATTTCTCATTTTGATGAGGTTTTATATTTGGTTATGACTAGGTGACCGCTAAGGGCTTAAAGGTTGATCGTTCTCAAGGGTCGTTCTTTTAATCGTTCTAGCTCAACTTTGAGGTAAGAAAACTGCACCCTGTGTATATGAGACATGCATGGCAATTCTTGATGCATGTTGGTTGGTTATTGAGTATGACATGCATGGTGATTATTGATGCATGTCAGTTGATTATTATGTATGACATGCATGGCTATTCTTGATGCATGTTGGTTGACTATTAAATGTGACATGCATGGCTGTTATTGGTGCATGTTGGATTGCTGGATATATTGCATATGATGCATGAGAAACATGTGATTGTGACATGCTTTATATACTGAGTATGATATTGTTCAGAGCTTGAGCCTCTGTGTTTATGCATGGCCCTAATAGCACTAATACATGTTTAGTAAGCATGCTAAATTCCTCGTTTATGGATATGGAACATGTGATATATGATTGGTGGCATGTCTTACTTGTGAATGACACTGACTAGTCAGGGACCGACTCTAAAGTCGAGAATCATGCATTGAATGGCTCTATGGCATTAATGCCAGACCGACCCTAAGGTCAAAGAACTTATAAGCGCTTGCCTGGTCTATGACCAGATGTTTATGGCCAAGGTATATGACCCCGGTGACTGTTGTCACATGGCCAAGGGACGCTGTCCATTGCACGACTCTAGAGTCGGGAGGAAGGTTATGTTGGTGACCATTCACCATGCACCTGTCCTAATCAAACTTATGAAAGGATCACTTATCAGTTAAGCCCTGGTGACCCTATCGTCACATGGCTAGAAGGAGCGATGCTCATTATTGTGACTTTTGGCTATTGTCACCTATTTGCTTGGACTGATAGTCCTGATTGGTTATTATTATCGTTGTTGAGACTATGTCATGCTTTATTGTGTTTTCTTGCTGGGCTTTGGCTCACGGGTGCTACGTGGTGCAGGTAAAGGCAAGAGGAAGCTGGACCATCCTTGATTTGGAGAGCTTAGGTGATGATGTGTACATATGCAACTGCTCGTCCGCCACGGCCGAGGTTTAAAGTGGAACTAGGGTTTAACCCTGTTTTGCCGCTTAGAACGGCCTGTTGTAAATATTTTCTGTAATAAACTCTGAAACTTTATTTTCGGGATCCCAATGTATATATTAAACGTTCTAGTGAAACGTTACATCTTAACCAAAATGTTTAAACCCTAAACCGCTAATCATACTTAGTTACACGTTTTGGCCAAATGACTCGATTAGCGAGTTTAGCACTGTTTACAAGGCACACCGTAACGGTCCCTGGAGTTTGGGGCGTTACAATGCGCCTCCCTGACAGAGAGCCCTCTGCCTGGGCTTCTGGGTACGGACTATGACTTGGCCCTTTAGAGTCGTGGCGCGCCCCCCAAGCAGACTCCTCCTGGTTCTGGGTTCACTCAGGTCACAACTTCCTAGAACAAGGTCACGACTTGACCACGAACCCAACCATTTTCTCTGTTTTCTCCCATTTAAAACCTTCCAAAAACCTATCAAAATATATCCAAATCCCAAAATCAAAGTTCCCAAACATCCCAATGATCCAAAACCATTAAAACCCAAATATCAAACCATCCAAAAACTCATCAAAACATAAAATCCAATCAAAGCTTAAAAACTTGAAAACTTAAAACTTAAAACTCGAATTACCTCTAATTGAGTCGTTTACCAACTAAATCCTCCGGCTAATAATCTTCTATTCTTCCTTAGAATCGTTATGCCTCGATCCTTGCCTGAATCCGAGTCCTAAAACTCGAGTTTCCTTCGAAAATGTGATCGGTGTCAAAAAGGGAACGGGAGAGAGAGAAAGAACGTTCTTTTTATTTCTAACAAGTTACTTCGAGCTTAAGTAACCTCAAGAAAATCCTATTGCTTGGGGTCCCAAAAACGCCCTCTGGGGTAAAATAGTCAAAATTCCCAGAATTCCCTTCTAATCTCACTAACTCCCAATATATTATCAAATAATAATTCCCATTACCCAATATCCCGATAATGTGCTAAATACCCAAAATACCCATTGACTCACTTCGAGTCAAGTATGGGTCCCGTTGTGAATTCCCCACTAGCTTGCTCCCTAGGATCGTCTCGTGCCAAGTAACCCAAACATACTCACACAATAATGTGGTCTCACACACACATATATCACATATATGCCAAATATTCCCAAAACGGGCCAAATTATGAAAATTTCCCAATTAAACAGAAATGGGCCCAGTGCATATTTAATACACCTAAACATGCATATCAAGTCATATTATAATATAACTCACAAAATCACATAATGATGCATATAAATATCACATAATCACATAATTCCATAATTTGCCATCCTAACCTCCTAATCAAGGCCCTAAGCCTTATTAGGAAATTTGGGACGTTACACAGTCTGTCTCCACCGAAGCCGAGACCGATTCATCTGCTCAAGAATCTGAGTCTTCATTATCTCCTGATGTACTGACACCCAAGGCAAAGGGCAAGCGCAAATCTAAAGATGCTAGCATAAAGTAGACCAAGAAGGCCAAAGTAGCTCAAGCAAAAGGAACTAGCTCCATATCTGATTCCACTCCCTTATCCAAATTCAAAACGAAGGAAAAAATCAATATTCCTCCTTACACCTCCTCAGAGGATGTGTCTCCTGAAACTGAAGATTCGTTGCCCGAGCTAGACCCCTCTCTGACTGAGCCAATTCCTGAAGAACCACAAGGAGATTCTCTTCATGAAGATTTAGAGGAGGAGATAGAATTTGATGAAGACCCATCAGAAACCACTCCTGTTGTCTCTGATCCGAAACGAAAAACACCATTGGCCTTTCTCGAATTGTCTTCCAAAAGCACGAAACACAAAGGTGCCCCAATTCGCTCTTTAGGTTCCTCTTTCAAAGCTCATTCTCTTACTTTATGTTTTAATGGTAATGAGAAAAATATGCAATTTTATGAGCATCGTCACTTCATTAGTGAACACAATTTTCCTTTTGCTCCACATCGTATTTTTGGAGTATTGCTTACATTAGAAGAAAGGGGATGGTTACGTTCTTTGGATGGCTTTGATGAGTTTGTGCCTTGGGTAGTTAAGGAATTTTATGTTAATCTGAATTATGAGTTGTTGGATCATAATTTCTTTATGTTTCATAAGGTTTATGTTAGAGGTCATTGGTATAAGTTTAGTCCTGTCAAAATTGCTAAGGTTCTAAATCTAGTTCCTGTTGAGATTGATGATTCCATTGAATTTGCAAAGGATCAAGTTTTGTCTGAATTAGTTGGCCAAGCTATGGTGTGGGAACCGAGTGCATCTCTCTGAGTCTCAGACCTTACACACTACTATGGTGCTCTTTTCAAGTTTTCCATGTTCAATTGGATTCCCACTACTCATTCCTCGACCATCACCCAAGATATGGCCTTCCTATTGTTCAAAATTGGGGTTGGTGTCACTGTTGATCTTGCTGCTGCTATCTTTGATCAGGTAGTGTCTTTGAGTGGTGCCAAGCACAAGGGTCAACACTTGATGTTTCCTCAAGTCATTTACAAACTGTTGGACTTTCAACGTCCTTTGAAGCAGTCTTATGAGACCTTGATTCCTCCTTTGGTTGGTCCTACCTACATTGTTAAAGAGGTCAAAGATAATAGTGCTCCTACCACATCTAGAAAGGTCAAGGGCATTAATTTGGCTGGTTCTGGGTCTGGAGATGTCGAGCCTGACTCTCCTACTGTTCAGACTACTCTTACTTCTGTCTAGACAGGTATTACTAGTCTATCCGAGCGGTACACTACCATGGAAGATACTCAACGCCAAATTCTGGCTTCTTTGGTGATCATCAATGCATCTACCACTCCAGCTCCATGACAGTTACAGCTCCTCTCCGTCTACTTTTATTTTCTTTCAATAAATGTAAAAGAACACTAAATGTGTCTTTGTTTTTGGTTTTGTTTCCTTTTACTTTGGCATTTTCTTAGACAATGAGGGGGAGAGAGAGTACTCTATTTTTTGGTGCTTTGATAATTTTTTCACCTGCGTTTGTTCCTTGTTTCGGTTATTGTTTTAGTTATGTGCTTTGGTCATATTTGGCAGGGGGAGTCATTTCAGGTCTCTTTTCACTATTTGTGGATTTAAGCACTAACTTGTTTTATGCAGAATCTTTTAAAAAAATTGATATGCCTTGTCTACAAAATTCCAAAGAGAGAGATTGTAAATCCTAAAATTGGCAAATTTTATAGAGATATATTTTTATTTAAAAGATGATTTAAAATTCATTTTTATTGTGATTTTCATAATTATTATCCTGGATTAATTTGTAAGGTTTGCAAATAATTCCCTATTTAGTTTGATATTCTCACAATATGTTTATAAAATGAATTTGTATCTTGGTTTTATAAAGAAAATATTTTGTGCTTATTCGAATTCATTTATGGAATATTTTTCTATTGATTTTTTGTGCTGCTCAAGATAATTAACTTCAGGAAATACAATCTTTGAAGGAATTAATTGTTATTTCTATCTTGAGAAATTTGATCTGACGCAGGTATTAGCTGTCCTTGTAAAATCCGTGTTTGTCAGATCAGAATCAGTTAAAAATCGCAAATCTTCATTAAATTTGTTGTGTAAATTTCTGAACCTTGTAAAAATTTGTTGTGTTTTTTATTTTTTTTGCACTGTCTTTATTATTGTGTTCAGTTTCTGTCGTGACAAATTCATATTCTGTCCTGACAGATCTGAAATCTGTTTCAACATCTAATTACCATTCTGCACCTTAATTAATTTACTTGGTTTAATTAATTTGATAATTACTAAAAACAGAATTTTAAAAATATTGTTGCATCAGAAACAGTAGTGCAATCTTTCTAGATATTTTAAAGCAAGGAATTGTCTATAACACTCATTAGTGTGTTGCATACAAAATATAATTTTTGAACAAACAGATGGATTTGTCTAAATAACCTTGCTATGACTTATGAACCACTATCCATGTTTGAAAGCACTCAAACACCAAAGAACCACCTATTTGTAATTGTTTTTAAACTGAATTTCCATTAGTTGATATAGCATATAAGCACATCAAACTTGGATGCAAAGAGCAAATTATTTAGTAGTATACACTTGGATTCATTGATAGTTGTAATTAATTTGAAAAAAAAAACTTGGTGATAGATGTACATATATCCTTTTCCTTTTTGACTTCCTATTTTTGGATTATTTATGTTTGTGAGTGAGTGTTTATATGCAATGCTTATAAGCTTAAACATTTAGTTTGGGTTTTTTTTCTTGGAATTGGGATGTAGTTGTAAATCTCTCATTTGAGGTTTATAACTATGTCTTTAGCTACATGCTTTAGTTTATCCACACACCAACTTAGTCATTCTGAACATTCTTTGAATTTTTATATATGAGCTTACTACTTATTAAGCCAAGTGTTAATTTGCTTTAAGATGGTTAGTTGGTTACACAACCAACCAGCTTGCTTACTGAGTAATGGGGTTCTAGATTAGCCATTTGAGATCTGACATTAGCTCAATGCTATTTTATCTATCCAATATTTTTTCTAATTTTATATTGGTTCTTTTGGTTATTATAACTTCAAATGGCTATCTTCCTCTTCTCTTTGATATGTATTTTCTATCAAATAAACCTATTTGAAAATAGAGTTGATGTTGAATACTTGGTTATATACCTTTTGTTATAATTTTTCTCTTATTCATTTGCTAATTTAATTTTATTTGTGCATATTTCAGATTTTGTGTTTTATTGCTGATCTAATTGGCAATTTGTAAATTGGCTACACGTATTTTTATGGTAAGTTTTGCATTGTCGTGTAGTTTTTGAGTCACGTGTGTCTACTTTTCCTATTTCTATATAAAAAAAAAAATGCTAACTCAACAAATGTATTATTAATATTTTTTTTCTTCTTCTAAGTACAATTTTTTGATTGCTTACAAATAATAATTATTTCATTGTTATTCTTTCTTTGATATTCATGTATGATGTTGGTTATAATTTATCACTTGATGTTGCTGTCATTTTCAAGGGTGATGCAGAAAGATAATAATTGTTTTAGTTACCCAAGTAACATAAGAACATTCTATATGATTAATTCAATTCCATATTTGTGATTAGATTTTTATTATATTTAATAATTATTATTTTGTAACAAATAGGTATAATGAAAGATCATCAAATATTGCAACATTTTATGACCTGTGATGAAGAATTTGTTAAAGAAATTTCCGCATCCGTTCAATGGAATGACTCTAACCAACATATGATAACTGAGAAGGACAAAGTTAGAAAAAAGAAGTAATGTCTCAACTACTCATGAGAAAGACTATTCAAAGTTCATTCAAAGTATCATATGAGAAAAACAATAGAGTTTTAACTGAAGAACTAAAAGAGAAGAAAAGAAGCCTTCAAAGAGAACGGCATGCTGAGAAAAAGAAAAAGGAAATTTTAACTGAAGAAAGAGACATGAAACAAAAATGTCTTTTAGAGAAAAAAAAGAAAAGGTGAAAGAGTGCTATGCTAAAATATATGAGATTTTTACAATTATATACATGTAATATAAAATAATTACAAAAATTACCTATAAAATTTAATTTACAAAAATATTTTGCCATCATAAAAAAATACCGGATTCCAAAAATAATATATCTAAATTGGAAACATTTCTGAAATTCCGAATTTCTCATATTTCTGGGTTTTCAAAAACAAAATTTTGATTACTTTTTCATAAAAAAAAATATTTTTAGAGCATATTATTTTGTATACATTTTGGTTATATCCAAAACTTATTTGTTGAAACTTTTTTATTTTATGATACTGATTAGTCATTTTTAGGTTATATTATGGTGTCTTATTATTTAAGATACTTTTACGTTACCAATTAGTCATCTTTTAGAAACTAATAACATACAATAAAGTATAACAAATTACTATATAGCTTATCATTAAAAATTATTTTTTGCATATTATATAATAATTTTTTAATGAAAAGTTTTAATTCACTTTTTAATCACTAATGTAATTTACATGTGGAATAATAATGAATTTTTTTATTAATCAAACAAAATAGAAATTTAAAAGTTACTTTCGAATAATAAATACACAGTTTGGTCTTTTATTATTAGTTTTTGTTTAATCAAATTAAAAAGCAACTAAATAGTTACTTTTTAAATACAACACAAAAATTGCTTATTATAATTATTGAAGATACAATTCTGTTTTTTGATAAACAAAGCTAAAAAGGAAACTTAAAAGTTACTTTTCAAACACAACACCAAAACAACACCAAAACAACCCATCCCCATCATCTTCTTCGGCGACATTAAGCATCTTCTTCGGCGACATTAAGAAACACATGCTTGCCATATACCAAAATGACCCCCATCGAAGAGTAAGTCGCGATGGTACCACCAAAACGACCATTGGTGTCACCAGAGAAAGCTTCTAAAGCCACGAATATACCCACAAACTTGTTGGAAAATATCGATGATATAGGCGAAGTGAGTGGCTGGGATTTGTTCCTCTCAAAAAGCTTGATCTAATAGTGTCACCCCTGGCATCCAATGTGGCCGAAGATTGCCAAAAAAACCAGTCAAAATGTCGTCGGCGCTATCTTTGACCGCTGCGTGCAGTGGCTTCTGGCAACGGATGACGACGAAACTTTAGCCGAAGCTTCGTCGACGACAGCTCTTCCTATTGGTCCAGCGCGTGTACAAAATGGATGTTCCAGTGGTCGACAAGATCTCTTTGATAGTGAGGATAGAATAGAAGAAGCGAGAGAATGGATTAAATTATATTAAGTTAAGAAAAGGGTATAAAAAACATTAAATCTGTAATTAAAAAAATAATGGTAAAATTGAAAATAAAACGTAAAAACCAATACTGGATGTAATTTTTCCAAATAATAATAATAATAATAAGGTTTTAACTGTAGAAAACTTGCAAATTTTTTTTTAAAAAAAGCTTATTTTAAAAAAAATATATGTTTATGTATTGTCTTTTCTAGTATCAATGTTTGAATAAAAAAAATTATTTGTTTTGAATGATCATGTAAATGATGTTATAGTTTGTAAATGTTATTTTATTTTTAGTCCAATTTTATTTATTTATAGGCTATCCTTCTGTCAATCTGAATAGTGATATAATCTATTATGACAGAAAAAAAAATTAATTTTTAAAATAAGTAGAACACTATGTTTGTAATAAATTTTGTATTGTATTAATTATTACAATCACAAATTTTAATACAATACCAATCGTATTATTCAATACATAAAAAATGGTAAGTGTTAGCTCGTATTATAATATTTTTGAAATGGTATGGGAATGGAGTCAGGGTTGGGGTCGGAGTTGGGCCTAGGGTACAAAGTCAGGGTCGGGGGCTGGAGTCTGGGGCCGGGGTCAGGAGTCGGGGTCCGGGGCCAGGTCTGGGGTCTGGGTCCGGTTCGAGGTCCGAGTCTGAGGCCGGGGTCAAGGTCCAGGGTCACCGTCGGGGTCAATGGCTGGGGTCCGGGGTTGGGGTTTGGGGCCGGGTTCTGGATCAGTGTCGAGGTCAAGTTCAAGGGTGGGGGCCGGGGTTGGGGCCGAGGCCAAGGTCGGGGTCCGGGGCCAGGGTCGGGGCTGGGATCAGGGACCGGGGACTAGGGTTGGGGTCGGGCCGAAGTCAGTGTTTGGGGCTGAGGCTGGGGTCAAGGTCGGGGCCTGGGGTCAGGGCCAGGGTCGTGGTTGGGGTCGGGGTTGAGGGCCGATGGTTGGTGTTGGGGTAGTATCACATATGATATCATCTTAAAATATTTATTTTGTTTAATTTTAATTAATACAATTCAGTTACATATTAACATAGTATAATTTAATACAACATTTTAATGCCGATGAATACCAAACATTGTGTTGTATAAAAATAATACTATAAAATACAATCCTATAGAACACTATACATTACAATATGGCATACAAAACGTGCCCTAATTGTTAATACTTTTTTTTTCTAATTTTATATTGTTATAAAGTATATCTTAAAGTTTTTTTTTAAATTAAAGTATAGTCATGCACACGCCTTGCATGTATGAACACTGTTATCCCTCAAAAATACGAAGATGACGTGGCGAATGAGAATGTGACACGTGACATCACAAATCATGGAAAAACAAAGTATTGAGAAAAGACCAACGGGCAAAAAAGATAGGTCTAGGACCTATAGGAAAAACAACCAAGACAATACCCCCTAGGAGTGGTCGGCTCAGGCAGGCCTTATACCCCCTAGGGGTGGTCGGCCCAAGCAAGCCCTATACCCTCTAGGAGTGCTCGGCGCAAGCAGGCCCTGTACCCCTAGGGGTGGTCGGCCCAGGCAGGCCTTATACCCCCTAGGGGTAGTCGGCCCAAGCAGGCCCTGAACCCCCTAGGGTGGTCGGCCCAAGCAGGCCTTGTACCCCCTACGGGTGGTCGACTCAACATGCCCAAGGACCTTAGGGGTATTCGGCCTGACCCTATCTTCCATAGGGTGGTCGACCTAAACCCCCAAGTACAGTTTACTAAGAAATAATCACTCTCGTTAAAACTGAGATCAGTAGGCCTAGCACTCCGAAGATCAACAGGTCCAGCACCCAGAAGATCACAGGTCCAGAACCTAAGCTTTAGTCGTCGGGCCTAGCACCTAAGTCTCATATGCCAATAGAGACTTAGCATCTCTCAAAAGTTTATATTGTGCATTATCAACAACGATCCAGAGAATACAACAGGAAGACCCACGATCTCATAATCATGGGAAGGTGGACACGTATCTCTACTCACCATGATCGTATACCAAACCACGATTCCAGTATCACTGGTCGTGTAACAGCTCTTGGGTACTATAAATAAAGGACCCAAGACTTCATTAAAGGGGTCTTTTTTTTCTGGAGGTCCTTTTTCTGAGAGCTTTGTTTGTGGAATTCTAGGCAAGTGAGAAATGAGTGAACACTTTTACTCATCAGTGTAATTGTCAAGTAACTCAATACTAAAGACTAAGTGGATTAGGTTATTACTGTTCATCAGAACAGGGCTGAACCACTATAAAATTCCTGTGTGTTTATTTAAGATAATCGTACTCTGTCATTTATTTCATTTATTTCGTTCAAAAGGTGTCGTATCTTGTACATACGACCGTTGACCAATTTCACAGGTCAACATTTTGGTGCTTTTATTGAGAGTACGAAATCCAGAAACACACTTTCGGCATTTTTACGATGCCTCCAAAACCCAGTCAGACTAAGAAGACTGCTCCGAGGGATTCCACCACCCAGGATCCCATAGATCTCGTTAACAAACCTCAGGTGGAGGTTGGTAATCAACCTGAGGCAGAAGATCCACAAGATGCTCACTAAGAGGAGATGGTGCAATTTCTGGCGAGGCAGGAGGCCTTTGCTACAGAAATTTCCCTTTAGAGGGAGACTATGGAACGACAACGACGGGAGATCAATGATCAGATCCAGAGGGAGCAGGAGGCTGACTGGAGGCACCAGGAGGCCGTTGTGGCCTTAGAGGTGGCTACTAAGTTAGCCCAAGCTAACATTGAAGCTGCTGCTCAGGTGGCAAAGGAGGCTCGGGCCAAAGCAGCGGGAATGTGAGACCACAATAACAGGGAGTCCCATGGGAGGAGTAGGACCCTAAGAACACTCTCAGAACCACTTTCCTAGGAGGCACAGTCCAAGACTGCCTCCTCCATCACTAAGAAGAATAACACTCCATTTAGGAGTAGGAGTATTACCAACCCGTAGGACCCCTCCCAGGGGGACCGATGAAACAATGCCAGAGATGAGGGTCAAACATCTGAGAGGCATGACAGGAATGGAAATGGTTGCTCTAAGTTTTAAAGTCGTGTAGGAGAAGAGGCTCGGGGGCAGGGTCGCACTGACAGGGGCAAGGCGGACCTACCACCCCTACACCCTCAGTCTCACAAGGGAAAGGAACCGATGAATAACACAAGTATTGTGTTCGATAGGCTGGGGAAAGATGTGCGACCTCAGGATTTGAGGGAGGTCATCAACAAGAGGACCAGGGCTTAGGAGGAGGTACCAGGGATATCCACCCAACCTGGAGCAGCGATCCCACCAGCAGTGCAGGCTCAAATAGATGCACTCGTTATGGTTGTTCAGGGTCTAACAAAAAAACCTTCAGATATCGAGTTGGTTCATAGAAGTGGGAGCCCTTTCAATGCCAAGATCCAAGTTGCCCAACCACCACCGAAATACAAGACCCTGAAACTTCCTACATACACTGGGAAGGAGGACCCGGTACAGCATATTGGGAAGTTTGAGGATCAGATGGAGTTACTCGGTGTGGAACATGATTATAGGTGCAAGGTATTCCCTATCACTCTCCCTGACTCAGCTTAGGAATGGTATCGGAAGTTTAAACCTGGATCCATCACTTCTTGGGAACAGTTCAGGAAAGAATTCTGCAAGGTCTTTAGTGTCGGGCGGATTTAACCAGTTTATGCCAATCAGTTAGCTGACTTCAAGCAAGGGAAAGATAAATCCCTGAAAGAATAAATTCAAAGATTCATGAGAGAGGAAAACCGAGCAGCCACGGTAGGAGATGAAGGAAAGTTCGTTGCCATCTCGGCAGGAATAATTTATCGTAGTCCTTTGTGGGATAGTATACACAGGAACCCTATCAACACCATGCAAGAGTTCCTAGACCGAGCTGACAAATACATGAAGCTAAATGATGCTATCATGAAGGAAGAAAAAGGCATAAACCATTCGACCACTGTCAAGGCGGATAAAAATGGCGCAAAACCTCAGGGTGGCAATGGGGGCAACGATAAGAAGAGGAATACCTCAGGGGCTGAGTAGGGTGGAGAGAAGAAAGCTAAGTCGGCACCCGCCAACAAACAAGCTAAGCATCAACTCTACTAGCCCAGGTTCACCAATTATACCATCCTGACAACATCAAGGGCTGAGATTTACTTGGCAACATACCAAGAGGTAGCGTACCGAAAACCACCCCCCTTGCGCTCAGAAGGAAAGAAGGACAATAACAAGTTTTGTCGTTTCCATAATGATTATGGGCACGACACAAATGAGTGCAAACAATTGAAGGATGAAATAGAGTTTCTTCTTCAATCAGGAAAACTCTCGAGGTACCAAGGCAAGACCGAGACCCCAAGCAGGAATCCAGAATTCCGAAGGCAAAGGAGTCCACCACTTGAGCCGGTAGCTATAGACTTCACACTGGATACCATATGTGGAGAACCCCACATAGTAGGAAATAGTAACAATGCTCGTGACCGATGTGCAAGGACCCTCAGGCATGAGGTAGGGGAGTCTTCCTAGTGTATGGCAGTCGAGGAGCGGTCTCCAAAGAATCCAAAGTATGAAAGTGAAACTCTCACTTTTACAGAAGATGACGCTAGACACGTGAGGTACCCCCACAATGACCCTCTGGTCCTTACCATTCAAATCGCCAATGCCCGAGTGAAGAGATGCTTGGTGGATACGGAAACCTCAGTAGATATAATCTACAAATCATCCCTCGAGAAGATGAAGCTCACGGTCAAGGACCTAACACCGTGTTCCCAAGTGATATATGGGTTCACAGGAGAATGTCTAACACCAGCAGGGACTATCAAACTACCGGTCACAGTGGGGGATGCCCCTAGGCACGAGAGTGTGATGACAGAGTTCCTGGTGGTAGATTGCTCATCGGCTTACAACATGGTACTCGAGAGACCCCTCCTGATGGCATTACACGCAGTAGTATCTATCTGGCATCTATCTTTGAAGTTCCCCACCAGTGCAGGGCAAGGATGCGTATAGGGTAACCAAAGGGAGGAACGAGAATGCTACAATGCGTCAGTGGCCAAGGCAAAGAAAGGACCATGCATAAACAACATGATAGTAACCTGTTGTGAAGAAAGTGGAGGAACCGATGAGGTTGTCAACATGGAAGTTGACGTTAAAAGAAACATTCTATTGGAGTCAATGGCTCCTTTTAACAAAGATTTGTTATTATAGCAAGTTTCCCAAAGTGAGGGAAACAACATCGATCCTCGCTTTGGGGATGACGTCATGGGGGTGGGACCAGTCGAAGATCTTGACAAAGTCCTATTGGATGAGGAGGACCCAACTAGAGTAATCAAAGTCGGGAAGGAGTTAAAGGTGGAAATCAAAGCACGATTGGTGGAGTTTTTGAAGAAAAACCATGATGTCGTTGCCTGGTCACATAAGGACATGGTTGGAATTTCTCCATTCATAATAAGTCATGTCCTCAATATAGACAAGAACTACCCACCAGTACAACAAAAAAAAGAGACTGCTTGACAATGAATGATCTCAAGCCCTGAAGGAGGAGGTCGAGCGGCTCAGGGAAAACAGTTTTATAAGGGAGGCCTACTACCCTGATTGGGTATCAAACCCCGTGTTGGTCCCAAAACCAAACGGGAAGTGGAGGACCTGCGTGGACTTCAGAGATCTGAACAAGGCCTGCCCCAAAGATTGCTTCCCATTACCCATAATAGACCAACTGGTTGATGCAATGGCAGGACATGAAATACTCTCATTCGTGGATGCGTATTCTGGGTATAATCAAATAAGTATGCACCCTCCCAACGAGGAACATACCAGCTTCCGAACAGACAAGGGATTGTACTGTTATAAGGTGATGCCATTCAGCTTGAAGAATGCAGGAGCCACCTACCAGCGTTTAGAGAATGGCATGTTCCGAGATTTGATCGGGAAAAATATGGAGGTATACGTCGATGACATGTTGGTCAAGTCCAAAGAAGCTGGAGGGCACGTTCAAGACTTGGAGGAATGCTTTGCAATACTTAGAAAGTATAGCATGAAGCTAAACCCTCTCAAGTGCTCATTTGGAGTTGGTTCTGGTAAGTTTCTCGGATACATAGTCAATTCACGTGGAATCGAGGCTAACCCCGAGAAGATCGAAGCATAGATCGACATGAATTCGCCTACCACAATCAAAGAAGTGCAAAGCTTAACCGGGAGAGTAGCTGCCCTCAGTTGGTTCATATCAAAGTCTACAAACAAGTGTGTCACTTTCTTTAACTTCTGAGGGGTAGTAAGAAGATCCAATGGACCGAGGAGTGTGAGGAGGCTTTCCAAGCCCTGAAGGAACACCTAGCCCAACCTCCCATCCTAGCAAAGCCAATATATGGTGAAGTATTATTCATCTATTTGGCAATTACCGAGCATGCAATCAGTGCTGCTTTGATAAAGGAAGAGAACAGGATACAACACTCTGTATACTATATCAGTAAAAGGCTAGTAGGTGCGGAGTCTAGGTATCCCCCTCTTGAAAAACTAGCCTGTTGTTTAGTAATCGCCTCTCAGAAGCTACGTCCATATTTCCAAGTTCACTCGATCCCGAGTCCTGACCGATCAACCATTGAGGCAGGTACTTCAGAAACAAGAAGCCTAAGGATGGCTACTCAAGTGGGCGGTGGAACTGGGACAGTTTGATATCACTTATCATTCGAGGACGATGATAAAAGGACAAGCATTGGTGGACTTCATAGTCGAAGGCACCAACCTTGAAGACCCTTCCTACCAATCGGAGAGTGGAGATACCGAGAAGGAAGGAGATACTCCTGTATGGAAGCTATATGTTGATGGAGCATCCAATGAACATAACTCAGGCGCAGGAATCATACTGATTACTCCAGAGAATCATCGAATCCATTGCGCTCTTAGATTTGGATTCAACGCCTCAAACAACGAGGCTGAGTACAAGGCATTATTAGCTGGATTACGCTTGTCTCGGGATGTACACGCACAGTCCCTGGAGACATTCAGCGATTCCCAGCTAGTGGTGTACCAAGTACTGGGGGAGTATCAAGCCAAGGGACTTAGGATGGTGTAGTACCTGAACAAGGTGAAGTACTTATTGGCATGGTTCAAGAAATACTCAATTGTACAAGTCCCAAGAAAGCAGAACGCCAATGTCGATGCCTTAGCCAAGCTTGCCAGTGCTAAAGACGCAGACACCTTAAATGTTGTTCCCGTCGAATACTTGGCGGAAAGGAGCATAACCAAGCAGGAGGCACTACCTGTTGAGTTAGGAGATACATGGATGACCCCTATTATTAACTATCTCAACTAAGGAGTAGTACCTGGTGATCGGAACAAAGCAAGGAAGTTGGTGAGACAAGCTGAACGTTATATGATAGTCGAAGGGGTACTGTACCGACGAGGGTACTCCCTACCACTACTAAGGTTCATTACACCTGACCAGTCAAAGCTGTTAATGATCGAGGTACACGAGGGGTTTTGTGGAGATCATGTTGGAAGGTAGAGCCTATCAAAGAAAATCCTAAGACAAGGATACTTTTGGCCGATGATGAATGAAGAATCGATGGAGTATGTCAGAAGATGCCACAAGTGCCAGATGTTCTCCAAGATACCCCGAGCGGCACCTAACGAATTAACACAGATGCAGAGCCCTTGGCCCTTTGTTGTATGGGGGATCGACCTAATCGGAAAGCTACCCACGGGAAGGGGAGGAGTCCAATTTGCTGTTATAGCTGTGGACTACTTCACCAAATGGACTGAAGCATAACCGCTCGCCACCATAACCTCGAAGAAAGTCTTAGACTTTGTGGTGAAGAATATCATATGTCAATTTGGCCTACCGAGGAAGATAGTCTCAGACAATGGAACTCAATTTGACAGTGATATGTTCACCGACTTTTGTACGAGGCATGGAATCACAAAGAGCTTTTCCTCGGTAGCACATCCCCAAGCTAATGGCCAAGTAGAAGCAGTGAACAAGACTATCAAAGACACTCTAAAGAAACGCCTTGAACAAGCCAAAGGAGCCTGGCCAGAATTACTTCCTGAGGTCCTATGGTCACATCAAACGACGGCACAAACGGTGATAGGACATACGCCATTCTCTTTGGCGTTTGGGTATGAGGCCATGTTGCCAGTTGAACTCACCCCCCCCCCCCCCCCCCCGCATCGCATAAATGAGAGACATATGATCTTGGGAGGAACCATCAACTAATAGAAGAGTCATTCAATTTAATTGAAGAAAGACGAGAAAAGGCAACCCTTAGAGTAGCAGCACATCAACAAAAAGTGGCTAGATACTTCAACTCCAGAGTGAAAGATCAAAAATTTCAGGTTGGGGACTTAGTACTCAGGAGGGTGTTCCTGAACACTAAGGACACTACGACAGGGGTACTAGGACCTAACTAGGAAGGGCCATACCTTGTGGAGGAGGTGATCCCACTAGGGCGGTACAAGATAGCTCGACTAAATGGAGAACTAATAAAAAACTACTGGAATGGAACACCTCCGCCGGTACTATCAATGAAGCTTTTCAGCAATGACACAAGTTTCAATTTGCAAATGTAATATTTTCCAAATTATCTATGTAACAGTCGTTGTGCTTCAATGAATGAATTTATTTCTGAAAGTTTCTCTTAGCTTTGTAAATTACATTCAACAAGAAACAGGTCTGAGGACCTTGTCGCCAAAATATGGATCATGTTCGATCTCGGTCCTTGAGGGACCTATTGACCCATAAGATCCAAACAAGAGACTGGTCCTAGGACCTTGTCACCAAAATATGGATCATGTTCGATTTTGGTTCTTGAGGAACCTATCGACCCATAAGATCCAAATGAGAGACTGGTCTGAGGACCTTGTCGCCAAACTATTTGATCATGTTCGATCCCGGTCCTTTAGGGACCTATCGACCCATAAGATCCAAACAAGAGACTGGTACTAGGACCTTGTCGCCAAAATATGAATCATGTTCGATCTTGGTTCTTGAGGAACCTATCGACCCATAAGATCCAAATGAAAGACTGGTCCGAGGACCTTGTCGCAAAACTATTTGATCATGTTCGATCTTGGTCCTTGAGGAACCTATCGACCCACACAATCAATAAGAGAGACTGGTCCTAGGACCTTGTCACCAAAATATGGATCATGTTCGATCTTGGCTCTTGAGGAACCTAGCGACCCATAAGTAGGGCTGGGCATGGGTTTGGTTGGTCGGGTTGAGGGATTTTGAATGAGCCAACCCAATTACATCGGCCTAGAAAATTCTAACCCATTTAAAACATTTTTAATATATAACCCAACCCTACAAATTACATTAAGGGTTGGGTTGGGTTGGGTTGAGTTGGGTTATAACCCATTTAAAAAAATCTATAAAGTTTATCAAAGTCAATATAAGGAAAAAAATGATCAAATTAAAACTTAAACTGAAAAAAAATCATGTCTTAGTAGATTCTATTACCAGTTAGTACTTACTACTTAGTACTTAACAACCCAAATATTATAATTATCCAAATTCCAAACACAAGTCCTAAATTTATTACAGTTGTCCATTATAGCAACTAGATAGTTCATAGAAATTTAAACAAAATAAAAGGCTTGAATCCATTAATTAACAAATGGAAATTGGTGTGTTGGTCTTCTCCTTTATTCGTGTCTTGTACTTAAGTTTATTGTCTACACTCTACATACTTTGACAGCAATATTTCTCTTTTTTTCTTTGACAGTGTCAATCCTAGTTAAAAAAAAACATAGCATAAATTATGTATAATGTAAAATACAAATTGGTGTAGTGTGAGACTATGAGTGCATTGTATACCGAGACAATGCATAAATTATATATAATATAAAATATAAATAATGAGAATGAGAATGTATAAATTAAAAGTGAAAATAGAATTTAAAATATTTTAGATACACATAAACACTAAATACAAATTGGTCCTTACATGGCTAGCTATATACAGATGCACATAAATATTTATATATTTATATATATACTGATTTTGACTTTAAATAAAATACATAAATTAAAAGTGAAAATAGTCTTTAAATTTTAAACCTTATATTATGTAAACTAAAAGTCTAAGTCTAATCGACAACATCAGCAACAACAAGTTAGCAAAGCAAGAGCAACCATCCATATATGTTTTAGGTGAAAATATACTAACTTAGTGTGTGCACCGTGTGGTACCGAGAATGACTAGTGACTATTGTGAGTGATGTAACCAGCTGCCTATGAGAGATGAATGAGTGACGGAGCTGGAGACCAAGAGTCGACAGAGTGAGTGACGGAGCCATGAACGAAGCTGGAGACCGAGAGTCAACGGAGTGAGTGATGGAGCTATGAACGAAGATGATTGACAGAGTGACTAAGACCGAGAGTCAATGACTTGGAGCTAGAGTCGATAGGGTCCACGGGTTGGAGCTGGATTTGAGACGGTCCACGGGCAGAAGCTGGAACCAAGAGAGTCGACTGCCTCTCCGTCTCCCTGCCTCCGACTCCGACTGCCTCCACCTGGTGTTGCATAACTGCAGAACAGAGAAGAGAGAGTAGAGAGAGATACGAGAGGTCAGAGGCGCACAACCACAAGCAACTTCAAACTTCAGAGATAGGAAGTGGTGACACATAATCATATAATTAGTTTTAGGGTTAGTAACTTAGTTTAGTATTATGTTATATTTTACGTGATATTCAATGGATTATATGTTATCTTTGTTAATACAACATATAAGCATATAAGGCCAGTCCAAACTTATTCGTATATGTATAAAAAAAAATGAATAGAGCATATAGGGTCGGCCCGGGTTGGGGTAATTGGGTTGGAATTTATTTGGGTCGTGCCCGACCCAATCAAGTGCGGGCTGAGCATTTATAGCCCATTTAATTTTGAGTTGCTAAAATTAAGCTTGTTCGGCCCATTATACAGGTTGGGTTGGCCGGTTTGGTCAACCAACTGATGAAAACGCCCAACCCTACCCATAAGATCCAAATGAGAGACTGGTCCGAGGACCTTGTCGCCAAACTATTTGATCATGTTTGATCCTGGTCCTTGAGGAACCTATCAACCCATACGATCAATAAGAGAGACTGGTCGTAGGACCTTATCGCCAAACTATTTGATCGTGTTCGATCCTGGTCCTTGAGGAACCTATCGACCCACACGATCAATAAGAGAGACTGGTCCTAGGAACTTGTCGCCAACTTATTTGATCATGTTCAATCCTGGTTGATAATTTGATCTAAGAGTCGTTACAGGCTCGATTATCCCATCTAGACCCAGTTGGTCCAACTAAGACATTTCTGTCTACAATCATTATAACGAGTACACGAGAGATTACGTAAATCGTGATCGACACTTGCTACACAATATGCATCTGTGTATAGGTATCATTACTACTGAGTATGAAACCATCACCCGACTACCAATGAGGGACAAGCATTTGTTGCTTGCATCATTGGGTGAAAATGATAGTACTATGTGTCTAAATGCTCGAAGCAGACATGATCAAGTAGCAAGTTACCAAGGCTTTTAAACCCATGATCACTTGGGGGGCATATAGTGCATACTGATTGGGTTATACACAATCAATGAGGACGTGACCTTAAGTACTAAGCAAGCTCAAGTTTTTCTAGGACATTTGTTCAACATATGTTCCGAAAGTGCAAAAAACAAAAACAAAAAAGACATTAGTACGAAGACTCCTAGCCATGTCCCTTATAAGGTGGTCGGCCAGTCCATCAACCCTATAGGGTGGTCAGCCTATCACCTATGGGGTGGTCGACTTGGCTGTTTTGTTCATGGTACTTGGTGAAGTACTATACCACCCACATTACCATGGTTGTTAGCATGAAAAACGTAAAAGAGTAAGGTTAGTATGGCACGCAAAATACATGTGTTCAGAGTATACTGATACCTGAACCAATGAGGGTTGTGAGTTGATATACTTAGTAAGCATTGGAAATAAAAATTTTCAATCAATACACTGAGTACTCATAACAAAAAAGCATAAAGGCATAAAATGCCATATGTAAAAATTGTCAAGTACAAGGTGCCCCACCAGTGGCATGAAAGGAAAGATAGAATAAAAGACCAAGAGAAGACTAACTAGGGCGAGGAGTATCATTTGAAAGACCACCCTAAGCCTCGGCTGCCTCACGAGCCAAACACTTCTTAAGCTCATTCGCTCGCGTCTTCTCGGGAAAGAAATCCAAGTTCAAGTCTTTGTTGGACTTCCAGATCAAGTAGAAGCAAGAGAAAGTTGTCTCTGAATACTCCTCTAGAGTCTTGTCCCGGAAAACCTTGACCTATTGCTCCTTCTCGACAAGAGCATCCTTCCGCAGTTGGTCCATGTCAGCAATCAGCTTATCTTTCTCAGCTTCAGACTGTTGGAGTTGATCGGCAAGTTTCCCCTCCATCTGGGTTATCCTGAGAGTCAACTTGGTCACTTCCTACTGTTTGAGCTCCACGGTACTGCGAAGAGTGTTGATCTTTTCATCTTTCAAAGCAATGTCTGCATCCCCAGAGCCAAGAACTCGCCTAAGGTCTAGCACCTCATGGCGGACAACTTCAAGTTCAGAATGAGCTCCCTACCACAGACCAGATAGAACAGTAGCTGTGGGCATATCCATGAACGAAGGAGCAAAAATGAAGAAATTGGGAGAAAAAAATCTATAAAGGGAGTCAGCCCAGTGAGACTAAGATCAGGCTGACCACCATAGGACTCCCTTAGACTTGGAAAAATCGATCGAAGTCTCAAAGTAGGGGTCAGCCTAGTGGAACTAAGCCTAGGTCGACCACCCTAAGTCTTGAGCTTACAAAACACAAAAGAAAAGACCTAGGTGATCGACCTTGGCCTAGGTCGATCACCCTAGCATATTAGAGACCCAATAACTGCAAAAAAGAAGACTAGGTTGTCAGCCTAGGCTTAGGCCGACCACCCCAAGGACTGAAGAACGCTTTGGCACATCAAGGAGACAAAGAGGAGCTAAGGTGGTCGGCCTACCACCTTAGGTCGACCACCCCAGGGAAGCAAGCCTCAGGAGAGTGCCAGAAAATTGTTCAAGTCTCCTGATAACTCTACAAAATAGAGTTATTTTACCACTTTTTATGTGCTAATTGTTGCTTAATTCTTGAGTTTTTATTTAATTTATTAAGTTTTTAAGTAATTTGGCATTTATTAGTCTTATTGTAATTTTCTAGATTTTTATATGTTTTTATAGATATTTTATTGTTTTATGTTGTAATTTAATTAGTTGAAATTAGTGTTGTTAGTTGAATGCTAAAAATATGATTTTATTGAAAATAAATGTTATGTAAATTAAATTTTAATTAATATTTTCATTGGAGTTATATGATATATTTTATTAATGAAAATATTTCATTTTAATTTAGTTTATAATTTATTTGGTAGGGAAGTTATTGCAATTTTGGACTTTGAAAAGTAAGAAAAAGAATGAAGAAAAGTGTGGCATTTTCAAGAAAGGAAGGAAGAAAAGTGGCAAATGACCAATGCCACCAATCCTCCAGCCAGGCCCAAGGCCCAATTCGCTCCAAAGCTCTCCCAGCTTTCACGTGACTCCTCCTCAGCATATATGACCTCTTCAGCATATATCACATATCACCTCTTCAGCATATATCACCTCAGTCCACGCCAAATGCATGCTACTCCTTCAACCAGCATCTCCTTTGGCCCAAGTCCACCTTCAGCAATCAAAGCAGCTCCTCACCAGCCCATCGTGGGCCTGCACCAACCACGGCCCATCATCCTTCTCCCTGGCCCAATCTGAAGCTTCCCAGCCGCATGCTCCTCAACTTCAGCAAGTCCTCACTTCGGCTCAAGCACCATCTGCCTAGCCCAAACCGAACCACTTTGCCACAGCCACCAATATGGCTAAAAAACCATATTTGTTCCCAATGTCCACTTTTTTCTTTTCACTAAAATATCAACTCACTCTTCCATATTTTTCTCACCTAAATAAACATTCCTAATTCATTTTTTTTATCCTAGCTTTTCACTAATCTTTTACCCAACCAAACATTTCATCTTTCCAATACTCTTACACTTACTCTATTTATCCTACCACTTCCCAACACAATTAAATTAATCAATTTATTTATTTTAATTTGATTAATTTAATCTCCATATTTTGCCTATAAATAGAGTCTTGTAAGACCATTTGGGGGGCTCTTCTTCTTCATCTTTTCAATATCTTTTACACATATTTTTCTCTCTTTTCTCTACCATTTTCATCTTTTGAAGAGCATGTCAAGTATGTTATTTTGTAATTTTTATCTAGTTATGAGCTTCTAATCTTTTTCAAATGTTATTAAGATGATGATGAAGCAAAATGTAACTAGATAGTATTTTTTTTTATTGTATGTTGATTTCCCATTTGTGTAACATTGTTTATGGATTTTTCTATCAAAGATATGCATTTTTCATCTGTTATTGAGTGTTAAAGCATATTACACTTAGTTCTTCATTATGCAAAAATATGATATTCTTTGATTAAATGTTTTTCATTAAATTGTTCACATCTAATTCTTAGAGCATAAGTATCATATTTTTCCTAAACATAATCTCTTTGATTTTTTGTAGTTTCATTAGATTGTAACACAATTAATGCTTAGAAATTATATCTTATATAAGTGAAGAAAAATCCTACCTTTTTGAAAGAGTAACTTGTGCTTGAATAGAAAATATATTTTGAAAAAATATATAGTGTGATTTATTTCAACTATATCAAAACTTGGGAATCAATATACTTATAAATACTATTGAACTTGCATTTTGTGGATTCTAAAATCTTAATAATCTTATTTTACATATATATTGTGAAAACCATTTTTCTATTTAATCTTAAATCTTTTTATTAATTGTCTTTTATTTTTCTAAAACAAAATCTCATCAAATATTTGGAACTAGGTTAGAATATTATTGCTTTGTTTGAAATAGTTTCTTTTGATGTTAGTCAACTCCCATGGGTTCGACCTCGTACTTACATGAACATTATATTCTGAAACGATTCGTGCACTTGCGAGTTTAAATATTAAAGCATACCCGTTTTGGGTCCATCATCTCCAGAAAAAGTAATTTTTACAGTACAAGGAGAAGCCAAGAGGTACTCGGCCCATGATTGGGTGTCGTGGAAGTGCTCGGCCCAAACCTGATCCTATCCCTGGAAATCGCAGGTACTAGGGTTTGGAGTCCCAGAAGTCGCTAGGATTAGTGAGTGGTCGGCCTAGGGTTTGGCATCCCTGGAATTCAACCAGTCTAGGGTTTATAACCCTGGAAATATCCAAGACTATGGAATTTTACAGAGAAATCTTGGTTCAAGAACTGGAGAGATCAGGCTTGGAATATGTTTGAGAGTGGCGCATAGAGCAAAATGAGGAGAGAGGATCTACTTATAACCTCTCAGGAAGACAAGATATTTTTAGGAATTCAAATTTCCTTGAAAAATATCTCGTATGGTTAAAATTTCAAATTCCTTGAAAAATATATTATATTTTTAGGACTTCAAATTTCCTTGAAAAATAAATTGGACTTTTAGGAAATTAATTTTCCTTGAAAAACCTAATTATTTTTAGGAATTATAATTTCCTTGAAAAATAGACTAGATTTTTAGGAAATTAATCTTCCTTGAAAAATCTAATTATTTTTAGGAATTACTAATTATCCCTGAAAAATTCGTACCGAGCAAAGTATCGATAGTAAAAAGTACTATGTAATGTCCCGAGGGACTTGACTATCTAAGTATTGCTACGGTATGTTTCTCGGGCCTGGATCAAGTTTACCGTAATGTTGAGTACATTACAATAAACTTGGGGGGCAAATGTTATCCCTCAAAAATACGAGGACGACGTGACAAATGAGAATGTGACACGTGACATCACAAATCAGGGAAAAACAAAGTATTGAGAAAAGACCGATGGGAAAAAAAGATAGGTCCGGGACCTATAGGAAAAATGACCAAGACAATACCCCCTAAGAGTGGTCGACCCAAGCAAGCCCTATACCCCCTAGGGGTGGTCGGCGCAAGCAGGCCCTATACCCCCTAGGAGTGGTCGGCGCAAGCAGGCCCTATACCCCCTAGGAGTGGTCGGCGCAAGCAGGCCCTGTACCCCTAGGGGTGGTCGGCCCAGGCAAGCCTTACACCCCCTAGGGGTGGTCGGCTCAAATAGGTCCTATACTCCCTGGGGGTGGTCGGCCCAAGCAAGCCCTATACCCCCTAGGGGAGGTCGGCTTAACATGCCCAAGGACCTTAGGGGTAGTCGGCCTGACCCTATCTTCCATAGGGTGGTCGACCTAAACCCCCAAGTACACTTCACTAAGAAATAATCACTCTCACCCCTACGCCACTTGGTGCGCTCAAGGCCTGCCACACGTCCGCAAGCTCCTCCTTCAGCACCCAGCAACTCGTGCGTGACCCGGCCCTCGATCCGGTGACCTGCGAACCCGGCCCGCAAGCCCAACACCTCCAGTGCCCAGCCCACACAAGCCCAACCTTCTCAGCAGCCCAATCCTCTCACACCCAGTCCGAAGCCTTCCTCATCAACTCTGAAGGCCCAACCTGAGCTCACCTTCTCCCAGCCAGCCGTCCACGTGTCTTCTCCCCATTGGCTGGGAATGGGTCAAAACCCACTTCTGCCACCAGCCACCTTCAACCCATATTTTGTGAGTATTGGGCCTTGCACAAAGCTCTTTTTTTTTTTGTGTTTTAGATAAAGAGAAATTTGACCATACACCAAAATAACTAGGTTAATATTTATAATAAGATTTAATTTTTTTTAAATCATATTTTATTATTAATATTTTAGATTTATTTTGTAAACCCCATTTTGTTGTTTAATTTCTTTTTAGTCATTTTCTCCCTTTATAAATATGAACTCTTTCTTCACAATTAGTATGTAATTTTTAGAGTAAAGAAACTATAGCAAAATTTCTACTCACTTTCTTCTCATATTTTCTTCTTAGAATTTTGTGAGAATCATGAGCATAATTGTCTAATCTTCCTAGGAAGGTTAGGGATGATTCCATATGTTAATGATGTTATTTTGCTACTTGAATTTACTATGTTCTTAATATAATGTATTTGAGTTATTTATGTTCTTTCATCCCCATCTCTATTTTGTTATCTTTATTTACTTGTGCTAATAGTATATGAGATTAGTCATGCTCTTTCTATGTGCTTCTAATTAGTATAAGTAATATTGATGCATAATTTTATGCCTAATCTTCTATTACATTATTGCCCTTGGGTATTTTGTCATTTTTAGATTTTTCATAAGATTAACATTGTGCTCCTAAAGTAAAGAACTTTATAACTCAAATGAACTTTTGTTAGAAAAGAATATGAACTTTAATGTTAGATTTTCCAAGTAAATGTTGGGATGTGAACTATTTACTTGTGTATTTTTGTAAATCAAGTAACTAAGTAACCAAACAAGCATATGGATGATTCTTGAAACCTTTCTATTTCTCAAACTCTTGATTACACAGTACTTGTATTTCACTTATCTCACTTTATAATTTCATCAAAAAGGCAATACCAAAATCTCAAATCTCTTTTCATTTCCATTTTTTATTTATTTCATGTTATTAACTTTTTGTGTTATTTTCTACTAATCTTTTGGTTTTAGGTTACCTCCTTGTGGATCAACCCCCGATCTATACTACAACCACCGCTCAGTGGTTGTCATGATTTGGGCGTTACACAAATTTTGGCGCCGTTGCCGGGGAGGTAGTTTTCAAAGGTTTAGTGAAATTTTTACCACAATGTTAGTAACTTTATTTGTATTTTTGTTGGTATGAATATTGTGTTAGGATAGTTTTTTTAATTCTTTGTATTTTACTAATTTTTTAGTTAATTTGATTACTATTAAAAAAACAAAAAAAAAATCATAAAAATGAAAAAACAAAAAAAATATATTTATATATATATAATTTTTCCTTTTTTTTGGTAAAACAAAAAAATTATATATATATAAATATTCATATATATCTATAAAAAAACAAAAAAACAAGGTAAAAAAAACGCAAGAAAATATATATTTTTTTCTTTTCCTTTATTTTTGTAAAAAAAAGAATCATATAAATATATATAATTTTTTTCTTTTTAGTTAATTTTTATTCCATTTATCTTTCTTAATTTCTTTTTATTTTTTTAGTTTAATAAATATTTGTAAAAAAAAAGATATTAAACTTGCTATTTTATATTCACTTCAATTCTCTTTTCTTTACTTTTTTTTTTGTTGATTATTTTGTTACTTTAGGTTCCTTAGTTTAGGCTTTTCTTTCTCTTTGCCTTAGTTTTCCTTAGAATTTAGGTTTTTCGAAGAAAAAAAACAATATAAAATTGCATAAAATTGTTCATAAAATTTCAATCATAAAATGCTTAGTATTGGGAACAATCGTGTAATATTACAAATGGTGGAAATTGATATTGTTCTGTCTAGAAAGATTGGTTGTTAAATAAGGTTTGTGATAGCGTTACCCTCCACACTTACCTGGGAACCTCAGGGAGTTCTATCTAAGCAAGTGTGGGTCTAAAGTGGTACCTTGGCAACCTTCCCAATCAGCTTAGGAACATTTCAAGCATATACCTTTACACTATTACATTGTTGAACTTATTACTATAAGAAAACTAAGTTTGTTCTGTCAAAATAAGCAATTTTACTCTGCTTAAATGTTGTTTGGTCGAAAAGGTTTAACTTGTGATCTACCATACTTACTCAGTAACCTCGGGGAGTTCCAGTAAGGCGTTGGAGATCACCCAAAAACCTCCAAATCTACCTAGGAACAAGTTTAAAAAAATATATATAATAATAATAAAGACATAAAATAAATCTAATTTTGATTTCTGAGAGTGGATAAATCATCACAAAACTTCGAGTGACACTTCTTCCAATTCATCTGCCACTCCTTCCGGAACTCCTTCCACCAATCCTACTTCTCCACAAACTTTAGCTGATAATAATCCATTCGCAATGGCTCGCAATGATGAAATCCAACCAAGAACTCTCAATGACTACCTCCATCCTACTTGCACTTCCATGCCTTCATGCATTATCTTCCCTCCTAATATGCCCGCATTAGACTTTAAACCTAGCATGATTCAACTCTTGCCCACATTTCATGAAATGGCAAACGAAAGCCCATACATGCATATCAGAGAATTCGAGGAGGTAGTAGCCACATTCTATAACTGAGCCAAAAATGTCGATTTTGTGCGACTGAAGTTCTTCCCTTTCTCCTTGAAGGACAAAGCAAAAAGTTGGCTATACTCTTTGAGACCTAGGTCTATTGGAATATGGGAGGAGATGGCCAAATCCTTCTTTCTGAAACACTTCCCTAGCCATAAGACCAGCAGTTTAAAATGACAAATTTCCACATTCTCCCAAAAGGACAATGAAACGTTCTATCAAGTCTGGGAAAGATTCAAAGATCTGTTGAATCAGTGCCCGCACCATGGCTATGAGAACTGGCATTTGGTCAGTTACTTCTATGAAGGTCTCACGAGTCGTGAGCGCTAGTTTGTAGAAATTCAATGCAATGGTGAATTCCTCGAAAAAGAGCCAGACGATGCTCTTGAATATCTCAAAGAAACTGCGAAAAAGTCTCACACCTGGACTTGTCCAAGTGCTACTAATAGCACCAACCGACACAAACCATCTAGGATCTATCAACTTCAAGAAGAGGATAGTGCTAAGGCCCAACTCGAAGCTTTGAAAAAGCTGTTTGAGGTCTTAATGACGAAAAATGGCCAAAAACTGCACATGATCACTCAAGCAGAACCGCAAGAACCTTGCTTTGTTTGTGGAGGGACGGACCATTTAGCTAAGGACTACTTAGCTTTGAATGAAATGAGGGGGGGGGGGGGGGTTATGAGGAGCAATGCCTTAGGGGCATATAACAAGCCATTCTCCCATACGTACAACCCTGGTTGGAGAAACCACCCAAATTTCAGTTGGAGAGATTCCAACCAAGCTTAATCGTCTGGAGGCCAATGGAGAAATGAGCAACAAGTTCAACCATCAAAGGCGTATTCTGCACCTCAATACAATGCTCATCCACAATGAAATTCTCTCGAGAACACTCTTCATGCATTTATAGAGGAACAATCCAAACTAAATTGCCAAATGATGGAAGAAATCAAGGAAATGAAATGTCAATTCTCAAAATTGACTGAATCCTTGGCCATTCCGAAAAAAGGAAAACTTCCTTCCCAACCGAAATTCAATGTGCAAGGCCAACACATGGCCCAATCTTCAAATTCTAATGATCAAAATGTCAAGGAAGTAAATGCCATCACGACTAGAATCGGTAAGACTTTGCAAGACCCACCCATAAAATCCAACTCTCCTAGTATTCCAAAAGTTACTCCCGAAAATCCACCACTTAATGCCTCTCCAAAGGTACCATTTCCCCAGGCTTTGAAACCTGTTGGGAAACTTCCTGATAACCAAGCTGAAATCCTTGAGCACTTGACACAAGTGAAGATTAATCTTCATTTGCTTCTCATCGTAAAACAAGTGCCCGCTTATGCCAAAATCATCAAGGATCTATGCACTGCAAAAAAGAAGCACCATGTCAAGAAGACTGCTTTCTTGACTGAGCAAGTGAGTGCAGTGATTGAACAAAAGGCACCGCCGAAATACAAAGATCCCGGTTGTCCCACCATTTCTTGCCAAATTGGGACCCATGAAGTTAGCCAAGCCTTACTTGATCTTGGCGCGAGTGTAAATCTCATGCCTTACTCTGTATACTCGCAACTCGGTCTTGGAGAAATGAAGCCAACATTTGTTGTGCTACAGCTTGCTAACCGTTCCACCAAAAAGCCTAGGGGTATTGTTGAGGATGTGTTAGTTCAAATCAAAAAATTCTATTACCCCATGGATCTTCTTATTCTTGATACCCAATCTGTGGTAAACATGGAGTCTAAAATTCCTATTATCCTCGGAAGACCATTCCTTGCCACTGCAAATGCTTTGGTCAATTGTCAGAATGGTCTAATGAAGATATCATTTGGAAACATGACTCTTGAAGTCAATATCTTCCACATCGGGAAACAACCCCGAGAAGATAATGAATGCTATCAAACATTCATGATTGAATCTTTAATTCCCGAGGAGGTTCGATTGCGAAGCAACTTTGATAATCTTGATGAACTCCTCCTTTTGTCTAACAACGAAAGTCCTAGTTCTATTGAGTCTACTCTTGCAATATCAGATCACATATACTCACACAATAGGACTCACTTTTGGAAACCTCGCTTTGAATAGCTATCTCGTGAGAGGTCACAACCAAAGACTTCAGCCGAAGAGGTTCCAATTATTCAATTGACCCAACTTCCTGAGGGTTTGAAACATGACTTCTAGGGAGACGGTGAAACCTTTCCAGTTATCATCTCGTCCAACCTTCAAAATTCTCAAGAATTGCAGTTACTCGAGCTTTTACGAACGCATAAATCTGCGATAGGTTGGATGCTTGCTGATATCAAAGTTATTAGCCCTTTAATTTGCTCCCATCGAATCAATCTGGAGGACGAGTCTATCCCTCGAAGAGACCCTCAAAGGCAACTAAACCCCACAATCAAAGAAGTTGTAAAAAATGAAGTTTTGAAATTGCTAGACGCTGGTATTATTTACCCGGTAGCAGATAACAAATGGGCCAGTCCAACTCAAGTCGTGCCCAAGAAATCTGGTGTCACCATGATCCAACATGAAAAAGGGGTCCTTGTCCCCACAAAATCTGTGACAGGGTAGCGCATGTGCATTGATTATAGAAAATTAAATGTCGCCTCCCGCAAGGATCATTTTCCACTCCCATTCATTGATCAAATCCTTGAACGTGTAGCTAGTCATCCATTCTATTGCTTTCTTGATGGCTATTCTAGCTATTATCAAATTGAGATTGCATTAGAGGATCAAGATAAGACCACTTTCACTTGTCCCTTTGGCACTTTTGCTTTCCGGCGTATGCCATTTGGCTTGTGTAATGCACCAGCTACTTTCCAAAGATGCACGATGAGCATCTTCAGTGACATGATTGAAAAATCAATGGAAGTATTCATGGATGACCTAACCGTTTTTGGAAATTCCTTTAACACATGTCTTCTTCATCTTGAAGCTATTTTAAAATGATGTATTAAGAAAGGACTTATGCTCAATTGGGAGAAATGCCACTTCATGGTATCTTCTGGCATAGTCTTAAGCCACATTGTTTTTGAAAGAGGAATTGAGGTTGATCAATCCAAAGTCGACCTTATCTCCAACCTGCCTACTCCTAAGACTGTCAAAGACGTTAGGTCATTCCTTGGCCATGCTGGTTTCTATAGGAGGTTTATACAAAAAATTTCAATGATTGCTCGTCCGCTAAGCAACCTCCTAGCCAAAGATGTTACTTTTGAATGGACATCTAAGTGTGAGGAATCATTCCGAACGCTTGTCCATTCATTCACTTTCGCTCCCATCATTCAGTCACCCGATTGGAGTCTTCCTTTTGAGATCATGTGTGATGCCAGCAACTTTGCTTTGGGAGCTGTGCTAGGACAACGAAGGGAGGGGAAACCTTTTGTTGTCTATTATGCAAGTCGAACTCTCAATAGTGCTCAAATTAACTATTCCACTACTGAAAAAGAGTTGCTTTCTGTCGTCTTTGCTCTTGATAAATTCTGATCTTATTTGATTGGATCCCCTATTACAATCTTCACAGATCACTCCTCCTTGAAATATCTCCTTTCCAAAAAGGATGCTAAGGAACGACTAATACGGTTGATCCTTCTCTTACAAGAATTTGATATAACGATCAAAGACAAGAAAGGTGTTGAAAATGTCATCGCGGACCACTTGTCCCGACTTGAATTTAGCGATCTCGCTGATGGTCCACCTATTCATGATGATTTCCCTGATGAACAATTACTTTTTGTTACTAAGCTATCGTGGTATGCTCACATTGTGAATTACTTAGTAACAGGTGAACTCCCATATGAATGGAGTTCACAAGACAAACGCAAATTTCTGGTCGAGGTGCTCAATTTCTTTTGGGATGACCTATATTTATTCAAGTATTTCCCCGACCAAATCATGAGAAGATGCATCCACAACGATGAGGTGTCTAGTGTGCTGAATTTGTGCCACAATGAGGCTTGTGGTGGTCACTTTTCTGTGAAGAAAACCGTTGCAAAAATCTTACAATGCGATCTTTACTGGCCCACTTTGTTCAAAGACAACAATGATTTCTGTCGTTCTTGTATAAGGTGCCAAAAGTTAGGTTCCTTATCCCGTCGGCACATGATGCCCTTGAACCCAATTCTTGTTATCGAAATATTTTATTGTTGGGGGATACACTTTATGGGACCATTTCCATCTTTTTTTGGCTACATTTACATTCTTCTCGCAGTGGATTATGTTTCCAAATGGGTTGAGGCGGCACCATGTCGAACCAATGATAATGCTACACTTGTCAAATTCTTGAAAGAAAATGTGTTATCAAGGTTCAATACTTCTCGCGCTATCATCAGTGATCAAGACACTCATTTTTGCAACAAATCCTTTGAGGCTCTTATGCGCAAGTATAGTGTACTTCATAAAGTTGCAAATGCCTATCATCCACAGACTAATGGTCAAGCTGAGCTAGCCAATAGGGAGATAAAACACATTCTGGAAAAGACGGTAAATCCCGACCGCAAAGATTGGTCTACACGTCTTCTAGACGCTCTTTGGGCATACAACACTGCTTTCAAATCCCCTCTTGGGATGTCTCTCTATTGGCTTGTCTTTGGAAAAGCCTGTCATTTACCTGTCGAGCTCGAGCATAAAGCATATTGGGCTATCAAAGCCCTAAACTTTGATCTGAATGCCACAGGTATCAATCGCAAACTCCAGTTGTCCGAAATTGAGGAGTTGAGAAGCAATGCATATGACAATTCCAGGATTTATAAAGTGAAATTGAAAATCGCTCACGATAAAAAAATCCTGCGAAAACACTTTGAGCAAAATCAGAAAGTGCATATGTATGATTCTCGCCTGCACTTGCACCCCAGTAAACTGCGATCGCGATGGACTGGACCATTTGCAGTGAAGCAAGTTGTTGACGCGGTTCTTCGCCAATAGGTAATTAAGAGAAGAGAAATGGATTAGTGCCAAATATAGAACCGAAACAGATATATGATCTTAGAGGATGAAAGAGGTGACTCAAGACACATTTTTTAAGTGGTTCGAAGGTTAAAATCCTTCTACTCCACTAGTCAATATTATTGATCTATACTAAGTATTTGGTTACAGAGTATTTCTTACAAGAGGTTTTTTTTTTTTCAACCCCTATCAACTCCCAAGGTCTCCATATTTATAGGAGAAGGCACCTGGAAGTTGGTAGGGAGGTCATCCCGTGACCTTCTTACTTGTCGTATCAATTCTGTGACATTCATGATTAATTCCTAAACCTGACACATAAGTGTGGTCAAATCAATAGGTAAGGAAGTAATGGGCCGCACGGCCCAACCCAATCGTGGGTGTCTGAACACGCACGTTCCTGCTGCGTGTCCGAGAAGTCAGGGGGATATCAGACACGTGATGCCTGATATATGCACGTTTACCTTGCGTGTGTTGACTTCTCAAAGAGTCATAGCTCCATACCCAGCTCGTATCGCGAGCTTCACACTGGACTCAACCTTTGGCCTTCAGGGGGCCTCCTCCAGTCTTGGACAATGGAGGCGAGCCCTTGGGGCTTCCTCGAACTAACAACAGAAGCTCCGGTCTTAGGGGAATCCATGAGATAATCATGATTAGTCTGCAGCTCGGCTTGCTAATCAGCCCGTGGGAAATCAGGGCGTACATCTGCCCCCCAAGCTCCTGCTCGTGGTATACTACGTCGTATATAAGACCACAGTAGGGGCTTTTAGACTTCCCCATGAACTCTTCGTATTCCACTTTTTACGCAGGCACCTGATACATAGAACATCGTGGGTGGTGACGGTACGTCTTACGAGAACCGCATTTAATGGCCTAGCCTATGCCCAGCCGTCGTTTCGTATTTCGAGTGGAGGGCCTCGGATCCCTCATCAGGGTCATCCAACGGCCATACATACGTGATCCTTTATGCATATAAAAAGGGGTGGCCACCCTACGCACGGGCCACCCTTTCATTCAAAAATTTTCAAGCTTCAAATTCCTCTTCTTCTTCTCTCTTCATTTCAGAAGAACGAAACCCTCGACTCTGTTACTGTCACTTTCAACGTTCAAGAAGCTTAGGCGCACGGATTTCTCCGAAGCTTTGGAAGTTACTACACCGAAGAAATTTTTACCAACGCAACACCTTCGTCCACCTCCCAGCCACATACTGTAAGTTTCTTGACCTTGTGTGTTTTGAGAATGTCACTGTAGCTTAGGTAAAAAAATTTACTGCATCCGCATGCAGGGCTTTACTGGGTTTTGTGGATACGGGGGGTGACATCCTTTTTAAGTTAGGGTATATTTGTTGTAGGAAATCGCTTTAGAGTATGGGTTTCAGGGTGCTTTTTCTGGGGAAAATTTCTGGGTAGGAGTTTTGGGAATTTTGGATGCAAAACCGGGTAGCTTAGGGAACACACCTCACAAGCGGTTTTGCAATTTTCTACCTACTGAAACTTTCCCCCCAAGGAAAATTCTATCCTGACCCTCCTGACACACGAATCTCGAGTAATCGGGGATCGGTTGGGAGCACAAGCGCGTGTTCATCGAACCGCGTGTTCCCACTCTCCACGGGCTGGGCTTACCTCAGCTCGTGCAAATAATAATTGCCTTTTCCTCATGCTTGGGTCGCCTTTTCTGAAATGTTTTCTTTTGTTCGTTAGGCGACCAGATGGCTCCCAAGAAGAATCCTCCACAGAAGAACGTCAGCAGCTCGGCCTCCCAGTAGGACAGAGGAAAGGCGGCGATGCCTAGCTCCCCGATCCCCCGCTTCGGGCCGGTGGTGGAGAAGGAGGTTGAGGTGGCTCCTGACGCATTCTTTGAGGCGGAGAGGATCGTCTCAAAGATCACCGACCAAACGAAGATTAACAAAATCTTCCTTTCCCACAACATCGCCCTGGGGAAAGCGTCCGTAGTGACCCGACCTGCTTCAGAAGGCGAGCGGAGCTGTGCACCTCTCGACGAGTCATTCGCGGCCTGGAGCGGTGAACATTTTAAGGCAGGGGCCTTCCTTCCACTGGATCAGTATTTTGCTGATTTCCTTAACTATGTGGGGTAGGCCCCATTTCAGCTCCCCCCCAACTCCTACCGTCTGCTGGCAAGGTTGAGGTATTTGTTCCAGAAGCACGAGTGGGAGGTCCCCACTCCTGCAGACATTTTATATTTCTTCTGCCTCAAAGCCAGCCCGGACCAGCGGGGGCGAGGCGACGGTTTCTACTATTTAACCCGGTTTCCCAATACGGCAGCGGTCATCGAGCTGCCCAGCCACCCCAATGACTTTAAGGACCAGTTCTTCATGTCAACTGGGTTCCGGAACTGCGAGAACCACTACTTCAATCGTCCTCGTAAGTTTTCCCCGACCTTAGCTCGTACGTTAGGTGTCATTTTAGCTCCTCCGTACCCCATTTTAACTCAGACTAATCTTGCAGCCATTTTCGCGAGGACAGAGAAATATGTGACCCTCGGGGCTCAATATGAAACGCTGGCGTGCTTGCCCCCCAGTGAGAAGGATTATCGCGTGCTCGTGACGGACGAGACGATGGTGTTCTGCAAGCTGATTTTTCCAAATCAGACCCTGAACCTAAAGAGGCGTCGGGGGCTGCCCCCAGCTCGGGACACCAGACCTATCATCGTGGAGGAGGTCGCGGGAGAAGAGGATGAGGAGGACGAGGGCAACAAAGTTCCGCTCGTGAGGAATAGGAAGAGGACCTTGGAGGTCGCCCAGGGGATGGGTGAGGAGAGGGTCCAATCAGGAGCAGCCGCGGGTCCTTCTGGCCAAGGTAACCCTTACTTGTTTAGGAATTTAGATAGGGCCACCGCAGACCCCCGGCTGGCTAGGTTCAATCCTAGGCAACTTGTCCATTGTCATCGAAGTGATCCGGACCTGAACACACTCCTGCTCCATTGTGTCGACCGGCTCGTGCTGGATCACCAAGAGAGCCGACCTAGGGGTAC
Source organism: Humulus lupulus (assembly GCF_963169125.1). Classification (NCBI taxonomy): domain Eukaryota; kingdom Viridiplantae; phylum Streptophyta; class Magnoliopsida; order Rosales; family Cannabaceae; genus Humulus; species Humulus lupulus. The sequence goes on along the minus strand of NC_084798.1, from coordinate 57,233,999 downwards.
CGTAGTAGTAGATAACACCCTAGCATTTAGGTCGATCCTATTCGAGGAATATGGGACCAACCTCCGCACATGGCCATCACTCCAGAGGGGTACCTTAGCTCCGGGGCTTAGGCAATATGTAGGAGAATCTAGCCCTGAGTCAGAACCGGACCCAGAACTTGCGCCAATTCGGGAAGTAATCGTCCTAGGTTCCTCCAGCTCGGGGGGTAGGGCTCCCTTAGTATCTGCATATTTTTTATATATAACCCTTTGTCCTTGTCTGTATGGTTGCTAACTTGTACTAACCATGTTTTTGTTTTGACAGAAGAGATGTCTCAGCCCAAGGATAGCTTGAGAGGCGCAGTCTTCGGGGGAAACCCCTCAGCCGGGCCAAGACTAAAAAGGCTCCGGGGGTCCAAGAGCGCCGCTGGGGCCTCCACCAAGTCTCCGGCAAAGGAGAAGGAGAAAACCCCGATAGCCGAGGACACAGGAGCAATTTTTCCTGCTGCAGGAGCAGGCCAAATGCCTCCACCACCTCCGCGAGCTCTAGCTGCCACTCAGGACGCGGGAACGGAGCTCGGGACTCCCGCCGTGGTGGCCTCCGACGTACGCATCCCAGTTAATCCCCAGGACCTGGAGAAGATCCCAGAGGCCTTTCGGGGAACGGTGTACGAGTCGGCGAACTACGCTGTCAACCATATTTATAAGTTCACCGAGAAGGAACTTCGGGCCATTGAGACAATGAGCCCGGTTGGGGTAATGGAGTCTTCAATGGGCATGACCCTAACGGTAAGTAGCCCTGTTTTCTTTTTAAAGCTTTTACCTTTACACTTTGCCCTATTTTTTTTAAGGCAATTTATCTTTCATTTCTCGCAGGGTGTCGTCGCTCTTCACCGGAGCATCATCAGGGCCAAAACTCAGCTCGAGGACATGAGGGCCGAGCACCAGGCCTCCCTTCAGGAGGCTAAGGCGACTGAAGATGCCTTAGCGACAGCGAAGGCCGAGCTGGAGAAAACCCTCTCGAAGGTCCAAGAGCTCGAGGCCTCCCTTGCCACCTCGCGGACAGACCTCGAGGTTGCAAAGACTGAGATCCAGGCCGCCCAGGCCGCCCTGGAGGACGAACGGACCACTTCGGAGCAGTCCATGCAGGATATGTTCTATCACTGCTGGGCTTACAATCCGGAGGCTGACTTCTCCTTCATGTCACCGAGCCTTTGGGCGCGCTTGCTGGTGAAGTTCCAAGCTCGCCTTAAGAAAGAGGCACCGCCTTCGGAGACTGGGGAAGCCTCTGGCGCGGCGGAGCAGGGTGAGACAGCAACTTCCCGGGGGCCGTCTGGTGGAGCTTAGGGCGTTTTTCTCTGTTGCCTTTGAATATTTTCAAGTATATATTTTTTTTGTAACCTTTGCATGAGGTGTTTTCACCTCGAGACAATTTGCTTTGACGTTTTTAATTTACGCCTTTTTTATGCCTTTAAGCATTTCAGTTATAATTTATTGAAAAACCTAGTTCGCGTTAACTTTAACCCATATTTCGAGCTCTTTAGGAAGAACAACGATCAATAGATTTAAATCAACTTCTAAGTTTTGTGACCCGGTTAGAACCAGGAACTTAATTTGAAAACTTAGTTCGTGTTAACTCTTATCCATATTTCGAGCTCTTTAAGAAGAACAACGATCAATAGATTTAAATCAACTTCTAAGTTTTATGACCCGGTTAGAACCAGGAACTTAATTTGAAAACTTAGTTCGTGTTAACTCTTATCCATATCTCGAGCTCTTTAAGAAGAACAACGATCAATAGATTTAAATCAACTTCTAAGTTTTATGACCCGGTTAGAACCAGGAACTTAATTTGAAAATTTAGTTCATGTTAACTTTTATCTATGTCTCGAGCTCTTTAAGAAGAACAACGATCATTAGATTTAAATCAACTTCTAAGTTTTGTGACCCGGTTAAAACCAGGAACTTAATTTGAAAACTTAGTTCGTGTTAACTTTTATCTATGTCTCGAGCTCTTTAAGAAGAACAACGATCAATAGATTTAAATCAACTTCTAAGTTTTGTGACCCGGTTAAAACCAGGATAGGACTTAGTTAGCGTTAACCCTTATCAATATCTCACGTTTTTAAGAAAACAATGGTCAATCGATAAGAATCAACATCTAAGTCGTTAAGGAGACCTGGTTATATCCAGGTACCATATGCCCCCCAAGTAACTGGGAAAGGGTCTTTCGTGGTTACTTTAAGATTACACTTGCAAATATGCGTAAAAAGCTGATTTTCATTGATACATAAAAAGTGGCCTTCCAGGCCTTACAAGTGGATCATTGATAATATTTCTTTAAGTGGATGGCGTTCCAAGTCTGCGGGACCGCCCCTCCATCAAGTCGAGCTAACTTGTAAGTTCCTTCCTTGATGACTTCGATGACCTGGTATGGTCCTTCCCAGTTCGGTCCCAAAACTCCATCTTTGGGATCTTTTCCGGTGAGGAAAACTCTCCTCAGGACCAAGTCGCCCACACAAAAGGCGCATTTTTTGACCTTGGTGTTGAAGTAGCGGGTGATTTTCTACTGATAATGGGCGAGCTGGAGTTGCGAATCTTCTCGCCTTTCATCAATTAGGTCGAGGGAATGGCACAGGAGCTCGTGGTTTTGATCTTGGTCGTAAGATTGGACTCTATGCGAGAGAACCTTTATCTCCACGGGGAGGACTGCTTCACTCCCAAAAGTTAGAGAAAAGGGAGTATGACTCGTAGGAGTCCGATGCGAGGTTCGGTATGCCCATAGGACCTGGGGGAGCTGTTCTGGCCAGACCCCCTTCGCTTCACCTAATCTTTTCTTGAGGCTTGCCTTTAAGGTCTTGTTGACAGCTTCGACCTGGCCATTAGCCTGAGGATAGGCCACGGAGGAGAAACTTTTTACAATCCCATGTCTTTCACAGAACTCGGTGAACAGGTCGCTGTCGAACTGGGTGCCGTTATCGGAGACGGTCTTCTTGGGTAGGCTGAAGCGACAAATGATGCTTTTAACCACGAAGTCAAACACCTTTTTAGATGTGATTGTTGCCAACGGCTCTGCCTCAGCCCACTTAGTAAAGTAGTCAATGACTACCACGGCGTAACGGACCCCGCCCTTTCCAGTGAGGAGGGCGCCAACCAAGTCTATCCCCAAACGGCAAATGGCCATGGGGATGAGATCAACTTCAGCTCGACTGGAGGAGCTCGGGCAACTGCAGCGAATCGATGACACTTGTCGCACTTCTTCACGTATGAGATCGAGTCTTTGGACAGAGTCGGCCAGTAATACCCTTGCTTGAGAACCTTTAAGGCCAGGCTCTGCCCCCCAGTGTGGTCTCCGCAGAATTCTTCATGAACTTCCTGCAGGATTGCCTTCGCTTCACTTGGAAGAATGCACCGGAGGAGAGGTAGGGAATGCCCACATCGGTACAACACCCCATCGACCATCGTATATCTCAGAGCTTGATACAGGATTCGCAGTTCGTCGTTACGTCCTTTAGGCAGCTTGCCCTCGACGAGATACTCAAGAATGGGGGTCATTCAGGTCGGCCTAGCGTCAATCATCTCGACCTCCGCCCGATCTCCTATACTTGGTTTTTCCAAGAATTCTATTGGCACCAAACCCAAGGTCTTCGTCTCTCCCGAGGTGGCGAGCTTGGCAAGAGCATCTGCATTAGCGTTCTGTTCTCGAGGTATATGTTTGATCGATCCTTGCTCAAATGCGGACAGCTCGACTTTGACCTTTGCCAAATAGGCGGCCATCTTGGGTCCCTGCGCCTGATATTCGCCTAGAACCTGGTTTACCACGAGCTGGGAGTCACTGAAGCACTGGACGGAGCTCGCCTTTAACTCCTTGGCTATCCTCAGCCCGGCCAACAAAGCTTCGTACTCTGCCAAGTTGTTGGAGGCCTTGAATCCCAACCTTAGTGCCGAGTGGAATCTATGTCCCTCGGGGGATATCAGAATGATTCCGGCCCCGGAGCCGTTCTCGTTGGAAGAACCATCCACAAAGATCCTCCACAACGATTGGGGCGAGGTGACCTGGGACGAGCCCTCTGCTGGATCCTCCTAGAATCCCGTGCATTCTGCCACAAAATCGGCGAGGGCCTGACTTTTCATTGCAGTTCAGGGAGTTTAGAAAATCTCGAACTGACTGAGCTCAACCGCCCATTTTAACAAACGTTCCGATGCTTCAGGTTTTTGCGAAACTTGCCTTAAAGGCTGATCGGTCATGACATGTACTGAGTGAGATTGGAAGTATGGCCTGAGCTTTCGCGAGGCCGTGATTAGGCAGAACACCAATTTTTCCATCAATGGGTATCGTGATTCTGCCCCGAGAAGTCTTTTGCTGATGTAGTAGATTGGCTTCTGGACTTGGTCCTCTTCTCGTACCAGTACGGCACTAGCTGCATCCTCAGTGACAGCCAGGTAGAGAAAAAGAGGCTCTCCTGCCTTGGGCTTGGATAGCACGGGCGGTTCAGCCAGATGGGTCTTCAGGTCGAGGAATGCGCTTTCGCATTCTACTGTCCATTCAAACTTCTTGTTTCCTCGGAGCAGGTTGTAGAAGGGCAAACACTTATCGGTTGATTTGGAGATAAACCGGTTGAGCGCTGCCACTCTTCCTGTTAAGCCTTGGACATCTTTCCGCGACCTGGGTGAAGGAAGCTCGAGCAGAGACCTGATCTTACTGGGGTTTGCCTCGATTCCTCGGGTATTGACTACGAACCCCAGGAATTTCCCTGACGCGACTCCAAAAGTGCATTTCTGGGGATTGAGCCTCATGCCGTATTCTCGTAGTAGTTTAAAACATTCTTCCAGGTCGGAAACATGGTTATAGGCAGTCTTTGACTTGACCAGCATGTCATCAACGTACACTTCCATGTTTTTACCAATCTGGTCCGCGAACATTCTATTTACTAGCCTTTGGTAGGTAGCTCCGGCGTTCTTCAGTCCAATCGGCATGACCTTATAGCAATAGACATTACTCGGGGTCATGAAGCTGGTGTGTTCCTGGTCCGCCGGATTCATCGCGATCTGATTGTAGCCTGAGTACGCGTCCATAAAGGACATGAGCTCATGCCCCGCCGTGGCATCCACCAGCTGGTCAATCCTTGGCAACGGGAAACAATCCTTGGGGCAGGCTTTATTCAGGTCGGAGAAGTCGATGCAGGTTCGCCATTTTCCGTTGGGCTTTGGAACTAGCATGGGGTTGGCGACCCAAATTGGAAACTTGGCTTCACAGATAAAGCCGCATTTTTTTAGCCGGCTACTTCTTCTTCTAGGGCTTCAGCCCGGGTTGTTCCTAAACGTCTTTGCTTCTGAGACTTGGCGGGAATGCTTTTGTCCAGATGAAGTGTGTGCATGATGACACTCGGGCTAATCCCCACCATGTCCTCGTGGGACCAGGCGAATACGTCTAAGTTAGCCCGCAGAAACGTAGTCAGCTCCGCCTTCCTCTTGCCGCAGAGGTTTTTCCCGAGCTTGACCATTCGTGATGGATTTTGTGGATCAAGGTTCACCTCCTCGAGCTCCTCAATAGCCTGGAGCTCGGATTTTTCTTCGCCTACTCGGGGGTCAATATCCTCACTCAAAGCGACATTTCCCCCTTTGGCGCTTTTAGGTTTTTCAATCTCAGGGTCCGCTGAGGGTTCCTGAGATTCCTCTTCAGTCAGAATGGCCATAGCCAGCTGCCCAGGTTTAGATTTTCCCTTCATGGAAATGCTGTAGCATTCCCTGGCAGCGAGCTGGTCGCCATGGATAGTGCAGGTTCCCGTTGAAGTAGGGAACTTCATGGCGAGGTGTCGAATGGAAGTGATAGCCTCGAAAGCTATAAGCGTAGGTCGGCCCAAAATGGCGTTGTAAGCAGTGGGGCAGTTTATGACCACAAACTCGAGTAGTTTGGAGACTGTCCGAGATTCTTCCCCTAGGGTGATCACCAGCTCGATCGTCCCTATCGCCGCTGATCCTTCTCCCAAAAAACCAAACAGCATCATGGAGGTTGCCTTTAGCTCGGCGACGTTCAAACCCATCTTCTCTAAGGTGGATCGGAATAGGAGGTTCACCGAGCTCCCGTTGTCTATCAATACCCTCCTCACTCTCTGGTTGGCGAGCTGGACTGCTACAACCAAGGGGTCATTGTGAGGGAACTGGACACGGCCTGCATCTTCCTCCGTAAAAATGATTGGTTGCCTCTCCAATCGCTGCTGCTTCGATTGACGCTGTTCCGGGACGAACTCCACTCCGTTGTGAGCCTTTAGTTCATTCACGTATCTCTTCTGGGCGCCTCTGCTCGTGCCAGCCATGTGCGGACCTCCAGAGATGGTGGATATCTCTCCTCCGACCACGGGGGGAGGGACATCTTGATCTACCCGAGACCCGGGCTGACTGGCTGGGGTTTCTGGAGCAGGTCGACTCGCTGGGACCCTGTTCCGCGAGTATTGAGCCAAGGGACCGGCTCGGATGAGAGTCTCGATCTCATCTTTCAAATGCCTGCAATCGTCGGTATTGTGGCCGATGTCGTTATGAAAACGGCAAAATTTGGAAGTGTCTCTCTTTCCCTTGTGGTGCTTCAATGGCTCCGGCCTCTTCCAAGGGACCCGAGTATAGTTGGCCAAGAAGATACTTTCTCTAGACTGTGTGAGCTCGGTATACGTCGTGAAAATGGGCTTAAACTTATCTACGGACTTATTCTTCTTTTGGCCGTGTTGACCATTTTCACCATTTCCCTTTCTTTTTCCTCCACCGGGCTGGTTGCTCTGCGTGACGTCGGGGGTTGCTGCCACGACCTCCGTCCCAACGGGCTGATCGGGAACCTGGCTGGTTCCCGCCGCTGAGGCTTCGACTTCTTCTAAGTTTATCCATTCTTGGGCCCTGTTAAGGAATTCGTTGATCGAGCTGACTCCCTTCCTCTGTATATCCTTCCATAGGTCTCCTCCGACAAGGATTCCGGTTCTCATGGCCATGAGCTTGGAGCTATCATCTGCGTCTCTAGCCTGAGCAGCGACGTTCGCGAATCTGCTCAAGTAGGCCTTCAAAGTCTCACCGGGCTGCTGTCTCACGTTAGCCAGGGAGTCGGCCTGAACACGGGCAGCCTGGGAGGCTCAGAATGCCCTTTTGAAGTCAGCTGAGAAGGTCTTCCAGGAACTAATTGATTGTCTTTTACTTTGCTTGAATCACTGCCTGGCAGGTCCAGTCAGTGTGGAGGGGAAGATCAAGCATCTCAGCTCCGGGCCAATGTTATGGGCCATCATTAGGGTGTTGAACATCCCTAAATGGTCCGACGGGTCTCCGTCCCCGTTGAACTTTGACAAGTGAGGCATACGGAAACCAGATGGGTATGCCGTTGATGCTATGTTGGGGGCGAAGAGTTCCATCTCGTCTCCCGAATCATACTCGTCTTTTTCTTTCTCAGACAGGAGCTTCCTCATCAGCTCCTCCATCTGGGTCAGGCGATCGAGGGTTTCGTTCTGAGGTCCTTGGTTATTCCAGGGCTGTTCAACAGCTCCAGATCCATTGTACATATTAGGTGGGTTATTTCCCCTCCTATCTTGAGATAGGTACATTCCCTCCGTTATGTACTTCGGACTGGGCCCCCCCTGAGCGAGCCTGGCTACCATCTCTAGCTCGGTCCTCTCTATGAGAGTTGAGGCGATCTCGAAGGTCGCCTCCCTGGGTGGTTTGGTGACTTTGTGCCGAACTTAACCGCTGATGCAGGTCTCCCCCAGAGAGATCACTCCGGCGATTGCCGGTCCAGTGGCTCCTGCTGGATAGGCTTGGAGTCCGCCTCTGGTGGTGACGACCCAAGCTTTCCCCTGGCGCCCTGCTACGCCGGGAAGGTCCAGTTGATGGCAGGTTTCTCCTACTACTCCCATAGGCTGGGATGTCCCGGACAGGCCGAGGAGGAGACGGATATCTGATCGGAGATGGAGGATACCTGACTGGGGAGGCGATCCTAGTTCTGTCTGGACGGATCAAGTTTGGTGGGAGCCTCTTGGCCCTGCCAACCTGCTGGTCCCGCGTCGGGCGATCTGGACGAGGCGCAAGATGGTCGTCGGGGACGGGCTGACGTCGCGAGCCTTCCCCAGATCTCCTTCGGGAATTTCCTCGAGCTCCCCTGGGAGTTCTCGAGGATGGTTGGGAGCTAGGAGTCGACGTCCTGACCGAACGGCTGTATTGCTATTGTCCGGTCCTAGGCATTTCCTCGAAGTTTGCCTCTCGATGGTGTGATGAAGGGGTGGAGTTGGCTACCGGAAGTCTATCCGAACGGCTATGCCTGGACCGGTTACCCCGGCGAGACTTAGGAGCCTCGCCTTGCCTCTCTCCGACGTTAACGCCGGTTGTGAGAGGGGGTAATCGGGCCAGGATATCCTGGATTTGCTGGCTAGCTGTTGCTAACTGACTCCTCAGTTGAGAGTTCTCCATCTCCACCGCAGTATAATAACATGGGTTCGGATTAGGTGGCCAAGGCGCCGAACTACCAGTATCATCTTGGCCCACCGGCTGTTTTCCTGGCCGCTGTTGGACTTCAGGAACTTGTTCATCAGGGATGGTAGTATGATGAGCCTCCTACCCATCATGTTGTTCTGTCTCGTTACCATGCCTAGATCGAGTAGTCACCATAGTTGGATGTTTGCAGCAGCACTAATCGAAAAAGCTCTCAATGAAAGCATCAAACTGTTGACGCGGTTCTTCGCCAACAGGTAATTAAGAGAAGAGAAAGGGATTAGTGCCAAATATAGAACCGAAACAGATATATGATCTTAGAGGATGAAAAAGGTGACTCAAGACACGTTTTTTAAGTGGTTCGAAGGTTAAAATCCTTCTACTCCACTAGTCAATATTATTGATCTATACTGAGTATTTGATTACAGAGTATTTCTTACAAGAGGTTTTTTTTTTTTCAACCCCTATCAACTCCCAGGGTCTCCATATTTATAGGAGAAGGCACCTGGAAGTTGGTAGGGAGGTCATCCCGTGACCTTCTTACTTGTCGTATCAATTCTGTGACATTCATGATTAATTCCTAAACCTGACACATAAGTGTGGTCAAATCAATAGGTAAGGAAGTAATGGGCCGCACGGCCCAACCCAATCGTGGGTGTCTGAACACGCACGTTCCTGCTGCGTGTCCGAGAAGTCAGGGGGATATCAGACACGTGATGCCTGATATATGCACGTTTACCTTGCGTGTGTTGACTTCTCAAAGAGTCATAGCTCCATACCCAGCTCGTATCGCGAGCTTCACACTGGACTCGACCTTTGGCCTTCAGGGGGCCTCCTCCAGTCTTGGACAATGGAGGCGAGCCCTTGGGGCTTCCTCGAACTAACAACAGAAGCTCCGGTCTTAGGGGAATCCATGAGATAATCATGATTAGTCTGCAGCTCGGCTTGCTAATCAGCCCGTGGGAAAATCAGGGTGTACACAAGTATTTCCCAACGGTTCTGTTGATGTCGAGGACCCAACAGATGGGAGAATTTTTCGAGTCAATGGCCAAAGACTGAAGCATTACATTGAAAGTGTGAGTCATGTTGAAGAGGTCCTTCTTAAGGACTCAATTTATACACTCTAAAGTTCTGAATGGTTTGTTTTGTTTATTTATTTATTTTTCCTTTTATTTTCTTGTCTCTCTTTTATTGTTGTATGTTGTTTGTTTTGGGGTATTGTCACCAGGCTATTTTTGCTCTCGCCTCATGGACATGGTCATCATCCAGGTATTCTCTTTCCTTACCTTTTTCATTGATTATTCATTTTGACATTGATGACACTGTCTGATTTTTGGTTGGGGGTGCTGAGCATGCATTGGCTTTCATTTGGAAAATCTTATCGTTGTGTCATTAGCATTCATTTGGAAAACATTATTGTCTTGTTGAATTTTTAAGTCAAATTTTCTCAAAATTATCCAAGCATGAGTATAACTTGTTAGTTTGAGTTAGTTCTTACTATGTTTAGCTATTAAGTAGTGATTTTCAGAGTTCTTTTGTGCACTTTCCAAACATATGATAAATTGGTTGTTAACACAAATAGTTGAGAGAAATTTCAAGTTTAATGTTTTTCATTTCTTGGTGAGTTGTGAGACTTGAGAAAACAATTTTTTGAACTTTTATTGATCATTTGAGTTGGTAAAGTCACATCTTTGGAATTTAAAACATGACATTTACTAAAGGGATGCTTTTCATATAAGAATGAGTCTTTGTAATAAAATTTAAATATGTGTTCCATTTAGTGTATTTTATTTGTATTTTCTTTTCTATTTTTGTGTTGTCTCTTGTCAAAAGAGAAAAGAAAAAAAAATTAAAAAAGGGGAAAATAATGATGAAAAAAAAGAAAAATAATAATAAATAAATGAAAAAAATAGAACAAGAGCAACATTTTCCTCTATTATTTTGTAGTTGTTGAAAAAAAAAAATTTCTATTATTATTATTTTGTGTAATTGTATTAAAAAAAATTATAGTTCGTTTTCTTATTTATCATTTCTAGTTAGTTGTCATTTTGTTCTTTGAGCTTTCTCATGTAAATCCAAAATGTTGTTTGTCATTTGAATTCCAATAAGTTGATTTGCCTATCTTGTGATCAATACTTGTTCAAATTGCTTGTCCTAAATAGTTTATCTTTTCTCATTTGAGCGTAATCTGTTACATTTCCAACTCCAAGAGTGGTATCCTTCCCATTAACAAAATACTTTCAATGCCCATGAGGAATTTGGAGTTGAGACCTTTATACTTTTGAGATTTGTTGATACTATTTGTGTTATGACTTGCTATAAAAAGAATATGGTTTGGCGCACACACACACAACTCTGAAAATCGTAATTGAAGTAGCTTAGATAATAATTTCTCACTTCTTTCTGATACTTTGAAAATGCTTAGATGATTTTGCTTGGTTTGACTTGACTATTCAACTTGATAATTTTATTTTTCGCTTTAATTGCTAGGGACTAGCAATAAGCAAGTTGGGGGTTGTGATTAGTGGTGAAAAATACATATTTATTGATTTTAATGGCCAAAATAAATTAAGTTTAATTAATATTATCATTGAATTAATATAATTTATTTTATAAATGAAAATGTTTGATTATGATTTAATTTATTGTTATTTTGTAGGAATTAAAGATGCATTTTTTTCATAAAGAAAAGAAAGAAGAAATAAATAAATAAAGTTGAAAAAAAGAGGAAAAGTTGGCATTTTTGCAAAATTGAAGCCCAGAAATTCAGCCCAAAGCACCCCAGGCCCGCTGAAAACCTCTCACCCCAGCGCCACTTGGCGCGCTCAAGGCCTGCCACGCGTCCGCAAGCTCCTCCTTCAGCACCCAGCAACCCGCGTGTGACCCCCGCCCTCGATCTGGTGACCCGCGTACCCGGCCCGCAGGCCCAGCACCTCCAGCGCCCAGCCCACGCAGGCCCAACCTTCCTAGCAGCCCAATCCTCTCACGCCCAATCCGAAGCCTTCCTCATCAACTCTGAAGGCCCAACCCGAGCTCACCCTCTCCCAGCCAGTCGTCCACTTGTCTTCTCCCCATTGGCTGGGAATGGGTCAAAACCCACTTTTGCCACCAGTCACCTTCAACCCATATTTTGTGGGTATTAGGCCTTGCACATTGATATTTTGAGCTTCAAAGCTCATTTTTTTTGGTGTTTTAGAAAAAGAGAAATTTGACCATACACCAAAATAACTAGGTTAATATTTATAATAAGATTTGATTTTTTTATAATCATATTTTATTATTAATATTTTAGATTTATTTTGTAAACCCCATTTTGTGTTTAATTTCTTTTTAGTCATTTTCTCCCTCTATAAATATGGACTCTTTCTTCACAATTAGTATGTAATTTTTAGAGTAAAGAAACTATAGCGAAATTTCTACTCACTTTCTTCTCATATTTTCTTCTTAGAATTTTGTGAGAATCATGAGCATAATGGCCTAATCTTCCTAGGAAGGTTAGGGATGATTGCATATGCTAGTGATGTTATTTTGCTACTTTGATTTACTATGTTGTTAATGTAATGTATTTGAGTTATTTATGTTCTTTCATCCCCATCTCTATTAATAGTATATATGATTAGTCGTGCTCTTTCTATGTGCTTCTAATCAGTATAAGTAATATTGATGCATAATTTTATGTCTAATCTTCTATTGCATTATTGCCCTTGGGTATTTTGTCATTTTTAGATTTTTCATAAGATTAACATTGTGCTCCTAAAGTAAAGAACTTTATAACTCAAATAAATTTTTGTTAGAAAAGAATATGGACTTTAATGTTAGATTTTCCAAGTAAATGTTGGGATGTGAACTATTTACTTGTATATTTTTGTAAATCAAGTAACTAAGTAACCAAACAAGCATATGGATGATTCTTGAAACCTTTCTATTTCTCAAACTCTTGATTACACATTACTTTTACTTCACTTATCTCACTTTATCATTTCATCAAAACGACAATACCAAAATCTCAAATCTCTTTTCATTTCTATTTTTTATTTATTTCATGTTACTAACTTTTTGTGTTATTTTCTACTAATCTTTTGGTTTTAGGTTACCTCCTTGTGGATCGACTGCCCGATCTATACTACAACCACCGCTTAGTAGTTGTCACGATTTGGGCGTTAAACAATATTGTAGTTATTTAGAGCATCCTGCAAATTTTTGAGAAATTCTGAATAATTTACAGTGTAGAAAACAAAGTTCAATTAGTTTGTTGTACGCATAACTATTTTTTTATGTGAGTGAAAGGTAACATGTTTGAACCTTATTTTTGGTATTGTAAATTATTTGGAATTTTCTGAAAATTTGCAGGATGCTCTAAATAACTACAATGTACACGGTCATTAAAAATAATTCGTTGACAATACTTTCCGAGCCAAAAACACCAAGGGGTGCACCGTAGAATCCTCCTCATATATTGTTTAGCTTAAGTTAAGGCTCTATTTATATATATATATATATATAGGGCAATTCTCTTAGGGGATTCACTTTAAACCCTACTGGTGGGGCTCTTAGTATTCTTCGACCCGTGAACAGTTTTCGGCGCGATTTTTTTATGATCGTGTATATTGTAGCTATTTAGAGCATCATGCAAATTTTCAAAAAATTCAGAATGGTTTACAGTTCCAAAAACTAAGTTCAAACATGTTGTTGCACGCGTGACTAATTTTTTTTATGGGCGTGGAAAACAACATGTTTGAACCTAGTTTTTCGGTACTATAAATTATTCAGAATATTCTGAAAATTTGCAGGATGCTCTAAACAACTACAATATACACGGTCATAAAAAAAATCGTGTCGAAAACTATTCATGGGTCAAGAACACTGAAGAGCCTCACCGGTAGGGTTTAAAATGAAGCCCCTGTGTGAGAATTTTTTAATATATATATATGTGTGTAGATTATCTTTATTTTTTGAATAAGTGAGGGCTATACAAAAAGGAAATTTGAGTTTTTATGCTTAATGAGGTGTCATAAATAAAAAAAATGCTAGACCTTCTAATCATTTAAAAAAAATGCCAAATTTGTTGACAATACCCAAAATACCCCTCCCATAGTTTTTCTCATCCACTTCCTCTTCTCTCTTCCCTCTCTCTCCTTCAACCCTTTTCTCTCAACTCCATCTCTAAAAAAAATCCATGGATAAGGTAAAATATAATAGAACTCAATGTAACGGCAATTATTCCGCACTTAGGACACTAAAATACTACATTTCTAACATATCTGGGCATGATTTTAGGGTTTTTTGTGATTTTTTTTTCTTTTTCAGATCTGAAACTTTGAAATATGCAAAAAATCGACGTGGTTTGATGGTGCTTGATGCCAACTCGATGGAGCCCTCAAAATCAAGATTTTCATGAAAAAATAGATATTGCTCGATGGTGGTTCGATGATGTTCGATGCGATTCTTGAAAGATACGTATTTTTTCACTCGGGTGTCCGTTTGGGGTGTTTTTTTATTTTTGGTATTTTTTCAAGATCTACACGTTTGAGATGTATATATACACATTTGGGAAATGTAAATCTAAAAAAAATGCAAAATGCAAAACATACCTCATGTTCAAGATATGTTTTGGTATGTTTTCAAGTTCTAAACTTTGAAAATGTGTTTGTAAACATCTAAAATGTGTAGATCTCAAAAAAATACCCAAAATAAAAAAAAATATCCCAAACGGACACTCGAGTGAAAAATTATGTATCTTACAAGAATTGCATCGAATCACCATCGAGCAACGCCAATTTTTTCATGAAAATCTTGATTTTGAAGGCCCCATCGAGCTGGTATCGAACACCATCAAGCAACAATCGAGCAAAGTCAATTTTCTACAAATTTCAAAATTTCAGATTTGAAAAATAACTCAAAAATCATGCCCAACTCGATGGTTACTCGATAGTGTTCGATGCCACCTCGATGGGGCCTTCAAAATAAAGATTTTCATGAAAAAATCGACGTTGCTTGATGGTGTTTCGATGGTTGCTCGATGGTGGTTCGATGATCGCTCGATGATGGTTCGATACAATTCTTGTAAGAGACATAATTTTTCACTCGGATGTCCGTTTGTGGTAATTTTTTTTTTAATTTTGGGTATTTTTTTGAGATCTACACATTTTAGATGTTCACATACATATTTTCAAAGTTTATAACTTGAAAACATACCAAAACATAGCTTGAACATGAGATATGTTTTGCATTTTGCATTTATTTCAAGATTTACATTTCCCAAATGTGTATATACACATATCAAACGTGTAGATTTTGAAAAAATACCCAAAATAAAAAAATTACCCCATATGGACACCTGAGTGAAAGATTACGTTTCTTGCAAGAATCGCATCGAACACCATTGAATCTCCATCGAGCAACATCAATTTTCTCATGAAAATCTTGATTTTGAAGGCTCCATCGAGCTGGCATCGAGCACCATCAAACCACGTCGCTTTTCTGCAGATTTCAAAGTTTCTGATTTGAAAAAAATCGCAAAAAATAACCCAAAAATTATGCCCAGATCTGTTCGAAATATAGTATTTTAGTGTCTTAAGTGACGAATACTTGTCGTTGCATTGAGTTCTATTATATTTTATCTTACCCATGGATTTTTTTTTCTAGAGAGGGAATTGAGAATAATGGGTTGAGGGAGAGAGGGAGAAGAGAGAATAAGAAATGGATGAGAAAAATTATAAAAGAAGTATTTTGAGTATTGTCAAAAGAATTGCCATTTTTAAAAAATGATTTAAATGCATAACATTTTTTTTACTTAAAACTCATTAATAATAAAAACTCAACTTTCCCATACAAAATTATTGGTAAATAGCTCGTGAAAAAAAATATTTATAAAAGAATAAATAACATTTTTTCCCCCCGAACTATGACCACTGTATGATTGTGCTCCCTGAATGATTTCCGATGTTAAAAATTCCTCCCAAACTATACACGTTACTAAAATATGAGACTTCTCTTAGATTTTGTCCTATGTGACTAACGGATTGATGACGTAGTATTTTGTCTGTTGATGTGGCATGTCATGTGTAGAACAATTATCAATTTTGCCCCCAAACTTTGACTACTACCAAATTATACCCCTTTTATAAAAAAAATATATTTTTTCTTAAAAATAATAATTAAATCTTTAATAAATAAAAATTTTAATTATCAACAAATAACCATTTTTTACTTTTTCTTGTATAATATTAATTAAAATTATTTTAGAATGAACATTTAAAATAAATACTAAAACAAAGAAAAAAATTTTAATTAAAAAGGTGGACAAAAGACTTAAATAAATAAATAAAAATTTTAATTTAAGAGGAGGAGGACAAAGGGAAAAAACTTTGTTTTATGATTTATTTTTTAATTTTTATATTAAAATATATTTATTTTATTTTGTAAAAGAAAATAAAAAGTAAAAGAAATATTATTTGCTATTAATTATATTTTTAATTTTTGAGCATTTGAATTTTATTTAATTAATTTGAAACTTTTAGTATTGTTTATTTTTTTAATCTTTTAAAATGATTTTTAATTTTTTTTAAGGATTTAATTATTATTTTTAAAAAGAAAAAAATTAAATTAGTCTTAATAAAAATAGTATAATTTGGTAGTGATGAAAATTTGTGGACAAAATTTTTAATTATTATACACATAATATTACTATATCAAAAGATAAAATACTATATTAGTCACCTAGTATAAAATCGAATAGAAGTCCTGTTTTAGTAATGAGTATAATCCGGGCACGATGATAAAATAGTCATATATTTATTCTTTATAAAATTAGTCGAAGACCCTAAAATTAAGTATATTATTTGTATATTTTTCTTTATAGGGATAAAGTAGAGGAAGAGTGAGAATGGAGCATGGAGCTTCGTCGACTCTGCTGGACGAAGCCGTCGGATCCCTCGCCGGCCGGCTTCTACTCCTCCATGACTCAGTGGAGACTACTGCCGCCTTTCTCCTTCACCACTTCCTCAAGCGCTGTCTCTCTCCTCACTCTTTGAATGCTGTTGTTTTCATCTCCTTCGCTCACCCCTTCTCTCATTATGATCGCATCCTCAGAAAACTCGTACTCTCTTTCTCTCTATATATGTTGTTGTGTGTATGCCTGTTATATACTCGTTTATTTATTGTTGTTTAGTTGAAGTAAATCAAGTTCGATTATTTGTTTATTTATACTTAATTTTAGGGTTTTGTGGATTTGAGAATGTTTTGGGGAAAAAAGATTATGGATTATTTGGGGTGATTGGGAATGGGGTTTTATGCACTTTGTGAATATTAGTTGTTGTGTTGTAATTCTTTCCTACAACACAGAACTCAGCAATGCACAAACACTCCAATACAATAACTAATAAAACTGTTAAAATAATGCAAGAAACAATCGAACAATAAAATTGCTAAGGTAATGCTAAAGCAATTAAAGTCAGCAAAACATAACAGTAAACAATAATGCAGTAAAGTAATCAAAGACACAAGAATTATACAGGTTCGGCCAAACCAAGGACCTACTTCCTGTTCACTCCCCTGAGTAGTCTCTTTTATTGATTTAAGGGATGAAATTACAAAGCTAACAATGTTAGGTGCATCACTAGTCTCAAAACTTCTCCAAGAACTCAATTCGAGTTCTTTCTTGATCTTCTTGAAGTCAATCGGCTGAACTCTTCTTCACAGCTTCACAACCTCTCTATCTAGGCTCTCAACTCACTAATTCAATATGAATTACTGTCCTTTACAATGTGTATCCCGAGCCCCTTTTATAACTAAGACATAGAGAACGAAATGACTAAAATAACCTTGATGCACACTAACTAACTTTAACAACTAACTGTATAAACTAACAGTATGTTAGTTTATCCCTTTTTACTGTGGATTACAATTCCACAAATTCCACCTTAATCCATAGTAAAAAGATCAATAGCTTCAAACTCAGGGAAGTGATCCAGCTTTCTTAAAGAGAGGTTATATTTAGTAGTTCCAAGCAATGTTGGAACTTACTGACTGAGAGAACTTTAGTACCTGCATCTGCAGGATTTTCTTCACTAGGTACCTTTCCAAGTTCTACTTCTCCTTCTTCTATCTTATCTCTGATCCAAAACAATCTGATGTCAATGTGTTTTGACCTCTCATGATAAACTGGATTTCTACAAAGATGAATAGCTGATTGGCTGTCCGAGAACACATTCACCTTGCCTGTTAACAATTGAATCTCATTCAATAATCCTTTGATCCAAACAGCCTCCTTGAAAGCCTCAGTGGTGGCCATGAATTCTGCTTCAGTTGTTGAGAGTGCCACCACTTGTTGCAACTGAACTTTCCAACTGACACAACATCCATTCAGTAAGAAACAGTAGCTAGTTATGGATTTCCTAGTATCTCTATTTGATGCATAATCTGCATCAACATATCCTTCAAGATATACCTTTGTTTCTGACTTGACAAACTGTAAACCAACTTTGGCTGTAGCCTTCAAGTATCTCAGCAGCCATTTCAACCCTTTCCAATGTTCTACTCCTGGATTGGACATGTATCTACTCAACACACTCACTGCATAGGCAATATCTGGCCTGGTGCTAATCATGGAGTACATTACACTCCCAATGGCTTCTGCATAGGGTACTTCCTTCATATCCTTTATTTCTTGATCAGTTTTAGGTGACTGATCTGTTGACAAATTAAAGTGCCCTGCTAGAGGTACATTTACCTCTTTTGAATCTGACATTTTGAACTTCTGAATCACCTTCTTCAGATAACCTTCTTGTGTTAGCATAATCCTCTTTGCATTTCTGTCTCTAATGATATCAATTCCCAGAATTTTCCTTGCAGCCCCAAGATCCTTCATTTCAAATTCACTCTTCAACACATTCTTTAGTCGAGTTATTTGTTGCATATCCTTGCTCATTATGAGCATGTCATCCACATAGATCAACAAGAAAACAACTGAGCTTGAATCCAAATCTGAGAAGTATAGGCAGGTGTCATACTTGGATCTTGTGTACCCCACTTTAGTCACTACTGTATTGAACTTCTTGTACCACTGCCTCGGGGACTGCTTCAATCCATATAAAGACTTCTTGAGCAAACACACTAGTTCACCCCTCTTTGATTCCACCTTGAATCCTTCTGGTTGGGACATAAATATGGTCTCTTCTAATTGACCATTTAGAAATGCTGTTTTTACATCCATTTGCTCAATACTCCATTCAAACTGAATAGCCAAAGCCAGCATTATTCTGATTGTCTTCATCTTGACAACTGGTGAGAATATCTCAGAGTAGTCCACTCCCTCGACCTGTGTGAACCCTTTTGCTACAAGCCTTGCCTTGTAAACCTTTGGCTCCTTCTCAGTTATCCCTTCTTTTACTTTAAATACCCATTTGCAGTCAATAATCTTCTGTCTTTCAGGTTTGAATACCAACTTCCAGGTGTTGTTTTCTTTAAGTGAGTTCAGCTCTTCCATCATGGCCTGTTTCCATTTCTGAGAATCTCTGCTGTTTATTGCCTCTGAGTAGCTTCTTGGTTCTGGTTCTGTTGACTGGTTTGCAATAGAAAGTGCATATGCTATGATGTCTGCCTCTATGTATCTTTCAGGTGCCTTGACATCTCTTCTGATCCTGTCTCGAGCTAGCTGGTAATTACTTAAGTCTTCTTCTTGAGTTTCAGTCTCAATCTCAGGTTCAAAACTCTCCTGTTCATTCAGTTCTATGTTGGGAGGTTCCACCTCAATCTGAACACCAGCTTTGCTTGGTAACTTGTTACCTGAAACATCAGAAACAGAACCTTTCTCATTTCTTTTAAAGGGAAAATCTAACTCATTAAAAATCACATCTCTACTTATTAAAATCTTGTTAGTTTCAGTAGAAAGTAGCCTGTAACCTTTGACCCCAACTTGGTATCCCATTAAAACACATTTAATCGATCTCTTACCAAGTTTGTCTTCAACACTATGTGCATATGCTGCACAACCAAAGGTTCTGAGATGTGCAAGAGATGGTGGTCTTTTACTCCACAGTTCCTCAGGAGTCTTCAGATTAATTGCTCTACTTGGACTCCTGTTTATTAGATAACAAGCAGTATACAAAGCCTCTCCCCAATATTTCTTGGGTAAACCAGATTCAAGTAAAAGACATCTCACTTTATTTAAAAGTGTTCTATTCATTCTCTCAGCAATGCCATTTTGCTGAGGAGTTTTGATTACTGTCCTATGTCTTTGCATACCATTTTTAACACATAAATCAGAGAATTCCTCATTTATAAACTCTAGTCCATTATCAGTCCTAAGTGTTTTTATTTTTAACTCAGTTTGAGTTTCAACATAAACTTTCCAGTTTTTAAACTTGTTTAAACACTCACTCTTATGTTTCAATAGTAGTACCCACACCTTTCTACTATAGTCATCAATAATGGACAAGAAATACTGGTTACCTCCTGGAGTTTTAATCCTGCTTGCACCCCATAAATCTGCATGTATGTATTCCAGCACCTTGTTTGCTCTATAATTGCTGTGAGAGAACTTTAGTCTATGTTGTTTACCCTGTACACAAATCTCACAGAAAGGTAGGTTAGCATGATTATAATTCTGTAATAAACCTTGTTTAGACAACTCAACTAAACCTTGTTCACTTATGTGCCCCAATCGAGCATGCCATAATTTTGAATCTGTTTTGCATTTGCTAACAGCAGCTGCCTGTGCAGGAGGTATGGTCTTTCCATCTAGGAAATATAATCCAAGTCTCTTAATGCCTTTCATGACCAATAATGACCCTTTTGTAATCCTCATAGTCCCTTTACCAGTTCTATACTCATATCCTTCATCATCCAAGGTGCCTAAAGAAATCAAGTTTCTTTTCAAATCTGGAATATGCCTGACTTTGTTTAAAACCTTTATTGTGCCATCTGCATTCCGAATAGCAATATTTCCAATGCCAACAACCTGACATTTATGATCATTGCCCATCATAACACTCCCACCATCTATCTCTGAGTAGTCCATAAACCAGCTTCTATTTGGACTCATGTGGTAAGTACAACCACTATCTAGAATCCACTCTTCATGGTCTCTAAGACCTGAACCTGTGCATGCATCTCCATTGCTCAATTCTGTATTCTTTCTTTGTATGTTGATTACAGCAAATACATCTCCATCTGAGCTGTAAATATCATTAACTACTGCATTCGAATCATTGCTCTTGCTTTCTTCTTCCTTGTCCCTTTTCTTTTTGTTTCTTAATTCCCAGCAGCTTTTGATCAGGTGTCCTACTTTGCCACAATGGTGACATCTTCTGGTCTCTTTTGATCTTGATTTTGATCTTGAATTCCTTCTGTTTCTTGAGTTGTTTCTCCATGGTTGTCTGCCTCGAGTGATCAAAGCCTCATCTATCTTTGACTCCTGTTTTGCAGCCTTCTGCCAGTTTAATTCAGCATCTCTCGATCTGAGAGTGCTCATCACATCTTCAAGAGTCAAGGTATCCCTGCTATACATTATAACAGTCTTCATCTCCTTGAATTGTTCGGGTAAACCATTCAGAACAATCACTGCTTGATCTTCCTCTTTTATGACCTCTCCCATGTTAGTCAATGATAGAACAATCTTGTTCAAATCATCTAAATTCTGTTCAAGTGAAACAGTAGCATTCATCTTGAAACCATAAAATTTACCTTTCAAGAAGATCTTTGTTGCAGTGGACTTTGCCATGTACAATTGATTCAATTTGTTCCAGATTCCTAGAGCCGTTTTCTCTCCAATAACTTGCCTCAGTACATTGTCTGCCAAATTCATGATGATTGCTGATCGAGCTTGTTTCATCACAGTGTCAGTCTCCTTCTTCTTTACTGCATCAGTTTCTTTCTCAGATTTCTCAGTGACCTCTTCCAATGCTGAATCGAGTTTTTGGTAGATCAATATGGCCATCATCTTTTCTTTCCACAGACTAAAGTCCCCTGATCCATCAAATTTCTCTAGGTCGAATCTTGTTGAAGATGAAGCCATCTTTATGCAATTCTTGAATCTTCACAGCTGAGTTCTTTTCTTTTCTTTGAATCTAGAACCTGTCTCTGATACCACTGTTGTAATTCTTTCCTACAACACAGAACTCAGCAATGCACAAACACTCCAATACAATAACTAATAAAACTGTTAAAATAATGCAAGAAACAATCGAACAATAAAATTGCTAAGGTAATGCTAAAGCAATTAAAGTCAGCAAAACATAACAGTAAACAATAATGCAGTAAAGTAATCAAAGACACAAGAATTATACAGGTTCGGCCAAACCAAGGACCTACTTCCTGTTCACTCCCCTGAGTAGTCTCTTTTATTGATTTAAGGGATGAAATTACAAAGCTAACAATGTTAGGTGCATCACTAGTCTCAAAACTTCTCCAAGAACTCAATTCGAGTTCTTTCTTGATCTTCTTGAAGTCAATCGGCTGAACTCTTCTTCACAGCTTCACAACCTCTCTATCTAGGCTCTCAACTCACTAATTCAATATGAATTACTGTCCTTTACAATGTGTATCCCGAGCCCCTTTTATAACTAAGACATAGAGAACGAAATGACTAAAATAACCTTGATGCACACTAACTAACTTTAACAACTAACTGTATAAACTAACAGTATGTTAGTTTATCCCTTTTTACTGTGGATTACAATTCCACATAAACACAATTGCTTTACAAGCAAATCAATAAATTGTTATTATAATCAAGTACCGAGTTTTTATTCTTAGCAAAAAAAGTAAGGAGTTTTTATGTATGCATTATATAAGCTTTTATCTAAAATAGCAAGACAATTTTAGTGGGCAAACTCAAATTTTAAAATGATTATATGCATAAACACATATCTATACTTACTTAATATAAATAGGTACATTTGTTTATTGAAGGTTTCACGCACCAATATTACAAATTATTCATTCTTAGTGTGAGAAACGTCGAAGTTAGCATCTCAACAATCTTCACGCATGCGTGTCATGTTATATATATGTGTGTGTCTATCTGTCGTATTTGAATTATTTTTTATATTTTTCTCTGGATTGATATCTGAATTTGGTCCTCGTATCAGGGTTGCAACTTAGCTGCTCAAAGGGACAATAATAGATTCTTCTTTTTTGACATGCTTATGTGGGAATGTCCAGGTGAGGAATTCAGGTATAAATAAGCTTTCTCTACCCTTTCACTGTCGTAACTGAGTGTAGACTGTTGAAACTTTAAAATGGTAAAGTAATGGGATCGTCGAAGTATTTAGAAGTTAGAATTAGGCATGTACGTGAATAGTCCTGTTATAAGCACCTTGATTAACTCTCATATTGTTTTTTTCGGGTCAACATAGCAATTTTATGTGATTCTTCAACGAACCTTGTTAGTTGTAAGTGAAACCTTTTTGCTTCTGAGGATTCAACCTTTTCAAAGGATAAAAGGTGATAGTTTTTCTTCTCTAGTTTTTGTTTTTGATGGAACTACTAATTGATTCTTCAGATGAAGCAGAAGAAGAAAAGAGGAGAAGTGCACTGGTAACTCTTTTTGGAAAAATTCAGAAGGTTATAAGTGCCTTACCTCAAGAAAGGAAGAGCTCTGTTACCATTATGATAGATGATATTTCTCTTATGGAGGTGGCTGCAAGAGGATCTATGAATCTTGTCATAGACTTTCTACATTACTGTCACACTTTAACATCTGAACTTGTAAGACATGTCAACCATTGCCCTGCATTGTTTACCTGTAATGGTTTCTCTTTTTTGGGTTGTGTTATTAATGCTTTCTTTGCATTTCCCTTCATAGGGTTGTTCTTTAGTTGCACTGAACCATGAAGATATCTATTCGAGCACCGAGAGGCCAACACTTGTTTTACAAATGGAGTATCTGGCAGGAATTCTGATAAAAGCCGAGCCGTTGACCACTGGGTTGGCCAAAGATGTGCATGGACAGGTAAATATGGTGCTGTAAAATTTTATATGTCCTATTATTAGATTTTATATGGATTAGCCGTTAGCACCAAAATAGCTTCCCAAACTTGAAGTTCAGAATTATCATTATGTCAAAAAAAAACCTTTTATAACAACCATTTTTGTTCTTGATGTTGTTGCCATATAGAAAGTTCTCGCTATTAGTTTTATCAATAAATCCTTACAATCTCTATCCTTGTATCAATTACATGGTGCTAACAGTAACATTTAGTTTTTACTACCAAGATTTTATCTAGAGATGTTTACAACTTATTTAACAAAAGTTTGGATTGGATCCTTTATTGTTGCAGTTGAAAGTTCTGAACAGGGGTACGTATGATGGGGCTGAATCAAAAGACAGAATACATAATTTTCACTTCAAAGTGAAGGAAAATTGTGTAGAGTTATTCTTTCCGGGGAGCAGAACTTGAGGAATACATTTGGTTACATACTGGATATGGTAACCAAATATAGTTAATTACTTCTGGCATATTCGAGTATTACAAGAAATCCAATATAGTTCATTAAAATGGTGACTGGTGGATAATCCAAAATAGAAATCCAGAACTTGAATTTAATGTTTCAAATCATGTGCCGTGCTACTTGAAAATGATTTACTTTAGTATGCAAACTTTGATTTCAGATGTTGGCCGACTCCATTCAATTAGCATCTAAATGGATAAATGATGATTTATGAGGTTGGGCCAACTTGTTAAAGCTACTTGTTCGGCCCAGTTTGTAGTAGTTGCTCTATCTTTAAGGTGACATTCTGGATTCCTTTCAAGTAACCATTTTCATGAGCTACATTCAACACTGTAACTGCGCTTAAAAATATACATTTTGACAAGTGCAATTCTCAGCTCCACCATAAATTTCTCTTTTTGTTTGCTTGTTTTTGTTATATATATGCTGCGCCTATCCAACAATGATATATGTACTAGTACGAATGCATAGTTTTATTTATAGAATTTATTAATTGTTTTGTTTAGTTTTATTTATAGGATTTGTTATTATTTTTATTAAATTTATATTAATATTATATAAATTTTGAAACAAATATTCTATTTTAATTAAATAATTTATTTATTTTTGTTTGAGTTGTTTGTTTTAGTTTTTAAATTTGAGAGTGACAATATAAGAAATTATATATTATATGTTTAATGTAATATTAAATATTATAAGTGAACTTCAAATGTAAGTTTCTTGTTAGTTTTTTTTTTAAAAATAATTTATTTCTAATTTATAGTAGATTATATTATATGTTTAATATGATATTATTATAATAAGTGAGTTTAAGTTTAATTATATTTTATTTAAGTTGTAAAATGTATTATTATTTTAAATTTATTATTATTATAAAATATTCTAAAAATATCTTATTTTAATTTGTTTAATTATTTATTATTTTTAAATAATTATCGTTGTAAAATATCTCAAAAATAATCTATTTTAATTTTTTTAATTATTTATTTTATTTTGTTTAAATATAAGAATATTTTGTTAAAGTTAACATTAAAAAAATAAAATATCGTTAAAACAAAAAATTTCCGTTATCTACTCACTTATTATATAGAAGAGATTTATATGTAATATTTGCTTTTCTCGTTGGTGAAAATAAAATCTCAAAACCATGTCCGAAATATCATTTTTGGTGATGTGGCAAAATGATTTTTTTTAATTTCAAGTTATTTTCTCATTAGGCTAAGATTAATTTAAAAAATATTAAATATGTGATTAGAAATTATTATGACTCATTTATTATTTTTTTAATTTTATTTTCAATTTACTTATTTTATTTAGATAATTTTATTATATTTTATTTAGTATTTTTTAATTTATTTACCTTATTTAGATGATTTTATAATTTATAATTTATTTAATTTAATTTATGTTAAACTCATTTATAATATATAAAGATATCAGGAGTGTTTTAATGGTAGGAGCTAGAAAAATAAGCGTACCAATGCACCTTTTTTGTGTTCTCCTACCATGAATAATTTTTGGCACAATTTTTTTATAACTATGTATGTTGTAGTTATTTAGAACATGCTACAAATATTTACAAAATTCAGAATAATTTACAGTATCGAAAACTAGATTCAAACATGTTTTCCATGCGCATAAAACAAATTAGTCACGCGTGCAATGATCTGTTTGTATCTTGTTTCGGCACTGTAAAATTTTCCAAAATTTGCTGGATGTTCTAAATAACTAGAATAAACACAGATATAAAAAAATTGCACTAAAAATCATTCACGGTAGGGGAACAAAAAGAAAAATCTTATATATTATATATATTTGCATGATGGCATTCCTGACACACCTAACATGTTTGGAAGTTATTTTGTGAAAAATTACTAAAAATATATTTTACAAAATATTATTTAAAAATTATATACATTTATCCGGTATAAAACACTACATTTCTAATTTTTTTTACATATTTATAATAAAGTAAAACATTAAAATGTACATTTTAAAACTTTTAATTATATTTATAAAATTTTAAATTTAGTACACAATCATTCCTAATATAATTAAAACAATAATTTTGTTTTCATTTAAATGGAGTCTTTCTAATCTCTAACAAATTTTCACCGGAAAAAAAATCATATAATATGAAAGTAAGATTGTTCTATTATTGAAATAAATTTTTCATAAATTTATCATTAAGATTCTATGTAATGTTTATTTTTATTTGTTATCGTAGTCTAATGGTATTACATCTCCCCTAACAAAGAGAAGGTCTCAATTCAAATGCCCTCTCCCCATTGTCAAAAAAAAATATTTTCATTTAATTATCTATATTTATTAAGAATTATCCAATTTGTTATATAAAACTTCTTTTTTGTGAGGAATAATTTTAACTTTATTCAGAGAAAAATTAGAAGATAAAAAGTACAAAATTGAAAGAGGATTATCCTCTGACCAACACAAACTCCTTGTCTAGCCAAAGAGCATATGTAGATATTCTCATAAATTTAGACAAAATAGTTTACATATGATAATAATAAAACAATTGCTTTTGATAATTTGAAATAATGTTCAAAGCCATCAAATGAAAGTGAAACTCAAAAAAGCTACCCTCAAAAGAAAACAAAAGCTTCATTTGTAAGACCGATAAGATACCTGCAACACAAAATAATCAAATATTAGAAACTATTAATGAAATTAAGTTAAGAATTCTTTTAGAAAATAGAATACTCAACCAAAGGACCTTCACTTAGCCCTAAGTAAATTTGTTAGGAATTGTATTTATTATTATTCGGATAGAAATTAGAATAGAGTACAAATAGGGGTGGAGGAATTTCCTCCAACCAGCAAAACTTGTCATCTAGTCTAAGAGCATGCTTAGCCAATACATGAGTCGCACTATTAAACTGAGGACAAACATGAGAATGAGATGCGCTTGAAAGTTAGACAATAAAGCTCTAATATCAGCAAAGATAAAACCAAGTTCATTATTGTAGATTGTGTTATTGTTTAAAGCCAAAACAAGCGAAGGAGAATTAGAAGAAACTATAGCTAATGAAAGGCCCTTTGGTTAGATTCGTATAATAAGTAATTCTAAACCAAATTGTTTCTTATATAAGATTCAAGGATCTAGCTATCTTTTGATATTAGTCCAAATCAATTGAAATTTTTAAAAAGACACATTAATACCTTTCAAAGGTTTTGATAAGGTTGTCAATACTTTTTTATCTGAGGAAAAAATAATTACTCTAAAACCTATCATATTTGTATGATTTGAGATCGCAACATCAACAAACAAAGTAAACAGATGATGTCCTGAATCCTCTTTTCTTTGATTTGAAATTTTTTGATGTAAAACAGTTTGTTCAGTCAGAATTTGTGCAGTTTTAATTGTCTCATAATATTGTTATCCACTGAATCATCTGGTATGGATGTCTTACTGGTTGTCCATGTGTTCTTTTATTCCTTTCAAACCATATGGCTCATGCTACAATCAATATTTTATGAAAAGATTCTTTTTCTAAGATTTTTGAAGCATAAAATAGAATTTCTTTGAAGGAAATGTCTTCTTTCCTATGTGAGAAGAAAATGTAGTCCTCATAATACCAAACTTCTTTGGCGGATGGGCACCAGAAAACCGCATGCGCATTAGAATCAACCCTAAAAACATAAATTGAACAAACACTAAGAGTTGTGATACTTCGATTATATAGGCTCATTAGGGCTGGTAAAATTTCTTGGAAACTTCTCCATGCAAAGTGTAAAATTTTGCATGGAGTATTTAATCCCCAAAAGGATTTCCACCATTTAGATAACACTTGACTTGATGATGAGGGTAAAGAACAATCTTTAGATTTAGCTACATTGTATCTACTTTTTACAATGTAGTTTCCATGCTTTGTATAGTGCCTCTGAATGTTCAAATGGAGTTAAATGTATGGCTAAAATATGTCGAACATCCAAGGAAATGAAAAGTTGTTGAACTAGTGTGATGTTTCATTTTCCTTGTCTTTCCAAGAGATCAGAAACTCTTAGAAGATCAGAGAATTTCGTTAAACTGGGGAGGAATGATGCATGTCTTAGTATCCAAGGATCATTAAACGCTGAAGTATCTCTCCCATTACCTATTCGTTGTCTCAACCCCTTCTATAACAAATCCTTGCCATGCCAATGAAAGATAGTGGCCTTCTCTAGCCTCCAAAATACTTGTATGTTGGTAGTATCTCGCTTTAAGCACTTGAGCCATAAGAGATGAATGGTTAATTAGTAAAAGCCATGCATGTTTTGCAAATAATTCTTGATTAAATTGAATAAAGCCTCTAAAGCCTATACCTATAACGCCAAACTGACTAAATTTTAAATATGAACAATATTTGAATAAAACTGACAAATATACAATAATATGCGAAAATTTTCTAGTGGATCTTTTAATCAAAACATGCACAAGGTCAGATCTGAGTTTAAAGCAAAAATGTAGATCATGAACTTTAACGAAAATGACATCCATTGGTCTTTCATTACAAAATTACAATCATGATAAAAATAGCATATAACTCTATGGCGTTCTCGATCTTTGTTCTTCCATCTGGCTTTCCACAAGATCCACACTTCTGTTCTGGATCGATCTCAACTCACCACACAACATATAAGACATTCACTAATTTATTGCAGGGGGAAAGGTAAGGGGTGAGCTAAGTAAGGAAAGTAAACCAAACACATAACATTCTCATAAACATATCATAACATAAAAATAAACATCATCATCATCATAAGAATCATCGTTATAAACATAAGTATCATCATTATAAACATAAACATAAACATAAACATAAACATAAACATCACCATACATATCATCATTATGAAAAACCTATACACGCACTACACACATAAATGGGAGAGATAAATATGAGGAAGCACTGGATCCTCTATGCGATCACTTTGGTCAAAACTATGGCAACCTTTGTCCATCTTTTAACTTCCCAAGTACGTGCCCTAAAACCATTTAGCATACAACATGCATTCCATAAACAATAACAATCACGCAAACATGTTATACACTCCTTACATTGGCATGTGTGTGGAGTCTTTGAAAAAGAAAGTGATTCTGCTTAACGATCAAAGCCTATCCATAAAATAATAATAACCTTATTTAGATAATATCATGCTTACATAGCTAAGTTACACGCCCAAAATCTCCTTTGCATGAGCCATGCAACACGTAGCTTTATTTCATAAATCAATAATATACCATTCACATAAATCAAACTTATCCTAACACAAACACTAATCAACCTTTGAAAATAATAAAGACACCTTAAGTTGATGTGTAGGTCGAGCCACTATGAAGCACCACCACCTTAGAGATTTTGAATCCTAGACATAAGAACCACACCTCTCCAGTAACCATCAAAAGAACAAGAAGAGAATGAACTTGAAGACTAAACCATAAAATCAATATTTTACCTTAAACCTTATGTGCAAACTCGAGCCCTAGATCTTGAGCTCCACCTCTCGGTCTCCACTCTCTTTCTTCTCTTTATTTCTCATGCCCACTCTTTTCATCTTTCTCTCTAGCCCACGTAATGGAGAAAAGAGAAGTGAGTCTTTTCTTTGTATAGGCTCCAAATGACTTAGCCACCAATTCTACATTAAATGGTAATTGATCCTAATTACCAAATCATCATAAAATCTTGATTTCATAGCATTGATCACTCCCACTATTTTCTCTAATTTGTCTCAAGAATATAGTCATCTTTTAAAGCCAAGTTCTTGATTGATTTTCAAATCTCCATGATTTTTGAAATCACTAACTAACAATCAACCATAAATGCTAATTGATCTTAAATTTCTTATAACCATTAACACACTTGATTCCATTCTTAATTACTATCATAAAGACTACAAACCTAGCTTACTTCTTGCACCAAGTTCATGATTCCACATCCAATCACCATGATTCTTGAAATCCTTTCCTTCATCACCTTAATTTCGAAATCACTAACAATAGAAAGAAAAATTACTGTTTGATCATCCTTTATTGCCTTGATATTAATCACACTTAAATGAGTAATAATCCTGTCACGACCCAAAATCACTAATATGGCTTAAGGGCCTTGATTAGTGCACTGGGAAGGCATAATTGGCTTAGGTCTGAATTTATTGACTTAATGCGTAATTATATGATAAACATGATTGTATTGATTATATGAATGTAAATGTGGTTAAATGTTATATCTGTGAGAACC
Organism: Humulus lupulus; assembly: GCF_963169125.1. Lineage (NCBI taxonomy): Eukaryota > Viridiplantae > Streptophyta > Magnoliopsida > Rosales > Cannabaceae > Humulus > Humulus lupulus. Next base: position 57,203,871 of record NC_084798.1, on the reverse strand, counting down.
ACATTATTATGTGGGTAGATTTGCAGTGTGCGACTTGAGGCGATCCTAGGGAGCCAGCTAGTAGGAAGTCACAACAGGGCTTAATATTTGACTTTGGATAAGTCAGGGGTATTTTAGGTATCGGGTAGTTATTTAGAATATCGGGTTATGGAAATAAATATATGGAGATATATTTGAGGAAAGAAAGCTTAGGCGAGAATATTGGGGAAATTTACCGTTTTACCCTCGGGGACGTTTCCGGTACCCCGAGCCTCGGAATTGACATAACTGGCTAGGATTAGACTAAGTTAATGAAAAGCAGAAGAATAAAACTCAAACCGACCTTCTCAGCTCTTCTCTTCTCTTCATTCTCTTTTCACTTTCAAGAAACTACGGAAAATCTAAGGGAAATCAGCTGGAAAACTCTATGTTTGAGCTGAATTCATGAAGGTTTAGCTTAGTTCAGACTAAGGGTCACTCAACCAAGATTAAGGTAAGAATTGAGTTGTGTTTTTGGGTGTTAGAACTCTGAGTTTTTGGCTGAATATTAAGGTGTTTATGATTTTGATGTTTAAGGGCTGAATTGAAGGTAAGTGCTTGGGTTTTAGCTCAGAGGTTGTCAAGGAAGTGGTTCAGCAAAAGAGGTAAGCTTCAATTCGTAATTCAGAGGTTAAAATTAGAGTTTTGCATGACTGGTTTTGGTGTTTTGAGTTGCTGAGTTTCAGAAATCAAAATGGAATTTTAGTAGGGTTTTAAGCTGGATTTCTGTTGGATTATGCTGTTAGAATCATGTTAAAAGTTTTGTGATTAATGAATTTTGAACTAGGGTACTTTGGGATGGTTTTGAATGGGGTTAGGATGCTAGAAATGGTGGATTTTCTGTGCACGAAGGAGAGGGTCGCGGCTCTGTTCTAGAGCGCTGCGGCCCTACGAAGCAAGAGAGCCAGGGAGGCTCGGCCAAGGGAGAGCGCTGCGACGCCATTGGGCAGGGCCGCGACGCGTGTCTGCTTGCTGGGGGGCTTTGGGCTTTGGTTTAGGGGCGGACCGCGGCTAGGTTTCAAGGGCCGCAGCCCTTAGGTACGTTCTTGATCATTTGGGGATTTTAAGCGCGGGAATCTAGTTTAGGGGGCTCGGGATCGATTTCACCACCGTGCTTGGTGGAATTCAATTTCTCAGAAGCTAGTATTGTACCCGAAAACCTTTATTTGAATATTAATGGAATCCATTACCTTGGTTGTGACTAGGTGTTAAAGCTAGGGCTCAGGAAACAGATCGTGCTCGAGGAACGTCGCTCGTAATCAATGAACGTAGAAATTAAAGGTGAGAAAACTGCACCCGGTTGTATATTTGTAATGGGAATAAGGGCTCCCTAATATGTATGCTTGAAAGGATGGTATTATGCCATGTAAACAGTAAACCAACGACCTAAGAGTGATAAGGGTTACACTAGCGCACAGGGCGCGGCTTGGCCACTGGTAGTCGAGGACAGCTTATTATGCATTGAGCTCGGTTTAAGCGGGCCGGAGTTAGTGGGGTAAACAGAGGGTGCGACCTAAATTGTCAGCCCTGACTATTATGTGACCTGATTGTTATTTGTGATTAGTTGCGTCATTGGTTCTGAATAGGTGCTGAGTGGTTAATGTGGAATATTAAGTGTTTGATCATGCTTAAAGGATTGATTATCTATTATTGTTGTTTGTGTTGCATATTATGTTTTCTTGCTGGGCCTTGGCTCACGGGTGCTACGTGGTGCAGGTAAAGGGAAGGGCAAACTTGACCAGCCCTGACTTGGAGAGCTCTGTGAGCTGAATGTACATGACCAGCTGCTCAACCGCCATGGTTGGGGGAAAGGCAGGAACATGAGAACTAGAAACGTCTGTTTTGCCTTAGAATGGATGATGGTTGTCTGTATTTTGGAGATTCTGTAAACCAACTTTTAAATACTGTTTTTTTTTTTGGGATCCCATGTGTAAAACTGTTTAATTATATAAAGTGTAACTTTTGAGACCAAAACCTTTTTAACCCTAGCACATTCATGGTTAGTGACACATTTTTAACTAAAAGACTTGATTAGCAAGTCCTGCACCTTTATAAGTACACAGTGTAGCGTTCTTGGCTATCCAGGGCATTACAACTTGGTATCAGAGCGTCCTAGGTTTAAGGGTTCCTGAAGACCGGCTGGACATGTACATTCGCTGCTAGAGACAAGCTCGATTCAGGGTTTGGTAATGTGTATAGGTGCTTATATGCTTATATGCCTGAAATGAGTTATGAATGTTGTTGTTTATTGGATTAATAGGAAGCATGAGATACTGATAGGGCCTGGCCCTTGACTGTTGTATGAAAATATTAAGGCATGCTTATCAGCATCACAGTGCATGTAAATGAATATTTGAATGATTAACTGTATATTGTTTATTGGTGAATGCTTTTATCTTAGTTGTGGTGTGGTAATGTTGGGGCATGCTTATCAGCAATCGATGCATGTGGATGAATGCCTATATTTTGAATGTTTGTGATTAGTTATGTTCCTTTGATGGGTTTTGGAGAAGTTTTTACCCTGTCATCATGGTCTGACTGTTGAGTCGTTGATTGCAGATTGACTTGGATAGCTATGCGTCCAAGAAAATCTACGCGACTAGCCGACACTAGGTTTGGGACCGGGGGTGATGACCAGGGCTCGATTCCTCCGCTAGTCCCTGAGAACTGGCAGCAACTTATGGCAGATATGCAGGCTCGATTACAGAGCCAGGATGAACAGATTCACCTATTGCGACAACAGGCTCCATCAGGGAGCGCTGCCTCTATTGTACCACCTGCAGTGGTACCAACTGTACAGTCTGGGGAGGTTGGAAATAGGTGGGAGCCGTTATATGAGTGGTTTAGGAAGCAGCAACCTCCAATATTTGAAGGGGGACCTGATCCACTGAAGGGCGAGCAATGGCTGACTATGATTACTACTATCCTGGATTTTATAAGGATAGAGGGACATGACAGAGTGGCCTGTGCCACGTATATGTTGAAAGAGGATGCCTGCATCTGGTGGGAAGTGGTTTCACAGACCAGGGATGTCACTACTCTGAGTTGGGAAGGCTTTAGAGACATGTTTAGCCAGAAATACTACAATGTTGCTGTTAGGGAAGCAAAAGTTAATGAGTTTGTGGGTTTGGTGTAGGGCAATATGACTGTTACAGAGTATGCCCTAAAATTTGACAGGCTTGCGAAGTTTGCACCAGATCTTGTGCCCACTGATGCTGCTAGGCAAGATAGATTTATCAGGGGGCTTAATGCTATGATAGCCCGGGATGTCAGGATTACAACGGTACCTGGAGGAACAACTTATGCCCAGGCCGTTGAGAAGGCTCTTACCGCTGAGGAAGCGGAGAACAAGATTTGAAGGGAAAGTGCAGTGAGGCGCGAGGGCCGCAGAGTGGTGCCTCCTTATTCAGGGACAGGTAGGGGTGGAGGACCCAGTGACTTCAAGAGAAAGACTCCTGACACTTCGACTACTGCTGGTCCTGACAGGAGGGGTCGGGGTGGTCAGGGTGGCCATCAGGGTGGTGGTGAGGCATGGCAGACCTATCCAGAGTGCTCGAGGTGTAGGAGGCGTCACCTGGGCGAATGTCGGGCCAAAGCTTGTTTTGTGTGCGGAACAGTGGGGCATCTCAGGAAAGACTGCCCAACAGTGAAGAAAGGTGAAGCAGGGAAAGTGGATAGCTTGACTCCAGCTCGAGTAATCACTTTGACGCAGGCAGAGGCCGAGGCTAGTCCCTCGGTAGTGATAGGTCAGCTTTCTAGCGCTGGCTCTCCTTTTACTGTATTGATTGATTCTGGTGCTACACATTCCTTTGTTTCTAGTAAAGTGATTGATAGATTGTGTAGACCTAACGAATATCGGACTGCGGGGTTTAGGACTTTGTTGCCTACAGGGGAACTGGTAATTTCTAGGAGATGGATTAGGACACTGCCAGGGATGGTTGATAGTAGGGAACTTTCGGTGGATTTGATTGAGTTAGACATGGAGGATTTTGACATGATTCTGGGGATGGACTAGTTGGTCAGATATGGGGCTACTATTGACTGCAGGAAGAAGATGGTGACTTTTGAGTCGAGGGCGAGGGTCCTTTTGTTTTTGTGGGTGCGGTATGTGGACCCCGCGTACCCATGATTTCAGCGTTGAGAGCCAGAGACTTGTTGCAGGGGGATGCATAGGTTTTCTGGCCAGTGTAGTGGATACCACTAGGGTTATGCCGGCAGGGCTGGGAGAGACCAGATTGGTGTGTGAGTTTTTGGACGTATTTCCTGAGGATCTACCAGGGTTGCCGCCGCACAGGGAGATTCAGTTTGAGATTGAGTTAGCACCGGGACAGAACCAGTATCATGGAAACCATACAGAATGGAACCAGTTGAGTTGAAGGAACTAAAGATACAGTTGCAGGAGCTTCTGGATCTGGGTTTCATCAGACCTAGTTACTCACCATGGGGCACTCCAGTGTTATTTGTTAAGAAGAAGGACGGGACTTTGAGGATGTGTATAGACTACCGAGAATTGAACAAGTTGACTATAAAGAATAAGTACCCTCTACGAAGGATTGATGACTTGTTCGATCAGCTGCAGGGAAATATGGTGTTCTCAAAGATTGATCTACGATCTGTTTATCACCAGATGAGGATCAAAGATGAAGATATATCGAAGACGGCCTTCCGGACGCGATATGGGCACTATGAGTTCTTGGTCATGTCTTTCGTTTTGACCAATGCCCCGAAAACTTTTATGGATTTGATGAATAGGGTGTTCAAGGACTTCTTAGATCAGTTTGTCATTGTCTTCATCGACGACATTCTAGTATACTCCAGTTCAGAGGTAGAGCATGAACAACATCTTTGACAGGTTTTACAGAGGTTAAGGGAGCATCAGTTGTATGCCAAGTTTAAGAAGTGTGAGTTTTGGTTGCCAGAGGTGACTTTCCTTGGGCATATAGTTGGTGCAGAAGGGATTAAGGTGGATCCGTCCAAGGTGGAAGCAGTGAGAGATTGGCCGAGGCCAATGAACGCCTCGAAGGTGCGAAGTTTCCTTAGGTTGGCAGGTTATTACATGCGGTTTGTGGAGGGATTCTCAAAGATCGCTTCACCAATGACAAAGTTGACAAGAAAGAATCAGAGGTTTGCTTGGTCAGAGAGGTGTGAGAACAGTTTCCAAGAGTTGAAGCGACGACTTATTTCTGCACCTGTACTGAGTCTTCCTTCGGAGGAAGGAAAGTTTGTGGTTTACTGTGATGCATCGAGGATGGGTTTAGGCTGCGTGCTGATGCATAATGAGAAAGTTATAGCCTATGCATCGCAGCAGCTGAAGGAGTATGAGCAGCGGTATCCCACTCATGATTTGGAGCTGGCGGCAGTGGTATTCGCACTGAAGGTTTGGTGGCATTACTTGTATGGAGAGAAGTGTGAGATATACACAGACCATAAGAGTTTGAAATACTTCTTCACTCAGAAGGATCTAAACATGAGACAGAGGCGTTGGTTAGAGCTGGTTAAGGATTATGACTGCGATAACCTTTACCACCCGGGGAAAGCCAACGTGGTGGCGGATGCATTGAGCCGGAGGGGCCCAGGACAGTTGTATAGTTCCACCCAGATCTCAAGGGAGTTAGCAGATGAAATGACTAGAGCAATGATAGAATTGGTGGTGGGCCAGTTAGCTAATATTACCTTGCAATCGACCTTGCTAGAGAGGATTAAGGAGGGACAATTGGTGGATGCGCAGTTGCAGGAAGTTAGGCAGCATGTTTTAGCGGGGACAACTAAGGATTATTCCATCTCTGAGACTGGTATGCTTCGATATCAAGGGAAGATTTGTGTTCCAGTAGATGAGGGGATCAGACGAGAGATACTGGATGAGTCTCACACTACGCCATACTCGCTTCATCCGGGTACATGAAGATGTATCAGGATCTACGAACATTATACTGGTGGCCCGGGATGAAGAAGGATGTGGTTGAGTATGTGTCTAGATGTTTGACACGTCAGCAGGTAAAGGCTGAGCATCAGCGACCAGCGAGATTGCTTCAGCCTTTGGGTATCCCAGAATGGAAGTGGGAGGACATCACGATGGATTTTGTGGGAGGACTACCTAGGACGGTGGGACTTTGTGACTCGGTGTGGGTGATAGTAGACAGATACACCAAGTCAGCTGATTTTCTGCCGGTGAAGTCGACCTATACAGTGGAACAGTATGCAGAGTTGTATGTGAGGGAGATAGTTCGTCTCCATGGGCTTCCAAAGTCTATTGTGTCTGATCGAGATCCTATCTTTACCTCTAAGTTTTAGGGAGCTCTACAGAGAGCTATGGGGACCCAGCTAAAGTTTAGCATAGCTTTTCATCCTCAAACTGATGGAAAGATTGAGAGGACGATTCAGGTGTTAGAGGACATGCTTAGGGCGTGTGTGATTGATTTCGAGGGGTCTTGGAGTAAGTATCTACTGTTGATTGAGTTATCATATAACAACAGTTATCAATCCACGATTGGAGTGGCTCCTTATGAAATGCTATATGGGAGAAAGTGTAGATCACACATTTATTGGGATGAGATGGGTGAGAGGAGGAACTTAGGGCCAGATATGGTTCAGAAGGCTAATGAGGCTATTGAGAAGATTCTAGCCAGAATGCTTGCTTCGCAGAGTAGACATAAAAGCTACGCTGATCCTAAGCGTAGGAATGTGGAATTCTAGGTTGGAGACCACGTGTTTCTGCGAGTCTCACCATTGAGAGGGGTAAGGAGATTTGGAGTAAAGGGCAAGCTGAGCCCCCCAGTTTGTTGGACCTTTCGAGATCCTAGAAAGGATTGGACAGGTGGCTTACAGGTTGGCCTTGCCACCGTCACTGTCACGAGTTCATGATGTATTCCATGTCTCCATGTTGTGAAAGTATGTTTCAGATACAACATATGTGCTGAAGTATGAGGACTTGGAGTTATAGACAGATTTTTCCTATGAAGAGCGATCAGTCCAGATTTTGAATCGGAAGGACAAAGTTTTACGGAATAAGACAATTCCGTTAGTTAAAGTGTTGTGGAGAAATAACAAGGTCGAGGAAGCGACTTGGGAGTTAGAGTCAGCGATGCGGGACCAGTATCCCGACCAATTCAGGTAAATTTCGAGGACGAAATTCTCAGTAGGAGGGGATAGTTGTAACGACCCAAAATCACTAATATGGCTTAAGGGCCTTGATTAGTGCGCTAGGAAGGCATAATTGGCTTAGGTATGAATTTATTGACTTAATGCGTAATTATATGATAAGCATGCTTGTATGATTATATGAATGTAAATGTGGTTAAATGTTATATCTGTGAGAACCACATTATTATGTGGGTAGATTTGCAGCGTGTGACTTGAGGCGATCCTAGGGAGCCAGCTAGCGGGAAGTCACAACGGGGCTTAATATTTGACTTTGGATAAGTCAGGGGTATTTCAGGTATCGGGTAGTTATTTAGAATATCGGGTTACGGAAATAAATATATGGAGATATATTTGAGGAAAGAAAGCTTAGGCGAGAATATTGGGGAAATTTACCGTTTTACCCTCGGGGACGTTTCCGGTACCCCGAGCCTCGGGATTGACTTAACTGGCTAGGATTAGACTAAGTTAATGAAAAGTAGAAGAATAAAACTCAAACCGACCTTCTCAGCTCTTCTCTTCTCTTCTCTTCCTTCTCTTTTCACTTTCAAGAAACTACAAAAAATCTAAGGGAAATCAGCTGGAAAACTCTGTGTTTGAGCTGAATTCATGAAGGTTTAGCTTAGTTCAGACTAAGGGTCACTCAACCAAGATTAAGGTAAGAGTTGAGTTATGTTTTTGGGTGTTAGAACTCTGAGTTTTTGGCTGAATATTAAGGTGTTTATGATTTTGATGTTTAAGGGCTGAATTGAAGGTAAGTGCTTGGGTTTAGCTCAGAGGTTGTCAAGGAAGTGGTTCAGCAAAAGAGGTAAGCTTCAATTCGTAATTCAGAGGTTAAAATTTGAGTTTTTCATGACTGGTTTTGGTGTATTGATTTGCTGGGTTTCAGAAATAAAAATGGAATTTTAGTAGGTTTTTAAACTGGATTTCTGTTGGATTATGCTGTTAGAATCATGTTAAAAGTTTTGTGATTAATGGGTTTTGAATTAGGGTACTTTGGTATAGTTTTGAATGGGGTTAGGATGCTAGAAATGGTGGATTTTCTGGGCATGAAGGAGAGGGTCGCGGCTCTGTTCTAGAGCGCTGCGGCCCTACGAAGCAAGAGAGCCAGGGAGGCTCGGCCAAGGGAGAGCATTGCGACGCGTGTCTGCTTGCTGGGGGGCTTGGGCTTTGGTTTAGGGGCGGGCCGCGTCTAGGTTTCAAGGGCCGCAACCCTTAGGTACATTCTTGATCATTTGGGGATTTTAAGCGCGGGAATCTAGTTTAGGGGGCTCGGGATCGATTTCACCACCGTGCTTGGTGGAATTCAATTTCTCGGAAGCTAGTATTGTACCCGAAAACCTTTATTTGAATATTAATGGAATCCATTACCTTGGTTGTGACTAGGTGTTAAAGCCAGGGCTCGGGAAATGGATCGTACTCGAGGAACGTCGCTTGTAATCAGTGAACGTAGAAATTAAAGGTGAGAAAACTACACCCGATTGTATATTTGTAATGGGACTAAGGGCTCCCTAATATGTATGCTTGAAAGGATGGTATTATGCCATGTAAACAGTAAACCAACGACCTAAGAGTGATAAGGGTTACACTAGCGCATAAGGCGCAGCTTGGTCACTGGTAGCCAAGGACAGCTTATTATGCATTGAGCTTAGTTTAAGCGGGTCGGAGTCAGTGGGGTAAACAGAGGGTGCGGCCTAAGTTGTCGACCCTGACTATTATGTGACCTGATTGTTATTTGTGATTAGTTGCATCATTGGTTCTGAATAGGTGCTGAGTGGTTAATGTGGAATATTAAGTGTTTGATCATGCTTAAAGGATTGATTATCTGTTATTGTTGTTTGTGTTGCATATTATGTTTTCTTGATGGGCCTTGGCTCATAGGTGCTACGTGGTGCAGGTAAAGGGAAGGGCAAACTTGACCAACCCTGACTTGGAGAGCTCTGTGAGCTGAATGTACATGACCAGTTGCTCAACCGCCACAGTTGGGGGAAAGGCAGGAACATGAGAACTAGAAACGTCTGTTTTGCCTTAGAATGGCTGATGGTTGTCTGTATTTTGGAGATTCAGTAAACCAACGTTTAAACACTATTTTTTTTTTGGGATCCCATGTGTAAAAATGTTTAATTATATAAAGTGTAACTTTTGAGACCAAAACCTTTTTAACCCTAGCACATTCATGGTTAGTGACACGTTTTTAACTAAAAGACTTGATTAGCAAGTCCCGCACCTTTATAAGTACACAATGTAGCGGTCTTGGCTATCCAGGGCGTTACAAATTCCTTAATCAATTTTCGAAAAATTAGCTTAATAAAGACACCTTGAGTTACCAAAACAAGCTCAAAGCCAACTAGCAGATTCCCAATCAAATCATAATCACATTAATTCCTCAATTCACATTGAATCACCAAGATTTCCATTCTTGCATCTCATTGATTATCCAAAAATCAATGTGTTCACCTCTTAATCCTTTGCACACACCACACACCCAAGTAGGCTAGTCACACACTTATATGCACACATTTTTATCACAGACAATTAATTCAAAGCATTAAATCAATAATTAAAATAAATAACAACATCAATTAAATTAAAATAAAATACGCATCCGGATATTACAATCTACCCTCCTTAAATGGAATTTCATCCTTGAAATTTGTCTCACCAAATAGCTCAGGGTATTGTTTCTCATGTCACCCTCCAACTCCCATGTTGCTTCTCTTGTCGAATAGTTCTTCTACAAGACCTTAACTAATGGAATTTTCTTGAACCTTTGTTCCTTAATCCCATTTTCTATGATTTGCACGAGTTGCTCGTCATAACTTAGGTCCTCTCTTAACTCTAACGACTCAACATGTGGGATGGGTTTAACATATACTTTCGCAACATGGAAATGTGAAGGAAGTTATGCGCGTTTGCTAGGGCTTGCAGTAAGGATAAGTGGTAGGAAACTCTGCCAACTTTGTCCAAAATCTCAAATGGACCTATTAATCTGGGCTTAACTTACCCTTTTTCCTGAAACACATACATCCTTTCATAGGTGATACTCTTAGAAACACATTTCTTGGTGCTTTGAGTTTGCATAACTCTTTTTGTCTACTTTGTGCAGTTAGCATCCTTGTCTTGATCTTTTTAATTGCTTCGTTGGCTTCCTTAACTACTTCTGGTCCCAACATTTGCTTTTCACCTACCTCATCCCAATGAATAGGTGACATGCACTTTCGACCGTATAACATCTCATATGGAGACATTGCAATAGTTGGCTAATAACTATAGTTGTACGAAAATTACATCAGCGGTAGATAACGACTCCATGATTATGAAAAGTCCAGTGCAAAGGACCTTAACATGTCCTCTAAGATTTGTATTGTACTCTCAGGTTGCCCATCAGTATGCGGATGGAATGATGCATTGAATCTTAATCTTGTGCCCAAAGCTTGCTAAAAACTCTTCCAGAACTTAGAGGTAAACACTGAACCTCTATCTGATATAATCGACTTTAGTACTCCATGAAGTCGCACCATTTCACTTATATAAAACTCTGCATACTGATCCGCAATATAAGTCGTTTTCATTGGTAGAAAGTGTGTTGACTTCGTGAGCCAGTCATTTATTATCCATGCTGAGTCATAGTGATTTGTAGTTCGAGGTAAGCCCACCACAAAATCCATGGATATGTCCTTCCATTTCCACTATGGGATGCTTATGGTTTGTAATAATCGAATAGGCTTTCGATGTTCCGCCTTAACTTGCTGACAAGTAAGACATTTGGCAACATATTCAACTATGTCTTTCTTCATCTAATCACCAACACAATGTCTTCAAATATTTATAAATTTTAGTGGATCCAGGGTGTAGGGAATATGGTGTCGTGTGTGCCTCCTTCATGATGCATTCCTTAAGCTCCTTATCATTAGGCACACATATCCTGTCCTTGTAACACATCAATCCCCTACATATTGTTGTCATTTCTTTGAATCAATGCTTCTTGCTTAACTAGCGTCTCATCCTCTTTTTATTTCTCCTTAATCTGTTCTAGTATCATCAACTATAGGGTGAGATTTTTGACACGCTCTCGGTCACTTGCTCAATCCATGCCCTCACATTCTTCTTTTGAAGTGGTATCTTTATCTTACTAAGCGTAGAGATGCTCCCATAGTTGTGCCTACTCTATGCATCTGCCACCCCATTGGCCTTCTTTGGGTGGTATAGGATTTCACACTGATAATCTTTTCCAACTCTAGCCATTTTCGTTTCCCTATATTCAGTTCCTTAAAAGTGGAGACGAACTTCAGACTTTTTTGACAATGCTAAATTCTACCGTTTGTGAGTGAGATTGGTTATCGGTGTTGCCAAATTTGGAGAATCCTTCTATAATCCTCTAGAAATAGTCTGCTAGGCCAAGGAAACTTCTAATATCTGCCGCGTTCTTTTGCGTTGGCCAGTCTCTAAGACTTCCTTCTTCTATGGGTCCATAGTCACTATTTTCTTGGACACTATATGGCCTAGAAATGCCACTCCTTCTAATCAAAACTTGCACTTCCTCAGCTTTGCGTACAGTTGATGTCCTTTAAACCTGCTTAATATCATTCGAAGGTGCTCCTTATGTTCGGATGAAGCCTTTGAGTAGATCAGGATATCGTCCATCAACGTTACTACAACTTGTCCAAATAATCTTTGAATGCTTGATTCATTTAACTCCATAAATGCTGGTGGGGCATTCATGAGTCCAAATGACATCACTAAGAACTCATAATGTACATATCGAGTTCTGAATGTTGTTTTGGAAATGTTCTCTTCCTTCACCTTTAGTTGATGGTACCTTGACTTCAAATCTATCTTGAAGAACATTACTGCTCCTTGTAATTGGTCAAAAAGGTCGTCAATTTGTGGTAATGGATACCTATTCTTGATATCGACCTTGTTGAGTTTTTTGTAATCGATGCACATCCGCATGCTCCTGCCTTTCTTCTTGACAAACAACGCCGGTGCGCCCCATGGTGAATAACTTGATTTTATGATCCTTTATTCCAACAAATCCTGCAGTTGTAGCTTTAGCTTCTTCAGCTCTGCTGGTGCCATTGGATACCGAGCCTTGGATATTGGTGCAATCGCTGGTGCTAGTTCGATTAGTAACTCAATTTTTTTTTATCGAAGGTGAATTGCTAGATCTTCTAGAAATACTTCTGGGAACTCAGATGCTTATTCGAACATCTTGGGGCTTTAGTTGTGTCTCCTTTGTCTTATCCAAGACATTCACAAGGTATGCCTGACATCCGTTGTGGATCATGTTCCTTGACTTTGGTACTAAAATAATCGGTGTTCAGAATCCTGGCATTTCTCCCTTGAAGATGGAAAACTCTCCATCATCCATCTTGAACACCACTGATTTCCCTCGACAATCAATTGCTCCATACTGCACTAGCCAATCCATCCAAAGAATTACATCGTAGTCCGTTATGTCTAATTCAATCAAGTTTTTTTGGGAACTTTTGTCTTCGATCATGATTGGAACTACCTGTAACCACCATGGATGACCACATGACCTTTCCTGAAGTAACTCCGTCTTTTAGCCCATTCCCATTTTAACCATCCCTTGGTTCTCAGCATCTTGTAAACTTAGTTCGTCCAATATACATAGTATGGGTACTTGTATATAGCCCACTCCAATCCTCATCACACCTTAATCTTCGTTCATAATTGTTACATAGCCCACTTCAAATTAGGTGGATATCATTGCCTAAATCATTCATACACCATTTCATACCCAAGTACTTGCATCTAGTTGTCAGTATCAGTTCCATGTTGGGCATATGTTGTGGTACTGCTTGTACACGAGATCCCTCTTGTCTGAAATGAGCCAACTCTTCATCACAAGTCTTCAATTTCTCATTAATCCTGCCACTATCCCTTCCAATCAGTTCTCACCTGGCGCTACGAGAACTTTGGGATCACACTCAGCACTTCGGACTACGAGTACACCCCTAATTTTTTCAAATTTTGCTCATATTCTCCTCTTCATCCGCGTCGAACGTCTTGGAGGCATAGCAAACTACTAGTGTGTAAAGCCTATAAAAAGAACTTATTTATAGGCAAAGAGAAAACTCATTTCTATGCATGCATAAATATTCTAACAATCATTCAAGCAGGCACAACAAATTTTTAGCAAAACCCATTGTACAATCCAATCTCCAATAACATAACATGAATACAAAATACAAGTAAAAATTTACAATCTGTCGAGCAAGATCTTTCCAGTCTTTCGTGTGTATACTGTGAGAATCCTTGGAGCCATCATGAACAACTGTCTCTGATATCATATTATAACACCCTAAATTGACTAACTTTTAAATGTGAACAATATTTAAATAAAGCTAACAAATTTACAATAATATGAGAAAATTATCCAGTAGATCTTTTAATCAAAACATGCACAAGGTCGGATCCGAGTTTAAAACAAAAATGTAGTTCATAAACTTTAAAGAAAATGATATCCACTAGCCTTTCATTACAAAATTATAATCATGATAAAAATAACTTATAACTCTATGGCGTTCTCGATCTTTCTTTGTCCATCTGGCTCCCCACAGGATACACACTTTTGTTTTGGATCGTTCTCAACTCGCCACACAACATATAAGACATTCACTAATTTCCTGCAGGGGTAATGTAAGGAGGATGAGCTAAACTGTAGCGCACCAAATTTTTTTAATTTTTGTGCTTTGTTTTATTAATAATTGTTAAGTGTTAGAAATTGTAACGACCCAAAATTCACTAATAAGGCTTAAGGGCCTTGATTAGTGTGCCGGGAGGGCATAATTGGTTTATATGTGATTTAAATGATTTTAATGCATGATTCTATGATAAGCATGCTTATGAGACTATATGTTATAATTGTGGAGACCACATTATTATGTGGATATATTTGCAGCATGCGACTTGAGGCGATCTTAGGGAGCCAGTTAGAGAGAAAGTCATAATAAGACCCAATACTTGACTCGGGGCGAGTCAAGGGGTATTTTAGGTATTAGATATTTACTTGGGTTATCGCGTTGTGAAAATAAATAATTAGAGATATATTTGAAGTTAGAGAGTTTAGGAGGGAATGTTGGGGAGATTTACCATTTTTCCCTCAGGGACGTTTTTGGTACCCCGAGCCTTCGGATTAACTTAATTAACTAAGGATAGATAAAACAAAACCAAGGAAAACAGTAGATACACCTAAACCGACCCTTCCCTCTTCTCTCTCTCTCTCAAGGAAACCATGGAAACCAGAGGAAGATTCAGCTAGAAATTCAAGGATTTGAGCTGGAATTTTGGGGAATATCTCAGTAGAAAATTGAAGGTTCAGACAAGAATTTAGGTAAGCATTGAATTATGATTTTAGCTGTCTAAATTCTGTAGTTTTGGCGGGGTATTAAGTGTTCTTGGGTTCTTGATATTGAAGATTGAATTGAGGCTAAGGACTTGGAAATTAGCTCAGCAACAACTTGGTGGACTTGTTCTTCAGTAGAGGTAAGTTTGTAATTATGGTCTAGCACTTGAATTGTGGGAATTGTTGGCTGTTCAAGGTAGATTTTGAGCTTTGGGGTTTCAAGGATTGAAATGTGATTTTGATGAGTTTTTAAGCTAGTTTTCCTATGGGTTTTGTTGCTGGGAGTATATTAGAACTATTGTGATAATTAAAGTATGATATTGGGATGGTTTTGGGTTAAATTGAGTGAGGTTTGGCTATTAGAAATGATGATTTTTTCTGGGTTCGAAGGGGTCAGGTCGCGGCTCTGTTCTTGGTGTGCCGCGACCTTCTAGAACAGGTGGGAGCTGAAGAAGAAGGGTGGGCCGCAGCATGGGGAGTGCTGGGATGCGAGCCGTGTCTATTGTGGTGGGAGGCTGGGCCTCTAGATGGAGGTAGGCCACGACACAGAGGGCTTAGGGCCATGACTCTTAAGGGCATTTTTGGCTTTGAGAAGGTTTTAGGTGCGGGGACCTAATCTAGGGTGCTTGGGATCAATTCCACTGTCGTGTTTGGTGGAATTCGATGTTCCGAAGGCTAGAACTTGGACCAAAAACCTTTATTCAATTATTATTGATGGAATTTCTTATCTTGGTTATGACTAGGTGTACGCTAGGGCTCGGGAAAGGGATCGTGCTCAAGGGTCATTTCTCGTAATCAAAGCGTTCGGAGTTAAAGGTAAGAAAACTGCACCTAGTTATGAGTTATGATGGGACTAAGGGTTCCCTATACCTGTATGCATTATTGTATGATGGTATTACACCATGTGAATATAAAACAAACGGCCTAAGAGTGGCGGAGTTAATGTTGGCGCACAGGGCGCGGCTCAACCACTGGTAGCTGAGGACAACTTAATATTCACTGAGCTCGATTTAAGCAGACCAGAGTCAGTGGGGTTAACAGAGGGTACAACCTAAGGGCGTCGGCCCTGATTATTATATGACTTAGTTGTTAATATTGATTTGATGAGTTTGGGTATGCCGAATGTTTGACTATGTGAATGCTATGTATGATTGAGTATACGGTTATGTTTGATAAGTTATCTGGTTATTGTCATTCATCACACTGTGATAATATGGTTTTCTTGCTGGGCCTTGGCTCACGGGTGCTACGTGGTGCAGGTAAAGGCAAGGGTAAGCTTAATCAACCCTGATTTGGAGAGCTCTAGAGGCAGAATGTACATAGTTAGCTGCTCGGCCGCCACGGTCGAGGGATGGACAGGAACATGAAAACTTTAAATGTTTGTTTTTCCCTTAGAGCGGCTAGTGGTTGTATATATCCGAAAATTTTGTAAACTGTCCTTTAAACTCAATTTCTTTTGGGATCCCATGTATAAAACATTTATTTAAATGAAATGTATCTTTTGTGACCAAAACCATTTAACCCTAGTCAATTAATAGTTAGTGACACATTTTCAACTAAACGACTTGATTAGCAAGTCTTGTACCTTTATAAACACACAACGTAACGGTCTTGGCTACCCAGGGCGTTACATAAATTATTTTAAATTGTTTGGTAGGAATTATGTGAATTTAATTGTTAGTTGTTTTATTTATTTATTAATTTAATTAGTAAGTAAATGAGTTTTGGTTGAATGCACCAATGTGCATGGTAGGTAGTGATGCACCTTAGTACTTGAGTTTGTGCACGTGCATGGTTGCATGGTGAGCATGCAATATAATTTCCTACACATTATTTTCTTTTATTTGACTTATTTACTTAGTTATAAGAATTTAAAGGAAAATAAAAAGAAAGGGAAATGAGAGAGAGGGGCGTGTGGACATAGTGGGAAAGTGAGGATTTGTTTTCCTATTTTATTTGGAAATTAAATAATTAAATTGATGACAATGGTTAAAATGGGAAGGATGTAGAAATTATTTTAAATTGTTTGGTAGGAATTATGTGAATTTAATTGTTAGTTGTTTTATTTATTTATTAAATTAATTAGTAAGAAAATGAGTTTTGGTTGAATGCACCAATGTGCATGGTAGGTAGTGATACACCTTAACACTTGGGTTTGTGCATCTGCATGGTTGCATGGTGAGCATGCAATAGAATTTTCCACACATTATTTTCTTTTATTTGATTTATTTACTTAGTTATAAGAATTTAAAGGAAAGAAAAAAGAAAGGGAAATGAGAGGGAGGGGCATGTGGACATAGTGGGAAAAAGAGAATTTGTTTTCCTATTTTATTTGGCAATTAAATATAAATGTTATTTCCTTAATTTAATTAGGGTTTGTGTTATTTCCTTACATGTTCTTGTAAAATGCAAAAATAAAATATGAGATGTTGATGAGGGTTTCAACCTATAAGGTATTGATGCATGTTGGTCATTTTTATTTTATTTGATGTCACATACACTTATTAGAAATATGCTAGGATATTTGGTTAAATTGGTGTAATGACCCAACTATTTCTAAGACCTTGGACCACTACAACTAATAGACATAGCTACTACTTTGAAGAAAATATTCATAAGAAATAATCATAACTTTATTAAAACACCAAAATAAATGCTGTGCAAATTACAAAATAAAATATAAAATTTGGTATGGGTACCCATTGTTTAATAAAACATAAAATCACAACTTTAAATCAATTGCTCACAACTAAATGCGGAATTACAAAAGAAACATAATTCAAAAGACTAAAATAAACGTCATCCTCGATCGACACGCAACCCACTCAATCCATTCATCCTTAACACACAAGCCAAGCCACCAAGAATCCTCCCGCCTCCATATCTAATTTCATGCATCACACTAAAAAAAATAAAGGAGCGAGCCTAATGCCCTGCAAAGAAAATCTACTAACAATCATATAACATAAATCATAAACATAAGACTATATCATAATCATATACTATAAAACATATATCATAACTCTAACCCATGATCATGGTAATCTTGGGGTTTGTTATCTAAGCAACTATAAGCCCCAAGCAACATAAAGAAAAACATTGGGGTTTGCTAGCTAAGCAACTATAAGCCCCAAGGACTACAAGAAATATTCATATATACTATAACATAACATAAACATATTATAACATAAGCATATTATATCATATAAGCATATAAAATCTATCATATTTTCCTTACCAAAACCGGGATGTTTGAGAACAAGAGCGGGATTAGAACACTCCTAAAACCAAAAGTAATAATGGTGAGTTTCTAAAGAAAAGAGATGAAAAGAAACTAAACCATCAAAGAAGAAACTTACCGAGAAGAACCTTAAATCAAAAGACTTAAACACCTAACCATAAAACCATAAATAGAAGTTAGAATCTGAAAGAAACTTAAGGAAAACTAAGGAATCATAAAAAATAGAACTTATGAATAATATTACCTTGGATAAAATAGAACCGATCTACACCTCAATATCGAAAACACACTTTATCTCACTACCCAAGTGTATCTCTCTATAGAAATCCCAGCAGCTTGAAGGCCCTGAACACAACTTGAAGAATGAAGAAAAATGGCTGAGTACTAGGTCCTATTTATAGAGTTCAAGGAATGAAAATATATGCTTTTTGGCTTGAATAAAATAATGAATATTAAATGAAAAATATTTGAATATTCGGTCAACAGATGCTAAGGACTCGGTCAAAAACATTCAGAGGCAAGTCAAGAGGTTAAGGGATGAATCAAGCTCGGATTCCTCAGAGTTCGAAAAACTACACCTAGGGTCGATATATCGCCCACCCTAGGCGATATATCACCCGACCCTATATCCCGAGTGTTCGTGGTTTGGTTCGTGCGAAGTCAACGTATTTTCCGTATCTCCCGTGTGGCGATATATCGCTTCTAAAGCTGCGATATGTCGGCATACGTAGATATTTTAAATGTGTTTTTGCACAAATGTAGGATAATTAGAGTTGATTAATCAGCTTTGACTGAGTAATACGTGATTCCAGCAGGTTTTGGAAGGTTCAAGAGCTTCTAGATACTTCTATTATTGAATTATCCATTTAAAATGCTTAAATCCTCAAATAAACAAGATTGTGACAAGTGTCATGCTCTTAAAATTCTATCTAAACCTTAGGTTATAATTAAAATATTTCTATGACCAAAAATATTAATCAAACCTTATGTTATAATTAATATTTCTAAACTATAGGTTAAACTTATAAAATCCATAACTATTGCTACTAGTGTCCTACTAAGTCCCAGTTTGAACCAAAATCCACGAAATCTAAAATACTACAAACTACTACTAACTATCTAGCTAGCTAAGTAAACATTATGGGACTCTACAATTTGGAATTTGTCTTAAGCCTCTTATATATGATTTGATGATACATGAAGGTTTTGGTTTGAGTAAATGTTTAAGCATGATTTAAAAGTGAGTTTCATGTTAATTATGCTTGCTGTTTTTTTTTTATTATATAATTGTGAGTGTAATGGTGAAACAATGTATGATATGATCAAGTGATGCCTCAAAATGATGTATGAGTTTATATTAACAAAAATACATTTTTATTTCACATATAAATGTTGTTTTATCAAATTAATACATGCAGATTTTTGTGTATATTTTTTTGAAAAAAAGTATAGTTTTTTTTTTTATCCAAGTTTGTGATTTTGAATGAATTAATAGTTGCTGAAATTTTGGATTAAAAATAAGAAATGTCTTTTAAATGAGATAAATAATGTGCATCAAATAAAATATACCCTAAGTTATGTATATATGAATTTTTCACATTATTATTTAGGTGCAGTAGAAAAAATTATGGTTTAAATTCACTTATGAATTTTTAAGCAAAATAAATAGTTGCTGAAACTTTGAGTTATTAAGCTAAAATAATTATTTTGTTTAAAATTAATGAGTCTTACACCTAAATAATTCAAGTCTTAAATAATATAAGTGAAAATACATTTTTTCCACACTTTATTTATAACTTTTCACATTTAAAACATGTATTTTTTTTTTAGAAAAGTTATTTTCCAAAGGAAACAAGAAATTTATTAAGTATTTCAAAATAGCTACAAATTTTGTCACTTTTCTATGCTATTTAAAATAATAAATGGAATTATTATTTTATGAGGAATTAGGAAAGACTAAATGAATTATTTTATAAAGTAAAATAATGTATTAAATTGTTTAAACAAACTTTGGGATTTAAAGAAACAAATAATGGTATTTGAATTATGTTGCTGAATTTTGTTTAAAAATGTAGGAATTATCGTTTTAAAACGTTAAATTTTAAGAACGCTCCCACGTATGCATGTCACATGCAAATGCATTTTTATGTTCAAATATGTGCCTATTGTTCAAACATATGGTTTTTACTTTGTAACCATGTAGGGTTAGTAGGTAGAATTCGCATTATTCTTTTACGTGAAAATATGTATGTCTCGAATTATTGGGCAACTTGGACCACGTGTGCATGACCCATGCACACGTGGGGTATATGTGTTGGGCATGAGCATTGCTATGTGATTTTAAGAGACGACGTTTGATTATGATTATAGACTCGTTGTGAAGTTTTTCTCATTTTTTCTTTGCTCGGACCTGAGGTAAGGAAATTAGATAGAATTTCTATGTTTATGCTCTGAAATGGTAAGATCTGTATGTTATAAGGAAGCGATGTGCAATTTTTTGATGTTAAATCATGTAATATGAATAATGGAGTTCTATCTTGAAATGTTATGATGAGTATGATGCAACATGTGTTTCCTTTGTTTTGATGTGAAATGAATTATATGTGTTTGTTTGATGAATGAAAAGAGGTGGTTACTAGTGTGCTGAACGCAATGCGAAAAATGAGTTACTAAGGATATGACATAACTCACAGCACAGACGCGCCGAGGTTATTCAAGGACCTGAGATCCTGTATACCTCATAGAGGGGGTTTTACCAGCCCAGTTATACTGGTTACCTCAAGGTGTGACGTGGACAATAGAGGTGCCATGATCACAAAGAGTATGCTTATGTTGAATGAATGTGATGTATGACTATGTTTCATTTTGATTATGAGATATGAATATGATGATGTTATGAATTGATCTGTTATGTTATACATGTTTGTCTTGCCTTATCTTTGATTTTGTTGTACTTCCTTAATGGGCTTTTAGCTCACCCCCTTACTTTTCCCCTTTCAGGTAATAAATAGGGTTTCTCTCTGGCACGCGCTGTGATGTGGGGAATTCCAACGTCTGAGTGTGTATGGCATGAGGGTATCCTATGAACAATTAAATGATCAACATAAGCGCCGAGTTTTAAAGAATCATGTTATGGAGTTTTACCAGTGGGACTTAAATTTTTATTTTCTTTAAACATTGCATAAGAACACTTTATTTTTATTTTAAACTATTGGGCCCAACTTGCATGTTTTATCAAGGCCCCATTGAATTTATCTTTTAAGTGGTATTATTCCTAAGTATCTATGAAATAAGTGACATTTTTATAAAGTAATATAATAGGGCGTTTTACAAATGGTATTAGAGACGGTCGTTCATGTTTCCAAGGACCCTCCCCATACATGCTAAAGATGGGAAAATGTCACTTTACCGCGTCGTAAGTATTTGTTCTATATGTTATCTTAATTCTTTTTGCTTTTAAATTTTGTAGTTTTGTAATTGCAGTATAGAAAGATGCCTCCTATTATTAGAACCACTAAGAAACAGTTACTCAAGGAGATTCGCGTGATACCCTAAAGTTCAACTCGATGAGGATAACAACGATTGGAGGATTGTTGTACTGAAAACGACAACGGTGGTTTGCGATCCTATTCAAGGAATGCTTAACAAAAGAGGGGAGTTTCTATGGCCCATAGAATAATACTGGGTGTTAAGGGAATCGTTGTCGATATATCCCGAGGCCCTCCTTCACTTGACCATAGCATGGAATGACGTCATTCAAGCGAGTTGGATTTCAGCACCATCGAATACACGATCTACGACCTCATAGATAATTATGATTTTAATCATTTGGAGCCGGTCATGGTAAAGAAGGATGACAGAGATATGGAGGAACGATATGAGACGGTGCACGATTTGGAAGGGGAGATGGCGTGTCAAGAAGTAGTGCACACCATACCGCTAGGTTTAGGACGTTGGTGAGCGCTCCTGATTACTTCCACATTTCGGAGGACGTCTTTGACTACACCTCAGGGGACGAGTCCACAATTGAGGACTAGAGTCCGTCTCAAATTTTCTTTTCAATAAATGTTAACGAATAAGATGAGACTTTTCCCCTTAAGAACTTATGGCTTTCATTATGGTTATTAAAAAATTTATGAGATGTTTGAATTTTGGAATAATTTTTGAACAAAATTTGAATGTTATGGTTTAATAATTTTCTCTTGCAAACTCTAAATGGTGTGGATATGGAATGTATGACAATTTTTGTGAAAATCAATAAGAACCAAACCATTATGCGATTTATCCTCTCTTATGACTTTCTTTTGGTGCCTTAGAATCTCATAATTCCAACAAGAGGAAGAGGGGGCAAAGGAAAAGGGAGAGGCTGGGGAAGATGTGCCTCCACAAGATCTAACACCAAAGTAATTCCAAATCTGGGAATGCCACCAGCCCAACCAGCAGCCTCAGCTGCACCGACTGTGGATTTGGCCGCAGAGATAGCAAGGTTGAGGGAACAACTAAGACAGAGAGATGAGGAGATGGCTCAAGCCAGGATAGTACCCCAAGTGCCCCAAGTACTGGTGGCACAGCCTGAGCCTCCAGTACCACCACCTGCACCACAACCAATGGCTTATGGATTTGAGCTAGTTTATGAACGCTTTAGAAAGTAAGCCCCACCTAGTTTCGAAGGGAAATCTGACCCTATGGTGGCAGAGGATTGGTTGAAATTAGTAGAATCCATCTTTGATCACATGGAGTTGAACGATCATCAGAGGATTTCATGTGCAGCCCACCTACTCAAGTTGGATGCAAGAATATGGTGGGAAGTGGTAAAGTAGACTAGTGACCTGAATACTATGACCTGGGCAGATTTTGTTCAGGCATTTGGCAAGAAGTATTACTGTGCAGCTGTATTGGAAACCAGGGTAGATGAGTTTGTGACTTTGGTTTAGGGGAACCTCTCTATTACCGACTATTCACAGAAGTTTGATAGGCTGGCTAGATTTGCATCTGAGGTAGTACCAACCGAAGCCATGTGGGTCCAAAGGTTTATGAGAGGACTTAAGCCAATGATTGCTAGAGATGTCAAGATGACCAGTGCTGAGGTAGTCAGTTATGCTGAGGTCTTGGATAAGACACTCGAAGCAAACTAGTTGGAGGACCGTATATTGAAGGACAATGCTGCAAGAAGGGAGGCCAACAGAAACAAGGGTTTCCATGAGGAAAATAAGAGGAAGGCTAATGAAGGGAAGAATAGTGGCACTGACAAGAGGCCTAGAACCCCGACCAAAAATAACAACATTCACAACAATCATAATTACCACAACAAGCGCAACAATCAAAATAATGATCGTAACCATAGAAATCACCAAAATAACAAAGTTGAGCACCCTATCTGCCATAAATTGTAATGAACCAACTACTCTAGACTTTGGACCATTAATGAAAACTACACATAGACCCTAATCCTTAAGAGAAATTACAAGTGAAAAGATCATAACTTTATTAAAAACTTGTAAAAATAAAGGTTAAACTTACATAAAATTTAAGTTAGGATATGGGATCCCATTACTTTAAAATCAAAACATAACATAATTGTAATTAAAAGAGTTTACATAAATAAGTGCGGAAAAATACACATAAAAACATAAGTAAAGACTTCATCCTCGAATCGAAACTTTCGGCTCTTTGAATTCATTCCGCCTCAATACACATTCCCCAAGCTTCCAAGAATCTTTCCCGCCACTAAAGCTATTTTCCTGCACATATAAACAAAAAGGAGTGAGCCTAATGCCCAGCAAGGAAAATCTAACATATAACCATATACATAAAATTCATAAGGTAACATAAAACATATCATAACACTTATGTCACATACATACTATAATGGCCATTATTTCTTGGGGTCCCATAAACTAAACAAGTCATATGCCCATTAGATTAGTGGGGTCTTGCTAGCTAAGCAAGTCATATGCCCATAATCTATTTGGGGCTTGTTAGTTGTATAGGTCATATGCCCAAGTCTACAAGCATACTTAACATAGCATTTTACATAACACATATTCATAAGATAACATATAAAATCATATAACACATAAGTCCTATTCTATTTTCCTTACCAAAATAACCAGGATATGAGAACTGATTTGGGACCTTGGAACACTCCTAAAATCCATTTATAATAGGGTGAGTATATTGAAGAAAAGGGATGAAAGTGATGAAGGAACTATACTATCAAAATATACTTACCAAAAACCTTGTGCTCAAGAACTTAGATTTCCTAACCAAGAATAAGGAATAAGGTTAGAATACTGAGTAGAAGACTATGAGAACTTTAAAGAAAATAATACAGAAATGGACTAGAGTTTGGGATACCTTGGGTACTTCTATGACCAATCTAAACCTTGAACCAAAATGTGAATAAAACCTTACTTACCAAGTGTTTGGTAAGCTTATAGTGATCAAGCTTATAATTCCCAACCCAAGTGCTTACACTCTCAATATAATAACCTAGCAACTTGCAGCCTTTGAACTTAAAGTAATAGATGAATAAATGGCTGGGTACTAGGTCCTATTTATAGAGTTTAGGAATGAAAAGATCTTCATTTAACTTGAATAAAAATAATGGCTTTTTAAGTGAAAATCATTTGAATTATCGTTCAGCAGAGGCTGAAGACTCGTTCAGAAAGATGCTGGACTTATCAAGAGGTTAAGGATTTGAATGAGAACGTTTTTGAAATATTCAAAAACACACTGAAGGAGGCGATATATCGCCCCCTGTAGGCGATATATCGCCTGGGCCAGTATGCCCGAGGCAATCGTGCAACATTTCATGTTTTTCGTATCCCCGTACTGCGATATATCACCCCTATAGCTGCGATATATCGACATACGTTGAATATTTAAACACGAAATTACACATTTTTAGCTTAATTTGAATATTTAAACAGCCTTGACTAATCCCTCTAACGTTTTCAAAGCTGCTGACTGACCCTAGGATATTCAAATTTTAACCTTAATAAATTTATTCCTCAAAATACTTAATCATTATTAAACATACACATGACATGTGCTATTATCTTATTGGGTCTTATCTAAACCTTATAATATAATAAATATTACCCTCAATATAGGTCATATTAATCAAACCTTAGGTTAAAATTAATATTCCTAGACTATAGGTTAAACTTAGAAAATCTACAAGTATTACTATGAGTGTCCAAATAAATCTCAGTCTGAACCAAAAATCCACAGTCATAAAGATAATACTATTATTACTATTATACTACTATCTAACTTAGCTAAGTAAAGTTCTTGGACTCTACATAAATGCTCGCGATGACACTTGAGAGAATGTCAAGCCGACACCAACAAATGTTACAAGTGCGGTCAGGCAGGCCATCTGAAGAAGGATTTCCCACATTGGAAAGCGGGGCAGGGCAGTAACAACAACCTAATGCTAATGAGGGTTTTTGCATTGACCCAAAAGGAAGCAGCCAACAGTAACAGTGTGGTCACAGGTCAGCTCCCTATTTCTGGTATGATGTGTAGAGTCCTTATAGATTCTGGAATGACTCACTCTTATGTTGCTATGAATGTGATTGATAAATTGGGTATGCCTTGTAAACTGTTTGAACATTGTTGTACCCTAAAAATTAGCACGAGTTTAATCACTCAGCTAGGGGTACAGCTGGCAGATGGATATGTGAAAAAGCAGCCAAGTAGAACCTCTCATTAATAATGATGTGAGAAACTCAAGTTGAGACTTGGCAGTACGACATTCATGTTATTGTCAGGCCGCCTCCTAGGATAACGGTCCAGCTCGAAACCTATAGTGGCTAAATCCTCCTTTGGGCGCATTGAAGTTAAGCCGAGCTAAGGTTCAGATAACCTTGGACCCCCAGCTCGGTGAAGATATTCAACTCGTGGAAATCTTGTTGAAACGCATACTAAGGGATCCCAAGAGATTCGGAGGATCTTTATATGCTCATTAATGCCCAAGCTGTATTGCATATTTATCATCCGAGATAGCAGAAGTATATTCTATTCTGTTATCAAATCATATACCAATGTAAATAGGAATAATCTATATTAAATGTATACCATATTTATTCATGCGGTTACCCAAACCTGTCCAGGAAATTCCCCTATAAATATCAGGGATAATGGACAGGGAAGGGGACTGCTTTTTGTATTACTGAAACTCTGCAAAAATTGTTATAGAAAAATAATAATATTGTCTCGTGGACTAGGTGGATTTTAACCGCTGAACCACATAAAAGTTGTGTGTACGAAAGGGTTCTTATTATTTCATTACGGTTTAGAAATAAGCACTAATATCCTTATTAGATTTCTCAATCTATTGTTGGCGAAAAACTGTGTCAACAGTTTGGTGCTTTCGTTGAGAGAAAATTAGTGCTTTACAAGATTCATTCAACATTCATCATGGTGCTTACTCGATCGATGCATGGCAATGAAATGGATCAGGCTAGTGGGAAAGGTGCCCATCATACTGCTATTCCCACTAAAAGGGGTCCAGATGTTCAGCAACGTCCTGGGAAACAACTAGTGGGCCAAGATGAAGCTGGGAGTTCGGCGTCACTCCCACCAAATCCTAATCTAGGATATTTAATTACTATCAAGATGGAGAATTCCCAATTAAGGGGCCATCTTGCTAGGGAAAATAGACAGATCGAGGAGGATCTGGCTTGGTTACCCCCTTTTACAACCGACGTCAATGTCAGAAAGAGGCAAAATGGGTCTCAAAAGTCCCATAGGAATAACCGGTCCAAACCTAGACGTTCTGTCAGCTTTGCCATTCCGAGCTCTGTACCTTTAGGGCAAAACCATCGACTCAGCCCATTGGTCATCACAAGAATCATCATCAACATGTCAGCCAGTCGGTTAGAACTGTGACTCCCAGCTCCGTGCCTTTCACACAGATTCCCAGGAATGCTCACCTCAACCCACCAGGGTGAACTGGGACAAGTTCACGGTGAAAAAACACCCCAGCGAATCCACCTATGCCGCGAGTAGAACCCCAGGCACGGGGAACTCATGACATTGAGGTAGAGCCAAGGCGGGTAGATTTAGCTCATCCTGATGGAACGAGGATAGCCTCGCCAATAAGGCATCCGCCATCACTGGTTAAACATCCTACACCACCACGCCCACAATGCGATGCTCTAGCTCATGGAAATAGTAGGAGAAATCCTCCCCCTTCAGTAGATACTTACGCCCCATGGACACGTGCTGAGAATCCAGGTCCTCGATCTCAGTCATGCCCTGTAAGTTTTGCAAATGAAAGTTACTAGTTGGATGGATCAGCGCAAAGTCCTCAGTACGATCCATAGCCCGACCTGTGTGATCATTTGAACTCGCAAAGTAGGTATCCATCTCGCAATGATGATATGATCTATACTCGTCACGAGGGTGGTTCGTCTATCATACGCGACAATGGGAATGTCCCACCTAACCAAGCTCAAGCTTGGAGGGACAACAACCCATCAAACACGTACAATAGGATGGGAGCTGTTGAACAACCCCTAGCTAACCTAGAGACCAAGGACCTAACCCTTGAGCGACTGGCCTTGATGGAGGATCAGATGAAGAAGCTCTTTTCTAGAAAGGGGATTGGTGATTGTGACTCTAATGAGGAGTTCGAACCTTTCACTTCGAACATTGTAGCAGCTACGTATCTTGTTGGCTTCAAGATGCTGAACTTGCCAACATTTTATGAAAACACAAATCCATCTGACCACCTCGGGATGTTCAATACAATGAGGATGGCCCACAATGTCAGGTTCGATCTAAGATGTATCTTGTTCCCTGCAACTTTGGTGAGTCTTGCTAGACAGTGGTTCAAAAAGTACAAAAACCATTCGATAAGCTCGTGGAAGAAGTTGCCTTCCAAGTTTAAGAGAACATTCTAAGCTTCATAGGCAGCTCGTGTAGAGGTCGACTCATTGGCTAATGTAAAGCAGCAACCTGGTGAATCCTTGAAAGCATATCTGAGCAGATTCGCCTATGTTGCAGCATGAGCTAGGGACGCTAATGATAGCTCCAAGCTCATGGTGATGAGGACAAGAATCCTGGTGGGTGGCAACCTATGGCAAGAACTCCAGCAAAAAGGAGTTAAAATTGTAGATGAGTTCTTGGCCTGAGCTTAGGAGTGGATAAACTTGGAAGAGGCGTGATCTGCTATCGTAGGAACCAGCCAAGCCCCTATCCAACTTGCTGGAGCGGTGACAGGTGTTGCAGCTACAAGTCAACCTATTACCCAAAATAACCACGCAGGAAACAATAAGAGGATGGGGAATGGTGAAGGCGACCAGAAAGACACAAAGAAGAACAAGTCTGTGGAAAAGTTCAAGCCCATTTATGCCACCTACACTGACCTAACAAACATCCGAGAACATATCTTCTTGGAAAATTCTGATCACCTTCCATGGAAGAAGCCAGAAGCTTTATGACATCAGAGGGCGAAGAGAGATCCCTCAAAGTTTTGTCGATTCCACAATGACATCATTCATAACATCGATGATTGCCGACAGCTGAAGGATGAGATTGAGACTCTCATTCGGGCTGGACCACTCGACTAGTACGCCCGAAATTGGGTTGTTCCCAATCAACCTGCGGGGCAGAATTCTCATCCAGCTTCGGAAGCTCCGATAGGTTAGCCTGGAGCTCAGATAGATCAGAATCGAGTTGACCCTTCCCCAATAGTAGGAGGAGATATAACTACTATTGCAGGAGGACCTCATTTAGCGGGAACGAGTAGGGGCCCAAAAGAGGTATACAAATGAGCTGAAAACTCATAACAGTGTGGAATTTGTCCCAAAGCAGCGGTTATCAAAACAGCAGCGATTGGAAAAACAACCAATCATTTTCACGGAAGAAGATTCTAGCCACGTTCAATTCTCGCATAATGAACCACTGGTTGTAACCGTTCATCTTACCAATAGAAGGGTGCGAAGGATACTGGCATACAATGGAAGCTCAGTAAATGTGCTTTTCAGGTCCACCCTAGAGTAAATGGGATTGTTTGTAACTGATCTAAAGGCGACCTTAATGACTCTATATTGATTTTTAGGTGAAGGGACGACGACCATAGGGACGATTGGACTGGTGGTTACGTTGGGAGATAAGGCACAAACTGTTTCTAAAATACTTTAGTTCGTTGTAATCGATTGTCCGACTGCATATAACTCGATTTTGGGATGACCCGCACTGATGGCTTTTGAGGCCATCACCTCGATCCGACACCTGGCAATGAAGTTCCCCTCAACCTCGGGGATATGCACCATAAGAGGAGGCCAAATCACTGCTAGAAAATGCTACAACATTGCTATGAAGGGAAAATCACAACCCGGGCAGCAAGTGATGGTCATATGTGAAGGGGGTGAGGAGTCTCGGGTAATGGAAGTTACCCGTGGGACGGAAAAACCTCGAGAAGGGCATGACGAGGTCGCCCAATGGGACGAAATTGATCCGCGAGTAGGAGAAGATAGATCTGAGATCAAAGCAATAGAAGAGCTCGAGGAAATAAATATCAACCTAGAAGTACCTTCAAGAGTTGTAAAAGTTGGAAAAAATCTTGAAGCTGAAAGAAAGAAGGAGCTGGTCGAATTTTTGAGGAAGAACTTGAACGCCTTCGCCTGGTCGCATGAGGATATGGTGCGAATCAGTCATAGTATAATAATGCATACTTTGAACCTAGACAAGAATGTGCCTACAAAGTCCCAAAAATGAAGGCTTTTGGGGACAATACGATATGAAGCATTAGAATAAGAAGTAGCTCGCCTACTTTAATGGGGATTTATCAGGGAAGAAAAATACCTGATCTTGGTTGCTAACCCCGTGCTGGTCTTGAAGCCAAATGGGAACTGGAGAACTTGTATTGATTACTCCGATCTCAACAAGGCTTGTCCTAAGGATTGTTTCCCACTACCAAGAATTGATCAGTTGGTAGACGCCATAGCCGGTCACGAGCTCATATCTTTCATGGACGTGTATTCTGGATACAACCAAATCAGAATGAACCCTACAGATCAAGAGCATACTAGCTTCATGACTGAGCATTACTTATATTTCTACAAAGTTATGCCATTCAGGCTGAAAAATTTCGGTGCTACATACCAACGGTTAATCAAAAAAATGTTCGCTAACCAGATCGGGAGAAACGTTGAGGTGTATGTCGATGATATACTTGTTAAATCAAAGACTGACAGTAACCATGTATCTGACCTAGAAGAATGTTTTGGCATACTGAGAAAATATGACATGAAGTTTAATCCCCAGAAGTGTACTTTCGGAGTTTCGTCGGGAAAGTTTCTGGGGTTTATAGTCAACACAAGGGGGGATAGAAGCGAATCTAGAAAAAATCAGGTTGTTGTTAGAAATTCCTTTTCCTAGGTCGCGTAAGGAAGTACAAAGCCTAACTGGAAATGTGGTGGCCTTAAGCCGCTTTGTTTCAAAATCCACTAACAAGTGTCTCCCATTTTACAACTTGCTCAGAGGAAACAAAAAGTTTGAATTGACCGAAGAATGTGAACATGAATTTTGCGTCCTGAAAGCGCATCTAGCTGAACCCGCCATACTATCAAAACCGACGTCTGGAGAGTGTCTGTTTCTATATCTGGTCGTGATAGATTATACTACCAGTGCTGTGTTAGTTCGAGAAGAAAATCGGGCATAGAAACCCGTATATTAAGTAAGTAAGAAACTTATCAGATCTGAATCATGGTACCCATTGATAGAAAAGCTTGCGTTCTGTCTCATTTTGGCTTCAAGGAGGCTCAGGCCATACTTCTAGTCCCATTCTATTCACGTCTTAACCGACCAACCTTTAAGGCAGGTTTTGCAAAAACCTGAAACGTCGGGATGTCTATTAAAATGGGCCATCAAACTCAGCCAATTCGAGATATTATATACGCCACAAACAACAATAAAGAGCCAAGTCCTTGCTGATTTTGTGGCCGAGTGCATAGGTTTTCAGGACGAGCTGATAAGGGCACCTGTGTAGGAATTATGGAAAATTTTCGTTGATGGATCATCTAATGAAAACGGATTGGAGGATGGGATAATCTTAATCTCACCTGAAGGGCATCAATTCCATATAGCTCTCAGGTTCAGATTCGAAGCATCCAACAACGAGGCTGAGTACTAGGCCTTATTGGCAGGACTAAGGGTGGCGAAAGAGCTAAAGGAAAATGCCATCCATTGTTATAGTGATTCTCAGCTCGTAGTCAATCATATAGTGGGGGAATATCAAGCTCGCGGTATCAAAATGGCGACCTACTTAGCCAATGTTAAGAGCGAATTGTCTGAGATTGAATTCAGCTCCATTGAACAAGTCCCTCGTGAGCAGAATTCCAATGCTGATGCCCTGGCTCGACTTGCTACCACCAAAGAGGTGGATACACTGAATGTAGTCCCCGTGGAATTCTTGGAAAGCTCGAGTATAACAGCAGAAACGGTTGAGGTCGGAATGATTGACATAAAATTGACCTAGATGACCCCCATAGTAGAGTACCTCACAGCTGAGAGCTACCTGACGATCGAAAGGACACGAGAAAGCTGCAGTATCAAGCTCCATGATATGTTATGGTTTAAGGGATCCTATATCGACGAGGGCATTCGCTGCCCTTCATGCGAAGTGTTCTGCCCAAGGAAGCACATACTATTTTGCAAGAAATACACGAAGGCTTCTGTGGAGACCATGATGGGGGGCAAAACCTTGCTCTAAAGGTACTGAGATAGGGCTATTTTTGGCCTACGCTGACAAAGGACTCGTCCTTGTATGAGGAAAAGTGTGACAAATGCCAACGCTTCGCCATAGTTGCCCGAGCTGCTCCTGTCAAGCTAACCATGATCTCATCCCCTTGGCTGTTTGTAGTATGGGGAATTGACTTGATTGGTTCTTTGTCGATAGAAAAGGGAGGAGTTCGTTATGCGGTAGTCGCCATCGATTACTTCACGAAGTGGGTAGAGGCAGAACCTTTGGCAACCATCACCTCGAATAGAGAAAATATAATATGTCGATTTGGGCTCTTAAAAAATATTGTGTCTGACAACGTAACTCAATTCGATAGCGACCTCTTCACATATTTTTGTGAAAAATATGGCATAACCAAGAGTTTCTTATTGGTAGCATATCCACAAGCCAATGGGCAGGTCAAGGACGTAAAAAAGACCTTGAAGGCGAGCTTGAAGAAATGATTAGATTAAGCTAATGGATTATGGCCCGAGTAGCTCCCCCAGGTACTTTGGGCCTACCAGACCTCACATCAAACCTCCATGGGACATACTCGTTTTTCTTTGACCTTTGGAACTTAGTGCATCCCTTGATCTAATTGAATAAAAATGAGAGGCATCACAATTACAGCTCGCCCATTACCAACAGAAAATCACTCGTTATTTCAATTCGAAGGTGAAAGGACGCAGACTCGGATTAGGCGATCTGGTTCTTCGAAGGGTCTTTTTAGCAAGTAAAGATCCCAAGGATGGTGTGTTAGGGCGGAACTAGGAAGGACCATATCAGATAGTGGAGATCCTACGTGAAGGAACTTTCAAGCTAGCCTGACTAAGTGGAGAAGTAGTCCCGCAGACCTGGAATGCCCTACACCTAAAAAAGTATTATCAATAATTTTGTTGTCTTTAGAGTTTTCAGAATTACCGTTTATGTAATGCTTGTTTATAAAATCCATTTCAGTTTAATAACAGTCGAATTATTACGTAATCAATTTTATCGTTTATTTATCACATGCTCACTTTGTAAAAGCAACCTTGAACATTTATTAGTTCTGGTTGCTTGGGGGGCACATAATCGAAGAGAGTTTCTGAACTTAGAGTTTGGAAAAATTGATTATTCAACGACTTTTTAAAGATTAGATTTTCAAAATTCTGAACACGAACTAAGTTTGAGAAATTTCTAAAAATAAAATACCCCTAGATATAACCAGGCTCAAGGACTGATTCCTAACAGGCACAAAGCTATTAAGCCTATTAAGACCCCTGGATACAACTAGGTCCGAGGCTTGATTCCTAATAGGTACAAAGCTATTAAGCCAATTAAAACCCCTGGATACGACCAGGTTCGAGGCTTGATTCCTAACAGTTACAAATCTATTAAGCCTATTAAAACCCCTAGATACGACCAAGTCCAAGGCCTGATTCCTAACATGTAGAATGCTATTAAGCTTACTAAAGCCCCTGGATACAACCAGGCCCAAGGCCTTATTCCTAATAGGTATGACGTGATTAGGTGAACAAAATCT
The DNA here is from genome assembly GCF_963169125.1 of Humulus lupulus. Lineage (NCBI taxonomy): Eukaryota > Viridiplantae > Streptophyta > Magnoliopsida > Rosales > Cannabaceae > Humulus > Humulus lupulus. Next base: position 57,170,843 of record NC_084798.1, on the reverse strand, counting down.
TGGACACAACTAAGATATCGACAAAATCTATCCCGATCTAAAGACAACCCCTAAGATTTCGAATGTACAAAGAATCTAAGGGTTTAATAACATGAGAAAACAATAGACTAAGGGGAACACAAATAGATCACAAGTTATATATATATTAAAAAATATATTGTTATCTCGAGGAGAGAAAACCACCTCGACCTGAGCCCGAAGGCAATTTTTTTGGTCCCTAGGGACTTAATTACAAAAGTATAACAATATAAACAACAACAATAATAATAATAATAATATCATCTCTAGGGTCCATCGACTCGCTCAGAAGAGGTCACCACCTCACCATCTCCCTCAGCGGCGTCAGAAACTTCGGTGGTCTCCGAGGGTTCTTGTGAGAACCGAATCTTGAACTTGGAAAGATATGGTTCCCATAACTCTGGTTGCATAAAGGAGAAGTTCCCATCCTAGTTGAAAGCCCAACAACGGTAAAACATATCCTCCATTTGAGTCGATGACTCCGCAACTTCCTATTTGGCTTTGGCCTCGACCTCATCAAGTTTCTTTCTAAGCCCCTCATTCTTGGATTGCAGTTGGTCCAGTCGACGACTCACTTCTACCGTATGATTCTTGGCAATCCGATTGCCTTCCCGAGAAGCAGTCAGGACAAACTTTGCAGACCGCTCACTCTCCAGGGAGGAAACTAGGGCGGCTTTGGCAGATTGTTTGCCCTCTTGGGTGGTGCTTAGGGTGGCTTGGAGCTCCTCATCCCTAGCTTTAACCCAAGCTATTCCTTTGATTTGATCCAAGACAGACTGTAAAAGGACAAGGCAAGTCAAGAATAGTTTTTTTTTAATTTTTTATAAAAAAACTAAGGAAAAAAGAAAAAGAAAAGTTAGAAGAATGAGAAGGACTTACAGTGAGGTTCATCCACATAGCAGATTTGAGGACGTCATCAAGAGTACGTTCCTCCATAGCCCTCAGGTCTTTGGTGTTGTCTCTGTAGGCATGGCCAACCATATGGCTTGCCATCTCGTACAGGGTTCCCCGGAACGCCTCGGGGATCCTTTCCAGGTCAAGTGGTTTAACTGGGATTTGGACGGTGGGAGCCTCGCCTTGGATCACTTGAGGAATTTAGGGAGATACATGCCGATGAATAGGAGGTGGAGCTTGGAGAACCATGACTGTTGTCACCAGAGCTGGAGGAAGAGTTTTTTGAGGCTACTCCCGGGTGGAGTTGACACCTTTGTCTTTAACTGGAGACTCAGTGGAAGCCCCAGTCTTGGGAGTTTGTTTCTTTGTTAGTTTGGCCCTCTTCACCACAAGACCAACTTCGATCCCGCTAACCTTAAAAGCACTCTTCAAACCTGGGGCATCTGGCAGCTCCATATCTTCGCCTGAAAAACAATGAGCATAAGGTTCAGATATAAGAAATAATTAGTCAAAGTAATGTAAAAACACGAAAAAGAGCAAGAACCCTACCCTTAGAGCTAGGGGAGGAATCTACTACGATCAACTTGGAGTTATGAACTGGGCTAGGCACAACCTCTAACTCTTGGATTAACGGAGGTGAGGGAGAATCTAAAATTATTACCTCCTGGGTCCTAGGGGGTTCAGGTCCTTCTTTGGGGATGGACTTTTCTACATACTACCTAAAACCAGGAGCGTATATACCCCAATGCAAGGAAGGCCAGGTCTTATGGTTTGTTCCATACTCCTAAAAAATGGAGGACCTAAAATTGAGAATGTTGTCAACCACAATGGTACATTTGGGGTAGCTATGGTCATAGTGTACCACCAAATGATACACACACTGAAGGAGTGTTGTGTTTAGGTCTGGGTCAGTAGGGTGGCAACTAACGAGCTGGTTGGGATTGAATTGAGTTAGCGTATAACTGGCAGCAGCCTAATCTAACTCTTTGTAAGGGTATGGGTTACCTTGGATGGAGGGGCCGACTGCTACCCCGAATGTGGCTCGCTCAGGATCAGGCCCCTAATTATCTTCAGGAGCTCGCCTTTTAGGCACTAGCGGTGCCATGTTTGCTTCCTCCTCGACGTCCTCATTGGTTGGCAAGGCCTCTTGAGAAGGGGGGAGCTCGAGGATGATGGGAAAAGGAACTCAGGTCCTCATAGCTAAAGTCTAGCCCTTGCTGATTAGCTTGCAAGCCACCATAGTGGCGTCGTTCAAAATATGACGATAGTCTTTCTTCCTCGGAGGAAGACTAGACATGGTCTCGTACTGACCCCAGAGGGTCACAAACCGCTCTGGTCCAGTTCTACATGTTGGGGTTTTATGCCTTAATTAAAACCCAATTTCTTTGTAATATCATTTTATTATCAATAAAAGAATAGAAATCATTTTTTTACTTGGTCAATCACTTTGCTCACATGTTTTATTTTCATGATTATTTGTTTCATATAAACTTCTATTAAATCCTGAGCATATAGCTAATCGTATTTATAGCGACGTAATCACAGTGGAATATAAATATGATTACATGTTCAAAATAAGTTAGTCCTAAGATTAGTCACTGCACAGGATTTACACTGACTTGCCAATCTACGATATCATCTACTTACACATTGTGGTGTTATGTTCTTTCCAGAACATTAGCAAAGTAGATAAGATCGTATATATTTGTTACATCGAACATGACCGATATTGACAGTTGATAGGATAAGTAAACATACCGTTATTATCTATTCTAGTCATAACATATAGTTGACCATAGGTCAATTCAATCTCAATTCTGAGTGGTTAGTATTCTAACTGATTGTATTATTTGAGTTCTTTGACTTGTTCGTTACCAGCTTACCCTACGGACTAGCCCATACTTACATCTTGGGAACTCGGTAGTATAATTGAGTGGGAGTGTTAATCATAGATATGAACATCTATAGCTTCTGATGAAGAAGTGAAACAATGGTTTCCTTTTAGTTTGGTTCAAGGTGCTAAATGATAGAGATCTCATTTCAATAATTAATATTAGTTTATTGAAATATCATTTATAAGGAACTAAGTGTTTTAAGGATAAAATACAATGAGGGGTAAAATGATATTTTAGTCCCATCTCATTGTAGACCGTCTATAGAGGATTGTGTGACAATTATGGTTGTAACAATGAATAATTAGTAGCGTATCTATATTTGTTATAGAGCGTTCTATGAATTCAAGAGTGCAATTTTGAGTCTTTAGTGGAGTCACGAGAAATTAATAAGTTAGTAAATTTATTTGTTAGATTTATGATAACTTATTGGAGCATGATTTCATAGGCCCATGGTCCCCTTGGGTTTTGGGTTTGAATGAGAAGATGATGATGTTCAACTTGGAGATCCGACTAGTAAGGCTTCTCTTGAACCCTAGAACACAAGAACAAGCCCATGCATTGCTTTTAGATCACATGCATGCACAAGGAACCCTTGGGTTTTGGGTTTGAATGAGAAGGAGAAGAATGAATCACAAGCGAGGATTTCACTTTCCTTGAGCTTGGTCTTGCTTAGGATTGGCACCCTAGCTTCAAAGGGGTCTTTTCTTGAGAGGGAAATGGAGAGGGAGAGAGTCTTTTTTTTTTTCTTTCTCTTTTTCAAAGTTAGAGAAATGAACAGGGAAGGGGAAGGAGGGTGCCTCGGTTTTGGGGGAAAAATGGTAGAGAAAAGTGTTTTGAGAAAAAAAAAAAAGCAAAACAATGATTAAACCCTTAGCTTGTGAATGGGTAAGACTCTTCCTATTCTCTTTGGGGTATGTGTCCTAGCTCTTGAGAGCCCTAGGACCTACCTTGCTGCCCACGCCTTTATCTCTCTCTTCTATTGGAAATTATTTTTATGTCATTGCTTATTTTACTTCACATTTAAGGGATCCAAGGGCCCTTTATGAATTTTGTGCTCTAAATTTCCCTTATCTTTTAACCTATAGTTTTTAAATATCTTCAAGCTTAATTAATTAAATTAAATGTGACCCAAAAATAAAATTTTCACTTATCACATAATTTTGGTAATTTTAACAAATTGAACACAATGCCCTTAGAGGCCAGAGCAAGAAATTCTCATTCTTAAGCCCGGTTGATTGGAATTCAAATCCCAATCAATTTTTCTTAAATTTATTGGCTCGACTATAAAATCTCAGTTGCCAGACAAAATTAATATTTTTATGCCATAGTATTTCCTATTTTATTTAATCTGAGAATTTTCTCCCACTAGGGTTTATTCCTTGGTTTGAGACCAATCTTCCTTTGCATAAAGCTAAATCTTTTACCGGATCATTACAGCGGCTATAAAAATTTATGAATCATCACAAATTCATATAATATCATTTATCAAAATAATATTCCACATAATTCTTCATCGGCTCTAACTAGCTACTAACGGGTGTTCAAAACACGGGATGTTACATAATTAGCTTGAGGTGTATTTATATATTTGTAGGGTATAAATATAACTCATCTTTCATCAATTAGTGTTTTTAGGAAGTTTACCACTTTGACCCTTTTAGTTTAAATACATTATCAAGTTTAATCTTGGGTTTCCAAATATGTTTTTTTTTTTAAATAATAAACAAAAGTCCACTTCACCTGTTTTTAATCAATTTTTTTTAAACAAACTCTCACTTAAAAAATACAATATATTATTATGTTTTTTTATAAATAAATAATTTGTAAAACTAATAAATATAATCTAAAATAAAGTTTATAAAATTCAATTTTAAAAAAAATACATGTATTTAAATTTGTATGTTTTGTAAATTATTTACAAAATATTATAGGTATATTAATGAATAAAAAATAACTTTGATTTAATTTTAGATTCTATCAATAAATTTTAGGGTTATTTGCGGCAATAATACCTATGTAGTTCATTTTGTTTCACTTAAATGCTTATGTAAAAATTTAGGCGGCAATAATGCCTACCGTTACGAATTTAGAGCAGACGTTGGTCCCTGGGCCGTTAGGGGTATATTTGATACACGTGGCACGACCCGATTGGGTTAAATTATTAAAATTTAAAACAAAACTCTATTTATTATTCAGGTTTCTAATTTGAAAAAAAAAAAACTAACCTTGATTAATTAATATAACCAAAAAAACCGATTGTCTAAAACCAAGTTCTAAAACTAATCTAAAACAAAAAAAACTCAAAACTCCATACCCAGAAAAATCATCTTTCCCCCCACGATCGAAGAGACGACGACAATCGGAAGAGACGACGACGACACTATTGCAATATAATGCCGACCATTCGACAACCGGGGGAACAACCACCCGACTATGGTGAGTTCTTTTCTGTTGATTAGGTTTCATTTCTCAAAGTGTTCATGCAGTTATTTTGGGGGGAGAATGATAATGATGCTCTATATAGGGCAGTTTGGGCGGGGAAGGGTGTCGATTTTAAATTTTTTTGGGGGTGAGAATATTGTTGATTTATGGTAGGTGGTATTATTAAATTTGGGTAAAAATGTTGTTGGGAAGCATGTGCATACAATTGACATAGTGGGGTCCATTGAAATATATACTTTGATTATTGAAAGGAATCTTTGTTGTTGTGGTCCATGGTTCAATCGTGTGGTAGACTATGTTGCTCTTCAAGTGTGTGAACTATATTGTGTTTCGGTTTGTGTGTGTGTGAAGTGTTGATATTGCATTTTTTATTTCTATTGATAGGTGGTCATACTAACATCTTCACTATTGCAATACACCATGGGGGAAGCTGGTTTACTCCATTCGGCAATAGAAGATATGAAGGAGGTAAAGTTGATTATGTTGATTGGGTGGATACTGATTACTTCACTAGGATGGAATTGGATGGAATGGCCTTGGACTTAGGACATAAACTTCCAGTGGGTTTTATGTACAAACCAATAGGAAAGGTGCTTAATATGGGCTTCATGGTGGTAGGGGATAAGGAGATCCTAAGAATTGTAGAGGATATTGAGAGGAATCGGGCTACAAAGATTGACATATATCTTGTTTTTCCTGAAACAGTTCTACCTTTAGATTAGAACGAAGATTCAGAAGCTGTTAAACATGTCCATGCTAACATTTTATCTCCTCTGAAAAGATGTATTATAGAGGAATTACCAGATGATTGTGATGTCCCTACAGATGTTGTTGGTATCCCTGTTGATGCAACCATTGATGGGGAACAAGAAGAGTTTGATGCTGATCAATATTCTGAGGAATTTCATGATGCTGCCTTTGATGAACCTGATAAAGAGGAATATGAAGAAGAGTTTGACTACATATATGTTGAAAGTGATATGGAAGACCAAATACCAGAGGTGGTTGTGCTTTCAGATTCAGAGGATGATATTGGTGATGTGAGGGAGGATACAGTTGAGGAGAACCAAGACCCGGTTCAAAGTGACAGAAATAGGAAAGGAAAGCAAGCTGATGTGAGGGAAAATACATCTGAGGATAGACAAGACAAAGTTCAAGCTGATGTGAGGGAAAATACAGCTGAGAAGAGCCAAGAAAAAGTTCAGCGTGACAGAAAAGGGAAAGGAAAGCAAAGTGATGAAGATTTCATATTGGAGGAGGAAGAGTTTGAGCAAGATGTTGAAGCTGAGATAGAGATGGGTACACAGTCTGACCCTAGGAAGTGGTGGCGATCAGTTTCAGATTTTTGTACTCAAAATCTTGATGATGGAGACTCAGATGGTATATGTTCTGAGGAGGAGTTACACGAATTGAAGTCAGATGATGAGTTTGATGCTGGTAAAAATTCCCAAGAATGCAACCCGAAAACCAAAATGCAAAACTTCCAATTTGTTCTTGGCATGGAATTTGCCACTGTTACAATTTTAAGGAATGCAATAAGGGAGTACTTTATTGAAGGTGATCGAGAATATGTATTTACTGCCAATGATTCAAATAGAGTTAGAGTTAAGTGCAAGAGTGCAAACTGTGAGTGGATGTTGTTTGCTTCAATAGTTAACAAGATAGATGGCAAAACAATGAGGGTCAAAACGCTTGTTGACAAGCATAGTTGTGGCATTGTTTTGGACAATAAAAAGCTGACCTCAACTTGGCTTGCAAAGCACTTTTTGGAGAAATTTAGGCTAAATCCGAGTATGGAATACAATGCATTTAGGGAGATAACTGCAAAGACCAAGTACTCATGTGTGTCTAGCTGGACATTTTACAGGGCCAAGACAAAAGCAAGGAAGATGTTGGATGGGTCTGTCAAGGAACAATACGCCATTCTTGATGACTACTGTAAAAGGTTGTTGGCTACCAATCCTGGCTCTACTGTGAAGCTGAAAGCTGATTTGGTTAATGGGAGAAGGCAATTTCAGTGCATTTATATTTGTCTTAAGGCATGTAGAGATGGCTGGTTGGGGGGTTGTAGGCCTCTAATTGGTCTTGATGGCTGTTTTTTAAAAGGATATTGTAGGGGCATTTTATTGGCTGCAGTAGGCATTGACGGTAATAACTCCATGTTTCCCATTGCCTACTGTGTTGCTGAAAAGGAAAACACTGAGGTTTGGACTTGGTTCTTGGAGCTATTGAAGGCTGATATTGGGAGTTTGAGTCCCACCAAGGTGACAATGATGAGTGATCGTCAAAAAGGATTAGAAAATGCAGTGGGAGCCATCTTTAGTGGGTGTGAGGTGAGGTATTGTGTTAGACATCTTCATGCTAACTTTAAAAAGGAATATCCTAGACTTTTACTTAAGCAACTTTTGTGGGCAGCAGCTAATACTACAACACAAGCTGGGTTTGCTCGAGCAATGCAAGAAGTCAAGGATGTCTCGGATGGTGCTTACAATTGGCTGGCAGGGAAGAACCCCACAGAATGGACTAAGTCACATATTTCAGAGTACCCAAAATGTGACATTTTGGTGAATAATTTTTGTGAGAGTTTCAATGCAGCCATACTTGATGCTCGCGACAAGACAATTATAACTTTACTAGAGAAAATTGGATTTTGGTTGATGTCTCGGTTTTATAACAAAAAAGCTGAGTTGGAGATGATGACTTAACCTGTGGGGAAGAGAATTTTGAAGATAATTGAGAAGCAAAAAGAGGTTGCAAAGCATTGTCTGGTTACTAGGTCTGACAAGTTTCAGTTTCAGGTTCAATGCAGCAATGGTAGTGCCTTGGTTGTCGATTTGGAATTCAGAACTTGTACATGTAGGAGGTTTCAACTATCTGGGCTTCCTGGTGGCCATGCACTAGCTACTATCTGGTTCATGGGAGGTAATGTCTTTGATTATGTCCACGAATTCTATAAAAAAGAATCATTGCAAAAAACATATGAACAGAGTGTGCATCCTATGCCTAGTCCAGATATGTGGCCTCAGACAGGACTCAACCCAATTGATCCACCACTTGAGACGAAGCTGCCTGGAAGACCTAAGAAAGCTAGGAGAAGGGAGACAGATGAACCTCCACCTGCTTTAAAGAAAGCTCGAAGAACTGGACAAGTTAAAACATGCAACAATTGTCTGAAAACAGGCCACAGGAGAGAAACATGCAAATCTGCTAAGGTGGTTGAGGTATAAACTTTATGCTTTCTTCTCAGTCCAGATAATTTTTATCATTGATAAGTTGCTTAATCATTGTTTTGTGAATTTGGAGCTAAATAATTGTTTGTTCAACCTATTTTAGAATCGTGTGGTCAAAAAGCGAGGTCGTCCACCACTGCAGAACCTAACTGAATCCACACTTTTAAGGAAGGAAAGAAGACTGAAACAACATGCTAAAGGAGGAACTAGTGGTGCAAAGAATGCTCAACCCAATACTGTCTGACTGGAAGGAGTTTCATCCTTTGATTTTATTTTGAACTAGTGGTCGAATCTTGTATTTTGGTGTCTGTTATGTTGACCATTTTAGAGTCATGTACAAATCACCTTTTGATCATATCTATTTTTTGAGTCATGACAGGGTCATGCTGGCCATGATATTGGTCATGTACAGATTAGATACATTTGGCTTTTTAGGCCTATATTTTTGTACCTATCTCTTATGGTAATGAATGTAACTAGATGTTGATCATATTTATTTCACAAAATACATAAACTAGAATACTAAATTCAAAATAGACCAAGATAGACTACATTGATTCGGGGTTTCATTTTACAACAAAATTCATTACAAATCAATGCCTAGGGTGCAATAGCTTTGTCATTGTCAATACTGCACATGAAGATTACCCAAAAATAAACTAACAATACCATCAACTTCTACTTTGATTTTGTAGCCCAAATAACCACAACCAATAGAATTACAGCAAAATACATAGTATTCAAAAAGTAGTAACACTGCATTCGACCTCCATCATTTACTCTACCCCTGCTTTCAACACAACTTTCACAGCTTTCTCTTCCAACATTTTGAAGGTTGTGAGAATGTGTCTCAAATCCATTTGAAGAACCACTGCATTGCCGATGACTTCCAATGTCAGTTGTCGTACTTAGGGATGTGATTTCAGTTTCAAGGTCACCAATTTTTCTTAGTAGTCCAGGGATGACCACCTTTGCTCGATGGCACATTGGAGGGTCTATCCATTCAAAGAAATTACACCCACCATGAATCTGAGTTGACCAAAACATACAAAATTTCTAGTGAACACCCATAACCATTTATTCAATGAATCAGATTACAAAAACAAATGGAGACCAATCTTACCCGATACTTGTTGCATGTTCTGAATCTTCACCCAGGATTTTTGTTTGTCCAAGCCGTTCTTTCTACCACTGGCCTTGGTGGTTGACAATGGAAATTTTTTCCGATCTCCATTAACCCGATTCAAAAGATGTCCTAACCCCCAATTCGAAGGAATTACAAGTTTTCTTCTACTGGGCTCACGTGCTATACTGTCGGGGGTGGATCCTCTGGGTGTGGTCGAGGGGAAAGCTTCATCTTCATCGTTTTTTTGGGTATGGAGTTTTGAGTTTTTGTTTGTTTTAGATTAGTTTTAGAACTTGGTTTTAGACAAACGATTTTTTTTGGTTATATTAATCACAATTAGTTTTTTTTGTTTTTAATTAAAAACCATAACCATTAATTGTTTTTGTTTTAAATTTTAATAATTTAACCCAATCGGGTCGTGCCACGTGTATCAAGTATACCCCTAACGGCCCAGGGACCAACATCTGCTCTAAATTCGTAAAGGTTGGCATTATTGCCGCCAAAAATTTTACATAAGCATTTAAGTGCAACAAAATGAACTACATAGGCATTATTGCCGCAACTAACCCTAAATTTTATAAACTATATTTGTAAATTTTTGCCGTTTAAAAAAAGTTGACTAAAAATAGGCGGTTGGGTCCTTTTTTTTAACCGTTTAGCATGATAATATTTTTTTAAAGGGTCTGTTTAACATAAGATTATTATTATTATTATTATTTTGGGAACGTAAGAATAAACTTGATGAAGAGTTTTACATTGAATGAGCCAAAGTAATAATTTCCTTTTTTTTAATATAAAACTGGGATAATATAAAAAAGGACCCTTTGTTAAGGTTGAAATTTCACTTTGAACCCTCTATTTTGGGAAATTATAAAAGGACTCATTTGATTATTAAAATGGTAAAAAAAAGGTCCCATGAACACAATTTTGCTCAAGTTTTTTTTAAAGACTAAAATACCATCAGTTATTAATAATTATTCATTTTGAAAATCTAAAATAAAATATAATTTTAAGCTCAATTAAAACTTTTTTGGCTTGAATTTGATTATGGATGAAGTGATAAACTCAAGAACACCATGGATTATCTTGAAAACATATGTATAATGTTAATTTTAGTTTTGTTAGATTTGTTTTAATTTTTTAATCTAATTTTAATTCAGGGTTTAATTTTAATGTAATAAATTGTTTTATTTAAAATTTTTATTAAGTTTTTATTTTTCTTTGTTTTTTAATTATTAAAATAATTAGATATAAACTAAAATGATTAATTTTCAAAAATCAAGGGAATTTTAGTCTTTTTTGAACAAAATTTGACTAAAATCGTGTCGTGTCCACGAGACCATTTTTTACTATTTTAATAATCAGTTGAGCCGTTTTATAATTTCTGAAAACAGTGAGTCCAAAATAGAATTTAACTTAAATAAAAGGAACATTTTTTTGTATTATCCCTATAAAATTAGAAAAAAGGTTCCTCACTTTTTTTTCCTTTGTATTGTAGTGAACTAATTTTCTTTTAGAAACATGAAAGAAATTCTTTATGTCTCTTCTATTATAATGTAGTGTTGGGGATATGGCTAAACACACTACTTTGAATGTTAAAATTCAAATAAACAAACCCAAAATAACCAAGTTCTCAATAGAGGAATAACACAAATAAAAAGAAGTGATAGAATGGACATTTGAAGAGAACCCTTAGTTACATAAAATCATAAAGGCTATGATTTTATGTGAATCAATGGAGATGACAAAAGACTTGACAGAACTTAAATTTGTTGTCCAAAAATCTCTATTCCTAGCCTCCCCTTAGAGATTTCTTGAAGCTACTATAAGTTGGAATGAGATTGAGATGTACAAGCATTAATCTTCATGCAAGTCAAGCTTTCTTGATGAACATCTTGGAGAAAACTAGCAATCTTGAGAGTTAGAAGAGAGAGTGGTGAGTGATCAATTCTCCAAAAACTCAAATAAAGCCTTCAAATAGAATTGGAACCCTCATTAGTCTCAACTAATGAGATTCGAGCATTTTAAACTAAGTTTTGGAGCCAAATTATGTCACTGTACGGTCCATACGGATCGCCCAGTGCAGGCGACACATCACCTGGCAGGCGATGCATTGCCACCATGCAGGATTGCCTGCCTAGGAGTTTATCTCTCGAGCGATGTGTCACCTCCTACAAGCGACGCAACGCAGGTGCCACTGTCTTGGCGCCCCCAAACTCACTCCAGAACGTCTATAAATGCCTCCAAATTTTTTGAGTACTTCTTTTACACTCCAAAGAAACAGTTTGGACCCAAAAAGATAATTTATAGATGCCTATATGAAAAGTCAATTCGCTCATGTTGTCTTTAGTGAAATTGTTATGGTTTTTGCACCTCCTTATTCCTAATTGTAAAAAGCGCCCTACTTCTATTCTTTATAAAAACGTCACTTATCTCATAGATATTAGAAAAATACACTTAAAGGAATAACTTAGGGTGGCCTTGATAAAATATTCAAGTTTGGGCCCTGTTGACGCGTTTTTTCGCCAATAGTGAATTATGAAAATAGCTGGAATGGATTAGTGCTTAATGATAAACCGCAATAAGAAAGTGATACTCAAGAGCACCAGACAAGAACTCTCAAGAACACTCGTCTTTTGTACATGGTTGAGCAGTTAAAATCCACATAGTCCACGAGTCTATATTATTACTATTTCTCTCTCTAAATTTTGACAGAGTTTTTGTATTACAGAAAAAACTATCCCCTTTCCTATCCAAGATCTTAGTATTTATAGAGAAAATCCCTGGATAGGCCTAGGGGCCATCACGTGACTTAAACCTCAGTGTTATCTGTACCACACTAATTATAAATATTACAATTTATCCTAAGGTATGGTCTGAACATTCGGTAAAACTGATCATGGATCCTCAGAGATAATTGGACATGTCATGCCTGACCATGAACGATTATATTACGTGTCCGGGTTTTTAGGGATCCGCAGGCATGCTATGTTTGACCATGCGCGTCTATATAATGTATCCTGGTTTTTAAAGATCCAAGGATACATCAGGCCTCTAGCGTACCCCGAGCTGAATACCTCGTGAGCTCGTGTCACATATGCTATGCCTTATAAACATTACAAGCTCGTGCTTATCACTTTGCATTCCCCAGCTCATGTTATTGTCCTGGGGAGCCGTGCTTTCTTCGTGGAGAAAATACAGACTTATGGATCATCTGTTACAGTTCTTTACTCGCCAGCTGTACATGAGCTAAATAAAAGACTCGTGCTTAATTTTAGGACATACATTTGCCCCCCAAGTCCCTGCTCGTGCCCTATGACATCACCTTCTGACTTACACGGTGGGGACTTTTAAACTTCCGTCACGATTATCCAGGCTTGCCCACTACTCGAGTACTGGACACGTGGAACACAGCGATTGGCATCTGTTCGGGTTTCGAGGATTGCATTAATGGTCTGGCCAACTTTTTGTCATCGTTTTGCCCTTCGAAACATAGCCCTTGGATCGGGTTTTGACCAAATCGGGCGGTTCACGCTGATCTATGCCATTTACGTATAAAAGGGATAGACAATTCTCACAAACCACCATCTTTCATTCGAAAATTTTCTCCATCTTCTACCTTATGCGTTTTCAAACCTCCTCCATTCTCAGAGAAAATAAAAACCCCAAAATCCTTTGTTCCAAAGTCTCTCAGAGAACCAGCTGTTCAGTTGCTCAGGAGTGAGTCCTCCAGACCTTACGAAATACACCTCTTCTATCGACAAATCATATTGTAAGCCCTATCACTACACATGGGCTCTATTTTGATTTTTATTTTTTGCTTTTTGCATTTTATTTACCATGCTTCTTCATGCTTCGTCGTAGTCGATATTAGGGTGTCTTCTTGATTTTTTGGCACATAGGTTTCAACTTTAGGTTTATACAGAAGGTTTGGAACCTAAACTGAAATTATGACACCTACGACATAGGATATTTTCTGCGTAGATTTGGGTAACTTTAGAAAATACCCATTTGGTGCCTAGAAGATGAAAGGTCAGGGTTCAAACATTAGATTGCTTAGGAAAAAATCTTTCTTGGGTGGTTTTTCTCCAAACTGCCCCCCAAGGATAATAGTGGCCGGATTTTCTGATACACAGATCCCTGAATGCTAGGGGTCTGTTGGGAAACCTAGGCGCGTAGCGTAGGTAGCGCGTGGCACCACGCAACAGGTTGAGATTAGCTCAACTCGGGCTTCAAAAGCATCACTTCCTTTCGTGCTTCCTTGCCTTTGCCTTTATAGAAATGTTAGGTCACCTACTAAGTGACTTGTCATTCTTGTTCGCTAGGAGATCTAATGGCACCCAAGAAGAGCGTATCCAAGAAGAGTGCAACCAACTCCTCGTCTCAACAAATCAACATGGGAAATGAGATCGCTTCCGAATCTCCTATTCCTCAGTTCGGCCTCGTGGTGGAGAAGGAGGTCGTGGTTGGTCCTAACGCCTTCTTCGAGGCAGAGACAATTGTCTCCAAGATCACGACCCAAGGAAGGGTTAATAAGATAATGTTGTCCCATAATATTGAGGTCGGGACCGGCGTCCTCATAGCCTGCCCTCCGTATGAAAGGGAAAGGAGTTGCGCGCCTCTCCAGGATGACTTCGTGGCCTGGAGCGACGAGCATTTGAAGGCGGGGGCCTTCCTTCCTTTGGACCAGTACTTCTCCGACTTCCTCAACTACGTGAAGTTGGCGCCGTTTCAGCTTCCCCTGAACTCATACCGGCTATTGGCGGGGTTGAGGTATCTCTTCTTGAAGCATGAATGGGAGGTCCCCACTCCAGCAGACATCCTTTATTTTTTCTGCCTCAAGGCCAACCCGAAACAACGAGGGTGAGGTGACGGGTTCTATTACTTGACTTGATTCCCGAACTCGCCCTTAGTCATTAAGCTCCCCAGCCATCCCAACGACTATAAAGATCAATTCTTTATTGTCGAATGGGTTCCGCAACTGCGAACACTGATACTTCAACCGTCCTCGTAAGTCTTCTTTCCTTTTATTTCTTAGCTCTTGAAACCATTCTCTTTGTATCTGGATCTACTTTTCGTGTATACACTAATCGAGTAGTGTTTTTGTGCAGCCACATTCTCGAGGGCGGAAAAATCTGTGACCCTCGGGGGTCAATATGATACGCTATCTAGGCTTCCGCCTAGTGAGAAGGACTACCGCCAGCTCGTGACAGACGACAAGATGCTGGTGTGTAAGTTAATTGTTGAAGGCCAGACTCTGGCTTTGAGAAGAACACGGGCTAACCTCCCGGTGGTTCGCGAGCTCCCGCCTACCCATCAAGGGGATGCCGAGGCCACTGAAGGTGAGGAGCAAGAAGAAGACGAAGTGCCTCTCATGCGAAAGAGGCGGGCTCCCAAGGCTGCTTGAGACCCTGAGTTAGAGCGAGTTTCTTCGAGGGCAGCAGCCAGCCCCTCCGGCCAAGGTAACCCATACCCCTATAGGGATTAGATAGGGCTATCGCTAACCTTAGGTTAGTTAGGTTTAATCCAAACCAGCTCCAGTGAATGGACCACTTAGTGTTACCCCATGACATGGGCTACCCTAAAGGCACCGTTGTCATAGACAATACCCTATCCTTTAGGTTGGCCTTTTTTTGAAGAGTATGGGACCAATCTCAGGTCGTGGCCCTCTCTGCTCCAGGGTACCCTTGCTCCTAGACTCAGGCAGTACGTAGAGGAGTCCAGCCCCGAGATAGAACATGAGCTTGAACCTCCCCTAATTCAAGAAATTGTAGAGTTAGACTCCCCCTCTCCTCTAGCAGTTCCAAGGTTGGAGGTCGTGACCATAGGCTCCTCACCTAGCCCAAAGGGTAGGATCTTTTATTATATTGTATATGTATACACATTTTATGTAAAATGATGACTTTACATGTATACTAAATTCCTTTTCCTTCTTCTCAAGTGAAGAAATGGCACAATCAGGATCTCTCGATATTCGCACAATTTTTCGGGAGGGAAAAGCTAGCTTAGGGCCTACCATAAAGAAACCCCGATTCACAGCAAAGAGGATGCCTCCTGCGACAGGGACTACCTCCAAATCCCTGGCTAAGGGGAAAGGCATGAGCTTGGCCACTCTAACTACTTCCGTGACGGAGAAAAGGGGTACTCCTCCACCTCCTCCTCGATTTCCACCCGCTCATGCTCAGGACCAGACAATACAAGCCGACCCGCCAGCTCCGATTGTCCCTACCACCATCGTGCGTATTCCAGTCAACCCTTAGGACTTGGAGAGGATCCCCGATACTTTCCGGGGGACCCTCTATGAGACGGTGAACCCCGTGGTGGAGCACATATACAAAGCCAACCCAAAGGACCTGAGGGTAATAGAGGAGAGGAGCCCGGAGAACATTCTGGAGTCCACCTTTGGGATGACCCTCAAAGTAAGATAGCTGTCCTCAGTTGAACATGCATACATTATTTTCCCTTTTTATTTTACCCTAGTATGCATCCAACTCATTTCCTTATTTTTATTTTTGCAGTCGGTCCTGGCTCACCACCGTAGTATAGCCCGGGTCAGGGCTAGGAATGAGGAGCTTCAGGCTGAGCTCCAGGTTGCGTAGTCCGCCCTGACTATTGCTCAGGAAAACGAGCGAGTTGCCAAAGCTGCCTTTGCAGTTGCTCAAAAAGGTAAGCTCGATGCCAGGGCTGCCCTTGCATCATCTCAAGAAAGTGAGCAGGCTACTAAGGTTGCCTTGGCCGCTCTTCAAGTCGAGGTCGTTGAGGCCAAAGCCAAGTAGCTGGAGGTCGAGGTTGCTGTTAGAGAGGAGAAATCGGCCTCACTGACCTCCATGGAGAGCATGCTGTATCATTGCTTGGCCTTCAACCAGAATGGCAACTTCTCCTTCCTGGCTTCTGAAGTGTGGGATCCCTACCTCGAGAATTTCAAAGCTCGGATCCTACAAGAGCAGTCTGAGACTGGGGATGCTTCCACCACAGGCGAGCAGGAGACTGAAGAGGTTACATCCTCAAAGCGCCCTGGAGGGGCTTGATGGCATTTTTCCTTCTTTTGTTTTTTTTTAAACATTTTCCATTTGGATTAGTTTAAGGTTATTTTCCTCGAGATAATTTGTTTTTAATTCATATATCTAACTTTTTATCTATTTGTCTTTTCCTTGATTGTTTCTCATGTTTATGCTTTTCTAGACTTGCACACTCACGATCTTAGGAATCGACTTTTAGATCGGGATATATATTCTGAATTTGGTTATATCCAAAATTAAAATGTTGATTTGTATCATACCTGTCAAGCATTAGGCCTTGGACCCGGTTATATCAGGGATTTTAAATATTTCAAACTCAGTCCACGTTAGGTTTACTGTTATCTCGAGCTTCTAGGGAAGCCATCAAATTTACAATTTTGCTAACTTCTAAGTTTTGGACCTGGTTGACTCTAGGATATTTTTGTATTATTTAAAACTTAGTTCGCGCTAGGTTTATTGACACCTCGTGTTTTCTTTACAAAAAACACCAGTTAATCAATTTTACTAACTTCAAAGTTTTGGACCTAGTTGTGTCCAGGATAGTTTTGTACCTGGTTATGTCCAGGGTTTTAAGGGTTTAAATTATCTGATCCATCTCGGGTTATATGCCCCCTAAGTAACCAAAAAGTGAACTTTCTCGGTTGCTTAGACAAATGTTATCACACGAACTGATACATAAATAAGCTATATGAAAGACACGAAATACATATCGATCCCTTCATTTCTTAATCAAATGGCTTTTATAACTAAGCCTTACATAGATGTATGGTATCATCATTGATAATACTTCTTCAGGTGCATGGCATTCCAGGTCCGTGGGACTGTTTCTCTACTAATTCGAGCTAATTTGAAAGTTCCTTCGCCCAAACCAAAATTACGCCTTTTGACCTTGGAATTAAAATAACAAGTGATTTTTTGTTGGTAATGTGCGAGCTGTAGTTGTGAATCCTCTCATTTCTCATCAATTAGGTCGAGAGACGCATTGAGCAACTCATCATTCTACTCCTGGCTGAATGTCTGGAGCCTGTGCGTGGTTACTTTTGTTTCAACGGGAAGGACGGCCTCGCTTTCGAAAGTCAGGGAGAAAGGGGTGTGTCATGTGCAAGTTCGATGGGAGGTCCGGTATGCCCATAGTACCTGCGAGAGCTGCTCAGGCCAGACTCCCTTGGCCTCGTCTAACCTCTTCTTAAGATTCTCCTTGAGGGTCTTATTCATGGCCTCGACCTGCCCATTGGCCTGCGGGTATGCAATCAAGGAGAAACTGGAGAAACTTTTAACTATGTCGTGCTTTTCACAGAACTCAGTGAAGAGATCACTGTCGAACTGAGTTCTATTATCTAACACGATATTCTTCGGAAGCCCAAACTGACAGAGAATGCTCCTAATCACAAAGTTGAGGGCTCTTTTTGAAGTGATGGTTGCCAACGGATCGACCTCTCTCACTTGGTGAAGTAGTCAATGGCCACCACCGCATAACAAACTCTTCCCTTTCCCATCGATAAAGCTCCTATTAAATCAATTCCCCATACTGCAAATGGCCATGGGGATGAGATGACTGTTAGCTCGACTGGTGAAGCTCGTGCAACTGTGGCGAATCGTTGGCATTTGTCGCACTTTTGAACATGGGAGATGGAATCTTTTGTCAAAGTGGGCCAAAAATAACCCTGCCTTAATATTTTTAAGGCCAGGTTTTGCCCCCCAGCATGATCCCCACAGAAGCCTTCATGCACTTCCTGTAGGATAGTTTTAGCCTCCTCTGGCAGAACACACCATAGCAGAGGCAAGGAATAGCCTCGTCGGTACAATGTTCCATCCACTATCACATATCTTGGATCTTGATAGAGTATCCTTCTCACGTCTTTTCTTTCTTCGGGAATTTTTCATGCTGTAAGATATTCTATGATGGGGGTCATCCAAGTCAGCCTAATGTCAATCATCTCGACCTCCGTCGTTCTTCCTGCCATGTTTGTACTTTCGAAGAATTCCACTGGTACTACGTTCAAAGTCCCAGCTTCCTTGGAGGTGGCGAGCTTCGCCAAAGCATCTGCATTAGCATTTTTCTTGCGAGGGATCTATTTGACGGTGCCATACTCAAATTCAGATAGCTCTTTCTTCACCTTGGCTAGGTAAGCTGCCATCTTGGTACCCCGCGCTTGGTATTTCCCTAACACTTGATTGACCACGAGCTGGGAATCGCTATAACATTGGACGACCCTGGCCTTCAATTCCTTTGCCACTCTATGACCAGCTAACAAAGCCTCGTACCCGGCTTCATTGTTCGATGCCTCGAACCCGAATCGTAGCGCGGTATGGAATCGATGCCCTTCCGGAGAAATCAATATAATCCTAGCTCCAGACCCGTTCTCATTAGAGGGGCCATCCACGAATATTCTCCACAAAATTTGTACTGGTTCTTTCAAAAGTTCTTCTTGGAATCCAGTGCACTTAGCCATGAAATCAGTAAGGGCCTGGCTTTTGATCGATGTTCGTGGTACGTACAATATTTCAAACTGGCTGAGTTTGATTGCCCATTTTAAGAGATGTCCCGACGCTTTAGGTTTTTGTAATTCCTGCCGTAGAGGTTGGTCAGTCATGACATGGATTGAATGGGACTAGAAGTACGATCTAAGATTCATGGAGGATAATATTAGGTAGAACGCCATCTTTTCCATTAGGAGATACTGGAATTCAGCTCCGAGAAGTCTTTTGCTGATATAATATACTGGTTTTTGAACCTGATCTTCTTCTCAGACCAATACGACATTAGCTGCATTTCTATCACAGCCAAATAAAGGAATAGGGGCTCCCCTACCACTTGTTTAGAAAATACTGAGGGTTCAGCCAAATGTGTTTTTAGATCGAGAAATGCCTGTTCGCATTCCACAGTCCATTCGAATTTCTTATTCCCTCGGAGCAAGTGATAAAATGGAAAGCATTTGTCCGTGGATTTTGAAATGATCCGATTAAGGGCTGCCACTCTTCCAATCAGGCTCTAGAATTCTTTACGCGAGCTGGGCAAAGGTATTTCCAATAATGACCTGATTTTATCTGGATTTGTCTCTATCCCCCTTGTATTGACTATGAATCCCAGAAACTTCGTCGACGCCACTCGAATGTACACTTTTGGGGATTCAACCTCATGTTATATTTCCTCAAGATCTCAAAACATTCATTTAGGTCGGACACATGGTTGTTGGTAGTCTTGGATTTGACTAGCATATCGTCGACATACACTTCCATGTTTTTTCCGATCTGACTAATGAACATTTTGTTAACTAACCGTTGGTAGGTAGCCCTGACATTCTTTAATCTGAAGGGCATGACTTTATAACAGTATACGTTTGTTGGAATCATAAAGCTAGTATGCTCCTAGTCTGCATGATTCATCGCGATCTGGTTATACCCAGAATACGCATCCATGAAGGACATGTGCTCGTGCCCCGCAGTGGCATCTACCAACTGGTCAATTCTCGGCAATGGAAAGAAATCCTTAGGACATGCTTTGTTCAGGTTCGCTACTTTCCATTTGGCTTCGGGATCAGAACAGGATTCGTGACCCAAGTCAGATATTTTTCTTCACTAATGAACCCGCACTTTAATAGCCGAGCTACTTCTTCCTCCAACGCCTCAGCTCGGGTTGTTCCTAAACGTCTCTGTTTTTGGGATTTCGCGGGAACGTTTTTATCCAAGTTTAGGGTGTGCATGATCACACTCGGGCTTATTCCCACCATGTCTTCATGAGACTAGGCGAAGACATCTAAATTCCCTTGCAAAAATTGTATCAACTCCGTTTTTCTCTCCTCGTCAAGATTTTTCCCGATCTTAACGATTCTCGAAGTGTCCTTCGGATCTATATTTACCTCCTCAAGCTCTTCGATAGCTTGGAGTTCTGATCTATCCTCGCCCATTCGCAGATCGATATCATCGCTTGGGATGATGCCTTTATCCATGGCTTTCTGAGGTTCTTCCGTCCCAGAAGCAACTTCTACTTCCTGGGACTCCTTGCCTCCGTTATGTACGACCATTATTTGTTACTTGGGTTGGGATTTTCCCTTCATTGAAATTCTATAGCTTGGAGTTTTGATCTATCCTCACCCATTCGCGGATCGATATCATCGCTTAGGATGATGCCTTTATCCCTGGCTTTCTGAGGTTCTTCCATCCCAGAAGCAACTTCTACTTCCTGGGACTCCTCGCCTCTGTCATGTACGACCATTGTTTGCTGCCCGGGTTGGGATTTTCCCTTCATTGAAATTCAATAGCATTCCCTGCCAGCAAGCTGATCGCCTTTAACAGTGCATATTCCCGCAGAGGAGGGGAATTTGATTGCCAGGTGGCGGATAGAAGTTATGGCTTCAAACGTCATCAACGCAGGTCTGCCCAAAATCGCATTATAGGCCGCTGGACAATCAACGACCACAAACTCAAGGAGTTTGGAGACAGTTCGTGGACCTTCTCCCAATGTCACCACTAGCTCGATCATTCCAATGGTTGCTGATCCCTCCTCGGAAAATCCATAAAGGATCATGGAAGTTTCCTTTAGGTCGGTTACATACAGCCCCATTTTTTCTAAGGTGGACCTAAACAGTAGATTCACATTTCTTCCATTATCTACTAGTATCCTCTTAACTCTTCGGTTGGCGAGCTGAACTGTTACGACTAAAGGTTCATTGTGTGGGAACTGGACATGGCTGGCGTCTTCTTCCGTAAAAATGATCGGTTGCTTTTCTAACCGCTAGTGCTTTGATAGTCGTTGCTCCGGGATGAACTCCACTGTGTTGTGGGATTTCAGCTTGTTTATATATCTCTTATGGGCACCTCTGCTTGTGCCTGCCAGGTGAGGACCTCCGAAAATGGTTGCTATATCTCCTCTTGTGATCGGAGGAGGGTTATCTTGATTCACCTGATCTCCATTTTGATTCATTGGAGCCTTCGAAGTTGATGGAATGTTTTGTCCAGCAGGCTGTCTGGGCATTCCTCGATTCCGGGCGTACTGAGCCAAAGGTCTTGCCCTGATGAGAGTCTAGATCTCGTCCTTTAATTGTTTGCAGTCATCAGTATTATGACCGATATCATTGTGGAATTGACAAAATTTCAAGGGATCTCTCTTCGCTCTTTGATTCTTTAACGGTTCCGGCTTCTTCCACGGAAGGCGGGCATAATTCGTTAAGAAGATGCGCTCTCTAGTATCTGTGAGGTCAAAATAAGTTGCATAGATCGGCTTAAACTTCTCTACAGATTTGTTTTTCTTTGATCCGCTCTGGCCGCCTTCACCATTTCCCTTTCTTTTACCACCCCTTGGTTATTCTGGGCAATGGTTTGAGCTGTAGCACCAGCCACAGTGGTTGCCACTCCAATGGGCTGAACAGGGGCGTGGCTGGTTCCTTCAATAGTAGCTCGCGCCTCTTCTAGATTAATCCACCTCTGGGCTCAGTTTAGGGACTCATCCACAGTGTTAACTCCCTTTCTCTGTAGCTCCTGCCATAGGTCGCCTCCCACAAGGATCCCCGTCCTCATTGCCATGAGTTTAGAACTCTCGTCGGTGTCTCTAGCTCGGGCGACAACGTTGGAAAACCTACTTAGGTATGCTTTCAATGGTTCCCTGGGATGCTGCTTTACATTTTCCAGGGAGTCGGCCTTAATCCGAACTGCCTGAGAAGCCCTGAAAGCTCTCTTGAAATCCGTAGAGAAATTCTTCCACAAGCTGATAGAGTGCTTTTTGTACTGTTTGAACCATTGCCAAGCCGACCCGATCAGAGTCGAGGGGAATATTAGGCACCTTAGCTCGGGTCCAATGCTGTGGGCCATTATCAGGGTGTTGAACATTCCCAAGTGGTCAGATGGATCTCCTGAAACCCGGTGGGTATACGGTTGCCGCAATGTTCGGGGAAAAAAGCTCGAGCTCATCCCCTGAATCATATTCATCTTTTTCCTTTTCTGTTAGGAGCCTTTTCATCAGCTCCTCCATCTGGGAAAACCTTTTGAGGGTTTGGTCTTTGATTCCTGGGTTATTCTGGGGCTGTTCAACAACTCCTGTCCTACCGTATGCATTTGGCGGGTTGTTGTCCCTCCAAGTTCGAGCTTGGTTTGGTGGGACATTCCCGTTATCACGTACTTCGGAAGGACCTCTCTCTTGACGAGTGTAACTGAATCCATTTTGGGATGAATTTCCCCTCTGTGAGTTTAGGCGATCTCAAAGATCGGCCTGAGGATCGACTTGAGGGCTCTGTGCCGAACTCAGGTGATTTCTGAAATCTGTATCAGACCTACCACTTCGACAGCTCTCAGTCCAATAACTACCATTAGCGAAGCTTAGTGCTTGCGGTTGAGGATGAGGATCTGGGATACTGTCGTGTGTTTGTGGGGCATAAGTAGGGGCAGTGGGAGGAGGATTTCTCCTACTGTCCCCATAAGCAGGAACATTTCGCATAGAACGAGGTCGTGTTTGATGTATTATGGGCGATGGGGGATGCCTAACTGGCGAGGCAATTCTCATCCCATCAGGATGAACCAAATTAGCCCGCGGTTGTTCTCCTCCACCATTTCTAACTCTCTACACCTGGCGATCAGATTGTGATGCAGAGGGGTTGGCTGGAACATGCTATCTTTGTGAGTTTGCCCCAGACCTTCCCCATGGGTTTCCATGGCCATTTCCAGGCGCATATGACGATGGTACTGAACTTGGAGTCGAGGTCCTAACCGACCGGATGACTTGTCGATGACCCTTGGGAAGGCCATCAGGCTGAGTATCTTGGTGATCTTGTACCATGGGCACAGAGCTTGGGGTAGAGGTCCTAACCGATCGACTTGGTCTTGATTGGCCATTCCGATGGGACTTATGAGTCCCACCTTGCCTCTTTCTGACATTAATGTCGGTTGCAAGAAGGGGTAGCCGAGCCAAAACCTCTTCAATTTTCTTGTTTGCTTTGGTCAAATGGCTTCTTAACTGCATGTTTTCTAGCTCTACTGCATTCAAGTAATCTAGGTTCGGATTTGGCGGCAATGATGTCGAACTCCCAGTGTCGCCATGGCCCATCGGTTGTTTTCCCGACCGTTGTTGGATTTCAGGGCTATGCTTATCAAAAATAGCAGTATGGTGAACCTCCTGCCCACCAGGCTGTTCCATTTCATTGCTGTGCCTCGATCAAGTGACCACCATGATGAACTTTGATTGGGATCTTGATGAAAGCACCAAACTATTGACGCGGTTTTTCTCCAACAGCGAACTATGAAAATAGTTGGAATGGATTAGTGCTTAATGATAAACCACAATAAGAAACTGATACTCAAGAGCAGCAGACAAGAACTCTCAAGAATACTTGTATTTTTTACGTGGTTCAGTGGTTAAAATCCACCTAGTCCACGAGTCTATATTTTACTGTTTCTCTCTCTAAATTTTGACAGAGTTTTTGTATTACAGAAAAAACTATTTCCTATCCAAGATCTAGGTATTTATAGAGAAAATCCCTGGATAGGCCTAGGGGTCATCACGTGACTTAAACCTCAGTGTTATCTGTATCACACTAATTAAAAATATTGCAATTTATCCTAAGGTATGGTTTGAACATTAGGTAAAACTGATCATGGATCCTCATAGATAATCAGACATGTCATGCCTAACCATGCATGATTATATTACGTGTCCGGGTTTTTAGGGATCCGCGGACATGCTATGTCTGACCATGCACGTCTATATAACGTATCCGAGTTTCTAAAGATCCAAGGATACGCCGGGCCTCTAGCGTACCCCGAGCTGAATACCTCGTGAGCTCGTGTCACAGATGCAATGCCTTATAAACATTACAAGCTCGTGCTTATCACTTTGCATTCCCCAGATTGTGTTATTGTCCTGGGGAGCTATGCTGTCTTCGTGGAGAAAATATGAACTTATGGATCAGCTGTTACAGTTCTTTACTGACCAGCTGTACACGAGCTAAATAAAAGACTCGTGCTGAATTTTAGGACGTACATGCCCAATTGTTAAAAATAAAAATAAAGTATTCATATGCAATGTTTAAAAGAAAAATAAAAAGTTTAAATCCCACTGGCGTAAATTGAAAATAAAAT
Organism: Humulus lupulus; assembly: GCF_963169125.1. Lineage (NCBI taxonomy): Eukaryota > Viridiplantae > Streptophyta > Magnoliopsida > Rosales > Cannabaceae > Humulus > Humulus lupulus. Next base: position 57,146,152 of record NC_084798.1, on the reverse strand, counting down.
TCATAACATAGTTTCTTTAAATCTCGACGCTCATATTGATCATTTGTTCGTTCAAAGGAAATCCCCACACACACTCAAACGTCGAAACTCCCCACATCACAGCACGTGTCAAATAGAAACCCTATTGTTTGCTTGAAAGGGGGGAAGTAAGAGGGGGGGGGGGGGGAGCTAAAAGCCCAGTAAGGAAGTACAACAAAATCAAAGAAAACAAAAGAAAGACATGTATAATATAACAGGGCAGCTCATAACATCATCATACTCATATTTCATAATCATAAATGAAATTATAGTCATACATCACATTCATACAACATAAACATACTCTTTGTGATCATGGCAACTCTGTTGTCCATGTCACATCTTGAGGTAACCAGTATAACCTGAGCTGGTAAAACCTCCTCTATGAGGTAAACAGGATTTCAGGTCCTTGAATAACCTCGGCGCATCCGCCCTTTCAGTTACGTCATATCCTTAGTAACTCATTTGATGAAGTTGCGTTTAGCACGCTAGCAACCTTTTCTTTCCGTTCATCATACAAACACATCAAAACATAGAAAATACATGTTTCATCACACTTGTCTTAACATGACACATACTTTTCTATGGCACTTGGCTTATCATAACATATCAAAACATAGCACATTTCATTCCCATAGCACATTATTTCTTGTAACTTACAACTCTTACCATTTCATAACATAACATAGAAAATTCTATCTAACTTCCTTACCTTAGGTCCGAGCAAAGCAAAATGAGAGCATGTCACAATGAGCCTATAATCATAACCAAACGTTCATCTCTTAGAATCACATAAGAATACTCATGCCGAACATATCACTACAAGAAAAAAAGGGCTTTTGCTTCGGTTTTTATGTTGGATTCACTTTGGTTTTTGCTTAAATTCGCAACCGCAGTAGTTCTGGGCGAAGTAAAAAGTAGATAAAAATCGAAGTGAAATATAGGCTTTCTACTTCGGTTATTATGTAAAGAGCGAAGTAGAAAGTGGGGATTCTACTCTAGTTTTTACATAATAACCAAAGTAGAAAGTTGTGTACACCTCCGCACGATTCCATTTTACAAATAAAAAAATAACTCAAACAAAGTTTGTAGGATCAAACTTATTCATTGATGATTGAAATAACTTCTATCACAATTTTGAAACTCAAACACCTATACACATCCAACACAAAATATGGGAACAAAAAAAAAAAAGAAAAAAACATAGAAAAAAATATTATCATCAAAACAATGATTTAGTAATCCATACCTATTTTGAAGCTCAAAAACATCTTACAATGACAAAAATCTAGCAAGAAACACCCATGACCAAATGTATTTTTTTCCTCTAAAAAACCCATGAGAAATAATACCCATGGCCAAATGTATTTTTTCCCTCTAAAAAACCAAAATAGAAGGATTTCTAGGTTATATTTCAGTTTATAATGAAGGAAAGTTGTCAGAAATGATGAAAAAAAAGGGTTTGATTCAAGAAAATGGTTGTGCCATACAGTCGGCATCAATGGAGCTCTCGGTTTGCACAAAGGGAAGAGAAGGGATTATGGGTCGTAAGGGTGGAAGAAAGGGTTTTAGAACCCTTCTACTGCGGTTTTTAGATAAGAACCGAAGTAGATTTAGATAAGAAACGAAGTAGATTGTAGGATTTCTACTTCGGTTCTTTAAAAGCTGCAGTACTAGAGATTTAGAGTAGTGGGGCACGCATGGCTAGGCACATTCTACTGCGGTTTTATGTAAAAACCGCAGTAGAAAGCCTAATAAGGGGCGCGTTTGGCTTGCCCCGTTTCTTACATCCTTATTCTCTCCAAACCGAAGTCATGGGCCTGTGCAACCAAACGTGGCCCTCTTTCCATTGAATTTTTAACTTCATTTTTTAAGAAAGTGAAGTAGTATACAATATTTTTTTAGCGCCAAATCCAAAAGCGAAGTAAAAGAGTTTAAAAAGACTTTTACTATAGTTTTTTAGTATGCTGAGTATAAAAACTGAAGTAAAAGCCTATAATTCTAGTATTGCATATATCCTACGTATGCATGGGACATGCACACGTGGCACAAGTTTTACTACAATTGCAAACATACAATAATTTCACATAAAATCACAAAAGAATAATGTTAATTCTACCTATTAATCCTTCATGGTTACAACATAAAAATCACATGTTTGGATAATAGGCGTATTTTTGAACGTAAAAATACATTTGCATGTGACATGCATACGTGGAGCGTTCTTAAAATTTAACTTTTTAAAACGATAATTTCTACATGCTTATTTCTTGCCTCTTCAAACAAAATTCAGCAACATTATTTACCATTTAATTATTTCTTTAATCACACATTTGTTATTTAAAACTTTATTACAAAATATTTACTTTATAAAATAATTCATTTAGCCTTTTTAATTTCTCATGAAATAATAATACCATTTATTATTTAAATGGCATTTAAAAGGTTGTGAAAAAATTTGTATTATTTAAAATAACTAAATAAATTTCTTGTTTTCTTTTAGAAAAATAGTTTTACTAATCTCTAAAAAAAATACTGCATATTTAAAGATGTGAAATTACATGAATAAAGTGTGGAAATATTACATTTTTCATATATAAAATTTAAGACTTAATTCATTAGAGTGTATGATTAACTTATCACGATTTAAAAGACATTTTCTTTTAATAACTCAAAGTTTTAGCAAACTAATAATTTGTTTAAAATCACCAAATGAATTTAAACCATAATCTTTTCACATTTAAAAAAAAAAAACTGTTTCTAAATATAAGTGTGAGAATACATATTTACATTTTGAAAATATCACAATTATCATATATATAATGCTTAAGGTTTAATTTATTTGATGCACTTGTTTTACTTATCTCATTTAAACTTTTCTTACTATTAACCAAAAATTCCAGCAACTATTTTATTTAATTAAAATCACATGGATTAAAATTATATTTTCTTCCATAAAAATATATAAAAATATGCGTGTGATTAATTTGATAAAACACCATCAAAACCTCACATGCATAGCCTGCACATGACTTGGCCGAAACCCACATGGAATTTCTACTCTTGAATCCCAAAAATAATCAACTACCTAAGACGTTTCTCATCTAGCCATCATAACAACTCATGCATTCATTATACCAATGGTGCAAAATATACACTAAGAAAATTATTCATCAAGACAAAAATAACCAAAACATTAGCTTTCATTATAATCATGATTTTCGAAAACAATCATCACTAACAAAGCAAAACAAAACAAAATATTCTTGCCAAACACCAACCCACATTCGAACCATAACCTCACCAATAAATAAAAACATAACCATAGATTGAGGGAGGAATCCAATACCTCTATCGATAGCACTCAAGAAACCAAACAATGGCCACCACCTTGCTCAAACCCTAGGGTTTCGAAACCCACATCAAGAACAAAAATAATAATGAAAAACACCATTACTTTAGATTCAAGAAGAAGAGAATAAAAGAAAAGAAACACCATAACTTGAGTACCTACACCTAGGGATTTCAAATCCCTTCCCTTCTCATTCTTTCTTCTTTCTTTCTCTCCTTCTCTCCCCTTTCACATTCTTCTCGTCTCCTTCTCTCTCTAGAACTTGACACACATTCTCTCTCTCTCTCTCTCTCTAGCTGACAACACACACACGAGTGTGAGGAAAAACTCTCTATTTTCTTTTTATTTCAAGCATAACCCTAAAGGAAAAAAATCTTCAATAATGACTTGATTTGTCCTCCCTTTATTCCCTCACTAAAATCAAGTAATTGGAGCATAAATAGAGAAACCAAATCCTCCCCTTTCCCATTGTCTTACACGCCCACCACCCTTATTTCATTTCTTTTATTTTCTTTTTAATTTCTTAAATAAATAAAATTATGTAGGAAAAATTATTGCATGCTCACCTTGCAACTATACACACACACACACACCCAATTGCTCAAGTGCACCTTTACTAACCATGCACCTTACAACCAAAACTCATTTACTTATAAATTAAAATAATTAAATAAAAAAATTAACAAAAAAACATAATTCCTACCAAATAATTAATAAAAAATTTCTAACACTTAACAATTAATAGTAAAATAAAGCACAAAAATTAATTAAACTTAAAAAAAAATTGGTGTGCTACACTAACCAATTTCACTATGTACTTGAACAATCTTAACAATCCCCTACTTGGTTAAATACATCATTTTTCTCTAGCCCGAACGATATTAGTTCATAGAATAAAGTGTCTTTTGGGTTTGAACTTTATCTTAGTGATAATACTACAATGCTTCTACTGAAATACTAAGGTATTCTTAAAAGATTGAACCCAACATTCGTAATGATAAAAACCGGTGGTATCTCACACACATCTACCTGATTACTTATGTATTTCCCACTTTGCGCGCTCAACACTTTTATGGCCTTGTGCTTATCTATTCATGAGCCATCCGGAGAGAAAACTCGTACTCTCTTGAGAGGCGGCACCACCTCTAAGTTCACATATGTAAAATTATTACATCATCTTTGTTACTTTTAGAGATGTTTGTTGCTCTTCAACTAAATTTCTTTAAAATCCTATGACATAATTCTCATGTCTGTGTTGGAAAAACAATCAGAGTGCGCAGGGGAATTGGCGTGGTGAGCCCAGTTTACATAACACCAAAAATTTTCCATCTCTCATATAAACAATTTATCAAGAAAAAACATCTAGACATAAACATTAACATATGATATTATTAATCATGCAACATATATATAAATATAAAATATATTTATATATATCATATAACAATATACATAAATATTCAAGAACATGAGTATTTACCTCTTGAAGCCTATCAAGTGTCATTGAGTCTTTTCGTATGTATATTGATCTTCCTATCCAACGCTTTGAGCACTCAAACCACGATATTTCAGAGTGTTCTCTACACCTCAAGATGTGTGTGGGCACATAGAGAACATGAGTTGTAATTTAGGAATAACAAATATATTTCAACACATGAGAACTTGGATTTTGGCTTGAGAATGGTTAGAATAAAAGAAGAAGACAGTTTCTTGTCTAACAAAAATTCTGAAACTTTTCTGAATTCTCTCTAACTTCTCTATCACTACAAGAAAATGGGGTCTTTACCTACCAATTGTAAGTGTAGGTAAGACTAGCCTAATGGTGGGTAATATGGTTTACCTACCAATATTGAATTGGTAGAGACTGGTAGGTAAAGGTTAGTGAGGAAAGAGTCTTTACCTACACTTATTAATACTGGTAGATAAAAGAATTAGTGGACCCCACTAAGTTATAAATCAATTGATGGGTCATCAGATGACGTGTTTGATGACTTGTCATCCTACGTGTCTGCTGACATGGTTTCCATAGTAGCATACACGTGGCATACGTCAATACCGCCACTTGGCATCTTGTGGTTGCTCCATGTATCAAAAAATAATATGTTCACGTGTCGTTTGATAATTAGTACATATGTCATCATTTGATATAGACCACGTGGCATCATTTTATTGGTCTACGTGGAAAAATATTATTGGACCAAGTGGGGTCATTTTATTAGCCCACATAGCATGATTTTATTGATCTGTTACACAATTTACATCTTGGTCAAATTTAATGGTTATGTATAGGTAAAAGATAATAACAGTTATTTATAAATGTTCTATATTAGAAATAAACTAGAAAAAACCATACAATAATAAAATGTTTAATGCTAAAATTCTTTATAATGTTCAATACTAAAATAAGTCATAGAGTTATCATTTTAAGGTTACCCCTACAAAAATAAAAAAACTTCATAAAGTTCATTCCTTAGTTAATTAATGCAAATAAACTAAGAATCATCTTGTGACTCCTGAGCCGAACTCAAATAAATTATTTAACATTAATAATAAAATAAACAAACATATATTATAAAATATTCATTTCTTATTAAAGATGAGTGTTAAACTAATTACATTTCATAAAAAATATCAACAAGTCTATTCTTCACTTTGAGATTATTACTAGAGAGCATCCTTTTTCTCGAACTTGTGAATGTCGATGATGGCTTTGTGAGGTGGACACCGATAATGGTTGGAGGTGGGGTTTGGGTTGGCAACAATGGGAAAATATAATTAATCTCAACAAAATAATTGTCCCTAATTTAATCATCAAAAGGATTTCAGAAAATATGAGTTATTATTATGGGCATTTATGACACTTGATATACCAGCATATATTAAAAAACAAATATATGAGCACATCAAGTCACACTCACAGGCAAAAAAAAAAAAAAAAAAATCAAAGTAGCATAATGATCCAAATCGGAAAAAGAAAATATAAGTCAACATTCAAAACTACATTTAATAGGCAATATGATCGAAAACTAGAATTCATGTGATAAAACAAAGAAGTTCATATGCATTATATATGAACATGTAAACAATGATGAAGATAATACAAACTAGATTCAAAGTTTAACATAAAACAACTCAAAATAAAAAGTAGATGTCTCTTCTCCTTTTTAAAAAGAAAAACAGATTCATGTATATAATCAATGAACATAATACATAACACATCTCGGAGCCTCAGAACATTTGAAACAATAATCCAGACAATGAAACAAAACTCTACAACACAACTTAATACCTCAAACCAATGAAGCACATAAACCTCATTAAAGTACTTAATATATCAGCATAGCCAAATTAGGCAGTTGAGTCTATACTAAATTTATAAATCTAATTCATATTTGAAAAAGAGCATTGGACTTTGGATATGCCATATATTTATTAGAAAAGGAGCAAATAATTATGTCAAGCCTTATCTCAATAAAACAATAAATAAAGTTTAAATATGCAAAAGAATAATAAAAACTAGTTTCTTAATTACATATATAGATAGCAAGTATATAAGTTAGTTCAAACAAATCCAGAATTATGTCAAATTCAGGAAGCATAAAGATTATGATGTTACAATCAAAGAATCTCACCACAATCAATTTTTCACCCATACTCAAAATCTCATATTTCATTCAAGCCAATTAGTCAACAACATACAATATAATTTGACATAAATCATTTAATAGATTTGAATAACCACAGAAAAAACTAAAAAAAAAATCATAGAGCTACTCTCATTAGAAACAATACATCATAAGAAACAATACATCATAAGCAAGCATGAGAAATGAGTAAGACAATAATGAATGAGTTACTCTCATTAGAAACTAACTGAACCCCCTTTAGATGAGTAGGTTTGCATTTCCTTACAGAGGAAACAATTAATCTACATAATAGTGGAATAAACATTTATGAAGCCCCTATGGTTGCTCTATTCATAAACCTCATTAAAAGATTATGTTGCATACTAATATATTACAAATTTTATTTTTTAAAGGTAATGGCCAAATATTAATGATCTTTTGCAAGTTAGTAAATCAAATACAATTTTCTTTTAAACAATCTAAATTAGAAATGAAGTACAAAAAAACACTTGATCTCATTTCTTTATTTTTTTTATGCTCATAGTCCCTCAAACCACAGAACTCAAATGGATTATATTACTAAACCAATGATGCAGGAGAAGATAAAACCAACATAGCACACTACTATCAAAAACAAAATACCAAACACCATCTACATAACATTATGTAAAATCAACACAAGCAAACAATATATATACAATAAAACATAATACATAAAGACTGTAAATGTAATACCAATATCAAAAACAAAATAACCAAAACTTGCAGCATATCAAGATGGTGACTCACTCATTTGAAAAAGGAATTAAAAAAAACATAAACTTAAAACATGTAGAATCATAGACACGCATGTTCTACAAATGAAAATGACATAGCAAAATTAGATTTCAAATATATGGAACAATGCTACAATATATTACCAAGAAGAATATATATTTTATAGATATCTCTATTTTCTTTCTTAAATGTTCAAGTGCTAAAACTTGCAGAATATATAATGTAAGAACATGGGAATACAATCTTTTTTGCACAAATAAAGAATCATAAAATACAGAGGCCCTCACAAACAAGAACTAAAGGAATAAAATTTCTAAGAACATTACCCTATATCCTATCATTAGAAACAAAATAAGTTTATAGTAAGAAAATATCTAAGGGCCCAGTTCTATAAGTCATGCATAGAAATTTTGAGCAAGTGAAGGAATTCATTGTATGTTATACAGATAATACAGAAACTCAAAGTTCAAACTCCATCAATAGACAATCATTTTCACAAACTTAGTAAATCAATCACTAACTTATAAGTACATACATAAAACAAAAACCTTAAAACCCTAACCAACAAATACATCCTAAAATCAATCAATTTGAAACAAACAACACAAAAATACCAAAATCTTACACTAACACAAATATAAATCCCAAAATCAAATACATAAATCTCAAAATCAGAAACTAATATATAAGAACAATACCATATTGTTGACCGCGTATTTGGCCAACGACATGAGAACGTCAAAAATGACAAACCTTCAAGAGAATCCAAACGACACAGACAGTTTAATAAAGAAAATAAAGAACACACGCAATTTTTATAGTGGTTCAGCCCCAATCAGTTGGTAATAGCATAATCCACTTAGAGATTTTATTAATTTATCTACACTCAAGATCAGATGAACCTTAGTCAACTGAGTTTCTTCAGTGTAAATTCTCAGGATACAAAAGAGTTCTCTCTCAAGAAAACGCACTTTCTCTCTCTAGAAAACTCAGACCAAAAATTCAAATTGCCAAAAAGTCCTTTTCTGATCCCACCAACCCTCTATTTATAGGCTTAGGATCAGAAACTGATATCCCCCTAGGATCGGGATATTTTATTATTCGTATTATATTTAAATTACAAGAAATATTCAAAATACAACAGAATCCTTAATTTGAGCGAAGAATAAGAGATTCCCGCGTATGCCCAGATCGATTCTTGCTGAAGCCGTTTCTGGGAATTTGACGCAGTCTGGTCTATTTGGTTGATGAATATCGTCTTCTGGTCGAACACATGCATGTTGGATACATACAAGTGCTGATCGGAAATATGCATGCCATTTCTCTATTTGGACTACCATGCACTTGCTGGACATATGCGTAAGGACCAGACCTTTGTCTCTCCTCGGACATGCGTCCGACCACGCCCTTAGACTGCTCCTCGGACCAAAGTCCAACCACACTCCTTGGACTGCTCCTCGGACCAAAGTCTGACCACTCCTTGGACTCTCCTCAGACCAAAGTCCGACCACACCTTGGACTGCTCCTCGGACCAAAGTCCGACCACACCCTTGGGCTCTCCTCGGACCAAAGTCCGACCATGCCCTTGGGCTCTCCTCGGACCAAAGTCCGACCATGCCCTTGGGCTCTCCTCGGACCAAAGTCCGACTATGCCCTTGGACTCTCCTCAGACCAAAGTCCGACCATGCCTTTGGACTGCTCCTCGGACCAAAGTCCGACCAGTCACTTGGCTTGGACGTGACACCTCTCATGTAGTCAAAACTCTTCATTGATGTACTGGGCTGCTGCTAAGCCAGATCACCCAACTATTCCTTGCCACTTGTCATTTCTATCGCCACGTCATCATTTTCAAATTTTTGGGGATAACACATATAAATCCCCAAATTAAATGTCAAATCCAAAAATATATCAGTAAAAAAAATAGAGTAGAAACACAATTATACATAAACAATTATACAAATTGAAGACCTCAAATCCAAAAGACTTGGCAGTACACGAACATAAATTAAATAGTTTGTGTCTAAAAGATTTTGACACCTAATTGATAAAAAATTTAAAAACATATATCACATTCAACAAATCTGAAACATGAAACATGAATCACAAAACCAAACATGGAGATAGACAAAACAAACTAGAAATACAAGAAACCTAAATCTAAATCTAATATCAATATCACAAAGATACACAAAAAGTATGCAATCTGAAAAACCTCAAATCCAAAAACATGTCAATAATCAAAATAGAGTCGAAATACAAAATTCCTAACTTTAAATCTAATATCAATATCAGAAAGATATAAAAAATTATGCAATCTGAAAACCCCAAATCCAGAAAAGCGCGGCAGTACAAAAACATGGAACAAATATGCCTCAGAATAATGAAACATCATTAATACTTCAGATTAGTGGGAATCTAGTCATTAAATCATACAAGATATACCTCAACATAAGCAATCTGAAAACCACAAATCCACCACCCAGCTCAAATACTTCAAAGCCTCCAACCAATCCATAAACCATAAAGCCTTAAAACCAACCAATCCAAAATAGATATTACAAACTCCACAGAATATACACAATACAAAAAAAAAAAAAAAAAATTAGCAAACGAAAATACCAGGATATAAAGAATCTTCCTACACAGAACAAAAGTCATAAATTAGACCCAAGGATGGCAGTGGCTTAGAAGACGACGATGATATTTGGGTTCAAGATTGGAGCTGAGGTGTTTGGGTCTGCACTTGGGTTTGACGAAGAACGAAGAACATAGTCTGGGTTCGAGGGTTCAAGATTGGAGTTGAAGTGTTTGGGTCCACACCTGGGTTCGAAGAAGAATGAAGAATAGGGCTTGGATTCAGTATTTGGGTCTGCAACTAGGTTCAAAGAAGAATGAAGAACAACACCTGGGTTCAAGGAAGAGTGAAAGTGTCAACACCTGGGTTCGAGGGAGAACAAGAGCGCCTGGTTTTGCCTGGGTTTGAGGGAGAACAAGAACACAGAGGTGCGACTGGGTTTGAGAGAGAAGAGCAGAGTGAGGTTAAGGATCAGGAAGGGGTTAAGTGAGGAGGGATTTGAGAGATAAATTTAAGTTATAGAGATTAAGTTTTGCTTTAAAATATTATATTTAAGTTAAGGTTTAGTGTTTTTGTAAATTGTGATATAATGATATGTCAATTGATACAAGACACATCAACATTTATTTTAATAACAGTTAAAAATAAAAATAAAAATTGGAGGGAAAAAAGGCTCCAAATGCTGAATTTTTTTCCCTCCAATATATATATGTATGTAAACATTTTTCCTACCAATTTTTATTGGCAGCTAAATATAAATTTGAAATATTATAACATTTTTTTTCAATTTTTACCTACTAATAGTTCGTACCATTAAATATTGGTAGGTAAAATTTACATTTACCTACCAATAAATATAGGTAGGTAAGAAATTGGTAGGTAAAGGGCGAATTTCTATATTGCTTGTTTCTTCTTTCTTTTTTATTCTAAATCATATATAGAGAGAATATGTATTACCATATTATTCCTAATAATAATAGTAATATAATAATATCATAATGATGATAGGAATTGATTTAGGTAAATATGTTACACTCATGACACAGTCCCTGGACTGTGTCATGCGTGAACAACAGTGTATTCCTTTTTTAGGGATATTTCATTTTTCTTTTATTTCCCATGTGTGAACATCGCTTCATAGGCGATGTGTCGCCTCCTACAGGCAACACAATGCAGGTGCCACTTTCTTGGCGCCCCCAAACTCACTCCAAAAGGTCTCCAAATACCTCCAAACTTTTTGGGTACTCTTATACACTCCAAAGAAACACTTTGGACCCAAAAAGACAATTTATAAATGTCTATACCAAAAGTCAACCCGTTCATGTTGGCTTTAGTGAAATCGTTATAGTTTTTGCACCTCTTTGTGCTTAACCAACTTCATTATGTATTTAACCAATCATAACATGTAGAAGATGCCTTGAATAAATCAAAATATTTTTAGTTACGAAATGGATAATTTATTATAAAACACTTTTTGCAATGGAAAAGACCCTACAAAATAATAGTTAATAAAAAACAATTAATTTTAGTCATTTGATTTAATTATATTTTTTAACGTGTAAAAAATTATGTAGAAATATGTGAACAATCTAAACGTTTTTTTTTTGCTTAGTGTGTAATGCAAGGTAGGTGTTGTGGCACATACATGGTTAGTTTTATTATTATTTAGAAAAATTAAATTGAAAGAAAAAAATAAATAAAATATAAATATTATATTTTAAGTTATTAAAATTGAAAAAGGGAGCAATAAAACATGATCTGTTTTTTTTTTATTTTTAAATTTGATAGAAAATTAAACCTTTTGTATGTATTAGGAAAAATATTAGTTTGACTCCGGTGTTTCTCCTGAAAATTCAATTGACACCTGTATTTTGTTAAATGATATTTTGCAAAATAGATCAAAATAGTAACCTAAACCCAATTTTGATTTTAAATTAAGTTAATATGACCAAAGTACCCCTACATTTTTATTGATTATTAATCATAAAATTATATTAAATTTTTTTTAAAGGTTAAAAATGAAAACAAAAATTAAACAATATTAAAATAAAACAAACTCAAAATGATGACTTTACTATCTATCCTAAAACCCTGATATCATTCATACAAAATTAAAATTTCTTCTACTTTCTTTGTTAATCTTCTTCATCACTATCACCCCCAAATATCATCAATACAAATCAAACCACAATCCTCATGAACATCTAAAACCTCACCATTAAACACCATATCTCAAATCAATAAAAGATTTAAACAAAAATCATCCCACACATCTAACTATGTTTGGGAATCTTACAAAATCAACTAAACTAATATATGAAATTATTACAACCAGTAATAATAATAACAAAAAACCATGTTTTCTGCCATTCCCAACCACAAACGAAAACCTACGCTCAGATCTTGTCCTCGTGCACTCCTTAGCCACGACATCAGATATTGCACGCCTATAATGAACGATGACCTAGGGTCCGTGTAATACTGACCGAATCCACTTGCCTCGAACCTGATCTTCACCCTCCCATGCCATTAATGACGACCTAGGATCCACAAAACTCCAACCAACCACCACGATGGATGAAATCAATGATGTGAAGAAGAAGTAGAGACATAGTTCTCATACTCGCTAACTCACCACCCCCAACCAACTTCCTAAGACCAACACTAGAGGAGATGAACACAGAAAAGAGAATAGAGAGGAGATGAACACAACAAGAAACAAAAAGAGAAGAGAAAGGAGAGAGGGAGGAGAGACAATCCGAGTAGAATGTAAGAAAAACTAAGTGTTAGTATTACTGTATTGTATTGTATTAAATTTCATGTGATTTTTTTTTTATTTCTTTATTAGTCAGATGAATAAATCTCCAAATGAATTAGGTATGAGAATATATATATATTTTTTTGTAGAAACATATTAATAATTTCCACAGGAAAAAAATTGTGACTGTTGTTGTCCATATTTTCACTTTTAGACACGTGGCAGCTAGTAGTGGTTAGTAATGAGGTAAGTCATGAGATACTCAGAGTGAGACCACTCATGAAGCCTAGTTCGGACCATCGTGGACATCTCCGAGGTCTCTCTTCAGGGCGAGGGTTCCTCTAGGTGAGGCCACCTTTTTGGGCCAGCTGGTAAGTTGTGAGTGTCTCCGCGTAAGGTCACCCACCGAGGTCCATCCTCAGGGTCGGAGCCTCTCCAGGTGAGACCACGTCGAGAATAGCTCTTTTCCTTCACTCTTCCCCTAGGTCTAAGGTTCTGGTTCTCGGACCTAGGATATCCACCAGATGTCAGTCACTGCAATTGTGGGCCACCACGCGATCATCTGAAAACTTTATGCAGTCCTTGATTAGTGGTGCCAAGTTTGTACACTCGACAATCGACATTCTCCACAACATCACCTGACATAGGCAAACGTGTGCCGCACCCTGACAGACGCAGATATGTTCCCATAAAACTGGTGTGTGGTTTTCAGAAATGGGCCCCATAGAATCTGCGTGGGCCATAGTCTTTATTGTAACACAACCCTTCGTGTATTAATTTAACATTAATGCCCCGATATTAATGAAAGATGGTTAGCATTAATGATCCCAACCTCTATAAATAGGGCAGGGGTATCTCCTTATAAGGGGTTGGATTTTTTAGAGAGAGAAAGACTTGTACTCAGAGCAATATCAACGCTGCCCGAGAAAACTCCATTAATGCTTGCCCTAACAAGCTTCCAATCTCCTTAATACTAAAGACTCGTGGACTATGGCTCTTTTATAGCCTGAAACACATAAAAACTATTGTGTTCTTGTTTGTTCATTTCTTTAATCTCTCATCTTTAGGTTGATAGCGAAAAAGGAAGTCAACATTTTAGTGCTTTCGTTGAGAGCTTGAAGAAACCATTCAAAACATTTACAGCCATGGTAACCACTCAAAGAAATGTCACAGACGATGTAGTCCCTCCTACCGGAGTTGAAGGAGGGGAAACCAGTCGATAGCCACCCTAGGACATGCCTGAGATGGTGGAGAATTATGACGAAGACACCGAGTACGACGATGAAGACAACGGTGTCAACCAGGAGTATTATGAGGAAGAATATCCTCAGCCCATGGATGTAGAGGAGACACCAAAAGTGGTGGTGCTCTGTGAACAGGTGGCCACCTAGCAACAAAAGATTGATACCCAAGAGGTTAACATCACTGCCCTACAGGAGATGGTACTTGACATGAAGGCCACTCTTGTAGCCCAAGGGCTACGAGTGGACCCCATGGTAATGTGCCAGCTGGGCACCCAACTAGCATGCAACATGCGCACCCTGTTGGAGTGCCACTTGTCGATGCAGCCGGAGTGCTCCTCAAGAACCCGACTGAAGAGGCATGAGATCCGCTAGTTGGAGTGCCCACCAAGCATCCAGCTGGAGTTAGAACCCCAATGCCACCATAGGATTGTGGCAAAGGAAAAGTTGACGATAATCCTGCGCCAAAAAATAAAAAGGATAATTGGGATCCTAAGGACAACCAAATTCCGAAGCAGGCTAGAAAAGGTAATGGCTCAAGAGCCCGAGGACACCGCCAGGCTGTCAGCGCCCATGGAGCTCGAGGAGTTTCGCTCTGATGCGTCCATATAGAATGTGTGAGGCCTGGAGGTGGTGTCCCCTCGACACCTTGCCAACCTCATAGGAATAACGGTCCAGGGGTCAACCTGAGAAACATCTTTATGAACCAAGAACATGGCATCAGTATCTCGGTAAATAATGAGAATATTGAGTGCGATGATGAAACTAAGGTTGCTCAACCCGAGGATAGTGGTGTGTTTCAAGGTCAAGCCGACCTATGCGACAAACTTAATGCCCATAGGTACAATAATACTAACGGGCGAGAGCTCACGAAGAAAGGTATGTTAGACCTATGGGACAATCTCAACGCCCGAAGAAGCGATAACTCAGCGCAGAGCGTTAACCGAGACCGCGACCTGCTCCACGCGAAATTAGAGAGTATGAAAAGGATCATGCTAAGAATAGCCATGACTTAGACTTGGGCCATCTTGCCCTATGACGGTGGCTGGGACCCCACCGACCACCTTTCTAAGTTCAACATATTGATGTCAGTGCACCGCATTTCTGGGGACGCTTAATGTCATGCATTCTTGATCACTCTAATGGGACCGACAGATGAGTGGTTCAAGAAGCACCGACTAGGATCCAATCAATCATGGCACCAACTATCGTCTGCCTTCTGAAGACAATTCATAGGAGCTCGGAAGGTGAGCTTCGAGGTCAATGATTTGGCCAACATAAAATAATGGCCCTTCAAGACCCTCAAGGCATACATCAAACGCTTCAAGGAGGAGGCATCGAGAACCAAGTGGGTTGACGATGGGTAGTAGTTGATGGTCTTGTAGGCTGGCATCCACTCAGGTTCCCCGCTTTCCAGCAGAGGGGATGCCGACGGCTCGACGACTTCATTCGTCGGGCACAAGAGTATTTCAACTGGGAGGATGCCCAGATTGGAGCATTCAGAGGACCTGTCACCTTCCCCACTCTGATCACACCTAGCCCCGTGGCTTCAGGGATCCAGTATTCCCCTTACGATCTTGTGCTACCAGGCTTGGAAGGAGCCAGCCCAACCTAAGTGTCCCGCCCACAGGTTTTAGTGTCGTGCCGACCCCTGGATTCAGTGCGGCTCTGACAGGATATAGAGTGGCGCCCCTTGGATACAAAGCTTTTCAGCTTGCATTAAGTGCTGGAGTTACTGCTCTGTCCCAGTCTGTTGCACCCAGTCGAACCCCTGGCGAAAGTGGACGCGAGGGCAAGGGCAAGGGCCGAAAGCCCAAGGGAAATGGAATCGCAAAGTCTGAGCAGGGAACTACCTCTGGCGAGAAGTATGTCTCGTAGTAGTCCGAGTATACTGACTTGTTAGACTCTTGAGAGAATATATTTGTGGCCATGAAACAGGATGTTCACTATCGAAAGCCACAACCCATTCAGAGTGATAGGCAAAGGCGAGATCCCGAAAAGTTTTGCTATTTTCATAACGACATAGGGCACCACACCAATGAGTGCCGCCAGCTCAAGGATGAGATCGAAAAACTCATCAATTTGGGACATCTCCACCAATATGCTAAGATCAGAGTGTGTCAGACACAACTCCCCGTGGCAGGAATGCCTGTCCTTCCTATTACTCCATAGATCCCAGCAGTCACTCCTATGGCCCCGCAACATCCAGTGGTCCGAAGACTTGCCCCGGTGAACGAGCGAGTAGGAGCCATTTTAGGAGGTCCTCACCTGGGGGTACCTCCTGAGGCTCGCAGAAGAGGTATGCGCGAGCTTTAAATTGTGAAGACAAGGTGATGGCTTTGTCTCAGTTGCCTGCCCAAATGCCCAGAATGACTGACCAATTCATAACATTCTTCGAAGACGATGCTTTGAGAGTACACTTCCTGCACCATGACCCATTGGTAATTGAGAGCCAAGTCTCCAAAAAAATGGTGGCATGAATTCTAGCGGATAACGGGAGTTTGGTGAACATCATGTTTAAATCAGCCTTCGAGAAAATGGGCTTACCACTGTAGATTTGTCCTCGTGCACCTCGACCCTTTACGGATTCTCGGGAGAAGCCCTCATCACGATGGGGCAGATAAAGCTCCCTATAACACTTGGAGAAGTTCCTCGTCATGCCTTCAAATACTGGGCCTTTGTGGTGGTAGACGGCTCCTCGGCGTATAATGCCATCCTTGGACAACCAGCCCTAGTACAGTTTGGAGCCATCACTTCCATCTGCCACTCGTGCATGAATTTCCCCAAGAATGTGGGGATCGGTACCATTTGTGGAGACTATAAAGAGGTGAGGCAGTGTTACAATGTGTCTCTCAAAACCCCCGTGATGGTGGTGGAGGCAGCAGTCCCTGAGCAGTCCAAGGCATTGGAAGTACTGACAATCCAGGTTACCGGGCCTGATGAATTGGACCTGAGGGTTCAGGAGGAGAGGGCCATCGAACCTATAGCGGTGGTGGAGGAGGTAGTTCTTGATACATCTACCCATGATAGAAAAATAAAAGTTGGGGGAAGCTTGAAGACGGAAGTCTGAGAAGTGCTGGTTGATTTCCTCCAAGAAAACCAAGATGTGTTTGCATGGTCGCATTTTGACATGACTGGCATTGATCCGAACATCATCTGCCATGCCTTAAACTATGATCCCAACTTTCCTCCCATCCAGCAAAAGCAAAGGACGTTTGATCATCTGAGAAGCCCAGTACCCCAGGTGGTTATCCAATCCTGTTCTCGTGCCCAAGAAAAATGGAGGACACACATCGATTTCTCGGACCTTAACAAGGCTTGTCTGAAAGACTATGTAGCATCCAAAATCTGCTAATAAGGCTTAACACCTTGATTAGCGTGTCGGGAGGGAAATAATTGATTTAATTGTCTGATTACTTGAATTAAATGATTAGAAATGCATGTTTAGGTGAATTAAATATGCATGCGGGCCCGTTCGTGTTAAAAATGGCGTATTTTTAATTTTGGCCTATTGAGGGCATAAATGTGATTATGTGTGTGTTATGACTGAGACCACAAGTTGTGGAGATATATTTGTGGTGTGTGATTCGAGACGGTTCTAGGGAGTGAAATAGTCACAACGGGGTCGAATGCCTGGCTCGGGGTGAGCCTACGGGTACTTTGGGGATATAGTACGTGTTTGTGATTACTGGGTAACGGGTAGTGATTTAGCGAATATTTTGGTATGTCGGGATTAATTGGGGATTTATAGGAGTAATCGAGTAATTAGGGAGAATGCCGCAAATGACAGTATTGCCCTTGGGGGTGTTAAAGGGAAAATGTTGATCTAGGGGTATTTTGGTCCTTTTGATGCTAAGGAATAGCTTGGATAGGCTTAGGTAGCTCTGAGAAACAATCGGAACTAAGTTAACCTCTCAGCTTTCTCTCTCTCACTCCCTTTAGTGAGGTTTTGGAAATTCTAAGGAAAGTCATTGAAATTTCTGAAATCAAAGCAAGAATTCCTGCGGATTGAAGCTCAATCGTGGCTGGGAACGCCTAGAATTAAAGGGAGTAGCTAGGATTAACTCAATCAAGGTAATCTGAAGCTTTAATTTTTAGTTTCTTATGTTTTTTTTAGTTTCGAAGGTCTTGTTAAATTATGGGTTCCTAAGGGGGTTTTCGGCTAGATTACTACTTGATGGTACTGCTCTGAGTGTACTATTGGGGTGTAGAGGCTTAATTCTGGCTTTGATGCATGGTTAAGTTGGATTTTGATGATTTAGGCTCGGGGAAAAAAACAGAAAAATGGTGGAATTTATGGGTTTTGGGGCTCGAGTTGCAGCCCTGTTCCTCAAGCGCTGCGACCCGTATGAACAAGGAGGCTTGGGAGCCTCTGTAACGTCTAGGCATCGCAACTCAAATGGAGCACACGACAGCCTCGTGTCCCCTAGAAGAGAGCCCAAGGCTCTCTGACTTGTAGCGCACCACAGCCCCAATGGGCTGGGTCGCAGCTAAAATAGGGAATTATGGCCAATATTAATAAGAAGATATTAATTGGTTATGGCTTGATGGATGTCTATTTATTGATGCGTTGTGACTAGGTTTTACGCCAAGGCTCGTGTTTAGGGGATCATGCTCAGGATCGCATTAAGCAATCAACTCGGGACACAGGTAAGAAAACTTCTTGTACCAATAGAGCACGACATGGCCCTATTATTTGTGTTTAATGTGTGTGTGAATCCTGTAAATGCTATGCTATGTTGTGCATGGTTATGAATGAAAGGAAAAGGCTGGGAACGACGAAGGCCGAGAATGGCAAAGGCCGTGAACGACGAAGGTCGAGGACAGCAAAGGCTGGGATCGACATTAAGAATGATGAATGCAAGCCACTAGGTAAAGACAATCTAAGGGTTACGTACTCACCCGCTCGGTGAAGATCATGAACCCAGAGCTTGGTAAAGCACCTGGGTCGGCATAGGCTGCTATTTGTTTAATCTAATTTGTTTAAGTTGTTTATTACTGGATTGTATTGTGATATGCTATGTGTTGAGTTTTCTTGCTAGGACTCGGCTCACGGGTGCTCTATGGTGTAGGTAAGGGCAAGGGAAAGGTTGACCAACCATGAGTTGGAGAGCGTGGAGTGGCGTGTACATGTTCGACCTACCTGGCTACCACGACTGAGGTTGTATTGAGGAGTATACTATAAATGGTTGGTTTTGTCGCTTAGGTCGACTGTATCTTAACTTTTGAATTGTAATACATTTTTTAAACAGTATTTTGGGATCCCAGTGTATAAATTTTATGACTCTAATGAATGTCCAAATCTTTTATAATTGACGTTCGTCAAATGAGTCTTTATTTTGATTTAATCACACTTTTCAACCTAAAACCTCGATTAGCGAGCTATTGGCACATTTATAAATCACATGGTAGCGACTCTAAGGTAGTAGGGCGTTACAACTTGGTATCAGAACGTGCCAAGGTTTATTGTTCCTGGAGATCGACCAAACATGTATGCTCGCTACCTGAGATAAGCTCGACTCAGGGTTGGTCGGTATTAAGTGAATTATGTGTTTAATTGTTTGACTTAGTCACCCTGATTGCCTGGATATTATAGATATATCATGATGAATATGTCTGTTTATATATATATATGATGTC
Source organism: Humulus lupulus (assembly GCF_963169125.1). Classification (NCBI taxonomy): domain Eukaryota; kingdom Viridiplantae; phylum Streptophyta; class Magnoliopsida; order Rosales; family Cannabaceae; genus Humulus; species Humulus lupulus. Next base: position 57,126,165 of record NC_084798.1, on the reverse strand, counting down.
AAGGCACGCCCCCTTTGATTGCTATGTGCTTATGTTATGCGTATATTGTATTGATCTGTTGTTTGTATTTGATTGATGGGACTGGGAGGTGGTTTTTGGATGTTGTTATCGTGCCTGATGTGTGGCATCATTGATTGCAAGCATATTGAAGCTATGCCTTGGTGATCAATTAGACTCCATGAAAATATGGCCGAAGATGATAATTGGGGTTAGGACCCTCCACCTGCCCCACATAATTGGCAATAGATGTTTGTCGAAATGGAAGCAAGACTTCAGTGAACGGAAGATGAGCTCCGAGAACTGAGGCAGTAGGCCCCTCCTCGGGGTGTGAGGTTACAGGTTCCACAGGCTGTGGCACTAGTGCCAACCTAGCCTGTGATGGAGCATAGGTGGGAGCCTTTATATGAGAGGTTTTGGAAGAAACACCCTCCCACCTTTGAGGGCGGTCTAGACCCACTGCGGGCATATCAGTGGATGAATATGACTTCTTCCATCCTGAATTTTATAAGGGTGGAAGGGAGCGAGAGGGTGGCCTGTGCCAGTTATATGCTGAGAGAAAATGCCCGCATCTGGCGGGAAGTTGTGTCCTAGAGGAGGGATGTGATAGTTATGACCTGGGAAGAATTTAGAGATGTCTTCAACAAGAAGTACTACAGTGTTGTAGTCTGAGCTGTAAAGGTGGATGAGTTTACCAATCTGACTCAGAACTGAATGACCATTACAGAATATGCTCTAAAGTTTGACCTGTTGGCAAAGTTTGCGTCGGACCTGGTGCTTACTGATGTGGCACAAAGGGATTTATTTGTACGGGGATTGACTGTCATGATAGCCAGTGATGTTAATATAACATTAGATCTGAGGACTACCACTTACGCCCAGGTAGTGGTGAAGGCCCTTACAACTGAGGGGATGAAGATCAGATTCAGAGAGAGGGCGCCACAAGGGGCGATGCTCGGAGGACGGTGCCTCCTTCACTAGTTCGAGCTGGGGTAGTGGCCCCAGTATGCAGAAGAGAAAGGCCCCAAATTATTTTGTTCCTCCTGGTCTACATATGAGGGCACGAGGTGCTATCAGTGGCCGTCAGGGCAGGGGAGAGAATTGGAGGAGCTTCCCAGTGTGTCCATGGTGCAAGCGACGAAATCTGGGGGAGTTTAGACTCAGAGCATGCTTCATCTGTGGGAGCGTCAGTCATATGAGGAAGGACTGCCCATAAGCTGAAAAGGAAGAACCGAAGAAGAGTGACAACCTCACTCCAGCCAGAGTGTTTACCTTGACCCAAACCGAGGCTGAGGCTAGCCCTTAGTCGTGGCAGGTCAGATTTCTAGTGTCGGTTCTTCATTTAATCTATTGATGGATTTAGGAGCTACTCATTCGTTTGTATATGCTAGAGTGATAGATCGTTTATGTAGACCTTGTGATTTGTATGCTATGGGATTCAAGAGTTTGTTTCCAACTGGGGAACTGGTAGTCTCTAGGAGATGGGTTAGAGCATTACAGGTAGAGATAGATAGTAGGGAGTTGTCTATGGATATGATTGAGCTAGCGATGGATGATTTTGATATGATTCTTTGGATGGACTAGTTATCAAAGTACGGGGTGATGATAGACTGCAAGCAAAGAATGGTGACCTTTGAACCAGAAGGGGAGGAACCATTTGTGTTTGTGGGGACAGTGAGTGGGTTGCGAGTACCTATTGTTGGGAATAGTGCCCTTAAAGCAATTGTAGTTGACAAATGTTTTAAATGAAATAAATAATTGAATTGAATTATTATATATATAGACTATGTTCGATATTATATGATAATATTAAGTGAATATCATAAAATTCCAAGGTTTATCTTTGTGATCTTAATATCATATTGGTATGGGAGGATCGAGATTAAGATAATAAACTTGAATAGTTTGCAGTAAAATAAAGTTATGGAATCTTTAGATTAATTACTACTAGTACGGTCCACTAGTATTATGAATACATGTGATCTAGATCCGGGTTACTAGTGTAGTAGGAAACTTTAGTGGAGGTACTATACATGCTGAGAGTATGTAGAACTGGACCAGATGTAATTTGTTAATACTTATTTAAACACTGTTTCAAAGTATTAATCAAACACATCAAACGATGATCATATACACAATGATCTTAATCCTGAGGATACTATGAACTACTATATATGTCATCTAATCCTTTGATTCATGCGTTAAGGTTTTTCAGAATGATCAGGCTAAGAACAATTATTTTGGGGACTCAATGATGTATATGGCTGGGGATGTAGTTTAACAGATATGGAATCTATACCTTCTTATAGATTGAATAATGGTTCCCAATTGGGTTGACTTTTGGAACTGAAAAGGTTACGAGCGCTCACATCGCAAACTTGTTGTGACAATACCTTCACTATTAAAGTCAATGGCACTCTAGGAACAAAATATATCTAAAAGTGTAAAACGGTAATTTTATTTCCTTTTAATTATGAACCATTAATAGAGGATTAATGTTGTATATAATGATTATATCAATGGACACTTTATTCTTAATAAAGTACTCAGTAATTATATGTCTATAATTATCAAGAGTTCAATCTCATATTTTTAGGGGAGTAATCATGAGATTAATAAATATGATTATTTAATCAAAGAGCTTTGATTAATAATGTAATATATATTGGAGCTTGATATTATAGGTCCATAGGTCCCCAGGGTGGCTCTATCAACACCATATCAAGGTAAGAGTTGATACAATATTATAACTGTAATTTGGGAATTTGAGAAGAATTTTATTATTCAGGTCAAACATGCAATTATATGATAATTGAGGTTGAATAATTAATTTATAATTAATTATTAATTTTTCAAAAATATATTTATTAATTTAAATATATAAAATTTTGAATTTCATATATATAAATAAATTAATTAATTTTTGAAATTAATTATGTTACACTCAGATTTCGAGACAAGAGGTTATGACCTCGAAAACTGGGCTCGTCAGGTGTGAGCTCGAAATGTATGAAAACATCATATGGTCCAGTCGAAAAATCTCTAAAGTAAAACAACGACCTCGAAGATGTGTAACCTCGGGATATTTTCTGAGTTCGAAATGGCACAACACTGGATATATCTTTTACAGATTGCCTTCAGATAAGACAGTCTGAACTTGGGAAGTGCAAGCTCGGGTGTGATAGCCTCGACAGTACATACCTATCTCGAGCATGGCCTGAAGTTGGGTGACAAGTTCATAACAGTTCCGTAAGTCTTGACAGTCATAATGCTGATTGCTGATCTCGAAGACCTGATGAGTCACCTGGGATAGCCTATTACGGTGAACATATTTATTGTTGTGTAATCCCAATATTTAAGGGATACCATTTAATCTGTTATCCGTTCTTGATTTTCTTAGGACGTTTCCATGTATATAGGAGATATTGCATTTAAAATCATTATTTCAATTGATATATAGAATATCTTCTTGAAATATGTGGGAATGAACTCTGTAACCTTCCCTATAAATAGAGGAGGAATGGCCACTTGTAAGGGATCGAATTCTGATTTCTGACTTCTTGAGAGAAAGCTCTGGGTAGTTCATCTCTGAAGAATTTCTAGAAAACTCCAACTCTTAATAACATAGACTCGTGGACTAGGCAGAATTAACTGCTGAACCACATAAAAACCTTCTTATCTTCCTCTTTAAATTCATTCGCTCCATTTTCCATTTGCTTAATTGCTCTACTGTTTAAGTTGACGAAAAACGACGCCAACAAATTATTTTATTTGAGTGGGAGAAAATAAAATTGGTAAGTCAAAAATAGTTTTTGATTTATTGAATTTTGAAAGATGATGATAATGATGATCATAAATTTGAATTTAGAATTTAAATTTTGAAATATGGTTGTCATCTTTTCCCTAAAAATATCAACCCCTTATTTTGTGGGAGATTGATTTTAATTAAATAATTGAATAAAAAAAATGCAAAATGCAAAATCCCTGAAAAGGGAATAGCAGTACACGCCTGACACAGTCCAAGGACTATGCCATGTGTGTACTACTATACAAATATTATTTATTTAATTATTTAATAATTTAAAAATAGTTTTTTCAAATTTGGTAAGTTAGATATTTACCTAAAATCAAATATTATCATCATTATATTATTTGGAATAATAAGGTAATATAAATATATATATATGATATGGAAGATGAAGAGAAAAAAAAGATGATGAGATAACAACACAATACACAATTAAGAATAGTTCTCAAAGGTTTTTGTTAGACAAAAACTCTCTTTTTTCTTCTTTATTCTAGCCATTCTCAGACCATAATCTAAGTTCTCATGTCTTGAGAAATACTTCTGATTCCTAAAATACAAACACTTGTTCTCTATGTGCCCACACACATCTTGAGGTGTAGAGAACACTCTGAAAGATCGTGGTTTGAGTGCTCAAAGCTTTGGATAGAAAGATCGACAAAAATACGAAATGACTCAAGGACACTTGATAGGCTTCAAGAGGTAAAAGTTTATGTTCTTGATTTTTTGTGTATATATGTTCTATATAAATATATTGTATATTTATATACATATTTGTTGCATAATTAATAGTATTGTATGATAATGTTTCTGGATTTTTTTCTTGGTCATATAAATTGTTTATATGATTAATGAATCTTTTTTATTGTTGTTGTGTTGTTCAATAGACAACAATGGGTCCACCGTGCATGAGTTTTCGTTGCGTGCTCTTATTGGTTTTCCAACACCTATGATCTTTGCATTGAAGGCTAGAGGCCTAATGCAAAAAGTTTGCATAGGATTCCTAGCAAATATAGTGTATACCTCTAGGATTGTTTTAGTTGGACTGGATGAGGCCAGACTAGTGTGTGAGTTTCCTAATGTATTCCCAGTAGGCTTTCCAGGGTTGCCACCACACTGAGAGATCGAGTTCATCATAGAGTTTGCTCCAGGGGCGGAGCCAGTATCTAGGACACCTTATAGAATGGCTCCAGCAGAGTTGAAGGAACTGAAGATTCAGTTGCAGGAGTTACTGGATCTAGGATTCATCAGACCTAGTTTTTCACCATGGGGTGCTCTAGTGTTGTTCGTCAAGAAGAAGGATGGGACCTTAAGGATGTGCATTGACTATAGAGAGTTGGATAAGTTGACCATTAAGAATAAGTATCCACTGCCCAGGATCGACGACCTGTTTGACCAACTACAAGGGAAGACGGTGTTCTCTAAGATCGACCTTCAGTCTGGCTATCAACAGTTGAGGATTAAGGAGGAGGATATACCAAAGACTGCATTCCATACGAGGTATAGACATTATGAATTCTTGGTCATGTCCTTTGGATTAACCAATGCCCCAACAACCTTTATGGACTTGATGAATAAGGTTTTCAAGGATTATTTGGATAAGTTTGTGATCGTATTCATCAATGATATACTGGTGTACTCCCAGTCAGAGACAGAGCACGAGCAACAACTTCGTTTGGTACTACAGCGGTTGAGAGAGCATAGGTTATATGCTAAGTTCAGCAAATGTGAGTTTTGGTTTTGTAATGACCCAACTACTCTAGACTTTGGACCATTAACGAAAACTATACATAGACCCTAATCTTTAATAGAACTTACAAGTGAAAAAGATCATACTTTATTAAAAACTTGTAAAAACCAATATTCAAACTTACATAACTCAAAGCAGGATATGGGATCCCATTATTTTAAAAAGAAAACATATCTTAATTGAAATGAAAAGAAATTACATAAATAGGTGTGGAAAACTTACACATAACCATAAATAAAAGACTACATCCTCGAAATCGAACTCTCGACTCCTTGAATCCATTCATCACCGATACACATTCTCCCAAGCATCCACGAATCTTACCCGCCACTATAGCTATTTTCCTGCAGATATAAACAAAAAGAAATGAGCCTAATGCCCAGCAAGGAAAATCTACCACATAGTTCATATACATAAATTTCATAAGAAACATAAGAACATAACATAACACTTATTACACTTATATCATACACATACTATAATGGCCATTATTACTTGGGGTCCCATAGAATAAACAAGTCATATGCCCATGAGATTAGTGGGGTCATACTAGCTAAGCAGGTCATATGCCCATAATCTATTTGGGGTCTTGTTAGTCATATGGGTCATAAGCCCAAGCCTACAAACATACATATCATAACACTTATCATAACATAAGAAACATAAGATAACATATAAACATATAACATATGAATTTCTATCCTATTTTCCTTACCAAAATACCGGGATAAGAGGACAGAGGTGGGACTTTGGAACACTCCTAAGAACCATTTGAAAAAGAGTGAGTATAGAGAAGAAGAGAAATGAAAGGAATGGAAGGACTAAACCATTGAAAAAAATACTTACCAAAACCTTTTTGCTCAAGAACTTAGATTTCCTAACCAAAATAAAGATTAAGGTTAGAGGCTGAGTAGAAGACTATGAGAACTTAAAATAAAATAATACCAATGAACTAAGGTGTAGAAATACCTTGAAGACTTGTAGACCAATCTAAACCTCGAACCGAAATACTATGAAACCTTACTTCCCCAAGTGTTTGATAAGCTTATGATGATCAAGCTTATGATTTTCCCACCCAAGTGTTTACACTCTCACACTCACTTAGAAACTTGCAGCCTCTGAACTTAGAGTAAAAGGTGAATAATGGCTGGGTACTAGGTCCTATTTATAGAGTTTAGGAATGAAAGGATCTTAATTTAACTTGAATAAAAATAATGGCTTTTTAGGTGAAAATAATTTGAATTGTTGTTCAGCAGAGGCTGAAGACTCGTTCAAAAAGGTGCTGAACTTATCAAGAGGTTGAATGGAAAATGAATTCAAAAACATTCAAATTATGCTGAAGGAGGCGATATATCGCCCCCTGTAGGCGATATATCGCATGGGCCAGTATGCCCGAGGCAGTCGTGCATCGTTTCGTGTTTTCCGTATCTACGTGCTGCGATATATCACCCCCTATAGCTGCGATATATCGGCATTCGCTGATTATTTAAACACGAAATTACACATTTTTAGCTTAATTCAAATTGAGTAAACAGTCTTGACTAAGCCCTCAAACGTATTCAAAGCTGCTGACTGACCTTAGAGCATTCAAACTTTACCCTTATAAAATTAATCCTCAAAATACTTAATCCTTAATCACCCATACATAACATGTGCTTAAAATCCTATTGGTTCTTATCTAAACCTTATAGTATAATAAATATTATCCTTAATATCAACCATATTAATCAAACCTTAGGTTAACATTAATATTCTTAAACTATAGGTTAAACATAGAAAATCTACAAGTACTACTATTACTGTCCAAATAATTCCCGGTCTGAACCAAAAATCTACAGTCATAAAGATAATACTATAAATACTATAATACTACTATCTAACTAGCTAAGTAAAGTTCTTGGACTCTACAGGTTTCCCCAAGTAACATTTTTGAGCCACATTGTGAGTAAGGAGGGGATTTTGGTGGACCCAACCAAGGTCGAGGCAGTGAGAGATTGGCCTAGGCCGGGTAGTGTACCAGTGGTTAGGAGCTTCTTGAGAATAGAAGGGTACTATCGGTGGTTCGTTGAGGGATTATCCATAATAGCTACACCGTTGACAAAGCTGATGCTTAAGAAGACCAACTATGTCTGGACAAATAGATAGGAGAAAAATTTCAAGGAGTTGAAGCGGCGATTGATCACCGCTCCGGTCCTGAATCTTCCATCAAACAATGAAAAGTTTGTACTCTACTGCGATGCTTCAAGGCTGGGTTTGGGGTGTGTATTGATCCAAGGTGGAAAGGTGATAGCGTAAACGTCTAGATAGCTGAAGGAGTGTGAGCAGAGGTATCCCACTCACGATCTAGAACTAGCATCGGTGGTGTTCCCATTGAAGGTATGGAGGCACTATCTGTATGGAGAAAAGTGTGAAATATACACCGACCATAAAAGTTTAAAGCATTTCTTTACTCAGAATGATCTGAATATGTGCCAAAGGCGTTGGCTGAAGTTGGTGAAGGATTATGACTATGATATATTTTAACATCCGGGAAAGGATAATGTGGTGGCCAATTCATTGAGTCGGAAGGGCCCATGGCAATTATTTAGTGAGAGACATATATTAGGAGAGTTAGTTGAGGAGATGACCAGAGCCGGAATTGAATTGGTAGTTGGTCAGCTAGCCAATATCACTCTTTAGTCTACGCTCGTTGAGAGGATCAGGGAATCACAGAAGGAGGATCCACAGTTGAGGAAACACAGAGATGATGTATTAGTCGGAGTGGCTAAATACTTTTCTATTTCAGAGGTGGGCTTACTAAGGTATTTGTGTTTTGATGGATTCTGGTATCAGGCAAGAGATTTTAGATGAGTCTCATACCACTCCCTACTCTTTACATCTGGGTATGACGAATATGTACTAGGATTTGAGGATTGTTTATAGGTGGCTGGGGATGAAGAGGGATGTAGTAAATTATGTGGCCAAGTGTTTAACTTGTCAGCAGGTGAAGGCTGAGCATCAAAGGCCAGCAAGGTTGCTGCAGCCTCTAGGGATTCCACAGTGGAAATGATAGGATATTACCATGGACTTCATGGTTAGATTACCGAAGACAGTAGGACAACATGATTCTGTGTGGTTGATTGTGGATAGTTACACAAAATCAGCTCACTTTTTGCTTATTAGAACAACACATATTGTGGAGCAGTATACTAAGTTGTATGTGAAAGAAATTGTGTGACTTCATGGGGCTCCGAGGTCGATAGTATCCGACAGGGAGCCCACCTTCACCTCTAAGTTTTAGGAGAGCTTGCAGAAGGCTATGGGCATGCAATTACGGTTTAGTACCGCCTATCATCCTCAGACGGATGGACAGACTGAGAGGATGATTCAGATACTGGAGGATATGTTGTGGGCTTGTGTGCTGGATTTTTGGGAATCTTGGAGTAAGTATCTCTCTTTGATTAAGTTTTTTTATAATAACAATTATCAGGCAACTATCAGAGTTGCCCCTTATGAAATGTTGTATGGGAAGAAGTGCAGATCACCCATCCATTGGGATGAAACGAGTGAGAGGAAATACTTAGGTCCTGAGGTTTTTCAAAGGACCAATGAGGCAATTGAAAAGATTAGAGCTTGGATGCTCGCTTCCCAATGTCGACAAAAGAGTTACCCATACTTGAGATGTAGGAGTGTAGAGTTTCAAGCCGGTGATCATGTGTTCCTCCGAGTTGCTCATTTGAGAGGAGTGAAGTGATTTGGAGTGAAAGGCAAGTTAAGTCCTAGGTTTGTTGGCCCCTTTGAGATTCTGGAATGGGTTGGAGAGGTAGCTTACATATTTGTTATGCCTCTAGGTTTATCAGAGGTTCACAACATATTTCACGTGTCCATGCTCCGGAAGTGCGTATCAGATTCTACGCATGTGCTAAGTTATGAAAACATAGAGATGGATCAAAATTTGTCTTATGAGGAGAAGCCAGTTCAGATTCTAGACTGAAAAGATAAAGTCTTGCGGAACAAGACCATTGCCTTGGAGGGATAGTTAGGAGCTTGAGTCTGATATATGGGATCGATATCCCGAGTTATTCAGGTAAATTTCGAGGAAGAAATTTCTTAAGGAGGGATAGTTGTAGCGTCCTAAATATGCTAATAAGGCTAACCCCGTTGTGACTTTCTAGCTAAACAGCTCCCTAGGACCGTCTCGGAACGTGCATCACAGATACAACACCATTATCACATTTAGGCCCTCAACGGGCTAAAGTTACAAATATGCCTCTAACAACCAAATGGGGCCCACATGCATATTTATTCGCCTAAACATGCATTCTAACCACATATTCATTAAATTCACATATATTTATACCATATAACAATTATTTCCCTCAAGGCACGCTAATCAAGGCCCCAAGCCTTATTAGCAAATTTGGGTCGCTACACAAGCCCTAATTACTACCAGGGTGCAGTTTTCTTACCTTGTGTCCCGAGCAGATAACATATGGCGATCTCGAGCGTGATCCTTACCCCCGAGCCTAACGGTACAACCTAATCACAACATAATAATAGATAACCATCAAGCACTAAACTATTTAAAACTTCGAGATTAATTCCTAGCCTCTGGGACCTCGATTTCTACTAAACTAGGTAGTAGAGTCTTTCCCGAGCCATTAGGTTTGACTTCCAGTGCTTGAAAACCCCATTTGGCAAAAATCCCCAATTTGAGCCACGACGCCCCTCACAAGTGTCGCAACTCTCTACAAGTCAGAGAGCCAATTCCCTTACTTCCCTAGACACGGGCCGCATCACAGCCCACCAAGCACCGCGGTGCTCGCTAAGAACAGCGCCACGGCGCAACCTTGCAAACCCAATTTTCTCCAATGTTTTTACCGAGCCCAATTCCTCAAAAATCATCCTAAATAACAACTAGACCCATAATGTAGTTATAAACTCTAAGAAATTCATTCAGAACAACAATATAACACCACAATATACCCAAAATCCCCACAAAAACTCATAAATCCCACCTTGAGCTTTGAAGCTCAAGAACACCAAAAATGAAAAATGGAAAGTCAGAGATTACAAGACCCTATTCGTTACCTCAACTGGGATTCGACCTCCTAGTTGCACCTTAAATCAATACCTAGCACTAAGATTTAAGTTTCCAAGTCTTTCTCCTCAAGAATTTCTAAAGTCCCTAAGTGCCCAAGAGAGAAGAGATGAATGAGAGAGAGAGACTATGAACTGAGAGTGTTATGTTCTCCTTAGCTTCGACAAGAGCCTAGTACTAAGGTGACCCAAGGCTAGGGAAGAGACCAAAACTCCCCTAGCCTTTACCTTGGTTCTCTAACGCCCCCAAGGGAAAAATCATCTTTTTACCACCCTTTTCCCGCTAAACCTCAAAGTTCACTTAAGATTCCCAATTAATCCCGACATACCCAAATAATAACCAAATAACTTCTCATTACCTGATAAACCCAGACAACGTACTAGATTACTAAAATACCCCTAGGCTCACCCCGAGCCAAGTATTTGACCCCGTTGTGACTTGCCCACTACCTCGCTCACTAGGACCGCCTCATGTCGAATATCGTAAATATATCCACATAATAATGTGGTCTCAATCATATAACACATATAATTACAATTATACCATCAACGAGTCAAAACTACAAAAATTCCCTTATTACCGAAAATAGGCCCACATACATATTTAATACACATAAACATGTATAAGTATTCATATCACAATATAATTCATATATGCCACGTAATCACACATATATTCAATTAAATTAACGTATTAATCCATTTATGCCTTCCCGACACATTAATCGATGTACTAAGCCTTATTAGCGAATTTGGGACGTTACAATCTCCTTCCCAAACCCAATGACCATGAATACCATTGTTAAAGAATAATTAGATATCTCATGCTATTCAATTTATCCATTTTGAAGTACAAATTTTAATTCAAAGTTAAAATTGATTTAGTATCTCTCACTCATGTATATATATATATTTGAAGATTGATGGCTAGCTCATCCTTAAGAAATATTTTATTTAAATAAATATAATATAATTGGAAAAGGAAAAAGCTGTATTTATAGCAGCATGGTTTGCAGCATTAGTTCCTCTACGTGCGAATAGCATGTGACTATATTGTCATCCCAACCACGAGGTCCATTCTAGACCTTTGAGTGTAACGTTAAGGGGCAGAGAAAAGTGACATGGGAGGCTCTGTAATAACCAGTTTTTCTTTCTTTCTATTTTCTATAATTATTTATGTTTCACTACTTTTGATGTGGATATGAGATGATTCCTTAAGTATGGTAATTTTCTAAGTTATGAGTAATTATGGTATTAATTTTAAGCCCATAATAAGTTTGGACTTTATTAGTTAGAATAAGGGTCTATTATTTAAGACAATAGAAGTATAGTAAACATGTCACACATTGGAATAAATGAATTAACATTTAATTTTGGTGGTCAAAATGGATAAAATGCTAGTTATACACGTGTGCATTGATTAAAGAGGACAAAATCAAATTTTAAATAAACCCTAAGCTAGCTGCGAGTCATAGAGAGAAAAAGGGAGAGATTTAAGCTAAGTTCGAACAATATAAGTTTGAAATTATAGACTTTAGTATGTAGGATTTATGGAGGGAAATTTGAATAAATTTGAACACTTGAACTTAGGAGAAATAATAGTCTAGGTGGCGTGTAGGCAAGGGGAAAACAATACTAAGTGGACTTGACTTGGTCTTGAACACTAGTGATGGGCGTGTGGCATCAAAGGAGAAAATGGAGGATTTGGTTACAAAAAACAAGGGGTGGTCGACGCATAGGGTACGGAAAAGGATTGGAGAAGTCTTCAAAATTTGAATAGAGGTTGAGAAAAATGGGAAAAGCATCAAGGTGGAGAGGTTGACCTTAAATCCTATAAATAGATCATTTAGCCTCCATGTAATGCCCTGGGTATCCAAGACCGTTACACTGTGTGTTTAAAATAGTGCAAGACTTGCTAATCAAGTCATTTGGACATAAATATGCTTCTAAAGTCAACTGACAAGTTAGGGTTAAAACATTTTGATCGTAGTATGGTTGACTTTCATTAAAACAAGTGTTTGATACATGAGATCCCAAAAAATAGTTTTTACCTGGCAGATACAACCCTCAAGATTAATACAACAAAAGGCAGTCTAAATGGAAAAATGCAGTTTTGGAGCTCTAATCCCTGTACACACTGCCCCTAAAACTCTCCAACTCATGGCTGGTCCAGCTTTCCTTTGCCTTTACCTGCACCACGTAGCACCCCTGAGCCAAGGCTCAGCAAGAAAACCATAATAAACAAGCATAGATAGCAACACGTGTATATAGTAAACTTTAGTCCAATCAGTTCAATTAATCAGTAGAATACGAGCATTAAGCTAAGAATGATAAACATATACTTCAATATTTAATACATTATTTAGGTGTTGATGCCCTTAGACTGAGCCCTCTAGTTATTTAGCTGATCCTGGCTCGCTTAGGCCAAGCTGCGTTCAATACGCTTATCATCAGCCCCGACTCCCTTAGGCCATACTTTTACATTACGCATAATAGATATATAAATTACAGAACACATACGTTCATTTACAGGGTATCTTAGTCCCTTCACAACAACTTGAGTGCAATTTTCTTATCTTAAGTCCTGAGCGAAGGATAAAGAGCGGTTTCGAACACGATCCTCAGTCCTGAGCCTTAACGGTAACCCTAGTCATAAGCAACAATGGATAACTATCAAATTCTAATCCAATTAAATGTTTTGGAAACAAATACTAGTCCCCGAGACCTCGAATTCTTCTAAACCGGGTAGTAGAATTCATCCCGAGCGCTTAGGTTTAAGTCCCCAAGCCTAAAAACCAACCTAGGCTATGGTTGCCTAGGTGGGCTACGACTTGGCCCTAAGTGTCACAGGGTGCCTCAAGTCAAAGGCGCCAGCCTCTTGCTTCAAGGGGGGAGGTGGGCTGTGACTTACCCCTAGGGTTGTGGCACACTCATAGGTCAGCAAGCTCCCAGAGCCTTCTGGGGCACGCAAGTCGCGACGCCCATGAACTAGGTCACGACGCGACCCTGTGAACCCAGAAATATCTGAGTTTCTCCAACGTTTTTCCCAGCTACAACCTCAAAATTCAACCTAGCTATAGACCTAAATCAAAACCAGGTCCAGAATTCTTAATATCTCTAAAAAAAACACACATATAACCTAAAACACCAACTTAACTTCCCTTAAATCTTAAACTCAGTTGCTAACCCAATTATCCCCATGCATGTCCCAACCTAAGCAGAATTTTCAACAATTTATGACTTGAAACCTTACCTTGATGATGCTGATGTTGATGTTGATCCTGAGTTGCTCCCCAAAGTCTTAGCCTTAGTTTTCCCAGACCTCAAGCTTAATTCCTTAGGTTTCCTCCTCCAAATCTTCAAAACTCCCTTAGGCACAAGAGAGGGAGAGAGAGAACGCGAGTGAGAGGGAGAGAGAGTGCTGAGAGTGTTCTAATTTCTTCTAGGCTAACCTAGAAGCTTTCTAACCATATCTTTAATTAAAATGACCCAAATACCCCTTAAACTATCTGGGGCCCTTAGTTGCCCATAAGGGCAAAACGGTCATTTGCCCCATTTCCCACTAATTTCTCGAGTCGTCCTACATATTTCCAATTAATCCTGATATGCCCAACTAATTACCAAATACTTACCCATTACTCAATAAATCTCTAATATACATTAAACTTCCCAAAATACCCCTAATCTCACCCTGAACCGGGTATTATACCCTGCTGTGACTATTTTGCTAATCCGCTCACTAGGATCGCCTCGAGTCGTATACTGCAAATATATCCACATAATTATGTGGTCTCAATCATTAAACACATATAATCACATTTATGCCCTTAACATGCAAAAATTACAGATATGACCTTATAAACAAGAAGGGTCCCACATGCATATTTAATACTCATAAACATGCATATAAATATATTCATATAATCATATAAATCATGCGTGCTACATAGTCATGCATTTAATCAATTAATCACACACATACCCAATTATGCCCACCTGGCACGCTAATCAAGGCACTAAACCCTATTAGCATTTTTGGGTCGTTACAACTATCCCCTCCTACTGAGAATTTTGTCCTCGAAATTTACCTGAATAACTCAGGATACTGATCCTGCATAGCTGACTCTAGCTCCTAGGTCGTTTCCTCGACCTTGCTATTCCTCCATAAGACTTTGACTAGAGAAATTGTCTTGTTCCTCAAAACTTTATCCTTCCAATCTTGGATTTGAACCGATCGCTCCTCATACGATAAATTGACCTGTAGCTTTAAATCCTCATATCCCAACACATGAGTCATATCTGAGACGTACTTCCGATGCATAGAGATGTGGAATACGTCATGAACTCCTGATAATGATGGTGGCATAGCCAATCTATAGCCAATCGTAATGGTGAAACTCGCAAAAACATGTGGTCCTCCACTTGGAACTCCATGTCCCTACAATTAGGATCAACGTAGCTTTTCCATCTACTCTGCGAAGCGAGCATTCAAGCTCAGATCTTCTCAATAGCTTCGTTAGCCTTCTGAACTATCTCCAGTCCCAAATACTTCCTCTCCCCCATCTCATCCCAATGAATGGGTGATCTACACTTCCGTATAACATCTCGTAAGGAGCTACTCCAATAGTTGATTGATAATTGTTGTTGTATGAAAATTAAATCAACGGAAGGTACTTTCTCCAAGGCCCCTCGAAGTCTAACACACACGCCCTAAGCATGTCCTCCAATATCTAAATTTTCCTCTCAGATTATCCATCTGTCTGAGGGTGAAAGGCTGTACTGAACTTCAACTGAGTTCCCATAGCCTTCTACAAACCACCCCAAAACTTGGAGGTAAATATTGGATCCCAATATGATACTATAGATTTAGGAACCCCATGGAGATGTACAATCTCTCTCACATATAACTCAGTGTATTGATCCACAGTATACGTCATCTTCACTAGCAGGAAGTGAGCTGAATTGGTGTACATGTATACTATCTCCCACACCGAGTCATGTTGCCCCACTGTCCTGGGTAAACCTCCCACAAAATCCATGGTAATATCTTCCCACTTCCATTTGGGAATACCCAAAGGCTGTAACAACAACCCCACTGGTCGATGATGTTCAGACTTTACCCACTGATAGGTTAAACACTTGGCCACATATTCAACCACGTCCTTCTTCATCCCAGGCCACCAATATAAAGTTCGTAGATCCTGGTACATCTTCGTGGTGCCTAGATGGAGTGAGTATGGTGTAGTATGGGATTCATCAAGTATATCTCGTCTAATACCCATATCCATCGGAACATAGATCCGATCCTTGTATCGCAGTAAACCCATCTCTGAAATAGAATAATCCTTAGCTACTCCAGCAAGGACATTGCCTTTAACCTCTTGCAACTGTGAATCATCCATCTGAACCTCTCTTATCCTCTCCAAGAGGGTAGAATATAAGTTAATATTGGCCAACTGGCCCACAAAAAATTCTATCCTCGCTCTAGCCATCTCCTCTGCTAATTCCTTCGATATCTGCTTCGAACTAAACAACTGTCCTAGGCCCCTCCGGCTCAATGCATCTTCCACTACGTTAGCTTTTCCTGGGTGGTTAAGGATGTCACAGTCGTAGTCCTTCACCAATTCCATCCAACGTCTCTGCCTCATGTTTAAGTCCATCTGGGTGAAGAAATACCTCAAACTCTTATGATCAGCAAACACCACAGCTGCTAGTTCTGAATCATGAGTAGGGTATCGCTGCTCATATGCCTTCAACTACCGTGATGCATAGGCAATAACCTTTTTATTTTGCATCAATACACATCCCAATCCCAGTCTCGATGCGTCACAGAACACTACAAACTTCCCTCCCTTTGAAGGGAGGCTCAACACAGGAGTAGTAAGCAATCGTTGCTTTAACTCCTGGAAGCTACCCTCACATTTTTCTGACTAGATGAACTTCAGATTCTTCCGTGTTAACTCAGTCAATGGTATGGAAACCTTTGAAAACCCTTCCACGAACCGTTTGTAATATTTTGCTAGTCAAAGGAAGCTCCTAACCTCCAAGGCGTTCCTTGGCCTCGGCCAATCCCTAACAGCCTCTACCTTGGTTGGATCTACCTTAATCCCATCTCCACCAAGAATGTATCCAAGGAATGTCACCTCCGGTAACCACAACTCACACTTTTTAAACTTAACATACAACTGATGATCTCTCCATCTCTATAATACCTATCAGAGATGCTACTCATGCTATGCCTTTTAACTGGAGTAAACTAGGATGTCATCAATGAAGATAATCACAAACTAATCTAAGAATTCCTTGAGCACCTTGTTCATCAGATCCATAAACACTGTTGGGGATTGGTCAAACCAAATGACATGACCAAGAACTCATAATGCCCATACCTCGTACGGAAGGTCATCTTCGAAATATCCTTTGTGGACGCTCAATATTCCGCACCCATAAAAGAACTAGGACATGCGCTAAGGTCCCTCGGAGGCCCAAGTGCATACTTGAGCCACGAGGCGATCGATCCGCCACCTTCTCGCAATGGCCTAGCAGGCCTAGGATCATGCCGCGCAAGGTGATCTTGCGCACATCGGCTCACGCTCCATCACCTATAGGCTCACGTCCAAGCCCGCATGGCCTCGCTGGAGTGCCCTCGGCATCGCGCCCATGGCCTCGCTGGAGTGCCCACGGCGTCGCACCCGTGGCCTCGCTGAAGCGTCTCGGCGTCGCGCCCGTGGCCTCGCTAGAGCCTCTCGGCGTCGCGCCCATGGCCCCAAATATTGCCTCGCCTAAGTAATATGGCCTTGCGTAGCCTCAGCCAAATATGGCCTCGCATGGCCTCGCCCAAGTAATATGGCCTCGCATGGCCTCGCCCGAGTATGGCCTCGCATGGCCTCGCCCGAGTATGGCCTCGCCCAAGCATAGCCTCACGTGGCCTCGCCCAAGTATGGCCTCGCGTGGCCTCAGCAAAGTGTGGCCTCACATGGCTTTGCCAAGTATGGCCTCGCCCAAGCGTGGCCTCGCATGGCCTCGCGTGGCCTCAGCCAAGTGTGGCCTCACATGGCCTCGCATGGCCTCGCCCAAGTGTGGCCTCCCATGGCCTCGCCCAAGTATGGCCTCGCATGGCCTCGCCCAAGCATAGCCTCACGTGGCCTCGCATGGCCTCGCCCAAGTATGGCCTCGCGTGGCCTCAGCCAAGTGTGGGCTCACATGGCCTCGCCAAGTATGGCCTCGTCCAAGCGTGGCCTCTCATGGCCTCACCCAAGTATGGCCTCGCGTGGCCTCAGCCAAGTGTGGCCTCAAATGGCCTCGCCCAAGTGTAGCCTCACATGGCCTCGCCCAAGTATGGCCTCGCATGGCCTCGCCCAAGCATAGCCTCACATAGCCTTGCATGGCCTCGCCCAAGCATGGCCTCGCGTGGCCTAGCGAGAGGAAGGGGGGCCTCGTGAGCAGCTAGGGAGCCGAGTCACCAAGGGGGTCGCAAGGAGGGCGTCTCGCTACGCATCCTTAGACATCCGTCAAGGCCACATGCCTATCAACCAGACTCGTGAGTGACCTCGGGAGGCTTCAGGCATCTCGTGCCAAGGACCCAAGATCTCCACCTCATGCCAGGACCATAACACACACCAAGGGTCCCATTCCTTACACCTTGAGACCCCTATGCTTAGAGGCTCCAGTACGAGTCGAATGGGACGTACTTGTACGACCTAGTATTGAGTACAGATACCAGTGCCAGTGGGACTACTGGGATAAGAGTCATGGTCCGTACGTCTACGGCCAAAGGTCAGAGCCGACACCACTACCTCCTGTGCCACTATGCCTGCCACCACTCATCAGACATGGGTACAGACAAGTAGTGGAGGCGTTCTCCTGACACCTGCTCCTGTACTGGATGTATGACCACAACCTCTGAAGCCACTCCCCTGACATAGTACTTATGTACCCCATGGTCTCCTGGACCACTATGTACATAAGGCCATTAGAGCCTATTATAAAATGAACTCTAACACCACCTGAAACGGGGTTGGAAGTTTTTACTGTAGCAAAGGCTTGAGAGTTAATGAAAGATTGATTGATTTCTCCATTGTTATTATGTCATAATTCTTGAGTTATTGCTTTGATTTCTATAGCTTTTTTATTGACGATCCTAACTTGATAATTTCTTCCAACTCAACTTAGTTGACGAGTTCTCACCGTCAACATCCTTATCCTTGGTCCTCAACTGGTGATAACCAGATCGAAGATCATTCTTCGAGAATACCATCTTACCCTACAACTGGTCGAACAGGTCATCTATCCTCAGTAAGGGGTACTTGTTCTTGATGGTCAACTTATTCAACTCCCTGTAGTCTATACACATTCTTAGAGTTCTATCCTTCTTCTTCACAAATAAAACCGGAGCACTCCATGGTGAGAAGCTAGATCTGATAAATCCTAAGTCTAAAAGCTCTTGCAACTATATCTTCAAATCATTTAGCTCAGCCGGAGCCATCCTATACAGTGCCCTTGACACTGGCTCTGTACCCAGCGCTAACTCAATGACAAACTAAATTTCCCTGTGCGGCAGCAGTCCCGGTAAATCCTTAGGAAACACATCAACAAACTCGCATACCAGTCTTGTCTCTCCTGGCCCCAGTGGTGTAACTCTAGTGGTATCCACCACACTAGCTAGAAAACCTATACAACCTCCTTGTAATAGGTCCCTAGCCCTCAACGCTGATGTAATGTCCCAAAATTTCCTAATAAGGCTTAGGGCCTTGATTAGGGGGCCAGGATGACAATATATGAAATTACGTGAATAATTGCTATATTAATTATTATTATATGAATTACGTGATAATATGACTACATGTGCATATTTAGGGGTATTAAATATGCATGTGGGCCCGCTTCTTATTAGAAGGGCGACTTTGGTAATTTGGCCTATGCGGGCATGCTTGTGTATTTATGCGCATATATGTGATATATGTGAGAGACCACATTATTATGTGGGTTATTTTGGGTTACTCTGCACGAGGCGATCCTAGGGAGCAAGTTAGCTGGAAAGTCACAATGGGACCCGATACCCGTCTCGGGGTGAGCCAAGGGGTATTTCGGGTAATAGACATTTATTTGGGTTATTGGGTTATGGAAATAAATAACTGGAGATATATTTGAAGTTAGAGATTTTAGGAGGGAATATTGGGGAAATTTATCATTTTTCCCTCGGGGACGTTTTTGGTACCCCGAGCCAGAGCATGAGCATCACCTCAGGTTGGTATTACAGAGGTTGAGAGAGCACAGGCTGTATGCGAAGTTCAAGAAATGCGAGTTTTGGTTGCCATGGGTGACTTTCTTGGGTCACATAGTCGGTAAATATGGTATTAAGGTGGATCCAACGAAGGTTGAAGCAGTCAGAGATTGGCCAAGACCGAAGAATGCTTCAAAGATCAGAAGTTTCTTGGGTTTGGTAGGTTATTACAGATGCTTTGTGGAAGGGTTCTCCAAGGTTGCATCATCATTGATAGAGTTGACATGCAAGAATCAGAAATTTGTTTGGTCGAACAAGTGTGAAGACAGTTTTCAGAAGCTCAAGGAGAGTTTGATCACTGCACCAGTTTTGAGCCTTCCTAAGGATCAGGGTAAATTTGTGGTTTATTGTGACGCTTTGAGATAGGGTCTGGGTTGTGTATTTATGCAGACAGGAAAGGTGATTGCTTATGAATAACGTCAGTTGAAGGATTATGAACAGAGATACCCTACGCATGATTTAGAGCTGGCAGCAGTTGTTTTTGCACTGAAGGTGTGGCGGCATTATTTGTATGGTGAGAAGTGTTAGATATATATTGATCACAAGAGTCTAAAGTACTTTTTTCACTCAGAAGGATCTGAACATGAGTGATATTTCCCAATAACTCCTAAGCGGTCGAAGTAGTAATCGGGCTATGTTGTATCCACAGAGAGGTAAAATACAAGTAAAAAGAAAGATTAGTAAATTAGAAATAATAAACTTTGAAATAATATAACTTTGAAAAAGAATATAAATATTAAATGAATAAAATCGAGGAATTAGAATCAGAAAGAAAATATGGAAGGCATAAGTTTCATTCATGCAAACATATATATATTTTAATAAAATTGATTCATTCTACTCAACTATAATTCTACACCATTAATTATAGTTGGAAAATATATATAATAAAGCTCACCTTAAAATATGTTCTTTAATTAAATTATACTAACTTCTAATTTTAAAAACCTATCATATTATATACCTTAGTGCAAAAAAATACCAATGGCGGAATGCAATAAAAAGCATATAATATAACAAATATCCTAAATTAAATTAAAAGCCTAAATTACATAAGAAGAGCATGACTAGACTTATGTAAAAGGCACTAATAAATTTAGAATAAAAATTAGAAGAAAATAAATTTAATTGTAACAAATATATAGAAATGAAGAACAAAATAAAGAATCAATATATTAAAAATATAATGTGAAACATGAACTTCACTCTAGCCTTTCCACAAGAGAATTTAGCCTAAAATAGACATTGCTTTCACTCAAAGTAATGTAAAAGAAATGAAAGAAAAATAAGAACAAAAATGTTTTTCTCTCTCACTATACTCTCCACACTTAATTCCACCATCTGATGAGTTTTTACTCCATTTGGTTCTCTATTTATAGTGGAAAATAGGACACAAGATGCGGAAACTCGTGTACAAAATAGTGGGGGAAATGGCTGCAAAATTGGAGCAAAGTGGGGAAAATGCTGTTGATCCATGGGAGACAAGGAGGCCACGTGTCGACCCGTGAGAGGAGCTCGGCAAAAAGGTGTCAGGCGGCTAGTGGAGTGGTCAGGCGCGTGGAGACGCGTGTCAGGTGGAGTGGCAGGCGTGGTCGGGCGCGTGGGGAGCATGGACTGACGAGTGGGACAGGTGGCGGGTTGTGGTTCGCTCGGCAACTGGCAGCGTGTCAGGCGTCAGGTGGCAGGTGCGCGGCTCGGCTCGACTGGAGGTTGGCTGGGCGAATGGGAAGCTGCCATTTGGCAGTGTGGCACTTGCTGAAGCTTTGGGTTTGGGCTCCATTTTGGGCTTAGTTTTGTCAAAAATACCACTTTATCATCATTCTTTTCAATTATATTTATTTCTTTCTTCTTTCTTTTTGTTTGTGTTAAAAATACATTTTATTTCTTGAAAATTAAACACAAATTAAATCAAAATTAATATTTTCAAATATAAAACATATGGCAATAAATCCATGAAAATATTAATTAAAAATTAATTTATTTTAAACTTTAAAACTAATAAAATGATATTTTTTAGCACTAATCACAACCCCCAACCAGCTTATTGCTAGTCTCTAGCAATTCAAGCGAAATAATAAATGTCAACATGATATATTTCAGGTCAAAAATTATAAAAGAACTTAAGTATTCACACAAAATGTTAGTAATAAGTCAACAATAGTTATCAAAATTACTTTGAATAAATCTAGAGTTGTGAGTGTGTGCACCAAACTTGAACCTTCTTACCACAAACCATAGCACATAAAGCCTTCGAAATTATGCCAAGTAAAAGTCTCAACTCCATTATTCTCTCATGTAATTGAAAATATTTAAAGTTTAAGGGTTTCACTCATGGAGTTGGAAAAGAAGTAAACACTCATCAAATGGGTATATATTTAGGACAAACTCTTAAATCATTATTGAAACGAAGATAGGAAATAAACTATTTGGACAACCACCATAAACAGTACCACAAAACCAGTTTTTCGGGATTTTAAGTTAAACAGACAATCTTTACATTTATTCTAAGAGCCATAAAATAAAACATGAAATTAATAAACACACATTTTTTTTTTGGACACAAGAGACAACATAATTGAAAATGATAGAAATATTGCTCTTGTGTCTTTCTCATTTTTTTTTCTATTTTTTTTCTTCTTTTTTCTTTTCTCTTTTCTTCTTCTTTTTTTTTTTCATTTTATTTTTCATGAATAAAATAATAAAAGGCTCTCTAATAAGATTTGTCTATAGAAAATATTATCCCTAAAACATCATCCATTCATACCACAATACCTTGTCCAAATAATTATAACCATTTCTAAGAATCAATAAAAATTTAAAAGTTGTTTTCTCAAGTCTCACTTCTCACACAAAAGAATGAATTACTTAAACATGGTAAATTTCTAAGAAAATATGTGCTAACAACCATCTTACCACAATGTTTGGCATGTGCATTAGGTAACTCTAGAGAAATTCTTAGTAATATAGATAACAAAAATTGACTTAAAAGTAACATTTTGCAAGAATAAATAAGTAATTTTCAAAAAATTTACCATGAAAATATTAATATGACAAAAATCAACATGAACGTGCATGAATATGCTCACCACCCCCAACCAAAATCTGACAGTGTCCTCAATGTCTCAAAAGATAATAAATGTAAAAGAGCAGGGAAAGAGAACACCTGGATAGCGAGCGTCGAGTGATATAGCGAATATTGATTCTCTAAAACATGAAAAACTGAAAACACAAAATGATAACAAATAAAATAAAATGACAAAGGGGAAATAAACAGAAAACAAACCTATGTGCAAACAATTTGGAACACTACTTAGACTTGGTAAACCAGTTCCACGAGAGTGACTTCTTCAGGTTGGGTCACCCTCTCTATGTAGTGTTTCAGTTGTTGGCCATTTACTTTGAATTCTCTCCCATCAGTTGGGTCTATGACCTCAACAACACCGTTGGGAAAGACGGTTTTCACAACATATGGGCCAGTCCACCTTGATCTCAGCTTGCCAAGGTGGATATACAAACGAGAGTCATAAAGATGCACTCGTTGGTTTGGCTCAAATTATTTTCTGAGGATCTACTTGTCATGGGTCGCTTTCATTTTGGCCTTGTAGATCCTACAGTTTTCATAAGCATCGTTTCTTAATTCTTCAACTTCTGACAACTGAAGCTTATGATTGAGTCCTGCCGCCTTGAGATCAAAATTCAGGCTTTTAACTGCCCAATAAGCTTTGTGTTCTAGCTCAACAGGAAGGTGGCAGTCTTTACCATAGACTAGCATATAAGGAGACATACCAAGTTGAGTTTTGTAAGCAGAGCGGTATGCCCAGAGAGCATTGAGAAGTCGTGAGGACCAATCTTGGCGGTCAGGATTAACCGTCCTTTCTAAGATTTGCTTAATTTCTCGGTTGGCTAACTCAGCTTGGCCATTTTTATGTGGGTGATAAGGCAATGCAACCTTATGAATTACACCATATTTTTGCATTAAGGTCTCAAAAGAATAGTTGCAAAAATGGGTGCCTTGATCACTTATGATAGCCCGAGGTGTGCCAAACCTAGATAACACATTTTCCTTTAAGAATTTCACAATAGTTGTGTTATCATTATTTCGACAAGGCACAACTTCCACCCATTTTGAGACATAGTCTATGGCGAGGAGAATGTATAGCCAGAAGAAGGTGGAAATGGTCCCATAAAGTCTACCCCCCAACAATCAAATATTTCTATTACAAGAATTGGGTTTAATGGTATCATATGTCGTCGGGATAGGGCACCCAATTTCTGACACCTTTCACATGATCGACATAAATTGTTAGTGTCTTTGAACAAAGTGGGCCAATAAAGACCACACTGTAAGATTTTTGCAGCAGTCTTTTTCATAGAAAAATGACCACCACAAGCTTCATTATGACAAAAGCTCAGGACACTAAAAATTTCATCATCTGGAATGCAACGTCTCATAATTTGGTCGGGGCAATACTTAAAAAGATATGGATCATCCCAATAGAAGTTACGAACCTCGACCAAAAATTTACGTTTATCTTGTGCACTCCATGCAGTTGGAAGTTTTCCAGTTACTAAGTAATTAATGATATGAGTGTACCATGGCAACTTAGTGACCGCGAAGAGATGTTCATCAGGGAAGTCATCTCGAATGGCTGGGCCATTAGCGGAATCAAAAAATTCAAGACGAGATAAGTGGTCCGCTACCACGTTTTCAACTCCTTTCTTGTCTTTTATGGTCAGATCAGATTCCTGTAACATGAGGATCCACCTAATTAAACGCGCCTTAGCATCCTTTTTGGAAAGGATGTATTTTAAAGCGGAATGGTCCGTAAAGACTATGATAGGTGAACCAATCAGGTAGGAACAAAACTTGCCAAGTGTGAATACTACAACAAGTAACTCTTTTTCAGTGGTAGAATAGTTCATTTGAGCACTGTTAAGAGTTCTACTCGCATAATAGACAATGAAGGGCTTCCCTTCCCTTCTTTGACCTAAGAAGGCCTCTATAGCATAATTTCTAGCACCACACATGACTTCGAACGGTAAGTTCCAATCTGGTGGCTAAATGATATAGGCGGAAGTGAATTTTGTCAATGAGTGTTCGAAAAGATTCCTCACACTCAGGTGTCCAACTGAACACAACATCTTTTGCTAGGAGGTTTGACAAAGGGCGAGCAATTGTTGAAATTTTTTGTATGAACCTCCTATAGAATCCTGCATGCCCAAGAAAAGATCGAATGTCTTTAACAGTCTTGGGGGTGGGCAGCTTTCATATGAGTTCAATCTTTGATTGATCAACCTTAATTCCTCATTCCGACACGACATGCCCCAAGACTATACCTGATGGCACCATGAAATGACACTTTTCCCAGTTGAGTACCAAGCCCTTTTCTTTGCAACGTTTAAGCACAGACTCTAAATTGAGAAGGCTTGACTTGAAGGAATCTCCAAAGACTGTCAAATCATCCATGAATATTTCCATACATTTCTAGATCATATCACTAAATATGCTCATCATATATCGCTGGAAAGTGGCTGGAGCATTGCACAGGCCAAATGGCATGCGCCGAAAGGCAAAAGTACCAAAAGGACAAGTGAATGTGGTCTTATCCTAATCTTCTAAGGAAATCTCGATTTGGTAATACCCTGAATAACCATCGAGAAAACTATAGAAAGAATGACCAGCCACATGTTCCAATATTTGATCGATGAATGGAAGTGGAAAATGGTCTTTGCGGGTGGCTGCATTTAATTTTCTATAATCAATGCACATGCGCCACCCAGTTGTGACCTTGGTAGGAACAAGTTTCCCTTTTTCATTTTGTACAACTGTTACCCCAGATGTCTTGGGAACAACTTGAGTTGGGCTGACCCATTTACTGTCAGCAACAAGATATATTATGCCAGAATCAAGAATTTTCAAGACTTCAATCCTAACTACTTCCTTCATCATTGGGTTCAATCTTCTTTGAGGGTCACGACGTGGTATAGCCCCGTCTTCCAATTGAATGTGATGGGAGCAAATTAATGGACTAATACCTTTGATGTCAGTTATTGTCCATCCTAATGCATCTCTTTGTTCTTGCAATACATTAATGAGTTGGCGCTCTTGTGTGGCATTGATCTTGGAAGATATTATGATAGGAAAAGTGTTGTCAGCTCCCAGGAAAATATGATTTAGACCGTCAGGAAGTTGGGCCAACTTTGGTTGAGGAGCTTGTTCAATGGATGGTTTTGGTGTTTCTCAATCTTGAGGGAGTTCCTCAAAGATTGGATTCCAAAACATGGTTCTTCTAGCTTGTGAGTGTTTGATGATTTCAGGGTTGATTTTAGACTCATCGGGCTCAGAACTTTCTGAAATTTGGAAGATGTGATTAAAATGACTAGACGTGTATTTCAATTCAACCTCTTCCGAAATAAGTGTATCGATCAAATAGGATTGGAAACACTCATCGTTATCAGGTGGTTGTTTGCCAATGTGGAAAACATTTACTTCTAGAGTCATGTTCTCGAAAGAGATTTTCATGAGACCATTCCTACAGTTAATGCGTGCATTTGCTGTTGCAAGGAAAGGTCTACCGAGAATTATGGGAATTTTGGACTCTATACTCACTTCAGATTGAGTGTCCAAGATGAGAAAATCAACAAGGTAATAGAATTTTTCGATTTGAATAAAAATGTCTTCTACTATTCCCCGAAGTTTCTTAATTGATCGATCGGCCATTTGTAGCACCACGGATGTGGGCTTGAGTTCTCCTAGATCTAATTGCAAGTATATTGAATATGGAATGAGATTTACACTTGCTCCTAAGTCTAGAAGTGCTTGACCAAATTCCTGCTCCCCAATTTGACATGAGATGGTGGGATAACCAGGATCTTTGTACTTAGGCGGTGTCTTGCAGTCAATTACCGCGCTAGCTTGTTCCGCCAAGAATGCAGTTTTCTTGACATGGTGCTTTCTTTTAACAGTGCACAAATCCTTGATAACCTTGGCATAAGCCGGCACTTGTTTGATCACATATCTTCACTTGTGTTAAAAGGTCTAGGATTTCACCATGATTTTCCAGTACCTTTCCAATGGATTTCAAAGCTTGAGGAAAGGGTGCCTTTACTGGAATGCTTATTGGCACATCATTATCTGGAGCGGGCATTGACGTACTCGTTATCTTAGTTAACTGTGAAATCGTACTTTGACCACTTCGAGTAGAGATGGCATTAACCTCTTTGAAATTTGTATCTGCATAGGAGGAGGTTTGTGCCATGTGTTGCCCTTTTTGATTGATTAGAGGTTGAGCGGGAAGTCTCCCATGCTCTTGAATCGCTAAAGTAGTGTTTAGCTTTGTCATTTGGATTTTCATGTCCTTCATTTCCTCTACCATTTGTGTGAAACAAGCTTTAAGCTCTTGAGTTGAGGCTATTTGAGTTTGTGCAAGAATCCGCAAAGTATTCTCTAGAGAATTACTTGACTACATGATATCTTGAGGAGCAATGTATGATTTTGGTGGTTGTTGCTGCTCATGCCTCCATTGGCTTCTAGATGCTTGGTTTGAATCCTTCCAACTGAAATTTGGATGGTTGCGCCAACCAGGATTCTAAGTGTTTGAGAAAGGGTTATAAGGCTTCTTGTAATCCCCTAAAGCATTGCAGTGTTCCTCATTTCCTTCTCTTAGCTCACCAAGAGTTGGGCACTCTTGCGGTTGATGTTCCGTCCCTCCACATATGAAGCATGGATCTCGTGTGTCTACCTTTCAGCCGTATGGATTCCTGTACCTTCTTGAGATTTGAAAGCCTCGAATTCTTGTCTCAGTGATTCAATTTGGCTTTTGATGTTGTCATCTTCCTTTAATTGGTAGATTCCAATTGATCGTGACTTTTCCATAGGACTCGGTCCATTCCATGTGTAGGACTTTTCAGCAAGATCGTCGAGGTACTTGAAAGCTTCATCGGGATATTTTTGAAGGAATTCTCCATTGCACATAATTTGTATGAATTGTCTTTGTTCGGTTGTGAGACCGTCATAGAAATAGCTGATTAGACGCCAGCTTTCGTATCCATGATGTGGGCATTGATTTATCAAATCTCTAAACATCTCCTAGACCTGATGGAAAGTTTCATGGTCTTTCTGAATGAAGGTAGAGATTTGCCTCTTAAGGCTACTAGTCTTATGAGGCAGGAAATATTTGGCAAAGAATGCTTTTGTCATTTCGTCCCATGTTCCG
Source organism: Humulus lupulus (assembly GCF_963169125.1). NCBI lineage: Eukaryota > Viridiplantae > Streptophyta > Magnoliopsida > Rosales > Cannabaceae > Humulus > Humulus lupulus. The sequence goes on along the minus strand of NC_084798.1, from coordinate 57,098,035 downwards.
ATAGATCTAGGCCTTAAGGAATACAACCAGCTTTTTGCTTTGTCTTTGAGAGAGAAAGGAAAAAATTTCAATCTCACAATGTTGGTGACATCATCTCGGTTGTTGAATGTAGCCACCACCTCTTTGAATTCCCGTATATGCACGTACGGACTCTCATTTTCCAACCCATGGAAGGTTGGTAAGAGGTTAATCATGCCGGGTTTGAAATTGAAATTTGGCATATTGTTGGGATACATTATGGATGAAGGTGTGGCTGTACGCGTAGGATGTAATATTCCTGTAGCGTTCTTGGTTGGACTTCATCTTGATGAGCCATCGTGGGTGGTTCGGGAAATCTCAGTGAATCGGGAGTGTGTTGAACGAATGGAAGAAAACGACGAACTAGGAGAGTTTTCTAAAGTTTCTACTTGTTGTCTCACAAATCTCCCTAGTGCATCTCTGTTTTGTGGCATAAACATTTTTTTTTATTTTGTAAGTATTATAAGCGCAAGTGTGTAATAATGTAATAAGTATACACCAAAAATGTTCCCAGGCCAATTGGAAAGGCTGCCAAGGTACCACTTTAGGCCCAAGAGCTTTTCTAGAACTCCCCGAGGTTCTTAGAAAAGATTGGAGGGTAACACTAACACATACCTTATTTAAGAACCAATTTTTCTAAGACAGAACATGTTTGGTTTTTACTAATTTCCCAAAATTACACAAATGTTCTCAATACTTTGTTTGTTTGTTATTTTTAAAATTTTATGATTTAAAATTTTACGCTATTTTTTTTGGAGAAAACCTAAATCTAGAAAATAAAATTCTAAACCTAAAAATAAAATAAAAAAATAAATGAATAAATAAAAAAAATTACTAAGGAAAAATAAAATAAAAGAGAAATTAAAAAAATTATACTATGTTTCTTTTTAAATAGAAAAAAAATTAATTTACTATGCAAACCTTTAATTGTAGAATTACCTCCCCAGCAACGGCGCCGAAAATTGATATCGCCCAATAACTCCTAAGCGGTCGCAGTAATAATCGAGCTATGTTGTATCCATAGAGAGGTAAAATACAAGTAAAAAGAAAAATTAGTAAATCAGAAATAATAAACTTTGAAATAATATAACTTTGAAAAAGAATATAAACATTAAATGAATAAAATCGAGGAATTAAAATCAGAAAGAAAATATGGAAGGCATAAGTTTCATTCATGCAAACATATATATATTTTAATAAAATTGATTCATTCTACTCAACTATAATTTTACACCATTAATTATAGTTGGAAAATATATATAATAAAGCTCACCTTAAAATATGTTCTTTAATTAAATTATACTAACTTCTAATTTTAAAAACCTATCATATTATATACCTTAGTGCGACAAAATACCAATGGCGGAATGCAGTAAAAAGCATATAATATAACAAATATCCTAAATTAAATTAAAAGCCTAAATTACATAAGAAGAGCATGACTAGACTTATGTAAAAGGCATTAATAAGTTTAGAATAAAAATTAGAAGAAAATAAATTTAATTGTAACAAATATATAGAAATGAAGAAGAAAATAAAGAATCAATATATTAAAAATATAATGTGAAATATGAACTTGACTCTAGCCTTTCCACAAGAAAATTTAGCCTAAAATAGGCATTTTTTTTCACTCAAAGTAATGTAAAAGAAATGAAACAAAAATAAGAAAATTTTTTTTTCTCTCTCACTATACTCTCCACACTTAATTCCACCATCTGATGAGTTTTTACTCCATTTGGTTCTCTATTTATAGTGGAAAATAGGACACAAAATGCGTAAACTCGTGTACAAAATAGTGGGGGAAATGGCTGCAAAATTGGAGCAAAGTGGGGAAAATGCTGTTGATCCATGGGAGACAAGGAGGCCACGTGTCGACCCGTGAGAGGAGCTCGACAAAAAGGTGTCAGGCGGCTAGTGGAGTGGTCAGGCCCATGGGGACGCGTGTCAGGTGGAGTGGCAGGCGTGGTCGGGCGCGTGGGGAGAATGGACTGACGAGTGGGACAGGTGGCGGGTTGTGGTTCGCTTGGCAGCTGGCAGCATGTCATGCGTCAGGTGGCAGGTGCGCGGCTCGGCTCGGCTGGAGGCTGGCTGGGCGAATGGGAAGCTGCCATTTGGCAGCGTGGCACGTGTTGAAGCTTTGGGTTTGGGCTCCATTTTGGGCCTAGTTTTGTCAAAAATACCACTTTATCATCATTCTTTTCAATTATATTTATTTATTTCTTCTTTCTTTTTGTTTGTGTCAAAAATACATTTTATTTCCCGAAAATTAAACACAAATTAAATCAAAATTAATATTTTCAAATATAAAACATATGGCAATAAATCCATGAAAATATTAATTAAAACTTAATTAATTTTAAACTTTAAAACTAATAAAATGATATTTTTGAGCACTAATCAATGAGGCAGAGACGTTGGTTGGAACTGGTAAAGGATTATGATTGTGAGATCCTCTATCACCTTGGGAAGGCCAACGTGGTAGCAGATGCCTTGAGTCGGAAGGGGTCGGGACAATTATATAGTGCCAGACAGATATCGAGGAAGTTGGCTGATGAGATTACTCGAGCAGGGATAGAGTTAGTGGTGGGTCGGTTGGCCAACATCACTTTACAATCGACTCTCTTGGAGAGAATCAAGCAGAGACAGTTGGATGATCCACACTTGGGGCAAGTTAGGGAGGACGTTCTAGCTGGAGTAGCTAAAGGCTATTCAGTGTCGAGTATGGGTTTACTGAGGTATAAGGGTTGGATTTGTGTTCCGATGGACATCAAGATTAGACGAGAGATTCTGGATGAATCTCACACCACCCCGTATTCTCTTCATTCATGCACCACAAATATGTACCAGGACCTGAGAGTTTTATACTGGTGGCCTAGGATGAAGAGGGATGTGACAGAGTATGTAGCGAGGTGCCTGACCTGTTAGTAGGTCAAAACTGAGCATCAGAGGCCGACATGATTGTTATAGTCTCTGGATATCCTAGAGTGGAAATGGGAAGATATCACGATGGATTTCGTGGTAGTCTTGCCTAGGACAGTGGGTCAACATGATTCTATTTGGGTTATTGTGGATTGATATACGAAGTCAGCTCATTTTCTACTAGTGAGGATGAACTACACAATTGACCAGTATGCAGATCTCTATGTGAGAGAGATAGTTCGCTTTCATGGGACGCCAAGGTCTATCGTGTCTCATAGGGAACCTATCTTTACTTCCATGTTTTGGGGGAGTTTGCAGAGGGCGATGGGTACATAGCTGAAGTTCAGCACAACTTATTATCCTCAGACCGATGGTCAGTCTGAGAGGACTATCCAGATATTGGAGGACATGCTGAGAGCATGTGTTGGACTTTGAAGGGTCCTGGAATAAATATTTGCCTCTGATAGAATTTTCTTATAACAACAGTTATTAGTCTACCATTGGAGTGGCGCCTTAGGAGATGATATATGGTAGGAAGTGTAGATCTCCCATTCACTGTGATGAGATGAGTGAGAGGAAATATCTAGGTTCGGATGCAGTCTAGAGGACGACTGAGACAATTGAGAAGATTAGAGCTCAGATGCTCGCTTCTCAAAGTAGGCAGAAGAGTTATTCTGATATGAGGTAGAGGAACGTGGAGTTTCAGGTGGGAGACTATGTCTTCCTTAGGGTTTTACCTTTGAGAGGGGTGAAGAGGTTTGGGAAGAAGGGCAAGCTGAGCCCTAGGTTTGTGGGGCAATTTGAGATCCTGGAGAGGATTGGGCAGGTGGCCTATAGGTTGGCTTTACCCACTGCAAAGTCTAGCATGCATAATGTATTCCATATTTCCATGTTGAGGAAGTATGTGTCAGATGGAACTCATGTGCTAAGTTATGAGGATTTGGAATTGGAGGCAGAATTGTCTTATGACGAGCAACCAGTTCACATTATTGATAGGAAAGACAAGGTCTTGAGGAACAAGACTATACCTTTGGTTAAGGTATTATGGAGGAACAGCAGGGTCGAGGAAGCGACCTGGGAGCTGGATGTAGATATGCGAGCTCAGTTTCCCGAGCTTTTTAGGTAAAATTTTGAGGACAAAATTTCTATAAGGAGGTGATAGTTGTAACGTCCCAAAATTTCCTAATAAGGCTTAGGCTTTGATTAGGGGGCTGAGATGGAAATATACGAAATTACGTGTTTAATTGCTATATTAATTGTTATTATATGAATTATGTGATAATATGACTAGATGTGCATATTTATGGGTATTAAATATGCATGTGGGCCCGCTTCTTATTAGAAGGGCGACTTTGGTAATTTGGCCCGTTGCGGGCATAATTGTGTATTTATGTGCATATATGTGATATATGTGAGAGACCACATTATTATGTGGGTTATTTTGGGTTACTCGGCACGTGGCAATCCTAGGGAGCAAGTTAACGGGAAAGTCACAACAGGACTCGATACCTGACTCGGGGTGAGTCAAGGGGTATTTCGGGTAATAGACTTTTATTTGGGTTATGGAAATAAATAATTGGAGATATATTTGAAGTTAGAGAGTTTAGGAGGGAATATTGGGGAAATTTACCATTTTGCCTTCGGGGACGTTTTTGGTACTCCGAGCCTTGGGATTAACTTAAGTAATTTAAGTTAGATAAGAAAAATTTAGAAACTTATAGAGCTTCCTAAACCGACTCTCTTCTATACTCTCTTCTTTTTCACTCAAGGACTTCCAAGCTTGAACCTTTGAACTAAGGGGAAATTTGGGCTAAGACGACTTGAATTGAAGCTAAAATCTTGAGGATTAATTCAGTAGCAGTTTATGGAACCCATCTTCAGTAGAGGTAAGCTTTAAACTATAAATTCTAGCAATTAAATTATGTGTTTCTTGGCTAGTTTTTAAGTGTTTATGAGCTTGTGAGTTTAAAAGATTGAAGGTGTAGTTCTGATGAGTTCTAAGATAGATTTTTGGTGGGTTTTGTTGCTGGGATGGTTAAATTATGTTATTGAATATAGAGGCTGGTCAGGGGAGCACGCCGCGACCTATAGGGGGGCAATTCACGGCCCGCCTAGGCAGTTTTTCCTTGGGAGTTTGTTTTCAAAATAGAATTTTTTTTCCTTAGGGCTCAGGATTGTTTCCACTACCTGGTTTGGTGGAACCCGAGGCCCCAAAAGCTAGGACTTGGTCTAGAAGCCTTTGATCGCTCGATATTAATAGAATCCTAATTTATGGTTGTGACTTAGGGTATCGCTAAGGGCTCAGAATCGGGATCGTGCTCAAGAGTCGCTTTTATTTACGCTTGCTTGGACCTAAGGTAAGAAAACTGCACCCAGAACATGTTGTGTATGATTAGAGCTTGGCCCATCTATCATATTTGAATAAGGTTAGTGCTTGAGGCCCTGAATTGATTATGTTAGGCTATTGTTCTAAAGGCTTGTTGATAAATGCTTAAGTGCTTATATTTGTTACATGAATTCTATGATTAGGGCTTGCAACTCCTTATGTGATTATGTTTGGTATCGTGGGTATGGTTATTCAATGGAATTGTATGATTGGCATGAATATGTGCTTAATTGTTGGGATGTACCTATTCACATCTGTTTCTTATAAGTAAAGTCTGTAATCCTGGATCAAGGCTTGATTTATAAGTCAGGGATGGCAATAGCGCGTTGTCCGCCAATCGGGAGGCATCAACCTAAACCTGCAACGTACTATTACGTTGATTGACTCTAAGGTCAAAGGTGAACCACAGGGGTTTGGCTAGCTCTATGGCTAGTGAGACAGAGCTAAGGGCGAGGCCCTAGGTGACTCCATAGTCACATAGCTAGGGCATAGGTCTGAGAGTTCCCTTAAAAGCCAACTGAATAGGGCGACGGCCCCAGGTTGATCCAATGATCATGCGATTGAATTTATAAGATATTGGTTATGAGTGGATATTACTGATTTTATTGAATGGTTATTTTAAAGTTATATTCTCTATTGTTGCATGTTTTGTTTTCTTGCTGAGCCTCAACTCACAGGTGCGTTGTGGTGCAGGTAAGGGAAAGGGAAAGTCAATGTGGCGTGTACATATGCGGCTGCTCGACCGTCACGGCCGGTGTTATCTAAGAGGAACTAGGGTTATAGCCCTATTTTGCCGCTTAGGCCGGCTGATGTAACTTTTTTTATGTATTTACCCCTTTTAAACAGTTGTGTTGTAATATTTTGGGATACCATGTTGTATAACACTTTTGAAAAAAAAGTCAATGGTTATTTGACCAAAATTTTTAACCCTAACCCTTGCCACTAACCTTAGTTACACGATTTAAGCCAAATGACCTAATTAGCAGGTCTAACACAATTTTAAGTACACAGTGTAATGGTCTTGGATTAGGAGGGTGTTACAGCTGATATCATAGGAACGCGGGGTCCGTGCATAATACCCACAAAAACAAAGGGGTCATCACCCTTAGGCTCAAAAGTCACCATCTTCTTCCTGCAATCTATAGTGGCCTCGTATCTGACTAGCCAATCCATCACCAGAATCATATCAAAATCATCCATTTCCAACTCAATCAAGTCTACTGATAGTTCCCTACTATCCACCATCACTGGCAGTGCTATAATCCATCTCCTAGAAACTACGAGCTCCCCTGTAGGCAGTTGTTGGGAATAGTGCCCTTAAAGCAATTGTAGTTGGCAAATGTTTTAAATGAAATAAATAATTGAATTGAATTATTATATACATATATTTAGAATATGTCTGATATTATATGATAATGATAAGTGAATATTAGAAAATTCCAAAGTTTATCTATGTGGTCTTAATCTCATATTGGAATGGGAGGATCGAGATTAAGATAATAAACTTAAATAGTTCGTAGTAAAATAAAGTTATGGAATCTTTAGATTAATTACTACAAGTATGGTCCACTAGTATTATGAATACATGTGACCAAGATCCGGGTTACTGTAGTATGACACTTTAGTGGAGGTACTTTGCATGCTGAGAGTATGTAGAACTTGACCAGATGTGATTTGTTATTACTTGTTTAAACACCGTTTCATAGTATTAATGAAACACATCAAATGGTGATCATATACACGATGATCTTAATCCTTAGGTTACTATGAACTCCTATATATGTCATCTGATCCTTTGATTCATGCTTTAAGGTTTGCCAGAATGATCAGGCTAAGAACAATTGTTTTGGGGACTCAATGATGTATATGGCTGGGGACGTAGTTTAGCAAATATGGAATCTATACCTTCTTATAGATTGAATAATGGTTCCCTATTGGGTTGACTTTTGGAACTGAAAAGGTTATGAGCGCTCACATCGCAAACTTGTTGTGACACAACATTCACTAGTAAAGTCAATGGTACTCTACGAACACGATATAGCTAAAAGGGTAAAACGGTAATTTTATTCCCTTTTAATTATGAACCATCAATAGAGGATTGACGCTGTATGTAATGATTATATCAATGGACACTTTATTCTTAATAAAGTACTCAGTTTATATGTCTATAATTATCAAGAGTTCAATCTCATATTTTTAGTGGAGTAATCGTGAGATTAATAAATATGATTATATAATCAAAGAGCTTTGATTAATAATGTAATATTTATTGGAGCTTGATATTATAGGTCCATAGGTCCCCTGGGTGGCTCTATCAACAACATATCAAGGTAAGAGTTGATACAATGGTATAACTGTAATTTGAGAATTGGAGAAGAATTTTGTTCTTCGGGTCAAGTATGCAATTATATGATAATTGAGGTTGAATAATTAATTTGGAATTAATTATTAATTTCGAAAATATATTTATTAATTTAAATATATAAAATATCGAATTTCATATAGATATATAAATTAATTAATTAATTTTTGAAATTAATTATTTTATTTGAGTGGGAGAAAATAAAATTGGTAAGTTAAAAAAATTGTTTTTGATTTATTGAATTTTAAAAGATGATGATAATGATGATATTCAATTTGAATTTTAAATTTTAAATTTTGAAATATGGTTGTCATCTTTTCCTTAAAAAGATTAACACCTTATTTTGTGGGAGATTGATTTATTTAAATAATTAAATAAAAGAAAAATACAAAATCCCTGAAAAGGGAATAGCAGTACATGCCTGACATAGTCCAAAGACTGTGCCATGCGTATACCACTATACAAATATTGTATCTATGTACTTTTTATTTTATTTATTTAATTATTTAATAATTTGAAATTAGTTTTTCAAATATGGTAAGTTGGACTTTTACCTAAAATCTAATCCTATCATCATTATTAGACTATTTTATATTACTATTATTATTAGTAATAATAAGGTAATATAAATCTCTATATATATGATATAGAAGAAGAAGAAATGAAAAAAAAAGAGACACACAATAGAAACGCACAGCAATACAGAGAAAAATTCATAATAATTCTCAGAGCTTTTGTCAGACAAAAACTCTCTCTATTTCTTCTTCTTTATTCTAGTCATTCTCATACCATAATCCTAGTTCTCATGTGTTGAGAAATACTTGTGATTCCTAAAATACAAACTCATGTTCTCTATGTGCCCACACACATCTTGAGGTGCAGAGAACACTTCGAAAGATCGTGGTTTGAGTACTCAAATCTTTGGATAGGAAGATCGATAAAAATAGGAAAAGACTCAAGGACACTTGATAGATTTCAAGAGGTAAAAGTTCATGTTCTTGATATTTTGTGTTTATATGTTGTATGTATAAATATATTGTATATTTATATATATATATATATATTTGTTGCATGATTAATAATATTGTATGATAATGTTTCTGGATTGTTTTCTTGGTCATATAAATTGTTTATATGATTATTGAATTTTTTTTGTATGTTGTTGTGTTGTTTCATAAAAATAAAACAACAACGACCCCACCATGCAAAGTTTTTCACTGCGTGCTCTGATTGGTTTTCCAACAACAGTATAGTCCCAAACTCCGAAGTATAATACTCACTAGGCCTACGAAATCTATCAATCACTTTACTAGAAACAAATGAATGTGTAGTGTCAGAGTCAATCAATATAGTATATGAAGAGCCAGCGCTAGAAAGCTAACCTGTCATTATCGAGGGACTAACCTCAGTCTCTACCTGTGTCAAGGCGAACACTCGAGTTGGAGTCAAGCTGTCTGCCTTACCTGGTTACTCCTTCTTCAATGTCGGGCAATCTTTCTTGAGGTGATTAACCACCCTATACAAGTAACAAGCCTTTACCCGACATTCACCTAGATGGCACTTCCTGCATCTAGTGCACTTTGGATAGCTCCTCCATATCTCACCGCCTCCTTGGCAACCAACCTGGGCACCTTGACCCCTTATATCAAGACTAGTAGCGGTCGAGGTGTTATGGGTCTTCTTCTTCTGATCACTGTGGCCTCCGCCCATACCAGACCTTATAAATAGAGGCACTGCCCTATGAACATCCCATCTTGCAGCTTTCTCCCTCCAAATCTTGTTCTCTGCCTCCTCAGTAGTGAGGGCCTTCCCAACCACCTAGGCATCACTCGTCTCCCCAAGTACTGGGTCACAGCGCGTCCCCGTGAACCCAGAAATCCCTGAGTTTCTCCAACGTTTTTCCCAGCTACAAACTCAAAATTCAACCTAGCTATACATCCAAACCAAATTTAGGTCCATAATTCGTAATATCTCTTCAAAAACAACACATATAACCTAAAACACCAACTCAATTTCCATTAAATCCTAAACTCAGTAGCTAACCCAATTATCCCCAAGCATGTCCAAACCTATGCAGAATTTTCAACAATTTAGGACCTGAAACCTTACCTTGATGATGTTGATGTTGATCCTGAGCTGCTCCCCAAAGTCTTAGCCATTGTTTCTCCAGCCCTCAAGCTTAATTCCTTAGGTTTCCTCCTCCAAATCTTTAAAACTCCCTTAGACACAAAAGAGGGAGAGAAAGAACGTGAGTGAGAGGGAGAGAGCGTTCTGATTTCTTCCAGCCTAACCCAGAAGCTTTCTAACCATATCTTTAATTAAAATGACTAGAATTCCCCTTAAACTATCTCAGCCCCTTAGTTGCCCATAAGGGCAAAATGGTCATTTGCCCTGTTTACTGCTAATTCCTCGAGTCATCCTACAAATTCCCAATTAATCCATACATGCCCAACTAAATACCAAATACTTACCCATTACTCAATAAATCTCTAATATACATTAAACTTCCCAAAATACCCCTAAGGTCACCCCGGGCCGAGTATTATGCCTTGATGTGACCATTTCGCTAATCCGCTAACTATGATCGCTTCAAGCCATACATTGCAAATATATCCACATAATAATATGGTCTAAATAATTTAAACACATATAATCTAGGCACTAAACCCTATTAGCATTTTTGGATTACACTCCATTTCTATCATCAACTCTTCTTGGTCGAGATACATATTGAGAATGATTAAATATAATGGTTAAGATGTTTAGACGTTGAGGTGCAAAATACTTAACAATTTTCACTTAAGTTGAAGTGAAAACATGAGATTGTGCAGTAGACATCTAAAAATGACTTTTATGGGTCTAAAGTGATACATGGAGGTATATAAGGATCCCCATAAATTTTGGTAGCATGACCATTGGAGGGTCCAAAAGTTTGAGGGAGTGGCGATGCATCGCCCCCTAAGAGGCGTTTTATTGTCTGAATGTAAATGTGCTCAAAAGTTGCAACAGGCGATACATCGCCTTCTAGTAGGCGACGTATCCCCTATCGTGTCCGTACGATTACATAAATAAGCTCCAAATGAAATGTGGATTATCTATAATCTTATTGGTTAGACCTAATGACAGTGCCTACACTAAAAAAAGGGTCTCATATAATTTTGGAAGACTTGATCACTCTCTGCAATCTCTTTCAAACCTCTCTATCTAGCTCTCAAAGACCAAAATTTTCTCCAAGAAACTCATCAAGCATTGCTTGACATGCATGAGTTTTAAGGCTTGTTCAATCCCAAATCTCATTCTACTTGGTTGATGCTTTAAGCAATGAGGAAGGCTTGGAATAGAGAATTTTGACAACAATATTCTTATTGTGTATAATCCTTAGAAGTTCCTCAAGTTTGAAGATTCAAGTTGCTCAATACAAAAGTTGTATCTCTCTAACCCCTAATCTTGTATTTTGTCATGCTATAGTGTTTTCATTGATAGTATTGATGGTTAAATGTTTCTAAGTTCATCTTATCATCATTTAATCACTTAGTATCTTATAATCAAGAATGTCATTCATACCGTGAATATATTTCTTTGAATATAATTATTTGCATTCATACTTTGAATAAGGTTTTTGATTAGCATCTAGGGTTTCTAATATTGAATTATTCCCATTATTAATTTTTGATTTAGAAAGTGTAAATCCATATATTCCCAACAATTAAATCACTAATTCTAATTACTTTTTTTTGTGTTTTTCACAATCAACAACAAGGGAAATTGGTTAATCTTCTTCAACCTTCAAATTCTTGCTTCAAGATTTGGTTTGTGTTGAACACATAACCATTATCAAAGAGATTTCTATTTGGATATGCTCTACATGAATGTGGATATGGATTCAAAGTCTTCATCAATAAAGGATGAGACAACATAATGAGATTACATACTTAAGGAGAATGGTATCATCAAATTCCTTATTTCTAAATATATAGATTTCAAGAATTTGAATGAAATGTGTTTACGGCCATATTTTTGTGAGTTTGAGTTTATTGTTTATGTTAAGAGTGCACTGGTGAATGTTGATTAACAATTCATGGGTGATTGTTACAAATGTTTTGTTTATAAAGTTATTGATCATCATGTGAGATATGGTAATTGTAAAATTAACCATAATGAGATTATGGTTAATACAATTGATGGTGAGATCTTTGTGACATTGATTAAATTTATTGCATTCAATGAGGAATGCATTGTAACCCTAATTGAGAAAAATTAACTCAATGAGTAATGTATGATAACCCTAAAGAGAATTGACATAGTTCATGCATGTAGTGATGAGACTAATGTAACCTTGAGAGAAGGTCAACATGCCAATGGAATTGATGATGAGATCATTGAAAAAGAAAGTGAAGATACTAAGGTGAATGCACTTGATATTGAGATCATTGCAAACCTAAGTAAAGAGACCAATGCCAGTGCATTTGATGTTGAGATCATTGCAGTATAGAGTGAAGTTAATGCAACCCAAGGAAAGGTGCAAGGATGGTGGTATGATACTTGTGCCACCATTTATTCAACCTATGACAAAAATCTTTTCAAAACATTTGAAAGTGTAAAGGTAGGACATGAAGTCCAAATGGGAAATGAAAATAGATTTAAGGTACTTGGAATGGGCTGCATTGATATGTTCTTCATTAATGGAAAGAAAGTGACTCTAACTAATGTTTTCTATGTTCTTGATATGACTAGAAACATTGTGAGTGGAAGTTTGTTGGGTAAATATAATATCAAAACAGAGTTTGAATCTGGTAAACTCATTTTGACTAAGTTATGAACTTTTGTGGGAAAGTGATATTCATGTGATGGGATGATCAAAATTTGTGCTCTTCACAGTGACAATAATCATATGGCACCTAAATCTTGTAATGTGATTAATTCTAGTTCTTTTACTTTGTGGCATAATAGACTTGCTCATATAGGTTATAGCACAATAAAATGAGATGTTAAAGGTGGACTGATTAATTATGATGTGAATGAAGATGATAAATGTGAAATATGTGTTAAATCTAAAATGTTAAAGAAACCTTTTCCAAGTGTTGATAGATGTTCAAACTTGCTAGATTTAATACATAGTGATCTATGTGAATTGAATGGGGAAATAGATACTTCATGACTTTTATAGATGATTGCTCTAGGTATACTTTTTTTTTATTTTCTTAAGAGTACGGATGCGGAATTTAATGCATTGAAAATCTATAAAGCTGAAGTAGAAAATCAATTGAAAAGGAAAATAAAGACTCTTAAAAGTGATAGAGGTGGTGAATACTTTTCAAATGATTTCAATATGTTTTGTGAACATGGAATTATACATGAATGCAAATCATCATACACTCCACAACAAAAATGGATAGCTAAAAGAAAAAATATGACATATCTTGAGATGATTAACTGTATGCTTTTACATGCTAAATTGTGTTATAATTTTGGGGTGAAGCTTTGCTTGCTGCGTGTCATATATTGAATCATATTCCTATAAAAAAAACCAATGTGTGTCCATATGAGTTATGGAGATGAAAGAAGCCTAACCTAGGCTATCTTAAAGTGTGGGGGTTCCTTGCTTATTGCAAGAGCACGAAGCCTAAAACGACCAAGGTGGGTCCAAGGGTAGTAAAGTCTATATTTGTAGGCTATGCCTCAAATAGCAAGGCCTTTAGGCTATTAGAGTTGGAGTCTAATGTGATAATTGAATCAAGAGAAGTAGAGTTATTTGATAATATGTTATATTGTGATAGAAACTCTCAAGAACCCACAGGTGTGGAGAATCTCTTAAAGAGAAAGATCCAAAGGTTGATGAGCAACCTATATTGCCTCGGAGAAGCCAAAGGCTTAAATAGTTGGGATCAAATGAGAAATGTTCTCAAGTGGAGACACTATACCTAGTAGAGGGAAGCCTAGAATAAGTCACATGGAAATTTCCTATGGCTCTTCAAGTTGAGGATGATTCCAAATCCTACCAAGAAGCAATGTCTTCGAGAGACTACGTTTTTGGAAAATGACAATAAATGATGAGGTGGATTCAATTATTTCTAACCACACATGGGAATTGGTACACCTTCCACAAGGTTCAAAACCAATTGGGCTCAAGTGGGTATTTCAGAGGAATTATCACACCGATGGCACACTACAAACCTTAAATGCAAGATTAGTAGCCAAAGGGTTTAAACAAAAGGAAGGAATTGATTATTGTGACATGTATGCACTGGTTGCTAGGACAACCACTATAAGAGTACTATTTGCCTTATAATCAGTGTATAACATTTATATTCATCAAATGGATGTAAAAAATGTATTCCTAAATGGAGATCTCGACAAGGAGATCTATATGGAACAACCGAAAGGTTTTGTTCTAAGGGGAAATGAACATAAAGTGTGTAGGCTTGTTAAATCATTATATGGTTTAAAGCAAGCACCAAAAAAATGGCATGAGAAATTTGATAAAGCCATAATTCTGGATGGGTATAGACACAATAATGCGAACAAATGCTTATACTCTAAGACTTGTGATGGCTATGCTATTTTGGTGTGTCTATATATTGATGATATGTTGATTTTGAGTAATGAAATGAAAGGCATAATAGAAATAAAGAGGTTTCTATCTTCCACTTTCAAGATGAAAGACCTTGGAGAGGTTGACACCATCTTGGGTATAAAAGTGAGAAGAAATAGTGGGGGTTATGCCTTAAGTCAAGAACACTATATTGAGAAAGTGATTGACAAATTTAGTCATCTCAAAATCAAAGAGGCAAATACACCATTTCATTCAAGCATAATGCTTGAAAAGAATAATGGTAGTGCAGTGGCTCAACATGAGTATGCAAGTGCATTAGGGAGTCTAATGTACGCTGCTCATTATACAAGAGTAGATATTGCATATGCAGTTAGTAAACTAAGTAGCTTTACTAGCAATCCAAGTATGGAACATTGGAAAGTAATTGAGAGAGTTCTAGACTACCTTAAGAGGACCAAGCAGCTAGGCCTCCAATATTCAAAGTTCCTTCAGATACTTGAAGGATATTCTGATTTAAGTTGGATATCGAGTGTGAGAGATAATCACACCACAACCAGTTGGGTGTTTATGCTCGGAGGAGGAGTGGTTTCTTGGGGTTCCAAGAAACAAACATGTATTTTACGTTCAACCATGGAGGTTGAGTTTATAGCTCTAGCAGCAACTGAAAAAGAGGTCGAGTGGCTTAGAAATCTCATGTTGGATATCTCAATTACCGCAGATAAGGTATTGATGATCTTAATATATTGTGATAGTCAAGCCACATTAGCTAGAACTTATAATGGTATATATAATGGGAAGTCTAGAAATATAAGTCTAAGACATGAATATGTGAGACAATTAATTCAATATAGAATCATATCAATCTCATATATTAAGACAAGTGAGAACTTGGCGGATCCCTTTACAAAACCTCTTGCGAAGAGGATAGTAAGTTCCACTTCAAAAGGGATGGGACTGAAACTCCTAGAATAATATATTGATCAATGATGGAAACCCAACTACTAACTTGTAAACATCAAGGGCAAGAGTTCAATGGGTAAGAACAAGTTAGTGAGTGAATAGTTTCAATACTAACAAAGTCATGAGTTCCATCCAAGGATGGTTAGTGTTGGTTGCGACCGAGTGAGGGTTAAGCCTAGGAATTTAATGAAGTTCAGTTGTTTGCAACAAGCTTCTGTAAAGGTATCAAAGATGTTGTAAGAACTTCACCTATGTTAACTTAGAAGTGGCACCACCTCTCATGGGAGTTGGAGTTTCTCCCCAGAAAGTTCATGAAATGGATGAACACAAGGCCATGAAAAGTGTTAAACGCAATAGTGGGAAAATGAATTGTCAAGTGGAGGTGTGTGAAGTGTTACCGATCTTATCATTAAGGAGTACTTGGTTCAATCTTTAAGACACCAATGACTTCGATAAGGCTCTCTAATACATTCACTAAGGTAAAGTTAAAATTGAAAGATACTTTATTTTATGCACCAAAATTGTTAAGCTAAGAAGATAGGATTATATTTATCTAAGTGGGGGAATGTTGAGATTGGTTAAATATAATGGTTAAGATGTCTACACATTAAGGTGCAAAATACTTAACGGTTTTCACTTAAGTTGAAGTGAAAACATGAGATTGTGTAGTAGGCATCTAAAAGTGACTTTTATGGGTCTAAAGTTATACATGGAGGTATCTAAGGATCCCCAATAAGTTTGGTAGGATCTAAAGAAATTTTAGGACCATTGGGGTGGCCAAAATTCAGAGCGGGTGGCGATGCGTCGCCCCCTAAGAGGTGTTTCATTTTCTAAATACATAAGGGGCTCAAATAGTCCCATCAGGTGATACGTCGCCTACTAGTAGGCGACGTATGTCCTTGCTGGTGATACATTGCCTACTAGCAGGAAAAATATCGCCTACCATGTCTATCAATTACGTAAACAAGATCCAAATAATATGTGAATTATCTCTAATCTTATTGGTTAGAACTAATGACGGTGCCTACACTATAAAAGGGTTCTCATAGAGTTTTTGTAGACTTGGTCACTCTCTCCAATCTCTCTCTAACCTCTCTCTCTCTCTCTCTAGCCCTCAAAGACCAAACTTTTTCCAAGAAACTCATCAAGCATTGCATTACTTGCATGAGTTTCAAGGCATGTTCAATCCCAAATCTCATTCTACTTGGTTGAAGCTTCAAGCAATAGAGAAGGCTTGGAATAGAGATTTTAGATAACAATATTCTTATTGTGTATAAGCCTTAGAAGCTCCTTAAGTTTGAAGATTGAAATTGCTCAATACAAAAGATTGTATCTCTCTAACCCTAATCTTGTATTTTGTTGTTCTATTGTGTTTTCATTGATATCATTGATGATTAAATGTTTTCAAGTTCATCTTATCATCATTTAATTATTTAGTTTCTTATAATCAAGATTGTCATTCATACCATGAATATGTTTCTTTGAATATCAATATTTGCATTCATACTTTGATAATGTTCTTAGTTAGCATCTAGGGTTTCTAATAATTAACTATTCCCATTATTAATTATTGATTTAGAAAGTGTAAAGCCATATATTCCCAACAATACACACTACACTAAGCCTTCATAATATTTTTGAAACCTAGCACTTATTCCATTCTCTTCCAAATTCAAAACACACATCCTTGCAAACACATTCTACATTAAAACCCTAGCTTCACAATAGTCAAAAACTTAAGGCTCCTTGTGGCCGAAACTCTAGTGTATTCAAAGCATTTGAGAGATAGGATCATCCTTCAAGGTTTCAGGATTCATTCATAGTCCAAACTAGGGTATTGATTCACGAAGTTAAGGTATGATTTAATAAGGTTTAGTGTTCGAATTAAGATATATATATATATATATGCTAGTTTAGAGTATAATGTTAGTTCATGTAATATCATGATTTTAAGGACACTTTGGGTGTTTTGTTCTAAAGCTATTAAGGATCTTAGCGCAATCATTCTCATCTCTTATCTCCACTTTCAAGGTAAGGTAGATATTTACATTAGATTATGTAAGTGTACTATGTATGGCATGGTATATGTATGGCAAACGTTGCAGGAACATGAGAGATATGTACGTGAGGTAATGTGGCTCTGGTTTGCCTATTACAGTTATCGCTACCCTAATAGATTGTTTGTAAGGATATCCTCGGCTTTCTAGGGTCACTTTTTGGATTAAGTTTTGATAATAGTAAGATTTATGTATGTTTTTGCATGGTTATGTTTAAAAAGTATGTGCATGTTATATAAGACTTATTAAGTAACTTTTTGTTAGGAATTATGTGGTTGTTATTCTTATGTGTTTGTGTGTATTCCCTTACTTGGCTCAGAAGTTCACTCCTTATGTTTTTATATGTATAGATCAAATCAGGTAAAGCCTTAGACTGATGAGTTTCAAGTTGATTCCATCCAGTAGTGTGTGTATCAGTGATGATCATATAGTTGGTGGTGGTCTAAGGGTACGCATGATTTTTAGTTTTGCCTTTGTTTTATTTATTTTAAATAAGATATTAATAAATGTTCCTATATTTTTTTCATTACTTTATGCATTAAAGATTATAAAGTATGTTTATTTTGAATGGGTACCCTATTGCATTATTTTTAATAAAGAGAGCAACATGGATTATTATTTTCCAACACTTGAATTTATTATGTAATTTTATTGGATAAATGTGGGCATTACAAGTGGTATCAGAGCCACGGCTATATTGGTCCCAAACGTTCTCACAAGATACACATAGTGCCTGGAAAAAGGGTCAACTTGTTAGAATTATTAAGGGAGGGCATTTTGGTCTTTAGGCTTGTAAGAGATGAGTTAAAGGGGGCTTTATACTTAGTGAATTTTGTAGAAAAAGAGTTAAGGCTGAAAAAGAAAGAAAGAAGGAAGATAAAGGAAAAGAGAGAAAAGCTTAAGGGTTTTGTTCCAAAGAATCAGTTTGTGGCTCTCCCAACCATTTTCCTTCATTTTTCTTGGAGTTAAGCTCAGTGGAGAGCTAGGGTAGGCTGAGCATCAAGGATCCTAAGCTATACTTGTGAATTGGCAAGGGGTTAGCAAGATCACATCAAAAATTTGAGGTGAGTTCTTGGAGATTTCAGTTTTAGGGCTTGACTGGTTTGAGCTGTGTATTGGAGCTAAATAGATGGGATTTTTGGGGAAATCAGGTCAAGGTTGTGAAGGAGCAAGCTAAGGAGGTCTAGGGTTCAACTCAAGGACGAATTTCTATCCACGGTATGATTTCTTAGACCTTATCTTTGATGTTTGAATGAATTTCTGGTTTTTGGGTTGGTTGAGCTTGGGGTATGAGTTCTTGGGATGCTTGGGATGAGTGTGAGGTGTTGCTAAGTTTGTTTTTGGGCTTGGGAATGATTTGGACAAGTTTGGGGTTGAAATGGTAGAAGGAAATCGCAAGAAGCGATTTTGGGTTTTGCTGGCCTACAACTAGCGCTACAGCGCTAGTCAGGGGGCGCTGTAGCGCTAGCCCCTGTTTCTGGGGGGGTGGTTCTGCTTGTAGCGCTACAGCGCCCTCTTTAGAGAGCTGTAGCACTGCACTATTCACAGAAGGGGATTTTTGGGTTTTTGTTAAGGGATTTTGACCTAGGGTTCGGGGCTCGATTCCACCACTTTGTTTTGGGGATCTAGGACTTCCCGGGGGCTCGGGATTGGTCCCGAGGCTAGGTTTGGTAATGACTTTGACTTATGGATTTTGCTTAGGTAAGCGCTAGGGCTCGAGTAGGATCGTGCTCAAGGAGTCAAGTGATCAAGGCTATCGAATTTAAAGGTTAGAAAACCGTAACACCCGGGATCAGGGCATGGGCCCACAGTGTTATTGCAGGGCATGGCCCTAGATTGTTTTACTTGCAAATGTATGACCTTGGATGAATTATTATATGTTTGAATGATTATTTCGAAATGTATTATGCGTGCGATTATAATGAAATGAACGGCTAAGGCAGAGTGCGGCAAGGGCCGGGTACGGCCTTGGGGCCGGAAGTAACACTTAGCACATGGGGTGCTTATAGCCAGGGTGGGACCCAATGGATACATGAGTTATCCTTACGGTGAGGACCGAGACCCTAGGCTTTGGTAAGGCCTCTGGGGCGGCATGGCCGTGCTTGATCAGTCTGATGGTTTTCCTATTTATCAATGGATTATATGTCAGCTATATTCAGTGCATATGTTATATACTGTATGGGTTTTCTTGCTGGGCTTCGGCTCACGAGTGCTCTGTGTGGCAGGTAAAAGCAAGGAGTCAGTCAACCGGCCATGAGTATGGAGAGCGTGGGAGCGGCGCGTAC
Organism: Humulus lupulus; assembly: GCF_963169125.1. Classification (NCBI taxonomy): domain Eukaryota; kingdom Viridiplantae; phylum Streptophyta; class Magnoliopsida; order Rosales; family Cannabaceae; genus Humulus; species Humulus lupulus. The sequence goes on along the minus strand of NC_084798.1, from coordinate 57,078,495 downwards.
ATGTTCGGCCTGCCCGACTGCTTTGATTGGGGGCATTTTGTATATGGCTGTATTAACTCATTCTTTTGATAGTTAACCTGGTGTAAATCTATTTTTGAGTTGTAAATATTTTGTAAACCTTATTTTTGGGATCCCAGATGTTTGATACTTAATGTTTTCAATGAAACTAAACATTTTCAAAGAGTATAGCCTTAAATTCTGGTTTATTCACACTTTTGGTTTTAGAAACCACGTAGAGTCAGTCAAAAGCACGATTTCTACTTTTAAACTCACTAAGTAACGGCTCTAAGGTGTCTGGCCTGGACAGCGCCTCAGCGCTACAGCCAGAGCTGTCTGGCCTGGACAGCGCTGTAGCGCCATCCCTTGGGCGCTATAGCGCTAGGTACAGGCTGAAACAACCCTGGTTCTTCCTCCTTTGACTTCTCCATTTCCAACCTCAAAAAATTGATCCCAAACTCCATCCAAACCCTTAAATGAACCCAAATATCTACTATACATATCCTAGGCATCATAACCCAACCAAACTTTGCCAAAAACTCCCATCAATTCTCAACTTTCAAATCAAAATCCCAACTGAAACTCAATAAGAAAAACAGAGCAAAACTAGAGTTCTAATGGATAGAAACTTACCTCAAGCTCAAAATCACACCCTCTTCAATGGTAGAACATAACCCTAGATCATCAAGGCTCAACTCCCTAGCTTGGTTCCTCAAATGGAGCTTCAAAATTCAAAGAAAGAAGGAGAGAAAAAGATGAAGTTTTGGTTTCTATTTTCTACAACCTTAATGGCTTATATATATCCTTTAGGTCAAAAGACCAAAATGCCCCCAAGCTTATTTAAAACCCTAAACAGCCACCAAGGGAAAAACCGTCCTTTCCCGCCTATCTCGTTAATCATAATTAACACCCTCAAATTCCCGTTATTCTCAATATCCTCAAATGCCAATAAATCATATCCCATTACCCTTCAATTCCCGACAATGTACTAATCCTCAAATTACCCCGAGCCCCGAAATTAACCCTGTTATGACCAAACCGATAACTTGCATTCGAAGATCGTCTCATGCCGAATGGATCGAACAAATCCACATCATGGTGTGGCCTTATTCAAAATTCACCAACATGCATGAAAATATACAAATGTGCCCTCAACAGGCCAAATTACCAAAATGACCTTATAATGAAAAGTGAACCCATATGCATGCGTTTATCATCATATAATAACATAATTGACATAATCATGCATATTTCATTTAATGGAATAATAAATCAATTATGGCCCTCCCGGCCTCCTAATCAAGGTCCTAAACCTTATTAGGAAATTTGGGTCATTACACAGGTATTGGGAGAATATCAAGCTCGAGGTACCAAGATGGCGGCCTACCTAGCTAAGATGAAGGGAAAACTGTTTGAATTTGAGTACAGTTCTCTTGAACAGATATCCCACGAGCAGAATTCTAATGTTGATGCCTTGGCACGACTTGCCACCACAAAAGAAGCTGAGACATTGAATGTAGTGCCGATGGAGTTCTTGGAGAGTCCGAGTGTAACAGAAGAAATGATAGAGGTCAAAATGATCGACATAAGAACAACTTGGATGACTTCCATAATGGAATTTTCGCAACTGGAAAGTTACATGACGAAAGAAAAGACGTGAGGAAAATACTCTATCAAGCTTTGTGGTATATAATAGTAGATGGAATCTTGTATCGACGTGGTCATTCGTTGCCTCTCCTGCTCGAGGAAGGCAAAACCATTTTGCAAGAAATACACAAAGGCTTTTGTGGAGATCATGCTGGGGGGCAAAACCTGGCACTAAAGATACTGAGGCAGGGTTATTTTTGGCCCACTTTAACAAAAGACTCAATCTGGTATGTTCAGAAGTGCGACAAATGCTCGCGTTTCGCTAAGGTTTCCCGAGCTGCTCCAGTCAATCTAATGATGATTTCATCCCCGTGACCATTTGGAGTGTGGGGAATCGACCTAATAGGCTCCCTACCTATGGGAAATGGGGGAGTTCGTTATGTGGTGGTGGCAATCAACTACTTCACGAAGTGGGTAGAGGCCGAGCCTCTCACAATCATCACTTCAAAAAGAGTCCTGGACTTTGTGGTGAAGAGTATTATATGTCGATTTGGGCTTCCTAAAAAGATCGTGTCAGACAATGGGACACAATTCGACAGTGATCTCTTCACTGACTTCTGTGAAAAATACGGCATTACTAGGAGTTTCTCCTCAGTAGCATATTCGCAAGCCAACGGGCAAGTCGAGGCTGTGAACAAAACCCTAAAGGCAAGCCTGAATAAAAGGTTAGACGAAGCCAAATGACTATGGCCCGAACAGCTCCCACAAGTACTTTGGGCCTACCGAACTTCTCATAGGACCTCCACATGGCATACTCCTTTTTACTTAACTTTTGGAAGCGAGGTCTTGCTTCCAATCAAAGCCATGATAGCCACTCACAGGCAAAGGGAATTTAATCAGGAACATAATGATGGACTACTTAACGCATCTCTCGATCTGATTGAGGAAATATTTGGTTATCATATTAGGGGAGATTGATGAATTATGCAAGCATATGAAATATTTGGTTTTGATGGAATGGTTTGGAAAGATTTGACATGTATACGGTATTGTGATTGTGTTATTTATTGGTTATGTCTAAGTGGTGCAGTAAAGATTGAAGTTGATTAATGAATTGATTTTGCTGAAATTCTAGATAAAACACAGTTGAAAAATTCTGAGCTTGTATTGCATGGTGTTTCTGAGGTTCAAACTTGATAGGTTATAACTTGATTCATGTGTGTTAGTTAGTTTATTTTTTAGAAAGTGTCAATAGGTTTCACTCGAAGATGAGTAAAAGTAAAGTTTGAGGAAGTTTGATAGAGTAGTTTTTATAGTGTTTTAGAGAGTTGTTTTAGGGAATTTTTGAGCTTATTTTGCAATCTTTGTGCAGTACGACCCTTTTGTTGCTTGTGTTTGTTAATGTTTCAGGATCTATGGAAATATGGAAAATGGACCAAGATATGGTGACATATGCCGAAGATGATTGATGGTTGATACCATGTTTGGGATTGAAAAGAAGAATTTTGGTGAAAAAAGGCAATTTGACCCGCGACACTGAGCTTAAGGTTCGTGGTGTTGTGTTAGATAGAGAGGACCAAAATTTTGGGAAGTAAGTGACACCTCGCCTATATTTTGAGTCGCAACACTATTTTTTTGGAAATTAGAGCTGCGACGCACCACCTTAAGGGCTGCGACGCTTTTCGAGGTAGAGGAGAGACGTATTTTCAATTTCGTACAAAGGCTGTGACGCTTCAGTTGGTCAAAGTGCGAATTAGGGCATTTTTTAGTAGAGGAAAAAGTGGAATTTCACATTTAAAACACAGAAAACTATATAAGCATCATTATGACAAATTTTTTAAAAAATAACCTTAAGGAGAGACTCAAGAAAACACTTTGTGGAGGCAAAGGATTGAAGATCTACTAGTTTTTATTCTTCTTCTTCTTCTTCTTCTTCTACTACTACTACTACTTTCTATTGTAGTAATGTCTATACTTAGTTTAATGAGTTTAATTATGTTTATCATGAACTAATTTCTTATTTAGAGTGTTAATGGATTCTTCTTGAAACCTTATGATTATCTAATGCAATTTTTATGAAATTCCTATCAATATTGTGAATTATTTGTCTTGTGTTTAATGCTTGTGAATGTTTGATCACCATTTGCATGATTTATATGATTTTAACCTGAGAATTGAAGTATAAATATGCTATAGTCAAATAATCATAAATTTTTATTGGACGAGAGTACCCGTATGATTTGTGTAGCTTAGTGATTACGTGTTTATTGTCTGCAATATGTTAATTTACCATAGAGATATAGGAGATTTGCTTATTGTAGAGAGTTATAAGTCCTAGTAAGAATATAATTTACAGTTGTAATCTGCTATCATGATAGAGATAGGAATTCTTAAATTCACAATAGAGAGGCATAGGTGGATAGTTGATGAAGTTAATAACTCTATATATTTATCCATTGAATTAATATATTTATTATTGAGTTCTCTATTGTTTTGATTCATTATTTATTTCTTTTAGTTTAGTGAATTCTATATTCATTATTAATCAAATCAATTAGAAAGAAAGATTGATTATTGGTAATTAGTAATAGTCCTCGTGGGAACGATACCCCACTTACTACATTATTACTTGTTTGCGATTGCGTATACTTGCGTACTTAATTTTCACAACAAGTCCTCTATGTCAAGTGACCTGTAGCGTTTGATGCAGCAATATTTTAGCAAAATTCTGAGAGTTAACAAGAATTCAAAATAAGTTCATAGAACTTTCCCAAATCCTTTGATATCAATGCTTCATCTAATTAAACATATTCCTATGCTAAATCAGATTTGAGAATACAATTTTAAGCTTCAATTCACAATTGTTACACAAGGAAAATAACACATTCCTATGCTATTCACTAAACATAACCTAACAAATATTATCTTCTTGTGCCATTCAAGTTCACTCATTATATTCAAACTTTCTAGCAACAAATATAACTCAACATCTTGTCATTGATGGCCAAACAACAACGAGAATCAGTCATTAAGCACACTTGAGTGAACAATGTGTATTTTTGCTAAAATAAAGTGCTAAAAATTTAAACACTAAGACATAGGGTTCATTAATAATTCAAGCCTCAAAAGATTTAGTTAATGGCTAAATTTATGAGCACAAATCTAAAATCAAAACAGTCAATGGGTATTTAAATAGAAAAAACAATAGAAATTACAAACTTAAATGAGATTAAATAAGAGAAAACAAGCCAAAGATGATGAATCAATAATATTGTCTTCCTCCTTTTCCTTTTCTTCTTTTGATTGTCCTCCTTAAGCTTAGAATTTCTTCTTCTTCTTCTTCTTCTTCTTCTTCTTCTTCTTCTTCATTTTTTTTCTTCCTCTATCTACAATGGAAACTCTCCCCCTTCAAATGGTGGCTGGTCTTCTCTTTTAATGATGCTAGGTACCCATCTTTCAAAGCCAAGGACAAAATTTCCCCTCCTCCTTCTCACAAGTGAACCCCTATTTTCTTCTCCTGAAAATGCTCCAAAATACAGCATAATGCCTCTGATTTTGCCACCTCATCACTTTTCTACCTCAATTAATGAGATTTCAAGTGGCTCTTCTTCACATGCTGCAAATCTCCACTCGAATCTTGATGGAAATGCTCCAGCAAAATGTTCTCTACTATAGCAAAATCTGAAATTTCAGCACAAACAAAACAAATTAGAAGTTAATTTACTTTTCCTCTTTCTCCTTATATCATTCATGCATAAACTCATTATTTTCCTACTTTCAGCTCTTAAAAACTAAAAAAGACATAATAAATTCACAACAGTACAAAAAGAAAAAGAAATTAACTAAAAATAACAACAAAAACCAAACATCACTCTTCCTAATTCCACATTTACAAGTGTAAAAGCATCAAAATAACTATTTATTCAAGAGTTATCAGTGGTCGCAGTAGTAAACAAGCTTTGTTGTATGCACAGAGAAGCCAAACACAACTAAAAATTAAATTAGTAAAATTAAAGATAGAAAAGTGTAGAATTGAAGAGATGAATTTTTGTGAAATTAAATTGATAGATTGGAGAAATTGATCAGATAAAGAGCATGGCAAGATAGAAATCCAGTATTGTAAATTCTATTCTCACTGATATACATTCTTACACAGTTGGAATTCTACATTATTAATTACATCAGGAAAATGTATATGATAAAATTCCAAATTAATTAACCTTGATTAATAACTTCTAATTTGATAGGATATCATATCATATATCAAAGAGCGACAAAATACCTACAATGCGTTAGTGTGTGTGGATCGTTGCTGCTATCGAGGTAAGAAGAGTGGACACCTACACGCAGGCTGTACGCTCGATGTACCCACTTATGGTAGAATAGGTTAAGTGTTACTACTATTACTACTCAAGTATGAATAGGTTAATTGTATGCCTTTGTTTTAAGTAGCTTATGTTCCAACGTTTGTTTATGTGTGTTATATTTATTAGGGAAGTGCATTAAGCGGGTTATAAGAATTTTTAATTGGTTTATTTCATAATCGACTTAGGTCACCTAACTTATATTCTACCCAAATAAGGAAAAAAAATAACCCGTCCAATGGTTTGTGCGGGTTGGTCAAGTTAACTTGCCCAAACTGGTTTTTTTACAATCTGCTTTTAGTGTTCAGATTTATTAAAAAGTGTAATAATTATATTTCAAGCTTCAAAATTTTAAAACTTTTTTTAGCTTCTAAAATATTAATTGAATCAACATTAAAGTACTAAACAAACATTCATTCTTGAAATAAAAAGAAAATATTAAAGCTTAAAGTCCAAGTCCAAATCCAAAGTCCAAATACAACCAATATAAAGTCTAACTCTCCAACAATGACAACCATAGGTCAAATACAAAATAAAAATAGTCCCACCATTAAGCAACACACAACCAAGTCCCTAGTTCAACTTAAAATAAAAAAGAGAAAAGACCTAACACCAAACCAATCCAAATCCAATAGGCAATCATCCCATGACTTCATCAAAATTTAGAAGTCTCACAAAGTACTAGGAGTGGTAGCAGTAGTAGTCTCAGTTCCTGTGTTTGTAATACATGATTCATCTAGTTTAAAAATAAAATTAAACATATTAGAAACAAATATTTATTAATTTTGGATAAGAAAAGGAACAAAGCAAAAGGAAAAATATAAAATACCTGACTCAACTTGCTCGGATGTCTCCAAATGTTCTATTTTGTCCATGTATTGTCACAACACAACAAGAGCATAAATCATAGTTTTCAAATGGGAGAATACCCAAATTTCCATAACACTTCTTAAATTATAACTTTGTTAGAATTACCCCTATTAAAATTGTTGATATCAACCAATTAATACTTACAAAGTATCATAATTACTAATCTAAGATAGCTCAATAGGAGCCGACGGTGATGGGACCAGCACCAAAGGGTAAGGGAGATCGAGAGCTCACCAGAGAACTGCTGCTCAACCAGAGAACTGTCAAGCCGACCAAAGAATTGCTGATAGAAGAGAACCACCGAGAGGTAAGAGAACCACAGGGAATGGGAGGAGGCATTTTTTCATCAATTGCACCGATGAGTACACTTGAAAGCTGAGGGAATTGGGGATACAAGATTGGGCTTCGGGCAGAGGGAGGCAACAGAGAGGAGATATGAGAGAGGGTGAGGTACAAGAGATGAGATCGGGCTTAGGGTTTTTTTGTTATTTTTTAAAATGTATTTAATTTATTTTCTAAATATAAATTCAGGAATCAGTATATTAAAAAAATATTTACAAAAAATAAAAGTATTATTTGGAAGATCGGTTTTAATTGGGTGGGTTGGAGCTATTTTTAAACCCGCCCAATTAATAGGTTGGGTGGGTTAAATTTTTCTTGGGTTTTTCTGGTTGCATTTTTTTTCAATATTTTCGGGTTGGTTTGGGCGATTTATTTGGGTTGGGCGGGTTGCAAATTTTTTTGAACAACCCTAATATGTATGTATGGTATGTTTGCATGACATGTTTACATTATTAAATGTATGTCTACATTACGAAATAGCATGCTTATATATGTTGGAAATTTCATGCTTACATTATTTTTGTTCTCATTACACTTTTGTTCAATTTCACTTGGACTACGATCTTTTGCTGATGAATATGATTATGATTTAATATTTTATTGTTATGCTTTAAAGTTATTATTATATGTGTTACCTGGTTAAGATTAAGGGGTTGTGTCCGACACAACTCTTCTTGCTAGGCTTTGGCTCATGGGTACTCTATGCTGCAGGTAAAGGCAAGGAGGTGATTACAATGCAAAGAGTTGGAAAGCTTTTGCGGATGGCGTAGATGTTCAAGTCTCAATGACCGTTAAGGATCGGACCTATCTAGGAATTTATTTACCGTTTAGATTTAAAGACTTGTTTCGGTTGTAGTTTATGAGTTTAAGTTTTATTATTTGGACAAAGATGTTTTCTTTTATTTATCACTAAACAAGAAATTCCGGTGTTTCTTTTCTTTTAACTATAAGGGTTGTCAATTACGTTTATTGTCTTTATAATAAATGGTGTTTTATTTCTTACATGAGTCAGTTAACGTCTCATGAATTTGGGGCATTACAACAAATATACTAAAATAAATTAATAATCTAAGTTACATAAGAAAAACATGACTGAACTTATGTAAAATATGTTATATAATTTTTGAAAATAAATTATAATTTATGAGATATGGAAATGAGGCACAAATAAAATCAATATCAATATTAAAATGAGAAGCACAAACGTTATACTCTAACCTCACCAATATTCCTAAGCTAGTTCACTCATTTTTGTCACATAAAATAAGTAAAACTAAACTAGAAATAAGAAAAGCAACAAAATAATAAAGTATATTCTTATCCTCTCAAAAACTCCCCATTTTGCACTGCCACAAGCTCCTATTTATAAAGAAAGTTTGGCTGCTACTGTACCCTAAAAATACGAGCTAAATCATCTTGTTCGAGGTACAACTGTCAAGCAATAGATGAAGGACACAAACTGAAGACATGTCACTAACTCAAGATTAATGAGCTCGAGATTACATCATTGAGTTGAGCTATCATGAGATCCTCCATATCACCCTAAATTTTTGTGATAAAGATCGAATAACATAACGTCCAAATCGCCCCCATCAGTCTTCAAGCATTACTCGGGTCAGATTGCCCTGGCGTATAACCTCCAGTTCGAGGAATAAACTCAGTTTGTGGCATAAGGGGCACAGACTCAGAGATTCTTATACACAATTAATACTTGTAATCGTTGTCTAATAAATGCCTGATATCAAGGGAATTAGCATATTTAAGGAATTACATATTTGGGAAGTTATTCTTTCTTGTAAGTTACCAAATATTATACGGTTACCCAAAATTGTCCATCAGCCCCCTATAAATACAGAGGGAATTGATAGGAAAAGGGACCAAATTTTGTATGCAAAAACTCTGCAGAAATTGTCTTAAACAATTTCTCAAAGAGTTCATCAACATAAGAATATCGACTTCTGGACTAGGTGTATTTTAACCACTAAACCACGTAAAATTTCATGTGTTCTTATTTTACGGTTTACAAAAGCCTAGTCATCATTTTTCAGATTTCTTAATGTACTGTTGGTGAAAAACCGCGTTAACAGATTGATGCTTTCATTAAGAGGTAGATTAGGCTTACTAAAAAATTTCAAAAACTTTCATCCCAATATCATTATGGTGGTAACACATTTAAAGTGTGACAATGGATCTGAGAGACCTAAAGAGGGCACCTCTGTACATCATCGTCTTGGAATACAACCCAAAACCAGGACGACAACCATGGCGATACTGGAAGCTCAACTTTGTGTCCCTGAAATCCTAACCCAAGATCTCTCACTGCCATAGAGATGGAGAATGCTCAACTGAGGAGTCACCTCGCCTAGGCCAATAGGAAAATTGATGAAATCATGGCATGATTACCCCCTCATGTAATCGACGATAATGTTGAAAGGAGAGAAGATGGGTTCCACAGGTCTAGATCCCACATGCCTAACCATCCTAATGTGAGCCGCTCTGTTCGGATAGAAACTCCGAGCTCTATTCCATCATAACATACTACTAGAAACAACTAGCCTACCCATAATCCCAAGAATGAGCAGACAACTCACATCGCCGAAAGCCAGCCTAGTCAAACAAGGCTAGTCGGGACCACATCAAGGAGAGTAGAAGTCCCTATCAATCCTCCAGCATCTCAACCATCTAGTTAGGTACAAAGAAGTGAGGAAAATTTACCATTAACCCAAGATATTGGAGTGGATAAAGGGCAATGTAGTTTGGTTTGCCCCGATGGATGGTGGATTGCCTCACCAATCAGGCACCCACCATCGTCTATTCGTCATCCGACACCCCTGCGACCACAAAGGAATGTATCAGTTCGCGGGAAAAACCGAAGAAATTTTGCGCCTAAAGAAGATGTGTATGTTTCGCGATCTTGAGACACTGGAGTCCAAGTTCATGCGAACAACCAAGCCCCACGACCTCAACCAAAAATGGTAAGCTTCGTAGAAGGCAGTTACTTGACAAAAAGCTATCGTGAGAGTAGGTTGGAAAGTGTGCTTAGTATACACTCTTGAAAGTAGGAAACCGACTTGAGGAGTTATTTGAATTCAGCTCTTAGTTTTTTCTCTAACCAGTAGCCCGACTTACATGATCATTTAAACATCCAATAGGGACAACAAGCTCATGGTAACAATCTGAGTTATAATCAGACGAGGGAAAATCCTTCGATAAGGTGTGAAAATAAGAACATCCCGATTAACCGAGCTCAAGCTTGGAGGGGCAATAACCAAAAAATGCACAGAATGGGATGGGAGCTAATAATCAACTCCCAAATAACTTGGAAGTGAAGGATCCAACCCTTGAGTGGCTCACTCTGGTGGAAGAGCAAATGAAGCATCTCCTGTCCAGAAAAAATCAGGATGACTGTGATTCTTACGAGGAGCTAGAGCCCTTTGCTCTTCACATTGGTTCAGCTCTGTATTTGATAGGATTTAAAATGCCAAACATGATCTCCTATGATGCGACTACCGACCCGTCAGATCACATTGTGACTTTCAATACTTTGATGAAAGCCCATACTGTCAACATCGACCTGTAGTGTGTCTTGTTCCTAGCCAAACTGACAGGTTTAGCTAAGTTGTGGTTTAATAAATTTAAAAGGCACTCAATCACCTCCTGGAAACAACTTTCGACTGAGTTCAAAAAATATTTTTGAGATACAAAATAAATACGACTAGAAGCCAATTCCTTGGCTAATATAAAGCAACAACCGGGTGAATTCCTTAAGGTGTACATCAATTGGTTCATAAACATAGCAGCTCGAGCAAGGGACGGTGATGACAACTCTAAGCTCATGGACATATGATCAGGAATCATCGCGGGAGGTGAATTGTGGAAAGTGATCCAAAGGAAGGGAATGAAGAATACATGCGAGCTCTTGGCCTGAGCTCAAGAATGGATAAACCTCGATGTGGTAGAATCTGTAATGGCCAAAACTAGCCAAATTTCCACTTAGCCGCTAGAGTAGCAGCGAATATTGTAGCTACAACTTAGCTCGCCACCCATAAAAACCAGGCAGGGAATAACAAGAGAAAGGGAAACGGTGAAGGCGACCAGACAGGGTCCAAGAAAAACAAATTCAGAGAGAAGTACACCTCAATATTCACTGTGTATACTGACTTGACGGATACGCGGGAACACATATACCTAGCAAATTTTGCTCGCCTTCCTTGAAAGAGGCCAGAACCCCTGAGAAATCAATGGCCAAAAAGAGATCTGGCCAAGTTTTGTCGTTATCATAACAACATTGGCCACAACACCAAAGATTATCGTCAACTAAAGGATGAGATAGAAACACTCATCCGAGCTGGACCATTAGCACAATACACTCAAAATTGGGTAGCTCCCAATTCGCCAGCTGTGCAGATTCCACAACCAGCTCAGAGACATCAAGCTAATCCACCACTAGTTCTCCCAACTCAAGAAAGCCAACTCATCCCTCCTCCTGTTGAAGGAAGAGATATAGCCACTATTGCAGGTTGGCCCCATTTTGCTGACACAAGCAATGGGGCCCAAAAAAGATATATTTTGGAGCTAAAAACTCACGAGGGTGTGGTGTTCACTCCGGAACAACGACTATCAAAGCAACAACAAATGGATAAACAACCAATCATTTTTACAAGGATGACACTAGCCACATCCAATTCCCTCAGAATAATCTGCTTGTAGTAACCATTCAGCATGCTAACTAGAGAGTTAGAAGGATTTTGAATGATAATGGAAGCTCAGCAAACGAGCTATTCATGTCCACTCTAGAAAAGATGGGGCTATTAGTAGCCAATCTAAATGCGACCTCCATGACTCTATATGGGATCTTAGGAGAAGGAACGACAACTATTAGGACGATCGAGCTCATTGTAACTATTGGAGAAGAAGCATGAACTGTGGCCATGATGCTCAAATTCATAGTAATAGAATGTCCGACTGCCTATAACGCCATTTTAGGGCGACCAACATTGATGACATTCGAAGCCATAACTTCTGTTTGCCATTTAGTCATGAAGTTCCCCTCGCCCCCAGGGATATGCATAGTAATGGGGGACCAGCTCACTGCCAGAGAATGCTACAACATTTCCATGAAGCGAAAATCATAACCCAGGTAGCAAGCCATGGTGGTAATCAAAGAAGCCGAGGAGCCTCAGGGAATTGTAGTTACTGAGGAGGCAGAAGAACCTCAAGTGGCAGTAAACGAGGTCGCTCAATAGGAAGAAATTGACCCAAGGATAGGCGAGGACCGATCTGAGCTCCAAGCTTTGGAAGAGCTAGAAGAGGTAACTCTCGATCTAGAAACAACATTAAAAGTTGTAAATATTAGAAAGAACCTTAGTGTTGGACATAAAAGGGATTTGGTCGAGTTTTTAAGGAAAAACCTTGACGTCTTTGCCTTGTCACATACTGATATGGTAGAAATCAGTCTGAGTCTGATCATGCACAGTTAAATTTGGATGTACTTGCAAATCAATAGAGGAGAGGTCTATTGGGAAAGTAAAGAGGTGAAGCTTTGGAAGAAGAGGTAATTCGCCTCTTAAAATGTGGATTCATCAATGAGGAAAAATATCTAACCTGGATATCCAACCCCGTCTTGGTTTCAAAACTGAACGGAAAGTGGAGGACCTGCATCGACTTCTTTGACCTCAATAAGGCTTGTCCAAAAGACTATTTTCCCTTACCTAGAATTGATCAGCTAGTCGATGCCATATCAGGTCCTTCATGGACGCGTATTATGGATATGACTAGATTGCGATGAACCCTACGGACCAAGAGCATACCAACTTCATGTCCGAGCACAACGTGTACTATTACAAAGTCATGTTGTCTGAGCTAAAAAAATGTTGGAGAAAATTACCAGAGATTATTAAACAAGATGTTCTGAGCAGATCGGGAAAAACATGGAAGTGTATGTTGATGACATGCTTGTCAAGTAAAAAACTTTCAATAATCATGCATCCTACATGGAAGAATGTTTTTTTGTATTAAGAATGTACGATATGAAGCTAAACCCCCAGAAATGTACCTTTAGCGTCTCGTCGGGGAAGTTTTAGGCTTCATTGTCAACTTGAGGAGGATTAAAGCTAATCCAGAGAAAATCAGATTGCTGTTAGAGATGCCATCTCCTAGATCGTGAAAGGAAGTTCAGAGCCTAACTGGGAAAGTCAAAGCCCTTAACTGGTTCGTGTCAAAGTCCACTAATAAGTGCATTCCCTTCTACAATTTGTTCAGAGGAAATAAACGATTTGAATGGACAAAGGAATACGAACATGCATTTCAAGATTTAAAAAGGCATCTAGCTGAACCCCCCATCCTGTCAAAACCTATTGCTGGGGAAAACTTACACCTCTACCTGGCAATAACTGAGAATGCGATTAGCATTGTATTAGTCTGAGAGGAAAATAGGGTACATAAACCATTATACTATATAAGCAAGAGGTTTCTGGGAGCTGAATCCCGATATCCCTTGATCAAGAAGCTCGCGTTCTGTCTAATTTTTTCCTCAAGGAAGCTTAGGCCGTATTTCCAGTCCTACGCCATACACGTCTTAACCGATCAACCTTTAAGGTAGGTCTTGCGAAAGCTTGAAGCATTGAGACGTTTGTTAAAGTGGGCCATTGAATTCAATCAGTTCAAAAATTTATATAAATCACAAACAACTATAAAGGGCTAGGCTCTCGCTGATTTCGTGGTCGAGTGTACTGGTTTCCCAGATGAGCCTATGAGAGAACCAATTCAAGAATCGTGGAAGCTCTTCATCGATGGATCATCAAACGAGCATGAGTCTAGAGCTAGAATTATCTTGATCACACCCAAAGGCCATTGTTTTCATACGACTCTTAGATTCAGGTTTGACGCATCCAATAATGAGGCTTTGCTGGTTGGAATTGGGGTTGCTAAAGAGCTAAAAGCAAAGGCTATCCAGTGCTTTAGCAATTCTCAACGCATAGTGAACCAGGTGTTGGGAAAATCCCAAGCTTGTGGAATCAAGATGGCAGCTTATCTAGCTAAAGTAAAAAGAAAACGATCCGAATTTGAATTCTATTTCATCAAAAAGGTTCCACGTGAGTAAAATACAAATGCAGACACTCTGGCCCGACTTGCTACCACCAAATAGGCGGACACATTGAATGTAGTCCCAGTTGAATTTCTAGATAAGCCCAGCATACAGGAATAGTCAAGAGAAATCGAAATGATCTATGAAGGCTCGACCTGAATGACCTTAATCGTGGAATACCTAACCATTGGAAAACTACCCGAGGATTGCAAGGACGAGCGAAAATTGTTGTACCAGGTCCCTAGGAATGTTCTGGTCAAGGGAGTTCTTTAGAGAAGAGGTTATTCCATGCCTCTCCTTAGATGTGTTCTGCCCGAAGAAGCCCAGGCTATCCTCAAAGAAATCTATGAAGGATTCTGTGGTGACCACGTTGGGGGGCAAAGCTTGGGCTTGAAAGTATTCAGGCAGGGTTATTTTTGGCCCACACTAAAGAAGGACTTGAGGTCGTATGTTTGAAAATACAACAGATGCCAACAATTTTCCATGATTGCTCGAGCCATTGCTATGGAGTTCGCTATGATCTCCCCGCCCTAGCCATTTTCCTGGGGGATAAATTTAATTGGTTCATTTCCAACTAGAAAAGGAGGAGTTCGCTATGCGGTGGTCGCAATTGAATATTTTACAAAGTGGGTTGAACCTGAACCACTAGCGACCATAACCTCGAACACAATGCTAGAATTCTTGATAAAAAATATAATATGATGTTTTGGACTGCTGAAGAAGATCGTATTCGACAAGAAAACTCAATTCGATAGTTAGCTATTCACAAAATTTTGTGAGAAGTATGCCGTAATCAAGAGTTTCTCTTCAGTAGCATACCCTCAGGCTAAAGGACAAGTGGAGGTAGTGAACAAGACTCTCAAGACAATTCTAAAAAGCAATTAGAGGATGTTAAAGGGTTATGGCCTGAACATCTCCCGTAAGTACTTTGGGCTTATAGAAACTAACATCTGTAGTGTCTTAGAATTTTACTTAGCTAGTAGTAGTAGTAGTAGTAGTAGTAGTAGTAGTAGTAGTAGTAGTAGTAGTAGTAGTATGTTAGTTATAGTAGTAGTAGTAGTAGTAGTAGTAGTAGTAGTAGTAGTAGTATGTTAGTTACCGTGTAGTAGTAGTAGTAGTATGTTAGTTATAGTAGTAGTAGTAGTAGTAGTAGTAGTAGTAGTAGTAGTAGTAGTAGTAGTAGTATGTTAGTTACCGTGTAGTAGTAGTAGTAGTATGTTAGTTATAGTAGTAGTAGTAGTAGTAGTAGTAGTAGTAGTAGTAGTAGTATGTTAGTTACCGTGTAGTAGTAGTAGTAGTATGTTAGTTACTGTGGATTTTAGTTATAGTATGTTAGTTACCGTGGATTTTGGTTCAAACCGGGACTTAGTTGGAAACTCATAGCAACAGTTATGAATTTTATAAGTTTAATCTATAGTTTAAGAATATTAATTATAACATAAGGTTTGATTAATATTGCTGGTCCTAAATGTATTATTTATTATAACCTAAGGTTTAAATAGAGCCAATAAGAATATGATACTTGTCATAAGCATGATTATTAAGGGATTAAGTATTTTAATGATAAAATAAAGAAATAGCAGCTTTAGTGCCTACCAGAAACTGTTAAGGTCGTATTTTGACTCAGTCAAAGCAGTTATCCAACTTAAATTATGCTGAAAAAGTGCAATCACGTGTTTAAAATATTCACGTATGTCGATATATCGTAGCTGGGAGCCGATATATCGCCCGACGAAAAATACGGAAAACACGTTGACGTTGCATGATTGTACGAACGGAGGCTCGGGATTAGGGCAAAGCCGATATATCGCCACATAGGGGCAATATATCTCCCTTAGTTATATATTTTTTTTTAATTTTAAAATTAAGGCTTAACTACTTAGACCTACCTCTGAACGTTTTTGACCGAGTCTTCAGCCTCTGATTGACGAAAATTGAATTCTTTTTCATTTTAAAATCATTATTTTATTCAAATCAAAATAGGGTTAGTTTCACTCCTTACCTCTATAAATATGACCTAGTACCCAGCCCTTCCTCTCATTCTTCAAGCTGTGTTCAAAACCTCCAAGGTGCTAGTGAGACCAGAGTGATAAACACTTGCGTTGGGATAGAAGCTTTGCCATTCTTAAGCTTTATAAAACACTTGGGAAGTGAGGTTTAGTGTAATTTCGGTATTAAAGTTAGACCAATCCATAAGGTCAACCAAGGTATTCCTATTCCTTAAGTCCAGTTCTATATAATTCTATAGTTTTCTATAGTTTCTTTTATTCAGATCATAACTCTTGTTATTGGTTCTTGATTAGGTTCTTGAAACTTAAGATCTTTCTTGGTAAGTTCTTCTTGATGGTTTAGTTTCCACCTTCATTCTTTATTCTTTAGAAATACTCACCATTCTTATTGTTGGTTTTAGGAGTGTTCCAAGTCCCGTATTTGTTCTCAAATATCTCGGTTTTGGTAAGGAAAATATGATAGATTTTATGTGCTTATATGTTATGTTATGTTACGTTTATGTTATGATATGCTATGTTATGATATGTATATGCATGATATATTTTAGTTCTTGGGTGTATGTTTTGTTTAGATAATAAGCATATAATTTGTTTAGATAACAAGTCACAATAGTATATTCTTTGGGCATATGATTTGTTTAGATAGCAAGCCCCATAAATTTATATGACTTGTTTAGATAACTAGCCCTGTAGATTTATGCCTAGCTAGCAAGCCCCAAGATGTATGATGGCCACTGTAATAGATGTTTTTACAGCCATATGTTTTATAGTGTATACTTATGATATATGATATATGTTTTAGATAGTCTTATGTTTTTATAGTATTTGATGTAGTCTTATGCTTATGTTTACGATGTATATTTGTTTTTAGTAGATTTTCCTTATTGGACATTAGGCTCATTCCTTTATTTTAGTGTGATGCAGGAAAATCATTATGGAGGTGGAAGGATTCTTGGTAGCATAGCATGTGTGTTGAGGATGAATGGAATGGATGGGCTGCGTGTCGATCGAGGATGACATTTATTTAAGTCTTTTGAAATATGTCTCTTTTGTAATTCCGCATTCAGTTTTTTTGAACTTGTTTTTAAAGCTATGTTTTATGTTTTGTAAATAATGGGATCTCATACCATATCACATTTTATTTTATATTTTTAATAAAGACATGCTATTTCTTATATTTTGGGTTTTCAACAAAGGCATGTTATTTCTTATGATTGTATCAAAATAGTAGCTATGTCTAGTAGTTTTAATGGTCCAAGATCTTAGAAATAATTGGGTCATTACAACATTATCGAAAACTATGTTTAAACATGTTGCTTTCTACGCGCATAAAAAAAATTAGTCAAGCGTACAACAACATGTTTGAACTTAGTTTTCGGTATTGTAAACTATTCAGAATTTTCTAAAAATTTGCAAGATGCTCTAAATAGCTACAATATACACGGTCATAAAAAAAATCGGGTCGAAAACTGTTTGCGGGTCGAGAACACTGGGAGTCCCACCGATAAAGCTTAAAGTGAAGCCCATATAGGAGAATTTTCATATATATATATATATATAAATGTTTATATATATATATGGTTTTTTCAATTTAAAAAAAATAACATGTTTGGTGAACTTTCTAATTTAGCAGAAATATAAGGAAAG
Source organism: Humulus lupulus (assembly GCF_963169125.1). Taxonomy (NCBI): domain Eukaryota; kingdom Viridiplantae; phylum Streptophyta; class Magnoliopsida; order Rosales; family Cannabaceae; genus Humulus; species Humulus lupulus. The sequence goes on along the minus strand of NC_084798.1, from coordinate 57,060,592 downwards.
TTTTATTATTATTGGAAAAACTCAATTAGAAAAAGTTGAAGCGTGGTAGACATGTTATCTTCAAATGTGGTTTAAGTACAAGCCTTAATCTTTAGCTCTGAGAGAGCCAGTGTAAAATGCCGACCTTGAACCTCTTCACGAATGTCCCAGTCGACGCAGTCGTCGCCTCTGACATTCTAAAGGACGCCACCAGAGCTGTTGCTAAAATCATTGGCAAACCTGAATCTGTAAGCATCTCTTCTTGTATGTACACACACATGTATATATGTATGTAATATTCGTATGTTCATTTTGTTGTGACCACAAGCTGTTAGATGAAATGCCTGAGTTAATTTTAATGCTTCGTTTTAGGCTTGTTTGCAAGTTTCATTTCAATATCCCTTGTTCTGAACTTAGATTTTAGGAAGGAAATGAAAATTAATTCTAACTGGTTAAGGTAGAAGTTCAATTAAATGTAATTTTATAGATTTTAGAACTTTATAGATCTATTCTAAAAGAGAAAAGATTAAAATGTATTTCATCGAATTCTAGGAAAATATATTTTTGTTCCTAGTCATTTTTCTCTGACAAAACTTTAGTTCTAAACAAAGCCTCAATACCTTTTCAGTATTTAAAAGTTTCCTGACTTCTGTAAGCTTCGGGTCAACTTGTGATTACAAAAAACCTAAGGTATCTGTTGCTCTAAGTTCTTGTATGTCGTGTTATGTTTCTATTTCTTTCTCCTTGGTTCTTTTCCTGAATAACACAATCTTTGTAAGACAGAAAACTAGAACATACTGCAAGATAGCTTTCAAATGCTTTATTTTGGAGCATAGTTATTATATTGTCACCTACACTGTGCTAAGAACTTCTATGATGTTTGATTTAAATTGAAAAAATATATATACATTCATTTTAAGTATCATCTGGTCAGAAATACTTGTTATATATATATATATATATGTCAATTCTAGTGAGGTCCAAAATTAATTCTAAAGATACACGCCTGAAAGCATGTGGTGGTTCATATTTAGTTGGTCTACGACTATGAGGTAAGAACTAGGAAGAAGTGTAACTTGCTTCGTAGTAGCAAAAGCTTAGTAGGCTTTTAAGTTTCATTATAACAACTTCTAATATTGACAACATGGTAGATTTCTAAGAATTGGAATACTTTTTAATGTTCATTATACTAACCACAAATCGATAATATCTTATTCTATATACCGCTAGCAAAACATGTCTTTGTCAATATGAAATCTTTTTCTATGTTTTCCTTTTCTGTGTGGCAGAGAGGTGGATTTCTCTGTGAAACTATTAAAATATAGTGTGCCTACATTTTGTATGGAACACTTGGTCCAGTTTTATCTTTACAGTAGACCCCATCATTGACTAACTTTGTCACATTATTGTGCACCTTCTTGGAGCAACTCTTATTTCCTTATGTAGTGCTTACCTTACAAAATGTATTCATATAATTTCTTTTCTAATTGTTCAGTATGTGATGATTTTGATGAATGGGGGAGTGCCGATTGCATTTGCTGGCACTGAAGAACCAGCTGCTTATGGGGAATTGATCTCCATTGGGGGCCTTGGACCTAGTGTCAATGGAAAACTGAGTTCAACTATTGCAGAAATTCTGCAAATTAAGCTGTCCATAGACAGTTCTCGCTTCTATATCAAATTTTATGATGTTCAGGTATGTTTAATTTATTTGTTCTGTCATGGTCTTTTCCTTCAATTTTATCTTTGTATACATATTTTGTCAATTTCATTCTGGGTCACTGGGACAATTTTCCAACGATACAATTTTGATGACAAAAGAAAAAAAAAGACAATTTTCACAAAGTAATGCTTGGTATTTTTTTTTACAAATTTTTTAGTTGTTTGCAATCTCTTTGTAAATCTTAGTCTATTTAGCTGGATTTAGTCTAAACTTCTTTACAAATTAAAAATTCTGCAATTAAAGCTGAACTTAATAAATATAGGAGGAGAAGAAGAAACAGAATATATATATATATATATATATATATAAATTTCTAGAATGAAAGAGGAATACCAACAAAAATGCATGCCTCCAAGCAGAACACTAAGCTGCAAGTTTAATCAAAATTCATTCGTAATCCACACGGTTACCTTTTTATAAAAAAAACCATCATATTTGTAAATTTAAAAAGGTTGTGATCCCAAAGACCAAGAAAAAAAAAGGCTATTATCGCATGAATCTATCTTATGTGAATACGTATGAATACTTAATTTGATAGTTTTACAAAATGGTAAGTTGATATATTGAAGTGGATTAAACTGATTGATATGTCTCAAATGCTTAGAGGAAGAAACTTAACATTACTTGTAATTGTCATTGTGTGCGAGTTTGATCATCTTCTTGCAGTTTTTTTCTGTATAATTCTGTTATTTCCATTTGTCCATCCATGACTCATGTTTTGTTGCAGCGACCGTTCTTTGGGTTTAATGGCTCGACATTTTGAAAACACCCTTGTCTTGAGTAACATTTATGTGGAATTCTAAAGCCCTAAACCGTGTCTTGAAGCTGGATTGTGGATTGATCTTTCCTTTAAAGTTGTAATTTTTATTTAAATATTTGGATGCCAATATCTTTCATTGTAATGATAATGTCATTATTAAGCTTTTATGAAAGAGCTTTTTTCTTTGGCTTTTTTTTAGGCATCTTTACAATTATATATAATATAAAATAATTACAAAAATCATCTACAAAATTTTATTTATAAAAATATCTTACCATCTCATCAAAAAATATCGGATTCTATTTGAAACTTAGTAAGGGACTAATTGAAGGTAGGGGCACAATGGTCCTTTGACTTTAAGGCTAGCAATGCTATGTGCTGAGATGTTTTCTCTCTCCCACGTTAGAAACTCTCATTTTCATTCTCTAGCTAATTCTTCTTCCATCCTCTCCTTTGTGGTCCAAAGTGAAGATGCCAACTCTTGAGTCTTGAGGAGTTTAAGGGAAACAAGTTCAAATCGGGGATTTTTAGCTGCTAGGAGTGAACCTATTACATAGGAATTCGAATTACAACAAGGTATGGAGCTTTTGCTTTGAAATTTTGTTTTAGTTCCACATGTGTTCTTAAGTTTTTGATGGTTTTGGTTTGAATTTTGAAATTGAGGAGTTTAGATCATTGGGGTATGTATATTGAGGTTAGGATTAGGTTTATTGTTTTAAATCCTAAATTTGTTATGGCAGCCATGAATTCCAGCTTGAAATTTTGGATTGGGGCAAGTTTGAGTTAGATTAAGCAATTTTGCAAAGTTTGGCTTTCAAGTGTTTTTGGTATGTTTTGTGATGTTGGGTTATGGTATATGGGGTATTGAACTGATTTGTGGTACATATTTGCAGATTTGGTACCTTATTGGACTGAATTTTGGGTCTTTTTGTGTGAATTGGTGTTCTTAAAATTGCAAGAAAACACAGATTTATGGGTTTATCGCGGTGGGGTCGTGGCCCTAGTGGGTGGGCGTCACGGTGCGGATGCGTTTCCACTTGAGTAGGGTTTGCTCTCTGGCTTTAGTGGCATCGTGGTCCTTTAGGAGGGCGCCGCAGCTCAAAATAGATTTCCTTTAGACGCCTCGGCGCCAACCCTGTTTTAGGTCACAGTTTTTGGGTTTTGTATTTAGATCATAACTTTTGACCCCAATATCAGATTTGGATGTTCTATACATGGTTGGGAAGCTTGTGAAAATCTCTACAGTCCTAGAACCTAATCCAAGTTTAGATGTGATTATTTTGGAGTCATAATTATAAACTAAGTTTGGTGTTAATCGATTTTGTTTAGGTTTGACTAAAGACGCTTGAACAAGATTGCACTTGGGTCGTTTTGCCATTATTACTGGAATAAAGTTAAGAAAACTGGCATATCCACATAGAGCAGGGCATAGGCCCCAATGTTAATATGTAACGGTTATAACTGTTTGTTTAAGATGAGTTGGGGTGGCATACCCCATTATATATGTGTTTGTTGCATTGATTGCATTATGTATGATTGTGATTGATCGCCATAGGCCATATTCGGAAATACATGCGGAATGTAGGTTGTGATGGCGCAAGACTACTGTGGAGTGTTGTACACACTCACTCGACATATGGTCATAGGCTTAGGGCCGGGAGAGGCACTTCACTCGGCATAGGCCACGTAAATTGCTTGTATACTGAGATGAGTTCATCTATTATCTGTGAAGCATGTTTTTTATTGTTTATGTTTGATTGGTTATTTTATTACGCCATGTTGGGTTTTCTTGTTGAGTCTTGGCTCACGGTTGTTCTATGGTGCAGGTAAGGGCAAAGGAAATATCGACCAGCCATGAGTTTGAGGGCTTTGGAGCGGCACTTACATATTTGGCCACCACGGTCGAGGGATTTGAAAGGACTTAGGGTATAAGTCCAATTTTTGTCACTTAGGTCAACTATTTTTGTAAACTCTAAATGTAATTGTCTGTTGATAAACCTTTTAGGGATTCCATGTAAATTATTAAATATTTAATGAAAAGTTTAATCATTTGACTAAAAATTTTAATACCTAAACCACGGTTTCATTTCAATTACACTTTTGAGTCTAAATGACTCGCTTAATGAATTAAGGCGAGTTAAGCACTATTTTTAAACACATAGTGTAATGGTCCTGGATTAGTAGGGCGTTATATTCGAAACTTGGAATTTTATTTTTTTGTAAATTTTTTTCCTAGGTAAAATATAGGAATATGAAAACCGCGTATGTGTAGATGAGGTAGATGATAATGTTCCTATTCCCTCATGGAGTTTTGTCACACTTGAAGAGGGATGATGATGCAATGACTATAAATATACCATGAGATGTAAACAAAAGGAACCTTCAAATTCTCCTGCCATGTAAAATGTGTATGTATTATTTATTTAATATTAATTATTTTTAAATTAGGTTTTTTTTAAAAGGTTGGGGCAAGAAAAGTAAATACTTTGCTCACAATAGTTATTAGTTTGTAAAATATTTTGGTTACAAAAATTATTGAATCTAGACTTAGGTTAAATGGTTTAAATAATCTTATCCATAAACTATGTCCTTGTTTGGTTAGTGTATTTTATTTAATTTCATAATTTTATTTTATGAAACATTATCTTCATTATCTAGTTATCTGAAATTTTGTACAACAGTATCTCAAAGACCTAAAGATCACAACGAGGACATCATTGGTAGTACTAATGGAATCAATAATCAAGTAGATATGGAGTTTAAATTTATATATATTTCAATTTTATGTATTAAATACAATATTATTGTTGCTTTTTGTTTAATTTTTATTATAATTTTAATATTATTGTTATTTGGAATAAGTTTATTTAATTTTCAATGTAGTAGTTTAAAATTTTTTGTTATTGGGAATATATAATTTTAATTTCTTTAATGTATTAAATTCTAATAAATATTTTTTGAGTTTTAGTTCAAAATATTACATTACTAAAATGAAAATGAATAGAATAAACTTATTGAAATAAATCACATATTAATAAAATTAGCAATAACGTATAAGTGAGAATTTTGAATAAACTTATTAAATGAATCATTAATAAAATTTTGAATTTTTTAAAAAATAATTTAAAAAATACTTATTAAATGATGAATTTATAATATTTCGTTTTTAAAAAAAATATAATTTTGAAATTGAATAGTTAAAAACTTTTCTTGTAATGACAATTAACAAATTACTTTTTATGTACCCAATAATAATAACTATTAGTTTTGTAAAATTTTGACCAATTGAAATATAAATTTAAATAAAAATATTTTAACAATAACTAAATATTAAAATAGAAACAAAATTAAACTTTCCATTACATAATAAAATCCAAATTTAAACACTTACTAATTCATATTTAAAATTAAAAAACAAGGTATCTTAAACATTTCACTAATAGTAATAACAAAACATTAAAAATAACTTCCAACAAAAAAAAACATCAAAATTAACTCAAAAAAAAAAAAACACCAACAAAGTATTTTAAACTTAGAAATAGATAATGGAAGACATAATTAATCTCATTCTTCCATTATTTTTAAGAAATAGATTTTGGGTTACTTGAACTTTTTGTTTAATGTGTCTCCAAGGTCAACGATGTTCTTTAGTGGTAAAAATCTGCTTAAAATAATAATGTATTTAAAACCCAACAAGGCAATCATATAAATCAACCGAGCTGACACTAATATGAATGAGTATGCTCATACTCATTGAAAAGCTATGCGGTCGACCTACACAACCCACTCAACCCACTCGGTCTACTCAACCCTTACAACTCCTGATGTTTAAAGCCCATATCAGATTCACATTTGGATCCACCCAGTCATCCAGAGACATCGGGTCAGTCAATTATAGAAGGAATCAAAGGGATGTGTCCCTTCCGACAATATTCTAGGGACAACCCCTTTAGGGTGAGTCATATGGAACGATCAGGAAAATGGGCAACGATACTAAGGAATATGTTGTGACATTAATTAACAATATAAATATGTAAGTGACACAGTCGGCAAACAAATAATAAAGTGATAAGTGAGTATCGTCTCCACATGGATTGAATTAGCAAATAATCATGCAAAATTAATACTAAACAACTTGGAACAAAACAAGTAATAAAAATTTGATTAAACCTAAAAACTACATATGAAAGTAAATAAAATAAACAAATGAACGAGAGAGCAAGACAATGATGATGAGCTAAAATAATTAATTCCTCCTAAAATGTAAATCTGATGCTAATGTTGCAGTAATATTGTGGCAAACTGGGAATAATTAATCTAGAATTCTAATTTAGTTCATAGGCTTCCATCAAAGTCACTATGGTATCATTATCTAATTAAACTAAACATATGTATATGCAAATCTAATTACAACAATACAATCCCAAGCACCAATTCCAAAAGATTATGCAAGGTATTAATATATGTCTATACCAACACAAATTAAATTCAAAGAACTTAATCTTGCACCATTTAAGTTGTATGTCCATTAATTAAATCATTTTCATAATTATTAATTAGCTCATTTACTCACAGTTGATGGCCAATTATAAGCAAGTAAATAACATTTAAACCACTTGAATGAATAAAACCCAATTTCACATTAACACCATTAACAATGTTCCAAAATCACACATTAGGTTCATTAACAATTCTAGCTCTGAAAAGTTTACCTCATAATTAAAATATCCAAAATAAAAATAATAAATGCAAACATTGTCAAGAAAAATAAAATAAAATAAAAGAAATTAAATACTAAAAGAAGGATGAGAAAATCAAGTCCTAATAGGTGTCCCCAAGTGGTTCTCTTCTTGTCCTCCTCTTTGAATCTCCTTTCTCTTCTTTCTTTTTCTTTTTCCTTTTCTTCTTCTTCATTCTCTACTTCTCTCTCTAATGGTTACCCAAAAGTTCAACGCCTCCTCTTTTCTTCTGATGTCGTATATATAAAAAAGAAAAAGTGGAAGGCTAATCATATATGATATTCTCTCATTCCCAACGTGCTAGCTACTTTTCTTCCCTTCTTTTTCTTGTCTTTTGCTAACATATGCATCGACTCATGAAATAAAGGCCCAACTACAATTATTAGCCCATGCCAATTTAATTCAAAATGTTGAGGTGGCGACTTCTCTGGCAGACCTCTAAAATACTCTTGTTGCTTGGAAGCATGTTGTGGCTTTTCTACAACATCCTAAGAATTTTGCACAAGAAATTATCATTTTAAATCACATTAGTTTCTTTCCACTTCACTCAACTCCATCAAATTTATCATTTTCTTGCTTATTTTTCCCTTATAAAACCAAAACTAACTCCTAAACACAAATAAGAAGAAAATGTCTCAATTCTATAGACAAAGACACGAATCACTCATCTTTTTAATCAAATTAAAAGTTAAAAGTATTAAAGATAACTCTATATGATAGAGTTATCACACCCCCAAACTTATCTCATTGCTCGTCCCGAGTGATGGCTCTAAAATAAAAGAAAAGAAACAAGAAAAACTAACTCCAAACAAGACAAACACACAAAACGACTAAATACTACAAAAGCCATACAAATTAGAGGAAATGTTTAACTTAGTATTATGCTTAACAAAGGAAATGCTCTCCGAAATATATTAAAAAGATGATGAATGATGATGTGATGCCTCTTGCAAATGCTTTCAACCAAATTTCTAAAATGTTAATGATGCTATCAAACCAAGGATCAAGTGTTTCTCCCTAAATTGTGTACATAGCTCTTCCCAAATTATTCTCAAATCTCCTCAAAGCAAACTAACTCTTGATCCTAAAACCTAATAATTGTCTCCATAGGTTGCCTCACTGATACCCTCTCCACTAATGTAGACAAACACCAAACCAAATATCAATATGACTTTTTCAAGCTTGTATTGTAAGGCTTAGGTGAAGGTAGTTAAAAGAGAAGTCATTTTTACTTCAAATCACCCTAAAACACCTTAATCTTCGTAGGACCAAAGTAAGAGCTAACAATCATTCCCCAAAGAATACCCCATACAATTTGAATATCACTATTGTCATTATTCATTATTAAAAACAAACAAAGAAAGAAACACAATACCAAAAATATACTTTACTTTTTTTTTTTAGATAAGATGCTACACCCCCAAACCTAATTGTAAACTTCATTTGTACAATTTTTTCATTTTTTTATGGGAGTGCACTCTTTTTTTTGCACATACACTAGTTAATCAACAAAACAGTTAATCAATGAACAACAACACAAACGACATGAAAAACAATGAACAACAACACAATCAACAAAACAGTTAATCAAAACATTAAAACAAATGGAGAGTTGAGTTGAGAAATGCTCATCTGAAATTTACCCCAAATCCATAGCTAGATGAATGATTTGCTCTGACCACAATGCTACAGCATCACTGAGGGGTCTGTAGCATTTCCGCAGCAATGCCCCATAATTTTAGATTTTCTTTCTTTAGCTCCCCACCTTTTTGTTCACCTTCCACAACTCCAAAACATTCAAAAACTCGAATTGTTCACTCCAAATCACCATATTTTTTAACCTAACACCTGCACCATTAAATGTAATACTAAAGACCAAGGGAAAGAATATCAAGAAAACAAGGAAAACCATTTTTTTAACACGTATAAAAAAATATTTAATAAAGGAAATACAATGAACTTAACTAAATTACTAAAAAAATTAGAAACAAAGTTTAGAAACTTGGGTTGCCTCCCAAGAAGCACTTGATTTAAAGTCGTCGACTTGACTTTGTTGAAAAGTGCTCATCAAACAGCGGCTTCCGCCCATAAAGAGTGGCATATGCCCTCACACATGGGTCTTCATTGTGGACGCCCTCAAGCTTGGCAATATGTGATATTGATGGGTTCATGTGCTCAAATCGAGTTGCTTTTGATGAATGCGTGTGGTGAATACCACGATATGATGCTACTGATGGTGGAGGAGGTGGTGGCCACATAGGATCTTCATATGTGTATGCTTCCATGACTAGTGGCTCCAAAGTTGAGAATCAAAAACGTGTTGTTCTTGGAAGTGCTGCATATGGGGTGGTGGCGGGTTTGCATTTAACTTTTCTATACTAGTTTGCTCAAAAGATTTATCAACATCTTGGGTAGAGATAGAATTTGATACAATTGAATTTAATATTTTCTCTCCCTTCGTTTCATCACTTTGGATTGAAGGGGGCTCCATTTCATGCTCAACCTCTTCCTTTGGTAGCTCGACATTGCAATGATTTTCCCCTCCTGAATTTTCTATGTAGCTAGGCAAAGTCTCTAGGGGTGTATTATGCAACTCCTCAAACAATTTCTCAAATTGATTTTCTAACTTCTTTAAAGATGCACTATTTTCCTAAATCAAGACATCACTTCTAGCCATAAATTCATTCATCAAGTCCTCCAACGAATTTGATTGATCCGCTTGTTGAGGTTCTTCTATGATGAAGTCTTGAAAATCCTCCAATATCTCCCCCCATGGTTCTTGAGTGCAATCTTCAAAAGTAGGCTCCATATGGCTCAAATGATTCTCCCAAACTTGGTTGGTTATTGGAGAATTCAAATAAAACCATTCATCGTATTATGTCATATCTTCCAACATCCAATAGGCTTCTTCAATGGATATTTGATAGAAATTGGTGGTATCATCTCCTCTTTCTACCCATTCTCTTGTGGTGGCATGCAACCAATGGAGAAAGACTTCAAGTAAACACTCTCTAGACAAACCATGGTAAGGGAACCTCATGAACAAATTTTTATATCTCCACCATGCTCTATGTAAAGGCTCTGAGTCATGTTGAACAAAGTTAATGAGGAATTTCCGATGAGACATCTCGAGTACCTTGCAAAAGGACCAAACAAACAAAAGCGTAAAATAGAACAAGGAAAAAAAATAAACAAATGATGAATAAGAAACCAAATTGAAAAGAAATTGATTTTAACAAACAAAATTTCACTAAATCATTCTCCGGCAACGACGCCAAAAACTTGTTGCGAAATTAATTAGCAATATACATGTGCAAGTGTACATAGTCAGTAAACAAGTAAAAAAGTGATAAGTGAGTATCGTCTCCACAAGGATTGAATTAGCAATAATCGTGCAAAAATCAATACTAAACAACTTGGAACAAAACACGTAATAAAGATTTGATTAAACCTAAAAACTACACAAGAAAGTAAATAAAATAAACAAATGAACGGGAGAGCAAGACAATGATGATGAACTAGAATAATTAATTCCTCCCAAAATGTAAATCTGATGCTAATGTTGGAGTAATGCTGTGGCAAACTGAGAATAATTAATCTAGAATTCAAATTTAGTTCATAGGCTTCCATCGAAATCACTATGTTATCAATTATCTAATTAAACTAACATATGTCTATGTCAATCTAATTACAAAAATATAGTCTCAAGTACCAATTCCAAAAGATTATGCAAGGTATTAGTATATGTCTATACTAACACACATTAAATTCAAAGAACTTAATCTTGCACAATTCAAGTTGTATGTCCATTAATTAAAACTTTTTCAGAATCATTAATTAACTCATTTACTCACAATTGATAGCCAACCAAAATCAAGTAAATAACATTAAAACAACTTGAATGAATAAAACCCAATTTCACATTAACACCATTAACGAAGTTCCAAAATCACACATTAGGGTTCATTAACAGTTCTAGCTATGAAAAGTTTACCTCATAATTAAAATATCCAAAATACAAATAATAAATGCAAATATTGTCAAAAAAAATAAAAGAAAAGAAATTAAATACTAAAAGAAGAATGAGAAAATCAAGCCCCAATAGGTGTCCCCAAGTGATTATCTTCAGTCCTCATCTTTGAATCTCCTTCATTTTCTTTCTTTTTCCTTTTCTTCTTCTTCATTCTCCACTTCTCTCTCTAATGGCTGCCCAAAAGCTCCATGCCGCCTCTTTTCTTATGATGGTCGTATATATAAAAGAAAAAGTGAAAGGATAATCATATATGATATTAGGGCATTCTCTCTCCTTCCCCATATGCTAGCTACTTTTCTTCCCTTCTTTTTCTTGTCTTTTGCTGACATATGGATCAACTCATGAAATAAAAGCCCAACTACAATTAGTAGCTCATGACAATTTAATTCAAAAATATATTGATTAATAATATTGAGGTGGCAGCTTCTATGGTAGACCTTTAAAATACTCTTGTTGCTTGGAATCCATGTTGTGGCTTTGTTACAGCATCCTAATAATTCTGCATAAAAAATTATCATTTGTAATCACATTAGTTTCTTTCCACTTCACTAAACTTCATCAAACTTATCATTTTTTTTTACTTGTTTTTCCCTTATAAAACCAAAACTAACTCCTAGACACAAATAAGAAGAAAATGACTCAATTCTATAGACAAAGACAGAAATCACACATATTTTTAATCAAATTAAAACCTAAAAGTATTAAAAATAACTCTAGAGTTATCAAAATACTCTATAAAGTGAAGTGTAGGGAGATCCTCAAGGGCCATCAGATAATCAACGAAAAAACATATGACTTTCACTGAGATAGTCGAACTAGTCATCCTACCTTGCCATCAAGCTCCATCACCATCATGATTTTTCTCTTACTCATCATTTCATCATTTATTATTTTGTGACTTCATTTTTACTACGTAATTTATTATTGCAATCAGACTAACTTGAGCATCGGAGTCCCTTTGCTCGACACCTCACGAATGCTCCCAATTGAACTCTTGTCACGTTCTTTGTTCTTGACAAGTTGCTGGTGCCCAAGTTAATCAATTGTAGAAAATCACATCTACAATTTCAAAGTTAGTAAAATTATTTTTGGATTCATCATAAATATTTTTTACCTTTTTTTAAGTATCTTTCATTGTTTTCACTTTCTAAATAAGTAATCACCATGTAGGAAAATAATTGGAAAGAGAATGTAATAAACAAAAAATTTAATAAAAAAAGGAAAACGGGATAAAAATATACAAATGGATAAGTGGGTATACGGTAATATCATGTATAATTGAAAACTAAAAAATATAGGAGCTGTTTGGTAACACTTAAAAAAATAGTTTTTTATTTAATTAATTAGAAATTTGAAAATTAAATATAAAATGTGTTTGATAACTCTATTTTTATTTATTATTTTTTTAAATTTTAACTAAAATTTATTAAATTTTGAAAATAAAAAATTTTCACTTTCAATTTTTTTTTAAACAGTTTTCATTTTTTATTCTCTTCTTCAAATCAACAGCTTATATTGTTAAACAAAAAATAAAAATAAAAGTTATCAAACACGTTTATTATTTTTTGTTTTTAAAAACAAAAAACAAAAATAGTTACCAAACATATTTTTATTTTTTAAAAATAAAAAAACAAAAATAAAATAATATTTTCATTTTTGTGTTTAAAAAATTCAAAACCAAAAATTTTACCAAACACAACCATAATAAATTGTACAGAAGAAAGCTAATAATCATATAAATGTTAAGTCTCCGCCAAATAATAAAAATGTAAAAATAGGATTTAAAATAATGTAAAATTAGAGCTAATTTAAGTATTTTGTGTAAAAATGTGTAATTTTAAAGAGAAAAAAATAATTCCCAAACCTAATGTAAAATTTTCTAAATATATATAATAAAGGGAACGACTACAACGCATCCCCTTTTTTTGCAACACCGGTGTATCATTTTTCTATTTTTGGTACCTGGATAGATATAATCCCAAAAAAATTTATATGAATGTGTACATTGTAGGTATTTAGAATATCCTACAAATTTTCAAGAAATTCTGAATAGTTTACGAAGCCAAAAACAAAGTTCAAACTATCAAATTTTACACGCGTGCAACAGACAGTTTAGACCATGTTTCAGTACCATAATTTATCATAATTTCTTGAAATTTTGTAGGATGTTCAAGATAGCTATAATGTACACCATCATATAAAAAAAATTGGGATTATAACTATTCAGGTATCGAAATAGAAAAATGATGCACTGGTGTTGCAAAATAAAAAGAATACGTTGTAGTCACTCCCTATATATATATTATTTTGAGCAATGATAACTTCATTGATAAATATTATAATGTCGTACAACTTAGAAAGTATAAATCTCTCGAAGAAAATTAGGGATATTTTCTAACTAAACAAGTTGTCTTTCCATTCTAAGAGCATGCACAACTAGTCATGAAATGACGGATCACGGATTATGGACATTCCTGGAAATCTGGATAATAAACTTGTTATAACCTCTAACAAAGACCCAAAATCATTGTAAAATGTAGCTCTCTTAGCAAAAGTAGACATAACTGCTAAACAATACGTGCCCACAAAATCCATCCGGAAGATCTAGCCAAAGAATCAAATCCAATGCCACCATCTACTCCACACATTTTTCTTGTATAACTGAGAAACAAGCTACAAAATAATTTATCATACAAACAAAAACAACATTAATTAATGAAATTGAATGAATGATAAAATTTAATGGACAATAATGCTAAATATCACGACAATTATAAAATTATTAATTATAATAGATAAAACTTATATGTGAAGTACAACTATTATCAATAGAATCGTTAAAGTCATATATTCTCTCTGGATAACAAAACAACCTACAAAAAATACCAAAACATAAAATTGATATGAGTATTAAATTTTTAAGAATGAAATAAAGAGAAAACAATAATATAACACATGTTAAATAATAACTAAATGTAAGAAATTAAAAAAATATTAAGTAAATACCTTATTTATAATTACAACTTCTCGTCCGTGATGATCCATGAGAATAACCAATGACTTAATTATAACACAATAACATCAAATAACCAATAATAAACAAATAATTAAGAATTGATATAATCTCTCTCATAATGTTAATCATACTTGATGTACTTTCACACCATCAAACTTTATCCTCTACCACACTTAGATTGAATAAGCAGATTACATTAAAAATAATATATAAATTTATTTGTAATATATATAAATTTTAAAATAATTATAGAACAAATATTTACTAATTTCTTTGTAAACCATAATATTGCTAAAAAATTATTTTCTTCACCCAAAAAACTTGTGATGATGATAAATAACCATAATAATAATCTGTAGTATTTGAAAAATTAACAATTAATTTTAATTATTTGATTAAAAAATAATAAATAAATAAATTGCAAACTTAAACAACAAGATAATAATAAAATTCATAGAAAAATGAATATTTAACTAATTGAAAAACTGTTCAATTAAATGAAACAAAATATATTAATCTGTGCATCATAAAATCACTACACCAAAATATGAATTTAGTTACATTTGAAAATGTCATTGCTTCTTAGTTTTAGTAACATTTATAATTTTAGTGACATTTGAGCCCAATGTAAGATATGTCGGTGTGAGTAAAAGTAGAGTGCCATTTGAAAATGTCACTAAAAATAATTAAATAATTTTTTTTATTTATCACTAAATTATTTTTAATAATAAATTGTAATTTAATTTTTATAGAAAAAAATAATTTTAGTGACATTTTAGAAAAATGTTACTAGTTTGATATTTAACTAAATGTATATATATTATTTGTTTTTAATGTATATTTGTAGGCATAAAATAAATCTTACAAATATTTTCAATAATTTAAAAACTTATCATTTCAATAAAATTTATGTATACAAAACATCCCAATAAATAGCTACAAAATAATGCATATTATTATATTTACAAAAATTAACTAAAACAAAATACATAAGCATAAGCATAGTATACAGTTTTCTTTCTTTTCCAATTTCTTCCAAGAAGTCTTCTAATCTCTTAAATTTATTTTACAATCTGCATAGTCCAAAATGCTCCCTCCATCCAAGTCATTTCTAGCTGAAGATGCTTTCTTTGCACCACTAAACTGAAACAATACTTGCAATTAATATATCAACTTCTAGTACATGACATATTTAAGATATCTACTCTTTTTGAATTAATTAATGTGAAACATTACAAGATTTTTCAGCAATTATTCATGATAATCAACAAACTTCAAGTCTTACTTCATAAAACTGCATATGCTAAAACAAGAGTTGGCAACCACACATCACAGTCAATAATGATATCAAAGGCAGAAAACAATTGCTATTTAATGGAAACATCAAAAGAAGGAAAAAAATTGTATAAAAATCCTGTACCCAGATTAGAAATAAACTCTACCATTGTAAAAATTTAATCAATACACATATATCAAGTAATGACCAGAAATCACATACCCAAAACTAAAAGAGGGAGGGATTTTCTTATTCTCTATTGCTCCCGGTGTTAACCACATCAAAGACTCCATGAAGAGGCGCAATATAGGGTGTAGATCGGTTGGAGTTGAGAGAAATACAGAGAAATTGTAGTTAAAACTTAATAGAGAATGATGGAGATTTGGGTTGAGACAGGTGCCATTAGTTTTTTTTTCTTTTTTTAGAGAGAGGTGCGGCTAGTTAGTGGTAACACTAGTACATACTTTTTTTTTAAATGTCACTAAAAATTATTTCTAGTGATAATTTTAAAATCCTACTTAAAATGATTTCTAGTGACATTTTAAAAATGTTACTAAATTTTAAAGGTAAACACTGTAATATCTTTAGTTACATTTTCTATTAAATGCTACTCCAATATTGTTTTTGTAACATTTTTTAGCAAATGTTACTAAATATAATGTCACTAATTCAGTTTTTGGTGTATTGAATATAATTATAGCACTAAAATTAGAGAATATATTTTTAAGAAAAATAAGAAACAGTCAAAGTAATGATTATTAAAATAATTAAAAAGTATTTTCCAAAAAAAAAAAATTAAAATAGAAAAAAAAAATTAAAATAATATATAAATTAAAAAAAAAAAATTACATAAAAATTAAACAATAATATCGAAGAAGTAATTTAGTATTCAAATTTAACTGCTAAAAAACAGTATCTAAACAAAACTGCCCACTTAAAACTACCATAGGAAAACTCTAACAATTAACTTTTTTACTAGGAGAACATATCATCTTCAAGCACAATAATTAATAATGATTAATTTTTCTAACTAAACTTTTTACGAAATTGAAAATGTCAATTAAAAAAGTAAAATCTCAATATAAATTTTCTAACTAAATTTTCTATGAAACTGAAATTGTCAATTAAAAAATAAAAATAGTAAAATCTCAATATATCAAGCAAAAGAATAATGAAATTTCATTTTTTACAATTACTAAATTAATTAAACTATGTGAATTAATTAAGGTGCGGAATGATAATTAAATGTTGAAACAGATTTCAGATCTGTCGGGACAGAATTTGAACTTGTCACGACAGAAACTGAACACAATAAAAAGACAGTGCAAAAATATTAAAGAACACAATGAATTTTTACAAGGTTCAGAAGCCATTTCGGATAACCTACTCCTTGGGGCCACACCCGGAGAATAAAACCAATTAATAAAGAATCACAAGTACAAAATATTTACTTAAACAAAACAAGACTCCCTCTTGAAATTTGCCGCAACATTGTTGTACTTGTCTTCACTAATCTGATTTTGATTGAAATGTTCAACCACTTGAACTCCCTTCAATGGTCAGCGAGTGCTTGCATCCTCCCGGCACAAGGCGTGTAAAAATCCTCTCCCGAAGACTATAAAAATTGTGTTCAAATTACAACATGTATTCACTCGTGAAAGTGGTATAAACTCACCACAAAAACTAAACACTAATTTTACTACAAGATCATGTGAATACTATGATATTGAATACAAATAAGGAACTCTCACAAATATTACAATTCACTCACAAACTATGCACCAACGAGTTCACTTTTTCTCAATGCCTTAGAAGCTTATTTATAGAGTCCATTTCGTGTTCAGAAAGGCTGAGAAAGAATCTTCTAATAAAATCAAGAATATTTGAAGATATTCTTGATTGATGAAGAATTGCCATTTTTAGAAGATTCGGATCCGACAGATACAAATTTAGTGGGGATAGCTAATACTTGTGTCAGATCAAATTTCTCAAGATAGAAATAACAATTAATTACTTCAAAGATTCAGTTTCCTGAAGTTTATTACCTTGAGCTACACGAAAAATAAAAGACAAATATTCCATAAATGATTTTGAGTAAGTACATAATATTTGCTTTTTATAACGAAGACACAACTTCCCTTTATAATCATATTGTGATCAAATCAAGCTAAATAAGGAATAATATGATAACCTTACAAACTAATTCCAGCCAATAATATTATGAAAATCACAATAATGGGAAAGTAATATTCCGAAAATCACAATAATGGGAAAGTAAAATCATCTTTTGAATAAAAAGATATTTCTATAAAATTTGCCAATTTTAGGATTTACAATCTCCCCCTTTGGCGATTTTATAGACAAGGCATACCTATTTTTTAAAAGATCCTGCATAAAACAAGTGAGTGCTTAAATTCACAAGAGTCTCAAAATGACTCCCCCTGCCAAAAATAACCAAAGCACATGACTAAAACAATTAACAAAAACAATGAACAACTGCAGGTCAAAAAACATAATCAAAGCACCAAAAAATAGAGTACTCTCACTCCCCCTCATTGTCTAAGAAAATGCCAAAGAACAAAGGAAACAAAACCAAAAAATAATGACACATTTAGTGTTCTTTTACATTTATCAAAAGCAGATAAAAATAGATTGAAAGGAACGGTAACCGTCATGGAGCTGGAGTGGTAGATGCATTGATGATCGTCAAAGAAGCCATAATTTAGCGCTGAGTATCCTCCATTGCAGTGAACCGCTCGGAGAGACTTGCAATTCCTATCTGGACAGAAGCGAGGGCATTCGGGATAGCAGGGGTGTCGGGCTCAACATCTCCAGATCTAGAACCAGCCAAATTAATGCCTTTGACCTTTAGAGCTGTGGTGGGAGCATTGTCATCTTTGATCTCTTTGACAGTGTATGTAGGTCCAACCAAAGGAGAAATCAAGGTCTCGTGTGACTTCTTCAAAAGGATGTTGAGAGTCCAACAGTTTGTAAATGACTTGCGAAAACATAAAGTGTTGACCCTTGCGTTTGGCACCACTTAATGATATGATCTGATAAAAAATAGCAGTAGCAAGATCGACAGTGACACCAGTCCCAATTTTGAACAATAGAAAGGTCATATCTTGAGTGATGGTTGAGGAGTGAGTGGTGGGCATCCAATTGAACATGGAAAATTTAAAAAGTGCACCATAGTAGTGAGTAAGGTCCGAGACACAGAGAGAAGCACTTGGTTCCTACACCATAGCTTAGCCAACTAATTCAGACAAAACTTGATCCTTCGCAAACTCAATAGAATCATCAATCTCAACGAAAACTAGATTTAGGACCTTAGCAATTTCAGTAGGACTAAACCTATACCAATGACCCCTAATATAAACCTTATGAAACATAAAAGAAGTCTGATCTAATAACTCATCATTTAGATTTGCATAAAATATCTTAACTACCCGAGGCACAAACCCATCAAAGCCAGACAAAGAATGTAACCAATCCTTATCTTCTAAAGTAAGCAAAACCCCAAAAACACGATGAGGAGCAAAAAGGAAATTTCGTTCACTAATAAAGTGACGATGCTCATAAAATTGCTTATTTTTCTCATTACCATTAAAACAGAAAGTAAGAGAATGAGCTTTGAAAGTGGAACCCGAAGAACGGAAGGGGGCACCTTTGTGTTTAGTGCTTTTGGTAGACAATTTAGGAAATGCCAATGGTGTTGTGCCCTTTAGGTCAGATGCAACAGGAGTGATTTTTGATGAGTTTGCTTCAGATTTAGTTTCCTCCTCCAAATATTCATGAGGTTCTTCAGGAATTGGCTCGGTCAATGAGGGGTCTAACTTAGGCAATGAGTCTTTCGTTTCAGGAGAGACCTCCTCCGAGGAGGTGCAAGGAGGAGGATTGATTTTTGCCTTCAATTATAATTTGGATAAAGGAGTGGAATCAGAGATGGAGCTAGTACCTATTTCTGGAGCCATTTTGGTCTTCTTGGTTTTCTTTGATCCAGTGGCTTTGGATTTGCACTTGTCCTTTTCCTAGGGCATCAGCACATCAAGGGATAATGACGAGTAAGAGTCACGATCAGACGGATCGGACACGACTTCAGTGGAGACAGATTGTGTAGGGCTTGAAGTCAAGGCGGGCTTGTTTTTTACTGGACCTTCGGGTGAGGCGAGTGGAACCGCCGAGGATTGGTTTTGTTGCTCATAAAGGTTGGGAAAGGTCACTCCTTTACTAGTAGCCCCAATCAAAGTAGATCCCTCAGGACCCGGAAGAGCAAGGACCTTCTTCCTTGCTGTGGTTTTGGGTCGATGGCCTGTAGGAGTCGAGGCAGCTGGGATTGACACTGGAACAGGAGGAGTGGTAGAGGGACTGTCTCAGGAACTGTCTCCTTCTGAGACTTCATAGGTTTGGAGGTAGAACCACGACCTCGGGTCTTCATGGCTGCTAGAAGAGAAACAAACGGAGACACACAAAGAACAAAAACCTAAAAAACTTGGGCACAAGTGAGCAAAAAATAAAATAAGAAAACACTTAGAATTTCGAATAAAACAGATTCCCAAGGATTTCCTGAGGGAATCAAATCTGACTGTGTCTAAAGCTTTAGTAAAAATATATGCAATTTGTTTGTTAGTCTCAACATATTCTAAAATTAGAGTTTTGTTTTCAACATGTTCCCTAATAAAATGATGACGAATGTCAATATGTTTGGTGCGAGAGTGTTGAACATGATTTTTGGAGATATTAATATCACTTGTATTATCACAAAAAATGGTTAGAGTTTTAATATCAAACCCATAGTCATCCAACATTATTTTCATCCACAAAAGTTGAGTACAATAGCTTCCAACAGCTATGTACTCAGCTTCGGCTATTGACAAGGAGATGTAATTTTGTTTTTTACTATGTCAGGAGACCAAATTGCTTCCTAAGTAAAAACAACCACCGCTTGTACTTTTGCGGTCATCAGTGTTTCCTGCCCAATCTGCATCACTATAACACACAAGGAAAGAGTTTGTTTCTCTGGAGTACCAAATGCCTAAATCAAGAGTATTATTGATAAAATGAATAATTATTTTTACAACAGTCACATGATACTCCATGGGGTTCCCTTTGAAGTGAGCACACACTCCAACATTGTAACTGATGTCTAGGCATCTAGCAATTAATTATAGGAGAATCCCAATCATACTCCTGTAAAGAGTTGGATCAACTTTCTTCCCATTCTCATATTTAGATAGTTTGACAGTGGTTCCCATGGGAGTTTTAGCGGGTTTAGATGCATCGAGCCCAAATATCTTCACCAAATTTCTGGAATACTTGCTCTGTGAAATGAAAATTACTTCGTCTGACTGCTTAACTTGGAGTCCTGAGAAAAAATTAATATCTCCCACCATGCTCATCTCAAACTCTTCCTGCATTTGTTTCACAAATTCATGTACTACAGAGTCATTAG
Source organism: Humulus lupulus (assembly GCF_963169125.1). Classification (NCBI taxonomy): domain Eukaryota; kingdom Viridiplantae; phylum Streptophyta; class Magnoliopsida; order Rosales; family Cannabaceae; genus Humulus; species Humulus lupulus. The sequence goes on along the minus strand of NC_084798.1, from coordinate 57,039,614 downwards.
TAGAACCAAACACTATATCATCAACATATATTTGAGCTATCAAAATATTCATATCAACTTTTGTAGAGTCCAAGAACTTTACTTAGCTAGTTAGATAGTAGTATTATAGTAATAGTAGTAGTATTGTTATGACTGTGGACTTTGGTTCAGACCGGGATTTATTTGGACACTCATAGTAACACTTGTAGATTTTCTAAGTTAACCTATAGTTTAAGAATATTAATTATAACCTAAGGTCTGATTAATATGATTGATATTGGTGGTGATAAATATTATATTATAAGGTTTAGATAGACCCAATAAGAAATTAACACTTGTCATGTGTATGTTTAATGGTAATTAAGTATTTTTGAGGAATAAGTTTATTAAGAGTAATATTTGAATATCCTAAGGTCTATCAGCAGCTTTGAAAACGTTAGGGGACTTAGTCAAGGCTGTTTACTCAATTCAAATTCAGCTAAAATTGTGTAATTTCATATTTAAATATTCAGCGTATGCCGATATATCGCAGCTATAGGGGGCGATATATCGTAGTACGGGGATACGAAAAACACGAAACTTCGCACGATTGCCTCGAGCATGCTGGCCCAGGAGATATATCGCCTCCTTCAGAGCATTTTGAAAGTTTTTGAAAATGTTCTCCATTCAAATCTTTAACCTCTTGATAAGTCCAACATCTTTCTGAGCGAGTCTTCAGCCTCTGCTAAACGATAATTCAAATATTTTTCACTTAAAAAGCCATTATTTTTATTCAAGTTAAATGAAGATCTTTTCATCCTTAAACTCTATAAATAGGACCTAGTACCCAACCATTCATTCATTCATCAAGCTAAGTTCAGAGGCTGCAAGTTGCTAGGTTATTGTGAGAGTGTAAACACTTGGGTTGGGAATTATAAGCTTAATCATTATAAGCTTACCAAACACTTGGGAAGTAAGGTTTATAGCATATTTTGGTTCAAGGTTTAGATTGGCTATAGAAGCATTCAAGGTATTCCACACTCTAGTCCATTTTTGTATTGCTTTCCCTTAAAATTCTTATAGTTTTCTACTCAGCATCCTAACTCTATTCTTTATTCTTGGTTAGGAAATCTAAAATCTTGCACATAAGATTCTCGGTAAGTGTATATTGATGGTATAGTTCTTTCATCACTTTCATCTCATTTTCTCTTTAGTATACTCACCCTTCCATTATGGTTTTTAGGAGTGTTCCAAAGTCCCAAAACTGTTCTCATATCCTGGTTTTTTTTGGTAAGGAAAATAGGATAGGATTTATGTGTTATATGATTTATATGTTATGATAAATGTTATCTTATGATTATGTGTTATGTAATATGCTATAATATGTATAATTGTAGACTTGGGCATATGACCCGTACAACTAACAAGCCCCAATAAATTATGGGAATATGACTTGCTTAGCTAGCCAGCCCCACTAATCTAATGGGCATATGACTTGTTTAGTTTATGGGACCCCAAGTAATAATGGCCATTATAGTATGTATGTGACATATGTTTTATGATATGTTTATGTTACTTTATGAAATTTATGTATATGGGTTATGTGTTAGATTTTCCTTGTTGGGCATTAGGCTCACTCCTTTTTTATGTTTATATGTGTAGGAAAATAGCTTCGATGGCGGGAAAGGTTCTTGGTAGTTTGGGCATGTGTATTGAGGCGGAATGGAATCGAAGGGCCGAGAGTTCGATTCGAGGATGAAGTTTCTTTACTTATGGTTTTATGTGTATTTTTTCGCACTTTATTATGTAATCCCTTTTTATTTACAATTATGTTATGTTTTGATTTTAAAACAATGGGATCCCATATCCTACTTTAAATTTTATGTAAGTTTAACATTTATTTTTACAAGTTTTTAATAAAGTTATGATCATTTCACTTGTAAGTTTTATTAAGGATTAATGTCTATGGATAGTTTTCGTTAATGGTCCAAAGTCTAGAGTAGTTGGGTCATTACAACTTTTTTGATAAAAAGTATTTTGTCTACTCCCCCTATCTTGTACCCATTTGAGACCAAAAAATGAGTTAGTCTCTCATACCAAGCCCGTGGGGCTTGTTTCAACCCATACAAATTTTTTTGTAGTTTGAAAACATGATTAGGACAGTGAGGGTCCTTAAACCCTTTAGGTTGCTCCACATAAGCTTATTTATTCAAGAATCCATTTAAAAAAGCGGATTTGACATCCATTTAGAATAATTTAAAACCAAGAACACAAGAAATAGCTAACAATAATCTTATGGATTCAAGTCTTGCAACAATGGAAAATGTCTCATCAAAATCAATTCCTTAAACTTGAGTGTACCCCTGTGCAACTACCCTAGCTTTATTTCTTATTATGTTGCCAAATTCATCAGTTTTGTTTTTAAATATACACTTAGTACCTATAACATTAGTATGGTTCGATCTAGGGACAAAAATCCATACCTCATTCCTTGTGAATTGATCTAGCTCTTCTTGCATTGAATTTATCCATGATTCATCATTTAAGGCTTCCTTCACATTTTTTGGTTCTAATGTAGAAGTAAAACAAAAAAATTGAACCAAGTTTACATACCCCTTTCGAGTGACCATACTCTCTTCAAGATTTCCCAAAATGAGATCAGAATGGTGATTCTTTTCTACTCTAGTTGATGGTTATTTTTTAACGGATTCAGAAGAACTAACTAGATTTTCCTTCTCTATTCGTTCAGTTGTTGTCGCGACAGAATCAGTGTCTGATACATCATCAGTTGGTGTTGTCGCCTCAGAACTTTTTTCTGTCAGATCTGGTATCCCTTTATATTGCTGAGCATCAATGAACCTGTCAATTTCCTCCTCATGGGAGTACTCAGAAAAATCATTTAGATCATCAACAACCATATTAATAGATTCCATAACAGTTTGGTTTCTCATTTTATAAACACGATAGGCCCTACTATTTGTGGAATAACCAAGAAAAACTCCCAAATCGCTTTTGGCATCCAATTTGCCTAGATTCTCATGATTTCTAAGAATATAACAAAGACACCCAAATACATGAAAATAGTTGACATTGAATTTTCTACCTTTCCAGATTTCATACGGAGTTTTAATTGCTTCAACCCACAATTTCTTTGTGAGTTTTTTGTTATTGAGGATAACTCTGGCCATTTTCTGCAAGGTACGATTTTTCCGTTCCACTACCCCATTTTGTTCTGGGGTTTTGGAAGCAGAAAATTCATGCAAAATTCCAAAAGATTTACAATATTCATCATAAACAGAATTTTCAAACTCCTTACCATGATCACTTCGTATTCTTACAATTTTTCCAATGTTACAATTTTTCTCAACTCTTAGTCTTGTACAGAGAGTTTTAAAAGCTTTGAATGTATCTGATTTTTCTCTTAAGAAATCTACCCAAGTAAATCTAGAAAAATCATCCACACATACAAAAATGTATCTCTTACCATTAATATTTCAACCTGTATAGGACCCATGAGATCCATATGCAATAATTCCAACACATTTGAAGTATTAATATATTTGTTTTCCCAATTGACATGATTCACACTTACCAAGTGATTATTTACCCAGCTTGGGTATACCACAGATTAGACCTGCATTAGCAATCTTTTTCAAATTTTTGAAATTTATATGTCCAAGTTTTTCATGCCACAAATCAGTATTATTAAAATTGTATGATGATGATTGACATGTGATTTTTTGTGTGAGTGTGTAACAATTATCCAAAGAACAAGATCCTTTAAGAACAATGTCACCACTTTGATTTACAACATTACATTCATCATGCGAAAAATTAACAAGAAAACCTTGGTCAAAAATTTGGCTTATGCTAATTGTTATCCCTAAAAAATACGAGGATGACGTGGTGAATGAGAATGTGGCACTTGACATCACAAATCAGGGAAAAATGACAAAGTATTGAGAAAGGATTGATGGGCAAACAAGATAGGTCTAGGACCTATAGGGAAGTCGGTCTAAGCAGATCCAAGAGCCCTAGGGGTGGTCGGCCTAACCCCTACCCCAGGGATGGTTAGCCCCAATGTGTCCAAGAGCCCTAGGAGTGGTTGACCTGACCCCTACCCCAGGGGTGGTTGGCCCCAGTATGCCCAAGGACCCTTGGGGGTGGTCGGCCTGACCCCAACCCCTAGGGTGGTCGGCCCACCCTATTCTTCATAGGGTGGTCGGCCTAAACCCCCAAGTACACTTCAGTGAGAAATACTCACTCTTGTTCAAACTGAGATCAACAGGTCTAGCACCTAGAAGGTCACAAACCTAGCACCCAGAAGATCAACATGTCCAGCACCCAAAAGGTCACATGCCTTGCACCCAAGCTTAGGTCGTCGAGCCTAGCACCTAAGTCACATATACCAACAGAGACTTAACATCTTCCCAGAGGTTTCTATCGTGCATTATCCACCACGATCTCATAATCATGGGGAGGTGGACATGTATCTCCACTACCTGATAATCGTGTACCAAACCACGATCCCAGTATTACTGGTCATGTAACAGCCCTTGGGTACTATAAATAAAGGACCCAGGGCTTCATTTCAAAGGATCACTTTTTCTGGAATTTTTGAGATCTAAAGAGCCTTTGAGGAGAAATTACGGGCAAGTTAGAAATGAGTGAATACTTTTGTTCATTAGTGTAATTGTCGAGTGATTTAATACTAAAAGACTAAGTGGATTAAGTTATTTACTGTTCATCAGAACAAGACTGAAGCACTATAAAATTTCTGTGTGTTTATTTAAGATAATCGTACTCTGTCGTTTATTCTATTTATTTCGTTCAAAAGGTGTCATATAGTGTACATACGACCATTGGCCAATTTCACAGGTCAACATTTTTGTGCTTTCATTGAGAGTACGAAATCAAGAAACATTATTTCATCATTTGTACGATGCCTCCAAAATCCAGTCAAACAAAGAAGACTGCTCCCAGAGATTCCACCACCCAGGATCTCATAGATCCCGTTAATGAACCTCAAGTGGAGGTTGGAGATAAAACTGATGTGGAAGATCCACAGAATGCTCACCAAGAGGAGATGGCGCAATTTCTGGCGGGGCAGGAGGCCTTTACTGCAGAAATTTCCCTTCAGAGGGCGACTATGGAATGAAAATGATGGGAGATAGATGAGCAGGTCTAGAGAATGATCTAGAGGGAGCAGGAAGCTGACCGGAGACACCAGGAGGCTGCTCTGGCCTTGGAAGTGACTACTTAGTTAGCCCGAGCTAACGCTGAAGCTGCTGCTCAGGCGGTGAGGGAGGCTCAGGCCAAAGCAACAGGAATGCGAGACAACAACAATAAAGAGTCCCAGGGGAGGAGTAGGACCCCAAGGACACTCTCAGAACCATTTTCCCAAAGATAGGATGAAGAGGCACAGTCCAAGATTGCCTCTTCCATGACTAAGAAAAATAACACTTCATCTCGGAGTAGGAGTATTACCAACCCGAAGGCCCCCTCCCAGGTAGACAAACAAAACAATGCAGGAGACGAGGGTCAAACATCTGAGAGGCCTGACAGGAATGGAAATGGCCGCTCAAAGTCTCAAAGTCATGTAGGAGAAGAGGCTCAAGGGTAGGGTCGCACCGACAAGGGCAAGGCCGACCTACCACCCCTACACCCTCAGTCTCGCAAGGGAAAGGAACCAATGAATAGCACCAATACTGTGTTCGATAGGCTAGGGAAAGATGCGCAACCTCAGGATTTGAAGGAGGTCATCAACAGGAGGACTAGCGCTCAGGAGGGGGTACCAGGGACATCTACCCCACCTCGAGCAGCGATCCCACCAGCAGTTCAGGCTCAAATAGATGCACTCGTTATGGTTGTTCAGGGTCTAACAAAGAAACCTTCAGATATCGAACTGGCTCATAGAAGTAGGAGTCCTTTCAGTACCAAGATCCAAGCTGCCCAACCACCACCAAAATACAAGACCCCAAAAGTTCCTACATACACTGGGAAGGAGGACCCAATACGACACACTAGGAAGTTCGAGGATCAGATGGAGTTACTCGGTGTGGAGCATGATTATAGGTGTAGGGCATTCCCTACCATTCTCTCTGACTCAACTCATGAATGATATTGGAAATTCAAACTTGGATCCATCACTTCCTGGGTGCAATTCAGGAAGGAATTCTGCAATGTCTTCAGTGTCGGGCGGATTCAACCAGTTTATGCCAATCAACTAGCTGACATCAAGCAAGGGAAAGATGAATCCCTGGAAGACTACATTCAAAGATTCATGAGAGAGGAAAACTGAGCGTCCACAGTAGGAGATGAAGGGAAGTTTGTTGCTATCTCAATAGGAATAATTTATCGCAGTCCCTTGTGGGACAGTATACACAGGAACCCTATTAACACCTTGCAGGAGTTCCTGGACCGAACCGACAAATACATGAAGTTGGATGATGCTATCATGAAGGAAGAAAAAGGCATAAACCATCTGACCACTATCAAGGCAGATAAAAATGGAACAAATCCTCAAGGTAGCAGTGGAGGCAACGGTAAGAAGATGAATACCTCAGGGGCCGAGCAGGGTGGAGAAAAGAAAGCTAAGTCAGCACCCACCAACAAACAAGTTAAGCATCAACCCTACTAGCTCAGTTTCACCAATTATACCATCCTGACTACATCAAGGGCTGAGATTTACTTGGCAACATACCAGGAGGTACCATACCGAAAGCCACCACCTTTGCGTTCATAAGGAAAGAAGGACAAGAATAAGTTTTGTCATTTCCATAATGATTATGGGCAAGACACAAACAAGTGAAAAGAGTTTCTTCTCTGATTAGGAAAACTCTCGAGGTACCGAGGCAAGACTGAAACCCCAAGCATGAATCTAGAATTCTGAAGGTAGAGGAGTCCACCACTAGAGTCGGCAGCTGTAGACTTCACACTGGATACCATATGTGGAGGGCCCCACATACTAGGAAACAGTAACAATGCTCATGAGCGATATGCAAGGACCCTCATACATGAGGTAGGGGAGTCTTCCCAATGTATGGCAGTCGAGGAGCGGTCTCCAAAAAATCCAAAGTATGAAAGTGAAACTCTCACTTTTACAGAGGATGACGCTAGGCACGTGAGGTACCCCACAATGACCCTCTAGTCCTTACCATTCAAATCACCAATTCCCAAGTGAAGAGATGCTTGGTGGATACGTTAAGCTCAGTAGATATCATCTACAAATCATCCCTCAAGAAGATGGCGCTCACGATCAAGGACTTGACACCATGTTCCCAAGTGATATATGGGTTCACGGGAGAATGCCTAGCACCAGCAGGAACTATTAGACTATTGGTCACAGTGGGGGATGCCCCCAGGCACGAGATTGTAATGACAAAGTTCTTGGTGGTAGATTGCTCATCGACTTACAATGTAGTGCTCGGGAGACCCCTCGTGATGGTGTTACATCCAGCAGTGTCTATCTGGCATCTATCTTTGAAGTTCCCCATAAGCGCAGGGCAAGGATGCGTAGAAGGGAACCAAAGGGAGACACGAGAATGCTATAATGTGTCAATGGTCAAGGCAAAGAAAGGACCATGCATAAACAACATGATAGTAACCTGTTGTGAAGAGAATGAAGGAATTGATGAGGTTGCCAACATGGAAGTTAACGTTGAAAGAAACACTCTAATGGAGCCGGGGGATCCTTTTAATGAAGATTTATTATTATAGCATGTTTCCCAAAGCGAGAGAAACAACATCGATCCTTGCTTTTGGGGATGACATCATGGGGGTAGGACTAGTCGAAGATCTTGGCGAAGTCCTACTAGATGAGGAGGACCCGACTAGAGTAATCAAAGTCGGGAAGGAGTTAAAGGTGGAAATTAAAGCACGGTTGGTGGAATTTTTGAAGAAAAACTAGGACGTCTTTGCCTAGTCACATAAGGACATGGTTGGAATTTCTCCATCCGTGATAAGTCATGTCCACAATATAGAGAAGAACTACCCACCAGTGCAACAAAAAAGGAAACTGCTTGACAAAGACCGATCTCAAGCCCTGAAGGAGGAGGTCAAGCAGCTCAAGGAAAACAGTTTTATAAGGGAGGCCTACTACCCTGATTGGGTATCAAACCCCGTGCTGGTCCCAAAGCCAAACGGGAAGTGGAGAACATGCATGGACTTCACAGATCTGAACAAGGCCTGCCCCAAAGATTGCTTCCCACTACCCAGAATATACCAACTGGTTGATGCAACGGCAGGACATGAAATACTCTCATTCATGGATGCGTATTCTAGGTATAATCAAATAAGTATGCACCCTCTCGACGAGGAACATACCAGCTTCCAGACAGACAAGGGATTGTACTGTTATAAGGTGATGTCATTCGGCTTGAAGAACGCATGAGCCACCTACCAGCGTTTAGTGAATGGCATGTTCTGAGACTTGATCGGAAAAAGTATGGAGGTATACGTTGATGACATGTTGGTCAAGTCTAAAGAAGCTAGAGGGCATGTTCAAGACTTGGAGGAATGCTTTGCAATACTTAGAAAGTATAGCATGAAGTTAAACCCTCTCAAGTGCTTGTTAGGAGTTGGTTTTGGTAAGTTTCTCGGATACATAGTCAATTCACGTGGAATCGAGGCTAACCCCAAGAACATCAAAGTAGTGATCAACATGAAGTCACCTACCACAATCAAAGAAGTGCAAAGCTTAACCGGGAGAGTAGCTGCCCTCAGTAGGTTCATATCAAAGTCTACAGACAAGTGTGTCCCTTTCTTTAACTTACTAAGGGCCAGCAAGAAGAACCAATGGACTGAGGAATGTGAGGAAGCCTTCCAAGCCCTGAAGGAGTAACTCACCCAACCTCTCGTCCTAGCGAAGCCAATATATGGTGAAGTACTATTCATCTATTTGGAAATCACTGAGCATGCAATCAATGCTACTTTGGTAAAGGAAGAGAAGGGGGTACAACACCCTATATACTATATCAGTAAAAGGCTAGTAGGTGCAGAGTCTAGGTATCCCGCTCTTGAAAAGCTAGCCTATTGTTTAGTAATCACCTCTCAAAAGTTGTGTCCATATTTCCAAGCTCACTCGATCTGAGTCTTGACCGATCAACTGCTGAGACAGGTTCTCCAGGAACCAGAGGCCTCAGGACGATTAATCAAGTGAGTAGTGGAACTAGGATACTTTGATATCACTTATCATTCGAGGATGGCGATAAAAGGACTAGCATTGGCAGACTTCATAGTCGAAGCCACCAACCTTGAAGGCCCTTCTTACCAATCAGAAAATGGAGATACCGAGAAGGAAGAAGATACTCCTGTATGGAAGCTATATGTTGATGGAGCGTCAACTCAGGCGCAGGAATCATACCGATCACTCCGAAGAATCATCGAATCCATTGCGCTCTCAGATTTGGATTCAACACTTCAAACAACGAGGCTGAGTACGAGGCATTATTAGCAGGATTACGCTTGTCTCTGGATGTACATGCACAGTCCCTGGAGATATTCAGTGATTCCCAGCTAGTGGTATACCAGGTACTGAGGGAGTATCAAGCCAAGAGACTTAGGATGGTGCAGTACCTAAACAAGGTGAGGGACTTGTTGACACAGTTCAAGAGATACTCGATTACACAAGTCCCGATGGAGCAGAATGCCAATGCTGATGCCTTAGCCAAACTTGCCAGTGCCAAAGATGCGGACACCCTGAATGTAGTTCCCATCAAATCCTTGGCGGAAAGAAGCATAGCCGAGCAAGAGGAAAATGTATTATTTTTTTAATTATCTGTGTAAAAGCCATTATGCTTCAATGAATGAATGAATTTAATTTCTTAAGTTTTACTTAATTCTTTAAATTTCTTTCAACAAGGGACTTGTCCTTTAGACCTATCAACCCCATCGGATCATGTTCGATTTTGGTCCTTGAGGGACCTATCGACCCATACGATCCAAAAGAGAGACAGGTCTTAGGACCTTGTCGCCAAAGTATGGATCATGTTTGATCTTGGTTCTTGAGGAGCCTATCAACCCATATGATCCAAAAGAGAGACATGTCCTAGGACCTTGTTGCCAAATTATGGATCATGTTCGATCTTGGTTCTTGAGGAGCCTATCGACCCATACGATCCAAACAAGAGACAGGTCCTAGGACCTTGTCTATAAATTTATTGATCACGTTCGATCCTGATTCTTGAGGAACCTATCGACCCATATGATCAACAAAAGAGACTGGTCCGAGGACCAGCCACCATTATTTGATCACGTTCGATCCTGGTTCTTTAGGAACCTATCAACCCATACGATCAAAAAATAAGAGACTGGTCCGAAGACCAGTCGCCATCATCGGATCATAATCGAATCTGGTCCTTGAGGGACCGATCAATAATTTGATCTAAGACTCGTTACAAGCTTGATTAGCCCATCTAGACCCGGTTGGTCTAACTTAGACACTTTTATCTACAATCATTATAACGAGTACACGAGAGATTACATAGATTGTGATCGACGCTTGCTACACAATCTGCATCTGTGTATAGGTATCATTACTACTGAGTATGAAACCATCACCCGACTGCCAATGAGGGAAAAGCATTTGCTGCTTGCATCATTGGGTGAAAATGATAGTACTATGTGTCTAAATGCTCGAAGCAAGGCATGGTCAAGTAGTAAATGATCAAGGCTTTTAAACCCATGATCACTTGGGGGGCATATAGTACATACCGATCGGGGTATACATGAGCAATGAGGGCATGACCTTAAGTACTAAGCAAGCTCAAGTTTTTCTAGGACATTTGTTCAACATATGTTTCGAAAATGCAAAAAAAAAAAAAATAATAAACAAACAAAAAACAAAAAAAGGCATTGGTAGGGAGACTCCTAGCCATGTCCCTTATAGGGTGGTCGACCAGTCCATCAACCCTATACGGTGGTCGGCCTATCACCCTTGGGGTGGTCGACCTGACTGTTTTGTTCATGGTACTTGGTGAAGTATCGTACTACTCACATTACCATTGTTGTTAGCATGAAAAACCTAAAGGAGTAAGGTTAGTATGGCACGTGAAATATGTGTTCAGAGTATACTAATACCTGAACCAATGAGGGTTGTGAGTTGATAAACTTCATAAGCACTGGAAATAAAAATTTCAATCAATACACTAGGTACTCATAACAAAAAAGCATAAAGGCATAAAATTTCATATGAAAAATTGTCAAGTACAAGGTGCCCCACCAATGGCATGGAAGGAAAGACAGAGTAAAAGACTAAAAGAAGACTAACTAGGGCAAGGAGTACCATCTGAAAGACCACCCTGGATCCCTGAAAATTTCCCAAGGGGAGGTACTCGGCCCATGAGGTGTACACTACTCGGCCCATGAAGCTCTAGGGTTGGTCGGCCCTAACCGTAATTCTAGGCCTGAAAATTGCCTAAGGAAAGGGAATGGAAGCCCTGGGGCACTCGCCCCATGAGGTGTACACTACTCAGCCCATAAATCTCTAGGGGTGCTCAGCCCAAACCATGTTCCTAGACCTGGAAATCGCACAAGGAGAGACCCTGAAGGTGCTCAGCCCAAACCTTGTTCCTAGACCTGGAAATTGCACAAGGAGAAGCCCTGAATGTGCTCGGCCCAAACCATGTTCCTAGACCTATAAATCGCACAAGGCAAAGCCCTGAAGGTACTTAGCCCTAACCCTGATCCTATGCCTGGAAATCGCAGGTGCTAGGGTTTGAAGTCCCAGAAATCGCTAATACTAATGATGTGGTCGGCATATGGTCTTACATCCCTGGAAATCGCCCATCCTAAGGTTTATAACCCTGGAAATCGCCCAGACTAAGGAATTTTACAACAAAAAAAATCTTGATTCAAGTAAGTCAATTATTTTGGATCAAAATACAACAAAACAAGAAGATTCAGACAAAAATTCCTCAAAGATTCAAAGTGTTTCTTCTAAATCTAAGCACATTTAAATTAAATGGCACTACAACAAATTTAACTAAATATTACAGTAAAATATTACACAATTTTAAAAGTGTTATTATTGATTAGCCAAATAAAAAACACGGAGAAAGAGAAAAAAAGCGCCAAATGATTTTTTTTTGTTAAAACATCCCGCCTTTAACTTTTTCCCCACTCTTAACTCACTTTTTCATTCTCTAAAATCATAAAACAAAAGAAAATGCTCTCCTGAAATGGGTTATCTCTCGCCTCACTCGGTCTCTCTTTCTCTCTATCCCTTTTCTCTGTCTCTCTCTCTGTCTCTCTGTCTCTATCTCTCGCATGTTCGACGGATGAATGGAAGGGTACAGGGGCTTCCATTTCTCAGCGATGGGATTCGGGCAAGGACTGTTTGCCTTCCCCTTGTGTTGTTTCTCAGTCACAATAACTCTTTTCCACGGTATATCTTTCTCTCTCTACTTCCAATTGCAGAGACGATGTGTGGGATTTGAGCATGCGATGGGCTCCTGAGGTTAGTAGAGATCTTGTGATGATTCTTTGTTCTTAATCTTATTGTGGTAATAATTTTTTTTTGTCAAGTTCTCTGAAATAATTTTCTCTACTCTCTGGGACTAATAATGTAGAGAGCTAGAAGAAACCGTAGCGAGAGGTTGAAGATGATCATCCCTGTTCGTTGTTTCACTTGCGGCAAGGTATTTCTCTCTTCTATTCTATAGCCCCTTCGAACTAATCTCACTTTCTTCTTTACCATAGTTTTGATAGGGTTTATGTTCTTTTTGCATATTCTGTTTGGGTTCCAATACTTAAGATGGTCGTATTCTTTTTGCTTGTCGAAATGCTCTGTTAAACCGTGGTTGATCAAACCTGAATTATTTGTGGGAAGATTTTTCATAGCATATGGTTAATCTATTTTGGTTTATTGAAATGATTCGTGTAGGTTATTGGGAACAAATGGGACACTTACCTTGATCTTCTTCAGGCAGATTATTCTGAAGGGTGAGTAGAGTTCGAATTTAATAGTTTGATGGGCTTTCTTGTGTTCTTATACGGTAGTTTAGGTCTTTAATTTCCCTAATGCAACATGTCTCTTAATGTAATATGTCATGATTTTTAGGCTAGTCCATCTGGCCTTGGGAAGTTGGCATTTGTTGTGATGGCGAACAAGGTAGGTGTTGATGGTGGAAACAGTCGAGTTGTAAGTTCTTTTATCCTATTTGTATTTCTACCACAATCTGTTGCTGCTATGTTTTCTTGTTTAGAACAAAAAAAAAATGGTGATTTTGTTTTTCTAGAATGTGCCCGTGCAGTTGTTTCTTATGGTGTATCGAATTAGTTTTAATCTTCCTTCGCTAGGTATTCCCCTCCAATCTGGTTTGTATTTATATATATGTACATATATGTTTATTGTATCTTTATTTGCTAAAAGTGATGTGGTGAGGCTTAAAATTTTGGTGTTTAGTGTAATCATCTTGAAAATTATATTGGCAGCTAGCTTATTAAGTTTTTGTTCAGTTGTTTCCATTTCATAAGATTTCATGCATACATATATAAGTTTTATTTTTTAGTATTGGACAGTCCATAATTTTTTCTATAACGTGCTTTGTTTTTGGGTTTTGTCTATAACTTGCTTTGTTTTTGGGTATGTTTCATTTGTTTTCCTTGAAACTCTTTGATTAATTTTGCTGAAAGAAATATTTTTGGGTGATATTTCTACTAAAGACCATAAGAATGCCAACTCGTGGTGTGAACAGAATTGAACTATCCTTGAAGTAACTATAAGTATGCATGATTTAGAAATAGTTTTAAACGTGTTTTTGTGTCCGTATTTTGAGATTTCCTTGTCATTTTTTTATGTGCTAATGCCTTCCATCTTTTATGTTTAATAACAAGTTTTTTATGTGTTTTCTAGTTTGGGTATTTTTTTTTTCTATTTCTTTTTTTATTTCCTCAGGATACTACAAAATTTAGTAGTCATGACTTGAGAGTTTATCATGATATAGGGCTCTTCATTTGACATTTTCTTTGTTGTTGTGGTCATATATATTTATGCTTTGATATATATTTTTGCTAGTAATTCTTTATGCTTTGATATAATTACTATATCCACTTGCAACTTTATGCTTTGATACTTCATTATAGGTCTGCAAAAATTATAGTATAGCATTCATTCATTGGCTAGTGACAGTAGATGCCATGGTGTAACGACCTAAATTTGCTAATAAGGCTTGGAGCCTTGATTAGTGTGCCTGGAGGGCAATAATTGTTATATTGCATTAATTTATGTGAATTTAATGAATATGTGATTAGTATGCATGTTTAGGTGAAATAAATATGCATGTGGACCCCGTTTGTATGATAGGGGTAAATTGGTGATTTTAGCCCGCTGTGGGCATCTATGTGATAATTGTATTATGTGATTTGGACCACGTGAGGGTGGTGTCATTATTGTGATGCACGTGCCGAGACGGTCCTAGAGAGCTAGTTAACTCAAATGTCACAACATGATTTTTATACCCGGCTCGGTGGGAGCCTAGGGGTATTTTGGGGATTTTGTAATTGGGTTCTTGTGAGTCATTGGTAATTGGCAATATAGTAATTTGTGTTACTGTTAGTAACCTTTGAGAGTAACAAGTTTGGTTGAAAGAAGTGGTAGAATTGCAAGAAAGTAGGAATGACAAAAAGGCCCTTGAGGTTTAGCTAGAAAGGGAAATTTAAGGAAGGGTAAAATAGTCATTTAGCAAGGGGTTTAGACAAATTGCAGCTGGGTTATATGGGGTACTCGGTTTGGGCTGGTTATATTTTGGTTTTGTTAAAGAATAGAGAGAAGAAAAGCTAGAGGAAAAGCTAGGGCAAGAAGAAGAAGAAGAGGAGTTGAAGGAGCTGAAATTTGGAGACTTAGGAGATGAATCAAGGAAGCTTAGGGTTGGATTCTTCATTCAAGGTAAGGATTCTATGTAAATTTAAGGCTTGTTTCTATTTTGGTTCAAGAAATTGAAGCATGATTTAAGTTTGAGCTATGGGTTTAAATTTTTTGAAGTTGAAATCAAAGGTGTGGATTTTTGGGTGTGATTGTGTTTTTGATCTTGATGATAGTGTCTATAGGTTGTTAGATGGTTCATTTGAGGTTTCAATTTGGTTTTGGGGTTGAGATATGTGTTTGGGCTGGTTTAGAGGTGTTTTGGATGAGGGAATTGAAGGAGAAAAACCCAGAAATTCTGAGTTCGCGATGGAGCGCCGCGGCCCTGTTCTTGGGCACCGCGGCGCAAGGATGTTTCCAGTCAGGGTAGGCTCTCTGACTTGCTGGGCGCCGCGGCCCTCTTGGGTAGCGCCGCGGCGCTAGGCCATTTTCAGGACTTGAAAATTTGCATTTTTAAGCTTTTGCTCCGGGGGTTCGGGGGATGGTTCCAATGTTTTGTATTTAGGAATTAGAGGTCCCGAGAGTGCGGGATTGGTCCCGGGAAGTGGTTTTGGGTTGGTTAGTATTAAAAGGTGTTTTATGTGTGTTGTGACTAGGATTTCGAAGAGGCTCGTGCTAGAGGACCGTGCTTGTGGCCTTGGTGCATCGGAAAGCTCGGGATACAGGTAAGAAAACTGTAGCACCCGAGAATAGGGCATGGGCCCATAGTGTTATTACAGGGCATGGCCCTAGATTGTATTATGTGCTAATGCATAACCTTAAATAAATTATTATATGTTTGAATGATTAGTTCGAAATGTATTATATGTGTGATTACAGTGCAATGAACGGCTAAGGCCGAGAGCGGCAAGGCCGAGAACGGCAATGGAGCCGAGAACGGCGAAAGGCCGAGAACGGCAGCGAGGCCGGAAGTAACACTTAGCATATGGGATGCTTACAGTCAGGGTAGGACCCAATGGATACATGAGATATCCTTACGGTGAGAACCGAGACCCCAGGCTTTGGTAAGGCTTCTGGGGCGGCATGGCCGTGTTTGCTTAGTCTGATGGATGACCTGTTTATCTGTGGACTGTCTGATATGTTAACTGTATAATTGGCATATGTTATGAAGTATGAGTTTTCTTGCTGGGCTTCGGCTCACGGGTGCTCTGTGTTGCAGGTAAGGGCAAAGATTGAGTCAACCAGCCATGAGTACGGAGAGTGTGAAGCGACGTGTACATGTTTGGCCTGCCCGACTGCTTTAGTTGGGGGTTTATTTGAGAAATGGCTGTAATAATCTGTGATTTTACTAATTAATCAACTGTAAACTTATTTTAAGTTGCAAATAGTTTTCAAATCTTATTTTGGGATCCCAAACGTTAAATACTGGAAGTTTTCAATGAAACAACGCATTTTTTTTTAAAGATTACAGCCTTAACTTTTGCTTAGTCACACTTTTGTTTTAAAAAACCTCGGTTAGCGAGTTCATTGCACAAAGTTTCTTTTAAAACTCACTTAGTAACGACTCTAAGGTAGTAGGGCGTTACACATGGGATCTCAACTTGTCATCATATTATAATCTGTATTACATGATGAAGTTGATACAAAATTTCTCTGTTCAAACTGTCTGGTAATTGTTTTCCTTTGAGTTTTTTTATTTTTTTGGTGCAATTACCATGCCATGAAGGTAGCTAGAATTGATATCTCTTCCTATTGTGCTCCCTTTATTTCATCCCATAAATAGACAGTAGGAAAGTTACTCCAATTTTTACCAACAAAAGAAATAAAACAAAATCACAAATAGACTTCTGGTCATAATATCTTTTTTTTATCATCAATATCTAGTCAAAGGAAATAACTACAACTGTTCTTATACATATCATGCTTTTATTTAAGGAAACTTTACTTGGGTTTATTTTTTTTAACATCACGTGTTTTTTGTATTTATTAGTGATATCCCTTCTTGTTTTATGGTTTTTAAGTATAATATTCAGCATTATGTTTTTCCTTATATATTTCTTGTGATTGAGAATTGATTTTTTCTGTTAAGTTATATAATTTGGGGATTTTATTTATGTTTTAGGATTTAGGTTTATGGTTCTGCTTTGTGGTAATGCTTTGTAAATCATTTGCTTTGAGCCTTAGTTATGTATTAGTGTTAGTATTTTGTTTGTTTGTTTCTTTAACTTTTTGTTTTGATTTTTTGATTTATTCAGATTTTTCATTCAAAGCTCCATTTTCCCTTTCCTCTGTTTTTTCATTTCCTTCTATTTTTTTTTCTTTCGATTGTTTTTTATTTTTTTTTATTTAACATCTTTGGTGCATTTTGCTACTGGTTTAATGGCATAGAATATGTATTTTGCTATTGGCTTTGGTGTATTTTGTTACTAGTTTGTGTCGTTTTTTTACAGCTACTGTTGCTCTATTTTGCTGCTACTGTTGGTCTATTTTTTTAAATTTGGTAATTTAATCATGCCACAATTACATAGGTTCAATTACTTTAACAATTTCCTTGTTTCCTAGTAGTGGATACAATGGAATAATACCAAATTCTGATTATATTACTAAGTTATTGGGAATTCAGTAGGAATATGCTTGCTCTTATTATAAACTCTAGTTAAGATTAAGTTGCATTGATTTGTATTTCCTTGTTTTAATATCAGTAAAGGACATATATGTAACACCCCCAATTTACTAATAAGGTTTAGGACCTTGATTAGCGTGCCTGGAGGGCAATAAATGAATTAACATGATAATATATGAATTTAAATGAATATGTGATTAGAATGCATGTTTAGGTGGAATAAATATGCATGTGGGCCCCGTTTTTTTGCTAGGGGTAAATTGGTAATTTTAGCCCGTTGAGGGCATAAATGTAATAAATGCATGATATGATTAATACCATGTGTGAGTGGTGATAATATTGTGATGCACATGCCAAGACGGTCCTAGGGAGCTAATTAGTTTAAAAGTCACAACAGGATAAAATGCCCGGCTCGGGAGGTGCCTAGGGGTATTTTGGGAATTTTATACTTTGAGTTTGTGAGTTAATGGTTAATGGTAATTGAGTAACTTGGGTGACCATTGGTAACTATTGAGAGTAACAATTTTAGATGAGAAAATGGTAGATTTGTAAGAAAGGTGAAATGTCAAAAATGCCTTGAGGTCTAGTTAGGAAAGGAATTACTTGGATGGGTAAAATAGTCTTTTGGCAGGGGTTTAGATAGCTTTAGCTGAGGGAAAAGATGACTCACGTTCTTACACTTATTCATATTTTGCTCTTGCTGAAATTGGAAGAGAAACTAGAAGGAAAAGGAAAACTAAGGGCAAGAAGAAGAAAAGAGGGGAGTTGAAATTGGGAACTTAGGAGGAGAATCAAGAGGCTTGAGGCTCCTAAAATCAAGTATAGGCTAAGACTTGTTCAGAGGTAAGAGTTTATCCCCTGTTTTGCTAAGTTTCAAGTTTGATTTTAGAGAGTAAGCATGAAATTGAAAGAGAGTTGTGGCTGGTTTTGTATGGGAATTCAGCTTGGTAATCAAGAGGAATTGACTTAAAGCTGGGAATTGGAGGGAGTTCAGAGTTGAATTATTGATTGAGGTAAGGGTTCTAAGCATCTTTGAATTTTCGTTTCTGGTGTGGTTTAAGAATATTGAGGCATGGTTTACAATTTTCAAGCCTTGGTTTAAGTTTTAAAAGCTATGGTTTAAGTTTCTGAAATCTGAAACCAAAGTGTGGATTATGGGTGTGATTGTGTGTTTGGCCTTGTTGTTAGTGTTTATAGGTTGTTAAATGGTTTATTTGGGGTTTTAAATTGATTTTGGGGTTTAGGTTTGTGTTTGGGTTGGATTGGAGGTGTTTTGGCTCGGGGAAAACCCAAAATTCTGGGTTCGCGAAAGGGCGCCGCGACCCTGTTCTTTGGTGCCGCAGCGCAAGGCTGCATCAGGAGCTGGGGGACTTTCTGGGCGCCGTGGCCCTTAAAGGGTAGTGCCGTGGTGCTAGGCTAGGCCCTAGACTGAATTACTTGTTAGGGTGTAGCCTTGATTGAACTGTTATATGCTTGAATGTTGTTTGAGTTATGCTATATGTGATTATATTTGAATGAACGGCAAGGAGTTGGAAACGGCAAGAAGCCGAGAACGGCGAAGGCCGAGAATGGCGAAGGCCGAAAATGGCAGTGAGGCCGAGAGTAACATTTGGCACGCGGAGTGCATATCACTAGGGTGAGACCCCAATGGATACATGGGATATCCTTACAGTGAGGACCGAGATCCCAGACTTTGGTAATGCTTCTGGGACGGCATGGCCGTATATGTTTAGTCTGATGGATTATCTATTCATCTGTGGATTATCTTATATAATGGTTATATAATATGCATATGTTATGTGCTGTGAGAGTTTTCTTGCTAGGCTTCGACTCACGGGTGCTCTGTGTTGCAGGTAAAGGCAAAGAAAAAGTCAACCAGCCATGAGTACGGAGAGCGTGAAGCGACGCGTACATGTTTGGCCTGCCCGACTGCTTTGTTTGGGGCATTTTGAGAAGTGGTTGTATTAAATTGTGATTTTGATAGTTAATTATCTGTAAACCTATTTTGAGTTGTAAATATTTTTTTAAAACCTTATTTTGGGATCCCAAATGTAAGACGCTTGAAATTTTCAATGAAATAGAGTATTTTCAAAGATTACAGCCTTGACTTTTGTTTAAACACACTTTTGTTCTAAAAACCTCGTTTAGCGAGTTAATTGCACATTTTAAACTCACTTAGTAATGACTCTCTGGTAGTAGGGCGTTACAACTTGGTATCAGAGAGAGCCAAGGTTTATTGGTTCCTGGAGATTGACCGAACATGTACGCTCGCAGTCATTAAAAAGCTCGACTCAGGGTTGATTGGTATGGTTGATTATTATGCTTGAATATGTGTATGAATGCCCTGTTTGCCTTCTTAGTTTATAAAGAGCATGATGAATGAGTTAACATATGTGTGATGCCAGGGCAAGGCCCGTTGTGTGTTATATGATATCCGTATGTTTTCTCGATTGTTGATTTTGGTTGGCTATTGGGAATGGGAGGTGGCAGTGGACTTTGTTATCATGCCTGATGAGCGGCATCATTGATTGCAGGCATATAGTTCTGATGCCTCGGCAATCATCTAGACTCCGCGGCAGCAGAGCCGAGGATAACAGCCAGGTTCAGGGCCCTCCACCTGCCCCACAGAACTGGAAACAGATATTAGCTGAAATGAAGGCAGTAGGCCCCTCCACAGGTCACAGGGTTGCCAATTCAACAGGGTGCAGCGCCAGTGCCGATTCAGCCTGTGGTTGAGAACAGGTGGGAACCTCTGTATGAAAGATTCAGAAAGCAGCAACCTCCCACCTTTGAGGGTGGATCAGACCCACTGCGGGCTGAGCAGTGGATGAATATGATTTCCTTAATCTTAGATTTCATGAGGGTTGAAGGAAATGAAATGGTAACCTTTGCTAGCTACATGCTTAGAGAGGATGCCCGCATCTAGTGGGATGTAGTAAGTCAGCGGAGGAATATTACAGTTATGACTTGGGAAGAATTTAAGAGTATCTTTAATGAGAAATACTACAGTGTAGCAGTTCGAGCTGTGAAGGTTGAAGAGTTTATTAACCTGACTCAGAACAGGTTATCAGTTACTGAGTATGCCCTGAGATTTGATAGAATGGCAAAGTTTGCGCCAGATTTAGTGCCGACGGATGCGGCGAGGAGAGATAGATTCATACGGGGGTTGAATGTGATGATCGCCCGTGATGTGAGTACTACTTTAAATCCAGAGACTACTACCTAGGCTCAAGCAGTGGATAAGGCCTTTACTGCAGAGAGGACCGAGGACCAGATATTGAGAGACAGCACTGTTAGGCGCGATGCTAGAGGAAAGTGCCTCCTTTTATTGGGTCTAGTCAGGGTAGTGGCCCCAGTGAGCAGAAAAGAAGAGTTCCAGATTCATTTGTTTCTCCTAGTTCTGACAGGAGGGTACGCGCTTCTATTGGTGGCTGTCAGGGCGAAAGTGACAACTGGAGGAGTTTTCCAGTGTGTCCTCGATGCAGACGATGACATCAGGACGAGTGCCGGATTAGGGCATGTTTTATTTGTGGGAGTGCCAACCATTTGAAGAAAGACTGCCCACAAGCTAGGAAAGAGGAGCCAAAGCAGGGAGACAGTCTCGCTCCTGCCAGGGTATTCGCTTTGACTCAGACTGAGGCGGAGGCTAGTCCCTCAGTTGTGACAGGTCAGATCTCTAGCGCTAGTTCTTTGTATACTGCATTGATTGATTCAGGGGCTACCCATTCATTTGTATCTGCTAGAGTGGTAGACCAGCTTTGTAGACCTAGTATTGTGTATGCTAGGGGTTTCCAGACTTTGTTACCGACAGGAGAATTGGTAGTCTCTAGGAGATGGATTAGAGCGTTACCAGTAGAGATAGATGGTAGGGAATTATTTGTTGATCTGGTTGAACTAGAAATGGATGATTTTGATATGATATTAGGGATGGATTGGTTAACGAGGTATGGAGCAACGATTGATTGCAAGCGACGAATGGTGACTTTTGAACTAGAAGGCGATGTACCTTTTATATTTGTGGGGACAGTGAATGGACCACGAGTGCCCATGATCTCAGCACTGAAGGCTAGAGACCTGATGCAGGAAGGTTGCATAGGATTCCTAGCAAGTGTTGTAGATACCTATAGAGTGGTAACAGTGGGACCGAATGAAACCAGATTGGTCTGTGAGTTCTCAGACCTATTTCTAGCAGATCTGCCAAGATTGCCGCCACACGGGAGATCGAGTTCGTCATAGAGTTGGCACCAGGAGTGGAGCCAGTATCCAGAGCGCCCTACAGAATGGCTCCAGCAGAGTTAAAGGAGTTGAAGATTCAGTTACAGGAGCTACTGAATTTGGGGTTCATCAGACCGAGTTTCTCGCCATGGGGTTCTCCAGCGTTATTTGTTAAGAAGAAGGATGGATTGCTTAGGATGTGCATTGACTACAGGGAGTTGAACAAGTTGACTATTAAGAATAAGTATCCACTTCCAAGGATCGATGATTTATTTGATCAGTTACAGGGGAGTACGGTGTTTTCAAAGATTGATCTCCAGTCAGGTTATCATTAGTTGAGGATTAAAGAGGAGGACATACAAAAGATTTCTTTTCGAACAAGGTATGGACACTATGAATTTCTGGTTATGTCCTTTGGATTAACCAATGACCCAGCAGCTTTTATGGATATGATGAATAGAATTTTCAAAGATTATTTGGATAAGTTTGTGATTGTATTTATCGATGATATACTAGTGTACTCCCAGTCAAAGACAGAGCATGGGCATCATTTGTGCCTGGTATTGCAGCGATTGAGAGAGCATACGTTATATGCTAAGTTCAGCAAGTGCGAGTTCTGGTTACTGCAAGTTACATTTCTGGGCCATATTGTCAATAAGGAGGGGATATTGGTTAACCCAAGTAAGATAGAGGCAGTGAGAGATTGGCCTAGACCGAGCAGTGTCCCTGAGGTCAGAAGTTTTCTTGGGTTGGCAGGATACTACCGGCGATTTGTAGAGGGGTTCTCCTGTAATGACCCACTAATCTAGACTCTTGGACCATTATCGAACTATACATACAAATTCTTACTAAAACATACATTTGCGAAAATACCATAATTTATTATAAACTTGTAGAAACAAAGGTTACTTTCATAAAAATAAGTAGGATATGGGTACCCATTGTCTTTAAAACAAAAATAACTTAAAGTGAAAAGAGTTACATAGAAAATGCAGAAAATACATGTAAAACCATAAAAAGTAAAACAAGACTACATCCTCGAATCGAATAATGCTTGGCCCCTTGACTCCATTCACCATCGATACACATCCTCTAAGCGTCACGAATCTTACCGCCTCTAAAGCTATTTTCCTGCACATAAAACAAAAAGGAATGAGCCTAATGCCCAGCAAGGAAAATCTAACACATAGTCATATACAAAAATTTCATAACAAACGTAAAGACATATCATAACACTTAATACATACACTTATTATAATGGCCATTATTACTTGGGGTCCCATAGACTAAACAAGCTTATGCCCATGAGATTAGTGGGGTCCCACTAGCTAAGTGGGCATATGCCCATAACCTTTTTGGGGTCTTGTTAGTCAAATAGGGCATAAGCCCAAGCCTACAAACATACACATTCATAACATATTCATAGCATGTTTCATAACATAACACATAAAATAACATAAACATAAACATATAGATTCTAGCCTATTTTCCTTACCAAAGTTACCGGGATGTGTGGACTGAGTTGGGACTTTTTGGAACACTCCTAAAACCATAAGAAAGAGTGAGTCTAAAGAATAAAGGAGATGAAATGAAAGGGATGGAAAGACTAAACCATTTGAGAAACATGCTTACCGAAACTTATGTGCTCAAGAACTTAGATTCCCTAACCAAAATGAAGATTAAGGTTAGAGATTGAGTAGAAGACTATGAGAAAGAAAATAACATAATACAGAAATGAACTAGAGTTTTGGTTACCTCAAAGACTTGAAAGACCAATCTACTCCTCAACCGAAATACTATAGAACCTCACTTCCCAAAGTGTTTGATAAGCTTATGATGTTTAAGCTTATGATTTTCCCAAACCAGGTGTTTACACTCTCACACTCACTTAACACTAGCAGCTTCTGAACTTAGAGCAAAAGGTGAATAATGGCTGGGTACTAGGTCCTATTTATAGAGTTTGGGAATGAAAGTATCTTGATTTTACTTGAATAAAAATAATGGCTTTTTAGGTGAAAATCATTTGAATAATCGTTCAGCAGAGGCTGAAGACTCGTACAAAAGATGCTGGACTTTTGAAGAAGTTTGAATGGCTGAAAGGAAAAGAATTCAAAAGAGTTTGAATTTATGCTGGAGGAGGCGATATATCGCCCCCTCTAGGCGATATATCGCCTGGGCCAGTATGCCCGAGGCGACCGTGCATCGTCTCGTGTTTTCCGTATCTACGTGCTGCGATATATCGCCCCCTATAGCTGCGATATATCGGCACATGCTGAATAATTAAACACGAAATTACACATTTTTAGCTAAGTTTGAATGGAGTAAACAGCCTTGACTAAGCCTTCAACGTATTCAAAGCTGCTGACTGACCCTATAACATTCAAACTATACCCTTATTTAATTTAATCCTCAAAAATACTTAATCCTTAATTACCCATTCATAACATGTGCTTAAAATCCTATTGGTTGATATCTAAACCTTATAGTATAATAAATATAATCCTTAATTATCAGTCATATAATCAAACCTTAGGTTATACTTAATATTCTTAAACTATAGGTTAAAATTAGAAAATCTATAAGTACTACTATGAGTGTCCAAATAATTCCCGGTCCGAACCAAAAATCCATAGTAACAAAGATAATACTAAACATACTATAATACTACTAAACAATTAGCTAAGTAAAGTTCTTGGACTCTACATCTCCAGAATTTCTACTCCATTGACAGAGTTGACAAGAAAGAAGACCAAGTATGTGTGGACAGATTAATGTGAGAACAGCTTCAAGGAATTGAAGCGTCGATTGATTACTGCACCAGTGTTGAGCCTGCCGACAGACAATGAAAAGTTCGTGGTTTACTGTGACGCTTCCAGACAGAGTTTGGGATGTGTGTTGATGCAAGCTGGGAAAGTAATAGCTTATGCATCAAGGCAATAAAAGGAGTACGAGCAGAGATATCCCACACATGATCTGGAGTTGGCTGCAGTGGTATTCGCACTTAAGGTTTGGAGACATTACCTGTATGGTGAAAGGTGCGAAATATACACTGATCACAAGAGTTTAAAGTATTTCTTTACTCAGAAAGATTTAAGCATGTGCCAAAGGCGATGGCTAGAATTGGTAAAGGATTATGATTGTGATATCCTATACCATCCTGGGAAAGCTAATGTAGTGGCTGATGCATTGAGCCAGAAGGGCCCAGGACAGTTGTTTTGTTCGAGGCAGGTATCAGACAGATTAGTTGAGGAGATGACTCGAGCAGGTATAGAGTTAGTGGTTGGTAGGTTAGCCAACATTACTCTTCAGTCAACGCTACTTGAGAGGATTAAGGAAGCATAGGGAAAGGATCCTCATTTAGTTGAACGCAGAGAGAATGTCCTAGCTGGAATGACTAAGGACTTCTCTATCTCAAAGATGGGCTTATTGAAGTACAAGGGACGGATTTGTGTTCCGGTTGATCCAGATATTCGGCGAGAGATTTTGGATGAGTCTCATACCACTCCTCACTCTTTACACCCAGGTACTATAAAGATGTACCGAGATTTGAGAGTTTTGTATTGGTGGACAGGCATGAAGAGAGATGTGGTGGACTGTGTGGCTAGGTGCTTAACCTGTTAGCAGATTAAGGCTGAACATCAGAGGCCGGCAGGGTTATTGCAGCCTCTAGGGATTCCCGAGTGGAAATGGGAGGATATTACCATGGACTTTGTGGTTGGATTTCGGAAGACCATGGGTCAGCATGACTCAGTGTGGGTGATTGTGGACAGGTATAATAAGTCCGCCCACTTTCTACCTGTGAGAACAACTTATACTGTGGAGTAGTATGCTGAGCTATATGTGAAGGAAATTGTTCGACTTCATGGGGGCTCCGAGGTTGATAGTATTCGACAGGGACCCCACCTTCACCTCCAAGTTCTGGGAGGGCGTGCAGAAGGAAATGGGCACACAGTTACGGTTTAGTACCGCTTATCATCCTCAGACAGATGTTACGAGCCTGTGTGTTGGATTTTGGGGGATGTTGGAGTAAGTATCTCCCTTTGATTGAGTTCTCGTACAACAATAGTTATCAGGCGACTATCGGAGTAGCTCCGTATGAGATGCTATATGGGAGAAAGTGCAGATCACCGATACACTGGGATGAGACAGGTGAGAGAAGATATCTAGGTCCAGAGATGGTTCAGAGGACCAATGAGGCAATTGAAAAGATTAGAGCTCGTATGCTCGCCTCCTAGGGTCGCCAGAAGAGTTATTCAGACCTGAGACGCAGGAGCGTGGAATTTCGAGTCGGTGATCATGTGTTCCTTAAAGTTTCGCCTCTGAGAGGAGTGAAACGATTCGGTGCTCGGGGCAAGCTGAGTCACAGGTTTTTTGGCCCCTTCGAGGTTCTAGAACGAGTTGGAGAGGTAGCTTATAGATTAGCGATGCCTCCAGCTCTATCAGGGGTGCATGATGTGTTTCATGTATCCATGCTCCAGAAATATGTATCAGATACTACTCACGTATTGAGCTACGAGAATTTGGAGCTGGATCAGGATTTATCATACGAAGAGAAGCCCGTTCAGATCCTTGACAGAAAGGACAAAGTCTTGTGGAGCAAGACCCTCGCCTTGGTTAAAGTGATGTGGAGAAACAGCAAGGTTGAAGAGGCGACGTGGGAACTTGAATCAGATATGCGGGAGCGGTATCCCGAGTTGTTCAGGTAATTTCGAGGATGAAATTTCTGTAAGGAGGGGATAATTTAACACCCCCAATTTGCTAATAAGGTTTAGGACCTTGATTAGCGTGCCTGGAGGGCAATAAATGAATTAACATGATAATATATGAATTTAAATGAATATGTGATTAATGCATGTGTTAGGTGGAATAAATATGCATGTGGGCCCCGTTTGTTTGCTAGGGGTAAATTGGTAATTTTAGCCCATTGATGGCGTAAATGTAATAAATGCATGATATGATTAATACCACGTGTGAGTGGTGATAATATTGTGATGCACGTGCCGAGACGGTCCTAGGGAGCTAATTAGTTTAAAAGTCACAACAGGATTAAATACCCGGCTCGGGAGGAGCCTAGGGGTATTTTGGGAATTTTATACTTTGAGTTTGTGAGTTAATGGTTAATGGTAATTGAATAACTTGGGTGACCATTGGTTACTATTGAGAGTAACAATTTTAGATGAGAAAATGGTAATTTGTAAGAAAGGTGAAATGTCAAAAATGCCTTGAGGTCTAGTTAGGAAAGGAATTACTTGGATGGGTAAAATAGTCTTTTGGCAGGGGTTTAGATAGCTTTAGCTGAGGGAAAAGATGACTCACATTCTTACACTTATTCATATTTTGCTCTTGCTGAAATTGGAAGAGAAGCTAGAAGGAAAAGGAAAACGAAGGGCAAGAAGAAGAAATGAGGGGAGCTGAAATTGGGAACTTCGAAGGAGAATCAAGAGGCTTGAGGCAGCTAAAATCAAGTATAGGCTAAGGCTTTTTCAGAGGTAAGAGTTTATCCCCTGTTTTGCTAAGTTTCAAGTTTGATTTTTAGAGAGTAAGCATGAAATTGAAAGAGAGTTGTGGCTGGTTTTGTATGGGAATTCAGCTTGGTAATCAAGAGGAATTGACTTAAAGTTGGGAATTGGAGGGAGTTCAGAGTTGAATTATTGATTGAGGTAAGGGTTCTAAGCATCTTTGAATTTTCGTTTCTGGTGTGCTTTAAGAATATTGAGGCATGGTTTACAATTTTCAAGCCTTGGTTTAAGTTTTAAAAGCTATGGTTTAAGTTTCTGAAATCTGAAACCAAAGTGTGGATTATGGGTGTGATTGCGTGTCTGACCTTGTTGTTAGTGTTTATGGGTTGTTAAATGGTTCATTTGGGGTTTTAAATTGATTTTGGGGTTTAGGTTTGTGTTTGGGTTGGATTGGAGGTGTTTTGGCTCGGGGAAAACCCAAAATTCTGGGTTCGCGAAAGGGCGTCGCGGCCCTGTTCTTTGGCGCCGCGGCGCAAGGCTGCATCAGGAGCTGGGGGACTTTCTAGGCGCCGCAGCCCTTAAAGGGTAGTGCCGCGGTGCTAGGCTATTTTCTAGGCAGTGAAATTTTGCAATTTTGGGCATTTGCTCCGGGGGCTCGGGGGATGTTCCCGTTGTATTGTTTTGGGAAATTGGAGGTCCCGAGAGTGTGGGATTGGTCCCAGGAAGTGGTTTTTGGATTGGTTGGTATTAAAGGGTGTTTTATATGTGTTGTGACTAGGTTTTCGGAGAGGCTCGGTATAGAGGACCGTGCTCGTGACTTTGGTGCATTAAGAAGCTCGGGATACAGGTAAGAAAACTGCAGTACCCATAGAGCATGGCATGGGCCCATAATGTTGTTGTAGGGCGCAACCCTAGATTGAATTACTTGTTAGGGTGTAGCCTTGATTGAACTGTTATATGCTTGAATGTTGTTTGAGTTATGCTATATGTGATTATAGTTGAATGAACGGCAAGGAGTCGGAAACGGCAAGAAGCCGAGAACGGTGAAGGCCGAGAACGGCGAAGGCCGAAAACGGCTGTGGGGCCGAGAGTAACATTTGGCACGCGGAGTGTATATCACTAGGGTGAGACCCCAATGGATACATGGGATATCCTTACGGTGAGGACCGAGATCCCAGACTTTGGTAATGCTTCTGGGACGGCATGGCCGTATATGTTTAGTTTGATGGATTATCTGTTCATCTGTGGATTGTCTGATATAATGGTTATATAACATGCATATGTTATGTGCTGTGAGAGTTTTCTTGCTGGGCTTCGGCTCACGGGTACTCTGTGTTGCAGGTAAAGGCAAAGAAAAAGTCAACCAGCCATGAGTACGGAGAGTGTGAAGCGGTGCGTACATGTTTGGCCTGCTCGACTGCTTTGGTTGGGGCATTTTGAGAAGCTGCTGTATTAAACTGTGATTTTGATAGTTAATTATCTGTAAACCTATTTTGAGTTGTAAATATTTTTTTTAAACCTTATTTTGGGATCCCAAATGTAAGACGCTTGAAATTTTCAATGAAATAGAGTATTTTCAAAGATTACAGCCTTGACTTTTGTTTAAACACACTTTTGTTCTAAAAACCTCGTTTAGCGAGTTAATTGCACATTTTAAACTCACTTAGTAACGACTCTAAGGTAGTAGGGCATTACAATATCGCTGTTTTTTTTTATTATTTGAAAAAAAAACTTTGCTTGATTATGTTTGTAATGTATCAAGCCTTTGCCTCACTTTATGAAGAAAGTTATGAAACACTTTATGTCTTCAATGCTCCCTAGTATTTGAAAAACTAATGTCTTAATGGCAGCAAGTTGTTTGACAAGTTTGATTTTATTTGCACTGTATTCTCTTTTCTTATTTATAGCTTTGGTAAGTTATAGTTTATATGATAGTTATGGGATTGGCTTTACATTCACTTGTTATATTATTTATTTATTTTAGTTTTCAACTGGCCTGTTGGAACAAGAAAAAATTTCTGGGCAATCATCTACTTTGTCACATTTGGTGTTATTTATGAGAAAATTTATAACTAATATGAAATTGGGTTTTATTTGTTTCGTTTAAATGAGACTCAACCCAAAAGTGTGCACTACTCAGTGCTTAGTTTGTATTTGTTAATTACTTTAATTTAAATATGTCTAGAAAGTAAAGATTTAAAACTGTCATATAATATGACGAGTTTAATTCATTAGCAACCTAGATTGGTTTAGTTATGTCACTAAATGTTCCACTCACATTCCATGGATTGTAAACAATACTTGATTTCATTTCTGTAAGATGTTTTAGTATGAGAAATAACTTAAACCCTTAATTTCATTGCTAAATTTGGTAGTAAACTCGAAGCCAGTCGGGCTCCGTGTGAGGTCGAGTTTGGAAAATGAGAGCAGTGGCACTGAGGATTATGGTCACTCATCATCAAAACCTCTGAAGGTAAGGGCTTCATGAATTTTGGTATCTAGCTAATTATCTCTGATTATATTGTTTATTGTCTTTTACTTGCGAATCACTTATGTTTTCTTAAGAACATTGTCTTAGTAGCTAGCATTGGGACATGATATTGTGCTATTTGGGGCAATTTTCATGCTGTTTAAACTTCATGATAAAATTTACTTTTGATGTTCT
This sequence comes from Humulus lupulus, assembly GCF_963169125.1. Taxonomy (NCBI): domain Eukaryota; kingdom Viridiplantae; phylum Streptophyta; class Magnoliopsida; order Rosales; family Cannabaceae; genus Humulus; species Humulus lupulus. The sequence goes on along the minus strand of NC_084798.1, from coordinate 57,009,891 downwards.
GTCTTCTTTGTAAGATGGTGTAGATTTTCTTTCTCATGGTCATGAGTTATTCTCACTGCTGTCTGGTGTTGTTTTCTGGTTTGCTGGTGTAGTTTTCCTTTTAATAGGGTTATGCATTGTTGTAGGCATTGTGAACACCAATATAGAAAATTATTGAGGTGAGGTCTTCTTAATGTTTGTTTTCCAATTGAACAGTTCAATCTTCATATGTTTAATTTTGTTTGAGTTATGTGATTATTGAAAAAAAAAGGTTGTGAGTTATGTGTTGCATATTTAGAGTGCTTTTCTAGTAAAATGAACTGTATTGAACATAGAGACAAAACATTTGGTATAGGTGCTGCTTAGAGATCCATTCGATGACAATGTAATCCCCATTGTAGAAGAGAAAGCCTCAGGGGTACGAGATGAAACTGAAACCAACGAAGAAAATGGTATGCATATAGAAATTTGCATATATTTTAGAATGGATATGATCTTATTCTTAATAGAGCCTACCCTAAAGTGAGAAGCTTTTTCACTAACCTCTATTAAAAACTAACACATCAGTGTAGATAAAATCAGATTATCACCCCCACTTAGTTAGCATGATAATGTTTTCCAGAATTTTAGATCCTTCTCTGGCAAGCAACATGCATTGGGTGTGAAACTGGAAGTACAAACTAGAATTTGAACACTAAACTCTAAATGTGAACTAGTTGTAGTTTTAATAGATCTTTATGCTACTTAAATTCTTCCATGTACAGTTTTGAGATATTGTTGCTCATGTTGGTCTAATATATATGCTCATGCTTGCTGATTTTTGTTGAATTTGATGTTTGTGGTTATATTTTATTTAAGATATATATTGGTTTCTTTAACTTTTATTGTGCTTGAATGCATTTTTAATTGAAATCAGAAGTAATTAACTAGCCATTGATTCTCATGGTCTTCTAAAGTAGCATCTTTCTGATTATAATGTATTGTATATATATATATATTTATATGTTTGGTTGGTGTATCGTTTGCATTTTCATTTCATAATCATAAAGTGTTTGAGCTAACTTTTCTAATGAGTATTTTACCAAGCATAAATCTTCAATCTTTCATGCCTATGTGCTATAGTTAGTGTAATTGCATGGCCATTTTATAAAGTCGTAATGAGTTTATTAACTTTCTTTCTTTTTGTACTATTTTAGTTTACTATTAACTCTAAGTTTAAGCAGTAATTATTTAAACTCTTGTGTAAGTAAGCAAATCAACTTCACAACAAAGACAAGTGCACAATGGAATGGATGATAAATTGGAGGGTGGAGCAAGCTTCATGGTTTACTTTTTGTGTATCTTGTTATGTTTCTGATTTTTACTTTTGAAGCACAAGATGTGCAAGACTGTAGAATTTTATTATGTATGCTTTTAAATTCAAGTTAGAACTAAGAACTTTTGAAGTGGACATTGTCATGGTTTGAAGTAGTTTGTCTTCAAATGTAAAAATACTCATGGTTTATCACATATATTGAATATTTAAAATTTTTTGATCTATTTAATATTACACTTGTGATCAATTGTGGTTTTTTTAATCAAAATACAATAATAAAAACTTTTTATAACAATTAAAAATGCATATTACAAAATAACAAAATGTTATTACTGGGAGAATTTACAATAATTATGGTTGTTTTGTATAATATATTATAATTGGGACAAAAAGTTATGATTTATATAATAGAATGAACTAAAAACGTTATAAAATGATCAAATATAACAATTTTCATAACAGTTGGAAAGTGTTATGCATAAAATATAAGATTAAACTTCAAATTTATAATCAAATACTCTAACTAAATGTTATTATTGGAATATTATAGCAACTAAAAATGTGTTATTGAATAGTTTAAGATAACATCGAACATAACATTCGAATATTGTTATAGAAAAGACAGGACTTTTAATAACAGGGGCTATGTTGGCGTTTTTAGAAGTGTTCTCAACACTCCCGGTTAGCAGTTTTTAAGTGTTATGAATACTTTTTTTTCTTGTAGTGTGGTGTAAGGATTAGAAGAAAGTACTTACCAAAGATCTGAGTTTGATGAGCAACTGGAGAAATCAGGCTTGGAACTCGTTTGGGAGAGGTGCATAGAGCAAGAATGAGAAGAGAAGCCCTACTTATAACCTCTTAGGTAGACAAGATATTTTTAGGAATTCAAATTTCCTTGAAAAATATCTGGTATGGTTAAAATTTCAATTTCCTTGAAAAATATCTACATTTTTAGGAATTTAAAATTCCTAGAAAATATTTATATTTTTAGGAAATCAAATTCCTTGAAAAAATATCTTATATTTTTAGGAATTAAAATTCCTTGAAAAATATTTTGTATTTTTAGGAATTAATATCCTTGAAAAATATATTATATTTTTAGGACATCAAAACTCCTTGAAAAATATGTTATATTTTTAGGATTCCAAATTTCCTTGAAAAATATATTATATTTTTAGGAAATTAATTTTCCTTTAAAAACCTAATTATTTTTAGGAATTACTAATTATCCCTGAAAAATTCGTGCTGAGCAAATTATCGATAGTTAAAAAAAGTACTATGTAATGTCCTGAGGGACTTGACTATTTAAGTACTGCTACGGTATGTTTCTCAGGCCAAGATCAAGTTTACCGTAATGTTGAAAACATTACAATAAACTTGGGGGGGGGGGGGGGCAAATTTTATCCCTAAAAAATACGAGGATGACGTAGCGAATGAGAATGTGGCACGTGACATCACATATCAGGGAAAAATGACGAAGTATTAAGAAAAGACCGACGAGCAAAAAAGATAGGTTTAGGACCTATAGGGAAGTCGACCAAGCATATATCCCCTAGGGGTGGTTGGCCTAATCCCCCAAGTACACTTCACTGAGAAATACTCACTCTCGTTCAAACTGAGATAAACATGCCTAGAACCCAAAAGGTCATAGGCCTAGCACCCAGAGGATCACAGGTCCAACACCCAGAAGGTCACAGGCCTAGCACCTAAGCTCGGGTCGTCGGGCCTAACACCTAAGTCTCATACACCAACAGAGACTTAACATCTTCCCAGAGGTTTCTATCGTGCATTATCCACCACAATCTAGAGAAACAACGAGAAGACCCACGATCTCATAATCATGGGGAGGTGGACACGTATCTCCACTACTTGATAATCATGTACCAAACCACGATCCTAATATTACTAGTCATGTAACAACCCTTGGGTACTATAAATAAAGGACCCAAGGCTTCATTTCAAAGGATCGCTTTTTCTAGAATTTTTGAGATCTAAAGAACATTTGGGGAGAAATTCTAGGCAAGTTAGAAACGAGTGAATACTTTTGTTCATCAGTGTAATTGTCGAGTGATTCAATACTAAAAGACTAAGTGGATTAGGTTATTACTGTTAATCAGACTAGGACTGAACCACTATAAAATTTATGTGTGTTTATTTAAGATAATCGTACTCTATCGTTGATTCTATTTATTTCGTTCAAAATGTGTCGTATACTGTACATATTACTGTTGGCCAATTTCATAGGTCAACACCAATTAAGTTAGCTTTCAACCCATCAACAAGAAGAACATTTTTCAAGTAAAGGTAGCCAAGCAAACAGAGTTATTTTTCTTAACCCACAATGTTTTTATTTTAAATTTCTTTTGGTCAATAATTGATTCATGCTACCTAAGTGTTTAACATAATTCTTTTTAAACAAATTTAATAGAGAAAAACACTTAGGTCTTATGTGTCCTTTCATACTACAAAAATGACAAAATGGTACAAATTGTCCAATGTTTTTCTTTAGAGAAATTTTCTTTAGTTGTACATCTATTGGAACAGATGACAACTGTGTGGTCTCCGAAGAGTCACTTGTTCCTGCAAAACGGTGAGCTGTCACAACAGATGGACAATTCACATATTTTACAAAAATTGTTTTCTTATAAGATTCAGATCCATTAGATCCTAATCCACTGTAATCACCAACCTTTTTTTGCTGCAAAGAGAATATTGTTGACCACGATTTTGGCCAACGACGAGTAGATGCAAAAACAATAATGAAGACTATAGCCTTGAATAGAAAATAAAAACAGCACGACCAATTTTATAGTGGTTCAGCCCCAATTTGTTTGCAATAGCCTAATCCACTTGGAGTTGTTATATATGCACCTACACTTTAGATCAGATGAACCTTAGTCAACTGAGTTTCTTAAGTATAAGTTGGAAAATACAATGTTTCTCTCTGTAAGTTCTCTCATAAAATGCCCCAAGAATGTCCCAAGTCACAGTCCCAAAATATCACAATTAGAGAGTCTAAAAGTCTCCAAAAGATCATATCCCCTCAAATGATGCCATGAGCTCTTTATTTATAGGCTCATGGATCGTACATGTAAAATCTCCCATTTTGTCGGAGTCCTTGGTTGTTTTTACAAACTTTGACTAATAAACGAATTTAAAATATAACAATATGGCTATTACTTCAGGATATCTGAGAGATTCGCGTGATAGTTACGAGCGATTCAGGTTGAAGTTGTTACTGAGATTTTGTAAAGAAGTCACTGGGCAGTTAACTCCTGAGATTCTGACACATCCAGTCGGCTGCACTGCTCAATCTGACATAGTTGGTCAACTAAATCTTCCTTCTGATGTATCTGGTTAGGTGAAACCCCCTTTCTAACGTAACTAGTCGGGTGAAACACCTTTCTGATATAACTAGTCGGATAAAACACTTCCCAACCAGTTAAATCCTTACCTGGTTAGACAAACTGCCCATCTGACACGTCTAGTCGGGTAAGACTTACTTCTGACCAGACAAAATTCTTATCTGGTTGGGTAAACCATTTCTTAACCAAGCAAAACCATATTTTCACCAATGTCCTTCCCTTGGTTAACATACTTAATAACCATTAATGCTCCACATGGTAGCCGCAAGTTGCCACCTATCGCCTTTGATTGCCACGTCATCAAAATGAAATTTTAGGGATAATATTTTTCCCCCAAGTTTATTATATGATTTTCTCATATGATAAATTTTTCTGTGTCTAACTCCTTGTAAGGATCAACCAGTAAATTTAATAATTTCTGTGTCTTAAAATTCCAAAAATCCCTTGGCACTCTCCCGCCTTTTTCAAATAGATGCATGATTAAACTTTTCAGTTCACAAAAATGGCAGTTACCAATTTCCCAAAAAATGGGATAATGGGATATATGAAAAACTAAGAGCTGAGGACTCCCCTCTTTTCCTATAAATAACCCCATGCTTGCCTAACCCTCTCAAACCAAAAAGAACATCATAAAAAGACTCCTTTTTTCCGTGGCCAACCCCTCATCAAAGCTTCCAAGAGTGTCCCATTTTCTTCAAGCAATTAAAAGGAAATTATCAAGAAATCCAAGGTTATTCCATCGATTTGGGTAAGTTTTTTCTTCTTAATCTTTACTTTCAAGCATTTTAAGCTTTAACATTCTGCACAAAAATTTGTTAGAACATGTAAATGTCGAAACCCCCTTTTAGAATGCACTCTTAGAATTTTTGTGATGAATCTTTGTAGAATAGTGCTTTTGTGGCTGTTTTGGTGTAGTTTAGGCCTTGGGTTAGTCAATTTTGCCTCCAATTTCATGAAATTTTGAAGAAAAAATAATCTCTCATTCCACATTGCATATTCGGGTTCATGGGTATAGGATAAGCATTGATGTTTTCTTGAAGCTTGTTGAACCCTTGAAATTCCACTTTTTGATCTTGTTTGCATGCCCCAAGATTAGGAAAATGTGTTTGTGCTTCACGTTATGCCCCATGCCTTTTAGCCGATCGGTTTTGTATTTAACCATCCCCTTTTGAGGTTTTGACTGCTCGGATTCCACTGAGCCGGTCGGACCACCAAGCTACCCCTCAATTCTCACATATGGCCCTTTGGAACCACCTAGCCGATCGGATTCCACTAAGTTGGCTCCTCGGAACTTGGTCACACACCACTTGGGTGTCATGACTCCTCGGAAACCTCTAGCCATTTGGACACTTTTGGCCCCTCGGAACCCAAATAGCTCCTCGACAGCATTCCTTAGCAGCTCAAACCTCTTTTAGGTGCTCGGGCATTCTTGGCTGCCTTGGCTCTTCGGTTGTCTTGACTGCTCGGATTCCACTGAGCTGGTCGGACCACCAAGATACCCCTCGATTCTCACATATGGCCCTTTGGAACCACCTAGTCGATCAGATTCCACTAAGTTGGCTCCTCGAAACTTGGTCACACTCCACTCAGGTGTTGTGACTCCTCGGAAACCTCTAGCCATTTGGACACTTTTGGCCCCTCAGAATCCAAATAGCTCCTCGACAGCATTCCTTAGCAGCTCAAACCTCTTGTAGGTGCTTGGGCATTCTTGGCTGCCTTGGCTATTCGGTTGTCTTGACTGCTCGGATTCCACTGAGCTGGTCGGACCACCAAGATACCCCTCGATTCTCACATATGGCCCTTTGGAACCACCTAGTCGATCAGATTCCACTAAGTTGGCTCCTCGACACTTGGTCACACTCCACTCAGGTGTTGTGACTCCTCGGAAACCTCTAGCCATTTGGACACTTTTGGCCCCTCAAAACCCAAATAGTTCCTCGGCAACATTCGTTAGCCGCTCGGACCTCTTGTAGTCGCTCGGGCATTCTTGGCTGCCTTGGCTGTTCAGTTGTCTTAACTGCTCGGAAATTTACTGAGTCGACCGGAACACCATGAGCCCTTAGTAAATTTTGCAAGCCAACTACTCAGCAATCATTCTTTAATGCTCGGATTAAGCACCTAACCACTCGGGTTCGTGCATATTTAGTTGAGCACAAAACCTCATAGTTCAAAAAACACACAGGAAAAAATTATAGGCTTAATGTCCCCGAACACATAGTATCCAAAATAATTTCCATTTTCCTTGTGAATTGCTTAAAATTATTCAGCTGCTAAAAAATGTCTTTATCTGGGCAATAAAATGTTTCCACTACTCAAAGAAAATATTTACTGGGCAGTAAATATTTTTGCTACTCACTTTTCGTTTGGTTTACTCACCTCCCCTTATATTTTGTAGATGAATCGCTTCGACTACAGGGGAGGTGACAACCAAACAGACTCCGATTCTTCAGCACCCGCTTCAAGTGATACTCTTCTGAGCAGCGATTCCTCTTCCAAATCTCCCACCAAAGGAACTCCAGAAGACCATCTTCGTCATCTCAAGAAAATCTTTCTGCGGTCAGATTTATACTTCCTTCATGAAGATCAGTTCCTTAAGCAGCAACGTCAGCACCAACCGATGAGGGTGAAAAGTCCAATCAACTCCCTCAGGAACAAGATCCCCAAGTAGCTTGTAGAGCAACACAAAAGGTGGCAGAATGAGTGCCCTATGTGGGAGAAAATCTATTAGAAGAAGCTAAGACTAAAGCTTCTTCAAAGCCTCCTCGCCAAGCTTGAAAAACTAGTAAACCCAAGAGAAAGGTTACCCAGACTTTTGCCACAGAAATCCAACAAACTGCTACACTTAAACTGAGGAAAGAAGAAGATTGTGTGCCTTCATGGTTCGTAGCTAAGGCTTCTAAGCTAAACTCCAAAATTTTGGATAAACATATTCAGACTTTGGGTCTTGAAGGAGTGAATGTGATATGTCCACACCCACACCAAAGATCCAATAATCCTAGTGGAGCCTATTGTGCCTGGTCTAAGTATCACATTTATGCAGGAGCTACAATCCCCTTGCATCCTCTCTTTAGGTCAATAATGGATTAGTTAAATGTTTCTCCCTTCTAGATTGCTCCAAATGGGGTACAAGCCTTGTCTTCTCTATACATTCTCTACCACTTCCAGGGCTGGAACCCACCTACCCTTCACGAGGTACACTATTTGTTCGATTTTAAGACTAACCCCAGCCACAAGAATACAGGTTTTTTCCACCTCTTTCATAGGAAAAAAGGGGTTAAGTACCTTCATGGTATTGCCCATAAATTGAATCCTAGAAAGTATTATATGGAAAAATTTCTTACTCCAGACATTAAAGCCAACAACTTGGCTTTTACGCATGCAGACCCTTTTGATCAACCTCTACCAACCAAGGAAATGCATGCTTGGGCAGAAGATCTTGCTAACATGCCCATTGAGGAGAAGGATGTTGAGCAGTTGGTCACCTTGGAGAATCTCCGATTGGTGGGATTGTTACTGAACAACTGAGATATTACTGTGGGCAGCACGACTGATGAAACAGACACAATTGATCAGTCTAATGTCGATACCGAAGTAGTGACAGTCCAATTTTCTCTTGTACCATCCCCTCAGCCACGCTGACCAGGTGTACCTATCATTAGAGAGCCTCTTCTTGAAAATTCTCACCGATCTGCCTTCCCTGCCAGGCCTGGCAAAGGTAAAAGCATTGAGCTCCTTAGAGAAGACAACTCATTGTCGGGAGACGATGACGAGATTTTTAATGAAATTCTGAACTCAGGTTTTACTGACAGTAACCATAATTACATTTTGAGAATGATTGTGATGAGTCTGTAGAATTTTCTTTTTCACCTATGTTCATTTATTGTTTCTACTAACCAGGCCTTTGTTTTACTTTTATGTCGATCCAGCCATGTTCAAGCAGTTCAACACTCCTGCCCAAAAAAGGAAAACTAGTGAAGGTAGCAGCTTGACTCCTCCAATCAAGATCATGAGGACTACACCACCTAGCTAGGGGAGACCATTTGTTAGTCAGTCAATATCCCACGCTTGACTCCTCCGTCAATTCCCTCTTCTGCCAGCCTACAAACTACTCGATCAACCTTCTTAAGAGAGCCTCTTCACATTGTTGGTGAGTACGACAAAGAGTTACTAGGCCATACTCTTCACCATTCAATGACAACTCAGACCTTTGAGACTCTGCCCCGGAAAAGTGTTGAAGTTGTCCTTCACAAAGGCCATGCTCAAATTATGAGTGTAAGCATCTTATCAGAAACACTCACTTTCTTATTGATTATTCTTATTCAAAATATTTTTCCGGTTATTTACTCCAGGGACTTATCACTATTAGTCATGCTCAACGCCGAGCAGTCGAATGTAAGGAGCCGATCAAGGTCTTGAATGATTAGTTGGTGGAAGCCCAAGCTAAGATTGAAACTTTGACTAAATCTGAGAAAGATCTCCAAACAAAGACTGAGCAGGCAGAGAAAACAACTGCCGACCAGGACAACTCTCTAAGGGAGTTGGCTGGTGAAAATAACAAACAGATCCAAGCCAACAAGACATTGACTGGCCAGCTAGAGAAAATGACTCATGAGAATGAAGAGTTGAAACAAGACAAAGAAGCTGATCTAGCCCATTACTAAGAGGTCTACTTCAACTGCTTCTATCAGATATGGAGGTTAAATAAGCCTCTCAACCTCAACTTTCTCTCTGAAGAGGCAAGGGCGAAAGAGCTTGCCAAATGTGAAGCCAAGGCCGCTGAGGAGACAGCCATTCCAGCTGGTGTTGTGCCTGCTTTTCCTCCTTTATCATTCTGACCAGAGGAGGTTCCAGACATTGACGATGGTGTTAACCAGCCAAAAACCAGTTTATTCAACTAGTAAACATGCTTAGCCAACCAGAGAGCCTCCTATCTGACTAGTAGAAACTTTGTACATGGCCAATAATTTACTTATTTTTCTTATACTTTTGTTGAGACAATTACTGGTTATTAACTTTGATAGTTTGCTCGTATGGCCAAGTTATTTGACTTTCACTTTTTGCTGCTAACCTAAAATATTCTAAGTCTTAAAACATTATAAGTTTTTGGAATATTAAAGTCATTTTGATATATGCTTTATATTCTCGCATGAGTACTTAGTTTTCTGACTTAGAAATTCTAGACATTTCATAACTTCCTACTAAGTATACTTTCTCACACTCTTATTGCTCTAATATTTTATGAGCATAATATTTATTTTTACACAAATATTTGCTTTTAACTTGGAATTTTGAAAGATGCCAAGTTACTTAAGCTTAGATAAAAAAGTTAGCTCAATGGCCTTTTTCGACTTCGAAAATTTACAAGTCAGACTAAAAACAAATAATTTAACTCGTGCTCGGTTGCCTGTGTTAAATTATATACCAGTATACCCCATGTGCCCCCAAGTGATCGAGGGTTAAAAGATCCTTGGTCACTTGCTATTTTACTGAATTTGTTAGAGCATTTATTACTCGTGAAATACATTGAATATGAAGAAAATATTCGAGCAGTTGAACACCGCTTGAACGTACCGAGTAGTTTAACACTGTCCGATTTCACTGATCAGTTGAACATTGTACGAAAAATTAACTCACATGCATATTTGTAGAAAGAATCGACCACGTTGTGTGTAGTCTCTTTTATTACTCGTAAATTAAAAAAGACAAAAGGTGTCTAATAACGAGTCTTAAACAAACCAAAATTATTCAAAAATAAATGATTGGTCAGAAAATAACAAGCTCATAAACATACTTAAATAACAATTAAAACACTTGAATCTAAGATACCACTCTGTAAGTGGTATTTATTGATAATATTTCCTCAGGTGCTCACCATTCCAGTAGTTTCTGATCAGCTCGCTGTCTAGCCTGGAAAGTTTGTAAGTATCGGGTGGTATGACTTGCTCAATCTGATATGTTCCTTCCTAATTTAGTCCTAGTACTCCAGTTGTTGGGTCTTTTATGAACACCTTTCTGAGGACCAAATCTCAGACCTGGAACTTTCAATCTTTAACTCTGGAATTAAAATAGCAGGCCACCTTTTGTTGATGGGCAACAACTCTCAAGCTCGCTTTTTCTCGTTTTTCTTCAATAGAATCCAAAGATTCAGCTAATAATTGATTGATCTTTCCCTGGTCATACATGCTTCTTTGATGGGATGGGGGTCGATCTCGATCGGTATCATAGCTTTATAACCATATGCCAAGAAAAAAGGAGTATGACCAGTTGTTGTCCGAGCAGTGGTTTTGTAGGACCAGAAAACTTCTGGTAATTCTTCCGCCCAAGATCCTTTAGCTTGCTCGAGCCGCTTCTTTAGGGTGTCTTTCAGTGTTTTGTTTACTTCTTCGACTTTCCCATTCACCTATGGGTGAGCCACCGAGGAGAAACCCTTTGCAATGCCATGCTAGCACAAAAATCAGTAAATAGCTCGCTATCAAACTGAGTACCATTGTCAGACACTATCTTTTTTGGCAGACCATAGCGACATATGATATTTTTCACTACAAAATCTAACACTTTCTTTGAGGTTATCATTGCCAGTGGTTCAACTTCAGTATTTAGTGAAATAATCCACAACGACTACCGCGAACTACACTCCTCCTTTTCCTTTGGGTAATCTCATGATCAGATCAATTCCCCATACCGCAAAAGGCCGGGGACTTTGCATTTGCTTTAAAATGTTCGGAGGTGCTCTGGGTATCCTAGAAATTCTCTGACATTTATCACACCTCTTCACATATTCCATGGAGTCCTCGTTCATTGTAGGCTAGAAAAATCCTTTTCGAAAAATCTTTTTAGATAGACTTTGCCCCCCAACACGATCTCCGCAAAATCCCTTGTGTACCTCAGCTAACAAGTTTTTTGACCGGTCGGGCATCACACATCTAAGTAACGGCATAGAGTACCCTCTTTTATATAACACCCCCTCTATCATGACATACCAAGTAGCCTGTCTCATTATATTTTTGGCATCATTGCGGTTATCTGGTAAGGTGCTTTGTTCGAGATATGTGATGATGGGTGTCATCCAAGTTATTGACTGATGATTTAGCTAACGACATGGAGTCACCAAAATGATAAAGATTTGTAAGCTAAATGCAAGAACTAAACAACACCAGGATTTATAGTGGTTTGGCCCCAGATATTGGTAATAATCTACTTCCACTTAGTGATTTTATTGATGTATTATGAAACCTGCGATCAACAAACTAGGGTTTATCGAGTTTCACAAGCTCCAAAAACGGATATAAAGTTTGTGTATAAAAAACATTGATTCTCTCTTAATACAAATTATTGCGTCCCCCTTTCCATGAGTCCCTTGACTCCTATTTATAGGTTAAAAGTATACATATGGGTCGATGGGCCGTGTCTACATTTTGATTTAAGCATATTGAAATAATAACATAAATCATAATCTTCACATAAAAATAGGGTCAAATATCTTAGAAATATCTGGCTTATAAATGTATTTGAACTATGGCTTCATTACTACGACTAGACCTGGTCGCATATGCAGCACATCTTCTGCCGTACAGTTAAGCATCTTTCTTAAATCCATCGAGTAACTTCTCTTCTGGTCGCTGGTCGGCCTGGATGTAATCACTAAATAGTCACGTGCAACCCACGTGCGTACTAATTTTGCCACGTCAGCAAGTAAGTATTTTCTGGGTAAACATTTTCCCCCCAAGTTTTAATGCGATCAGCATATAATAAACTTACTCGACCAACAATCAATCCGTCCTGTTACATCTATTAGTACTTACTTTTTTGAAAAGGTAAGTAATCATGACCTTTGCAATTTCCCAGAAATGTTTTGACGGTTTTCATGGTTCCCCATGCATCGAAACTTTTCCCTCATCATTACCTTCTATTACCACCGTGAGCAGTATAAATATAAGTCTCTTCACCTTTTTTTCATTTTTTACCCGAACCTTCTCTCTCCTCAAGAACTAAGAAAAACCTTCAAGAAAACCCAGAGACTTCAGTGAGATCCGAGACTTCTTCGAGCAGCTCTGAGAAAAACCTTTGTGATTTCTCCTACAATCTGTACTCCAAGTAAGTTTTTGAATCCACCCTCTCATTTATGTAATTTTTTTTAATGTATTTTGTCCTTGATTCACGAGTTTTCGTAACTGGGTTTCTACTGTTCTTGAGAAATTTTTGGGTAACCGGGGTTAGGCAAACGTACATAGAATAAGTATGCTAGAACAAGGAGTTTAGGCAGTATAAAATACTAGACAATGCTTAAAAATAATGTGGGGTATAGGTACACTGATTTCAGATCCAAAATCAAAGTGGAAATTCGGTTTTGAGTTTTTCAGAATAACTGGGTTTTTCCTGCCTGTTTTCGGAGTTGAAAAGTTTTCCAAAAAAAAATTTCACATTCACTTTTTGATCTATTTTTTCAAACTGCTCGCATGCTTATTGTGTTTTTATCAAGATGTTGTTGGTCGTATAAAGGCTTAACTTTTATACACGAGCAACGTTATCCTTGATTTTCTCTTTGTTCTATCTATTGGTCGTAGATTCTCACTTCCCCTTTGCTATTCTCAGATATTCATGCATGATCCTTGGGGAGGTGAGAGACCAATAGATAATGATCTTCTTGCTTTGCTATTCGAGGATCAAGAACAACCTTCTTTGCCTTTTCCTGAGCCTTCAGCTTCACAACCAAACCCTACAACCAGTCCTCCACACAACAAATTGAACATGGGTCGTGTCAAATACACTGCTCGTAGGAAAAAGAAAACAACAGATTCACCTTCTAACCAGCCTACAAACAATGTCGAGGGTCCTTCAAAGGACCCTCAACCTCTAAGCTTTTCACCACCAGATATACAACCCAAAGCTCATCCTCGCAATGGCCATCGAGCAAAAGTAGACTGGTACATTGCCCTTCCTAGTGTCATATCGACCAGGATGGTGGCAAAATATCCCAAAAAGTACGGGCTTCCTGGGATTACCTTATATAAACCCACACCCGACCAAAGGGCAAACATGCCTAGAGGCCCCTACTGTTATATTATTTTATAATATAATGTAATATTATATTATATTATATTATAATATAATGTTTTAGATTAAATAAATGTGACAAAGAGTGTCACATATTGTAACATATAATAGAGAGTTAAAATATTTAGATATATGAGATATATCCAAATAATATAACATATTTGGTGTTACAAATTTGTAACTTCCAAATATTACCCTTTATTGTGTAAATTTGGTGTTACACAATATTGAGATGAATTTCATAAAGCCATATGTGAAATGGCTGTTAGAGATATGATTTTAGCCCCAATAATGTGTTTTGGGAGTTACAAAATCATTTGGGAGGGTTTGGAACCGTTTGGAAAGAAATCACATTTTCAAGTGTTAAAACTGGGCTGTGGCCGCGGCCTGGGGACAGAGAGCAGTGGCCGCAGCCACTAATGTCCCTGGCCGCGGCCACAGGTTCATTTCAGGCCAATTTTTCAGTTTTTTCCAAATGTGTTGAACGGTTCCAAAAACCCATATAACTCCCAAATCTCAATTTTAATTCCATATTAATCCAATTAAACATTGGTAACAACCATGGGGGTTGGTGGAATTTGAAATTCAAAGGGTGTCTCTGAACTCTATAAATTGGAGCCTATAGCTCACTTGTAAGACACACCATTTTCCATCCACAAAGCACTTGGCTGGAAAATACACCTTGAGGCTTGATTATTCCAGAAAGCATTTCCAAAAATCTGTGAGAGATCCCTTAGTGCTTGAGTTAGGGGTAAATAAGCTTTTGGACAAGGGTTTTAAACCTTGTTCAAGTTGGTGATCCCCAACCCTCTTCACTTAGGTTGTGTAAGTGATAGTTTACTATTGTTTTGTTCTTACATTTTTTCTCTATTGCTTTTCTTCTTATTTTCATTTTCTATTTACTTGTAACTTTTGTTTAGAATTGTAATCTTCTTTTCTTTTGTTTCAAACACCTTTCCTTTACTTGTAATCTTTTGTTTAGAGTTGTATCTTTCACCATTCTCTTCTTCTCCTTCTTCCTCTTCCTTTCTTTGTTTGTTTGTATTTTCAGTTATAGAGTTGTAACACTCTTTTTAATCAATCATTATTTATTTGTAATATTCTGCATAGAGTTGTATTATCTTACCTTTTCCATTGAGGCAATAACATATATTAACACCTGCAGCGCCTGGTCGAGGTATCACGTAGAGGCAGGGGCAATCTTTCCCTTGCATGACTTTTTCCAAGGGTGGCCAATTATTTTGAGGTCGCCCTTTTCCAAATAACACCAAATGGATATAGAGTACTTTCAGCACTCTATGTCCTATATAACCACAAAAAAATGGCTTGTGCCTACTCCACATGAGATCAACTACTTATTCGATCTCAAATCCAACACCAATCAAAACAACACGGGGTTCTTTCACTTTTACCACCAGGAATCTGCTCGCACATTCATGAGCGACATTACCCACAAGTCCAACGTAGGAAAGTACTTCCTCACAACCAACCTAGTTGCCGATAACTTGGCCTTCACAAGAGGAGGTAAACTTTCAGTCTTTGGTCGACAATCTTCTAGTCATTTTTTCTCCTTTTCTTGTCCTTAGTTGTTTGGTGTTGCATCTAGGTCCATGGTACCAACCAGACCCCACTTTAGAAGTGGAGATAAGAGCCACAGCTCTGGCCAACATGACGAATATAGAAAAAAGCATCAAGGTGCTGGTTACGGAGAACAATCTAAGGCTGGTCGACCTTTTGGAACCTCATCAGGAAGTGAAGGAATCCACCGCGGGGAGTGCCACTGGAGAGGGCACTGAAGGACAAGAAATCCCCGAGCAGCAGCATGATGTGTTACAACCCTGGAGGTGACAACCAATGGGAGTGACCATTCGAGAACCATCCACAAGCACTCGAGTTGCTAATACCCCTTCCCAACATGGGAGGGAAAAATAAAAACTACTAGAATACAGCGGTCCTATACTCAAATCTTCAGATGAGAACGGTATAGACTTCTCACTTCTAGATAATTTGGCCATCCCTTGTCATTTATTCGATAGGGATGGAAACTTTAAATTTACGACCAGTAGTTTTAGCTTGGACTTCTTCGAGGTAGATAGTGAGTGTAGTAGTAGTTCTTTAGATAATGTAACGACCAGTAATAATAGTGTAACGTCCTGCGTTTTCGGGTACCTTTAAACGACTCAGGTCGGGATTTTTTCCCCGGGTTAAGAATATTATTTTAAATAATATTATATTTGTTTGGAAATTATTTTGTGAGTTATTGCTAGCCAAAATATGAATTTTGTGATTTAAAATTCAAGATAAGACTTTCGGTATTAGACCGACACAAAAACCTTGATCGAGTAAAAATCTCAGAAAATAAAATGAAAAACTATGGAAAATATATTTTGGGCATAGAATACATTCATAAAAATTAAAGTTTGGTAAAAAAATAATAAACTTAAGGGAAAATGGAAATTTTAGGGCATTTTGTGTTAAATGCTTAATTTTACCGAAATAGGGAATTTTATTCCATGAATGGACCATAGGATAAATTTTATAGTGTGATTAATAAAATTAAATGTGAGAGACATTTAATTTAATTATTTAATGTTAAGTTTTGTGATTAAAACTTAATAAGAGTGAAAAATGTATAGAAAGTCAATTTGGACTTTTCTTCTTAGGAAATATTGATTCACCTTTATAAAAAAATATATATATAAAACATAAATGAAATGCAATGGGTGGCCGGCCATGTGAAGTTTTGAAATGGTGTGGACTAAATTGATTAACTTTTAAATCTCATTTATTTAAATGTTAGGGATAAAGGCAAGTGGGTAAAACACTTGAGTGTTTTTAGGTTAATTAAAGAGTTGTAGAAACTCTTCTAACCCTCCCCAAAACCGACCCCCACTCTCTCTCTTTCACTCTCATCTTTTTTTTTAAAACTCTCTCAAGTTTTCTCTCAATCTTCAACCTCAAGAACACTAAGGAGGCTTGGAAGCTAAGCCTTGGTCTAGGAAGGATTTTTTTCCCTAAGGTAAATTTTCAATAAACTAGACTTTTGTAAAGTTTTAAGCATAGATTTTCAAATAGCTAATTGTCTATGTTTTTGGGGGGAGTTGGTTAGGGTTTTTGAAAGGTTTTGAAGGATCCAAAGCTAATAGGAAGATCCAAACCTTAAGCAAGAACAATAAAGAGGTAAAAAAGTTTACTTTTTATGATTTTGTTGTAGGGTTTTTATTTTTAAGCATTATTTTGTATATTTAATACTTAAAGTTTATTATTGGTAATCTAATAAGGTTATGATAGTTGTTTTATAATTTTTATGATGCTTGTGTGTTGATTTTTGAAAATAGGGACCAAAACCCCCAAAGGTTTTGTTAGAAACCTTAAAACAAAATACATGTTTTGAGCTGTAACTTCCAAGGGGTCAACCATCTACTGTATATTTATTTTGTAAAATTTAATTATACTGTGATATTTTTGAGATTGAGTACGTAAAATTGAGCTTTTGAAACACCCAAAAATATTTTAAAATGAGGGAGTTATGCTATTTCAAAGTTTAGGTAAAAAACTGTTTTTTCGTATTCTTAATTTCGGAATCAAGTTTGGACAGCCACTGTATAGGGAAAATGAACCCAGTTTTTTTCTAAAATTTGGTGAACATATTATTGGCATAACCTAGTATTCCACTGTAAAATTTGGTAAGAAAATACTAAACAGTTTGAAAGTTATAAACTGTCAAAGTTTGGAAAAAAAATAAGGACTTGAAAATAAGGTCATTTTTTACCTCATTGTTGGAAAATAATTTCACAAATAAAAAATGCTCATTTTGATCTAAGATTTTACAAAGACATAAATGACATACCAAAAATTTAATTGGGAAATTTTGGTAACAATTGGGTTAGTAAATTTAAAGTTATGAACTAACAAAATATGTAGTTAAAAATGTGAAAAATAGGATTTTCACAGTTAGTGTAAAAAAATGAGATTTTGGAACTTAAGGTAAAAAGTAAAATTTTGCTTATTGCAAGATATAAACTTAGTAAGTCTTGAAAACATATTTTCACTAAAATTGCCACTTTGAGTTGAGTGTGAATTATTTTTATTAAAGAATTTTTATTCTTTTTAAAAATAAAAGATTTAATTTATTATTAGTTAATAAATTAAAAGAGGGTTTAAAACCCTATATTTTGATAAAATGATCAAGTGAATTATTTTTCTAGTAAGTAAACTTGATTAATTGATTTTGAAAAATTAACTAGTCAAGATGGGAAATTTTTAACGGTTCTCCTAGTTAAGACAAATTAGGCAATTTTCTTAAAACGGTTTTTAGAGATTAAAACCTTAAGAAAAATAAAAGGAAAATTAAGAGTTTATTGTCTTGAAAAATAATTAAGGAATTCAATTAGTATTTTCTGGATATAACACAGGCTAAAATCTTCTATATTTTTTAACCGACTTGTTGAAAGTACGGATCAATAGCGATGCGTTTAAAGAACAAGATTTTTAGCAAATTGTGGGAAAATACTATTGTGATACCCGAGCCTAGGTATCGAGACCATAGGATAGGTCTCCCCGAGACTTAGGATTTAGTCTCAAATATTTTGAATGAATTTCCTTAATGTGTTTAAAACCACATAAGGATCATAAATCCTTACAAATGATTTTTATTAAAATGACCAAATGTCCAAAATAATAATAATAAATTATGAGTGCCCTAATTAATCCGAGTATACTGTATGGATAACTACAGTATTGGCTAAGCATAGCTGGACTCAACGTTGGAGGGTGAAGTCCTGCTGAGTGCTAAGGACTCCAAGTAAGTCAACTTATATTGTGTGGCTGCAACATGAAACGATTATTGTATTGTATGTTAGCAGAGGGACACATGTACATATATACATTGTTGTAGAGAGTTTCTTAGAGATGTTAGTGTAGTGAGTGCTGATTTAGAAAATATGAAATGTAGATATCTGTCATATCCTAGACGGCTGATCCCCGCCACACTGCTTGATTTTATTATGTCTAGCTCATTACCGCGACGAGTGGCCAAGAGGTGAGGATTGATGGTTAAACCTAGGGGCGCCAAAATGAATGGGACCTAGGGGCCCTCATGCTTACTTAATCAGTGAACGGTTAGAACCCGAGAAGTGCTCTGATAAGTTATTCCCGGATAGCAGTCGTGAATATTTGCCATTCAGTGAGAGTGCCTAGAGATACTAGGGGTTGCCAAGATTGAGTGAGGCTGAACACCCTAGGGGCAACTGCTCTGGGATTTTCTGAGTGTAGGGATACATTTGTTGATAAGATATAGTTGTGAAATAATATATCTGCTTGCTCTGGGATTTTCCGAGTGCAGGGATATCTTTGTTAATAAGAAATAGTTGCGATATAATATATCTTCTTCTTCTGGGATTTTCTGCGTGCAGGGTTTTATCTATTTATAGGAATAAATTTATCATTGGTTATCAGGCATGACCATAAGTTTGCCAGGATGCTTTTGCGTTCTTAAAATTGATTGTGTAGGGTATGGATGGATCCGGAACTCTAATTCTCTGCATGCTTTGTTTTAAGGTTGAACTTACTAAGCGTTTTCACTTACCTAATTGTTTCATGTTGTAGGTAAGAGCAAGGGCAAGGCAGAGCAGTGAGCGCTGCAGTCTACCTTTCAAATGTACATGTGGACCAACCTTTTGGGAAGCCATTTTATTTTTGGAAATGTTGTGTAATTTTCCTAAACTAGGCTCACTCTACTCGTTATAAAATATGTTTGTAAATAAATGTTAAGTATGGCCATACGACTGTTTAAAAAAAATTATACGGGTTTTTGAGAAAAAAAAATAAGTGGAAATATTTCTATTTCCGCTTTATCGAGTCTTGAAAATCCTGGTCGTTACAAATAGTTTGGGTATACTCCTTAGAATTTCTCTCTACAATATTCCTTTATTGTGCCAAACTATTTCTTAACATATCTGCTCGTTCATTTTTTGTTTTGTATCCATGCCATCTGACGATGCTTTCGACATGTACGCCTCCGTAGACGCTCCCTCGAGCAAGAAGAAGTCGAGCAGAAAACATCCTGGGGAAAGTAGTGGTGAGACTTCTTCTTCTGCTCCATCCAAAACTACAATGCCTCCTCCTCCTCCTCGCAGTGCTCCTCCCTCCGAGCAGGTAGGAAGATCTTCGGCTGCTAATTTACTGAACACTACCTTTAATTCTACTTATGAAAAGCTGCAAAAATTGTCCAAGCACCATCGCAGTCAGGAAGCCTTTTCCAATCATCCCTCATTGAAGCATAGCCAGGCCTTTAGTCGCGGGATTAATAAAGTGTTGGGGTTTTATGCCCTAATTAAAACTCAATTTCTTTGTAATCTCATTTTATTATCAATAAAAGAATAGAAATCATTTTTGACTTGGTCAATCACTTTGCTCACATGTTTTATTTTCATGATTATTTATTTAATATAAACTTCTATTAAATCCTTAGCATATAGCAAATCATATTTATAGTGACGTAATCACAGTGGAATATAAATATGATTATATGTTCAAAATAAGTTAGTCCTAAGATTAGTCAATGCACATGATTTACACCGACTTGTCATTCTATGATATGATCTACTTACACATTGTAGTGTTATGTTCTTTCCAGAACATTAGCAAAGTAGATAAGATCAAATGTATTTGTTACATCGGACATGATTGATATTGACAGTTGATAAGATAAGTAAACATATCGTTATTATCTATTCTAGTCATATCATATAGTTGACCATAGGTCAATTCAATCTCAATTCTGAGTGGTTAGTATTCTAACTGATTGTATTATTTGAGTTATTTGACTTGTTCGTTACCAGCTTACCCTACGGACTAGCCCATACTTACATCTTGGGAAATCGGTAGTATAATTGAGTGAGAGTGTTAATCATAGATATCAACATCTATAGCTTCTGATGAAGAAGTGAAACGATGGTTTCTTTTTAGTTTGGTCCAAGGTGTTAAATGATAGAGATCTCATTTCAATAATTAAATTAGTTTACTGAAATATCATTTACAAGGAACTAAGTGTTTTAAGGATAAAATACAATGACAGGTAAAACGGTATTTTAGTCCCATCTCATTGTAGACCATCTATAGAGGATTGAGTGACAATTATGGTTGTAACAATGGATAATTAATAATGTATCTATATTTGTTATAGAGCGTTCTATGAATTCAAGAGTGCAATTCCGAGTCTTTAGTGGAGTCACGGGGAATTAATAAGTTAGTAAATTTATTTGTTAGATTTATGATAACTTATTGTAGCTTGATTTCATAGGCCCATGGTCCCCATTGTACCTTGGATAAAATCATATAGATAGTCTCAATTAATTGATTTAATTATCTATTAGAATTATCAAAGTTGACCAGGTCAATTTTGGATAGTTTCACAGAGTTATGTAATTTTTAGAAGAAAATAGAAATTAGGTCAAATTTATTAATTAAGATAAATTGATATCTAAATTAATAAATAAGTTTAAATCAAGGTTCAAATTATAAATAATTACTTTGATAAAGGATTTAAATAATTATTTAATTTTTAAATCAATAGAAAATAATACCGGCCTTGATTTTAAGTCCAATGGGCTTATAATCAAATGAGAAATTTCACGGGCCTAAAGCCCAAGATAATTTCGACCTAGGGCTGTTAATTGGCTATTATTTTATTGATTTTTTAATTAAATTAAATGGCCTAATTGAGTCTATAAAAGGAGTGCTTAGAGAGAAGTCAAAAAACAAGTTTGACAAGTCACAAGTCAGATTTTCTGATAGTTTTTAGATTCTCTCTAAACACAAGTCATTTTCTAAGTCTCTTTGTTATTTTCTCTTCTTCTCTATGTATCTTTCTCATGTGTTGAGAATGGCCCACTCTAGTCTAGATGATTCTAAGGATACTTTGGAAGATTGTGAAGATAATTGAAGATCGGTTCAGTTTCTTGATAATACTCTGCGACAGAAAGGATACAAGGGTTAGAGAAACTGAAGGAAGAACTCATTCATTCCGCTGCGTATACTGTAAGTATTCTTATCATTGTTTCTCTTTGAATTCAATTTTAGAAGCATGTTCTAGGTTATCTCATATTAATTTATTTAATATTAGATCTACATGAAAATAAATAAAGATTATGTATAAGTTTTCCAACAACTGGAATCAGAGCATTTGGTAATCTTTATTTTCATGCATGAACATGTTAAAATTAGATTATTTGATGTGTTTGACTAATTGAATGGATTTTCATGTTTTTATGATGCATATTGATTTTATGTGATTATTAGCAATTTTTAGGTTTATTTTATGCCATTACATTTTATATATGTTTTATTTTGTGTAAAACATGTTGAAAATTAAAGAAAATAGTTTTGGTTTGAAAAATTGCTCAAATTTTTTTTTTGGAAAAACTTGGCCTAGACGCCCATGCACGCACGCACTCGCGCGCCCCGCACGCGCACCCGCCACCCATGCACGTGATGAACAGTACCGGGTACTGTTCATCCAATTTTTTTTTTTTTAAATTAAAAAAAAAATTGTGAAAATTAATTATTTATAATCAAAACCAAAAATATCACATTTGTTTAGTCATTTAAATTTTTTTAAAATAAGATATTTTTGTTAGTTGAGATTTAAATAATTAGATATTTTCTACAAAGATTCAAATTCAAATTTAAAAATAGACTAACAACTTAATTTTAAATCTTTTAATATATTAAAATATTAGAATTAAGATATCAGATATTTAAGATATTTTCTTTTAAATTCTTGATATTTTATTAAATCTTTATTTGAAAATATAAATATCTGTTTATTCTATAGTTTTTTATATTTAAATTATTTAAAATTTGTTAGTTAGATATTTTCATGGATATTTGAATTTGTTTAACTGTTTTAAGATATTTTAGGGTTGTTATAACTATTAATATTTTATTTATTTTAAAAATTGTTAAAATATTTGCTTATAGTTGTAACAACACAAGATATTTTTTAAAAACAGTTATGATATTGATTTAAAATTTTAAAATTGGTTAAATTTTGAAAAATGTCATTTTTTTCAACCAATTAATAAAATATAATTTTTTTTAATAAATGAGATTTAAATTAACTTTGGTTAATTGTTGATAAATCCTATTTAAATTAAATTAATATATTTTTTTTCAAATTAACCTAAAACAAGTTGATTGTTGATAAGTGAAATTTAAATTAACTATTATTAATTGTTGATAAATTTCATTTAAATTGACTTATTTTTGTAAAAGTTTAATTAATTCGATTTTTTTGTTAAATTCTAGAAAACTAATTGTGGTATTTTTGCAAATGAAATAAACTGTGGTATTTTTGCATAAATTCATAGAATTGCTCATATAGTAATATGATTAGGCTCATCCAATTATAACATGTCTGTTTGCACTATATGTTGTATTTTTGCAATTGGGCTTAGATGCATATAGTGGCTCATATGTTTGTTAGATAAATGGATTTTGCCAAATAAAATATTCATAAAACGATAGGTTTTATTTGGGCCCATTAGAAAATGTAAGGTTTAAATTCCTTTCTTGTGGGTGATTCCACTTGTGAAGGCTCATTTGCTTTGCATGACTATAGTTGGCCTAATCAATTAATAAAACGAAGGTTTAAATTCCTGTCTTTTGGACCTTGTATGGAAGATTGGGGCCACTGTAGTGGGAACGACATACTAGACCCAGCCCTCCTCCATACAAGCCCAATTGTTAAGGCCCATTTACATGAATTGGACTTAATTGTATAAGTTCGTTATATTAGTTAAACCTAAATATTGATTAGCAACAAATTAATTCTAAATTAATTTAATTTGTTTCAATGTGACACTTTAAAATTAATAGGAAATTATACGACTTTAGTTTTAAAAATTCTAATCTTACAATTTTTTGGAGAACCAATCATTGATTTTCGAAAAATAATAAAAATACTATTTTTTAAATTTATAATGAGCTTATTTTAAGATTTATATTCGATCTCCACCGTTGGTTTAACAACGTCAATAGCTTAATGGGGTCTCAAGGCGCTTTGATTCGTCCCCCTACGGAAGGGCATTAGCTATTTTGACAAGGTTAGATTTCGAAAGATAGATAATTATAGGTCAAATTCTACTAGATTAACCCCTACGGTGACTACTAGGACTAAATCTATGATTATCGAAACCATAGGTCTAGCTCATAAAATAAGAGATTTTGTTTTCTTATTTTGATCGAATAGTAGGTTGTTAATAGTGGTGTCCATTATTAAATGATTTTACAACTCTATTTAACTAGTGATATATTTTACTCTCGCCAACTGGGACAAAGGATATCATAGATTAGTTAAAAACCTAAAGAATTAGAGATATGATTGTTTTTGGTATTGTTATCCCCCAAAAATTGGAGTTCGATGATGTGGCAATCAGAAGTGACAAGTGGCAATCCATGGTCCGTGAACGACTCATTAATAGTCAATAAATATATTGGCTCTTCGGAGTTGTGATAAAGTGATCTGACTGACCTAGTAGAGATTCTGTCAGACCGATAAGGATTTTTGACTGACCAGTCAAGTGTCATGACCGACCAGTCATGTGCTTGTCTGGCCAGTCATGTGCTTGTCCGACCAGTCAGGTGCTTGTCCGACCAGTCAATTGCCCTTGGCCGACCAGTCATGTCCTTGGCCGACCAGACATGTGCTTGTTCGCCCAGTCAGGTGCTTGTCCGCCCAGTCATGTCCTTGGGCGACCAGACATGTGTTTGTCCGCCCAGTCAGGTGCTTGTCCGACCAGTTATGTCCTTGTTCGACCAGTCACTTGTCTTGGCCGACCAGTGAAGGTTTGGCCGACTAGTGAGGAATTTTGGCCCTTCGATTCTCCTCCTGAGTGTGATGTGGACCGACTAGATAGAACAGTTCTACGCAAAGGATCCCAGTAACGGTTTCAACAAGAATCAGTCATACTTGCGCGTGAATCTCTTAGATTATCCCACAAAAGTAGTGTATTGTTGTATTTTGAATATTGTTATTAATTAAATATAGTGAGAATAACAAAATATCGCGATTATGGGGGACTTCATTTGTATGATCCTGAGCCTATAAATATAAGGCTCGTGGCATCATAAAGAGGATTTGATTCTAATTTTCTGAGAGAATATTTGTATCTGGAGAAATATTGTATTCATTTCATCTGCACTAAAGAAACTCAGTTGACTCAGGTTCATCTGATCTTGAGGGTAGATCTATAATCATAACTCTAAGTGAACTAGGCTATTACCAACACATTGGGGCTGAACCACTATAAAAATTGTATGTGTCGTATATTTCTCTTGAAGGCTTTTTGTCGTTTTGACGTCTACACATCGTTGGACAAAAACACGATCAATATTTTGGTGCTATCATTGAGAGCCTGAAGAGAAGAAACACACGACTATCATATCGAAATGGCACCCAAGAATACCAATGTGGCATCCAAAAAGTTAGGCATGTCAAAAGATCCTGCTAGATCAGAAGATCCTGGACTGCAGAACCCAGAGACTGATCCCAGGGTGTTTCTCGAGGAGACCACTCTAGAAGTTGAACAACTCCAGGAAGCAATAGGCGCTTTCCAAGAGGAGATGATACAATTCAATGCTCGGCAGGAGTCTTTCGCTGAAGAGATGGCCAAGTAGAGAGCTGTGTTAGAGCAGCAAAGGTGCGATATGGAGGCCAGAAGCGAAGAGCTCAGACGGCGACAGGAGGAAGTCGACCAGAGACATCGTGAAGCAGCACTTGCTCTAGAAGCGGCTACCCAATTGGCCCAAGCCAATGCTCAAGCCGCGGCACAAGCAGCCACCCAAGGAGTAAGAAATAATAATGCTGGTCGAAAGACCACTGACAGAGCCAATTCTCGGGGACCGGACAGAAGCAGGAGTAACCCCCGTGGTCGGGAAGATGATGGGGACCGATCCAGAACTGCCTCGACGCAAAGGGAGCACTCTAGAACCCCTTCCAAGAGCCACCAACCAGAAACTTCTAGATCAGGGAGTCACCAACCCAGCAGTAAAAAGACTCCACCCAGGCAGGATCAGACCAAGACTCCTCGAGAAAAGACGACTTCACAATTCAAAGATGGGCATGACCGTGATGAGGCTGATAGTCATCACACCGACCAGTCAAAGGAAAAGGAGGGAAACAACCAAGAAGGAGGAAAAGACTGCCCGGGGCATACCGAAAGGCCTCCACTGCACCCCGGCCAGCAGCGTAGTGGGAGAGCGCAAGTCCCGCATAGTAAGCCCTCTGAAAAATCAAAAAGTATAGTGTTCGATCGGGCAAGAGAGCATGCTTCCCGGAAGGATAGAGGGACGTTATCACCAACAAGAGAAGGACCGTCCCGGTCGAAGGGCAAAATCTGAACCGCCCTGCCAGTGAAGTAGAAATACTTGACAACAGTGCACCAGATGGCAAAGCTCGACCAGGCAGTCAAGACCTTGGAACTTCATCAGTTGCACCAGCCATCCAAGCCCAGCTTGACGTGCTAACAGCTGCAATGCAAGGTTTGTCAAAATGACCTTCCGAGATAGATGCGATAGACCACCAGAGTGGCAGCCCATTTTGTGCCCAGATTAGAGCAGCCCAGCCGCCAACAAAATATAAAGCACCGGTTCTGCCAGTATATACAGAAAAGGCAGATCCCATCAGACATGTTGGGAAATTTGAGGACCAGATGGAATTGCTCGGAGTAAGTGACGATTACCGGTGTAGAGTTTTCCCGACTACATTATCGGATACTGCCCAGGAATGGTATTGGAAGTTTAAGCCGAACTCCATTACCTCTTGGGAATCATTCAGGAAGGATTTTTGTAGACAATTCAACACTTCCCGGTCTCCACCAGTTTATGCCAACCACTTGGCAGATATCAAACAAGGAAAAGATGAGTCTCTAAAGAATTATATACAGAGATTCATGAGAGAAGACAATAGAGCAACTGTTGTAGGAGACGAGGGGAAGATGGTTGCCATATCCGCTGGGATAACTTATCGAAGCCCTTTGTGGGACAGTATACATAGAAATCCAATTTCAGGACTTCAACAATTTCTTGACCGAGCAGACAAGTATATGAAATTGGATGATGCAATCGAGAAAGAGGAGAATGGCATAAACAATCCGGGCGGATGAACTGACTCTCCTAATAATGGTAGAAAGAAACGTGGAAATAATGGGTCTGACCACCATGAGGAAAAGAAAGCAAAGTTGAGTTCAAACGAAAAGCCAACCAAGTATGATCCTCAGTTCACTAATTACACCACTCTCTCGACCAGCCGAGCAGAAATATATCTTGCTAGTCATGAAGATGTTCCCTACAAGAAACCTCCACCCATCGGGAAAGAGATGAGGAAGAGAGATATGAATAAGTTTTGTCATTTCCATGGAGATTATGGTCACGACACGAATGAATGCAATCACCTCAAGGACAAGATAGAGTTTCTTCTCCGGTCGGGCAAGTTGAGGAAATACCAGGCAGAGACACCCCAAGGAGAAGGAGGCAGCAACAATCTTGGGCTCAAACGACAAAGATCTCCACCCTTACAGCCCGGACCTGTGGACTTCACCTTAGACACTATATGTGGAGGACCACACTTGGCTGAGGATAGCAACGAAGCAAGGGAGAGGTATGCTGAGCGGGAGTGCTAGGATCAGAAACCATTGGAGCGGCGAGCATCGAAGGATATATTATCACTAAATATCACTTTCAGAGTGGTAGTTTAATTTCAAGTTGTTTAACTTGCTATTTAAATTTGGTTTATGAGCTAGTTATTTGCTGACCAGTCAGCTATTTTTGAACAATTTTTGTTGTTTAAGACTCATTATTAGACACGTTTTGTCTTTTTTAATTTACGAGTAATAAAAGAGACTACGCGCAGCGTGGTCGATTCTTGCTACAAATGTGCATGTGTGTTAATTATTCGAACAATGTTCAACTGGTCGGTAAAATCAGACAGTGTTAAACTGGTCGATACATTCAAGCAGTGTTCAACTGCTCGAATATTTTTCAATATATTCTATGTGTTTCACGAGCAATTAACTGCTCGAACAGATTCGGTCAAGTAGCGAGTGACCGAGGATCTTTCAACCCTCGATCGATTGGGGGGCATATGGGGTATACTGGTATATAATTTAACACAGGCAATAAGAGCACGAGTAAACATATTTGTTTTTAAGCTGACTTGTAAAATTTTGAAGTCAAAAAAGGCCATTAAGCTAACTTGTTTGACAAAGCTTAAGTAACTTGGAATTTTTCAAAATTTCAAGTTAGAAGCAAATATTCGTGTGACAATAAACATTATGCTCATAAAATTTTAGAGCAATAAGAGTGTGAGAAAGTATACTTAGCAGGGACTTATGAAATGTTTAGAATTTCTAAGTTAGAAAACTAAGTACTCTTGCGAAAATATAAGGCATACATCAGAGTGAATTTAGTATTCACAAAAAACTTATAACTTTTTAAGTCTAAGAAGACTTAGAAAGTTTCAAAGTTAACAAAGAAAAGTAAAGTATAATTGCATGAACCATAAATATTTTGAGCAAACCCGAGGACGTAAGGGCATGCATCTGAATGGTTAGGTTATGGTGTCCGAGTAGCCAGGCGCATAGTGAAGCAGCTATGCGTGTACGAGTGGCTAGAGGGGTGTTTGAGCGGTGAGGCTGCATGTGTCCGAACGGCAGCGTGCGCAACCGAGCAGCTGCATGCGTCCGAACGGCTGGGTGCTGATCCGAGTAGATGGCGTGCAACCGAGGAGCCAGGCAACAAGAGGTGTCCAAGCGGATTTGTTGCGTGTCTGATCAGCTGGGAGATGGTGCTACATCCGAGGAGCTGCTGGCTGGGCATCCGAGAAGCTGCATCCGAGGTTGCGTGTCCGAGCAAACGGAGGAGCATCCGAGGGGCTGGCGTGTGTGTCTGAGCAGCCTGGGGTCTGCATCCAAGCGGTCATGCACGCGTCTGGGCGGATGGTGGTGGGCGTGTCCGAGCAGATCATGCGTGTCCGAGTGGCTTAGATGCGCGTCCGAGCAGCTTAGGGCATACCCATTGTTCGAGCGGTTAGATGAAAATGGCCGATTGGCCATACACATATTTTCCAACAAACCATTTCCGAGGAACTAGGCCTATCCTATTAGTCACGTATGCATTCAAGGGCCAAAAAATAATGACCAATTGGCTATAAGGTCCAAAAGGACAATAAATCTCAAGGGCATGGGGCACAAACATGTTTTCTTACTCATGGGATACTACAAAAAAAAAAAAAATCAAACAAGTTGAATTTCAAGGGTTTAATAAACTTCAAGATAACATCAATGATTATCCTATACCCGCGGGCCCGAAAGAGCAATGGAAATGAGAAACTAATAACTACCGTTTTCATGAAAGGAAAAGTTCAATCGTGGGTTTAATACAAAAATGAAGGTTACTCACCGGATGGAAGCTTTTGGATGACCTCAAAAACATTTTACTAGAGAAAAAGTTTATCATACGAGTAAATCGTATAATAAACTTGGGGGGCAAATGTTATCCCCAAAAATTGGAGTTCGATGACGTGGCAATCAGAAGTGACAAGTGGCAATACGTGGTCCATGAACGACGCATTAATAGTCAATAAATATATTAGCTCTTCGGAGTTGTGATAAAGTGATCTGACTGACCTAGTAGAGATTCTGTCAGACCGATAAGGATTTTTGACTGACCAGTTAAGTGTCATGACTGACCAGTCATGTGCTTGTTTGCCCAGTCATGTGCTTATCTGACCAGTCAGGTGCTTTTCCGACCAGTCAATTGCCCTTGGCCGACCAGTCATGTCCTTGGGCGACCAGACATGTGCTTGTCCACCCAGTCAGGTGCTTGTCCGACTAGTCATGTCCTTGGGCGACCAGGCATGTGCTTGTCCACCCAGTCAGGTGCTTGTCCGACCAGTTATGTCCTTGTTCGACCGGTCACTTGTCTTGGCCGACCAGTGAAGGTTTGGCCGACCAGTGAGGAATTTTGGCCCTTCAGTTCTCCTCCTGAGTGTGATGTGGACCGACTAGATAGAACAGTGCTACGCAAAGGATCCCAGTAATGGTTTCAACAAGAATCAGTCATACCTGCGCGCGAATCTCTTAGATTATCCCACAAAAGTAATGTATTGTTGTATTTTGAATATTGTTATTAATTAAATATAGTGAGAATAACAAAATACTGCGATTATGGGGGACTTCATTTGTACGATCCTGAGCCTATAAATATAAGGCTCATGACATCATAAAGAGGATTCGATTCTAATTTTCTGAGAGAATATTTGTATCTGGAGAAATATTGTATTCATTTCATCTGCACTAAAGAAACTCAGTTGACTCAGGTTCATCTGATCTTGAGGGTAGATCTATAATCATAACTCTAAGTGAACTAGGCTATTACCAACACATTGGGGCTAAACCACTATAAAAATTGTATGTGTCGTATATTTCTCTTGAAGGTTTTTTGTCGTTTTGACGTCTATACATCGTTGGCCAAAAACGCGGTCAACAGGTATTTTTTTCTCATATCTTACATATTTTTGGTATATGTTGTGTCATTTCTTAAAATTTTGTGAATAGAAGTTTTATTGAGAAAAAGTGATTGATTTCTATTTTATTGATAATTTGTAGTTTAAAGTTAAGTAGTGTCTGAGTCTACTCCAATCCTTTCTCAACTTTCAATGGAGAAAACTTCCTTAATTGGAAGAAGAATATCAACATAGATTTGATTAGTGACAACTTTGAATTTGTCATGATTGAGGAATCTCCAGAATGAGCACCGTGTCCACACGTTCGTGATGGTACCGTCAATGCTCGTGATATCACTGTAAATGCTTGGATTACACCGTCTCCACACGTATGTGATGGCACCGTGAATTCTCAGATGGCATCGTGTCTGCACGTTCGTGATCAACTTGATAACTCTAGAATTTAGAGTTATTTTTATAATCTTTGAACTTGCTTTTCAAAATTAAAAAGAACAATGAGTCATGTTTTCATGTAATTTTGTCAGTGTTAGTGTGTTATTCTAGGTAGTGAGTCTGGGTAGAGTTAAGTTTTGTATTGTAATATTTTTCAGTGTTTTTATGTAAATTTCTGTGTGTATTAATCAGGAAAGGAAGCTTGCAAAATCTGTGAAAGGGAACTTTGGAATCAAAAAGGGAGCAACGAATTCTGAAAGGGGCTTGTTGCTGCTTCAATGCTGTAGCATCACCGTAGCATCGGGCAGAGCCAGGAAGGAAGCGTGACAACTGCGAGCTGGACTTAATGAGGCATAAGTGGCGCTGAGATGGCAAGAGTATTGTACAATTAAGTCAGCTGGGTCATGTGGCACGTGGAGGACAAGGTGGGAATTGACTTTCCTATTAGGGTAAAGCAAAGTACCCTAAAGAAAGGGGGTACCAGCCGAAATAGGGAGCAGCCCCCATTCTTGGAGACAGCTGATTTTCTTAGACCATTTTTGAGAGAAAACAGAAGAAAAGAAAAAAAAAACAGAGAGAGTACAGAGGAGGAAGAGGACCACGAGCTGACAACGAGGGGGATTGAGCACAGCAATTCCTTCTAACTTCTTCTTCTCCCTTCTTCATTTTGTATTGTATTTTCTCTCTATCTAATTTGTGAACAAACTCCATGGATTTGCTAATGGCTACTGGTTTTGTATTTTTATTATTAAACATGAACTAATCTTTAGAGGTTTGGGTGGTTATGAACCCTTATGTATGAACTAAATTTCTAAAATGCATGGTTAAGTTGTTTATGTCATAGTTCAATTGAATGTGTTGTAATGTTAATTGAATGTTAATTACTGGCCATATTTAACATTTATTAAGTTAGATCTAACTTGGAAAAGGGAAGTCTAGCTGAACCCATTCAATTGATGCAAGAAACTTACCTAGTTTTAGGTGATTTTTAGTAGTGGAATAGGACTATTTTGCTGCCTTGCATAACCTAAAGATTTGGTGTTTGATGGATTGTTTATAGTCTGTTTTAATACAGGAATGTATTGAGAGAGGTTATAAACAATAGATATTAAGTTTTGGGAAAAACTTACTCGGTTTTGCGAAATCTGTTAGCTGTGACATAAATTGCTGACCCATTGCTGAGCCATTGCTGTAGCAACTGGAACGAACAGAGGAGAATTAACCACCCAGATCTATTTTCTCGTATCTGAAATTTGCACAGAATTATTTCATTTGGTCTCTGATCTTTAGCTTAATTAAATTTGCTTATTTACATTTAATTCCAGAATTAATTACACAACCTTTCTCTTGATTTGGTTACTGTATTATAAACTGTTTTTGGTTGATTTTACTTTATTTTAGTTGAAAAGTCCCTGTGGAGACGAACTTTGATACATTATCACTGTATTACTTGTTGTCGATTGTGTATACTTGCGCATATTTTAAACGTTAGAAAATTCACAACAAGTTTTTGGCGCCGTTGCCGGGGACTTTAAAATTAAATTCTGTTTTATCAACTATTTTACAGTTTATTTTCATTGTTTTTGACCTTGTTGGTTCGGGTTGTGCAAACTCAGGTACCTACAGTGTATGAACCAGCAAGAGGACAGTGAACTTGCTCCTATTGACCCCGAGATCGAACGCACTTTCAGAAAAAGGAGAAAGGATCAAAAGGCTAAAAGCCGAGGTACTATGGCTGAACGTGTTGATGATGAGGGGGATGGCCAGCAAGTCACTAATCCCATTGTTTTGGCGGATGACAGAGCCAGAGCAATACGGGAATACGCTGCCCCCATGTTTAATGAGCTAAATCCAGGCATTATGAGGCCAGAAATCCAAGCAGCTCAATTCGAGCTCAAGCCAGTGATGTTTCAAATGCTCCAAACTGTGGGGCAGTTCAGCGGGATGCCAACGGAGGATCCTCATCTCCATCTTCGTTCATTCTTGGAGGTGAGTGATTCCTTTAAGCTTCAAGGAGTGAGTGAAGAAGCATTAAGGCTGAAGCTATTTCCATTCTCATTAAGAGACCGAGCTAGATCATGGCTCAACACTTTGCCTCCCGATTCCGTTACAAATTGGAATGACTTGGCTGAGAAATTTCTGAGAAAATACTTCCCTCCCACCAGAAATGCAAAGTTTAGAAGTGAGATTATGTCATTTCAGCAGCTGGAAGATGAGTCCACTAGTGACGCGTGGGAAAGATTCAAAGAGCTTTTAAGAAAATGTCCACACCACGGCATCCCGCACTGTATACAGATGGAGACCTTCTATAATGGCCTCAATGCAGCTTCTAGAATGGTATTGGACGCTTCAGCCAATGGAGCCATTCTTTCCAAGTCTTACAACGAAGCATTTGAGATTTTGGAAAGGATCGCAAGTAATAACTATCAATGGTCAAACACTAGAGCTCCTACAAGTAGGAAGGTGGCGGGAGTTCTTGAAATAGATGCATTAACGGCTCTAACAGCTCAAATGGCCTCAATGACCAACATCTTGAAGAATATGAGTTTGGGAGGAAATGTACAGCCAGCTGCTGCCATTCAAAGTGCAGAAGTATCATGTGTGTATTGTGGGGACGGGCATACTTTTGAGAATTGCCCTTCCAATCCAGCCTCGGTCTTCTATATGGGTAATCAGAATTTCAACCGCAACAACAACCCATATTCTAACACTTACAATCCAGCTTGGAGGCATCATCCAAATCTGTCATGGGGGGGTCAAGGAGCAAGTTCAAGTGGAGCACCAACACAAGAAAAACAGTCATATCCACTGGGATTTTCTCAACAACCAAGACCTCAACAACCACACCAACCTCAAGGCTCTCAAACAAGTTCTTTGGAGAATTTAATGAGAGATTATATGGCCAAGAATGACGCTGTAATTCAAAGCCAGGCAGCGTCTCTTCGGAATTTGGAAATTCAATTGGGGCATTTAGATAATGATTTGAAAAATCGACCCCAAGGTTCCTTGCCTAGTGACACCGAGAATCCAAGGAGGGATGGCAAAGAACAATGCAAGGCAATCACGCTACGGAGTGGAAAAATTCTGGAAAATTCTGAGGAGAAAATAAAAGGCAGTGGGGAGCCCACTTCAATCCAAACTGAAGGAGAATCTAGTAAAAAACCAGCAAAAGAAGTTACTGAAACTGGCCCAGTTGATACAGCATCGGGTCAGCAATCTGTTCCAGTGGAATCTGTACCAAAGCCGCCCCTACCATTTCCTCAGCGATTTCGCAAACAGCAGCAAGATGGGCAGTTCAGGAAGTTTCTGGATGTGTTAAAAAAGCTCCACATCAATATTCCCTTAGTGGAAGCATTGGAACAAATGCCAAACTACGTCAAGTTTTTAAAAGATATTTTGACGAAAAAAAGAAGATTGGGAGAGTTTGAGACTGTTGCTCTTACAGAAGGTTGCAGTGCCATGTTGAAGAGTAAAATCCCTCCGAAATTGAAGGATCCTGGTAGTTTTACAATCCCTTGTTCAATTGGTGGAAGAGATGTGGGAAGAGCTCTATGTGACTTAGGTGCTAGTATTAATCTAATGCCTATGTCAATTTTCAAAAAGCTAGGCATTGGGGAAGCTAGGCCAACCACAGTTACTTTGCAATTGGCGGATCTTTCTATGGCGCACCCAGAAGGAAAAATTGAAGATGTTCTAGTGCAAGTTGATAAGTTCATTTTTCCGGCCGATTTCATCATTCTTGATTATGAAGTGGATAGAGATGTTCCAATTATCTTGGGTAGGCCATTTCTAGCTACTGGGAGGACCTTGATTGACGTGGAAAAAGGGGAGCTCACAATGAGAGCTCAAGAAGAACAGGTAACTTTCAAGGTATTCAATCATATACATTCTCCAGATGAAGTAGGAGATTGTTTGGCCATCACTGTCAAGAACTCTAATATGGAGGAAGAGGTACCCACAAGGTATAGCAAGAAAGTGAGGATGAGGCTATCTCTTAAAGAATTTGAGAGCAACAATGAGCTAGGGGCAAGTATAAACAAGGCATCGTCTCATTTGCAAGAGCCACGTAGAAAGAAGAAAAAGAAGTGTGGTAGGAAAGCTCATTCCCAAAGGTTTGAAGTGGGGCAGCGGGTGTATTTCTCTAATTCTAAAATAAAAGCAAGTTCCAGACAGCCAGCATCAAGTTTCTCTGATTCCTTCTTGATAATTAAAGTCTTTCCGTGTGGTGCATTGGACTTGCGTGATGAAATTTCAGGAAGAGAGTTTAAAGTGAATGGCCAGCGGCTGAAACACTATTGGGGAGGCGAGGTCAACCGAGAAAAGACCTCGATCTCCTTGAAGGATGCTTGAAAATTGTAACTTGGGGTGCCTCATAAAAAGAAAAGAGAGAAAAGAAGCAGAAACAGAAAAGAGTGAGGCAAAAATCAAAGGCACCCCATAATATAAAAAAAAAAAAACTAGAGAGAAAATAAAGAAAAAAAAAACAAATAGAAAAAAAAATATATATATATATAGTAGCTATAAATAAAGTGTTCTGTTTAAATCTGAGAAGGTGTTATTTTCTGTGCAGGAAGGTCATGGAAAGGTTACAATGGAGTTCTAGTCTGGGCAGAGGAATTAAGTTTGGGGTGGAGAGTTGTTGCCCAGTTGCTATAGCAACCAGTCAGCAACACTGGGCAGCAAGCATTTAGGCTGGGTCCAAAAAGAAATTGACGTTGTTTTCGTATCGGGGTTTTACAAAAGGTTGATTGGTCGATTGGTGGGGCATTTCCCAGTTGTTACAGCATTCATTTAGCATTCTGGGCAGCAATCACAAGAGGACTCCGAGTAACAGGGGGTTTCCCTTTCCTATCATCTATTTTATAGTTTCTGTACTGTGTTTTGTATATTTGTTCTGTCTGTTAGTTGTTAGTTATCTAGTGTCCAGTAATTGTTTTTGTGGTTTTGTTTTTGTGTGTTGTCAAATGTGTCTTTGAGAGATTTGATGATTTAGTCTGGCTTAGTGTACTGCTCGATGATGAATTTTTTTCGCTCACTCCATTTGTGTTGCTGCCTGGATTTTATATGTTGTTTATGCTTGATGATTTGCTAGGTATCATTGATGCTTCCTCTTAGTCTCTAATCAATAGTGATGTACTTTTGTTATCCCACCTTGTTTTGAGTTTTTCAAATGACTGCTGTTTGTGAAATTTTAAGCATCTAGAATTGGTTAGTGCACCCCTTGAGGCGAAATCCTAGCTAGTCTTATCCTTTAGAAATGATCTAGGCCATTTTTTGGACGCTTGAGCCTTTCTAGCCTCCCTTATATAACAAGTTCCCTTAGTGACCCCGTCTTTGAGCCTATAAGCCTATTTTTTTTGTTTATCTCGATCCTGCATGCTACATATCCCCTCCTAAACATGAACTTTCCACACACCTCCCAACCTAGTTGCTTTCACTTGTCAAGAATTACTTCTTCACACTAAGTTTGGGGTGAGTGAGGTGAGTGAAGCTTTGTGGTGAGCTAATCCGCAATTTTAATATCAGCCACATTGGGGACAATGTTGGGATGTAAGTTTGGGGTGGGGGAATTAGCTCACAAGACAAACACATATATACCATCAAACCAATTCTCTTGCTATATGTTATACAGGTTATTTTACTTGTCTTTAGTATTTCCTTGTATAAAAAAAAAATAATAATAATAATAATAATAAAAACAGAAAGAAAAAAAAAATATGTCATAAAAAAAAAAAAACAAACAAAAATACAGTAGAAAAGTTCAGAAATAATAGCAAGAGAAGTACATTAGAGCAATTTGTCTTTGTGAGTATAAAAGAAATGTTGGGGAAGTGAGTTTGAGAGATATGAATCATAATAAGGAGGCTCGGTTCTTGACAAGTGAGGTGGTTAGGTTATGAGCTAGTTAAATGACATCCTTTACCGTACCCTAACCCAAGCCTTACATTACAAGCTTAATAAAGTCCTTTTGATCGAGGGGATAAGATTAGACTACATTAGTGGAGAGGAGTGCACTAATTCAACTTATGGGAGCAATAGTTAATTTTGAGGATCAAGGGGCAGTTGTTAGAGGAATTCAAGGTGTAGGTGGGAAGCATTTGTACATACTATTGGCTAGGTGACTTTAGGGAGGTATTACTGATATCCTGGGTACTGAAATTGAGAAAAACAGCATATAAAGTCAAGGCATAAACACTGCATCATTTCATTCCATTCCACCTTTCTGAGAGCAACTTGTTCACTAAGCCATATTGAATTATTTAGATCTCTCTCTCATGTTTTATGGCGTCTGTGTGTATGTTTGGTTTTGTGTGTGTGTGTTTTTTTTTTATTTATTTCTGTTTTTATCATTACTCGAGGACGAGCAATAGGTCAAGTTTGGGGTGTTGATAACTCTAGAATTTAGAGTTATTTTTATAATCTTTGAACTTGCTTTTCAAAATTAAAAAGAGCAATGAGTCATGTTTTCATGTAATTTTGTCAGTGTTAGTGTGTTATTCTAGGTAGTGAGTCTGGGTAGAGTTAAGTTTTGTATTGTAATATTTTTCAGTGTTTTTATGTAAATTTCTGTGTGTATTAATCAGGAAAGGAAGCTTGCAAAATCTGTGAAAGGGAACTTTGGAATCAAAAAGGGAGCAACGAATTCTGAAAGGGGCTTGTTGCTGCTTCAATGCTGTAGCATCACCGTAGCATCGGGCAGAGCCAGGAAGGAAGCGTGACAACTGCGAGCTGGACTTAATGAGGCATAAGTGGCGCTGAGATGGCAAGAGTATTGTACAATTAAGTCAGCTGGGTCATGTGGCACGTGGAGGACAAGGTGGGAATTGACTTTCCTATTAGGGTAAAGCAAAGTACCCTAAAGAAAGGGGGTACCAGCCGAAATAGGGAGCAGCCCCCATTCTTGGAGACAGCTGATTTTCTTAGACCATTTTTGAGAGAAAACAGAAGAAAAGAAAAAAAAAACAGAGAGAGTACAGAGGAGGAAGAGGACCACGAGCTGACAACGAGGGGGATTGAGCACAGCAATTCCTTCTAACTTCTTCTTCTCCCTTCTTCATTTTGTATTGTATTTTCTCTCTATCTAATTTGTGAACAAACTCCATGGATTTGCTAATGGCTACTGGTTTTGTATTTTTATTATTAAACATGAACTAATCTTTAGAGGTTTGGGTGGTTATGAACCCTTATGTATGAACTAAATTTCTAAAATGCATGGTTAAGTTGTTTATGTCATAGTTCAATTGAATGTGCTGTAATGTTAATTGAATGTTAATTACTGGCCATATTTAGCATTTATTAAGTTAGATCTAACTTGGAAAAGGGAAGTCTAGCTGAACCCATTCAATTGATGCAAGAAACTTACCTAGTTTTAGGTGATTTTTAGTAGTGGAATAGGACTATTTTGCTGCCTTGCATAACCTAAAGATTTGGTGTTTGATGGATTGTTTATAGTCTGTTTTAATACAGGAATGTATTGAGAGAGGTTATAAACAATAGATATTAAGTTTTGGGAAAAACTTACTCGGTTTTGCGAAATCTGTTAGCTGTGACATAAATTGCTGACCCATTGCTGAGCCATTGCTGTAGCAACTGGAACGAACAGAGGAGAATTAACCACCCAGATCTATTTTCTCGTATCTGAAATTTGCACAGAATTATTTCATTTGGTCTCTGATCTTTAGCTTAATTAAATTTGCTTATTTACATTTAATTCCAGAATTAATTACACAACCTTTCTCTTGATTTGGTTACTGTATTATAAACTGTTTTTGGTTGATTTTACTTTATTTTAGTTGAAAAGTCCCTGTGGAGACGAACTTTGATACATTATCACTGTATTACTTGTTGTCGATTGTGTATACTTGCGCATATTTTAAACGTTAGAAAATTCACAACACAACTCAACTATGGTCTGACGTAGCTCATGAACGAGCTTCAAACTTTTGAGCCTATCATTGGTAGACCTAGTAAAGGAGGAGAAAATAAGATTATTGTTGTTGCTGTTGATCCAACTAAGGCTAAAGCTAACCTAGCTTGGTCTTTGAAAGCTGGAAACAAGAGGAAAGATGGACAAAACAACAACCCCAAGCCTGCAAAGGGTCCAAAGACGAGTGCACAACCTAGTGCATAGACGCCTTAAGGGAAAAATAAGAAAAACAAGAAAGGTAAAGATAAGTGCTTTCACTGGAAAGAGAAGGAGCATTGGAAACGAGATTGCCTGAGGTTTCTAGAAACAAAAAACTAAGGTAATGATTATAGTTCACTTATCTTAGAAACATGTGTTTTAGAAAATGATAAATTTGTTTGGATTGTTGATTCTGGATCTACCAACCATGTTTGCAACTCTTTACAGTTTCTTGAATCGTGGGAGGAAGTGGACGAAGGCGGTTTAGAGCTTAGAGTTGGGAATGAAGCATTCATTGTGGTCCAAGCTAAAGGAAGAGCTCGTCTGAAATTTGGAAATAAATACTTAATTTTAAAAGATGTATTTTTTCATATTTTAGTAGAAATTTAATTTCAGTTTCCATGTTGAAATTAGAACAATTTGTTATGACCTTCACAAGTTATAATATATCTATTTCTTTCAATGGATCACAATTATGTATTGCATGTTTGGAAAACGAGCTTTATATCCTGCGACCTAACGAACCCCTCACTCTTAACAATTATTTATTCAAAGTAGCTAAACCTAGGACCAGCAAACGTCAAAAGACCGATAACGATAATATGACGTATTTATGGCACTTGAGACTAGGTCACATGGGCTATGATAGGATTCAAAGACATACAAAGGACGGACCTTTGAGGGAACTCACCTTAGGTGAATTACCTGTATGTGAATCTTGTCTAGAAGGCAAACTGACCAAGCGTCCATTCTTTACAAAGGGTGATAGGGCCAAAGAACCACTTGGACTTGTGCATTCAGATGTTTGTGGACCTTAGAATGTACAAGCCAGGGTTTTTTTTGAGTATTTTGTCACTTTCATTGATGATTACTCTAGATACTCATGTCTTTACCTAATGCATAGGAAATCAGAAACATTTTCAAAGTTTCAGGAATTCCTAGCAGTGGCTGAAAACCAATTAGGTAAAACATTAAAGATCTTGCGATCTAATAAGGGTGGAGAATATTTGGATATGCAGTTCCAAGATTTTTTAACTAAACTTGGGATTTTATCACAACTTACTGCCCCAGGTACTCCGCAACAAAATGGTGTAGCAGAACGCCAGAACAGAACTTTATTGGAAATGGTTAGATGCATGCTTAGTTACTCAACTCTATCAACTTCGTTCTGGGGACATGCAATTGAAATCGCGAACGACATTCTCAATGTCATGCCATCTAAATCAATCCCCAAAACACCTTTAGAATTCTGGAATGGTCGTGAACGTAGTTTACGCCATTATAGAATCTGGGGGTGTCCCGCCCACGTCCTGAGGAAAAAGGAGGGAAAGCTAGAACCGCGAACTGAAGTTTGCATGTTTGTTGGCTATCCTAAAGGTACTCGGGGTGGACTTTTCTATAGTCATTCAGAAAAGAAAATATTTACTTCTATGAATGCAACTTTTCTAGAAAATGACTATGTCCAAAACTTCAAACCTTGCTGCAAAGTAGTTTTAGAGGACAAGGTTAAAGATTTGGCTCCAACCAATGTTCCATCATCATCAACACAAGTTGATGATAAAATTACCACTCTTCATGTCCAACCGACGCAAGTCGATTTAAATGAAGATAGTACA
Source organism: Humulus lupulus (assembly GCF_963169125.1). Taxonomy (NCBI): domain Eukaryota; kingdom Viridiplantae; phylum Streptophyta; class Magnoliopsida; order Rosales; family Cannabaceae; genus Humulus; species Humulus lupulus. Next base: position 56,969,480 of record NC_084798.1, on the reverse strand, counting down.
TAGAGCCTCGTCCTAATGGGAGGGTTTCTAGGAACCCATTTCGCTATGGTTTGGATGGTGAAACCAATATTGTTGTTGGTGACACTAGTGATGATGATCCATTGTCTTTCAAATAGGCAATGGCTAGCCATGAAAAGGAACTATAGCTCGAAGCCATGAAACAGGAAATGGAGTCCATGTACTCAAATTCCCTCTGGGATCTTGTGGAAGCACCTAGTGACTTTAGGGCCATTGGGTGCAAGTGGATCTATAAGAAGAAACAAGGTGTTGCTGGAAATATTGAGACTTATAAAGCTCAATTAGTGGCAAAGGGTTATACCCAAAGAGAAGGTGTGGACAATGAGGAAACTTTTAGTCCGGTAGCCATGCTCAAATCCATTCACATCCTATTATCCATAGCAGCCGCTCTCGACTTTGAGATATGGAAAATGGATGTCAAGACAGCTTTTCTTAATGGAAAGCTTGACAAAGTCATTTATATGGATCAGCCAGAAGGATTTAAAGTAGCTAGACAAGAAGGAAAAGTTTGCAAGTTGAATAGGTCCATTTATGTAGTTAAGCAAGCTTCTCGTTCCTGGAATATTAGGTTTGATGAAAAAATCAAAACCTATGGCTTTGAACAAAATATTGATGAGCCCTGTGTTTACCAACTAAAGGTAAATCAAATAGTGGTAATCCTGGTTCTTTATGTACATGATATCTTACTCATTGGAAACAATGTTAAGAAATTATCAGATGTGAAGAATTGGCTGAGCACTCAATTCCAGATGAAGGATTTGGGTGAAGCAAGTTATGTTCTAGGTATCCAGATCATCAGGGATAGAAAGAAAAAACTTTTAGCTCTATCTCAAGCAGCTTACATAGATAAAGTGCTTGAACGTTTCTCAATGACAAATTCCAAGAAAGGGAGTCTACCGTCCTGCCATGGAATTCATCTTTCAAAGAAGCAGTCTCCCCAGACTTGTAAAGAGGAAGATGCGATGAGAAAAGTTCCTTACGCATCTGTAGTTAAAAGTCTGATGTATGCCATGTTGTGTACTAGACCAGATATCTGCTATGCAGTGGGCGTAGTGAGCAGGTATCAGTCAAACCCAGGACCGGAACATTGGATAGCAGTTAAGCATATCTTGAAGCATTTAAGGCAGACTAGGGATTATATGTTAGTCTACAAGGGTGGTGTTCTGAACCCTGTAGGCTACACCGATTCAGATTTTCAAACTGATGTTGATGACAGGAAGTCTACTTTTGGAATGGTGTTTACTCTTGGGGGTGGAGCTGTGATATGGAGAAGCGTAAAGCAGTCTGCAATCTCAGATTCCACCATGGAGGCTGAGAACATAGTCGCGTTAGAAGCAGCTAAGGAAATAGTCTGGCTAAAGAAGTTTTATTCCAATCTTGGTGTTATTCCAGAAATGTACAAATCGCTTGTGTTGTTTTGTGACAATACAGGAGCGATAACCAACTCGAAAGAACCTTGTAGTCACAAGAGGAGTAAGCATATAGAAAGGAAGTATCACATTATTCGAGATTATGTGGCCAGAGGAGAATGTGAAGGTTATGAAGATTGCAACTGAAGACAATCTAGCAGATCCATTTATAAAGACACTACCAGAAGCTGCATTTGATAAGCATATCAAGGAAATGGGATTAGTAGAATTAAGGCATTAGTTTCAATTAGTGCAAGTGGGAGTTTGTTGTGGTTTTATGCCCTAATTAAAACCCAATTTCTTTGTAATCTCATTTTATTATCAATAAAAGAATAGAAATCATTTTTTGACTTGGTCAATCACTTTGCTCACATGTTTTATTTTCATGATTATTTGTTTAATATAAACTTATATTAAATCCTTAGCATATAGCTAATCATATTTATAGTGACGTAATCACAGTGGAATATAAATATGATTGTATGTTCAAAATAAGTTAGTCCTAAGATTAGTTAGTGCACATGATTTACACCGACTTGCCAATCTACGATATGATCTACTTACACATTGTAATGTTATGTTCTTTCCAGAACATTAGCAAAGTAGATAAGATCGGATGTATTTGTTACATCAGACAGGACCGATATTGACAGTTGATAAGATAAGTAAACATACTGTTATTATCTATTCTAGTCATATCATATAGTTGACCATAGGTCAATTCAATCTCAATTCTGAGTGGTTAGTATTCTAATTATTATATTATTTGAGTTATTTGACTTGTTCGTTACCAGCTTACCCTACGGACTAGCCCATGCTTACATCTTGGGAACTCGGTAGTATAATTAAGTGGGAGTGTTAATCATAGATATCAACATTTATAGCTTCTGATGAAGAAGTGAAACGATGGTTTCCTTTTAGTTTGGTCCAAGGTGTTAAATGATAGAGATCTCATTTCAATAATTAAATTAGTTTACTGAAATATCATTTACAAGGAACTAAGTGTTTTACGGATAAAATACAATGACGAGTAAAACGGTATTTTAGTCCCATCTCATTGTAGACCATCTATAGAGGATTGAGTGACAATTATGGTTGTAACAATGGATAATTAATAATGTATCTATATTTGTTATAGAGCGTTCTATGAATTCAAGAGTGCAATTCGGAGTCTTTAGTGGAGTCACGGGGAATTAATAAGTTAGTAAATTTATTTGTTAGATTTATGATAACTTATTGTAGCTTGATTTCATAGGCCCATGGTCCCCATTGTACCTTGGATAAAATCATATAGATAGTTGTAGAGTCCAAGAACTTTACTTAGCTAATTATTTAGTAGTATTATCTTTGTAACTGTGGATTTTTGGTTCAGACCGGGAATTATTTGGACACTCATAGTAGTACTTATAGACTTTCTAAGTTTAACCTATAGTTTAAGAATATTAATTTTAACCTAAGGTTTGATTATATTATTGATATTAAGAATAATATTTATTATACTATAAGGTTTAGATATCAACCAATAGGATTTTAAGCACATGTTATGAATGGGTGATTAAGGATAAAGTATTTTGAGGATTAAATTAAATAAGGGTAAAATTTGAATGCTTTAAGGTCAGTCAGCAGCTTTGAATACGTTGAGGGCTTAGTCAAGGCTGTTTACTCCATTCAAACTTAGCTAAAAATGTGCAATTTCGTGTTTAAATATTCAGCGTGTGCCGATATATCGCAGCTATAGGGGGCGATATATTGCAGCACGTAGATACGAAAAACACGAAACGATGCACGGTCGCCTCAGGCATACTGGCCCAGGCGATATATCGCCTACAGAGGGCGATATATCGCCTCCTTCAGCATAATTCAAATGTTTTTGAATTCTTTTTCCTTTCAGCCATTCAACTTCTTCATAAGTCCAGCATCTTTTGAACGAGTCTTCAGCCTCTGCTGAACGATTATTCAAATTATTTTCACCTAAAAAGCTATTATTTTTATTCAAGTAAAATTAAGATTCCTTCATTCCCAAACTCTATAAATAGGACCTAGTACCCAGCCATTATTCACCTTTTACTCTAAGTTCAGAAGCTGCAAGTGCTAGGAGAGTGTGATAGTTAAACACTTGGGTGGGGAAATCATAAGCTTAATCATCTTAAGCTTATCAAACACTTTGGGAAGTAAGATTTCATAGTATTTCGGTTCGAGGGTTAGATTGATCTACAAGTCCTCAAGGTATTCAACACACTCTAGTTCATTGGTTTTATGTTATGTTTCCCTTCTCTTAAGTCTTCTACTCAGTCTTCTAACCTCATTCTTATTTTGGTTAGGGAATCTAAGTTCTTGAGCACATAAGTTTTGGTAAGTGTGACTTTCAATAGTTTAGTCTTTCCATTCCTTTCATTTCATCTCTATTTCTTTATTAGACTCACCCTGTTATATATGGTTTTAGGAGTGTTCCAAAAGTCCCAACTCAGTCCACATATCCCGGTAACTTTGGTAAGAAAAATAGGGTAGAATCAATATGTTATATGCTTATGTTATCTTATGTTTTATGTTATTAAATGTATTATGATGTGTATGTATGTATGTAGGCTTGGGCATATGACCCATATGACTAACAAGACCCCAAAAGATTATGGGCATATGACCTACTTAGCTAGTAGGACCCCACTAATCTAATGGGCATATGACTTGTTTAGTCTATGGGACCCCAAGTAACAATGGCCATTATAGTATGTGTATGATAAAGTGTTCTATTAAGTTTTTATGTTTCTTATGAATTTATGTATATGAACTATGTGTTAGATTTTTCCTTGCTGGGCATTAGGCTCATTCCTTTTTGTTTTATGTGCAGGAAAATAGCTTTAGTGGCGGTAAGGTTCGTGGATGCTTGGGGAATGTGTATCGGCGATGAATGGAGTCAAGGAGTCGAGAGTTCGATTTTTGAGGATGTAGTCTTGTTTTATGGTCTTTATATGTATTTTCCGCACTTATATGTAATTCCTTTTATTTACTTTAAATTATGTTTTGTTTTTAAGACAATGGGATCCCATATCCTACTTATTTTATGAAAGTAACTCTTATTTCTACAAGTTTCCAATAAAGTTATGGTATTTTCGCAAATGTACGTTTTATTAAGGATTTGTATGTATAGTTTCGTTAATGGTCCAAAAGTCTAGAGTAGTGGGTCATTACAATAGTCTCAATTAATTGATTTAATTATCAATTATAATTATCAAAGTTGACCAGGTCAATTTTGGATAGTTTCACAGAGTTATGTAATTTTTAGAAGAAAATAGAAATTAGGTCAAATTTATTAATTAAGATAAATTGATATCTAAATTAATAAATAAGTTTAAATCAAGGTTCAAATTATAAATAATTAATTTGATAAAGGATTTAAATAATTATTTAATTTTTAAATCAATAGAAAATAATACCGGCCTTGATTTTAAGTCCAATGGGCTTATAATCAAATGAGAAATTTCACGGGCCTAAAGCCCATGATAATTTCGACCTAGGGCTGTTAATTGGCTATTATTTTATTGATTTTTTAATTAAATTAAATGGCCTAATTGAGTCTATAAAAGGAGTGCTTAGAGAGAAGTCAAAAAACAAGTTTGACAAGTCACAAATAAGATTTTTTGATAGTTTTTAGATTCTCTCTAAACACAAGTCCTTTTCTAAGCCTCTTTGTTATTTTCTCTTCTTCTCTATGTAGCTATCTCATGTGTTGAGAATTTCCCACTCTAGTCTAGGTGATTCTAAGGATACTTTGGAAGATTGTGAAGATAATTGAAGATCAGTTCAGTTTCTTGATAATACTCTGCGACAGAAAGGATACAAGGGTTAGAGAAACTGAAGGAAGGACTCATTCATTCTGCTGTGTATACTGTAAGTATTCTTATCATTGTTTCTCTTTGAATTCAATTTTAGAAACATGTTCTGGGTTTTCTCATATTAATTTATTTGATATTAGATCTACATGAAAATAAATAAAGATCTTGTATAAGTTTTCCAACATAAAGTCCTCAATGTAAGTTGCTTTTGTATTGTGTTTTAGTCGAACAATATTTCCTCTAATTGTCTCTAATAGCTTCATTCTTTCCTTGTTTGCAGGGTATCTTGACCATGAGCAATGGCTAGCATCATGCTGAGGAGATCGAGGCCAAACACGTCGAGGAGATTAAGGTGGCTGAAGACAAAGTAGCCAGTTTAACCTAGGTGCTAAAGAGGACCCAGAAAAAGCTGGCCAAAGCCATTGCTTCCAAGGAGAAGTTTAAGGACACTATAGAGACTAACTATAAGGAAGCAGCCAAGCTTCAAGAAGACCTAGAGGCCACCATAAAGGAGGCTACCGGTCTGGAGGAACGAGTTAAGCTACTCAAGGAAACAAATTCCCAAAACAGGGAGAGGTTCAAAGGAACTACCCTTAACTACTTCTACTTGTTTTGGAAGAACAACCCAGAGGAAAATTTTGACTACCTTCCCAAGCAAATGAGACAAGCTGAACTCGCGAAGTGCGCTGCTCGCCAAGAGGAGGAAAGTAATACCCAGAACACCTCAGATTTTCCTGAAATCTCTCTAGCGACAGGCATTGATGTGTTGAAGAAGACGCTGGAACATCAGTCGACCAACAGTCCCAGCAAGACCCTCCTCTAGCTGCACAGTAACTATTTTATTCATGTAATTAAAATATACGAGCAATAGTTCGTAATGTTAAGACAATTTTTCTACCTAAGGTAGCTTCTTCCTGTTAATATTTTTATTACATCTGAGCAGCAATTGTTCTCGGTGTAAAGACATTTTGTTGTGATATTATAATATACGCATTGCTATTATAACATCTACTCGTATGACTGAACTTAGCATAACACTCTGTTAAGATTTCACAAAATTAACTAAATTTTTTGAAAAATACTCTAAGTGTCGCAGTATGCTTTCCCTTATTTTTCCTTATTTCACAAAATTAGCTAATTTTTTTGAAAAATACTCTAAGTGTCGTAGTATGCTTTCCCTTATTTTGCTCATGTGTTTACATATATCTGTTGATATGCTTTGCTCGCTTAGTATCCTGTATGCCCCCCAAGTGATCGAGGAGCTTAAGGTTCTCGATCAATTTCCATGACCATGTCCTGTTCGAACATTATTGCTTGCGTACTTTATAAACAATTAATGATAATATAGCAAAACAACACACGTAATGAGCAAGTACTTGTAATAAATACAATAATTGGCAAGAATAACTGGCTGCGCACAGTTCTTTTTATTTCTCGTAGTAAATGGACAAAATCGTGTATGTATGAGTGATCAAAATTGATCTTACACTTATAAGCGACCAGTCATTATCTGACCAGCCTTTGTTCACAAACTTGTAAAAAGTAAAATTAAAACAAGCCAACTCTCTAAAAAGAATTGTTCATTATAATACTTGCGCAGGGGTTCTCCATTCCAATAGTGAGGAACGAGATCTCAATTTAAGAGAGCAAGTTATATGTGCCTGGTTGAAGGATTTCTTCAATTTGATAGGGACTTTCCCATTTTGGGCCAAGCACTCAAGCATTCTGGTCGTGAGTGTTAAGAAAAACTCTTCTAAGTACCAAATCTCCCACATTAAACTTTCTTTCACGTACTTTAGAGTTAAGATATCGAGCAACATTTTGTTGGTAAGCTGCAACTCGAAGTTGAGCCTACTCGCGCCTTTCGTTGACCAAGTCCAAAGACTCCATTAATAACTGGTTATTCGTGCTCTGGTCGTATGTTAGCCTTCTATGTGATGGTGGATTTAGTTCAACGAGTAACATAGATTCATACCCATAGGCCAAAGAAAATGGCGTATGGCTTGTTGCTCTTAGGTGAGATGTCCTGTACGACCAGAGTACTTCTGGCAATTGTTCTGGCCATGCTCATTTTGCTTCTTCGAGCCTTTTCTTCAGTGTGTCCTTCAAGGTTTTGTTAACAGCTTCAACTTGTATGTTGGCTTGTGGATGAGCAACTGATGAAAAACTCTTTGTAATACCATGTCTCTCACAGAAATTAGTGAATAGATCGCTGTCAAATTGTGTGCCACTACCCGAGAAAATTTTTCTTGGCAACCCATATCGACATATAATGTTTTTGACGACGAAATCTAATACTTTCTTGGTCGTGATTGTTGCAAGTGGCTCAGCTTCGTCCCACTTAGTAAAGTAGTCAATAGCAACCACTGCATACTTGACATTCCCTTTTCCTGTAGGCAAAGATCCGATCAGATCAATCCCCCAAACTGTGAACGACCATGGGCTTTGCATCTACTTAAGCTCATTTGGGGCTGCTCGTGGTATCTTGGAAAATCTTTGGCACTTATCACACTTTTTAACAAATTCCATAGAGTCTTCGATCATAGTAGGCCAGAAATATCCTTGCCGTAAAATCTTCTTTGACAAACTTTTTCCCCCAACGTGATCTCCGCAGAAACCTTCATGTACTTCTTGCATCAAGCTCTTAGATTTTTCCTTGGAGACACACCATAGTAAAGGCATTGAGTATCCTCCTCTATATAAGACTCCATCGACCAAAATAAACCGAGTTGATTTTCTTTGAAGTGTCCTCTCCTTATTCCTATATGCCGATAATACTCCTTGTTCAAGGTATTTAATGATAGGAGTCATCCATGTGTCTGACACTTGTATCATTAGCGAGGATTCTTCCACTTGAATGCTTGGGGCCAAATTTTCGAGTGGTTTTATGCTCAAAGGGTCAACATCTTTAACGCTTGCTAATTTATCTAAGGCATCGTCATTTGAATTCTGATCGCGAGGTACTTTCTAGAGAGTATACTTCTCAAACTGTGCAAGTAAATCTTTTGCTTTGTTTAAATAAGCAACCACCTTGAGACCCATGGCCTGATATTCTCCCATAATTTGATTAACTACTAGCTGGGAGTCACTATACACTTCTAGTGACCTTATATACATGTCCTAGGCTAGTCTTAATCATGCGAGCAGAGTCTCGTACTCAGCTTCATTATTGGAAGTCGTAAAGTTGAATATGATCGACAGTGAAACTGATGTCCCTCGGGTGTGATTAAAATCAGCTCTGCCCCCGCGTTGTGCTCGTTGGAAGATGTTGGGAAACTTATACAGGATCTTTATTTATTTTCATGTATATCTAATATTAAACAAATTAATACGAGATAGCCTAAAACATGTTTTTAAAATTGAATTCAAAGAGAAACAAAGATTAGAATACTTACAGTATACGCAGCAAAATTAAAGAGTCCTTCCTTCAGTTTCTCTAACTCTTGTATCCTCTTTGTCGCAGAGTATTATCAAGAAACAGAACCGATCTTCTATTTTCTTCACAATCTTCCAATGTATCCTTAGAATCACCTAGACTAGTGTGGGAAATTCTCAACACATGAGATAAATATATAGAGAAGAAGAGAAAATAACAAAGAGGCTTAGAAAAGGACTTGTGTTTAGAGAGAATCTAAAACTATCAGAAAACCAGTGATTAAACTTGTCTGTCGTCTCAGAAATCTTAACTGATGACTTCTCTCTAAGCACTCCTTTTATAGACTCAATTAGGCCATTTAATTTGATTAAAAAATCAATAAAATAATAGCCATTTTAAAGCCCTAGGTCGAAATTATCATGGGCTTTAGGCCCGTGAAATTTCTCATTTGATTATAAGCCCATTGGACTTAAAATCAAGGCCTGTGTTATTTTCTATTGATTTAATTAATTAAATAATTATTTAAATCCTTCATAAAATTAATTATTTACAATTTGAACATTTATTTAAACTTATTTATTATTTAAATACAAATTTATCTTAATTAATAAATCTGTCATGATTTCTCTTTTCTTCTCAAAATTACACTACTCTGTGAAACTATCCAAAATTGACCTGCTCAACTTTGATAATTCTAATTGATAATTAAATCAATTAATTGAGACTATCTAGATGATTTTATCCAATGTACAATGGGGACCATGGGCCTATGAAATCAAGCTCCAATAAGCTATCATAAATCTAACAAATAAATTTACTAACTTATTAATTCCTCATGACTCCACTATAGACTCGGAATTGCACTCTTGAATTCATAGAACGCTCTATAACAAATATAGATACGCTATTAGTTATCCATTGTTACAACCACAATTGTCACTCAATCCTCTATAGACGGTCTACAATGAGATAGGACTAGAATATTGTTTTACCCCTCACCCTCATTGTATTTTATCCTTAAAACACTTAGTTCCTTGTAAATGATATTTCAGTAAACTAATTTAATTACTGAAATGAGATCTCTATCATTTAACACCTTGAACCAAACTAAATGGAAACCATCGTTTCAGTTCTTCATCAGAAGCTATAGATGTTCATATCTATCATTAAGACTCCCACTCAATTATACGACCAAGTTCCCACGATGTAAGTATGGGCTAGTCCATAGGGTAAGCTGGTAACGAACAAGTCAAAGAACTCAAATAATACAATCAGTTAGAATACTAACCACTCAGAATTGAGATTGAATTGACCTATGGTCAACTATATGATATGACTAGAATAGATAATAACAGTATGTTTACGTATCTTATCAATTGTCAATATCGGTCCAGTCCGATGTAACAAATACATCCGATCTTATCTACTTTGCTAATGTTCTGGAAAGAATATAACACTGTAATGTGTAAGTAGATCATATCGTAGATTGGCAAGTCAGTGTAAATCTGGTGCACTGACTAATCTTGTAACACCCCAATTTGCTAATAAGGTTTAGGACCTTGATTAGCGCACCTGGAGGGCAATAAGTGAATTAACATGTTAATATATAAATTTGAATGAATATGTGATTAGAATGCATGTTTAGGTGGTATAAATATGCATGTGGGCCCCGTTTGTATGTTAGGGGTAAATTGGTAATCTTAGCCCGTTGAGGGCATAAATGTAATAATTGTGTAATATGATTAGTACCACGTGTGAGTGGTGATATTACTGTGATGCACGTGCCGAGACGGTCCTAGGAAGCTAATTAGTTTAAAAGTCACAACGGGATTAAAATACCCGGCTCGGGAGGAGCCTAGGGGTATTTTGGGAATTTTACACTTTGAGTTTGTGAGCTAATGGTTAATGGTGACTGAGTAACTTGAGTGACCAATAGTAACCATTAAGAGTAACAGAATTTAGATAAGGGAAATGGTAGAATTGTAGAAAAGGTGAAATGGCAAAAATTCCCTTCAGGTTTAGCTAGGAAAAGATTTTGAGAGAGGGGTAAAATGGTCTTTTGGCAAAGGTTAGATAGCTTCAGCTGAGGGAAAGGATGAATCACGTTTTACACTTAGTCATATTTGGTTTATGCTGGAATTTGAAAGAGAAAACTAGAAGGAAAGGGAAACAAGAAGGAAGTTGAAATTTGGAACCTAGCAGGAGAATCAAGAAGCTTGAGGCAACTAAAGTCAACTATAGGCTAAGATTTTTCAGAGGTAAGAGTTTATCCTTTGTTTTTGTTTTAGTTTAAGCTTGATTTTAAGAGAGAACGTGCGGAAATTTAAAGATAGTATGGTTGGTTTTGCATGGAAACTCAGTTTGGTAATCAAGGGGAGAGTGGCTTGAAGCTGGGATTGGAGAGAGTTCAAGCTTAATTCTTGATTGAGGTAAGAATTTTTTAACATCTTTGAATTTTTGTATCTGATGTGGTTTAAGAATTTGGAAGCCTGGTTTACATTTTTCAAGCTCTGGTTTAAGTTTTAAAAGCTATGGTTTAAGTTTCTGAAATCTGAAACCAAAGTATGGATTTTGGGTGTGATTGTGTGTTTGAGCTTGTTGTTGGTGTTTATAGGTTGTGAAATGGTTCATTTGGGGTTTTAAATTGGTTTTGGGGTTCAGGTATGTGTTTGGGTTGAATTGGAGGTGTTTTGGCTCGGGAAAAACGCAGGGGAAAACCCAGAATTCTGGGTTCGCGAAGGGGCGTCGCGGCCCTGTTCTTTGGTGCTGCAGCGCAAGGCTGCATCAGGAGCACGAAAGTTTCTGGGCGCCACGGCCCGAGGCAATTTTCAAACAGTGAATTTTGCATTTTTAGGGCTTTTTCCTGGGGGCTCGGGGGATGTTTCTGTTGCATTGTTTTAGGGAAATAGGGGTCCCGAGAGTACGGGATTGGTCCCGGGAAGTGGTTTTGGATTGGTTAGTATTAAAGAGTGTTTTATATGTGTTGTGACTAGGTTTTCGAAGAGGCTCGGGGTAGAGGACCGTGCTCGTGACTTTGGTGCATTGGAAAGCTCGGGATACAGGTACGAAAACTATAACACCCGTAGAGCAGGGCATGGCCCTAGATTGTATTACATGTTAGGGTGTTGCCTTGATTGAATTTTTATATGATTGAATGTTGTTTGAGTTAAGATATATGTGGTTATAGTTGAATGAACGGCAAAGGATCCGAGAACGGCAAGGAGCCGGGAACGACAAAGGGCCGAGAACAGCGAAGGTCGAGAATGGCAGTGGGGCCGAGGGTAACATTGGGCACGCAGAGTGCATGCCACCAGGGTGAGACCCCAATGGATACATGGGATATCCTTATGGTGAGGACCGAGATCCCAGGCTTTGGTAATGCTTCTGGGACGGCATGGTCGTATATGTGTTTAATCTGATGGACTATTTGTTTATCTGTGAGTTATCTGTTATAATGGTTGTATAATATGCATATGTTATATGTTGTGTGAGTTTTCTTGCTGGGCTTCGGCTCACGGGTGCTCTGTGTCGCAGGTAAGGGCAAGGAAAAAGTCAACCAGTCATGAGTATGGAGAGCGTGGGGTGGCGCGTACATGTTTGGCCTGCCCGACTACTTCGGTTGGGGGCATTTTGAGAAATGGCTGTATTAAACTCTGATTTTTATGGTTAATTACCTATAAACCTATTTTGGAACTGTAAATATTTTATAAACTGTATTTTGGGATTCCAAATATAAGTAACTTGAAATTTTCAATGAATTAAGGTATTTTCAAATATTACAGCCTTGATTTATGTTTAATCACACTTTTGTTCTAAAAACCTCGTTTATCGAGTTAGTTGCACATTTTAAACTCACTTAGTAATGGCTCTAAGGTAGTAGGGCGTTACAAATCTTAGGACTAACTTATTTTGGACATATAATCATATTTATATTCCACTATGATTACGTCACTATAAATAAGATTAGCTATATGCTCGAGATTTAATAGAAGTTTATATTAAACAAATAATCATGAAAATAAAACATGTGAGCAAAGTGATTAACCAAGTCAAAAATTGATTTCTATTCTTTTATTTATAATAAAATAAGATTACAAAGAATTTGGGTTTTAATTAGAGCATAAAACCCCAACAAACTCGCACTTGCACTAATTGAAACTAATGCCTTAATTCTATTGATCCCATTTCCTTGATATGCTTATCAAATTTATCTTATGGTAGTGTCTTTGTAAATGGATCTGCAAGATTGTCTTCGGTTGCAATCTTCATAACCTTCACATCTCCCCTAGCCACATATTCTCGAATAATGTGATACTTCCTTTCTATATGCTTACTTCTCTTGTGACTTCGAGGTTCTTTTGAGTTGGCTATCGCTCCTTTATTGTCACAAAACAACACAAGCGGTTTATCCATTTCTGGAATAACACCAAGATCCGAATAGAACTTATTTAGCCAGACTATTTCCTTAGTTGCTGACGCGGCTATGTACTCAGCCTCCATGGTGGAATCTGAGATTGCAGACTGCTTTACTCTTCTCCAAATCACAGCTCCACCCCCAAGAGTAAACACCATTCAAGAAGTAGACTTCCTGTCATCGACATCAGTCTGAAAATCTGAATCGGTGTAGCCTACAGGGTTCAAAACACCACCCTTGTAGACTAACATATAATCCCTAGTCTGCCTTAAATACTTCAGGATATGCTTAACTGCTATCCAATGTTCCAGTCCTGGGTTTGACTGATACACGCTCACTACTCCCACTGCATAGCAGATATCAGGTCTAGTACACAACATGGCATACATTAGACTTCCAACTGCAGATGCGTAAGGAACTTTTCTCATTACATCTTCCTCTTCAGGAGTCTGGGGAGGCTGCTTCTTTGAGAGATGAATTCCATGGCGGGACGGTAGACGCCCTTTCTTGGAATTTTTCATTGAGAAACGTTCAAGCACTTTATCTATGTAAGCTGCTTGAGATAGAGCTAAGAATATGTTCTTTCTATCCCTGATGATCTGGATACCTAGAACATAACTTGCTTCACCCAAATCCTTTATCTAGAATTGAGTGCTCAGCCAATTCTTCACATCTGATAATTTCTTAACATTTTTTCCAATGAGTAAGATATCATCTACATAAAGAACCAGGAATACCACTATTTGATTTGCCTTCAGTTGGTAAACACAGGGCTCATAAATATTTTGTTTAAAGTCATAGGTTTTGATTATTTCATCAAACCTAAGATTCCAGGAACGAGAAGCTTGCTTAAGTCCATAGATGGACCTATTCAACTTGCAAACTTTTCCTTCTTGTCCAGATACTTTAAATCTTCTGGCTGATTCATATAAATGACTTCGTCAAGCTTTCCATTAAGAAAAGTTGTCTTGATGTCTATTTACCAAAAAAACGGCTACTAATGATGTGGCAGGGATTTCTCACACGTGGTTGACACGTGGAAAAAGTGATGTTCGACTATCGACCAGAGGCACATCGCTTCGTCAGGGCTTAACTTTTAGATACAACCAGGCTGGTCATATAATTTGATATGTTTCCTTCTAAGATTGTAATCTTATAATAATTGCATTGAATATTTCCTCATTATTACCTTGATACGCGGTTATTAAGGAAAGATATGGCCAGTTGGCCCGTGTAACCCTCCTTGAGCCTATAAATATACATGAAATAGCTCAAGGAAGGGACTTTTTGATCCTTGAATCTTTTTGCGAAGGTAGAGAGAGAAAGAGAACTATAGTGTAATTATCCATCGTTTCATTGTATTTCTTCCAAGGTTTATGATACTCAAGAACCCTAGTTCTTTGATCATGGCTTTGAGATTCAATATTAATAACAGCACTAAGTGGACGTAGGTCATTACCATTCTTTGGGGCCGAACCACTATAAATACTTGGTGTTTTCTTCTTTTCCATTGGATTAAATTCTTAATTGTCGTTTTATCTTATGTCGTGCATTTGACTCCGTGTCGTTGGCCAAATCGTGGGTCAACAACGTCCATTTTCCAGATCTCATAGTCGAGAGCGGCTGCTATGGATAGGAGGATGTGAATGGATTTGAGCATGGCTACCGGACTAAAAGTTTCCTCATAGTCCACGCCTTCTCATTGGGTATAACCCTTTGCCACTAATCGAGCTTTATAAGTCTCGATATTTCCATCAACACCTCGTTTCTTCTTATAGATCCACTTGCACCCAATCGCCCTAAAGTCACTAGGTGCTTCCACAAGATCCCAGATGGAATTTGAGTACATGGACTCCATTTCCTGTTTCATGGCTTCGAGCCATAGTTCCTTTTCAGGGCTAGCCATTGCCTTTTTGAAAGACAACGGATCATCATCACTAGTGTCACCAACAACCATATTGGTTTCACCATCCAAATCATAGCGAACTGGGTTCCCAAAAACCCTCCCACTACGACGAGGCTCCGTGACTGTTTGCTCAGGAACAGTGATACTTTCTTCATTTAAATCGACTTGCGTCGGTTGTACATGAAGAGTGGGAATTTCATCATCAACTTGCGTTGATGACGATGGAACATTGGTTGGAGTCAATTCTTTAACCATCTCCTCTAAAACTACTTTGCTGCGAGGTTTAAAGTTCTGGACATAGTCATTTTCCATAAAAGTGGCATTTGTAGAAGTAAACACTTTCTTTTCTGAATGACTATAGAAAAGTACACCCCGAGTACCTTTAGGATAGCCAACAAACATGCAAACTTCAGTTCGCGGTTCTAGCTTTCCCTCCTTTTTTCCTCAGAACGTGGGCGGGACACCCCCAGATTCTATAATGGCGTAAACTAGGTTCACGACCATTCCAGCATTCTAAAGGTGTTTTTGGGATTGATTTTGACGGCACGACATTGAGAATGTCATTCGCAGTTTCAATTGCATGTCCCTAGAAGGAAGTTGGTAGAGTTAAGTAACTAAGCATGCATCTAACAATTTCCAATAAAGTTCTATTCCGGCGTTCCGCTATACCATTTTGTTGTGGAGTACCTGGGGCAGTAAGTTGTGATAAAATCCCAAGTTCAGCTAAATGATCTTGGAACTGCATATCCAAATATTCTCCACGCCTATCAGATCGCAAGATATTTAACGTTTTACCTAATTGGTTCTGAGCCATTGCTAGGAATTCCTGAAACTTTGAAAATGTTTCTGATTTCCTATGCATTAGGTAAAGACATAAGTATCTAGGGTAATCGTAAATGAAAGTGATGAAATACTTAAAACCACCCCTGGCTTGTACATTCAAAGGTCCACAAACATCTGAATGCACAAGATCAAGTGGTTCTTTGGCCCTATCACCCTTTGCAGAGAATGGACGCTTAGTCAGTTTGCCTTCTAGACAAGATTCACATACAGGTAATTCACCTAAGGTGAGTTCCCTCAAAGGTCCGTCCTTTGTATGTCTTTGAATCCTATCATAGCCCATGTGACCTAGTCTCAAGTTCCATAAATACGTCATATTATTGTTATCGGTCTTTTGACGTTTATTGGTCCTATGTTTAGCTACTTTGAATAAATCATTATTAAGAGCGAGGGGTTCGTTAGGTCGCAGAATATAAAGCCTGTTTTCCAAACATGCAATACACAATTGTGATCCATTGAAAGAAATAGATATATTAAAACTTGTGAAAGTCATAACAAACCCTTCTAATTGCAACATGGAAACTGAAATTAAATTTCTACTAAAATCTGGAATAAAAAATAAATCTTTTAAAATTAAAAATTTATTTCCGAACTTCAGACGAGCTCTTCCTCTAGCTTGGACCGCAATGAACGCTCTGTTCCTAACTCTAAGCTTTAAGCCGCCTTTGTTCACTTCCTCCCACGATTCAAGAAGCTGTAAAGAGTTACAAACATGGTTAGTAGATCCAGAATCAATAATCCAAACAAAGTATCATTCTCTAAAACACATGTTTCCAAGATAAATGAAATATAATCATTACCTTTGTTTTTATCTGCTAGAAACTTGGGGCAATCCTGTTTTTAATGCCCCTTCTCTTTACAATGAAAACATTTACCTTTACCTTTCTTGTTTTTCTTGTTTTCCCCTTAGGCGCTTGTGCACTCGTCTTTGCAGCCTTTGCAGGCTTGGGGTTGTTTATTTGTCCACCTTTCCTCTTGTTTCTAGCTTTCGAAGACGAAGCTGGATGAGCTTCAACCTTAGCTAAATCAGCAGCAACATCAGTAGTCTTATTTTCACCTTATTTATTAGGCCCACCCATGACAGGTTCAATAATCTGAAGCTCGTTCATGAGCTACGTCAGACTATAGTTGAGTTGAGCACGAATGTGCAGACACGGTGCTATCCGAGAATTTACGGTGCCATCACGAACGTGCAGAGATGGTGCTATCCAAGCATTTACGGTACCATCACGAGCATTGACAGTGCCATCACTAACGTGCGGACACGGTGCTCATTCTGGGGATTCCTCAATCATGATGAATTCAGAGTTGTCACCAATCAACTCTATGTTGATATTCTTCTTCCAATTAAGGAAGTTTTCTCCAGCGAGTTTCTCCATCGAAAGTTGAGAAAGGATGGGGAGTAGACACAGACACTACTTAACTTAAAACTACAAATTACCAATAAAATAGAAATCAATCACATTTGCTCAATAAAACTTCTATTCACACATGTTTCAAGAAATAGCACAACATATACCAAAAATATGTAAGATATGAGAAAAAATACCAAAAACACTCATATCTCTATTTCTTTAGGTTTTTAACTAATCTATGATATCCTTGTCCCGGTTGGCGAGAGTCAAAAATACCACTAGTTAAATAGAGTTGTAAACTCATTTAATAATGGACACAACTATTAACAACCTACTATTCGATCAAAATAAGAAAACAAAATCTCTTATTTTATGAGCTAGACCCACAGTTTCGATAATCATAGATTTAGTCTTAGTAGTCACCGTAGGGGTGAGTCTAGTAGAATTTGACCTATAATTATCTATCTTTCGAAATCTAACATTGTCAAAATAACTAATGAACTCCTTTCGTAGGGGGACGAATCAAAGCGTCTCGAGGCCCCATTAAGCTATTGACTATGTTAAACCAACGGTGGAGATCGAATAAAATTCTTAAAATAAGCTCATTATTAAAATAAAAATTGTATTTTTATTATTTATTTTTAGAAAATTAATGACTATGGTTTTCCAAAAAAACAAATTAAACAGATTAAATTTTTAAAACCAAAGCCCTATAATTTCCTATTAATTCTAAAGTGTCACATTGAAACAAATTCAATTAATTTAGAATTAATTTATTGCTAATCAATATTTAGGTTTGACTAATATAATGAACCTATACAATTAAGTCCAACTCAGGTAAATGGGTCTTAACAATTGGGCTTGTATGGAGGAGGCTAGGTCCAGTATGTTGTTCCCACTTCAAAGGCCTCCTATCTTCCATACAAGGTCCAAAAGACAGGAATTTAAACCTTCATTTTATTAATTGTTATTAATTGATTAGGCCCACTATAGTCATGCAAAGAAAATGGGCCTTCACAAGTGGAATCAACCACAAAAGAGGAATTTAAGCTTTACATTTTCTAATGGGCCCAAATAAAACCTATCATTTTATGAATATTTTATTTGGCAAAATCCATATATCTAACAAACATATGGGCCACTATATGCATCTAAGCCCAATTGCAAAAATACCATATATAGTACAAACAGACATGTTATATTTGGATGGGCCTAATCATGTTACTATATGAGAAATTCTAAGAATTTATGTAAACATACCACAATTAATTTCATTTGCAAAAATACCACAATTAATCATCTAGAATTTTTCAAAAAATTCAAATTAATTAAATTTTTACAAAAAATAAGTAAATTTAAATGAAATTTATCAACAATTAACAATAGTTAATTTAAATTTCATTCATCAACAACCAACTTGGCTTTAGGTTAATTTGATAAAAAAATATTAATTTAATTTAAATAGGATTTATCAATAATTAACCAAAGTTAATTTAAATCTGCCATGATAATTAATTGAGACTTTCTAGATAATTATATCCAATGTACAATGGGGATCATGGGCCTATGAAATCAAGCTCCAATAAGTTATCATAAATCTAACAAATAAATTTACTAACTTATTAATTCCTCATGACTCTACTATAGACTCAGAATTGCACTCTTGAATTCATAGAACGCTCTATAACAAATATAGATACGCTATTAGTTATCCATTGTCACAACCACAATTGTCACCCAATCCTCTATAGACAGTCTACAATGAGATAGGACTAAAATACCGTTTTACCCCTCATTGTATTTTATCCTTAAAACACTTAGTTCCTTGTAAATGATATTTCAGTAAACTAATTTAATTACCGAAATGAGATCTCTATCATTTAACACCTTGAACCAAACTAAAAGGAAACCATCATTTCACTTCTTCATCAGAAGCTATAGATGTTCATATCTATGATTAACACTCCCACTCAATTATACTACCGAGTTCCCAAGATGTAAGTATGGGCTAGTCCGTAGGGTAAGCTGGTAACGAACAAGTCAAAGAACTCAAATAATACAATCATTTAGAATACTAACCACTCAGAATTGAGATTGAATTGACCTATGGTCAACTATATGATATGACTAGAATAGATAATAACGGTATGTTTACTTATCTTATCAACTGTCAATATCGGTCCAGTCCGATGTAACAAATACATCTGATCTTATCTACTTTGCTAATGTTCTGGAAAGAACATAACACTGTAATGTGTAAGTAGATCATATTGTAGATTGGCAAGTCAGTGTAAATTTGGTGCACTGACTAATCTTAGGGCTAACTTATTTTGAACATATAATCATATTTTAATTCCACTGTGATTACATCACTATAAATAAGATTAGCTATATGCTCGAGATTTAATAGAAGTTTATATTAAACAAATAATCACGAAAATAAAACATGTGAGCAAAGTGATTCACCAAGTCAAAAAATGATTTCTATTCTTTTATTGATAATAAAATGAGATTACAAAGAATTTGGGTTTTAATTAGAGCATAAAACCCCAACAGAAGATCCATCTATGAATAGCTTCCAGGTAAGGGATTGGTTTTGATCATTGGATTCTATTATCGGTTCGTTGGTAAGGAGTCCGGTGAATTCGACAATGAAATCCGCTAAGGCTTGTCCCTTTATAGCTGCTCGTGGTGCATAGGTGTAACGCCCCACTACCTTAGAGTCGTTACTAAGTGTGTTTAAAATGTGCAACTAACTCGCTAAACGAGGTTTTAAGACAAAAGTGTAATTAAATCATAATCAAAGTCATAAACTTGAGAATAAACCTTTTATTGAAAAGTTATAAAACATTTACCATTTGGGATCCCAAAACATTGTTTAGAAGTATTTACAACTCAAAATATAACCAAAGTCGACTAAACGACAAAATTCAGGTTTTATACAAACATCTCCCAAAAACACCCCTGGCCGTGGCAGCCAGACAGACCGGACATGTACGTGCCGCCCGTCCCGCTCGCCATACTCAAGGTTGATCGACCCTCCCTTTGCCTTTACCTGCACCATAGAGCACCCGTGAGCCAAAGCCCAGCAAGAAAACCCTCACAAGCAGATGATAAACGCATATCAAACACTTAATATTAAAATCAAGCCAACACCAGGTTATACAAGTGCAGCCATGCCGTCCCAGGCGCTTAACCAGGCCCTGGGTTCGCGGTCTAAACCGTAAGGATTCCCAGGTATCCCTTGGGGTCTCACCCTGGAAACTCGCACTCCGCATGCTAAACGATGCACCCGGCCCCTTGTCGTTCTCGGCCTTCGCCGTTCCCGACCTTTGACGTTCCCGGCCATCGCTATTCCATTATTAATACATACACGTTATATACTAAATAGATATTAAAACACACGTAAATCCAGTCAAAGGGGCCATGCCCCGCAACACAAACATATAGGGTCAAGCCCTGCAACACAAGCTCTATGGGAAAAGTAGTTTTCTTACCTGTGTCCCAAGCTTTCTAAGCACCGATATCTCGAGCACAGTTCCCTAGTCTGAGCCTTGCCGACGCCCTAATCACAACGCATTAACAATATTCATCCATCAAGTTCTAATCCATTAAATGGTTTTGAGTCATAATTCTAGTCTCTAGAATCTTGAATTCTATCAATCCGGGTGATAAAATCCATCCCGAGCTCTAACAATTAGGTTCCCAAGTCAAATCCCACTAAAATCCCTGCACCTTGATCTAGGGTCGCGGCCCGCCCCACAAGCATCGCGGCTAGCCTCAAAACCGAGGCTAGACACCTCCTTGGAAGCACACACGGGCCGCGGCATGCTTGGCCAAGCGCTGCGGCGCACCTCGAACTCCATGGTCTCCCAAGGCCTCGCGTGCACATGGGTCGCGGAATGGCCCTCCTAGGGCTGTAGCCCTCGCCTCAAAACCTAGAAAAACACCACTTTCCTTGCATTTCCTTTGAGCCAAACTCCACATATCTCAACCAAAATCACCCCCAACCTCATAATTAAACCCAGAATTCATACTCATGCAACCTAAATATACCAACAAACTCAAGAGCCAATTCCCAAGCCCATCAAGCAATCAAAACAAGTCCTAGAATCCAAACCATGCATGTCTAAATCCTAACACCCAATATCAACAGAATTCAGTTGCAATCAACATATCTCAACATATCAGAAAGCTTACCTTATACAGAATTGAATCCTAAACTCAGTTCCCTAAGCTCCAAGCCTTAGATTTCTGGTTAGAGTCTCCCAAACTCAGCTCCAATTCCTTAGTTCTTGACTGGTTTTCCTCCAAAATACCATTATGCCTTCAAGTGTGGAAGAGAAAACAGAGTGAGGGAAGAGAGAGTGGGTCGGTTTAGCGAGTTCTAAATGATTTTGGGTTTTGTTTTATTCAACTTAAGTCTATAAGGTTACCTCAAAGCTCGAGGTACCAAAAACGTCCTCCGGGGGCAAAACGGTAAATTTTCCTAATATTCCCTCCTAGACATCCTAACCTAAAATATATCTCCAAATATTTATTTCCAAAACCCGAAAACCCCATAAAATATCTCATACCCGGTATACCCCTCGACTCGCCCCGAGTTGGATTCTCAACCCTGTTGTGACTTTCTGACTAATGGCTCCCTAGGACTGTCTCGGATTGTGCTACACAGATATATCACAAACATATCATATTTATCACATTCATGCCCTCAACGGGCTTAAATCGCAAGCATACCCCTAATATCCAAACGAGGCCCACATGCATATTTAATTCAACTAAACATGCATCTCTATCACATATTAACATAAATTCACATATTATAACAATAATTCACTTATTGCCCTCCAGGCACACTAATCGAGGCCCTAAGCCTTATTAGCAAATTTGGGTCGTTACAACTATCCCCTCCTTACAAAAATTTCGTCCTCGAAATTACCTGAATAACTCAGGATACCGCTCCTGCATCTCAGATTCCAATTCTCACGTCGCCTCCTCAACCTTGCTGTTCCTCCACAGCACTTTCACCAAGGCGATGGTCTTGCTCCGCAAGACTTTGTCCTTCTGGTCGAGAATCTGAATTGGTTTCTCCTCATAAGATAAATCTTGATCCAGCTCCAAATTTTCGTAACTCAGAACGTGCGTCAAGTCTGACACATACTTCCGGAGCATGGACACGTGAAACACGTCATGGACCCCTGATAAGGCTGGAGGCATTACCATTCTATAGGCTACCTCCCCAACCCATTCTAGAATCTCAAAGGGGCCAAAAAACCTAGGGCTCAGCTTGCCCTGAACACCAAACCGTCTCACTCCCTTCAAGGGTGAAACCCTAAGAAACACATGGTCACCAACCTAGAACTCCACACTCCTGCATATCAGGTCTGAATAACTCTTCTGACGACTCTGGGAGGCGAGCATTCGAGCTCTAATCTTCTCAACTGCCTCATTGGTCTTTTGAAACATCTCAGGACCTAAATACCTCTTCTCACCTATCTCATCCCAATGGATAGGTGATCTGCACTTCCTCCCATAGAGCATCTCATACGGAGCCACTCCGATAGTCACCTGATAGTTGTTGTTATACGAGAACTCAATCAAAGGAAGATACTTACTCCAAGATCCCCCAAAATCTAGCACACAGACTCGTAGTAGTCTTCTAGTATCTGAATCGTCCTCTCAGTCTGTCCATCTATCTGAGGATGATAAGTGGTACTAAACCGTAACTGTGTGCCCATAGCCTTCTGCAGACTTTCCCAGAAGTTGGAGGTGAAGGTGGGGTCCCTGTCGGATACTATCGACCTTGGTGCCCCATGCAGTCGAACAATCTCCTTCACATATAGCTCAGCATACTGCTCCACAGTATAAGTCATCCTGAGTGGTAAAAAGTGGGCGGACTTGGTATACCTATCCAAAATCACCCACACTGAATCATGCTATCCTACGGTCTTTGGCAACCCAACTATGAAGTCCATGGCGACATCTTCCCATTTCCACCCTGGAATCCCTAGAGGCTACAGCAACCCTGCTGGCCTCTGATGTTCAACCTTGACCTGCTGACACGTTAAGCACTTGGCCACATAATCCACCACATCCATCTTCATGCCTGACCACTAGTACAAAGCTCTTAGGTCTTGGTACATCTTCGTCGTAGCCGGATGCAAGGAATAGGGAGTGGTATGCAGTTCATCCAGAATCTCTCGCCGGATATCTGCATCCATCAGAACACAAATCCGACCCTTATATCTCAGTAACCCCATCTTCGAAATAGAAAAGTCCTTGGCCGCTCTGACCAAGACGTTCTCCCTGTAACCCCTCAACTGGGAATCATTCTCCTGAGTCTCCCTGATCCTCTCAAGGAGCGTAGACTGAAGAGTGATGTTGACTAACCGACCAACCACCAACTCTATACCCGTTCTAGTCATCTCCTCTGCTAGCTCCTCGGATAACTATCTCAAACTGAACAGCTGTCTTGGGCCCTTCCGGCTCAAGGCATCAGCAACTATGTCAGCCTTTCCAGAATGGTACAGGATATCATAATCGTAATCCTTGACCAACTCCAACCACCGTCTCTGGCGCATATTCAGATCCTACTGAGTGAAGAAATACTTCAAACTCTTATGATCAGTGTATATCTCGCACTTCTCACCATATAAATAATGTCTCCAAATCTTAAGTGCGAACACCACCGCTGCCAATTCTAAATCATGCATGGGATTTCTCTGCTCATATTCCTTTAACTGTCTCGATGTGTAGGCTATCACCTTCCCCGCTTGCATCAATACACACCCCAAACCCTGTCTGGAAGCATCACAATAAACCACAAACTTCTCATTATTTATCGGCAAACTCAACAATGGCGCTGTGATCAACTGTCGCTTCAACTCTTTAAAATTGTTCTCACATCGGTCTGTCCAAACATACTTTGTCTTCTTCTTTGGCAATTTTGTCAACGGCGTAGCTATTCTGGAGAACCCCTCAACAAACCGCCGATAATACCCTGCCAACCCCAGAAAACTCCTCACTTCAGAAACACTGCTCGGTCTAGGCCAGTCCCTGACTGCTTCAATCTTATTTGAGTCAACCAGAATCTCCTCCTTACTGACGATGTGGCCAAGAAATGTAACTTGTGGTAACCAGAACTCACACTTGCTGAACTTAGCGTATAACTTATGCTCTCTTAACCGCTGCAATACCAAACGTAGATGCTCCTCGTGCTCTGTCTCTGACTGTGAGTACACCAGAATATCATCAATGAACACAATCACAAACTTGTCTAAATAATCCTTGAAAACCTTATTCATCATGTCCATAAAAGATGTTGGGGCATTGGTTAATCCAAAGGACATAACCAGGAATTCATAGTGCCCATGCCTCATGCGGAAAGCGGTCTTTGGTATGTCCTCCTCTTTGATCCTTAACTGATGGTAACCTGACCGGAGATCTATCTTAGAGAACACTGTTTTTCCCTGCAACTGGTCAAACAAATCATCAATCCTAGGCAGTGGGTACTTATTCTTGATGGTCAACTTGTTCAACTCCCTATAATCAATACACATCCTGAGAGATCCATCCTTCTTCTTAACAAACAACACCGGAGCACCCCACGGCAAGAAACTCGATCTAATGAACCCCAAATTCAGTAGCTCCTGCAACTGGATCTTCAACTCCTTCAACTTTGCCGGAGTCATTCGATAAGGTGTCCTAGATACTGGCTCCGCTCCTGGTACCAACTCTATAACAAAATCAATCTCTCGCTGCAGCGGCAGCCCTGGCAGATCTGCTGGAAATAAATCTGGGAACTCGCATACCAATCTGGTCTCCCCTGGTCCAACTGACACAACCTTAGAGGTATCCACAACACTCGCTAGGAATCCTATGAAACCTCCCTGCATCAGGTCCTTAGCCTTTAATGTCGAAATCATAGGTACCCGTGGTCCACCAGCTGTTCCCACAAATACAAAGGGTACCTCCCCTTCTGGCTCAAAAGTCACCATCCTGCGCTTACAGTCAATTGTCGCCCCATACTTTGATAACCAATTGATCCCTATGATCATATCAAAGTCATCCATCACAAGCTCAATCAAATCAGCAAATAATTCCCTACCATCTACCTCTACTGGTAAAGCTCTAATCCACCTCCTAGAGACTACCAGTTCCCCAGTCGACAATAAGGTCTGAAAACCCCTAGCATACAGAACACTAGGTCTACACAGCTGATCTATCACTCTAGCAGACACAAACAAGTGGGTAGCCCCAGAATTAAACAATGCAGTATAAGAGGAACTAGCACTAGAGATCTGACCTGTCACAACTGAGGGGCTAGCCTCCGCCTCAGTCTAAGTCAAAGTGAACACCCTGGTAGGAGCGAGACTGTTGCCTTATTTTGGCTCCTCCTTCCTGGCTTGTGGGCAGTCCTTCTTTAGATGGTTGGCACTCCCACTGATAAAGCAAGCCCTAATCCTAAAATCACCCTGATGTCATCATCTGCACCAAGGAGACATTGGAAAGCTCCTTCAGTTGTCACTTCCGCCCTGATGGCCACTAAAACCACCCCATGCCCTCCTATCAGAACTGGGAGGAACAAAGGAATCTGGGGCCTTCCTCTTCTACTCACCGGAGCCACTACCCCGGCTGGATCCAATAAAAGGAGGCACTGTCCTCCTAGCATCGTGCCTAATAGCGCTCTCTCTCCAAATCTGGTCCTCGGGTCAGCTGTAAGGGCCTTGTCTACCACCTGAGCGTAAGTAGTAGTCCCTGGATCAAATGTGATCTTCACATCACGGGCGATCATAACATTCAATCCCCGTACAAACCTGTCCCTTCTTGTCGCATCTGTCGACACTAGGTCTGGCGCAAACTTCGCTAAACGATCGAACTTCAGAGCATACTCTGTCACGGTCATCCGGTTCTGAGTTAGGTTGATTAACTCATCAACCTTCGCAGCTCGGACTGCCACACTGTAATATTTCTCATTAAAGATACTTATAAATTCTTCCCAGGTCATAATTGTCACATTCCTCCTCTGAACCACTACATCCCACCAGATGCGGGAGTCTTCTCTGAACATGTAGCTTGCACAAGCTACCCTTTCGTTCCCTTCAACCCTCATGAAATCAAGAATAGAGGAGATCATATTCATCCACAGCTCCGCCTGCAGTGGGTCTAGTCCACCCTCAAAGGTGGGAGGATGATGTTTCTTGAACCACTCATATAAGGGTTCCCACTTATTCTCCACAACAAGTTGAACTAGCGTTGGTGCCATAACCTGCTGAATCGACAACCCTGTAACCTGTGGAGAGGCCTGCTACCTTAGCTGGCAAAGTTCTTCCTCTATTTGTGGCAGTCTTGCCTCCATCTCGGCAAACATCTGTTGCCAATTCTGTGGGGCAGGTGGAGGGTCCTGACCCTGGTTATCATTCTCGGCCCGACTGCCGGGGAGTCTAGATGATTGACGAGGCATCTCAACAAATATGCCTACAACCAATGACACCGCTCATCAGGCATGATAACAACATCCAAACCACCTCCCAATCACATCAGTCAACCATAAGCAACAATCCACATAACACTCAAATAACATATAACACACAATGGGCCATGCCCTGACATCATGCATACATTAAATCATTCATCATGATCTATATCAAATAAGCAGGCAAACAGGGCATTTAAGCACATATTTCAACATAATGGTCAATCATACCAACCAACCCTGAGTCGAGCTTGCAACTGACAGCGATCGTACATGTTCGGTCATTCTCCAGAAACCATAAGCCTTGGCTCGCTCTGATACCAAGTTGTAACGCCCTACTACCTTAGAGTTGTTACTAAGTGAGTTTAAAATGTGCAACTAACTCGCTAAACAAGATTTTAGGACAAAAGTGTAATTAAATCATAATCAGAGTCATAAACTTAAGAATAAACCTTTAAAGTTACAAAAAAATTAACATTGGGGATCCCAAAACATTGTTTAGAAGTATTTACAACTCAAAATATAACCAAAGTCGACTAAACGACAAAATTCAGGTTTTGTACAAACATCTCCCAAAAACACCCCTAGCCGTGGCAGCCAAACAGACCGAACATGTACGCGCCGCCCGTCCCACTCGCCATACTCAAGGTTGATCGACCCTCCCTTTGCCTTTACTTGCACCATAGAGCACCCGTGAGCCGAAGTCCAGCAAGAAAACCCTCACAAGCAGATGATAAACGCATATCAAACACTTAATATTAAAATCAAGCCAACACCAGGTTATACAAGTGTGGCCATGCCGTCCCAGGCACTTAACCAGGCCCTGGGTTCGCGGTCTAAACTGTAAGGATATCCCAGGTATCCCTTGGGGTCTCACCCTGGAAACTCGCACTCCGCGTGCTAAACGCTGCACCCGGCCCCTTGCCGTTCTCAGCCTTCACCGTTCCTTTCCCGGCCATCGTCATTCCATTATTAATACATACATGTTATATACTAAACAGATATTAAAACACACGTAAATCCAGTCAAAGGGGCCATGCCCCGCAACAAAAACATATAGGGCCAAGCTCTGCAACACAAGCTCTATGGGAAAAGTAGTTTTCTTACCTGTGTCTCGAGCTTTCTAAGCACCGATATTCCGAGCACAATTTCCTAGTCTGAGCCTCGCTGACACCCTAATCACAACGCATTAACAATATTCATCCATCAAGTTCTAATCCATTAAATGACTTTGAGTCATAATTCTAGTCTCCAAAATCTTGAATTCTATCAATCCGAGTGATAAAATCCATCCCGAACCCTAACAATTAGGTTCCCAAGTCAAATCCCACTAAAATCACTGCACCTTAATCTAGGGTCGCGGCCCGCCCCACAAGCATCGCGGCTAGCCTCAAAACCGAGGCTAGACACCTTCTTGGAAGCACACACGGGCCGCGGCATGGTTCGCCAAGCGCTGCGGCGCACCTCGAACTCCATGGTCTCCCAAGGCCTCGCGTGCACATGGGCCGCGGAATGCCCCTCCTAGGGCTGCAGCCCTCGCCTCAAAACCTAGAAAAACACCACTTTCCTTGCATTTCCTTCGAGCCAAACTCCACATATCTCAACCAAAATCACCCCCAACCTCATAATTAAACCCAGAATTCATACTCATGCAACCTAAACATACCAACAAACTCAAGAGCAAATTTCCACACCCATCAAGCAATCAAAACCAGTCCTAGAATTCAAACCATGCATGTCTAAATCCTAACACCCAATATCAACAGAATTCAGCTGTAATCAACATAACTCAACATATTAGAAAGCTTACCTTATACAAAATTGAATCCTCAACTCAGTTCCCTAAGCTCCAAGCCTTAGATTTCTGGTTAGAGTCTCCCAAACTCAGCTCCAATTCCTTAGTTCTTTACTGGTTTTCCTTTAAAATACCACTATGCCTTCAAGTGTGGAAGAGAAAACAGAGTGAGGGAAGAGAAAGTGGGTCGGTTTAGAGAGTTCTAAATGATTCTGGGTTTTGTTTTATTCAACTTAAGTCTATAAGGTTACCTCAAAGCTCGGGGTACCAAAAACGTCCCCCGAGGGCAAAACGGTAAATTTTCCTAATATTCCCTCCTAGACATCCTAACCTAAAATATATCTCCAAATATTTATTTCCAAAACCCGAAAACCCCATAAAATATCTCATACCCGGTATACCCCTCGACTCGCTCGAGTCGGATTCTCAACCCCGTTGTGACTTTCTGACTAATGGCTCCTAGGACTGTCTCAGATTGTGCTACACAGATATATCACAAACATATCACATTTATCACATTCATGCCCTCAACGGGCTTAAATCGCAAACATACCCCTAATATCCAAACAGGGCCCACATGCATATTTAATTCAACTAAACATGCATCTCTATCACATATTAACATAAATTCACATATTATAACAATAATTCACTTATGGCTCTCCAGACACACTAATCAAGGTCATAAGCCTTATTAGCAAATTTGGGTCGTTACAATAGGAAATTTCAAATTGCCCTCACTCGACTGCCTATTTTAGTAGTCAACTAGTGGCTTCTGGATTTTATAAGACTTGCCGTAGTGGCTGGTGAGTAAGCACTATGATGGGGTGAGCCTTAAAATAGGGTCACAGCTTTCTACACGCCAGTACCAAGCAATAAGCCAATTTCTCTATGGGAGGATATCGTAGTTCTGCTCCCACTAGCCTTTTGCTTACGTAGTACACTACTTTTTTACTGTCTTCTTCCTCTCTGATTAAAATAGCACTAGCAGCATACTCTGTTATTGCTAAGTAGATGTACAAAGTTTCTCCTTCGACCGGCTTGGACAAAATTGGCGGTTGTGACATGTGGGCTTTTGGCACCTAAAAGGCTTGTTAGCACTCCTCTGTCCACTCAAATTTTTTGTTGCCTCTAAGTAGATTAAAAAATGGAACACACTTGTCCATAGACTTAGATATGAATCTACTTAGGGAAACTATTCTTCCAGTCAGGCTTTGTACGTCTTTAATTTTGGCAGGTGACTGCATCTCAATCAGTGCTTGAATTTTTTGGGGATTAGCTTTGATTCCTCATGATTTTACTATGAATCCCAAAAATTTCCTTGATCCAACACCAAAGGAATACTTTAGAGGATTCAGCTTCATCTAATATTTGTTCAAGATGTTGAAGCATTCTTGTAAGTCCTTGATGTGTTCTTTGACTTTTCTTGACTTGACTAGCATATCGTCGACATAGACTTCCATGTTATTGCCGATCAACTCTTTAAACATATGGTTGACCAAACGCTGGTAAGTCGCACCAGCATTTTTTAAATCAAAAGGCATTACTTTATAGCAATAAAGTCTCGTATCTGTTCAAAAGCTAATGTGATCTTCATCAGGTGGATGCATACTAATTTGATTATAACCAGAGTATGCATCAATGAACGAAAAAACTTCATGTCCTGATGTAGCATCAACCAAATGGTTGATTCTTGGAAGTGGGAAACAATCTTTTGGACATGCTTTATTAAGGTCTGTGAAATCCACGCATGTCCTCCACTTACCATTTGGCTTGGGAACTAGTGTTAGGAAAATATGTATTTACCTCAATGGAAATAGTAAGATAATACAACTCTATGCAATAATATTACAAATAAATATTGATTGATTGAATAAGATTACAACTCTATAACTGAAAATACAAATAAACTAAAGAACAAGAAGAAGAGAAGAAGAATAGAATAGTGAAAAATACAACTCAAAGAAAAATATTACAAGTAAAGTAAAAGTGCTGGAAATAAAGACAAGAAGAT
The DNA here is from genome assembly GCF_963169125.1 of Humulus lupulus. Classification (NCBI taxonomy): domain Eukaryota; kingdom Viridiplantae; phylum Streptophyta; class Magnoliopsida; order Rosales; family Cannabaceae; genus Humulus; species Humulus lupulus. The sequence goes on along the minus strand of NC_084798.1, from coordinate 56,939,042 downwards.
TACAACTCAAAACAAGAAATACAAATAAACTAAATAGAAGAATATTAAGATGAAGAGAAATAGAATAGAACGAAGGAACAAACAAACTAAATAGAAACAACTCTCACTCACACTACCAAAGTGAAGAGTGTTAGGGATCACCAACTTGAACAAGGTTTGAAACCTTTGTCCAAAAGCTTATTTCCCCCTAACTCAAGCACTAAGGGATCTCTCACAGATTATAGGAAATTCTTTCTGGAATTATCAAGCCTCAAGGTGTTTCTAGCCAAGTGCTCTAATGGATAGAAAATGTTGTGCCTTTCAAGTGAGCTATAGGCTCCTATTTATAGAGTTTAGAGACACCCTTTGAAATTCAAATTCCACCAACCCCCATGGCTGTTACCAATGTTTAATTGTATTAATATGGAATTAAAATTGAGATTTGGGAGTTATTTGGGTTTTTGGAACCGTTCAACACATTTGGAAAAAAAAACTGAAAAATTGGCCTGAAATGCACCTGTGGCTGCGGCCAGGGACATCAGTGGCTGCGGCCAGGGACATCAGTGGCTGCGGCCAGGGACATCAGTGGTCGCGGCCACTGCTCTCTGTCCCCCAAGCCGCAGCCACAGCCCAGTTTCAGTACTTGAAAATGTGTTGTTTTTCCAAATGGTTCCAAACCCTCCCAAATGATTTTGTAACTCCCAAAACACATTATTGGGGTTAAAAGCATATCTCTAATAGCCATTTCACATATGGCTTTATGAAATTCATCTCAATATTGTGTAACACCAAATTTACACAATAAAGGGTAATATTTGGAAGTTACAAATTTGTAACACCAAATATGTTACATTATTTGGATATATCTCATATATCTAAATATTGTAACTCTCTATTATATGTTACAATATGTGACACTCTTTGTCACATTTATTTAATCTAAAACATTATATTATAAAATAATATAACATTTCCCCACTAGATTAAATAGTTATCTATTGTAACACTTATTTAATCAATCATTATATTTTGAAATATAACATATCCCCCACCTGATTAAATAAGAACTCTCTCTTATAGGAGTCATTGCATTAGTGCATAAAGCAAAGTGTTTTTCAACTTGAACTTTACTATAGTGTAATTATCACAAAATTTGTCGAAAATTTGGTTGCACTAGGCACTGAACCATCTTTTCATGATAACAAATCGGTGATAACACACACACCTTTGCGATGTTCACTTGAGACCTCTATGTCTCGCTTTGCACCGTTAATGGGCATGTGCACTTTCCATTCATGGATGTTCTTGAGAATACTCCCAATTTTCATGAGAGGCGGCACCACCTCTAGGTCCATATAGGTAGAATTTTTATAGTATTTTGTTACCAAAAATACTTGTCTTCACAAGACTGAATTCTAAAAAACCTTTCGGTTTTACACACAAGTACTCAATATCACAGATGGGACATGTTTTGAGTACAACTAATATTCACTTGATTGACTTGTTGTTACCTATTGAACCTAACACTAGTTAAATAACTAGTGTTAAGATAGGTTACCATCAATCATGAATCTCTTTAGGGAGTTTAAGTCCCATCCCTCGAGATGATGCAGCCATTAAATCCCTCGTTAGTGGCTTAGTGAAAGGATCCGCCAGATTTTCACTTGTTCTCACATAGGATATTGAGATGACTCCTCTTTGAATCAATTATCTTACATATCCATGTCTTAGACTAATGTGTCTAGACTTCCCATTATACACTCCGCTGTATGCTCTAGCCAATGTCGCTTGGCTATCACAATGTATCGATATAGTAGATACATTCTCTTTGATTAGGGGAATCTCTATTGTTATCCAAAAAGCAGGTGTGGATGACGTGGCAAACATTTTTAACACGTGGCTGACACATGGCAGAGGTTCTGTTCGACCATCGACCAGGGAGATTCCCCTGACACAGCATTTGGGTTTTATATACAACCAGCTTGGTCGTGTACTTCGTATATTTTGAGATAATCTTGTACAGTTGTAATCATATCCAAGATTATCTCCCATGATACCTGATTATCCGATTAGTTAGGAAAAAATATCTGTAACTAATTCATGTAACCCTCCTTGAGCCTATAAATAGATAGAAATAGCTCAAGGAATGGACTTTTGGCTGATTTTGGGTTTATGCTTTAGAAGAGAATTTTGGCTATTATCTTTCGGTTGTATTACTCATCCCTCTAAGGCTTGTGAAACTCGAAGAACCCTAGTTCTTTGATCACTCCTTTGAGAATCAAGATCAATAATAGCTTAAGTGGACGTAGGTCATTACCAATTCGTGGGGCTGAACCACTATAATTTGTTGTGTCGTTTATTTTTCTTTCCATTAGATTAATTTCAATACTTTCTATCACATCAAGCATTTGACTCCGTGTCAGTTGACCAAAACAAGGGCCAACATTCTGGTGCTTTCATTGAGAGCTTGAGACGAAGTGGTTGAAGTACTAATGGCAAAGACACCCAGGAAGATTGGGCAGGCTGCTGACGCTGCACCATCTCAACCTCATCCTACGAACATGGCTGAGAATGAGCCACACTTGGAGTTTGATGAGGACGAACTGGACTCTGAAACGCTGAGAACTACTCTGGGATTATTGCAAGAGGAATTGGCCAATCCGAGGGCCATTCAAGAAAGTGTTGCGGATACCATGGCGCGACCTCAAAGAGGTCCCAATCCTAGCCCCAAATGGGCCACCTCAAAGAGGTCCCAATCCTAGCCCTTCGCTCCAGCCATTAAGCCCTCAAAGGCCGGAGCAGCCACCAATGCTTCAGGATGATGTCCCACCTAGGGACCCTGAGACGCAGCCTCCATTCCAGGTTGGTCGAGGCAATCCCCCATATCCAAGGCAGAATAGGGTCGGGCAGCAGCCCCGTAGCCCTAGACGCCCGAGGGGTGAAGAACCGCACCCACCGAGCAGGGGGCAGTGTCCTTCTGGCAACAAAAGGAACTCAAAGACAGGCTCTGCGGTTAAGGGCCCCCCATGGCATGATAATGCACGGGGACCTACCGACCAGCGCAGGCCTCCCCTTAACGCTCGGGAAAATCCAGCCCAAGGGGGCAACCGAGGAAACAGTCGGTCCCACCATAGCCAATCGAGGTTCAGAGATAGCCACGGCTACAATGAGGCCGACTCAGGCAAAGGGAACGCTGGTCGGAGGAACAAGGAGAGAGGTGGAGGCAGAAGCCCCCCACCTAGAGAAAATCGACATGCAGGACATAATGCTAGAGGGCAGCCCAGACAAAACAACGTCTTTAGCCGGCTCGGAGCCAGCGAGCAGCGGCGAAGAGATGACGATCTAAGGGATGTACTCAACGACCGCTGAGAACGGCACGACGAGTACATTTCCCCGGCACCAGAACCCCCGGCAATTCCTGAGGCCGTTCAGGCCCAAATAGATGCCCTGAACCAAGCAGTGCAACAGCTGGTCAGGGGAAGAACGTCTCATATCGAGTATGACAGGAGAAGGGGCACTCCTTTCATACAAAGGATCGCAATGGCTAAAACCCCCAGTAAGTTTAAAATTCCCACACTTCCGAACTTTGACGGGTATGGTGACTCGGTATCTCATGTCAACAAATTTGAGATACAAATGGACATTCAGAAGGTGTCCGAAGACGCTCGATGCAGGATCTTCCCTGCAACACTTTCTGATGCTGCACAGGAGTGGTTCTTTAAGTTCCCTCCTGCAAGTATTGTATCTTGGGAGATGTTCATATAGGAGATTTACGGAAAATTCTACGCGGGTCGTGTGCACCCAACTGAGGCAAACTAGCTGGTCAAGATACGCCAGCAAGAAGGAGAACCACTGAAAGATTATGTCCAGCGTTTTATGCGAGCAGCAACTAGGGCCAAAATAGTGGGAGATGAAGGCAAAATGATGGCCCTAACTGCAGGAGTTAGGCGCTGTATGCCTCTTTGGAGTAGCCTCAGGAAGCATGGGGTTAAAACTACCCAGGAATTTTCGGATCGAGCTGATCGATACATCAAGCTCGAGGATGCAATTGCCAGCGAGGGAAAGACCCCAAATAAAGATAAGGGGACTGAAGACCCTGCCAAAGCCGCCAATGGGTCAAATCCCAACGGCAACGACAAAGGCAATGAGAATGGAAACGGAAAGAGAGGGGGGAAGAGACCCCATAACGAACCCTCTACCTCCGAGAGTAAGCGCTCTAAGGGCAATTGTTATGAGCAAAGGTTCACCAACTACACCACCCCTTGTCGAGTCTTGAGCAGAGGTGTATCAAGCCACAAGGTCCAGTGTGCCTTACAAAAGACCTGCTCCCATTCGAAAGGATATTTCAAAAAGGGATACAACCAAGTTCTGTCATTTTCACAACGATTACGGACACGATACGAACGAGTGTAACCAGCAGAAGAATGAAATCGAGTTCCTTATTAGACAAGGACACTTGAGGAGATACGTGCGGGTCGTGGGAGCTTCCCAACGAGAGGCTCCAGGTGGTAACGAGCAGGCGCCTACACGCCAACGCTCGGCACCTTTACAGCCTGATCCCGTGGCTGGCACCTTACTCACCATCTGTGGAGGCCCGCACCTTGTGGGAAACAGCAGAAAGGCAAGGGAACGATACGCTCAGACCCTACGTCACGACCAGGACATCGAGATGATGACTGTGGAGGATCGGGCATCAAAGAAGGCTCGAACAGAGGATGGTGCAATAACTTTCTCTGATAATGATGCCCAGCATGTCCGGTTCCCACATTCCGATCCGCTGGTCGTGGATGTTCAGATTGCCAACATGATGATGAAAAGAGTATTGGTCGATACAGGAAGTTCAGTTAACATCCTGTATAAATCTTCGCTGGAACGGATGAAGTTGTCCGTCAAGGACTTAGAGCCCTGCAACCAAACAATTTATGGTTTCTTCGGTGAGGGACTCGCTCCAACAGGGTCAATTAGGCTTCCAGTAACAGCAGGAACTGCGCCCGCCACTAGGACACTACTCACTACTTTTATAGTAGTTGATTGTTCTTCGGCCTACAATGCAGTAATTGGAAGGCCAATATTGGTTGACCTTCCGGCCATCACCTCTATATGGCACCTGGCCATGAAATTCCCAACAGATGCAGGGATAGGATGTGTATTGGGAAACCAGAGGGAAGCCAGGGAATGCTACAATGCCTCAATTACCAAGGCCAAGAAGTGGGTGCCAAGGAGTATTCCTCCTAAAGAGCTACAAATGGCTATCGATGTACAAGCCCAATCAGGTGATGAAGTCACCATATAGGGTGTTGCCCAAAGTGAGGATAGAGATTTAGATCCTCGCTTTGGGGATGTTGAGGAGGATATAGGACCTGTCGAGGACCTTGAAGAAGTCCAACTCGACGAAGAACATCCGACCAGAGTTGTGAAGGTTGGCAAAAACTTAGAGACAACAACTAAATATGCACTGGTGGAATTTTTGAGGAAGAACCAGGAAGTTTTTGCCTGGTCACATAAAGACATGGTTAGGATAGATCCTGCAGTCATCAGCCATGTCCTGAATGTTGACAAAAGCTTTCCACTCGTGCAACAGAAAAGGTGCCTGCTCGATAAAGACAGATCAAAAGCCTTAAAGGAAGAAGTTGAAAGATTGAAGGAGAATGGGTTCATCAAGGTGGCGTTTTATCCATCATGGGTCTCTAATCCAGTACTAGTTCCTAAGCCGAATGGCAAATGGCGGACCTATGTGGATTTCACAGACCTTAATAAAGCCTGTCCTAAAGATTGCTTCCCACTCCCAAGGATCGACCAGCTGGTCAATGCAACTGCAGGCCATGAGATCCTCTCCTTCATGGATGCATACTCAGGGTACAATCATATTAGTATGCATCCCCCTGACGAGGATCACACTAGCTTTCGGACGGATACAGGGCTATCCTGTTACAAAGTAATGCCCTACAGATTGAAAAATGCTGGTGCGACTTACTAGCGACTAGTTAACCACATGTTTAAGGAGTTGATCGGGGTGAACATGGAGGTGTACATTGATGACATGCTGGTGAATTCAAAAAAGGCAGAAGGACATGTGAAGGATTTACAAGAGTGTTTCAATGTTCTGAACAAATATCAAATGAAGCTAAATCCTCTCAAATGTTCCTTCGGAGTAGGATCAGGGAAGTTCTTGGGGTTCATTGTCAATTCAAGAGGAATCGAGGCTAATCCCAAAAAGATCAAGGCCCTGATCGATATGAAATCGCCAGTAAAGATCAAAGATGTGCAAAGTTTGACTGGAAGGATTGCCACGCTCAGTAGATTTATTTCAAAATCAACAGATAAGTGCGTCCCTTTCTTTAATCTACTTAGGGGAAACAAGAAGTTCGAGTGGACTGAAGACTGCGAACAGGCTTTCCAAGCCTTAAAAGCCCACATGGCGCAGCCTCCCGTCTTATCAAAGCCTGTAGATGGGGAAACTTTGTTCATATAACTGGCGATCACCGAATATGTTGTTAGCGCGGTGTTAGTGAGAGAATAAGAAGGCGTACAAAAGGCGGTGTATTATGTGAGCAAGAGGTTAATCGGAGCCGAATTGAGATATCCTCCCATTGAAAGATTAGCCTATTGCCTAATTTTGGCCTCAAGGAAGTTACGCCCTTACTTTCAAGCCCATCCAATCACAGTCTTGACTGACCAGCCCCTTCGGCAAGTTTTGCAAAAGCCAGAGGCTGCTGGTCGTTAGTTGAAATGGGCAGTCGAACTCGGGCAGTTCGATATAACATACTCACCGCGAGCAGCAATAAAAGGACAAGTCTTGGCTGATTTCATTGCCGAATTCACTGAACTCCCAGACAGCGAGCAGGGTGAAAAGCCTAGTGCGCCTGAGCCTCAAGTTGAAGCTCCTTCGTGGAAACTATTCACAGACGGATCATCCAACAAAACTCACGCAGGAGCAGGAGTAATATTGATAACGCCAGAAGGACATCGATTTCACTGCGCAATTAGGTTTGATTTCACCACTTCAAACAACGAAGCTGAGTATGAAGCCCTACTTGCTGGGTTAAGGTTAGCCAAAGACATGAACATAAAAGTGTTGGATATCTACAATGATTCATAGCTGGCAGTGAATCAGGTCTTAGGGGAGTACCAAGCACGAGGCCTAAAAATGGTGGCTTATCTTAACAAAACAAAAGATCTGTTGGTGTAATTTGAAAAATATACCCTCCAGCAAATACCTCGAGATCAGAATTCAAACGCAGATGCCTTAGCCAAACTCGCGAGTGCAAAAGATGCTGACACTTTAAATATAGTGCCAGTTGAGCAGCTACGCACACCCAGCATATGAGCAGATGAAACCAATATGGAGGTCCAGTTGGCAGATACATGGATGGCACCATACTTGGGGTATCTCACGAGCGGTATACTACCAACGGATAGAAACAAAGCCAGGACCCTTCAAAGACAGGCTGCTAGGTATATCCTTGTCGATGGTATTCTATATCGAAGAGGATACTCAATGTCACTGCTCAGGTGTGTTACGCCAGAAAAGGCTAAAGAGCTGATGAAGGAAGTACATGAACGCTTCTGTGGAGACTACGCTGGGGGGCAGAGCTTATCAAAGAAGATTCTAAGGCAGGGTTATTTCTAGCCGACAATGAACGAAGACTCGATGGAGTTTGTGCAAAAATGTGATAAGTGTCAGAGGTTTTCCAAGATCCCACGGGCAGCTCCTAATGAGTTAAAGCAAATGCAAATTCCATGGCCCTTCGCAGTATGGGGTATAGATTTAATCGGGTCCTTGCCAACAGGAAAAGGTGGGGTGAAATACGCAGTGGTGGCTGTCAACTACTTCACCAAATGGGCCGAGGCTGAGCCACTCGCAACCATAACAACAAAGAAAGTACTTGATTTTGTCATCAAAAACATTATTTGTTGATATGGATTGCCAAGAAAGATTGTTTCAGACAATGGCAACCAGTTTGATAGTGACGTGTTCACAGACTTCTGCGAAAGACATGGCATCATCAAGAGCTTTTCTTCAGTTGCTCATCCGCAAGCAAATGGTCAAGTCGAAGCAGTAAATAAGACATTGAAAGATACCTTGAAAAAAAGGCTCGAGGAAGCTAAAGGAGCATGGCCATAGCAGCTGCCTGAAGTCCTCTGGTCGTATAGAACTTCTCACCGAACAGCAACAAGTCATACCCCATTTTCCTTAGCATAAGGGTATGAGGCTATGTTTCCTGTCGAGTTAGATCCGCCCTTGCATCGCAGAATCACATATGACCAAGACCAAAATAGCCAACTGTTGCTGGAGTCCCTAGACCTGATCGAGGAGAAACGAGAAAAAGCCCAACTCCAAGTAGCTACGTACCAGCAAAAAGTCGCTCGATATTTTAACTCCAAAGTAAAAGAAAGAAAGTTCAGTGTCGGAGACTTAGTACTTCGAAGAGTTTTCTTAAACACCCACGACCAAGCTCCTGGAGTACTCGGACCAAACTGGGAAGGACCTTACCAGATTGAAGAAGTCCTTCATCCAGGAACTTACAAACTTACACGCTTAAATAGAGATCTCGTTCCGCGTTATTGGAATGGAGAACACCTGCGCAAGTATTATCAGTAAATAGTCCTTCTTAAAGGACTGGCTTGTATTAATTTTTACTTTTTACAAGTTTTGAAAAAGGGTTAGTCATGTTATATGGCTAATCGATTATAAGTGTAAGATCTTTCAAGGATCACTCATAAAGACATGTTTAACCCATTTAAATATGAGAATTATAAGGGATTGTGTGCAGCCAGTCATTCTTGCCAAACTTTGTAATTTTTTACAAGTATTTGTTCATTACGTGTGTTGTTTTGCTGTATTATAAGTTTTACATTTTATATCAAGCAGTAATGTTCGTACAGGTTGTGGTCAAGGCAAGTGACCAAGGACCTAAAGCTCCTCGATCACTTGGGGGGCATATAAGGTGCATAGAAAGCAAAGCATACCAAGAGGTATGTAAACACATGAGCAAAATAAGTGAAAGCATGCTACGGTACTTAGAGTATTTTTCAAATTTTGTATTTTGTTAAATCAAGCCAAAGTACTATGCTAAGTTCGGTCATGCGAACAGATGTTATAATAAAGGAAAAATATTATAATATCAAAGGAATCCTTTTACACCGTGAGCAGTACTGCTCGGATGTAAATGTAAATGTTAAGTTAAAAGGAAAAGTTGCCCATGCAGCAATAAGAAAATAAATATTGTCTTAACATCATGACCTGTGGGTCATGTAAGGAAAAGAAAATAAAATAAATAAAAAACAAGCTAAGGAGCAGCGGGAGGATCTTGGGGAGCATCTTGGTTAACTGCGTCTTCTGCAGCTTCCCCTCCATCCATCCCCGTGGCCAGCGAAATCTCGGGGGAGGCAGGAACTCTGGCCCTTTCTTCAGCAGCCAGTCGAGCAGCACAGCAAGCCAACTCAGCTTTCCTGGCATCCTTTGGAAGGTAGCCAAAATTGGCACTTTGATTATGCTTCCAGAAGTCGTAGAAACATTGAAGTATCACATTCTTGTACCTTTCCAGGTGCTTGGCGTTCGTGAGCTTGAGTTGCTCCACTTGGCTCTTGAGGCTTGCAATGCTCCTGTCCTTCGCAAGATTTTCCTCCTGGAACCTTTTGACTTTGCACCAATGGATTCGGCTGGCCTCCTGGTATTCCTCTCTCTGTTTTCTAGCACTTTCCAAAGAGGCTTATTTCTCCACCAGATCCGCAGCCAAAGAATCCCTCTGCTGGGTCACCACTTCCAGCTCTCCCGCGTGCCTTGCCTCCGCGGCTTAAAGCTCCTCCATTAGCTTCGACTCCCTAGCACAGGACTGCTCGACGCTTGCACCCGTGTGGGCGCGAGTAGCCGTCATGGTTAGCATTGCCTACAATCAAAGAATAAAAGTTAGACTAACTTTAAAAAGGAAAATCAAGACCATGAGCACAAAAGAGAAGGAAGATTACTTACACTAGCCACTTCATTGAGGGCTCTATTGAGCATCTGGTTGACCCCCATTGTTTCTGCTTCAGCCATGGCCTCTTTGCAGTGGTCATGCTTAAGAATTTGAGCAAGGTGATCCTTGGCCAACCTTAGGGCGCGGCCCGATATTTTAGCCCCAGGGGGAACACCCTCAACTTGTTGAGTCTGTTCAGTAGGGGCTGGAGGTGAAAGAGTCGTGGCAGTAGGAGAAGGTGGAGGCGGAATTTCCTGCTCATGAGGAGTAGGAGGCTGGACAGATGTATGAATAGAGGACCCATCCGTCGAAGGATTGGTGGCTCAATTCCTCTTAGCCGAAGGCATCTAACTGGGCTCCCCGTTATGTTTCCTAGTCAATTTCTTCTTTCGAACCAAGGGAACTTCTTCTTCCTCCTGAGTGCTGTACATATCGAAGACGTTTGCAGAAGCCATTTCTGCAAAAGAGGTAAACATGCGGACAGTAGGCCAAAAATAGATGACAAGTTATGTTGCATCAGAAAAGAAATAAAGAAAATTACAAAGTCAAATACCCGAGCTATTACTACTGGTCGCTATACTATTGACTCTACTAGTCATACACTCACTCTCTGGCATGAAGAAGTCTGGCCCTAGGTTTGGAGCATATGTAAAATTGCTGTCCCTGTCGAACAAATGACAGGGAATTGGCAAGTTATCTAAGAGTGAAATAACTATACCGTTTTCTTCAGAGGACTCATCTAAGTCTATGACAGGCTCGGCTGCCTTTTGTTTTCCCTTTCCTTGGGGGGGCAGAAGACCTTTTTGCTGGGGGAGTGCCAACAGGTTCCCTGATTGTAACCCCAGTCGGTCTCTGTCGAGGAGGAGACACCGGTGGTTGCTGTTCGGGATTTTCCTCGGCAATGGCACTTCCTACCGCAGGTTCCCTCACATCCTGGTGAGGGGCCAGGAGGCCAACTAGCCTCAAGTTGGCCTTGATGACCAGGGATTTGATGCTCTTCTCAACGTCCGTCATGCTGGCCAACATGGAAGACCTCAACACCATGTCTGGTGTTGGGTCTAGTCGCAACCATGGGCCTGAAAAACACAAGAAGTTTCAAAAAAATGCAAGGAAAATTGCTAAGTAAAAACAGCGACCAGTGGAAAAAGACTTTTACCTCCTCAAGTGAAGGCCAGGTTATTCGCGACCATGTCAGGCATGAGGAAATACTCCTGACTGTATTTCCCCACGTTTGAAATGTGGGTTGTGTCACTCGGGAAGGTTCGGTTGGTCTCCTGGTGACAAAAGTCAAAGAACCCCGTACCAGATTATTGAGGGTTGGACTTAAGGTCAAAAAGCTAATTGACCTCGTGGGGGGTAGGCTCTGGCCATTTCTTGTGGTTATAAAGGATATAAAGTGAAGCAAGCATTCTATATCCATTTGGTGTAATTTGGAAGGGGGTGACTCCAAAATAGTTCGCCACCCCCTGGAAGAATGGATGGAGAGGAAGGGTAGCCCCATCCTCTATGTGATATCTCGACCAGGTGCTGTAAACGCCTCCAGGCAAATTCGCCCGCTCATCCGCAGTAGGAATTTTGAGGGTTACCCCAGAATGTTCGTACTTTCTGAAGTAGTTGGCTAGCATCCTAGGGGTTACATGACTGAGTGGGGAAAGATACCACTCGACGTTGGGAAGAACTGAATACCGAGGGCGGGCCCTAACTTGGATGTGAGGGTCAGGAACAATATTTTCTCGACCACTGATCGAAGGAAACCCAGCCTGCGAGTCAGGCTGAGCTAGAGGATTTGAAGGGTTTTCAGGATTTTTCTTCTTTTGGGCGGTGGACTTAACACAACCCATTCTAACTGGAGTTAGTTGAGGTCTGGGAGGAGAAATTCTGGAGAAAGGAATCTCGTGGATGCACTAGGCTGGCTGTTCTTTGCCCTCGAGCAGCTGCGCAAGTAGGTCGTCGTCTATCGGCCTCTCACCTCCCCACAAATCTGGCATTAAAAGCTACGAATAGAAAAAGGGGGAGGTGAGAATGAAGAGCCTAAAAAGTTGGTTAGAATAACGCTGCTCGTGTATAAAAGTATAACTTTTATACAGCAGCATTCTAACGAAAACTAAATTTTTCATACGAACAGTTTGAAAAACAGATCAAAAAGTGAAAGTAAAAAGTTTTTTCTGAAAAAGCTTTTTCAACTTCAGTAAGGGCGGGAAAAACCCAGTTTTTCAACTAGCCTAAAAATCGAATTTTTACTTCGATTTTACGTCCTAAATTTATGATCTCGACTAACAAACTGATTCATAACCCCTAAAAGGCAAATATACACTACAATATCTAGCATCACTCAACCAATGCCCTATTTTCATGCATCTCTACCCAAGAACACGGAGCAGTATTAGAACCTAAAAAACTAGCTTAAATCGGCATGCAAAGCAAAGTAAAGGGTTCAAAAGTTCTGAAGCTTACCTATACGAAGATTGTGAAGTCCTGGAGAAATTTCGAGTTTAGGTGTGCGAATAGTAGATTCCTGGAACGACGAAGGATGGTCTTCAAAGAAATTCTGGGTTCTGACTTAGGGGTTCTTGGAAGAGTTCTTGACAGAAAAATAGCTTGTAAAAAGTGAAAAGGAAATTCTTGAAGCTATATATATTGTCTGAGATATGGAAAAAAGAGGTAATCATAAGTTCCCCTTTTTCAAAGCGTGGGGAAGAGTGATAGTCGTCAAAGGTTTGCTTGGGAACCAAAAAGGCATGATTGGACGTGGGTAGGTCACTTTTTCCAAGGAGGCACGAACTACTCTGACAGATTTGGTAGGGTAATCGAATGGTCATTTTCCTAAAAGTTTTTTTATTGCTGGTCGTAATAAATAAACTTAGGGGGCAATGTTATCCAAAAATCAGGTGTGGATGACGTGGCAAACATTTTTAACACGTGGCTGACACCTGGCAGAGGTTTTGTTCGACCATCGACCAGGGAGATTCCCCTAACACAACATTTGGGTTTTATATACGACTAGCTTGGTCGTGTACTCCGTATATTTTGAGATAATCTTGTACAATTGTAATCATATCCGAGATTTTCTCCCATGATACCTGATTATCCGATTAGTTAGGAAAAAATATCTGTAACTAATTCATGTAACCCTCCTTGAGCCTATAAATAGAGAGAAATAGCTCAAGGGATGGACTTTTGGCTGATTTTGGGTTTATGCTTTAGAAGAGAATTTTGGCTATTATCTTTTGGTTGTATTACTCATCCCTCTAAGACTTGTGAAACTCGAAGAACCCTAGTTCTTTGATCACTCCTTTGAGAATCAAGATCAATAATAGCTTAGGTGGACGTAGGTCATTACCAATTCGTGGGGCCAAACCACTATAATTTGTTGTGTCGTTTATTTTTCTTTCCATTAGATTTATTTCAATACTTTCTATCACATCAAGCATTTGACTCCGTGTCAGTTGACCAAAATGAGGGTCAACATCTATCAACAGATCCCTTAACCATTCGGCCTCTTTACCGGTAGCAGCTAGAGCTATAAACTCTGCGTCCATAGTGGAATGAGATATACAGGTTTGTTTCTTGGAACCCCAAGAAATTGCACCTCCACCAAGTAAAAATACCCAACCAGTTGTGGACAAGTTGTCCCCAAGATTGGATATCCAACTTGCATCTGTATATCCTTCTAAAATTGAAGGAAATTCGGAGTAGTGAAGGCTTAGTCCTTTTGTTTTCTTGAGATAACCTAGGACTCTTCCAATTGCCTTCCAGTGATCCACACTTAGATTACTTGTAAACCTACTAAGTTTACTTACCACAAATGCTATATCAGGTCTAGTACATTGGGTAGCGTACATTAGATTCCCTATAGCACTAGCGTACTCCAATTGAGCCACCGATCTTCCTTCATTCTTCTCTAGTTTTATACTATGATCGAATGGAGTATTCGCATCTTTAACCTTGAGATGGTTAAATTTGTTCAATACTTTCTCAACATAGTGGGCTTGCCCTAGCGCAAAACCCCCCACTATGTTTCTTTACTTTGATACCGAGTATGGTATCAACTTCTCCAAGATCTTTCATTTTGAAGGTTGATGATAGAAACATCTTCGTTTCTTCTATCCCTTTCATGCTATTACTTAGAATAAGCATGTCATCCACATATAAGCAAATAATGATCACATATCCCTTACAAGTTTTGGAATACAAACACTTGTCTCCATTGTTATGTCTAAACCCATTAGACATGATGGCTTGATCAAATTTCTCATGCCATTGCTTAGGAGCTTATTTCAATCCATATAAGGATTTTACAAGTCTACAAATGTTATGTTCATATTTTGGTAGGACAAACCCTTTGGGTTGTTCCATATAGACCTCTTCATTGAGGTCACCATTAAGGAATGCCGTTTTGACATCCATTTGATGAACATACAAGTTGTGTATAGAAGCTAAAGCGAACAAAATTCTTATAGAAGTTGTTCTTGCAACAGGCGAATAAGTATTGAAATAATCGATACCCTCTTTTTTCCTAAACCCTTTAGCTACTAATCTAGCTTTAAAGGTTTGGATAGTGTCGTCAGTGTGGTATTTTCTCCTAAATATCCACTTACACCTAATTGGCTTAGACCCCGGTGGGAGGTCTACCAATTCCCAAGTGTTATTGGAAAGAATGGAATCCATCTCATCATTGATGGCTTCTTTCCAAAATGCACTATCTCTCGATTGCATAGCTTCTCTATAAGTCTTAGGATCATCCTCAACGAGAAGTACAATAGGAATTTTCCTAATAACTTCCTCTCTATTTCCTTCTACCATGTAGAACAAAATTCGTTGAGAATCTATCTCATCCACTACTAGACTTTTATGATTTTTAAGCCTTTGAATTCTTCTAGGTTCAAGGGGTTGCTTTACATCCTTTTGAGAATTCTCCTCTTGAGAATCAACTTTGGATGTAGAAGCTTGAGAATTGTTCTCATATAACAAATTCTCCTTTAGAGATTTTGAAGCTTGAGAATTGTTGTCACATAACATATTCTCAAAAAATTCAACTTCTCTAGATTCAATCACAATATTAGACTCTAAGTCTAATAGCCTATAAGCTTTACTATTGTTGGCATAACCAACAAAAGCACACTTTATGGCTCTTGAAGCTAACTTTGTTCTATTAGGTTCGTTTTTCTTGCAATAAGCAAGACACCCCCCACACTTTGAAGTACCCTATGTTGGGTTTTCTTCCTTTCCATAACTCATATGGAGATATCTCATTTTTCTTCATCGATATTCGAATAAGAATGTGACAAGCGGTTAAAAGCGCTTCACCCCATAAGTTGAAGTTCAACTTAGAAAACACCAACATGGAATTTATCATCTCTAGATAAGTCCTATTTTTCCTTTCAGCAACACCATTGTGTTGTTGTGTATAAGGTGCAGTGTACTCATGAATTATACCATTTTCTTCACAAAATGTATTGAATTCATTAGAGAAGTACTCTCCTCCTCTATGACTTCTTAGCACCTTAATCTTTTTATTTAGTTGATTTTCAACTTCTAATTTATACAATTTAAAAGCATCAAAAGTTTTATCTTTATGCTTTAAAAGAAAAACATCGGTATATCTACTAAAATCATCTATAAACGTAAGAAAATACCTTTTACCACCTCTAGTTAAAACACCATTTAATTCACAAAGATCACTATGGATTAAACCTAGTAAATTAGATGATCTTTCTACACTAGGAAATGGTTTCTTAATCATTTTTTCCTTAACACATGTTTCGCATTTACCATAGTTTTTAATATTACATGCAATCATACCACATTTTACTACTCTTTTCATGGTTGAAAAACCTATATGCGATAGTCTAAGATGCCACAAAAATAAAGAATCATACTCAACAATATAGGCGGAATTAGCATTTTTATTGATAACATTGAAAGTTACATCATTGGTGCGCAATTTAACCATACCCTCACAAGAGTACCCCTTTCCCAAAAATACATTTGATTTGGTAAGTATAAGTTTATCGGACTCAAAAACGTCTTTAATGCCGGGCTTGCCAAGAAAATCACCACTTACCAAGTTTCTACTCATTTCGGGAACATAAAGTACATTCACTAATGTAACTTTCTTGCCGGATGTGAAAAAGACTTCAATGGTACCTATGCCAAGTACCTTGGATTTGTCCTCATTGCCCATTTGAATCTCATGGTTGCCCTTTGACTCTTCAAAGGTCTTGAACAATGATTTGTCATAGGTGACATGGACGGTGGCACATGTATCATACCACCACCCTTTCACCTTGCCTTGGACCGCAGTCACCTCACTAAGAGTAGCAACTATGTTTTCCTCTTGAGTTACATTCACCTTAGGTCCTTGTTGGTCTTTTCTATGTCTACACTCTCTAGCATAGTGACCATTTTTCCCACACACAAAGCAAGGACCTTTTTCTCCCTTAAACTTGTTTGGGTTGGTTTTTGGACCCAAAGGTTTCTCGTTACCCTTTTTCCCTTTGTTTTTGGGATGTTTTGGTTGTGACACCGCATTTTCTTTGGAAGTCTCTCCATTAGACCCCTCCACAAGTTTATCTCTACATATCGATTCCTCTTCTATTCGAATATGCTTTTGGATTTCCTCCAAAGAATAATCCTCATTTTTATGAAGGATTCTTTTCCTATAGCTCTTCCAAGTTGGTGGTAATTTAGCCACTATAGCACCAACTTGAAAGGCCTCGAGAAGCTCAATCTTTAAAACTTTCAGTTTGTTAATAATTATTTTCAATTCATGAATTTGAGGAAGAATAGGTTTATCACCAAAAAATTTGAAATCAAAGTATTGAGATATCAAAAACTTTTTGGTGCCTTCCTCTTCCGCCTTGAACTTTTTCTCAAGTGCATCCCATATCTCCTTGGCCGATTTGGTCTCGGTGTAGAGGTCATAGAGCCTATCGGATAGGGCGTTGAGGATATGACCCCTACAAAAGAGATTGTCCTCCTTCCTCTTCCTTCTTTTCTCCACCTCCTCGGGAGTGTCCTTGTCAGATAGTGTTGGGAGAGGTTCTAGAGTGGATTGTAGAATGTAGGCGATTTTGAGAGTGGTCAAAAGGAATCTCACCTTGTCTTGCCACCTAGTGAAATTCAACCCATCAAACCTATCCAACCTCACTAGGTCTTGATTCATGATTTTGATGGTCTCACCTTCCATTGAAACAAACAAAGGGTTAAGCTTTTGAATGTTAGGAAAAAATGTATTTGCCTCAATGGAAATAGTAAGATAATACAACTCTATGCAATAATATTAAAAATAAATATTGATTGATTGAATAAGGTTACAACTCTATAACTGAAAATACAAATAAACTAAAGAACAAGAAGAAGAGAAGAAGAATAGAATAGTGAAAAATACAACTCAAAGCAAAATATTACAAGTAAAGTAAAAGTGTTTGAAATAAAGACAAGAAGATTACAACTCAAAACAAGAAATACAAATAAACAAAAGAGAAGAATATGAAGATGAAGAGAAATAGAATGGAAAGAAAGAACAAACAAACTAAATAGAAACAACTCTCACTCACACTACCAAAGTGAAGAGTGTTGGGGATCACCAACTTGAACAAGGTTTGAAACCTTTGTCCAAAAGCTCATTTCCCGCTAACTCAAGCACTAATGGATCTCTCACAAATTATAGGAAATGCTTTCTGGAATTATCAAACCTCAAGGTGTTTCTAGCCAAGTGCTCGAATGGATAGAAAATGTTGTGTCTTTCAAGTGAGTTATAGGCTCCTATTTATAGAGTTTAGAGACACTCTTTGAATTTAAAATTCCACCAACCCCCATGGCTATTACCAATGTTTAATTGGATTAATATGGAATTAAAATTAAGATTTGGGAGTTATTTGGGTTTTTGGAACCGTTCAACACATTTGGAAAAAACTGAAAAATTGGCCTGAAATGCACCTGTGGCAGCGGCCACTGCTCTCTGTCCCCCAGGCCGCGGCCACCATCATTCAGTGGCCGCAGCCACAGCCCAGTTTCAGCACTTGAAAATGTGCTGTTTTTCCAAACGGTTCCAAACCCTCCCAAATGATTTTGTAACTCCCAAAACACATTATTGGGGTTAAAATCATATCTCTAACAGCCATTTCACATATGACTTTATGAAATTTATCTTAATATTGTGTAACACCAAATTTACACAATAAAGGGTAATATTTGGAAGTTACAAATTTGTAACACCAAATATGTTACATTATTTGGATATATCTCATATATCTAAATATTGTAACTCTCTATTATATGTTACAATATGTGACACCCTTTGTCACATTTATTTAATCTAAAACATTATATTATAATATAATATAATATTACATTATATTATAAAATAATATAACAACTAGTATAGGATTAGAGACCCAAGATGGATAAAACGCTACCCTAATGAATCCATTTTCCTTCAGCTTCTCGACTTCTTCTTTTAAAGCCTTAGATCTATCTTTGTCGTGCAGCCTTCTTTTTTGGTGTACAGGTGGATAGGTTTTGTCTACATTCAAAACATGGCTGATCACCGCTGGGTCTATCCCAATCACATATTTATGTGACCAGGCAAAAACCTCCTAGTGACCAATCTATTTTTCGTTGTTGTCTCTAAGTTTTTACCAACTTTCACGACCCTGGTCGGATCTTTCTCTTCTAAGTGGACCTCCTCGAGGTCCTACATGAGTCTAATGTTTTCTTCAAAATTCCCAAAGTGAGGTTCTAATTCCCTATCCTCACTTTGGGCAACACCCTATTTGGTGACTTGTTCACCTGATTGGGCTTGTGTTTCATTTACCACCAGCAACCTTTTTTCAGCTCTATCCCCCGATCCACCTCTTCTTGCTTTTGTGATAAAGGAATTGTAGCATTCTCTGGCTTCTCACTGGTTTCCCAACATGCACCCAACTCCTGCGTCGGTCGAAAACTTCATGGCCAAATGCCACACTGAAGTTATGGATCGCAGATCGATGAGTATGGGTCTTCCAATCACAGCACCATATGCAGACGGACAATCAACTAATATGAAAGTAGCGAGTAATGTCATGTTCGCAGGTGCAGCTCCTGCTGTGACTGGGAGTCTGATCGACCCTGTTGGTGCGAGCCCTTCACCAAAAAAACGGTAGATGGTTTGGTTGCATGGTTCTAAATCTTGCACTGATAATTTCATTCTTTCCAATGAAGATTTATACAAAATATTGACCAAGCTTCATGTGTAACGCCCTACTGCCTTAGAGTCGTTACTAAGTGAGTTTAATATGTGCAATTAACTCGCTAATCGAGGTTTTTGGACAAAAGTGTAATTAAATCATAATCAGAGTCATAAATTTGAACATAAATCTTTCATTGAAAATTATAAAGCGTTTAACATGTGGGATCCCAAAAACATTGTTTAGAAATATTTACAACTCAAAATATAACCAGAGTCGACTAAACGACAAAATTCAAGTTTAGTACAATCATCTCCCAAAAACACCCCTGGCCGTGGCAGCCAAGCAGACCAGACATGTACGCACCACTCATCCCGCTCACCATACTCAAGGTTGATTGACTTTCCCCTGCCCTTACCTGCACCATAGAGAACCCGTGAGCCGAAGCCCAGCAAGAAAACCCTCACAAGCAGATAATATATGCATACCAAACACTTAACATAAAATCAAGTCATCATCAGGCTATACACATATGACTATGCCATCCCAGGCACTTTACCAGACCCTGGGTTCACGGTCTATATCGTAGGGATATCCCAGGTATCCCTTGGGGTCTCGCCCTGGCAACTCACACTCCGCGTGCTAAACGCTGCTCTCGGTCCCTTGTCGTTCTCGGCCTTCGCTGTTCCAGCCTTTGTCGTTCCTGGCCTTTGCCATTCCCGGCCATCGCCGTTCCATCATTTATATACACACATAATATAACTAGACAGACATCTAAACATATATAAATTCAATCAAAGGGCCACGCCCTGCAACACAATCATATAGGGTCGAGCCCTGCAACTCAATCATATAGGGCCAAGCCCTGCAACACAATCTCTACGGGAACAGTAGTTTTCTTACCTGTGTCTCAAGCTTTCCAGGCACCGATGTCCCGAGCACAATTCCCTAGTCCGAGCCTCGCCGAAGCCCTAATCACAACGCATTAACAATATCCACCCATCAAGCTCTAATCCATTAAATAACTTCCAGCCATAATTCTAATCTCCGAGACATTAAATTCTATCAATCCGGGTGATAAAATCCATTCCGAGCCTTAACTATTGAATTCGCGAGCCTAAAACCTCTTAAAAACCCAAAAATGCACTAAGCGTCGCGGCCCTAGGGACTCATGCCGCGGCCCCCAGCTCAACTCAGGGCCCTGCCTCAAAATAGCCCACACGCGCCGCGGCCCAACCTGAAGGGCGCCGCGGTGGGCCTTCAATTCCAAATGGTTAGTGACATCACTCTGTTTTCCTTATGGACTTAAGTTAAATAAAACACTCCAAATGGTTCTGTGTTTTGTTTTATTTAACTTAAGTCCATAAGGCTACCTCAAGGCTCGGGGTACCAAAAAGGTCCCCGAGGGCAAAATGGTAAATTTCCCAAATATTCCCTCCTAGGCATTCTAACCTCAAATATATCTCCGAATATATATTTCCATAACCCGATAACCCCAAAAATGGCTAACACCCGAAATACCCCTCGACTCGCCCTGAGTCGGATTTTCGCCCCCGTTGTGACTTTCTAGCTAACTGCTCCCTAGGACTGTCTCGGATCATGCAACACAGATATATCATAAGTATATCACAATTATCATGTTTATACCCTCAACGGGCTAAAATTACAATCATGCCCCTAATAACCAGAAGAGGCCCGCATGCATATTTAATTCACCTAAACATGCATCACTAATCACATATATTAAACAATTCACATATTGCCCTCCAGGCACGCTAATCAAGGCCCTAAGCCTTATTAGCAAACTTGGGTT
This sequence comes from Humulus lupulus, assembly GCF_963169125.1. Classification (NCBI taxonomy): domain Eukaryota; kingdom Viridiplantae; phylum Streptophyta; class Magnoliopsida; order Rosales; family Cannabaceae; genus Humulus; species Humulus lupulus. The sequence continues at coordinate 56,918,121 of NC_084798.1, read as the reverse complement.
GTTACATCCTGTATCTACCAACACACATTTTACCATCATGTTGGCATCTGAACATCCATGAACAGAGGATCTAAGTGGGGAAATTGAATATGTTGAGCGTCTAGCTCGGAGAAAGCTATTGATTCCTCCTCTATGCGGGCTTTTTTGGGAGTTCGCTCCTCGAAATTCAGCATTTTGATGACCTGGTCGTGACGTAGGGTTCTGGCATATCTCTCCCTCGCCTTTCCACTGTCACCTGCTATATGTGGTCCTTCGCAGATGATCAACAATGTACCAACGACTAGAGCTGGCTGTAGAGGGGGCGAGTGTTGGCGTACAGGCGCCTGTTCAAGAACCTCCATTTACTCGTACATACCTCCTTAGATGTCATTGTCATATAAGGAACTCAATCTCGTCCTTGAGCTGTTTACACTCGTTGGTGTCATGGCCATAGTCGGTGTGAAAACGACAAAATTTGGTCATGTCCCTTTTGGAGATATCTTTTCTAATCGGGGTTGGCCGCCTAAAGGGAATGGTGGTATGACTGGCCTGATATACTTCAGCTCGGATATCGACCAGGGCAGTGTAATTGCTAAACTAGGGTTCGTATCTGTTTTGTTTGGGGCACTTGCTATCAGATGTTGCCGGTTCGTTATTCGCCATTTTCCCCCCATTTTTTTCCATTACTTTCGCTATTGTCATTGGGTTTACCAGACCCATTGGCGGCTTTGGTGGGGTCTTCTTTCTTGTGGTCGTCCATAGGAGACTTTCCTTCATTGGAGATAGCCTCCTCGAGCTTGATATATTTGTCTACTCAATCCAGAAATTCCTGAGTGCTCTTGACTCCATTCTTTTACAAACAACTCCAGAGGGGAGAATGGCATCATACTCCAGCCGTGAGCGCCATCATCTTTCCCTCATCTCCAACAGTTTTGGCCCGAGCAGTTGCTCGCATGAATCGCTGGATATACCCTTTTAGAGTTTCTCCCTCCTTTTGTCGAATCTCGACCAGCTGATTGGCCTTTGTTGGGTGTATTTGACCAGCATAGAACTGTCCATAAAACTCCTTTACGAATATCTCCCAGGACACTATACTAGCTGGAGGGAACTTGAAATACCAATCCTGAGAAGATTCAGATAAAGTGGCAGGAAAGATCTTGCACCGAGCATCATCTGACACCTTTTGGATGTCCATCTGTATCTCAAACTTGTTCACGTGAGATACAGGATCTTCCCCTCCTGTGAAGTTGGGTATTATTGGCATCTTGAATTTGCTTGGAATCTCTGCCACAACAATTCTATGAACAACGGGGTGCCCTTCCTCCGATCAAATTCTATATGGGGCACTATGTTCCCAACCAGTTGCTGCACAGTCTGATTCAAGGCATCTATCTGGGCCTATACAGCATCTAGTATTTCTGGAGCGACCGGAGCTGGGGGAAGTACTCGTCGTGTCTTTCTCTTAGGTTATTGAGCACATCCCTCAGATCTTCATCCTTACGCCTCTGCTCGCTTGCACCTAGTCGGTCAATGACATTGGGCTGTTTAGGCTGCCCCCCAGCGTTTTGGCTTATCGGTCGGTTCTCCATTGGTGGAGGGTTTTTTTGTCCGCCCATCTTTTCCTATTGTCGACCAGCGTTCCTCTTGCTAGATTCCGCCTCAGTATAATCATGGCCATCTCTGAATTGTGACCTATGAGTGTGTGACCTGCTGTTCGCACTATTTCGCTCTCTCCCTGCTGGTATGTCTCGATAAACAGGGGGGCCTGCATTGATCGGTAGGTCCTCTGACATTACTATGTCGTGGGGGACCTCTGACTGCAAAGCCTGAATCCACCTGTCTTCTGCCTCCTGAGAGATATTTTCCCTTGGTATGAGGGTTTTTCTCCCCCATTGTCTGGCATCTAGGGCTTCTGGGATGCTGCTCAGCCCTATTCTTCCTTTGCTGCTAAGCGTTATCTCGACCAACTCGACAGGGTGGTTGCTGCTCAGGATTTTAGACTGGTCCCTCCTGTTGAGCAGCGGGATGTTTCTCTGGTCCTTGAGGATTCCTTGGTTATGATGGATTGTGGTGATAGTGGGGATGCTCTAAATGTGGATTTTGTTGAGGGTGAGTGTTGGGTGGTTGATCCGGTTGGGCGGCAGGTGCAGGTTGTCCTCGTGCCAATTGAATGGCTGCTTCTAAGGCCGTAGTGGCATCTCTCTGTCAGCGATCCATGTCAGCTTGTCGCTCATTCAGTTCTTAGCGCTGCCGGTCAACCTCCCTTTGTTGCAGCACCATTGTCTCAGCTACATTCGCTTTATTAGCTCTCAGATTAGCTAATTCCTCTTGCAATACAATCAAAGTTGTTCGCAAGGTTTCAGCATCCATCTCCTCCTCTTCCAGTTCCACATGTGGCTTATCCTCCGCTACATCTTGTGGAGGAGGTAGATTTGGCATATTTCCATAAGTCTGCCCCGCTTTCCTGGTTGTTTTTTCCATTGATTTTCTTGAAGGTCTTGAGTTCAGCTCTCAATGAAAGCACCAAAATGTTGACTGATGATTTAGCTAACGACACGAAGTCACCAAAATGATAAAGATTTGTAAGTTGAATGCAGGAACTAAATGACACCATCATTTATAGTGGTTCGGCCCCAAATATTAGTAATACCCTTCTTCCACTTAGTGTTTTTATTGATGTATTATGAAACATGCGATCAGCAAACTAGGGTTTACAGAGTTTCACAAGCTCCAAAAAAGGATACAAAATTTTGTGTATAAAAAACATTGATTCTCTCTTAATACAAATTATTGTGCCCTCATTTCCATGAGTCCCTTGACTCCTATTTATAGGATCAAGGATATACACATGGGTCGATGGGTTGTGTCTACATTTTGATTCAAGCATATTAAAATAATGACATAAATCATAATCTTCACATAAAAATAGGGTCAAATATCTTAGAAATATCTTACTTATAACGGTTAAGCATCTTTCTTAAATCCATCAAGCAACTTCTCTTCTGGTCGCTGGTCAACCTCGATGTAATCACTAAGTAGTCACGTGCAACCCACGTGCGTACTAATTTTGCCACGTCAGCAAGTAAATATTTTTTGGGTAAACACAAGTTTTAGCTGCTTTAATTTGCATTGCTTCCTACTCGGTGATACTTGGGCTTGCTAAGTATTCGACTGGTACTATATTTAGAGTGTCAGCATCCTTTGCAATTGCTAATTTTGCCAAGGCGTATGCGTTGGAGTTCTGCTCTCATGGCACCAACTTGATTGTGTACTCTTCAAACTGTGCTAGCAAGTCCTTAGCTTTATTTAAGTATGCCACCATACGCAAACCTCTGGCCTGATATTCCCCTAAACTTTGGTAGACCACCAACTGAGAATCACTATTTACCTCAAATGACCGAGCATGAACATCTCTGGCCAGTCGTAATCCTGCTAAGAGGGCTTCATATTCTGCCTCATTATTGGAAGCATGGAAACTGAACCTTAATGTGCAGTGGATTCGATGTTGCTCAGGTGTGATGAATATAAGCCCTGCTCCATCAACATAAAGTTGCCAGACAGGAAAAGTTTTTCTCTGTCCAACTACATTTTCTACCTGGTTAGGAATATCAGGAATTCTGGTGCATTCAGCAATGAAGTCCACCAGAGCTTGTCCTTTAATGGCTGATCGGGGTTGATACTTGATTTCGAATTGGCCTAATTCAACAGCCCATTTAAGTAGCTGACCAGACGTTTCTGGTTTTTGTAAAACTTGTCGTAAAGGCTGATCGGTGAGCACTTTAATGGGATGCGCCTGAAAATTGTAATGACCCAACTACTCTAGACTTTGGATCATTAACGAAAACTATACATAGACCCTAATCTTTAATAGAACTTACAAGTGAAAAAGATCATACTTAATTAAAAACTTGAAAAAACCAATGTTAAAACTTACATAACTCAAAGCAGGATATGGGATCCCATTGTTTTAAAAAGAAAACATATCTTAATTAAAATGAAAAGAAATTACATAAATAGGTGCGGAAAAATTACACATAAACCATAAATAAAAGACTACATCCTCGAAATCGAACTCTCGACTCCTTGAATCCATTCATCACCGATACACATTCTCCCAAGCATCCACGAATCATTCCCGCCACTATAGCTATTTTCCTGCACATATAAACAAAAAGGAATGAGCCTAATGCCCAGCAAGGAAAATCTACCACATAGTTCATATAAATTTCATAAGAAACATAAAAACATAACATAACACTTATATCATACACATACTATAATGGCCATTATTACTTGGGGTCCCATAGACTAAACAAGTCATATGCCCATTAGATTAGTGGGGTCCTACTAGCTAAGTAGGTCATATGCCCATAATCCGTTTGGGGCTTGTTAGTCATATGGGTCATATGCCCAAGCCTACATACATACATAACATAACACATTTCATAACATAAAAACATAAGATAACATATAAAACATATAACATATGAATTCTATCCTATTTTCCTTACCAAAATACCGGGATAAGAGGACAGAGGTGGGACTTTGGAACACTCCTAAGAACCATTTGAAAAAGAGTGAGTATAGAGAAGAAGAGAAATGAAAGGAATGGAATGACTAAACCATTGAGAAAATACTTACCAAAAACTTATGTGTGAGTTCTTAGATTTCCTAACCAAAATAAGAATAAGGTTAGAATAAGTAGAAGACTATGAGAACTTTTAAAGAAAACGTACAGAAACTAACTAGAGTTTGGGTTACCTTGAAGACTTGTAAGACCAATCTAAACCTCGAACCGAAATACTATAAATCCTTACTTTCTCAAGTGTTTGATAAGCTTATGATGATCAAGCTTATGATTTCCCCACCCAAGTGTTTACACTCTCACACTCACCTAGCAACTTGCAGCCTCTGAACTTAGAGCAAAAGATGAATAATGGATGGGTACTAGGTCCTATTTATAGAGTTTAGGAATGAAAGGATCTTAATTTTACTTGAATAAAAATAATGGCTTTTTAGGTGAAAATAATTTGAATTGTTGTTCAGCAGAGGCTGAAGACTCGTTTAGAAAGGTGCTGGACTTATCAAAAGGTTGAATGGTTGAATGGAAACCGAATTCAAAAGCATTCAAAATATGCTGAAGGAGGCGATATATCGCCCCCTATAGGCGATATATCGCCTGGACCATTATGCCCGAGGCAAACGTGCATCGTTTCATGTTTTCCTTATCTACATGCTGCGTATATCGCCCCCTATAGCTGCGATATATCGGCATTCGCTGATTATTTAAACACGAAATAACACATTTTTAGCTTAATTCAAATTGAGTAAACAGCCTTGACTAAGCCCTCAAACGTATTCAAAGCTGCTGACTGGCCTTAGAGCATTCAAATTTTACCCTTATTAAATTTAATCCTCAAAATACTTAATTCTTAATCACCCATACATAACATGTGCTTAAAATCCTATTGGTTCTTATCTAAACCTTAGAGTATAATAAATATTATCCTCAATATCAGTCTTATTAATCAAACCTTAGGTTAAAATTAATATTCTTAAACTATAGGTTAAACTTAGAAAATTTATAAGTACTACTATGAGTGTCCAAATAAATCCCGGTCTGAACCAAAAATCCACAGTCATAAAGATAATACTATAATTACTATAATACTACTATCTAACTAGCTAAGTAAAGTTCTTGGACTCTACAAAAATATGGCTATAGTTTGCGAGATGCAAGTACTAAACAATACGCAAGCTTTTCCATCAGCGGGTTCCTTAATTCTGCTCTTATCAACCACTTCCTAACGTAGTAGATCGAATGATGCACTTTATTTTACTCTCGTATTAGAGCAGCGCTGACAGCATGCTCTGTGACTGCTAAATAAATGAAGAGGTCCTCTCCATATGGGTTTTGATAAAACTGGAGGTTGAGCCAAATGTTTCTTTATGGCTTGAAATGCCTGCTCGCATTCCTCCGTCCAGTCAAATTTCTTTCTTCCTCTTAGTAAGTTAAAAAATGAAATGCACTTGTCCATTTATTTAGAAATAAACCTACTTAGAGCAGCAATCCACCCAGTCAAACTCTGCACATCCTTAGTTCTGGTCAGGGATTTCATTTCTATGAGTGCCTTAATCTTCTCAGGATTGGCCTCTATCCAGCGTGAGTTAACAATAAATTTAAGAAACTTCCCAGAATTTACTCCAAACGAGCATTTGAGGGGGTTCAACTTCATGCGATACTTTCTAAGTATTACAAAGCACTCCCCTAGATCTTGTACATGCTCCCCAGCTTCCTTTGACCTGATCAGCATGTCATCGACATATACCTCCATATTTTTGCCGATCAAGTCACGGAACATGCCATTCACTAAACGCTAGTAGATGGCGCCTGCGTTCTTCAAGCCGAATGGCATAACCTTATAACAGTATAATCATATGTCTGTCCGGAAGCTGGTATGCTCCTTGTTGGGAGGGTGCATACTTATTTGATTATACCCAGAGTAAGCGTCCATGAAGGACAAAGTTTCATGACCAGAAGTTGCGTCAACCAACTGCTCTATCCTGGGCAGGGGAAAACAATCCTTGGGACATGCTTTATTCAAATCGGTGAAGTCCACATAGGTCCTCCACTTCCCATTAGACTTGGGTACTAACACTGGGTTAGAAATCCAGGCCGGGTAGTAAGCCTCCTTGATGAACCTGTTTTCCTTCAGCCGCTCAACTTCTTCTTTTAGAGCTCTTGCTCGTTACTTATCAAGCAACCTTCTCTTCTACTGCACTACTAGGTAGTTTTCATCCACGTTGAGCATGTGCCTGATCATAGTTGGTGAGATACCCACCATATCCTTGTGAGACCAGGCAAAGACATCTTGATTACTTAGCAAAAATTCTACCAGCTGTGCTCTCACTTCCACCTTTAAATTCTTTCCAACTTTGACCACTCTAGTAAGTTCGTTCTCATCTATCGGGACCTCCTCTAAGTCTTTCATAGGTCCTACTTCACTCTCCAAATCCCGAAAGCGAGGATCAATGTCCATACCCTCGCTTTGGGCAACACCCTATTTGGTGACTTCATCATCGGATGGGGTATGTTTCTCATTAACACCAGGAGTACTTTCCTGGTTGGTAACTTTTAAAACTTTTTCTTGGTTGGTAAAATTCACAATGTCACATTGGTCGATGTCCATCTCGTCTACTACTTCTTCTTTCTCCCCGCACAAAATCATGTTATTTTCCTTAGTTCCCCTCCATTCCTTAACCACTGAATCGTTGTAGCATTTCCTGGTTACTCTTTGGTCTCCCTGGACACAGCCTATGACTGCACTAGTCGGGAATTTCATAGAAAGGTGTCATATAGACACCGCTGCGTGTAGAGCTGAGATTAGTCGTCGACCAATCACCACATTGTACGCCGACAAGCAATCTATTATCAAAAACTCTATCATGATAGTCTCGTGTCTAGGAGCACCTCCTGCTGTGATCGGTAACGTGATTGTTCCGGCCGGTGACAATCCTTCTCCAGTGAATCCGTATATAACTTGAGAGCATGGCTTTAAGTCATCGACAGATAACTTCATTTTTTCAAAAGACGACTTGTAGATAATGTCCACCAAGCTTCTCGTATCAACCAGGCACCTCTTCATCTTCATGATTGCAATTTGGACTGTAATGACGAGCAGGTCATTATGAGGATACCTCATGTGTCTAGCATCATCCTCTGTAAAAGTAAGAGACTCACTCTCATACCGAGGATTCTTTGGAGGCCGCTCCTCAACAGTCATGACTTCTGATGTTGCATCCAACTCATGTTGAAGTGTCCGGGCATATCTTTCCCTTGCTTTGTTACTATCCCCAGCCAAGTGTGGACCTCCACATATAGTGTCTAAAGTAAATTCCATAGGCTTGGGTTGCAAGGGTGGAGATCGCTGTCATTTGAACCTAGGATTGTTGTTGCTTCCTTCTCCTAGGGGTTTCTCTGCTCGGTACTTTTTCAACTTACCCAACCGGAGAAGAAATTATATCTCATCCTTGAGATGATTGCATTCATTCGTATTGTGACCATAATCTCCATGGAAACGACAAAACTTATTCATGTCTCTTTTACTTATCTCTTTCCTAATGGGTGGGGGTTTCTGGTAGGGAACCTCTTGATGACTAGCGAGATATATTTCTGCCTGGTTGGCCAAGAGAGTGGTGTAATTAGTGAATCGAGGCTCATACTTGGTTGGCTTATCATTTGGACCCGACTTGGCCTTCTTTTCTTCATGGCGATCATACCCATTATTTCCACGTTTCTTTCCACCATTTTGACTGTTTCCACCATTCTTAGGAGGGTCAATTGATCCGCTCGGATTGTTTATGCCTTTCTCCTCTTTCTTGATCGCGTCATCCAATTTCATATACTTGTCCACTCAGTCAAGAAATTGTTGAAGGCGTTGAAATTGGATTTCTATGTATACTATCCCACAAAGTGCTTCGATAAGTGATTCCAGAGAATATGGAAATCATCTTCCCCTCATCTCCTACAGCAGTTGCTCGGTTGGCTTCTCTCATGAACTTTTGTATATAATTCTTTAGATATCCATCCTTTCCTTATTTGATATTTGCCAAGTGGTTGGCATAAACTGGTAGAGTCCGGGCAACACTGAATTGTCTACAAAACTCCTTCCTGAATGTTTCCCAAGAGGTAATGGAATTCGGCTTAAACTTCCAATATCATTCCTGGGCAGTATCTGACAATGTAGTAGGGAAAAATCTACACCAATAATCATCACTTACCCCGAACAATTCCATTTGGTCCTCAAATTTCCCAACATATCTGATGGGATCTAATTTTTTTGTATACATCGATAGCACCGATGCTTTATATTTTGTCGGTGGCTGGGCTGCTCTAATCCTAGTACAAAATGGACTGCCACTCCTGTGGTCTACTGCATCTATCCTGGAAGGTCATTTTGATAAACCTTGCACCGTAGTTGTTAGCGCATCAAGCTGGGCTTGGATGGATGGTGCTACTGACAAGGCTCCAAGGTTTTGACCTCCCGGTCAGGCATTTCCATCTGGTGCCCTGTCGTCAAGTATTTCTACTTGATCGGTAGGGCGGTTCAGATCTTGCCCTTCGACCGGGATAGTCTTCCTCTTGTCGTTGATAACGTCCTTTAGATCATTCCGGGAAGCATATTCTCTTAACCAGTCAAACACCATGCTCTTCAATTTTTTGGAGGGCTTACTGCGCAGGACCTGCTCTCTCTCACTACGCTGCTGGCCGGGATGTAGTGGCAGCTTCTCGGCACAGCCCGGGCGGTCCTTTCTCCCTTCTTGTTGGTCATTGCCCTCCTTCTCTTTTGACCGGTTGGTTTGATGACTATCAGCCTCATCCCGACCATACCCATTTTTATACTGTGAAGTTTTCTTATCTCGAGGAGCCCTGGTCTGATTATGCCCAGGCAGAGTCTTCTTACTGCCCGACCGGTGACTTCTTGATCTAGAAGTTTCTGACCGGTGGCTCCAAGAAGGGGTTCTAGAATTCTCCCTTTGCATCAAGGCAGTCCCAGAGCGGGCCCCATCATCTGCCCGACTAGTGGGATTAGTTCTACTTCTGTCTAGCCCCCGAGAATTGGTTCTGCCAACAGGGGACTTCTGACCAACATTATTATTTCTTTCTCCCTGGGTGGATGCTCATGCCGCAGCTTAGGCATTGGCCTGGGTCAGTTGAGTATCTACTTCTAGAGCAAGTGTTACCTCGCGATGTCGTCGGTCGGCCTCCTCCTGACGTCGCCTGATCTATCGCTTTTGGCATCCATTTCCCATCTTTGCTGCTTAAATGTAGCCTTTTTCCTGGCCATTTCCTCAGGGAAAGACTCCTCTCGAGCGTTGAATTGCATCATCTCTTTCTGGAAAGCCCCCATGGCTTCCTGGAGTTGTTCAACCTCTGGAGTTGTCTCCTCGAGAAAGACCCTGGGCTCAGTGTCAACGTTCTCAGGTGCAGGACCTTCTGATCTAACAGTTTCTTTTATCGTTGACGTACCGGCTTTCTGGGCGCCATATTGGTAGGATAGTAGTGTATTTCGTCTATTCAGGCTCTCAATGAAAGCACCAAAAATGTTGACCACGATTTTGGCCAACGGCGAGTAGACGCAAAAACGATAATGAAGACTATAGCCTTCCCAATTTGTTGGTAATAGCTAATCCACTTGGAGTTGTTATATATGCACCTACACTTAAGATCATATGAACCTGAGCAAACTTAGTTTCTTAAGTATAAGTTGGAAAATACAATGTTTCTCTCTCTAATTTCTCTCAGAAAATGCCCCAAGAATGTCCCAAGTCACAGTCCCAAAATCTCACAATTAGAGAGACTAAAAGTCTCCAAAAGATCAAATCCCCTCAAATGATGCCATGAGCTCTTTATTTATAGGCTCATGGATCTTACATGTAAAATCTCCTGTTTTGCCGGAGTCCTTGGTTGTTTTCACCAACTTTGACTAATAAATGAATTTAAAATATAACGATATGGCTATTACTTCGGGATATCTGAGAGATTCACGCAGTGGTTAAGAACGATTCGGGTTAAAGTTGTTACTGAGATTCTGTAAAGAAGTCACTAGGCAGTTAACTCCTGAGATTCTGACACATCCAGTCAGCTAAACTCCTCAATCTGACATGGTTGGTCGGCTAAATCTTCCTTCTGATGTATCTGGTCGGGTGAAACACCTTTCTGATATAACTGGTCGGATAAAACACTTCCTAACCAGTTAAATCCTTACCTGGTCGTACAAACTGCCCTTCTGACACGTCTGGTCGGGTAACACTTACTCCTGACCAGAAAAAATTCTTATCCGGTCGGGTAAACCATTTCTTGACCAGGAAAAACCATCTTTTCACCAATGTCCTTCCCTTGGTTAACATACTTACTAACCATTAATGCTCCACTTGGTAGCCACGAGTTGCCACCTGTCGCCTCTGATTGCCACGTCATTAAAATGTAATTTTAGGGATAACAAGTATCATCCAAAATTACAGATCTTGGATTAAACATTTTGACACCTTTTTGCATAAGATCAATTTCTTTACTCAAAGAATTAATTTCATCATATTTGGAAGCAATAATCATCTCAAGTTCTTTAATTTTTTCAACAGAATTTTTATTATTGCTAGCCATTAATCGATTCTTAGAGCAAACTTTTAGCCTTTGATCATACATTATTTTGTAAGAATCTTTCAATGACTCCTCATCTAAGATAGAATCATCAGAGTCAGTATCAGATTATTCATTATTCTGAACAGAATTATTAAGTCATACCAAATCCCTGGAATCAACTGAAGAAAAAGCCATACCTTTGTGAACAGAGGTTAAGGCAACACTATTGTCTTCCTCATCACTCTGTTCAGAGTCTTGATTACTCCAAGTAGTTTTCATGACTTTCTTTTTCTTTAAGGTATTTGCACACTCAGATTGAATGTGTCCAAATCCTTCACATTCCCTGCACTTAATACCCTTTTTATTAGTTTCAAAGGATTTAGAAAAATTACCTTTTAGTTTTTTGGATATGGCCTTTTTGTTTCCCAATTTCTTTATGTACTTTTGAAAATTTTTTGTTAACAAAGCCATCTCATCATCCAAACTTTCCTTCTTTTCTCTGGAAGATTTCAAGGCAATATATTTCTCCTTGATTTTTTTCTATTTTACCTTTTTGTCTGATTTGTTGGTTTAGTTCAAAGTTCGAAGTGAACCCATCAATTCTTCTACTTTTATTTTGTCCAGATCTTTTGCTTCTTCAATTACAGTGAGCTTAGTCTGAAACCTGTCAGGGAGACCTCTAACAATTTTTTGAACCAAAACATTCTCTTCAAGTTTCTCACCAAGAGCAAAATATTTGTTAGCAATATCTGACAATTTCTCATAAAATTCAGTGAGGGTTTCATTTTCATTCATTTTCAAATTTTCAAATTTGTTGTGAGCATAACAAGCCTAGAACGCTTGACATCAACAGTTCCTTCAAATTGGGTTTGAAGGATTTGCCAAGCATCTTTGGCCGAAACACGTGAAGAAATCAATTTAATGTAACATTCACCAACACCATTAAAAATAGCATGTGATGCTTTATTATTGTAACTGGACAGTTTATCTTCAGCATCAGTCCAATCAAGTTCATATTTTACCTTAGTTACATCATTGCTTTCTGTTGGAGGAGTCCAACCACTCAAAACAACTCTCCAAGCCTTTTCATCTTGAGATTTGATGAAGGCTCTCATTCTAACTTTCCAATATGGATAGTTAGAATCATTGAGTAAAGGGGGGCGAGTTATGGAGCCTCCTTCTGTGAAAAAAGACATTGCAAGAACAAGAATAACAAACGGAATAAACCAAGATCTCACTCAGAAATGAGTGACCCGCTTTGATACCAATTGAAATTCTGTTTTTAGTAATTACCAAATTAATAAACCATGTGAATTAATTAAGGTGTGGAATTGTAATTAAATGTTGAAACAGATTTCAAATCTGTCGGGACAGAATCCGAACTTGTCACGACAGAAACTGAACACAATAAAAAGACAGTGCAAAAATAATAAAGAACACAATGAATTTTTACAAGGTTCAGAAACCCTTTCGGATAACCTACTCCTTGGGGCCATGCCCAGAGAATAAAACCAATTAATAAAGAATCACAAGTACAAAATATTGACTTAAACAAAACAAGACTCCCTCTTGAGATTTGCTGCAACTTTGATGTACTTCTCTTCACTAATCTGATTCTGATTGAAATGCTCAACCACTTGAACTCCATTCAATGGTCAGCGAGTGCTTGCATCCTCCCGACACAAGACTTGTAAAAATCCTCTCCCAAAGACTATAAAAATTGTGTTCAAATTACAACATGTATTCACTCATGAAAGTGGTATAAACCCACCACAAAAACTAAATACTCATTTTACTACAAGATCACATGAATACTATGATCTTGAATACAAAGAAGGAACTCTCACAAATATTACAATTCACTCACAAACTATGCACCAACGAGCTCATTTTTTCTCAATGCCTTAGAAGCCTATTTATAGAGACCATTTCGTGCTCAGAAAGGCTAAGAAAGAATCTCCTAATAAAAGCAAGAATATTTGAAGATATTCTTGATTGATGAAGAATTGTCATTTTTAAAAGATTTGGATCCGATAGATTCGAATTTGGTGGGGACAGCTAATACCTGTATCAGATCAAATTTCTCAAGATCAAAATAACAATTAATTACTTCAAAGATTCAATTTCCTGAAGTTTATTACCTTGAGCTACACGAAAAATAAAAGACAAATATTCCATAAATGGTTTTGAGTAAATACATAATATTTGCTTATATAATGAAGATACAACTTCCATTTATAATCATGTTGTGATAAAATCAAGCTAAATAAGGATTAATATGAAAACCTTACAAACTAATTTCAACCAATAATATTCTAAAAATCACAATAATGGAAAAGTAAAATTATCTTTTAAATAAAAAGATATTTCTATAAAATTTGCCAATTTTAGGATTTACAAATAAAAACTTATTTGTGAAATGTAATGATCTGATCGTGAAAATACGTATGCAAGTGCATGCAATCGATTCAAGTAATATAGATGGTAAATAAAGTATCGTTCCCACAAAGACTATTAACCAATTACCAATAATTATTCTTTAATTTCTATTTGGCAAACAAAATTTAGATGAATAAATCTAATTTTTAAAACTTTAAATAACTATGAACAAAAATAACTAATTAAAAGATGAAAATCATTATTTAAAAGACCGAGGGTATTAACTTCATCAACTTTTCATTCTATTAATTTTATTAATCAGTTCTAAATTTCTTTCTTCCTATTCTAATAGCAGGTTAACATAAATCGATTCCTATTCTTTTGCTAGATATGAGATCTCATCCTATATGCAGGTTTTCTACATCTCTGTGATAAACTTAAATATATAGCAGGCATTAAGCATAGAAATCTAATTACTACACAAGCCATACAGGTACTTTCGTCCAATATGTAACCTATATCTATATAACAATAGCATATTCAATTCTCATCTTTCAAATTTTGAATCAAAATCATAAATCAAGCAAATATTGATCAGGTATTTACTAGCATTAAGCAAACATTATATCGATTAGAATAAAGAAGAAAAATCAATAGAACATCATAATAAGATTAAATAGAAATCCAAGTGACTACATTAAACCCTAGATAAAAGTGTTTAGATCTTATCAGACATAATAACAATAACATTTAGATAATTGTTCATAGAAAATAACCTAAAGAATTAAGATGAAGAAGAAATCTAGAAAATAATAAACCAGAAAAAGAAATCTAGAAATAATAATCACAACAATCTTTTCTAAATCTAGGGTTTATAAAACTAATCAGCATCCTCAAATTCACAAAATAATGTCACTTAAATAGTTTCCCAATGCCCACAAGTGAAAAGACCATTTTGGCCTTGTAAAAGTGACTTAGAATTCAAAAATCGCTTCGACAGCGCTGTAGCGCTAGGGTTTGAGCGTTGTAGCACTGATAACAGAGCCAAATCCTCGTAAAAACTATCCAACCAGCGTCGTAGCACTAGGTCTATAATGTCGTAGCACTATTCTTCATAATTTTCAAGCGATGCAGCGCAAGTTACAGAAACAAATGCCTTGAAGTCGTCTTTCTAGTGATATAGCGTCATTGTGCTAGCGTTGTAGCGCTATTCACAGAAACATTACTTGGACTTCTTTCTCCCGAATGACTCGATTTTCTCCAAAATAACTCCATTTTCTTCCACATTCACTTCATTCCACTCTTTTCACCATCTTAGCATTAAAAACCTAAAACATGAACAAACAAACATAAATTTGCAATAAAATAACCCTAAACTAATGAAAACCCTCCTAAAAACTAGGCTATAAATGAGCCTAAAACTCATTTATCATGATCCTCCAATGATCTTTCGAATTTTCAATGACGTGATCATTATAGCTCTCGCCTTTGAACCATCTTTTAAAGAGAAGAGTTATTTGCATAGATGAATGAGAACCTTCTTGTGAATAAGGAGTGCAAGGACGAGCCTCTATGATCTTGTTGCGATAATTTCAATGTGCAAGTATACACAATTGTCCACAAGTAATAATAGAGATAAGTAGAGTATCTTCCCACAAAGATTGTTATTAACTACCAAAAATTAACTTCCCAATTCTATTTGGCTAATAAAACTTAGATTCAAGAATATCAAGAACAGAAACAAGAATGAACAAAAATAACAATTGACTAATAACATAAACAAATAAAAGCAAAATTAATTCAATGGATGAAAACCTAGAGTATTTAATTTTATCATCTATCCACTTTATTACTTCATCAATACAATTTCATTATTCTTTCTCTTATTGTGATAGCGGATTTACTAATACAATTTATATTCTTATTAGGATATATAAATCTCTTATCCCATATGTGAATCTTCTACATCTTTGTGATAAATTCCAAACATAAGGCAAGCATTAAGAATAGAAATTCTAAAGCTACACAAACCATATAAGTTCTCTCGTCCTATAACGAAATCAATATCTATTCAACTATAGCATTTTTAACTCTCACCTCTCAGATTTTGAATCAAATTCATAAGCAGTGCAATAACGACGTCAAATTACTCACATTCATTAAGCACAAATTGAATAGATCACAATGAAAAAGAAATCATAGAAATTGCATTAACTAATTATAAAGTACCAAGAGACTACATTAAAACCCTAGAAAATAAAATTAGTTCATAACAACCATTGATTCAGAAAAATAACATAGGAAAAAGAAAAGAAGAAGACCTCTTGATGAATTCCCCAATCTTGATCTCCAAGTTCCTCTTGTTCTCCAGCGGCCAACAGTCATTTGAATCGCTCATAATTATGTTTTTATAATAACCCTAGCAACTCCCTGCAAAAAGACCATCTTGCCCCCATAAAAATACGATTTCCATACGATGTACGAACTCAAGCGTCGCGACCCAGCCATAAAACGTCGCGGCCCTAACACGATAAGCCCTAGTCGAGGAGCCTCTGACTTTGATGGCGCCGCGGCCCAACATTCTTGTGCCACGATTCAAAATGATTTAGCGTCGCGACTCAACATTGAAGCGTCGCGACTCAGAATCCAGAGGTATAGCAACCTTTCTAATTTAGCCAGTGCCACGACCCAACTTCAAGAGTCGCGACTCAAAATAGCTCCATCTTAAAAATCAACATTTTAAGCTTCCTTTCAGCCCTCGATCTCTTCTAAAGTGCCCCGACCTGACCAAACACCATTTAACACAAGAATCTACCATTTATCTTCGAATTAGCCCTTAGTTACACCACATCCACACCAACCCTTGAGTAATCACTAAAACCTGAAAATACACAAAATACAAGCATAATTCTACACCAAAACAACTTAAAAGATTAAAAACACACCCTTAAAACCTACTCTAAAATCATACTAAAATAGACCTAATAGATCTTTAGTCGACGAAGAATAGGACAAAGAAAGAATCCCAGGAGGGCTTTGAACTCTCATATTCCCCTTTTCAATACACAATACATATAACATGAATAGATGATCTTCTCGATCATTATTCCTTTATTAAATATCTACATCTCCCACGAGTGATTTTGATGCTGAAAAACATTCTTAATGGAAAAAGGGTCATAGAGGAATCCCTCTACATCAAAATTAGTATATTGTGGTGTAAAAAAAACTTTGTGGAGTTGTGTTAAAAATCGGCTATGTTAACAACTTTTCAAAATCTTTAGTATGATTAATAAATTTTTAAAAGATAATGTTTATCATGAAAAAATGTAAAATACAGTTTTTTTCGCATCAAAAATATCTATATTATTACTAAGCGGATAAACTTGATCCATCATTTTTGTCACTTTTATCCTCATATTATTTTATATTTACTTTGTCCACTATTCATAAAAAAAATGTAAAGTTTTTACATTACATACGACTGATTTAGTAATTGCACTGATTTTTGTTTTGGACTCTTGTCAAATTTTTTTGGAAGCTTTTTTCTCATTCTTTATCAGCCCACGTGGCCTCTCTCTTTCTCTCTCTCTCTGCTTATTCTTTATCAGCTTATCGTCTCTCTCTTATGTTTGTGCCTAACCTTTTTATCGATGTCACATAACTGATAAATTTCAACAACAAACATACATAATAGTATGTATTTATATAATGAGAAATTGGTAAAAATGACTTATTTTTATGATGCATTTTGTACTTTGGCCTACTTTACATAGTTTTTAGTTAAATGACATCTTTTATTAATGAAACTTTATTATTACCCTTTTTGCCCTTAGAATAATATAATATTAAATTAAAACAAAAAAACCCTAAAATTGTCTTCTTCTTCCTCACTCATCTCACCCACCCACCCACAACCACCCTCCCCCATCCCGCCGCCACCACCACCGCCTGGGATAGTCGTCGGGGACCACTGCCCTTCACAGCCGCCACCACGCCTCTCCACAAATCTGGCCAACAAGGTTAGTTTATATGAGTTTTTATTAAAAATAAGATATGATGTTGTTTTTGTAGATTAAAAGTGTAAAATGATTTTTTTAGTAGATTGAAAGTATTAGTAAGGAATTGGGTTTATTTCTGGAGTTTTATGGAGCTTAAAGCTTGAAAATATAAAAAAATTAATAGTGGTTTCGGCCATTTTCGGGGATAGAGAAACCCATAATTTTTTGACAACCTGTCTAATTTTTCGATAGGTTGTCTGATATTTCAGACTAGCTGTCTAAAAGATAGTCTGAAATATCAGACTAGTCGTAGTATATTTTCGACCACCAGTCTGAATTTTAGATCACATGCCGAATTTTCAGATAGCATGTCATTTATTTAGACTACTTATTGAATTTTTAGATAGACTGTCGAATTTTCAGACAGGGCGTTGAATTTTCAGATTGTAATTTTCTTATATAATAATTTAATTTAAGTAATACCAATAATTTATATTTGTTTGTTTGTCATATTTTTATTCATATGTCATCGAAAAACATTGTAATATTATGTGATGGATTATGGAAAAAGAATGAAGACTCATGGAAATGGATTTCAAATGGCTCGCGATCAAGATCAATTTTGGTACAAACTAACTTACTTTTGAGGAGTTAGTTGAACATATTTATGAAGTTACAGAAATCGATCGCAACATCTTTGATATAGAATTAACTTACAAGGTAACGGCGATGGTGGAAATTGAACTGATTGCAATAAAGAATAGTAGAGACGTTGTTAGTTTCTTTACATGGCAAGAGTGTGATCTGATTCCATTATTTGTGGGGTTTGATAAAGAAGATGGAAAATTCACTCAGTAAGGATAAACTTGTGACTAATATTGATTCTATTGCAAAGGTTGATTCCCTTGCAGACCTTTCTAGTGATGATGATTTTGATGATGCTGGTTTAAACGATGATAACGATGTTGGTTTAGAAGAAGAAGAAGATGATGATGATGATGATGATGACAAATACGGTGATGTTGAATAGGGGGAAAGAAACAATATTGATGATGGTCTTGTTGAGGTAAATTTGAATGTCCCATGTCATGAAAATAGAAGTTTTGATGATTACTTTGATGGTGCATACATATGTAATGTTCATGTAACGCCCCGTGTCACTATGACTGCTTCCTAGAATGACGACTGGCCCTACAAACCAACATGAGTCTTTCTATCGTGCTTTGTCCTCACTCGCATGCTTCCTAGGAAAACTTCCCAGGAGGTCACCCATCATGAGAAAACTCCAAGGAGTTCTCAAGTGATGGGCTACCGAAAAAGAAGATGCATCTTGTTAGCATAGGTAGTACCCATTAATCCATTTAAGCCATCTTCAACTGTGTAGTCTCATACCTACACAGTATTAGAATCATCACACTTAACCTTCCCTAGGCTATGTGGGATTGTACAACTTTTACCCAGTCTTTCCCCCTGTGGATCACGGGATTCTGACTATCACAATCACCCCCCTTAGGGGTCCGACATCTTCGTCGGCCACACTTCCGGCTGGGTTAAGGCTCTAATACTATTTGTAACCCCCCCCCCCATGTCACTATGTTTTCTTCCTGGGATGACGACTGGCCCTGCAAACCAACACAAATCTTTCTAGCGTGCTTTTTCCTCACTCGCACGCTTTCTGGGAAAACTTCCCAGGGGGTCACCCATCATGAGACTACTCCAGGTCAAGCACGCTTAACTATGGAGTTCTCAAGAGATGGGCTACCAAAAATAAGATGTATCTTGTTAGCATAGGTAGTACCCATCAATCTATTTAAGCCTTCTTCAACTATGTAGTCCCATACCTACACAGTCTTAGAATCATCACACTTGACCTTCCCTAGGCGATGTGGGATTGCACAATTTTTACCCGGTCTTTCCCCATGCGGATCACGGGAATCTGACAGTCAAAATCCTGTAATCCATTGGGGGAAAGACCGGGTTAAAGCTATGCAATTCCACACCACCTGGGGAAGGTCAAGTGTGATGATTCTAAGACTGTGTAGGTATGGGACAACACAGTTGAAGATGCCTTAAATGGATTGATGGGTACTACCAATACCAACAAGATGCATCTTCTTTTCGGTAGCCCATCACTTAAGAACTCCAAAGTTAAGCGTGATTGACCTGGAGTTTTCTCATGATGGGTGACCTCCTGGGAAGTTTTCCCAGGAAGCGTGCGAGTGAGGACAAAGCACGCTGGAAAGACTCGTGTTGGTTTGCAAGGCCAATCGTCATTCTAGGAAGCAGCCATTATGACGTGGGGCGTTACAGTTCCTGATTCTAGTTCTGAACCTCACACTGTTGAAGAAAACCATGGTCCACTTCCTCATGTATGCCATGATGATCATTGTAATGAAACAAGTCATGTTATTAGTACACCAAGCTCAAATGCAACAAGTATTGTCGAAGATATTTTTTGTGTTAGTCAATATTTTGTAGAAAAGAAAGAGTTGAAGATGAAAGTATGCATGCTTGACCTCTCCATTAATATTAAATGAACAGCAAACAAAACGAACACAATTCATCAACAAATTAACCCAAGGTGTGGAAAAACCAAGTTTGAGCATGACCATCTCTAAGAAAGACCATTCAACTCGATCATATGTCTTACTCATATCCAATTTCATTACTGAAAAACATTTCTTTCCTTGGTTAAGTGCAATTAAGTGCACATGTGGTCTAAAATTAATGCAAATTATGCAATAATGTCCCAAAGTAGAGATTTGTATTTTTCATCTAATGCTCTATGGTTCAATGCAATATTATTTTGTATATATGTGTAATGCCCTGGATAGCCAAGACCGTTACACTGTGTATTTATAAAGGTGCAAGACCCGCTAATCAAGTCATTAACTCAAAAACATGTCACTAAACATGTAAGAGCTAGGGTTAAAAAGGTTTTGGTCTCAAAAGACTCATTTCATATATTTAAACTATAGTAAACATGGGATCCCATAAGAAAACAAAGTTAAATTAAGTTTACAGACTCCCAAAAGTACATGAGAATTCACTAGCCATACTAAGGCAAAACAAACAGTCTTTAGGTTTCACATCCTTGCTTAGACCTCAACCGTGGCGGCCGAGCACCTGGCTATGTACATTTCGCAAGCTGAGCTCTCCAATCAAGGCTGGTCTAATTTTCCCTTGCCTTTACCTGCACCACGTAGCACCCGTGAGCCAAGGCCCAGCAAGAAAAAATCTTACACAACACAATCAATGAAAACAGACAATTAACTCATTATGCATGTATTTCCATCAGATAACTCACAACAGATATTCAGCACATGCATTCAGATTCAAGACACAATCTATCACGTATTACACTCATATCACATAATATTTAGGGCTGACAACTTAGGCCGCACCCTCTGTTTAACCCGCTGACTCCGGCCCGCTTAAACCGAGCTCAGTGAATAATAAGCTGTCCTCGGCTACCAGTGGCCGAGCCGCGCCCTATGCGCTAGTGGAACCCTTGGCACCCTTAGGTCGTTGGTTCACTAAATGGCTTGCATGGCATAATACCATCTTTTCAATCATTTACAATAGGGAGCCCTTAGTCTCGTCACATATATTCAATCAGGTGCAGTTTTCTTACCTTTAGTCTGTGCGATTATTGAATTACAAACAGCGCTTCTCGAGCACGATCCGTTCCCGAGCCTAAGCCTTTATCACCTAGTCACAACCAAAGTATAGGGTTCCATTAATACTCCAATATAGGTTTCCAGTTACAAAACTAACTCCCGGGATTCCAAATTCCACCAAGCACGGTGGTGAAACCGGACCCGAGCACATTAGACCACTTCCCCGTGCCTAAAACCCTCAAAAACTCATGTGTGCAACCAAGGGCTGCGGCCCCTGAAGCCTAGCCACGACCCTTCCCCAAAACAGAACCAACACCCATGTTGAACCACACACGCGCCGCGGCCCTTGCCTTGGGCATCGCGGCGCTCTCCCGTGGCCGAGCCTTCTTGGCTCTTTTTCATCCTAGGGCCGCAGCGCTCTAGAACAGAGCCGCGGCCCTCCCCTTCATGCCCAGAAAACCCACCATTTCTAAGCCTGAAACCTCACCTTAAACCATCCCAAAGCTCCCCAACTCCTAACCAATTAATCCCAACTCCTTTAGCATGATCTAAACAACATAATTCCACATAAAACACAGCCTAGCACACACTAATCTTCTCTTTTCAATTTCTGAAACCTAAGAGCTATAAACACTCAAACCAGCCATTCAAACCCAATTTAAAACCTCTAAACCATGAATTGAAACTTACCTTTTCTGTTGAATCACTTCACCAAACCAAAGCCAAGCTAAATCACCAAGTTTCCTCCTTAATCCTGCTTTAAGACATCAAAATCTTGTTTGCTTCAACACTTAACCAAAACCCAGCTAGAACTCAGAATTCAACCATAGAAAAGAAGATTAGATGCTTACCTTAATCCCTATTTTAGTTCTTGATTTACTCCTGAGCTAAACCTCCAAATCCTCACCACAAATCTCAGAAATTCTAGCTTGTTCCCCTTAGTTTTCTGTGTTTCCTTCCTTCCCTTTGTTTTCCTTGAGCGTGAGAGAGAGCCGAGGTAAAAGTGTTTAGTCGGTTTGTATTTTCTAAAGGCTTCCCTATGTCTACCTCACTCATTAAGTTAATCCCGAGGCTTGGGGTGCCGGAACCATCCCCGAGGCCAAAATGGTAAAATCCCCCAATATTCCCGCCTAGACATCCTAACCTCAAATATATCTCCATATATTTATTTTCATGACTCGATAGTCCAAATCGCTACCCGCTATCTATAAATAGCCTCGACTTATCCAAAGTCATATCTTAAGTCCCGTTGTGACTTTTCCCGCTATCTGACCCTAGAATCGTCTCAAGTCGTGCTTTGCGAACCTGTCCACATAATAATGTGGTTCTCACATATATCACATTTATTTCATATCACATTAACACATAATATCATCAATTATTATATAAACATTACTAAGCATATAATTACTCATTTAAATCACAATTATTCCATTAATGCTCTCCTGACACACTAATCAAGGCCCTTAAGCCTTATTAGCAATTTTGGGTCGTTACAATATGTGATTTTGATGCTTCAAAATAATCCTAAAATAGTCAAACCTTCTACTTTGGATGGTTGAAATTATATCATGACATTTCTTAGTAGTTTTACTAGGATATCCACCACTCTATCCTTAATCATCAAGTGATGGTTGGTTAACAAAATTTTATTTGAAAAATATTAATTATAATCCAATAATGATGATATGAACTTTATTTAGCTTTAATTATTGGACCTTTTTATTTGGACATTTTCACAATTTTAGACCGACAGTCGAAATTATTAGACAGACAGTCGAAATTTCAGACAACCTGTCGAAATTTTGAAAATAGGCAGTCTAAATATCAAGCTGCCTATCGAAACCATTAGACAGGCAGTTGAAATATTGGACAGCTATTGAAATATTGATACAAGTATTCTAAATTTTAGACTATATGTCGAAAATGATACAGATCCTCTCAAAATTAATAATAACCCGTCGAACTATAAGATGATTGACTGTCATGAGCAACTCCTAACATCAACAAATCCCACCTTCTCTCAAGAAATTCCACTAACTTCAAAAGACCTTCAAGAATTTCCTTAAGCGTGTCTTTAGAGTGACCAAAAGTGAGAGTGAAAGGGGATGAACGTGAATCTGTAGAGTGTTTAGCCCAAAGCCCCATCTTGACTTAGTCGCAAATCCAAAAAGACCTTTTTGCTCCTAAGAAAACTCAATCCCAAAACCAAACTCGTCTGAAATATCGACAGCTAGTCTCAAATATCGACAGTCTGTCTAAAAATTTCGACAGCCCATCTAAAACTTTCAACACCTCGTCTGAAATTTTGACAACCTGTCTAAAACTTTCGACAGGCTGTCTGAAATGTTTGAAATGTCCAAAAATGCTCCAATAACACAATAAAACAGCATATATCTTAATTAACATTTTATAAACTTAAACAAAACTTAATCTTAATGAGTGGTAAATATTTCATTCAAACTACTATGATGATCAACTATTATGATCAATGGATCTAATGGATTCTAATCTTTATCAAACTACTATGATGATCAAGGATTGGGTGGTAGATATTCTATTTAGGTACTACTATGATGATTATCTTTATAGTATTAGAAAAACACTTTATCATATAGAATTGGATCTTAATTATACCTTTTTAATAATTAGTCGTGAGTTTTGACAACTTGTCTAAGCATTTCGACAGGTAGTCTCAAATTTTGACAACGTGTCTAAATATTTTCACAAATTGTCCAAAAATTTTGAAATGTACAAAAAGGCTCCAATAACTATATAACGATATATATATTAAATATAATATCCTAATTAACATTTTATAAAGTTAAACAAAACTTAATCTTTATGAGATTATGATGATTATAGATTGAGTGGTACATATTTCAATCAAACTACTATGATGATCAAGGATTGGGTGGTAGATATCTTATTGAGGTACTATTATGATGATTATCTTCATAGTATTAGAGCAACACTTTATCCTATAGAATTGGATCTTAATTATAAATTTTTGAAAATTAGTCATGAGTTTTGACAACTTGTCTCAAATTTCGACAGGTAGCTGAAATTCCGATAGCTTGTCTAAACATTTTCACAGGTTGTCCAAAAAGTTTGAAATGCACAAAAAGGCCCCAATAACTATATAACGATATATATTAATTATAATATCCCAATTAACATTTTATAAAGTTAAATAAAACTTAATTTTTATGAGATTATGATGATTACAGATTGAGTGGTACATATTTCAATCAAACTACTACGATGATCAAGGATTGGGTAGTAGATATGTTATTGAGGTACTGATATGATGATTATCTTCATAGTATTAGAACAACACTTTATCATGTAGAATTATATCTTAATTATACCTATTTGACAATTAGTCATGAGTTTCGACAACTTGTCTAAACATTTTCCAACATCTGTCTATATATATCGACATGTTGTCTTATAATTCAACAACCTATCTAAAAATTTTGACCACCTGATTGTATATTTCGACAGGTTGTGTTATGTTCGACAATCTGTTTAAAATTTTCTACCACCAGTTAAAAATTTCGATATGCAATCTAAAACTATCAACAACCAGTTTTAATATTTAGACAACCTAGTTAAAACATTACATATCAAACCAAGTCCAAAATAGGAAATCACACAATATTATCAAAACATTACATATCAAACCAAGTCCAAAATAAATCCAAAAATATTCAATTCTTGCATGTGGTTTTGTTGTGTCCATAACATCCACAATTGGAACACTTCCGTTGCTTTTTTTCCCCACCAACATCAAAAACCTTACCCTTTACTTTCTTTGATGACAATTCAGGTGCAGAATTAGTCTTCTCCTTTGGAAACTCTCATCTCGAAGGAATTTGTTTATTATTTGGTCTCCCTAGGGGAATTAACTTCGCTAGTTTGATAACAACTTGAGACTTAACCTCTTTTGGAAGATGTCGTTCTATTTTAGGTGGTAAAGGGTAAATAGTTTCTGCATAAGCCATCCTCTGAAATCCAATCGTGTATTTTGAGCATAGACTATATACATCTACTCCACGATACATTGCCACAGCAACACCGTGAGCACATGGAATCTTATCAATGGCAAAATCTCAACAAGAATGTTGCGATCATTGTCGTTATCTTGCAATTGCCATGTAAATAAAGTAACAATGTCTCTACTATTTTTTTATTGCAATTGGTTCAATCTCCACCATTGTCATTATCTTGTAAGTTAATTTTATATCGAAGAGGTTGCGATCGATTTATGTAACTTCATAAATATGTTCAACTAACTCCTCATAAGTTAGTTTAGTTTGTACCAAACTTGATCTTGATCGTGAACCATTTGAAATCCATTTCCATGGGTCTTCATTCTTTTTCCACAATCTGTCACATAATATTACAATTTTATTTAATGACATCTGAAAAAAAATACAATAAACAAATATAAATTATTGGTATTACTTTGATTGAAAAGTTATATAAAAAATGAAAATCAAGTTGAAAATCTAGAAATTTGACAACCTGTCTAAAAATAGACAACTTGTCTGATAATTCGACAACCAGTCTAAAAATTCGGCAGGTGGTTGAAAATATACGACGATCTGTCTAAAAATTAGACTACTTGTCCAAATTTGACAGATGGTCTAAAATTTAGATAGGTGGTCGAAAAAATATGACTACTGGTCTGAAATTTAGACAGCTGATCTAAAATATTATATTCCTTGTCGAAAAATTAGACAAGCTGTCAAAAAATTATGGGTTTCTCTATCTCGAAAATGGCCAAAACCACTATTAAATTTTTCAGATCTTCAAGCTTTAACCTCCATAAAACTCCATAAATAAACCTAAATCCTTACTTATACTTTCAATATACTAAAACAATCATTTTTCCTTTTAAATATACAAAAACAATATCAAAAATCTTATTTTTCATAAAAATATAAATCAACCTTTTGAATGGGTGGTGGCCGAATTTGTGGAGAGATGGTGGCAGCCGATGATGAGCAGTGTTCACCGGCGGTGGTGGGGGCAAGGGGCAGTGGTCGCCGGTGGTGGTGGTGGTGGCGGCGAGAAGAGAGTGGGTGGTTGTGGATGGGTGTGGGTGGATGGGTGAGAGGAAGAAGATGATAATTTTAGGGTTTTTGTTTTAATTTATTATTATTTTATTTTATGGGTAAAATAGGTAATATAAAAAATTTATTAATAAAAGAGATCATTTAGCTAAAAACTATTGAAACTAGACCAAAGTGCAAATTGCACTATAAAAAGAGACTATTTTGCCAATCATCACACATAATATTATCATCATATATGCATTTTCTCACTAACTACCACTTCTTTTTATTTGTTTAGGTTCAATCACCAGTAATATATACCTAAAAAAATAAGGGTTTATGCATTTTTAGACCCTGTGTTTTTGCTTATTACCTGTTTGGACCCTGTGTTTTGACAAATTACTTTTTGGACCATGTGTTTTCTAAAATAGTCGAAATAGACCCCTAAACCCAATTTTGATCAAAGATTTTTTAAACTAAAATCACAAATAATTTATCAAACTAACAACTCAAAACAAAAATACAGTCATTCTGACTAAGAACTGTGTTGTTATATTCAATTTTTTGTTCATCACAATCAAGTTTAGGGTCCTATTTGAACCATTTTACAAAACACAGGATCCAAAAAATAATTTGTCAAAACACAGGGTCTAAACAGATAATAAGTCAAAACATAGGGTCTAAAAATATATAAACCCAAAAAACAATAAGGGATAATAGATAGTTTATATGATTAGTTTTAATTGCTTCAAATATTATTATGAGATCAGTTAAATTTAGTATTTTTCACTACTATCTGCTGAATAAAGCTTGAAACATGCTCTCCTATAAAAAAAAATGATTTAATTTAAATATGCTTAAAATGGAATAGATGACATCCAATTTCTTTTAACTAAAATTTGTAATTTGTTGCAAAAATGCACGTCTACAGAGTAAGAGTAGAGATTTAATTAACTAAATAAAAATGAAAAAGAAGTATGCATAATAAACAAACCATCCAAAAGCACAACAAAGTGTATTAGAAGACTTTATCTATATCTACACCTTAAGCTTAAATAGAAATTGATGTGATTATTTATTTTTGTACGTGCATGTCTTCTTCACATACATATTTTATTGTGTTTGTGTCTGTTTTATTTCTGAATGTAGGAAAAATATAATGTAATTAAATATAATAATTGAATAAACACAATATGATAAATATAATATTTATATTTATAAAATTAAAGATACATAAACATTATAATTATAAATAACACAATATAAATAATTATAATATAAATAGTAATTATAATTAATCTAGATAATAATTATGATGATCAATAATAACAACATAATAAAAACTGAGGCATGTGTAGTACACAATTTCCTTAAAACAGATTCGCCACCTCCAAGAGGTTTCAACGTCTGTCTCCCAGGGTACAACGGAGAATGACAAGTAACTCAATTACTTCGTCGAACCATAACTAAAACCATAATATAAATATAATTAATATAATTATATACCTTAGACTTAAGGAATTTTTTATATCTAAACTACTCAGCCTAGACTCATTTATATAGGCTAAGTATGATGAGAAATTTATCTCATAAACAATGTGGGACTAAATCTCATTTGTTTTTCAATTCATCAAAAAATATAACAATCTCCCACATGAATGAAAAACTGACTCAAGAAAAAAAAAACAACAAAAGAATTAGACCTAGGTGATAGAGTTCAATGTTAGAAACTCACATAGGATAGGTAGGTGTTATCATTTGAGCCTTCCCTTGTGTAAGTATATTTACTTTACTGGCTGATCAATAGACGCGGTATCTTTGAACTGTTCTGTCATTCATGTAAACAATGATATACCACACACATGAATCTTTCCTGGCATATTTTGGTTCTCAATATTATGTTCGTTTTTGGCCCTGAACATTTCCCTGGTTCTGGAAGAGATATTCCAAGAATTGAGCCCTATTCAATTCCTATAGAAGCGGCTCATCTTCTCTCTCTCATAGGTGATTTTCTTAATTAAGAGTAACCCGTATTACTCTGCTCGACATTTCGACACATAAGAAATCATTAAAAGGATAGCTTGACATTTTCCTTACGGTTATCACTGTTTCATCATAGGAATGGACAATGATGATAAACCCCACATTGATCCAACATAGTCTTTACAGTTTTAGTTGTCCCTTTGAACCTAGATCTTGGGATCTCCAATCAACTAGGTTGGGTGTCAACTGTATTGAGTTTTTTATCCATGGGCTTTAGTCTCATTCCCTTTAATGATTTTTCAACCAACTCTCTATTTAACCCTTTCGTTAGTAGATCTGCAATATTATCCTTTGACTTCACATAGTCAATAGAGATAACTCTAGTTGAGAGTAGTTGTCTAATGGTATTGTGTCTACGACGTATATGTCTAAACTTACCATTATACAAATTATTATGCGCCCTACCAATTGCAGATTGACTATCGCAATGTATGCCAATAGCTAGCACTAGTTTAAGCCATTTTGGAATATCTTCTAAAAATTGACGAAGCCATTCAGCTTTTTCGCCACACTTGTCTAAGGCAATAAACTCATATTCCATCGTGGATCTAGCTAATACCGTTTGTTTAGATGATTACCATGATACAGCTACACCACAGAGTGTAAACACATATCCATTTGTAGAATTTGAGTCTTTCGTATCAGATATCCAATTAGCATCACAATACCATTCAAGTACTGTTGTATATTTAGTATAGTGTAGCCCATAGCTACGAGCAAATCGCAAGTACCTAAGTACTCTTGTTATTCCTTTCCAGTGGTCAGACCCTGGATTACTCGTGTATCTACTCAATTTACTAACTACGTAGGCTATATCAGGTCTGTACAACTCATTAAGTACATTAGACTTCCAATCATTCTAGAGTACTCTACCTGAGAGACACTTTTCCCTTTGTTCTTGAACAAATGTAGACTCGAATCTACAGGGGTTCTAGATACACCAGAATCTTCTTTGTTGAATTTCTCAAGAATTTGTCCACATAATGTGACTGACTTAGAATGATCTTATTAGATGTCCTTGAGATTTGAATCCCCAAAATGACATCTGCTAAACCCATATCTTCCATGTCAAATTTTGAGTTCAACATACTCTTGATAGATTTGATCATCTTATCACTGCTTCCAACAATGAGCATGTCATCTACGTAAAGACACAAAATGACATAGTCATTATCTATTTCTTTAACATAAATACATTTATCACATTCATTGATTTTGAAGCCATTTTCCAACATTGTTTGGTCAAATTTCTCATGCCATTGTTTTGGTGCTTGCTTTAAACCATATAAAGATTTCACCAATTTACATATTTTTCTTTCTTGTCCTGGGGAGGAAAAACCCTGAGGTTGTTCTATATAAATTTCTTCATTTAAATCCCCATTTAGAAAAGCAGTTTTCACATCCATTTGATGTACTTCAAGATTGCGCAACGCAGCAATAGCAAGTATCATCCTAATGGAATTTATTCTCGTCATGAGAGAATAAGTGTCAAAGTAATCGAGGCATTCATGTTGCTTATAACCTTTAATTACAAGTCGTGCCTTATATTTATCAATTGAACCATCAGCTTTCATTTTCCTCTTGAAAATCCATTTGGCCCCTAAAGGCTTACATCCTGAAGGAAGATCTAATAACTCCCAGGTGTGATTTTGAAGTATGGATTCAATCTCACTATTAATAGCTTCTTTCCATAAAGAGCCTTCAGTGGAGTTCACAGCTTCATCAAAGCTTTGAGGTTCACCTTCTAGCAAATAGGTCAGAAATCTGGACCAAAAGACTTTTCTCTTCTAATTCTTTTGCTACTTCTAGGTTCATCCTCACACTCTTCATTTTGATCCTGACTATTTTCATCAATAGTCTCATGTGTTCATTTTAACGAACTTGAATCTTCTTTTGATCTACATGGAAATATATGTTCAAAGAACAATGCATTTATGGATTCCATTATCGTGTTTTTGCGTATGTCAGATATTTTAAACTCATGCACCAGAAACCGATACGAGCTACTATTATGTGCATAACCAATGAAAATGCAATCAATAGTTTTTGGACCTATTTTTACCATTTTTAGTAAAGGTACAACCACTTTGGCAAGACATCCACACTCTTAAGTATTTGAAGGAAGGTTTTGTTTCTTTCCATAACTCATAAGAGGTCTTATCTTCTTTCTTTTTGGGTATTTTATTTAAAAGATGATTATCTGACATGACAGCTTCTCCCCACATGTTCTGAGGCAATCCATAACTAATCAACATTGCATTCATCATTTCATTCAATGTACGATTTTTTTTGTTCAGCAACACCATTTTGTTGAGGTGAATAATGTGCAATGGTTTCATGGATGATTCCATGTCTAGCACAGAATTTAAGAAATGGCGATTCATACTCACCACCTCGATCACTTCTCAACACATTATTCTTTTTGTTAAGTTGATTCTCAACTTCGGTCTTATAGATAATAAATTTCTCTATAGCCTCGTCTTTGCTTTTTAGCAAATACACATAGCAATATTTAGAGCTATCGTCGAAAAAAGTAATTAAATACTTATTTCCTCCCCTTGTTTGAACAAATTTTAAATCACATACATCGTTATGTATTAAATTTAGGGGTTCATTATTTCTTTCAATCGTTTTGAAGGATGACCTTGTTAGTTTTTCCTCAACACACGTTTCACATTTATGATTTGAATTAATATGAAATTTTGGTATATGATTCAAGTTAATTAATCTTCATAGAGTGTCATAATTAACATGTCCTAGTCTACCATGCCAGACATTAGAAGGCTCAAGCAAATAAGTAGAAGATTTATTAACTTTATTGATAGTTGGTTTAACAACCATTACATTGAGTTTAAACAACCCATCAGTTACATAACCCCTTCCCACATACATTCCACTTTTGGACAGAACAATTTTGTCTGACTCAAATACAATACGGAATCTGTGTTTGTTCAGCAGTGAGCCAGACACTAGGTTTTTACGGATCTCTAGTACGTACAGCTCATTGTTCAGAGTCAGCTCATTTCTAGAAGTCATTTTCAGGATCACACTTCCTTGACCCGCAATTTGAGATGTGGCAGAGTTTCCCATGAAAAGCTTCTCACCATTATCTATCTGTTCAAAAGATTTGTAATGACCCGACTAATTTTAGACCTCGGACCATTAAAAACTACTAAACATAACTACTATCATAGAATACATACATACATACATAAAATATTAGAACTTTATTAAAAATCCAAAATACGGTACGAAATAAAAAATAAGGTATGAGTACCCACTATTTAGTACATAAAATATAAAAACATAAACTTTAATCAATTGTTTAAATACTGAGTGCTGAAATACATAAAACATAAATTAAAAGACTTGAAAACAACGTCATCCTTGATCTTCCAGCAGTCCATTCAATCAATCCATCCCTAATACATATGCCAAGCTGCCATGAATCTGTCCCGCCTTCCAAGTTCATTTTCCTACACCATTTAAAATAAAAGGAATGAACCTAATGCCTAGCAAGAAAAATCTATTAAAAACATATACCATAAATCATAAGACTATATCATAAAACATATGCGTAAAAATGTATATCATATAGGACTACAATATTAATGGCCATTAACTCATTACCGTAGCATGTGATAAAATAATCTAGGTCCTCAGTCTACTAATCGAGGTAGGTTAGATCACAAAATAGTATATAATAACTCATCTAGGTCCTCAGTCTACTAATCTAGGTAGGGTAAATCATAACTCTAAACCACGATAATGATAAAAATCTTGGGGTTTGCTATCTAAACAACTATAAGCCCCAAGCGACTAAAAACATATTCATATAATGATAAAACTCTTGGGGTTTGCTATCTAAGCAACTATAAGCCCCAAGCGATTAAAAACATATTCATATATATATACATAGCACATAGCATATCATAACACATATAATCTAACTTATTTTCCTTACCAAAAATCGGGATATTGGAGACAAGAACGGGATTGGAACACTCCTAAAACCAACATTAAAGAAAAGGAGATGAAAAATAGAACTAAACCATTAAGATAGAAACTTACCGAAAAACCTTAAGTTTCAAGGAACTTAAACACCTAACCAAAAGCCATAATAATGAGTTAGGATCTGAAAGAAAATGGAAGAAAATAAAAGAACTATGATGGATTAAATCTGAGGATAAGAATACCTTGAATTGACTAGCACTTTGATCTACACCTCGATACCGAAACAACACTCTATCTTACTTCCCAAGTGTTTAGAAAAGCTTAGATTGAAAAGCTTTTAAATCCCAAACCCTAGTGTTTTCTCTCTAGAATAAACTTAGCAGCTTAGAGGTTCTGAAGAATGCTTGAATAATGAATGAAATGGCTGAGTACTAGGTCCTATTTATAGAGTTCAAAGGAGTGAAACTAACCCCTTTTAAAATGAATAAATAAATGAATATTAATTGAAAATATTTGAATTTTCGTTTCAACAGATGCCCAGAACTCGATCAAAAACGTTCAAGAGCAAGTCCAGGTGGTTGGGGGCTGTTTCTAATTTAAATCCTCAAATTTTCAAAAATAGCTCCAGGAGCCGATATATCGCCCCTACCTATGTCCCGAGCTTTCGTGCTTTCGTGCTTTCGTTTGTACGAAGTCGACGTGTTTTCCGTATCTCCCGTAGGCAATATATCGGCCACTATAGCTGCGATATATCGGCATACGTTGATATATCAAACACATTTTTGCACTCTTTCAGCTTATTTTGAATTTGTTTAAACAACTTTGACTGAGAAAAATGTAATTCTAACAGCTGCTGGAAGGTTCTAGAGCTTCTAGATCTTTCTTTTATTAAATTATTCATCTAAAATCCTTAAATAAACATACTTGTGACAAGTGTCACGCTCTTAATAATTCTATATAAACCTTGGGTTATAATAAATAACATTTCTAGGACCAGCTATATTAATCAAACCTTATGTTAAAATTAATATTTCTAAACTATAGGTTAAACTTATAAAAATCCATAACTATTTCTACGAGTTTCCAACTAAATCTTGGCTTGAACCAATATCCACGAAAACTAACATGCTACAAGCTACTACTACTACTATCTAGCTAAGTTAAATTCTGAGACACTACAAGATTTGAACAGACTCTTGTTTGAGCATACATGCCGAGTGGCACCAGTATTAATCCATCACTCCTTTGGGTTGGAATTGACTAGGTTTATCTCAGAAACTATGGTTGATAGATTTATTATATCAACATCCTTGGAGATGCTATCCAACATATTAGCCTCATTATTTTGTTTCTTCTTTGGTAGTCTACAATCTGTGGACTTGTGACCCAGCTTGTTGCAGCTAAATCACTTGCCAAGAAATTTGAACGGCTTTTTGGAGATTCCTTATTTTGGCCAAAACTTGAACCCTTTATCATTGGGTTTGTAGTTCTTCTTTCCCTTAGAATTTTGACCTTGTTCCACCAAATTGGCTTTAGCCACATCTTGTTTAGAACTTCTTTTGTCAGAAATCTTGTTGTCTTCTTCAATATGAAGTCTAACAATCAATTCTTCAATGCTCACCTGTTTTCGTTTGTGCTTCAAGTAGCTCTTGAACTCTCGCCAAGCAGGGGGTAGCTTTTCAATCAATGCAGCTACTTTAAAGGTCTCACTTAGGATCATACCCTCAAAGAGAATCTCATGCAAGATAATTTGGATTCATGAGCTTGACTACTCACGGATTTGGAATCTACCATTTTATAATCTAGGAGCCGTCCAACAACAAATTTCTTTGCACCAGCATCCTCGAATGTATATTTCCGATTTAAGGATTCCCACAGTTATCTAGCTGTTTTCTTTGTATCAAAGACTCAATACAAAGAGTTTTCCAAACCATTCAAAATGTAGTTTCGACTGAGAAAATCATCATTTATCTAGTCTTTAACAGTCTTAATGACATGGATATATTTTTCATCTTCTTTGATATTTTGTTCATCCTCAGTAACGAATCTCGCAAGATTTATCGTAGTCAGATAGAACAATATTTTTTGCTGCCATCTTTTAAAATTCTGTCCATTGAATTTTTCAAGTATTTCCCTTGCTCTTAGAGGATGGTTTGTACGAACCACAGCAGAACCCCATTGGGTATGAGCTTGAACTACCAAGGTTGGTGACTCAGCTGTCACCTCATTATTCCCGCCATTTTGGTTTGCTTTAGTTGTCATTTTGTCTGAAATCACAAAACCAGTAATGTTATTTTCCTAACAACGGAAAATTATACTGGCTCGCTTAGATCAAACTTAAAGATAATTCTCAGGTTAGCCTGAAAGGGTCAAAAACCCAACCATTCGTGGTCTAGCCTCTCGTAGAATATTTCTATTGAGTATTTATCCAGCCTCAAATACAAATATCTCTACTAGATAATTTCCAAAGAATACTAGGAGGGTCTAGCCCCTACCTCAGCAGTCTAGTTTCTTTGAAAATATGCAGTTCACAGGAAAGATCACAAAAGGTCCCACTTAATACCCAACTTTCCTAGACAAAACTTCTCTAGTGAGATTTAAGTTCAAACGAACTTTTCGCAATTATAATATCTTTCAATATATAGATATAGAAATATCACTAATAGATATATTAAATATTATAATAATATAAAATATATCTAACATTCAAATATTATATTAAACAATAATCTGTTTTAAGATTGTGGAAAAAATATAATGTAATTAAATATAACACTTGAATAAACGCAATATAATAAATATAATATTTATATGTACTAAATTATAGATACATAAATATTATAATTATAAATAACACAATATAAATAACTATAATATAAATAGCAATTATAATTAATCTAGACAATAATTATAATGAATAATAATAACAACATAATAAAAATTGAGGCATGTGTAGCACACAATTTTCTTAAAACAAGGATACAACGGAGAACGACAAGTAACTCAATTACTTCGCCGAATCAAATATATCTGAACTCTACCACACTAAGAATATAAAACTTTTAACTAAAACCATAATATAAATATAATTAATATAATTACATACCTTAAACTTAACAATTTTTTTATATCTAAACTACGCAGCCTAGACTCATTTATATAGGCTAAGTATGATAAGAAATTTCTCTCATAAACAATGTGAGACTAATTCCCATTTGTTTTCCAATTCAACAAAAAATTCTAACACTGAATTTATATTAAGTTTATTTGAATATTTTATTGTTATATTATTTTTCATGTTTCTGAATTTATACATATAAATTGCTTATATTACTATGCTAAAATATATATAATAAAGCTTATCATATACCAACCACTACCGGCAAAAAAAACAAATAAAATACATCATTATGTTTTCAAGAGTTATTTGCTAAAAAGACATTAATTCTAGCATGGAGACCCAACTTAATTTCAACATAAACGTACATATAACAAAATTTTGTTAAAGTACAATACTTTTATCATCCATAGAATTCTAACATCATCGTAATATAGTTCTTATATTTGCCTTAAATAAGTTGTATTTATTCCCTTAACATCATCATTGTGTGATTCTTTCTTTTTCCTTTGTGTGTAAAAATAATGTAAAAAAATTCACCAGAAAGAGAGAATCACTTTAGTGAGATGTGTTAGATTAAAATAAAATTTATGCATATGAACAATCTTCTACATGTCGGCGGAATTAATATATAAAATGAATATATACAAATAGATGATCGAATATTGTATACCTCCAGTCATTGCAATTGATAACCTCGATCTAGCTTTAGATCTACAAAAGAAAAAGAAAATAATTAGAACGAGTACTCGGGCTTCCAAGCTCTCACTAACTCTTTTTAGATGGAGTTACTGAAAGTCAGAATGAGCAGCGAGCTTGGAGACCGGTACTCTATATTTATAGAGTGAGACCTACCATCAGAGTCTCTACCACAGATTGAGATATTCTCTCAATCATTTGGGATATGAAAAATCGAGTAACAACAAAATCAGGTAACAAATAATGTTGACCATTAATTAGAATATTTTGTCAATAAATTAAATATTGACTTTAATATATTAAATCAATTAGTTGTAACAAATTGATTTTATATACCAAATAAATAAATATTCTAACATTCTCCCACTTGGTCAGCATTTAAATTAATGTATTACTTAAGCCCGACGATCATCCCTGTTGGATAATAAACACATGAATCATGGCGATAGGTCCTCTTTTTATGACTAGTATTATCTTCCATGTATTACAATATATTTATTACATAACAATGTAATTTATGTGGCTATGTACTTAAACAAATAAACCTTATGTTTATTCAGGTCCTATGAAGATAAAATTTTCTCAAATAAAATTAAGATGCGCATAAATATGAGAAAACATCAAAATAAGAGTTTCATTGATAATAACTCCAGTTTTTACAATAAATTTACATAAGGGAACCAAGTCCCATGTTCACTACATGATCCTTAAATTTATGAGGTGGCAAGCCTTTCGTTATAGGATCAGCAATCATCAATTCAGTGCTAATGTGTTGAATGACCACTTTATTTTCTTTAACACATTCTCTCACGGGTAAGTACTTGATGTCGATGTGCTTGCTTCGACTACCATTCTTGTTGTTCTTAGCCATGAATACAACAGCTGAATTGTCACAGAACATTCTCAATGGCCTAGATATAGAATCAACAACCCTAAGGCCTGAAATGAAACTCTTTAGCCATACACCATGCGATGTAGCCTCAAAACACGAAACGAACTCGGCTTCCATAGTAGAAGTAGCAGTCAAGGTCTTTTTGTTATTCCTCCATGATATAGCTCCACCGGCAAACATAAACACGTAACCAGAGGTTGATTTACGTGAATCAGTACAACCAGCAAAGTCTGAATCTGAGTAGCCAACTACTTCTAGGTTGTCGGTTTGTCTGAACATGAGTTTGTAATCCTTAGTACCCTGAAGATACCTCATAACTTTCTTTGCAGCTTTCTAGTGTTCTACTCCCGGGTTACTCTGAAATCTTCCTAGCATTCCGACAGCAAAGGGAATGTCAAGTCGTGTGCACACCTGAGCATACATCAAGCTTCCAACAGCAGAAGCATATAGGATGTTCTTCATTTCTTCCTTTTCAAAATCATTCTTTTGACACTGGCTCAAATTTAATTTATCACCCTTAACGATAGGAGCAACACTTGGTGAACAATCTTTAATCCGAAATCTCTCTAAAACTTTGTTAATGTAGGTTTCTTGAGATAGACCTAAGATACCTTTGAATCTATCTCGATGGATCTTAATGCCAATGACATAAGATGCATCACCCATATCCTTCATCTCAAAGTTCTTTGAGAGAAATTGCTTCACCTCATGTAGCATGGCCTTATCATTGGTTGCAAGAAGAATATCGTCCACATATAAAACAAGAAAACAAATCCTACTCCCACTGACCTTCTAGTATATATATTGATCCATGACATTCTCTTCAAATCCAAAAGAAGAGATGACATCATGGAATTTTAAATACCATTGGCGGGACGCTTGTTTTAAACCATAGATGAACTTCTTATGCTTGCACACCAAATGCTCACAATCACTAGAGGAGAATCATTCTGGTTGTTTCATGTATACCTCCTCCTCTAGGTCACCATTTAGGAAAGCAGTTTTCACATCCATCTGCTGCAGCTCTAAATCGAAATGAGCAACTAATGTCAGGATAACTCTGAGGGAATCTTTCTTAGATACTGGAGAAAAGGTCTCCGTGTAGTCAATTCCTTCTTTTTGAGTGAATCCCTTAGCAACGAGTCTCGCTTTGTGTCTCTCAATGTTTCCTAATGAGTCTTTCTTTGTTTTGAAGACCCATTTACACCCAATAGCCCTCGCCCCATTAGGCAACTCAACAAGATCCCAGACTCTGTTTCTCTTCATAGAATTCATTTCTTCATTCATGGCATTGTACCACAGTTCTGATTCTTTGCTATTCATAGCTTGTGAAAACGTTTCTGGATCATTTTTGGCTCCAATATTCTAGTCAGATTCTTGCAAATACACAATGTAGTCACTAGGTATTGCCGATTTTGTTGTCCTAATGGATCTTCTTAAGGCTACACCAATAGGCTCTTGAAGAGCGAGTGGTTCAGCTTGTTGTTCAATAATTATAGGCAACTCCTGAACAACTTGATCCATTTGAACTTCAACATTGACTTGTGGATCTTCAACAATTGGTTGTGGTGGTTCAACATCCATTTGGACTGCAGAGGTGTTATCAACCACAATCAATCTTGCTCTTGAGGTGGAGGGTTCTGAAGGATCTTTCTCAGAACCTAAATCCTTGGATTGATCACTCCCACTAATCAAGGCATTTTCAAGTGCATTCCTTGATTCCACAATCCTAGTGCTATTAGATGGACAATAAAACTTGTAACCTTTAGACCTTTCAGCGTATCCAATAAAGTATTCACTTATGGTCCTTGGGTCCAGTTTCTTTTCTTGTGGATTGTATACCCTAACTTCAGATGGGCATCCCCAAATGCGTACATGTTGCAAACTCGGTTTCCAACCTTTCCATAATTCAAAAGGAGTTTTGGAGACTGTCTTGGTTGGAACTCGATTTAATATGTACACGAATGTCTTTAGAGCTTCAGTCCACAAGGATTTAGGAAGTTTAGGGTTGCTACTAAGCATACTCCGCACCATGTCCATCAATGTTCGATTTCTCCTTTCTGCAATACCATTTTTCTCGGGTGTACTGGGCATGGTATATTGGGCAACACTCCCATTTTCTTGAAGAAACTTTGCAAAAGGGTCAGGTGCTTGTCCATCGTCAGTGTATCTACCATAATATTCCCCACCTCTATCTGATCTCACTATCTTAATTTGCTTGTTGCATTGTTTCTCTACTTCAGTTTTAAATATCTTAAAGACATCTAACGCTTCGCTTTTGTTATGAAGTAAGTAGATATACGTGTAGCATGAGTAATCATCTATGAAAGAGATGAAGTATTTCTGACCGTATGAGTCCATGTCTGGACTACATATATTAGTATGTATGATTTCTAATATGTCGGAACTCCTATGGACACCACTTTTCTTAGACTTGGAGGTGTGCTTTCCCTTAATGCAATCCACACAAGTATCAAAATCAGTAAAATCTAAGGTATTGAGTACCCCCATCTTTTACTAACCTTCTAATTCTATCAATGGAGATATGTCCCAATCTCCGGTGCCATAATGTAGAGGAATTCTCATTCATAACACATCTTTTATTGCCAGCGTGAACGTGCACAGTATTATAAGCTGTATTGTTTTGTAAATTAAGATAGTAAAGACTATTAGACAAAATACCATTTCCAACACATTCAGATTTATTATATAAATTAAAAGATTTGTCTGAAAATGTAAAGGAAAAACCAAAAGGTACAAGTCTTGAAACGGAAATCAAGTTTCTAGAGAAACTTGGTACATAAAATGTCTTTTCTAACTTTAAAACAAAACCGCTACTTAAAACTAAATGACAAGTTCCAATAGCCTCCACATGTGAGCCCATCTTGTTTCCGGATAAGATGCTTTGCTCACTTCCCACTGGCTTCCTTAGGTTTTGTAAACCCTGCAAGGAATTTGAAATGTGAATTGTTGATCCAGAATCAATCCACCATGTGTTAATATTAACATTAGCCATATTAGATTCATAACATACGAAGGAAATTGGATTACCTTTGTCGTCCATCCAATTCTTGAACTTGGCGCATTCCTTTTTCGCATGTCCCTTCTTTTTGTAGAAGAAACACTTGATGGAATCCTTCTTTATTTCGCCTCGGGGAGGCACTTTATTTTTCCCCTTGTCCTTCTTGGATGGTTTGCGTTTCTTGCCTTGGTGGCCATGTGAGCACTTTCACCTTGTTCCTGCAGGAGCCTTGCTTCTTCTTGAGCACACATGGTTATCAGTTCATTGATACTCCATTTGCCTTATGTGTGTTGTAGGAAATTTTGAAAGGCCCGTATTGAGGTGGAAGATTGTTAAGGATGTAGTGGACTAGGAAGCTTTCA
This sequence comes from Humulus lupulus, assembly GCF_963169125.1. Lineage (NCBI taxonomy): Eukaryota > Viridiplantae > Streptophyta > Magnoliopsida > Rosales > Cannabaceae > Humulus > Humulus lupulus. The sequence goes on along the minus strand of NC_084798.1, from coordinate 56,877,846 downwards.
GGAATGACTACATCGAGCTTCTTCAGTTGAGCATAAATGTCCCTCATCTTTGAAATATGTTCTCTAACTCCTTTGACACCAGTGAGATTTGTGGATGAGAACTGGTGGATGAGGTTGTTGTAAAGTGGTTTGTCTGAAGTGTCGAACTGCTCATCGATCAGTTTGATCAAGTCTTTGACTTTCTCAGGTTGCTCCACCGATCCACGCATTCCCAGAGGGATCTTGGACATAATGAAAATGATGTTGAGGCGATTGGATCAGTCCCATTTTTCATATAGTGCGATCTGACCAGCAGTGCTAGTCGCAGTGATTGCAGCATATTCGTCCTTCCTTATTGCATAGTCCATGTCGGCGCAGCCTAAATGAAGAAGAACTCGTTCCTTCCAGATTTTGAAATTATCAACTCTAAGCTCAGGAATTTCGGTAAGGATTTCAGCGAAACTAAAGGATGATAAAGAAGCTGCATGAATAGGATTACAAACTTAGATTTTGAAGATTGAGGCTTAATGAAATCATGTTTTACCAATGTATAGCATGCTAAAGAATGAAATTTTATTAAACAAAAATTGCCTGTGGGCTAAATTTTTAATTTAATAAAATTAGATGTATAGGATGATAGGTTATTCAAACGAATTATTTGGGATAAATCAAGGTTTGATACTTCTATGTTTATTAAACTTTATAATAAAACTATTAAATTATTTTTCATAACTCCTGTGGATAAATTAAGAAAATTAATTTAATATATTATCCTAATTAATTATATAAATATAATAAAATCCCTGTGGGGTAAAATGATTATATCTATTTAATCAATCACAATTTATATCCATTATGTGATCCTTTCAAATTAATATATAATTTTATATAATTAAAGATGATGTGGCTACTCCCTAATTATTTAAAATTATATGGTTCACTAAACATTATGTTTTAGGCTCTAGGAAGACCTAAGAACAATTTCGTTATAACATAATAGGCAATCACAGAGAGTAGTGCTCCTAGTGTGGTCGTCCGAAGATCATTAAAAATCGTTTTAGATTGAGCATTTGTCTCAGTTTCATGCGTTCTTATGTCAACCACAAAATTGTTTATGAATTATTCATAATTTTATTCACCTTAAATGTTTTATGAATAGTTTATGAATAAATTATGAATATTAATGTGCTAAATATTATTCAACCTATCTTAATGTTTGAATATAATCTAAATATATCTAGCACAATAATGGAATATATATAATGTATTTAAAATAATAAAGGCATACATATAAATTAAAGATAATTATACTAATAATAAATTTTGCATGAATAGTAACAAAATAATCATACAAATTAGCATAATTAACTATTTGTACGAAAATAAATACAATAATTCCATATAAATACTTAATGGCAGAAAAATCCAAATAAGACAATAAAATCATTTATTGATTTGGTGAATTAATAAAATAATTACACAAACTTAATTGTAAAATACAAATGTAATTACATTCTTAAAATTGCGCAATTATTTAATATTGCATGAGTAATGAAAATATATCACCAAAATCAAGTAATTGTACATTTTAATTAATTTCCATATATATAATATAAAAAATATATGTTTTAATTAAATTGGCAAAAGATTTAAAAAATGAAATTTAGTGTCTAAATAAGCATTAAAATCAAGAAAATAATAAAATCCCAAAATAAATAAAAAATGTAATTTTTCGGAATTTTCTTCAATTTTTCTTAATTTTTTTTTTTAAATCTGCCACGGGGAAAACGAATTGTCGTATGACCCGTCAAACGACGTGTCATTTTTCTGCAGTTGTTTTCCCCGGTTTAGCGTCGTAAGACCCGTCAAACAACGAGTCATTTTCTGCAGCAAAGACCAAAACGACATGTCATTTTGGTCATCTTCTTCAGCCAATCCGGGTCGTTTTGACCCGATTTCCTGCAAACCGGTCACGTGACCCGGTCTCCAAACCCGACTGGAAAACCCCATTTTGATGTCGATTTTCAAGATTTTAAAGCCCAGATCAATTAGAAAACCTTATATGAAGAGATTCATGGGATTATTTTGCATAAATAATAACTAAAATTGGGCTTAAATTTCAAAAAATAAAATCGGCCATAAACGGGTCCAAACGAAAAAACCTGATGGAAAGCAACGATTTTTACATCCAAATGCATAGATTTTCGCCCATAGTTGATCTAAAACAATGTCTAAAGAGAATCAAGACGTTTTATTGCTTTAAAAACAAATAGAAACCAAACTTTAATATCAAAGAAAACTTTTGGCCATTATCGGGTACATGAAGGTTTCAAAACCGATTTTGGATTCCCAAAACTTGATTTGGAAACATAGATCATTAGAAAGAATAATCTGAAGGATTTCTAATGGTACTTATATTGAAAATTAGTTTTGAAACAAAAATTCAAAAAATTTGAGGCATTAAAACTCTCGATCAAAATTAAAAAAAAAAATTATGAATATGGCCAACTAAAACAAAATATATATATATGAATATGAATATAAATGCATATATAAATCAAATAAATATATATATGCAGACAAAATTAACAAGGCAGAGATAACATGGCTCTGATACCAAATGTTATATTAAAATAAAATGTATGCATATGAACAAGCATATACATGTAGGCGGAATTAATATATAGAATGAACATATACAAACAGAGGATCGAATATTGTATACCTCCAGCCATTACAATTGATAATCTCGATCTAGCTTTAGATCTACAAAAGAAAAAGAAAATAATTAGAACGAGTACTCGAGCTTCCAAACTCTCACTAACTCTTTTTAGATGGAGTTACGGAAAGTCAGAATGAGCAACGAGCTTGGGGACCGGTACTCTATATTTATAGAGTGAGACCTACCATCAGAATCTCTGCCACAGATTGAGATATTCTCTCAATCATTTGGGATATGAAAAATCGAGTAACAACAAAATCAGGTAACAAATAATGTTGACCATTAATTAGAATATTTTGTCAATAAATTAAATATTGACTTTAATATATTAAATCAATTAGTTGTAACAAATTGATTTTATATACCAAATAAATAAATATTCTAACAAGATGAGGTATTTGTTGAAAGTATAGTCGATCATATATATATATAAATGCATGTATATGTATTTACTTTTATTGGATATTATTAATCTTTGTTATTAGTTATTATCAACATAACATGCCACTTATCTCTTTACATGTCATATATTGAATTAAATTTTAAATTTGTTCAAACTTAATAGTTTCTAATATTCAATATAATTGTTTGCTTTTATGATTTTAATTTGGAGTATATTTTTTTCTTCCATCTTTGACATTAAGGTTTTCCGAACACATTCAATTAGTATTGTGTTAAGATTCACATGAATGACACGAAAAAGAAAATATGATTTTAAATATATCAAAAATAAATAATTACTATATCAAATATAGTAAAATAATTTCAATATGGACTACTCTCAATTTTATACTAAGAGACATTTATATATTTATAACTATTTATGAAAAAGTTGATATTGCAATTATTTTGAGTAAGTAGGCTATAATATCAAACAAACATATATTTACCTTTGTATTAAATAACATCAAATTTTATTTTAAAACATTAATAAATTACCTTAGCTATAAAATTATAATTTGATAATCTTGCACGTGATACTTCGACTTGTATTAATTGAAAAGGGAAATTTCACTATTAATACTTAATAGTGTCTAATATTATCAAAAAATCCTAGCACTATTATCTTTTCAATTTGATGTTAAACAATACCCTCATACCCAAAATATCCCTCTCATTTTATCAATAATCCATTTTACCTTCTCTTCCTCTCTCTCTCTCTCTCTCTCTCTCTCTCTCTCTCTCTCTCTCTCTCTCTCACACTCTCTCTCTCTCTCTCATTCTCACCAAATCCTCACCAAAACCACGGATTTGTATCATTTTCTTGCTGAAATCATTGTTAGCCATCTTCAATGTCTCTATGAAGTCCCCAATATCAAAGGCAACATCCATTTTGAGGGTTTTTGGATGAGAAAAACCATGGGTAAGAAGATTGTTCATTTTTTGTGTTGGGTATTATTTGTTTACTTTTTTTTTGCTATTTCAAACAGATCTGAGCCTATATTGGGGTGTTTTTTGGGTTTGTTATAGAGATTTCGCGATTTGCATTTTTCTGGGTTTTCTGCAACTTTTTTGCTCTATAGGAGCTCGATAATAGCTTGATAGGGGCTCGATGGTATGTAGAAGACGGTTCTTTCATGAGATTAATGATGCTCGATATAGTTCGATTATAGCTCATAGTTATAGGCTTCGTTGCTCGATTGTGCTCGATGGCAACTTGATATGGGTTTGATTGGACCCTAGAATATTTGGTTTAGTAGTTTTCTCAATATGTGTTCGATAGGAGCACGATATTTGGTAGATGGGTATGTAATGTTTAGAGTTTGATGCAGCTCGATTGTGGCTTGATCGTGAGTGCTCGATAGGGGCTTGATGAAGGTTTTGGTTAGGGTTATGATCGGTTTAAGAACTGCTAGCTCGATAAGAACTAGATAATATCTCGATGAGAGCTCAATGGGAACTCGATAGAGTTCGATAGGAGCTCAATAAAACTCGATAATATTATTTTTCATGACTTTGTGAAAAATTTACAACTTTTTTAACAATTTCTTTGTTTTTTTTTTCCAACTAGGTTCCATTGTCTATGTTTTTGTATCTTACAATGTTGTTTGGAAATTAGAAGGAAAGTAGTGGATTTTCAAGGACCCTCAATGCATGGTGATACAGATGGAGGATAATGTAACGTACTTGAAACTTCTTGACATACTGCACAAGGAACTAAAAGTTGATAAACATATGTATGGGTTGAAATTGGAGGTTCCTTACACATGCGGCAACCAACCGTTTACACCTGTTCATGTTGAAAGTGATCTCGGTGTCCTTGCATTCTTAGGAGTGACATCTAAAGAAAGGTTAGCCTTGTGTGCCACTCTTGTTAAGAAGGTTGTTATTGCAGATCCATATTCCATTCCTGGACCTAGTGTTAATAAAGTTCATAGTGAGGTGGACACTTTTGTTCCAAAAAGAGATCTTATGGGAGATCCTGTTGGACCTGAGGGAGCTACTTTAGGAGGTCCTATTGGTTTGGTGACTTGAAGGACAACCTGTAATGCCCTGGATAGCCAAGACCATTACACTGTATATTTTAAATAGTGTAGGACTTTCTAATCAAGTCGTTTGGACATAAACGTGTTACTAAGGTAATTGTCGAATTAGGGTTAAAATATTTTGATCATAAACTAGTTGACTTTCATTAAAAATAAGAGTCGGTACATGGGATCCCAAAAATGGTGTTTACAAGGCAATTACAACCCTCAAAATGATTATAACAGAAGCCAATCTAAGTGGCAAAATAAAATTTGGTTCTAGTTCCTGTGTAACCCTCGAATGCAGCAGTCGAGCAGTTGTTGATGTACACACAGCCCCTAAAGCTCTCCAACTCACGGCTGATCCAGCTCTCCCTTTCCCTTACCTGCACCACATAGCAATCGTGAGCCAAGGCTCAGCAAGAAAACTTAATTCAACAACCACAAATAAGCAACAATAAATGCACAGTAAAACTTAGGTCAATAAGCTCAATCAACAGCAGGAATGAGAAATAATCTTAACAATAATATTCAACTCAACAAACACATAAACTAATCACGCCAGTCAATACAATTAGTTAAGTGCAAACAACACTTTTGTTTGTTGTATAACGTTCAGGCCCAGCGCCCTTAGGTCGAGTCCTCTAGTCTTATAGCCGACCCCGGAATCCTTAGGCAGGGCTGCATTCCGCATGCTTGCTATCGGCCCCCGACACCCTTAGGTCGGCATTTAAACAGATACTATCACAAATACACATTGCACAACAAGCAGTCGAAGGCAGCATATACAAGCATGCCTATCTAGATATTCTCAGACACAAATATATTCACAATCATAATATGTTTGTTAACAGGGGTCTAAGTCCCATCCACAACCCGAGTGCAGTTTTCTTACCTCGAGTCCCGAGCTGCAAGTGTGAGACGATCTCGAGGACGATCCTCAACCCCAAACCTTAGCAGTAACCCTAGTCACGAAGCGATAATGGATAACCATTAAAACCTAAACCAATTAAGAGATTTAGAATAACATACTAGCCTCCAGGACCTCGAATTCTGCTAAACCGAGTAGTAGAATCCTTCCCGAGCACTTAGGTTTAAGTTCTCGAGCCCAAAAACCTAATTTGGCTATTTCTCTCAATTAGATATGCGGCCCGCCCCCTAGGGTCACAGCGCACTACAAGTCAGAGAGCCTCGGAGAGCCCCGAGGCTCTCTTCTGGGGGACTCGGGCCACAGCGTGCCTTAACCTGCGCCGTGGCGCCTGGGCAAAAATTCAGAGGCTCCCAGCCTTTCGCACACACGAGCTGCGGTGCCTGAAGAACAGGGCCGCGGCTCGAGCCCAAAACCCAGAAAAACCTGCATATTTTCACTACGTTTTCCTCAGCCTAATTCCTTAATTCACACCCAATTCAACCCCTAAATCCAGAATTGTTTCTAGAACTCCCATTCACACCTCATAAACATCATACTTATCCCAACATCTAGCCAAGAATCCTATCTCAATTCTACAATTCAAGCTAAAACCAAACCCAGCTCAAAACCTATCTTAACAGCAGAATTTCACCATGAAATCAAGACTTAGACCTTACCTTGATGATGATTCTGACCCTGAGCTTATCCTCAAGTGATCGTAGCTCCAATTCTTAAGAAAAACTCAATCCTTCCCCTTGAATTCACCAAAACTCCAAATATTTCCCAAGGCTTGGAGAGAGAGAGAAGCGAGAGTGATGGAGAGAGAGAGGTTGGCCTAATGTTTCTGGCTAATTCCTAAAGTTTCTAAGTATATCCCCTAGTAAAAAGACCAAAATACCCCTAGTGTTATCTCAACCATTTATTGCCCTTAAGGGCAAACCCGTCATTTTACTGCATTTCCCGCTAATCCTCAAGTGGTCTTATAAGTTCTCAATTAATCCCGACATACCCAACTAATCACCAAATAATTTTCCGTTAACCAATAATTTCCAAGTACACACTAAGTCCCCGAAATACCCCTAGGCTCACCCCGAGCTAGGTATTAGACCCAGTTGTGACTATTCCGCTAATCCGCTCACTAGGATCATCTGGAGTCGAATACTACAAATATATCCACATAATAATGTGGTCCCAATCATTTAACACATATAATCACATTTATGCCCTCAACGGGCCAAAATTACAAATATGCCCTTATTAACAAGAGCAGGCCCACATGCACATTTAATACACATAAACATGCATATATATTCATATTATCATATAAATCATGTATGACACGTAGTCACACATTTAATCAATTAATTTCACAAATATATATCCAATTATGCCCTCCTGACACACTAATCAAGGTACTAAGCCTTATTAGCATTTTTTTGGGATGTTACAACTATCCCTTCCTACTGAAAATTTTGTCCTCGAAATTTACCTGAATAACTCGGGATATTAATCCCGCATAGCCGACTCTAGCTCCTAGGTCGCTTCCTCAACCTTGCTATTCCTCCATAAGACTTTGACTAGAGGAATCATTTTGTTTCTTAGAACATTGTCCTTTCTGTCTAGGATCTGAATTGGTCGCTCCTTATAAGTCAAATTTGTCTATAGCTCCAGATCCTCATATCCCAATACATGGGTTGTATCTGACACATACTTCTAAAGCATCGAGATGTGAAACACATCATGAACTCTCGATAATGACGGGGGTAGAGCTAATCTGTAGGCTACCTGCCCAGTCCTCTCCAGGATCATGAATGGTCCTACGAATCTAGGGCTCGGCTTGCCATTCTTCCCAATTCTCCTTACTCCTCGCAATGGAGAAACTCAAAGAAATATGTGGTCCCCTACTTGGAACTCGACATCCCTGCGCTTAGGGTCAGTGTAGCTTTTCTGTCTGTTCTGTGAAGCGAGCATTCAAGCTCATAGCTTCATTAATTTTCTGAACCTTCTCCGGTCCCAAATACTTCCTTTCCCCTATCTCATCACAATTATTATATTAATGTGCACTTTATTCTTTAATAAAGTACTCTCTAAATATATGTCTATAATTATCAAGAGTTCAATCTCATATTTATAGTGGAGTAATCATGAGATTGGTAAATATGATTATTTAATCAAAGAGCTTTGATTAATAATCTAATATTTATTGGAGCATATTATAGGTCCATAGGTCCCCGGGATGGCTCTATCAACACTATATCAAGGTAAGAGTTGATACAAGGGTAAAATTATAATTTAGAATTCGAGAAGAATTTTATTATTCGGGTCAAGTATACAATTATATGATAATTGAGATTAAATAATTAATTTGGAATTAATTATTAAATTTTTAAAAATATGTTTATTAATTTAAATATATAACTTTCGAAATTCATATATATAAATAAATAAATTAAATTTTGAAATTAATTATTTTATTTGAGTGGGAGAATATAAAATTGGTAAGTCAAAAATAGTTTTTTGATTTATTGAATTTTAAAAGATGATGATAATGATGATCATCAATTTGAATTTTGAATTTAAAATTTAAATTTTGAAATATGATTGTCATCTTATTCCTTAAAAAGATAAACACCTTATTTTATGGGAGATTAATTTTAATTAAATAATTAAATAAAAGAAAAATACAAAATCCCTAAAAAGGGACTAGTGGGTCACGCATGACACAGTCCAGAGACTCTGTCATGCGTGTACCACATATACTGATATTGTATCAGTGTAGTTTTTATTTTATTTATTTAATTATTTAATAATTTGAAAATGATTTTTCAAATTTGGTAAGTTATATATTTACCTAAAATCAAATCATATTATCATTATTCTAATATATTTATATTACTATTATTATTAGAAATAATAAGGTAATATAAACCTCTCTATATATAATATAGAAGAAGAAGAGAAAAATATATAGAACAAAAATACACAATACACAATTTAGAATAGTTCTCAGAGTTTTTGTCAGACAAAACTCTTTCTTCTTCTTCTTTATTCTACCCATTCTCAAACCATAATCCAAGTTCTCATGTGTTAATAAATACTTGTGATTCCTAAAATTGCAAACCCATGTTCCCTGTGTGCCCACACGCATCTTGAGGTGTAGAGAACACTCCGGAAGATCATGGTTTGAGTGTTCAAAATTTTGGATAGGAAGATCGATAAATATACGAAAAGACTCAATGATACTTGATAGGCCTCAAGAGGTAAAAGTTCATGTTCTTGTATGTTAATATGTTATATATAAATATATTGTATATTTATATATTTGTTGCATGATTAATAATATAGTATGTAATGTTTCTAGATTGTTTTCTTGATTATATAAACTGTTTATATGATTAATGAAAAAAATTTATTGTTGTTGTTCCTTTAAACAACGGGCCCACCACGCTGATTCCGCTGCGTGCTCTAAATATTTTTCCAACAGCAGCAACAGAAGAATCCAAGTACAATAACTGATTTTGTCACAGAGGACAGTCGATTTATTACTGTTTCTTCTCACTTGGAGTTTGTAGAAGGGGATTTACATCATGTCGTCCTGTTATATGTGTGGACGACACTTTCTTAAAGGCAAGGTATGGTGGCCACATGTTGTGTGTTGTTGCATTAGATGCGAATAACCACATTTATCCAATTGTGTTTGTGATTGTGGACAGTGAGAATCATAATTCTTGGAACTATTTCATGCTGAAATTGAAGGAAGCCATTGGAGTTGTTGATAATCTGGCTTTTGTATCAAACAAGCATGCTAGCATTATTCATGCTCTAGAGTTGGTCTTCCCTGATGCCTACCACGGTGCATGCTACCATCACATAAGTATTAATGTAATCGCTAAGTTCAAGAGTGATCACTATCACAATGAGATGTGGAATGTGACATATGCATTTCGGAAGTCAAAATTTCACAGGTTCTTCAACAATATAAAGCAAATTGATCCTGCCATCACTCGATATCTCGAGGGTATTAGCTTCGATAAGTCGATTCGTGCTTACATTTCTGGGAATTGATACAATGTAATAACAAGCAACTACGCTGAAAGCTTCAACAATAGAACCAGAGATGCAAGAACCTTCCCAGTCACTACTTTTGTGGAATTCATTCGTTTCAATATTCAGTCATGGTTTGTTGCGCGTCGTGAGGAGGTAGAGAAGTGAAGATCCAAATTATCAATAATATAGGCATTGCAGATGATGTAAGGCACTTGAAAGTCCACCCACTTGGACAGTTTGAATTTCATGTGCCCAAAAGGTGATGGTGAGGTGAATTTGATGACCAAATCATGCTCCTGTGGCATGTTTCAAACAATGGGTTACCCTTGTGTTCATGCTGTGGCTGCAGCCATCCTGCACGATGTCAACATTTACACATTGTGTTCCCCATATTACACTACTGAGATTTGGAGGGAGTCATACAAAAATTTTTTTTACCCAACTAGCAACGAGGACGAGTGGGAAGTTCCTGAGAACATAGAGAATATGCAAGTTGGAGTACCCGTTAAGAAACAACCAGTTGGTCGGCCAAAGAAGAAAAAGGTGGGAAGAAGGAAGACAAACCGCTATCTATCGAATGGCAAAATCTTTCGCAAAGAGCGCAAGTGCAGTATGTGTGGTGGTCTTGGCCACATCAGGACTACTATAAACTTTTTTTTCCCATTTGGATTTGTTGTATTATTAACTTAGCTTGTTTTCCCTTCTTTTTTTCTTTAATTTATTCTTACAGGTTATGTTTATCTTGATTGTAGCTCGACATGAACTCAATTTTAAGTCGATAGTAGCTCGATATGAACTCGATAATAGTATAATTTCATTGTTCGATAACAGTTCGATATAGCTTGTTGACAGCTCGATAGATGATATAAGAAAGTTACAAAAAAAAATGTAAACAACAGAACCCAAAACACAAACTGAACATGTAAAGACCCTCTATACATACATATTGGAAAAACATTCGGAGCACGCAACAGAATCAACGTGGTGGGCCCATTTTTCAAGGGAACAACAACAATAAAAAAATCATATAAACAGTTTGTATGATCAAGAAAACAATCTAGAAACATTATCATACTATAATATTAATCATACAACATATATATAAATATACAATATATTTATATATAATACATAAATATACAATATATTTATATATAATACATAAACATATCAACATACAAGAACATGAACTTTTACCTCTTGAAGCCTATCAAGTGTCCTTGAGTCTTTTCGTATATTTATCGATCTTCTTATCCAAAGCGTTAAACACTCAAATCACGATCTTCTAGAGTGTTCTCTACACCTCTAGATGTGTATGGGCACATAGAGAACATGTGTTTGAAATTTTAGGAATCACAAGTATTTCTCAACACATGAGAACTTAGATTATGATCTGAGAATGACTAGAATAAAGAAGAAGAAAGAAAGAGTTTTGTCTGACAAAAACTCTGAGAACTATTCTGAATTGTGTATTGTGTATTTTTGTTTTATATATCTTTCTCTTATTCTTCTATATCATATATATAGAGATATATATTAACTTATTATTTCTAATAATAATAGTAATATAAATATATTATAATAATGATGATAGGATTTGATTTTAGGTAAATATCTAACTTACCAAATTTGAAAAACCATTTTTAAATTAGTAAATATTTAAATAAATAAAATAAAAATTACATTGATACAATATCAATATATGTGGTACATGCATGGCACAGTCTCTAGACTGTGTCATGCGTGACCCACTATTCCCTTTTCAAGGATTTTTTTATTTTTATTTTATTTAATTAAAATCAATCTCCCACAAAATAAGATGTTTATCTTTGTAAGGAAAAGATGACAATCATATTTCAAAATTTAAATTTTAAATTCAAAATTCAAAATTCAAATTGATGACCATCATTATCATCTTCTTTTAAAATTAAATAAATCAAAAACTATTTTTTGACTTACCAGTTTTATTTTCTCCCACTCAAATAAAATAATTAATTTCAAAAATTATTTAATTTATTTATATATATGAAATTCGAAATTTACATATTTAAATGAATAAATTTATTTTTGAAAATGAATAATTAATTCCAAATTATTTATTCAACCCCAATTATCATATAATTACATAGTTGACCCGAAGAATAAAACTCTTCTCAAATTCTCAAACAGTTATACCATTGTATCAACTCTTTAATTGATATGGTATTGATAGAGCCACATTGGGGACCTATAGACCTATAATATCAAGCTCCAATAAATATTACATTATTAATGAAAGCTCTTTGATTAAATAATCATATTTATTAATCTCATGATTACTCCACTATAAATATGAGATTGAACTCTTGATAATTATAGACATATATTTACTGAATACTTTATTAAATAATAAAGTATTCATTGATATAATCATTACATACAACGTTAATCCTCTATTAATGGTTCATAATTAAAAGGAAATAAAATTACCGTTTTACCCTTTTAGTTATATCTTGTTCCTAGTGTACCATTGATTTTACTAATGAAGGTTGTGTCACAACAAGTTTGTGACGTGAGCGGTCATAACCTTTTCAGTTCCAAAAGTCAACCCAATAGGGAACCATTATTCAATCTATAAGAAGGTATAGATTACATATCTGTTAAACTACGTCCCCAGTCATATACATCATTGAGTCCCCAAAACAATTGTTTTTAGCCTGATCATTCTGACAAACCTTAACGCATGAATCAAAGGATCAGATGACATATATAGGAATTCATAGCAACCTCAGGACTAAGATCATCGTGTATATGATCATCGTTTGATGTGTTTGATTAATACTACGAAACGGTGTTTAAACAAGTATTAACAAATCACATCTGGTCCAGTTCTATATATCACTATATATAAAATACCTTCACTAAAGTGTCCTACTACACTAGTAACCCAGATCTAGGTCACATGTATTCATAATAATAATGAACTGTACTAGCAGTAATTAATCTAAAGATTCCATAACTTTATTTTACTGCGAAATGTTTCAAGTTTATTATCTTAATCTCGATCCTTTCACAACTATATGAGATTAAGACCACATAGGTAAACTTTGGAATTTTCTTATATTTACTTAATATTATTATATAATATCGAACATAGTCTATATATATAATAATTCAATTCAATTATTTATTTCATTTAAATCATTTGTCAACTACAATTGCTTTAAGGGCACTATTCCCAACAATCTCCCACTTGCCCTAAAGCAAATTGAGGCATCTTTATTAATATGTCAATTATATTCTCCTGATCGAATTTGTCTAACCAAGTTTTTGTAACAGTTTTGTAAGAAACTGTTTTGAAGTTATCTTCAAGATCATTACATCAATTATGTAAAATTGTCTTCAATTAAATGATACTTCATTTCATGTGCTTTATCATCTCATGATTTCTAGTTCTTCTAGAATACTTGCATCTCCATTGCTTTTGTAATGAGATACTAGTTGTTTATTCTAGTCTGAAACCCTTTCCAGAATGACTCATAACTCAACTAAATCAAATAGCCTATTTAACTTCTCGTAGCTGTCACATTTTAGCTTTTGTGGTAAAACATACAAATCTAAAATGTCTAACACATTTCTAGATTAATGTGTCTGTTCCACAGTTATGGAAGCTAATCAATCTTTGAAGATTTAAAATCAGTTCATCCATTGGGATTTTAGGTCTCTGCCTAAATGCACATACATATAATCTCTATTATATTCAAGATACTCAAAATTAAGTCCTTATAATTATTCAATGACTCAATCCATAATGGATTGACAATTGTTGACTATTCCCACCGTTTAACAAATATCAAAACATAACATTCGATACATTAAACAATCTATCACTGAGTTGTAGGAATACCTGTCTCATGTCCTCTTTTTCTAGTAAAAGAATAAATGAACATTTATTGTTTAGATAATACATCCTCCTAACCGGGAAGGCAAAAAGCATTTCTTGGATTTTGTAAACTAAAGCATTTAAGCTTTTCATCTATATAAGTCATTTGAGACAGTGCCAGGGGATTGTTCTTTCAATCTCTATAGATTTGAATGTAAAGAATATTCTTGGCTTTTCTAAATCTAATATTTAGAAACGTTCAGCTAATTATTCCTTTTCTTATTGATGACATCTTTACATCATTCCCAATTATTGGAACGTTTTCAATATTAAGAATAAGAATCACAACATAATCTTTCTGGTCGAGATCTTCAAATGATTTTGTCATGTCAGCCATTCAATAAAGACTACTTAGATATCCATTTAAATTAATCTCATGATCCATGCATAAAGAAGTGGATAAGAGTATGTAAACAAATTCAAGTTTGGTTACAGTAGAAGATATTTATTCAAGTAATAAATTCATCTTTTTGTTCATAGCCTTAGGCTATGAACCTAACTTTGAAAAGTCAGTTTTTTCCCCTGTTCTCATCCTCATCTTGAATATCCTGTTTCAAACTGAAGTTCAATGAACTTTAGTTGGATGTTCAAAAATTCAAATGACATAGAATTCCAAATTCCATTTCTAGATTCATGGTGTTTCAACCATTGCTTTCCGTAAAAACCTTTTTCATTTCATATACTAGTATGTGAGTGAAATATAGTTAGATTATGTTACACAATTTTACTATCTTTACATTGGTAATAGAGTAATTACTAACTAACGCTCCCACTACAACAAGGCTTTACAAAATTTGTGATATTCTTTGGTTTTATCATTGTTTAATTATCAGTAACTTTCTTACTTGACTTGCAGTTATTATTTCTAGTACAACTTAACTAGAAAATACAGTGATTATAATAATCATGCTTCATGGAAAATTTTCAATTTATTCACATAATTACTTCCCAACTTCTAAGTCTTTGATGTTGTACAATCAAATATGTACAGAGTATAACAAGTGTTAAAATTATAGAAATAATAAAGGCGATAATGATTGGTCATTATCTATTTAATCTTGTCTAATATGATTATATTTCATTTCCAAAATACTAATTTTACTTAGCATTTTAGTTGTATGTGAGTTGGGTTTGAATTCCAAGTTCACATGCAAATTACTTGAATCCAAATTCGAGTTTAGACTTCCTTTTGATCAGATCAAATAAGTCTCTAAGTGACTTTACTTTGAATGTTGCATGAAAATTTCTAGAAATTTTCTTTTCATTTGATCAAAGTTAAACATATCTTAAATAAATGTCAATCAATATTGACTTACTATTTATTATTTCTTTTAGCTTTGAACATTAAAAGGTTCAACATACATCTCTATGTATTAGCTAAACGATTATGTAATTTTTAAGCATTTATAAGAGAAAGGTCTTTTGGTTAACTTTAATTAATAGATAATATAAACAGGGAGAGAACCATTAAATGGTTGCAATAAAATACTGTATTTTATTTGTTTTATGTCTCTAATTAATTACAAGTCAATCTAAAAAATAATTCACATATATGTTTCACTTAATTGTGGTTGGAATAAGATGTCTTATTAAATCTATGATTTGCACAATAATTCATAATTATCATTTATACTCATTGATGAAATAGGTGGAACAAGTATATTTCAAAAATAACAACTGGCTTTATTATTCAAAAGAAATACTAAACTTGTTCATTCATCAAATAAAGGAATCTAAAACATAGTTTCTAGAAAGAATTCTAGAACTACTTTTTAAAGAAAAAGAACTTAATACAAAGTTGAAAATGAAAAAACTAATTTCCATGTCAGTCATCTCTTGGTCTACCAATTTGCAATCCTTTTCTTATTTGTCTTTCGCATTCTTTTCTTGAATTATGCGTTCCTGAAAAAATAAGACAAAAATATGGTGGCATAAAAAATTTGAATCAACTATTCAAATATATTAAAAGAATATGAGCAAATCATATTTACCCTTTCTTCTTTCAAACATCTTAAGTGATCAAAAGAATCTCTTTTGATCCTTTCCCATATCTCGTATGTAGATCTAAGGTTCACTTATCTCGATTTAATATTGCCAGGCACAGTCTTCAGTATGAAATGATGAGCCTAATAATCAGATCTCATCCAATCCGCATATTTTTTATGACTATCATAATCAGATAAGGTTGATGGCTCATCTGGAGGCACATCAATGATTGCATCATACACTTTTAGTTCACTCATAATTATGTGTATGTTTCTGTACTAAACATCTAGATTGTTGAAGTCTAAATGAAAAGTACTAAGGTGGCCATCATGAGGATTTACTAGTTCTTTCACATTTTGAGGTTCTTTATCAGGATTAAGAGAATTAACCATTGTTGCTGAGAATAAATAAATAAAATATAATGAATTAAAACATATAATAAATATCAAATTTTATTTGGAAAAGTAAATATGATGCATGAATGCAACAAATAAAAACACATAAAAATATATATTAATCCACAATAAATTAATTTGAAAAGTTAATGGACTGCCTTAGGGTAGGTCAGACTAACTCCAAATTAATTTTGAGACAAATCTCAATTTCATAAGTGAAAACTTAAAAACACATTTTTCTCTTTTGACTTATAAACTACCGCTAGTTTGGTCAAGATGCACTAGTCGTGCTTGAAAGCCTAGATACACCTTTGGAGTGTAACCCATTATTTTTAATCAATGAATTAACTCAAGAGTGTGCCTTAGGGTCAGTCAAACATGAAATACATCACTAATTATATTCTCATAAGAGAAGTCAACCTTGAGATAAAATAAACATATTCGGAAGCCTTTCCTTAGGGAGGCCGCAAACGGAGGCGACACGAGGCCCTTCCTATGCTTCTCGGTGTTCAACCAATAATGGAGACCATGAGACTTATTGTCATAACTCACTCTCCCACTCACTATTTTGGAAAAGTGTGTTTTTCACAAAATTAATATTTTTTAATTTATTTGTAAAAATAAATTTAATTATTTTTACCAAATGATATTCTAATAATTACTAATCCAGTTAAGTAAAACAAAACAAAAATGTGCCCTTAATTCTAATTCTAATTTTACTTTAATTAAGAGAATATCATTTTTATTTTAATAAAATATTTTTCATTAAAACAACAAATTAAACAACTTTAATTTTGATTTACCATCTTAACTTATTAAGATTAAATTTATTATTATATGAAATATCACATGTAAACATATAACAAAAATTATAGGACGTTCCTAATAGCATGTTTCTACACGAATATAATGCATGCTAGTTGCATACTGTGTGGGTATATGAATGAAATGTTATAATGCATGACAAAATATTAAACATTTTAATCGCATTCAAACATTTATAATAAATAAACAAAAGCGGGTATGGTAACTTTTGGGTATTTCTAGAAAAATTACAACACTTGATAAATCATACATGAAAATGTAACCTAGACTAAGGCATGGTTAAGAACACTTTGATCTTCATCCTTGAAATATAATCTTGTTGAGTCAATGCCACCATTTTCCATATCCATTTTGAATTATACAACTAGTTATTTATTTTAAATACACTTTTAAAATAATTAAACTTTGGGTTTAAACACTCAAAAGTTTCTAAGGCCCAATTTGAATTTGGGTAATTTAATTTAAAAATAAAATTAAACAATTTAATTTCAATAAATTAAAATTCAGATAATTTTAATTTTGGATATTTTAATTATGGAAGAAAACAATTAAAATATTTTTAATTAAGGAAAATAATCAACATTATTTCAATTAAATAAATTTCCAAATTAAAACCATTTTAATTCAATTTCTGATTTTTAATTAAATGAATAATTAAAAATAATTATGATAACAACACACTAGGTGTGTACCAATAGTGCAGTGGTCAACAGGTGGTTCGACGATGGGACTCGGCTGGGTGTAGAAGGCTCGCGGCAGGGGTGCGGTGGCTTAGTTTAGGGGCGCGTTGCCTGGTCGCATAGGGGCACGGTGCTTGGGCGCATAGGGGCATGATGGCTGGCAGCAGGCACGACGCGCGGCTGGCTGGGCAACACAGTTAGGCATGCGGCTGGCAGGCGCACACTGGCTCGGCTTGGGGCTCAATGTAACGTCCCAAATTACCTAATAAGGTTTATGGCCTTGATTAGGGGGCCAAGATGTCATATATGGAATTATATGCTTATATGATATATTTGTGTGTGATTATGTGATTATGTGAGTTATATGATAATATAACTAGTTATGCATGTTTAGGAGTATTAAATATGCATGTGGGCCCATTTCTTATTAGAAGAGCAATTTTCTTAATTTGGCCCGCCATGGGCATAGTTGTATATATGTGCATATATGTGATATATGTGAGAGACCACATTATTATGTGGGTTTATTTGGGTTATTCAGCACGAGACGATCCTAGGGAGCAAGTTAGCGGGAAAGTCACAACTGAACCCAATACCCGACCTGGGGCGAGTCAAGGGGTATTTTAGGTATTTAGCACAGTATTGGGTTATCGGGAAACGAAAATGAATAATTGAGGATATATTTGGAGTTAGTGAGATTAGGAGGGAATACCGGGGATTTTGACCATTTTACCCCGAGGGACATTTTTGGTACCCCGAGCCTCGGCATTAGCTTAAGTAACTTAAGCCTTAAGGAAACAAAACATAAAACACAAAAACACTCTACTCACCAACCGACCCTCTTTCTCTCCCCCATTCTCTTTTATTTTCCAAGTGAATTGCTTGAGGAAGCCTAGGGATTTTCGGTTGAAAACTTGGAGATTGAAGGCTTGAACTTGGGAATTGGATTGGCTATAGCTAGGGGGACTTAAATCATAGTTGGGGTAAGGTTCTAACCTCTGTTTTTACTTAATTATGTTAGAGTTTTGGTGTTCTTGAGCTTGTAGCTCAAATGTTGGATTAATGAGTTTTGATGAGTTTTTCATCCAGTTTTCAGTTGGGTTTTGTTGCTGGGAAGATAATAAATCTATTATGAGGGTTGAATTATTGTTTTAGGGTGGATTTGGGATGGTTTTGATTGAGTTTAGCTGGAGAAAATGGAGGAATTATGGGTTCACAGGGTTAGGTCGCGACCCTGTTCTTGGGGCATCGCGACCCAACCGAACCCAGGGCCCTTGGGGGCTTCTGTCTGGGAAGCACACCGCGACCCTCAAGGGCAGGTTGTGGCCCGTGTCCCATTCCGAGGAAGAAGGGGCCTCTAACTTGATGGGCACGCCGCGACCCTTAAGGGCAGGTCGCGGCCCGCCTGGGCTATTTTGGCCACCATGGGTTTTTAATGACGGGAATTTATTCCTAAGGTCTCAGGATCGATTCTACTACTCGGTTTAGTAAAACTCGAGGTCCCAAAGGCTAGGACTTGGTCTGGAAGCCTTTATTTGCTCGTTATTGATGAAATCCTATATTATGTCTGCGACTAGGTTATCACTAGGGGGCTCAGAATCGGGATCGTACTTGAGGGTCGTTCTTATTTTACGCTATAATCGAACTTGAGGTAAGAAAACTGCACCCAATACGTGATATATGTGATTAAGGCTTGGCCTAACTTTTAACTATAATTATGAATAGGGCTCGGGCCTCTGAGAATGAACATGTTTAAGTTATTGTTTCACTTGTTGATTAAACATACTTGAATATTTTGTATCTGATTAAGTGTTACATGATTGTTCGCACGGTTTGCGTAGCTAGGGCCTAACCTCATTAAGGAGCATGGTTATTACTATGTTTGCGATTACTTGATGATGTTATGTGATTAATATGTATGCATACTTGCATTGTCTGAAGTATGCTTATCTATATCTATTTGTGTATCTGTATTCGAATATCTGGTTCACGGCTTGACTTATTAGTCAATGACGGCAATAGCGCGTTGCGCGCTGGTCGAAAGGCTTAGGCCCAAATCAGCAACGTACTATTACGTTGGCTGACCCGATGGTTGTTGGAAAATAAAAGTGTTTGGCTAGCTCTATGGCTAGTTACCCAAAGCTAAGGGCGAGGGCCCTGGGTAACTCTATGGTCACATAGCTAGGGCGTAGGGCCTCGGGGTTGACTCTATGGTCAACTATTCAGGGCAGCGGCCCCCGAATGGTCCAATGACCATTTAATTGTAATTGTAGGCCTATATGAGTAGGTTATTACTGTTGGGCATGCTAGATAAGTATCTGGAAATCTGTATTTTCTGTTCATGCACATGTTTAAGCTTTCTTGATGAGCCTTGGTTCACGGGTGCTCTGTGGTGCAGGTAAGGGGAAATGAAAGCTTGACCAACCATGAGTTGGAGAGCTTTGGTGGCGGCGTGTACATATGCGGCTACTCGTCCACCACGGTCAAGGATATCTCAGAGGAACTAGGGTTGTGCCCTAATTTTGCCGCTTAGGTCGGCCTATTGTAACTTCTTATGCATATACACCCTTTTAAACATTTGTTTGTAATATTTTGGGATCCCATGTATGTATGAAACTTTTTAAATAAAGAGTCAACAGTTCCTTTGACTAAAAATTTTAACTCTAACCCTTGACGTTAACCTTAGTTGCACGTTTATAACCAAATGACTTAATTAGCAAGTCTGACACAATTTAAAGTACACAGTGTAACGGTCCTTGATTAGGAGGACATTACAACTTGGTATCAGAGTTGCCAAGGTTTAAGGGTTCTTGAAGACTGGCCGGGCATCTACACTCACCACTAAAGACAAGCTCGACTCAGGGTTCGGTAATTATTTATGTGGTTATGTGATTAACTACTTATGTATGATGTAAATGCTTTATCTGCGTGCCTGTTTAGGAAGCATGAGATAATCTGATAGGCGTGGCCCTTGACTGTTGCATGAATATTAAAGAACATGCTTAGTAGCATTGTTATTGCTTGTGAATGCAAAGGAACTGCTTATTAGCGTTATTATGTGGACATGTAGGTCAAGATACACTTATTAGCGTTATTATTTGCATATATGTTAGGAAATGCTTATTAGCAATGTTAACACTGGCAGGGACTGAAGAACATGCTTATTAGCATTGTTATACATGTGTAAATATTTGAATATGTTTATGTGCATCGTTAATTGCTTATGAATGCTAGAAATGCTTATTACCATTGTTATTTGCTGATGAATATCAGGAAGTGCTAATTAGCACCATGAATGAGTATATTGTGTGTTGGCATGCTCATTAGCATTGCATCTGTTTGTTTGTCTGTTTGATGTTGGACCGTCAGGCAGCAAGAGGTATAGTTATTCCTTACCTAACGACCAATTTGATCACTGTAGAGTGGGTTAGATGTCAGTATGAATCCTCGAAGATCAGAAAAGTTGACTGGCCAAGAGATACAGGCTAGGGGAGAAAATGACAAGGGCCAGGCCCCACCGCCAGCTCTAGAAAACTGGCAACGGGTGCTTGCTAGTATGCAAGCCAGATTAGAGAGGCAAGAAAAAGAGATTCGCCTCTTGAGACAGCAGCAAGTTCTAGCATGGAACCCACAGCCCAGAGTACCGGCAATGATACAGCCAGAGGTAACAACAGTTGTGTAGCCCGGGCAGAGGGAGATAGATGGGAACCCCTGTATGAGAGGTTCAAGAAACAAAACCCTCCAGTTTTTGAGGTCAACTCATATCCACTAAAGGTTGAGCAGTGGATGACCATGATAACCACCATCTTGGATTTTATAAGTGTGACAGTTAGAATCCCGTGATCCGCAGGGGGAAAGACCAGGTAAAAGTTGTGCAATCCCACATCGCCTAGGGAAGGTAAAGTGTGATGATTCTAAGACTGTGTAGGTATGGGACTACACAGTTAAAGATGGCTTAAATGGATTGATGGGTACTACCTATGCCAACAAGATGCATCTTCTTTTTGGTAGCCCATTACTTGAGAACACCAAAGTTAAGCGTGCTTGACCTGGAGTAATCTAATGATGGGTGACCTCCTGGGACGTTTTCCTAGGAAGCGTGCGAGTGAGGACAAAGCACACTGGAAATAATCGTGTTGGTTTGCAAGGCCAGTCGTCATTCAAGGAAGCATCCATAGTGACATGGGGTGTTACAATAAGGGTATGTGGTAATGAGAGAGTGGCATGCGCCACTTACATGTTTCGGGAGGATGCCTGAATATGGTGGGAGGAGGTATCCCAAACCAGAGCAGTAAACACCATGGAATGGGAAGAGTTCAGAACTTTTTTTAATGAGAAGTACTACAACGATGCAGTTAAAGCTACAAAGGCTGAAGAGTTCAGCAAGTTACTTCAGGGTAACATGATAGTGACTGACTGCGCCCTGAAGTTTGATAGATTGGCAAAGTTTCCTGAGGATCTGGTGCCCACTGATGGGACCAGAAGAGAGAGGTTTCTCCAGGGGCTACAACCTATGATAGCCCAGGATGTTCGTATTACTACTATGTCAGGATTGACCACCTATGCACAGGTTGTGGAGAAGGCGCTAATAGGTGAGAGCGCAGAGAACAAGATCTGGCATGAGAATGCAACCAGAAGGGATTCTAAGAGGCTGGGACCTCCATTTACAGGTTTTAGTAGGGGCAGAGGCCCCAGTGACCAAAAAAGAAAGACTCTAGATACAGTTTCAGCTCCAGGGCTAGATAGGAGGCCATGGGGCATACAGATGGGCCACCAGGGTGGCGATGAGACCTGGAGAGCATTCCCACCTGATGTAGGAGGCGCCATATTGGGGAATGTCGAGCGAAGGCCTATTTTGTTTGCAGTAGTGTAGGGCATTTGAAGGACTGTCCAAGAGCTAGAAAGGGAGAGCCTAAGAAAGTGGACAGCCTGACGCTAGCTCGAGTTTAGGGTTTAGGGCTTGAATTATTAGTCAATGACGGCAATAGCGCGATGCGGTGGTTACAGGCAGAGGTCGAGGCTAGTCCCTCGGTGGTTACAGGTCAGCTTTCTAGTGCTGGAACTTTATATACTGTTTTGATTGATTCGGGTGCTACACACTCTTTTGTTGCTAGTAGGATTATAGATGGATTGTGTAGACCATGTGACTTTTATCCTATAGGGTTTGGTACTATGCTGCCTACTAGGGAGTTAATGGTTTCTAGAAGATGGGTTAGATCACCACCAGTTACAGAGGATGGCAAGGAATTTTCAGTTGACTTAGTGGAATTGGTGATGACTGATTTTGATATAATTCTGGGTATGGATTGGCTAGAGAAGTATAGGGCAACGATAGATTGCAAGAAGAAGATGGTAACCTTTGAGTCTAAGGGCGAGGGCCCATTTGTATGTTGGCACTATGCATGGATCTTGTATACCTATGATATCTGTACTGAGAGCTAGAGACCTATTACATGGGGATGCATAGGTTCTTAGCTAGTGTGGTGGATACCACTCAGATCGTGCCAGTGGACCAGGTCAGACCCGATTAGTTTGTGAGTTTGTGGACGTATTTCCAGAGGATCTGCCAGGGTTACCCCCACACAGGGAGATTGAGTTTGTGATTGAATTGGTGGCAGGGACAGAGCCAGTGTCTAGGGCACCTTATAGAATGGCTCCAGCTGAGCTGAAGAAACTAAAGGTTCAACTACAGGAGTTACTAGACTTAGGTATTATCAAGCCCAGTTTCTCACCATGGAGCACACCAGTTCTCTTCGTGAAGAAGAAAGATGGTTCTCTGAGGATGTGTATCGATTATAAAGAACTGAACAAGTTAACTATCAAGAACAGGTATCCTCTGCCAAGGATTGATGATCTGTTTGATCAGTTTCAGGGTAGGACGGTATACTCCAAGCTAGAACTTCGATATGGCTATCACCAGCTGAGGATCAGGGAGGAGGATATACCGAAGACAACTTTTCGCACCAGGTACTAGCATTATGAGTCTTTGGTGATGTCATTTGGATTGACTAATGCCCCATCAACATTTATGGATATGGTGAACAAGGTGTTCAAAGATTACCTAGATCGGTTTGTGATCATCTTTATCGATGATATACTGATATACTCACAATCAAAGACAGAACACGAGGAGCACCTCAGATTGGTATTATAGAGGTTGAGAGAACACAGACTGTATGCGAAATTCAAGAAATGCGAGTTTTGGTTGCCACAGGTGACTTTCTTAGGTCACATAGTCAGTAAGGATAGAATTATGGTGGATCTGGCGAAGATTAAGGCAGACAGAGATTGGCCAAGACTGAAATGCTTAGAGATCAAAAGTTTCTTGGGATTGGCAGGTTATTACAGACGCTTTGTGGAGGGGTTTTCCAAGATTGCGTCACCACTGACAAAGTTAACACACAAGAATCATAAGTTCATATGGTCAGACAAGTGTGAAGACAACTTCCAGAAGCTCAAGAAGAGTTTGATCACCGCTCTAGTTTTGAATTTTCCTACAGATCAGGACAAGTTTATAGTTTATTGTGACGCCTTGAGGAAGGGTCTGGGTTGTGTTCTTATGCAGACAGGGAAGGTTATTGCCTATGCATCACGTCAGCTAAAGGAATATGAGCAGAGATACCCCACACATGATTTAGAACTTGCAGCAGTGGTTTTTGCACTGAAGGTGTGGCGGCACTACTTATATGGTGAAAAGTGTGAGATATACACTGACTACAAAAGTTTAAAATACTTCTTCTCCCAGAAAGATTTGATACATGAGGCAAAGATGTTGGTTAGAGCTAGTAGAGGATTATGATTGTGAGATCCTCTATCACCCTGGGAAAGCCAACATGGTAGCAGATGCCTTAAGCTGGAAGGGTCCGGAACAGTTGTATAGTGTCAGGTAGATATCAAGGGAGTTGCCTGATGATATGGCTAGAGCAGGAATTGAGTTAGTGGTGGGCCAGCTAGCCAACATCACCTAGCAATCTACTCTTTTGGAGAGGATTAAGGAGAAGTACTTAGATGAACCACAGTTGGGGCAGATTAGAGGGGACGTCCTAGCTGGAGTAGCTAAGGACTATACGGTGTCAAGCATGGGCTTGTTGAGATACAAGAATCGGATTTGCGTTCCGATGGACACTGAGATCAGACGGGAGATTCAAGATGAATCTCATACTACCCATTATTCCTTACATCCAGGCACCACGAAGATGTACCGGGATCTGAAAGCTTTATACTGGTGGCTTGCGATGAAGAGGGACGTGACTGAATATGTGGCAAGGTGCCTAACCTGTCAACAGGTCAAGGCAGAGCATTAAGGGCCAGCAGGGCTGTTACAGCCTCCGGATATCCCGGAGTGGAAGTGGGAGGACATCACGATGGATTTTGTGGTAAGATTGCCTAGGACAGTGGGCCAGCATGATTCAATTTGGGTCATCATGGATCGGTATACGAAATTAGCTCACTTTCTACCAGTGAGAACAAATTACACGGTTGACTAGTATGCACATTTCTATGTGAGAGAGATAGTTCGCCTTCATGGGACTCTGAGGCCTATCATGTATGATAGAGACCCTATCTTTACTTCCAAGTTTTGGGGAAGTTTACAGAGGCAATGGATACACAGCTGAAGTTCAGTACAACTTATCATCCTTAGACAGATGGTCAGTCTGAGACGACTATCCAAATATTGGAAGACATGCTAAGAGCATGTGTATTGGACTTTGAAGGGTCCTGGAGTAAATATTTGCCTCTGATAGAGTTTTCCTATAAAAACAACTACCAATCTATTATTGGAGTGACACCTTATGAGATGATGTAGTAGGAAGTGCAGATTTCCCATTTACTGGGATGAGATGGGTGAGAGAAAATTTGGGTCCTGAGGCAGTTTAGAGGACCACTGAGGCTATTGAGAAGATTAGAGCTCGAATGCTCTCGTCTCAGAGTAGACAAAAGAGTTATTCAGATCCAAGGCGAAGGAATGTGGGGTTCTAGGTGGGATATTATGTCTTCCTTAAGGTTTCACCACTGAGAGGGGTGAAGAGATTCAGGAAAAAGGGCAAGTTGAGCCCTAGGTTTGTGGGACCATTTGAGATTCTGGAGAGGATTGGTCAGGTGGCTTACAGGTTGACCTTACCCTCCGCACTGTCTAGCGTGCACAATGTATTCCATATTTCCATGATGAGAAAGTATGTATCAAATGGGACTTATGTATTGAGTTATGAGGATCTGGAACTAGAGATGGACTTGTCCAATGAGGAGCAGCCAGTTCAGATTTTAGACAAGAAGAACAAGGTCCTGAGGAACAAGACAATACCTTTAGTTAAGGTATTATGGAGGAACAGCAAGGTCGAGGAAGCGACTTGGGAGCTGGAGGCGGATATGCAGACTCAGTATCCCGAGTTGTTCAGGTAAAATTTCGAGGTTGAAATTTCTACAAGGAGGGGATTGTTGTAACATCCTAAATTACCTAATAAGGCTTAGGGCCTTGATTAGGGGGCCAGGATGGCAATATATGGAATTATATGCTAATATGGTATATTTGTGTATGATTATGTGACTATGTGAGTTATATGATAATATAACTAGTTATGCATGTTTAGGAGTATTAAATATGCATGTGGGCCTGTTTTTTATTAGAATGGCAATTTTTGTAATTTGGCCCGCTATGGGCATAGTTGTATATATGTGATATATGTGAGAGGCCAAATTATTATTTGGGTTTATTTGGGTTATTCGGCACGAGACGATCCTAGAGAGCAAGTTAGCGGGAAAGTTACAACTGAACCCAATACCCGACTTAAATGTTGGATTAATGAGTTTTGATGAGTTTTCATCCAGTTTTCAGTTGGGTTTTGTTGCTGGGAAGATAATAAATCTATTATGAGGGTTGAATTATTGTTTTAGGGTGGATTTGGGATGGTTTTGATTGGGTTTGGCTAAAGAAAAATGGAGGAATTCTGGGTTCGCAGGGTCAGGTCGCGACCCTGTTCTTGGGGCGCCGCGACCCAACCGAACCTAGGGCCCTTGGGGGCTTTTGTCTGGGAGGCGCACTGCGACCCTCAAGGGCAGGTCGCGGCCCGTGTCCCATTCCGAGGAAGAAGGGGGCCTCTGACTTGAGGGGCGCGCCGTGACCAAGTCGCGGCCCGCCCAAGCTGTTTTGGCCACCATGGGTTTTTAATGACACGAATTTATTCCTAAGGGCTTGGGATCGATTCTACTAGGGGTGAACATTTGACCCGCAAACCCGCCCAACCCGCAACCCAAAAACCCATTTTTTGGCAAAACCCGTCAGATTCGGGTCAAATTCGACCCGAACCCGACAGGAGTCGGGTCGGGTTCGGGATTTGCAATTTGCTTTTCACAGGTTCGGGTTTAGTCCTGAAACTCGAACCCAATTTTAGAACCGAATTTTTTAAATATTTTTTTTTTGGTTTTCAAAGAAAATAATCCTAAGAATCTCTAACCCCCGACCCTTTCTCTCTCTCGGCTGCCCAGCCCTTCGCGCTGAACTTTCGCAGCTGAAGCCCACCAGCCACCACGCACACAACCCTCCGCCGGCCAAGCCCAGTCCTCCACTCCACAGCTCCGCCTACCGCCTGGCTCTCCGTTGGTGTCAGTCCACACAACACACGACCAAGGCGCTCCGCCTGTTAGCGAAACAACTTTGGCAACCTCGCTGACAGCCACCACGAGCCAAGCCACCGAGTCCCCGACCGACCCCTACCCCTCTTGGCTTTCAGGCTCAGTCTCCTCTCTCCTCCAGTTAGTGTGTTCCTTTTCACTTTTTTTATTAATATATATTATATAATATATAAATTATTACTATATATATAATAGATAAACAGAATATACAAATAAATGAATATATTTGTAAATTATTAGTGCTCAAATTTAAAACAGTTGACCCTTATTTTCTTTCTGAATTATACTCAACTCATAGCTATATTGTTTTAATTAATTGCTGATACCACATACTTGTAATTGTACTTTGTATTTTGCACTAGTTACTAAGTACAAACATACCAAATTTTCAATATTTTAAAATAATTGTTAGAAAAACTATGGAAGGTTCATGGGAAGATAGTTGCTAATCACTCATAGTACATAATATTATGTTGTGTGTCCTAGGTCTATATATATTTATATTTATACAATTGAGAAAATAGAGAAAGTATAACTGACCCCCACATGTACAAATTCTAATCTCAATCATTATCACTTGAAAACAATACTCAATATCACACCATCCATTGAGTTGCTCTGTTATATATATATAGTAATAACTCAATATCACATCATTCTAAAGCCCGTGTTTCTACTTTGAATGTGAAACTTGAGGTAAATCTATTATCTTTGTTATATTGGATTATAATATAAATATATAGGCTTGTCTAAATGTGTGCTCCTTGTTGTAGTGGATATTAGGTTTGTGTGTGCTACTCTGCTGTAGTGGATTATAGGCTTGTGTTGTAACGACCCAAATTCACTAATAAGGCTTAAGGGCCTTGATTAGTGTGCCAGGAGGGCATTACTGAAATAATTGTGATTTAATGAGTAATTATATGATTAATGATGCTTGTATGATAATTGATTATATTATGTGGTAATATGATATGTGATATATGCGAGAACCACATTATGATGTGGATAAATTTGCAGCTGGCGACTCGAGGCGATCCTAGGGCTAGATAGCAGGAAAAGTCACAACGGGGCATTATAATTGACTTTGGACAAGTCAGGGGTATTTTAGGTATCGGGTAGTGGTTTAGACTATCGGGTGATGAAAATAAATAATTGGAGATATATTTGAGGTTAGGATGTCTAGGCGGGATTATTGGGGGATTTTACCGTTTTGGCCTCGGGGACGCTTCCGGCACCCCGAGCCTTGGGGTTAACTTAATGGATAAGTTAGACTTAAGGAAGCCTTTAGAAGAAAAACACAAACCGACCTTAACTTAGCTCTATCTCTCTCTCTCTCTCTCTCTCACGTTTAAGGAGAAAAAACCAAAGGAAGGAAAAAAACACAGAAAATCAAAGGGGAAACAAGCTGGATTCTGTGATTTGAGGTGAGGAACTGATGGTCTAGCCCAGGGATTTATCAAGCACTAGAACAGGACTAAGGTAAGCATTTAACTCTGTTTTCTGTGGTTGAATTATGAGTTCTAGCTGGGTTTTAGTTAAGTGCTGAAACATGTTTAGTTGTGATGTTCTAAGGCAGAATTAAGAAGGGAACTTTGGGACCTAGCTTGGCCACAACTTGGTGAAGTGATTCTACAGCAAAGGTGAGTTCTAACTCCAAGTTTAGAGATTCTAGATTGTGTTTCAGTGATTGGTTTGGGTGTTTGTAGCATTTGGATTTCAGAAGTTGAAAGGAAGAGATTGAAGTGTGTTGGGCTGTGTTGTCTTGGGAATTATGTTGCTTAGATCATGTTAAAGAAGTTGGGAATTAATTGGTTTTGGTTTGGGGGCTTTGGGATAGCTTTAGGTGAGGTTTGGAGATTGAAAATGGTGGTTTTTTTCTGGGTTCGAAGGGTCGAGCCGCGGCATGGTTCTTGGTGAGCCGCGGCCCTTCAAGGGTGTTGCATGCTGAGGGAGAAGGGCGGGCCGCGGCATGGTCCAAGCAATGCCGCGGCCCTTACCTGTTATTGTGCCTTGGATGGCTCTGTTTAGGGGCCATGCCGCGGCATGGGTGGCTTATGCCGCGGCACTTAAGGGATTTTGGGATTTAGAGATTTTAGGCTTGGAAATTTAACCTAAGGTGCTCGGGGTTGAGTCTTTTACTATATTTGGTGAAGTTCAATGTTCCGAGTACTAGAACTTGGCTTGGGAACTCATTTAAGGTTGTTAATGGTGTCTTCTCTCATGGTTGTGACTAGGTAACTAGCTAGGACTCGAGGATCGGATCGCGCTCAAGGAGTGTCGCCCATAGCTAACTCATCTGAAAGCTAAAGGTAAGAGAACTGCACCCGGTTGTATGTTTGTGATGGGACTAAGTGCTCCCGAGAATTGTATCGTGTCAATGATGGTATTACGCCATGGGACATGTAAAAGCGGCCTAAGAGTGCCGTACATGATATTAGCGCACAGGGCGCAGATTGGCCACTGGTAGCCAAAGTCAACGAGATAACAGAGGGGGTAGCCTGAGGGCGCCAGCCCTAGTTATCATTTGTAAACTGTAAATGACGTGAGTTGATATGCTTATTATTTGAAATACCTGATTATACCGATTGGTGACATGGTTGAGATTATGTAATGTGATGTGAGATACTGACTTGTTGCTAATTGCTTATGCTTTGTTGTTGTTGTGTTTTCTTGCTGGGCCTTGGCTCACGGGTGCTACGTGGTGCAGGTAAAGGCAAGGACAAGCTGGACCAAGCCTGAGGTGGAGAGCTCCGAGGTGAAATGTACATAGCCAGCTGTTCGATCGCCATGGTCGAGGAGTGAGTCAGGACAGGGATTACCTAACTGCTCGTTTTGCCTTAGTATGGCTGGTTTATGTATTTGAACCTTGTAACTTTTGTAAATGGCCTTTAAACTGATATTTTTGGGATCCCGTGTTAGTGAACAATGTTTCTTAATGAAAATGTAGCTTTTGAGACCAAAATATCTTAAACCCTAGTTCCTTTATAGCTTCGTAGACACGCTTTCAATTAATAGACTTGACTAGCAAGTCTGGCACTTTACAAACACACAGTGTAACGGTCTTGGCTATCCAGGGCGTTACATGTGTGCTACTCTGTTGTAGTGTATTATAGGCTTGTGTGCTACTCTGTTGATTAGTTTTTTCTTAAATATGTTGTATTAGGTAATGGATATTGATGAGGTAGATGAAACTCTTCCCCCGTTAGATGTTCAAGATCAACCACCTCTCACTCAGACTGAAAACCCTACTCCTCCTACTCCTAATGAAAAGGGTAGAAAACCAGGGCTAGAAAGAGGGTTAGACCTCCCATCCCTAGTGCTAGTACTGGGAAAATAAAGGGAAAATGGTCATTTGTTTGGGATCATTTTACTAAGGAAGATCCTTCTCCACCCTCAACAGATCTTAACGAAGAGTCTCCTCCCCCCAAGTGTATATATAATTATTGTGGGTCTGACTTCTTCTGTGACACTAGAAAACATGGGACTAGTCATTTGTGGAACCATTTTAAGAAAGTATGCGAGCTAAGTCCGTTTAAGATTGATGAGCAGAAACAAAAGACTTTAAGCTTTCAACATGTAAAGGGAGGGAAAGAGGGGGAAACAAGCTTAGTAGCGGTAGCTTATAACAAAGAAACTTGTAGGGTAGCCCTCACACAATATATTGTGTTGGATGAGTTTCCATTTAGACATGCCGAGGGTGAAGGGTTCAAAAGATTTGTCAAAACACTCCAACCTAGGTTTGAGATCCCTTATCGAATGATTGATGCTAGAGATGTATTGAAGTTATATAAGGAGGAGATGGTGACATTGAAAAATATTTTGAGTCGTGAAAGGATATCTATTACTACCGATACTTGAACTTCCATTCAAAATTTGAATTACATGGTCATCACTGCTCATTGGATTGATAATTCTTGGGAGTATTAGAAAAGAATTATCAATTTTTGCCAAGTGGTAGATCATAAAGGAGAAACCAATGGCAATGAGATCGAGTTATGTCTTTTAGATTCGGGCATCTCTAAGTTGTTTACCAATACGGTAGACAATGCTTCTTCTAATGATGTTGCCATTAAATACTTGAGGCAAAAATTCAAGGAGAAAGAGAAAGGACTAATTTTGGATGGAAATTTTTTACATTTGAGGTGTTGCGCTCATATAGTGAACCTAATTTTCACTGAAGGGTTGAAGGAAAAACATGGGTCAATTGCAGCAATTAAAAATGTTGTGAGGTTCGTTAGGTCTTCTCCTTCTAGGCTAATTTTTTTTAAGGTGTGTGTCATGCAGGAAAGGATTGAATGTGAAGGGCTTCTGTGTTTAGATGTCCCAACAAGGTGGAACTCCACATATCTAATGCTCAATTGTGCAATAAAATTTCGGAAGGCATTTGACAAGATGCAAAGAGATGCTAATTACATGAAATATTTTGATGAGGTTGACAAAGATGGAAAACCAAAAGAAGGGCCCCCCACTGATGTTGATTGGGACAATGCTCTAGTGTTTTTGAGGTTTTTGGAGACTTTTTACGAAATAACATTAAAGTTTAGTAGGTCTACTTATGATACTGCTAATAAGTACTTCATTGAGATTTGCAATATGCAACAGGAGCTGTATGACTTAGCATTTGACGATGATGAGAATGAGTTATTGAGGACAATGGCAATGAGCATGAAACTAAAGTATGACAAGTATTGGGGAAAGCTTGATAATTTCAATGAGGCACTTCTAATTGCCTTGGTCCTTGACCCAAGGTATAAGCTTGACTATCTCAGTCATTGCTTTAGTGCTACTTATGATGAGATGACGTGCAAAGAGATGGTGAAAAGGGTAGAGAAGACAATACGGGCAATGTTTGATCGATATAATGAGACCACAACATCAAGTCTTCATCCATCGACATCTATGACTCAGCTACAGTCTTAGTCTATTGTTAGTGCTTCATCCACATTCATCATGCCTGTTAGTGGTCAACCTAGTGCCAAGAAGTCACATAGTTTGCATGATGAGTTTGTGGCATGGAGTTTGGAGAAGAATGATGGAATGACAAAAAATAAGGTCGATATATATTTGGAAGAGGAACCTCAGTGACCAAGTGAGAATTTTAATGTTTTGGGATGGTGGGCTAGTAGTGGGTGCAAGTACAAGATCTTATCACTCATGGCTTATGATGTGTTAGCTATACCAGTTACCACCGTTGCTTCTGAAGCAGTATTTTCTATAGGAGGTCAAATTTTAGATCCTTTTAGAAGCTCACTAAGACCAAGAATGGTCGAAGCATTAATTTGTCTCAATAATTGGTGGAGCAGATCACATCAACTCATCATTGTTCGAGACTATATGGATGAAGAAGAAGCGCTTCAAACATCAAAGTATCTTGAGTAAGGTAGTTTATTACATTTTATTTGGATTTTCATGGTCTAACTTGCAAATTATAACTTATAAATATTTATTTTAAGTGTGTGAATGTTTTATAATCTAATATATATCTTTTATATTAATAATATTTGTAGAGATGACCAATGATCCTACAAGTGTTGAGCCAGCTTCATCTTCTGTCAATTTTCAGTCTTCATCCTCATCAACTGCACAACAATCTACGAATTGAAAGAATTGCTTGTAATAATTTATTCGTGCATGCATTTACTTAGTATGTTGTTATTTATTATCCTTGATTTCTTTTCTTTAATAATTTTTTTTTTTTTGAATTTTGAAAGGAAGGAAAGGAATGGAGGAAAGGACATGGACTTTCTTTGTATTTTGAATTTTCATGGACTTTATGTTTATGGTTGTAGACTTATGGACTTTATTATGCTTTTGTAGTTAACTAGTTATGTACTTTAGTTTATGGACTTTATGTTTGTTTATGGTTGTATTTTGGGACTTTTGACATTTTTTATGTTTGTAGTTTGTAATTTGTAATTTGGACTTTGTTTGTATTAGTGTTTTTGGACTTTGGACTTTTGACATTATATTTTTTTCAAAATTTTTATCAAGACCCAATTTGAAAAAAAAAAATCAATTAAAAATCAATTTGTAAAAACAACCTTTAAAAATTAAAAAAGTGTAAAAAATGGTATTTTTGAAAAAAAATGGTATATTTGCAAAATTTGGCTTTTCGGCCCAAAACCCAATATGCCCAGCCCAACCCGAAACCCCACCTAAACAAACCCGAATTTTTCGGACTGGATTCGGTACCATTTTTCTCCACTCGAAACCCGAACCCAATGCACCCGAAACCCGAAAATCCGTCCCGTGTGTACCCCTAGATTCTACTACCCGATTTAGAAGAACTCGAGGTCTCAGAGGCTAGGACTTGGCCCGGAAGCCTTTATTTGTTCATTATTGACAAAATCCTATATTATGGTTGTGACTAGGTTATTGCTAGGGGGCTCAGAACCAGGATCGTGCTTAAGGGTCGTTCTTATTTTACGCTATACTCGGACCTGAGGTAAGAAAACTGCACTCAATACGTGATATATGTGATTAGGGCTTGGCCCGACTGTTAACTATAATTATGAATAGGGCTCGGGCCCCTGAGAATGAACATGTTTAAGTTATCGTTTCACTTGTTGATTAAACATACTTGAATATTATGTACCTAATTAAGTGTTACATGACTGTTCGCATGGTTTGCATAGTAGGACCTGACCCCGTTAAGGAGCATGGTTATTACTATGTTTGTGATTACTTGATGATGTTATGTGATTAATATGTATGCATGCTTGTATTGTTTGAAGTATGCTTATCCATATCGAAAGGCTTAGACCCAAATCAGCAATGTACTATTACGTTGGCTGACCTAATGGTCATTGGAAAACATAATTGTTTGGATAGCCTTATGGCTAGTTACCCAGAGCTAAGGGTGAGGGCCCCAGGTGACTCTATGGTCACATAGCTAGGGCGTAGGGCCCCGGGGTTGACTCCATGGTCAACTATTCAAGGCAGTGGCCCCCTAATGGTCCAATGACCATTTAATTGTAATTATAGGCCTGTATGAGTAGGTTATTACTGTTGGGCATGCTAGATAAATATCTGGAAATTTGTATTTTCTGTTCATGCACATGTTTAAGTTTTCTTGCTGAGCCTTGGCTCACGGGTGCTATGTGGTGCAAGTGAGGGAAAAGGAAAGCTTCACCAGCCATGAGTTGGAGAGCTTCGGTGGCGACATGTACATATGTGGTTGGGATCCCATGTATGTATGAAACTTTTTAAATAAGGAGTCAACAGTTTCTTTGACCAAATTTTTTAACTCTAACCCTTGACGTTAACCTTAGTTGCACGTTTATAACCAAATGACTTGATTAGCAAGTCTGACACAATTTAAAGTACACAGTGTAACGGTCCTTTATTAGGAAGACGTAACACTGAGGCTCGGGGCTCGGGCTCCAACAGAATTTTACCCATAATTTTTTAAAAAAATATTACAAAATTCCTATGCCCCAAATTGACTTACATTTTTCCTCTAGAAATTTGAAGAACAATTCCTAAACATAAAAGTACCATTATAAACAACCCTTAAGAATCTATCATCGTGAAAATAAACATCCATCCATTCAAACATATATCGCATATAATATAAAAATGCATATAATCCCACACAACAATTAATAATATGTATAGATTAATGACATGATTTGGTACCAATTGTTGGAAAAACATTCAGAGCACGCAACGGAATCAGCGTGGTGGACCCGTTGTTTAAAGGAACAACAACAATAAAAAAAATTCATTAATCATATAAACAATTTATATGATCAAGAAAATAATCTAGAAACATTATCATACTATATTATTAATCATGCAACATATATATAAATATACAATATATTTATATATAAAATATAAACATACAAGAACATGAACTTTTACCTCTTGAAGCCTATCAAGTGTTCTTGAGTCTTTTCGTATATTTATCGATCTTCTTATCCAAAGCTTTGAACACTCAAACCACAGTCTTCCGGAGTGTTCTCTACACCTCAAGATGTGTGTGGGCACATAGAGAACATGGTTCGCAATTTTAGGAATCACAAGTATTTCTCAACATATGAGAACTTGGATTGTGGTAAGAGAATTGCTAGAATAAAGAAGAAGAAAGAAATAGTCTTGTCTGACAAAAACTCTGAGAACTATTCTGAATTGTATATTGTATTGTATTGTTTATTTTTGTTTTCTATATCTTTCTCTTCTTATTTTATATCATATATATAGAGATTTATATTACTTTATTATTCTTAATAATAATAGTAATATAGATATATTATAATAATGATGATAGGAATTGATTTTAGGTAAATATCTAACTTACCAAATTTGAAAAACCATTTTCAAATTATTAAATAATAAAATAAAACCTACACTGATACTATATCAGTATATGTGGTACACGCATGGCACATGGCATAGTCTCTGGATTGTGTCATGCGTGACCCAGTATTCCCTTTTTAGGAATTTTTTCATTTTTCTTTTATTGAATTATTTAATTAAAATCAATCTCCTACAAAATAAGATGTTTATCTTTTTAAGGAAAAGATGACAACCATATTTCAAAATTCAAAATTCAAATTTATAATCATCATTATCATCTTTTAAAATTAAATAAAGCAAAAACTATTTTTGACTTACCAATTTTATTTTCTCCCACTCAAATAAAATATTTAATTTCAAAAATTAATTAATTAATTTATATATATGAAATTCGAAATTTACATATTTAAATTAATAAATATATTTTTGAAAATTAATAGTTAATTCCAACTGAATTATTCAACTTCAATTATCATATAATTGCATACTTGACCCGAATAATAAAATTCTTCTAAAATTCCCAAATTACAGTTATACCATTGTATCAACTATTACCTTGATATGGTGTTGATAGAGCCACACAGGGACCTATGACCTATAATATCAAACTCCAATAAATATTACATTATTAGTCAAAGCACTTTGATTGAATAATCATATTTATTAATCTCATGATTACTCTACTATAAATATGAGATTGAACTCTTGATAATTACAGACATATATTTACTGAGTACTTTATTAAAAAATAAAGTGTCCATTGATATAATTATTACATATAGCGTTAATCCTCTATTAATGGTTCATAATTGAAAGGGAATAAAATTATTGTTTTACCCTTTTAGCTATATCTTGTTCCTAGTGTACTATTGACTTTACTAGTGAAGGTTGTGTCACAACAAGTTTGCGACGTGAGCGCTCATAACCTTTTCAGTTCCAAAAGCCAATCCAATAGGGAACCGTTATTCAATCTATAAAAAGGTATAGATTCCATATCTATTAAACTACGTCCCCAGCCATATATATCATTGAGTCCCCAAAATAAGTGTTCTTAGCTTGATCATTCTGACAAACCTTAACGCATGAATCAAATGATCATATGACATATATGGGAGTTCATAGAAACCTCAAGATTAAGATCATCGTGTATATGATCATTGATTGATGTGTTTGATTAATATTATGAAACAGTGTTTAAACAAGTATTAACAAATCATATCTGGTCCAATTCTATATATCACTATATATAAAGTACCTCTACGAAAGTGTCCTACTATACTAGTAACCTGAATCTAGGTCACATGTATTCATAATATTAGTGGATCGTACTAGCAATAATCTAAAGATTCCATAACTTTATTTTACTGCGAACTGTTTCAAGTTTATTATCTTAATCTCGATTATCTCACAACTATATGAGATTAAGACCACATAGATAAACTTTAGAATTTTTTGATATTTACTTAATATTATCATATAATATCGGGCATAGTCTATATATATAATAATTCAATTCAATTATTTATTTCATTTAAAATATTTGTCAACTACAATTGTTTTAAGGGCACTATTCCCAACAACACAGTCATCAACAAAAAATGAAGAGCATATCATAATCAGTCTTATAATATATGTCCAAAAAAAATAGAATATACATGTTTCATATAAAATCCAGTCAAGGTCGCACATTTAAATACCACAGGTCTGTCGTCCACTTGTTCCTGAACAATTCTATATTTTCATCGCAGATGGTTTCCAATGGAATGCCAGCAATGAGTTGCTCAATATGCTTGGCAGCATACACATCACAATCTCTACTGTAGAAAAAATATAAACATTAAGTGTACAATACTATAATTTTCCTTAGTAACAGATATAGTATGAAGATGATGTTTTTACCTTCTCTTTGACTGAGTGAGCTCGTGTTGCTTTGGGCGACGCCAAATGAACTGATGTGGCTTCTTTGCTGTTGTTGGAATCTTCAACATCAAGCTATCAGTGAACAATTTACTCTACTGCAACAGAGAAGGAAAAAACAAGCACCATGGCTTCATAACTTCCTCCATCTTTTTTTCACTAATCACCGAGATGTCTAAATCATAAACAATGAGTGTCCAACTAGAAATAGAAGTATCAATGGCAAACCAATGTTTTTGTTCATAGTTCTGGCACCAATATACACTCTGAACTCCTCCCCAAGATGCTGCTCGATGCCGGTCACCATGGACAACACGTCGGAATCCCACAAGAACTTTGTTTTGTCAGTACTCATCTTGTACTGATAATATCGGGCATGTATCACTTGTGAGAAAAAAACGTTCATCACAACAACATTCTGGCGATATGTCATGGGAAAAAATTGGCGATGCCTACGAAGCATTTGTTGTGCCGCATCAATATGCTACAAAGAGAGTACAATATAAAACGTTAGCAAAGACCATCATAAATGGCTAAAAAATAGTGCAGAAATAAATAAATTGAGTTATAATCGTGCACTATCGAGCTTATATCAAACTAAACATTGAGCACATCGAATCCATATCGAGCCCCATCGAGCTCATATCAAGCTAATATCAGACAAATACAATAACCCTACAATACCCCCATCGATCTACTATTGAGCTCCCATCAAGCTAATGTCAAACAATAAACGACACCCTAGTTTAACACCCCCATCGATCTACTATCGAGCTCATATCGAGATAATCTCAAACAGTAAACAATAGCCCTAGTTCAACACCCCCATCGATCTACTATCGAGCTCCCATCGAGCTAATCTCAAACAATAAACAACAACCCTAGTTTAACAACCCTATCGATCTACTATTGAGCTCCATCGAGCTCCTATCGAGCTAATCTCAAACAGTAAACGACAACCCTAGTTCAACACCCCCAACGATCTACTATTGAGCTCCATCGAGCTCCCATCAAGCTAATCTCAAACAGTAAACAATAGCCCTAGTTTAACACCTCTATTGATCTACTATTGAGCTAATCTCAAACAGTAAACAACAACCCAAGTTCAACACCCTCATCGATCTACTATCGAGCTCCCATCGAGCTAATCTCAAACAGTAAACAACAGCCCTATCGAGCTCTTGGTAACCCCCATTGAGCCCCTATCGAGCTTTCATCGAACCTTATCGAGTCAACAAAACAGAACTTGTAAAAAATAAATAAAAAACAAAATTTGTTAGCGTTTAAATAGATGGCTTACCCCATCATTGAGCCTCAACTAGGGTATCTTCCACATAAGAAACCATGTTGGACCATGATTCCCAGTCTACACATCCCTCATGATCTGGTTGGGGATGTCTCCAAGCAGCCACTTGTTAACTATCCTATACTGTTTGCAATCTGGCTTCTTGAGAGGGTCCATCACAATTGCCTCCTATGTAGTCGCCTCTGTAGGTGCAGCTGCATCAGTGCAAGGTTTTTCCTCAAGGGATCAGTGTAGTCCATAAACCATTCTGGCTTGCGTCTTTCGCGTTTAGTCCTCTAAAATTGAACCCCAACAACTTCCTTCGGTTTGACAATAGTGACTCCCGGAGTCGCAGGATTAGGTGTCACAATGATGGTGGGAGGAGTGGTTGGATCATCAACATAGTCATCTGGAATATCCAGTGACTCTAAGTCTGAATCTACCTTGGAGACCCTCGGTCTTTCCTTAATAAACATCAGGATCTGACTGACTACATCCATGATCATTGATTGGTTCTTCAGGAGGGTCTCTTGTCGACTCTTGACTCTATCCAACCGCTCGATCAACATGGCTAGAACATGGGATGAGGTTGGGGCTGGGGCTGGGGCTGAGGCTGAAGCTGGGGCAACAGGAGGGGTGGGACCTACAACCTCCTCCTCCTCCGGAACAACATCATCAAATATCTTCACTGCCTCGACTACTTGAGAAACTGTCTTGGCGACTTTCTCAAAAGTTGCACCCTCCTCCTCCTCATCAACCTCCCCGGGATCCTGGCAAAGCTCGGGATAAAGGGAAAGATCTCCCACTGTCAATGATAAATAAAAGTCCTTTTCTGCTGGTCGGGGCTTCAACATCGGAAGGACGATCAACTGCAAACAGCATAAAACATTTGGTTAACTCAAATAATCATAAAAGATAAGCATATAGATAAAAATAATTGTTTAATGTCAATCAAATATAACTTACATTCTTCTCCAATAACATCGGTGAGAGGAAAAACTTGGTGAAATCCTTGTTCTTCCGATGTGACCAACTAAGCATCCTCGGGACCATGTTTCCCGAGCTCACAACAAACTCTGCCGCAAGCTGCTGAATAGCCTCATATGCCCAATACTGTAAGGCCAGGGCATAACCATACATACTGTCCTTGGACTCTTGCTGCACCTTGGCATCCTTCTTGTTCTCATAGTTTGCCTTTTGCTTCAGCATGCCCTTCTTACAAGACTGTAAAAGCCTCCCATAAGAGTACTTCCCCCATAGATAGCTAAAGAATTAGTCTATGTCCTCAACCATCTTCAGAATATCTCACCAAATATGCAACTTGCCCTCTATGGCATTTAGAACGCCCTCAACCAACAAACATAGACCAAGCTTGTACACATCTTCCACAACAGTACAAGTCTTGAAAGCATTGTCCACCTGTGAGAGCTTTACTTTCTCAGTATCATTGAAATACTCATTTATCAAGAGGTCACTGAGAATACGCTCCTCCAACTCTTCTAGTGACGGGAAGGTACTGAAATTCAACCCCGTCACTAGGGCAAGCTCTTCCATGCCGAATTTACAAGACTTCGACCCCAAAAAGAAATGCACCTGTAACGCCCTGGATAGCCAAGACTGCTACACTATGTACTTATAGAAGTGCAAGACTTGCTAATCAAGTCAACATTTTAAAAACGTGTCATTAAACATGTAAGAGCTAGGGTTAGAAAGGTTTTGGTCTCAAAAGACTCATTTTATATAATTAAACTATTACATACACGGGATCCCAAAAGAAACGGAGTTTAAAAGTTGATTTACAGACTCCCAAAAATACATAAACAAAGGTTAGCCATACTAAGGCAAAATAGACAGTCTTTGGGTCTCGCGTCCCTGTCTAAACCTCAACCGTGGCGGCTGAGCAACTGGCTATGTACATTTCGCACGCAGAGCTCTCCAATCAGGGTTGATCCAACCTGCCCTTGCCTTTACCTGCACCACGTAGCACCCGTGAGCCAAGGCCCAGCAAGAAAACATCATATACAACACAATCAATGACATCAAACAGTTAATTCATCAAACATGATCTCTCATCAAATAATTCACAATAGGCATTCAGCACATAAACTCAGATTCAAGATGCAATCAATCACTTATATCACTCATATCACATAATATTCAGGGCCGACGACTTAGGCCGCACCCTCTGTTTATCCCACTGACTCCGGCCCGCTTAAACCGAGCTCAATGCATAATAAGCTGTCCTCGGCTACCAGTGGCCAAGCCGCGCCCTGTGCGTTAGTGGAACCCTTGGCACCCTTAGGTCGTTGGTTCACTAAATGGCTTGCATGGCATAATACCATCTTTTCAAGCATTTACAATAGGGAACCCTTAGTCCCATCACATATATTCAACCAGGTGCAGTTTTCTTACCTTTAATCTTTACAGTTATTGAATTACGAGCAACGCCCCTCAAGCACGATCCGTTCCCGAGTTTAAGCCTTTATCACCTAGTCACAACCAAAGTATAGGGTTCCATTAACATTCAAATATAGGTTTCCGGTTACAAAACTAACTCCCGGGAATCCGAATTCCACCAAGCACGGTGGTGAAACCAATCCCGAGCATACTAGACCACATTCCCATGCCTAAAATCCTCAAAAGTTCAATTGCACAACCAAGGGCTGCGACCCTTAGAGCTTAGCCACGGCCCTAGCCTCAAAACAGAGCCAAGGACCAACCTGGGCAAGGACACGCGCCGCGAACCTTGAGTTGGGCGCCGCGGCGCCCACCCTTGGCCGAGCCTCCTTGGCTTTTCTTCAACCTAGGGCCGCAGCGCTCTAGAACAGAGCTGCGACCCTTCCCTTCGTGCCCAGAAAACCCACCATTTTAAAGCTCAAAACCTCAGCCAAAACCACCCTTAAGCTCCCCACTTCAACACCCAACATTACCACAACTTATTAAACAACTTATGCTACACATTTCAACAGAAATTTAGTCTAAAAACCCATAGAAATCTTGATAACTCTACAAAATAGAGTTATTTTACCATATTTTATATGCTAATTGTTGCTTAGTTCTTGAGTTTTTTTTATTAACTTATTAAGTTTTTATGTAATTTTTTTATTTATTAGTCTTAATGTAGTTTTCTAGATTTTTATATGTTTTTATAGATATTTTATTATAATATGTTGTAATTTAATTATTGGAATTATTATTGTGTGTTTAGTGGTAAAAATAAATGCATATTTATTCAACTTAAGTGTCAAAACAAATTAAGTTTAAATTAATATTTTCTTTAAATTAATGAGATGTATTTGTATGTTGAAAATATTTATTTGAAGTTAATTTATACTATTTTATAGAAATTAATTTGCATTTTTTTTTGTTTAAAGGAAATCAATGATAGAAGTGGCATTTTTAAAAAGAAAGCAAAGAAAATGGCTCAGCCCAAGCAGCCATGGCCCAGGCCCAGGCCCAGTCCGCTGCCCCCTGGCCCGTGTCCCTCCAGCCAGCCTCTTCAGCCTTCCCAAGCTTCACACGCCAAGGCTGCATGCTTCCTTGTCGCCAGCTGTCACCTGAATCAACCTCCCAGCCTCTTCAAGCAGCAAGCTCTCCACGCCAGCCATACGCCCAAAATCACTCCCTCATCAACCTTCCAATGCCCAGCCGCATATATGAAGCCAGGCCCAAATTTTGCCCAGCAAGCTCTTCCAAGCCCAAACGTGGGCCTTCCTTCTCTTCAGCCCAACTCGCCCAGCAGGCCCCAAACGGCCCATGCCACCCATTCCTGCTCAGCCGCCTGGTGTACCGTACACCATTCCCTTGAGCCCATCAAATTGCTCTTGTGTCCCCTATGACAAAAATGCCACATTTTTACCCACTTTTCTACACATTTTTCACCCAAAATCATCATCACTCCTATAATTTACCCCTATTTACCATCTTATTATTAACTTAATCAATTTACTTAATTTAAATTGATTATTTTAATATTGTCATTTTGGCTATAAATAAGGGTTTTGAAGACCATTTTGGGGTGCTTAATGTTTTGGGTTACCATCTTTTTTCTCCCATTTTCTCTCTACCATTCTCTCTTCCATTTGGGTTTTTCAAGAGCATTTTGCAAGTATGTATGTCTTTTATTTTGTAATTTCTACTCTAGTTATGTGCTTCTAATCTTTTTCATAAGATTATTAAGATCATGATGAAGCAACTTGTAACTAGATAATATTTATGTTGTATGTTGATTTCCCTTGTAATGCAACAAAGTCTATGGATTTTTCTTCTTCATATATTTCTTTCATCTTAAATATCTTGTATTTTAGATTGTTAGAACATATTTACACTTTGTTCTTTATTAGTGAATAAACATAATATTCTTTGTGTAAGATGTGTCATTAAATTGTACACATCCATGCTTAGAACAAAAATATTATGTTTTGCCTTATAAATAATGTTCATTGATTTATTTGTTATTTCATTAGATTGATTTACACTAAATGCTTTGAAATTATAATTTTGAAAAGTGAAGAAAAATCCTATCTTTTTATAAGAAAT
Source organism: Humulus lupulus (assembly GCF_963169125.1). Lineage (NCBI taxonomy): Eukaryota > Viridiplantae > Streptophyta > Magnoliopsida > Rosales > Cannabaceae > Humulus > Humulus lupulus. The sequence continues at coordinate 56,834,243 of NC_084798.1, read as the reverse complement.
TTGTGCTTAAAATTATAAATATTTTTGGAAAATGATAGTTTAAATTATTTTAACTATCACTAAAACTTGGGAATCAATATACTAATAAATATTATTAAACTTACATTTTGTGGATTCTAGTATCTTAATAATCTTTTCTTTTAACACTTATTTTCAACTCATTATTGCTTTATTTTTATTCTCTTAAATAGCTTTATTTTTCAATCTTTTATTTTATGTTCATAATATTAAAACTCATCAATCTTTGGAGCTAGGTTAGAATTTATTATTTTTGATTTAAAATAGTTTCATTTTCGATTTTAGACAGCTCATTTGGGTTCGACATCCTTGCTTACACGATCACTATTCTATATGGACGATTCGTGCGCTTGCGATATATAAATTTTTAAACATACCCGTTTTGGGTCTATCAAATCTCACTTTCAATCCCTGAAACTTTAAGAACTTAAACACCCAATTTAACCAGTCAAAAACTCAAACCCAAACCCTCAATTCATGAAATAAAGCTTACCTTCTTGATAGAACTTTTCCTCTAACCAGAACTCAGTTGATTCCCAATGATTTCCCAGCTCAATTCCACCTTAAACAATATTTGGACAGCACCTCAATAACCAGTTGATACACAAAGTTAAACTTCAGAAAAACACATGAATTAACCCTTACCTTAGTCTTGATTTAGTCCTGGATTATTTCTTGAGCTAAGCCTCAAAGTCCAGCTTAACTTCCTAGCTCAAAGGTCCCAAATTTCCCTCTGTTTTCCTTTGGATTTTCACTTAGCTTCTTCCCTTTGTTTTCCTTGAGAGAGAGAATAGAGCTGAGAGAAAAGAGTGAAAGTTGGTTTAGTCTTTCTACAGGTTTCCTCAAACTTGTCTTATCCGTTAAGTTAATCCCCAAAGCTCGGGGTGCCCGAACCGTCCCCGAGGGCAAAATAGTAAAATCCCCCAATATTCCCGCCTAGACATCCTAACCTCAAATATATCTCCATATATTTATTTTCATAACCCAATAGTCTAAATAGCTACTCGATACCTAAAGTACCCTTGACTTATCCAAAGTCAATTATTAAATCCTGTTGTGACTTTCCCCGCTAATTTGCCCTAGGATCGCCTCGAGTCGTGCTCTGCAAACGTACCCACATAATAATGTGGTTCTCACATTTATCACATATATATAATATTATCATCAATTATCATACAAACATTATTAATCATATAATTACACATTTAAATCACAATTAAACCATTAATGCCCTCCTGGCACACTAATCAAGGCCTTAAGCCTTATTAGCGAATTTGGGTCGTTACAGCACCTCATCTTCTTTATTACTGGCAATTTTCCTCAAAAGTTGTTGATGCACCAAAACTCTTGAGAAATTAAACTCCGAAGCCAAAAAGCACTACTTGAAAGGGGATTCCTTAGCCCTTTCTATCAGTCCGAGGTCCACAAACCTAGTCTTAATGTGATTTAAAGTGCTACTACCTCGATATGTGACTTGACCAGGAAAGTGATCTACAAACGGAACAAGCAACTCAGGCATCCGCAACAACACATGACAAAAATTGGTAAGAAAACAAAATCGAGAAAAAAATAAAAAAAATTTCATAAAAAATTGAAATAAACATTGTCATCGAGCTTATATCGAGCTATTATTGAGCCCTATCAAGCTATATATCGAGCCTCTATCGAACTACCATCGAGCCACTATTAAAACTAATCTTTTTGGTTACCATCAATCTTATATTGAGCTCATATCGAGCCCCTATCGAGCCTCACTATATCAACCACATCGAGAATTGACTCATATGACTCCTATCAAGCTCATCTTGAGCTTCTATCGAACTCCATCGAGCTAACATCGATTCCTATCGAGCTCTAATCGAACTCAATGTAAACCTAATGTGTATATCTAATCGAGCTCTTATCGAGCTTGCATCAAACCCATCGAACAAAATCGAAAAAACCAGAGAAAACCCCAAACCATTGAATCGCCATACCCATTCCATAGATCTCGAATAAACATAATTTTACCTACAAAATGGATGTGGGTTCATAATTTTACCATAAAATCGATTGTGAAGTGGTTCAATGGAGGCTCTTTGTTTGATTCGAAGCTGTGGAGGAGGAGGAGCTCTGCACTATTGATTGTGGGTCTCAGTTTCACTGTCGATAGGAGAAGCTCTGCAAGTGGAGTAGCGCCGGAGTGTGTCGACGAGATGCAATCGGGAATCCAAGGTAAATGGGTAGATAAATGGATTTGGGGTGTGGGTTTTTGGGGGTTTTCTTCTTTGGGTACAAGAGAGAGAATCGATAGAGATAAAGTGAGAGATTTGGGGGGAAAATAAGAGGGGTATTTTTGATACTCCTTGAATGTTTAGCACCAAATTGAAAATGTGAATAATGCTAGTATTTTTTTTTTGTAACATGACACACTATTATGCATAGATAGTGAAATTTCCCATTGAAAAAGTATATAATGTTTGTCTAAAAAAAAAGTATATAATGTCATATATCTCTTCCATATAATAAGTGTGAAGATAACGAAAATTCTTGGTTTTAACATTTTTTTTATTTTTTTCCCGTTAACTTTAACGAAATATTCTTATATTTAATGGTAGATTGTAAACATGACTTAAATTTAAATAAAATTAAATAAATAAATAATTAAGCAAATTAAAATATGATATTTTTGAGATATTTTACAATGATAATTATTTAAAAATAATAAAACCATATATTTTATAACTTAAATAAAATTTAATTAAACTTAAACTTAATATTATATTAAACATATAATATATAATATTTTGTTGTTGCTGTCAAATTCTAAAACTATAACAAATATAAACTTAAACAAAAATAAATAAATTAATTAATTGAAAAATGATATTTTTAATATATTTTATGATAATTTAAATAATTAAATCATATTTATTTAAAATAATAAAAGTATATATCAATTTTTTTATGTTATAATTTTGTGTGATAGTTTATTTTTTATAAAGTGATTGAAGCTTTTTTTTTTATCTAATTCACTAAAGAATATTGTAAAATACATTAGAAACTAAAAATAGTTGATGCATGTAAATTACTGTCTAAGTACACTATAATTTTTTCTATTTTTATTTTATTTTTATTATTAATTTTTTTTAAATATTATTATATTTGATATAAATGACATATAAGATGGGAGATATTATTTATTAATTATATATATATTTAAAAAAAATTATGAATCACTTTTTATTAAAAATAAAAACAATGTTTAAGGCTTACAGCTGTGTAAAAATTACAAAGAAAGAAATAACCGTACGAGTTGTCCTACCCTCGCAAGGGTTGTTCCCAAATTAAAACGCTCTCGTAGGCATTGTCAAAAGCTTCCTTCATAGCCGTAAAACTGATAGAAGCATCGAGCTTTAGTGTGAACTCCCATGGCTGAGGAGACCAAGTTCAGTGTCCTCTGCAGTCTCTTCAACTGGATGCTCAAGAGCAAAACCTCCGCCAAGAAGCGTTCCAAGTTTCGGAAATTCCTAGATAACTTCTGCAAGTCCGGCGATTACTTTAGCGCTGTACGACTCATCCTCCCCAATCTGGATCGCGAGCGTGGCTCCTATGGCCTCAAGGAATCTGTTCTGGCCACCTCCCTCATCGATGCCCTCGGCATGGCTAGGGACTCCCCCGACGCTCTTCGCCTCATCAATTGGCGCAAAGGTGGCGCAAAGACTGGTGCCAGTGCTGGAAACTTTGCACTTGTTGCCGTCGAAGTCAGTTTTTTTTTTTTCCCTAACTTTTCAAACATATACCTATATGTCGAGATTTTTTTTCCTTTGGCATTATTTTTATGAAGGAATAATTTTTTGAAACATATTGGTAGAACTTCGTTTCTTTTTCATGTTGATCTCTCTTTGTTTTGAAAAAAGAAAAACGATTTGCCCTCTGTTTCAGGGTAAATCCCCTTTCTTTTTGTGCGTTCCAGAAATTGTGTGTGGTTTTTCCTTTATCATTTTACTAGTTTTTTTTTCCTTTATGGCAGTTCCATTTTGTGGAGTTACTCTCCTCTCTTTTCAGTATCGTTTACTGTAAATAAACACTTCTGCAATGTTATTTGTGACATAGGTACTAGAGCGTAGGCAAGGAATGACGTCTGGTGGACTAACAATCAAGGAGTTAAATGAGTTGCTTGATCGTTTGGCTTCAAGCGAAAACAGGCATGTTTTAGGGGATTGTATTCTAATTGTTTATGTATTTTTAGTATGTATATTTTAAATTTCGAGCAAATAGTCCTTTGGCATTTCGCCTATGTTTTGTTTTAAAGTTTGGATGAGCAGATCACCCCAATTAATAATGTGAGAGTTATAGTAGATAGACTCTTTCTATTGTTTACTAGCACTTGATTTTTTACATACCCACTAAAGATTCTAACTTTCCTGTTATGGAAATTTGCTTTTCCAAAAAATAATTGTTTCTTCTTCACAATTTGTTTGATGCATCTAAATTGGTTCTGTTTACATATATGGGTGTCTCTAGATAGATCGCATTGTTATATTGATGTTCTTAGTTTTCAGCATTCAAAACAATGCTTTTTTTTTTTTGGAAGTTACCTCATCGAATTGATGTTATGAACAAATTATAATATTACTGGTTGGCATTGGTGTATTAATTGTTTTGCATCATACGTACTTTTTTTATCTTGTGCCTTCACTACTTTATTTTATTATTTTTCATTAAAATTACAATGGGAGTAGGTCTGAGAAGACTTCAGTACTTGCTATGTTGATTAAGAAGACAAATGCACAAGAAATGAAGTGGATCATCATGATCATTCTAAAAGGTGCCACCTTTAGCATTTGTAATTTTTTTAATTCCATGATAATTTTTTACTAACTTGTATTTTACCTATCTAGATTTGAAGTTAGGGATCAGTGAAAAAAGCATATTTCATGAATTCCATCCAGACGCAGAGGACTTGTTTAATGTCACCTGTGACTTGAAATTGGTTTGTGAAAAGCTTAGTGATCGAAGTCAACGCCATAAGCGGCAGGTGCATTATAATATAAAATAAATCTGTTTATTATAATTCTTAAATGTTTCTCTTGTAATTTTTGAAAATATTTATGACCTGTGCTAATTTGAGGGAGATGATTGATTGTAAACTATTTGTCGGACAGGTTTATTATATAAAATAACTCTTTAATTTACTTGCACTTTTATCTCTAGCATTCTATTTGAAATTACTCTTTGAAGTTATTTGTGCTGCTTTGAGAGGGATGATTATAAGGCTATTGTTTGAATCAAAGGTTTGCTTTTCCTTTACGGTAATGTGAATTGTTTGTGAAGAAAAGGCATGTTGGAGTCTTTAACAAACATTCTTCTGGATATGTCATCTTGTGTGCTGCTTTTATCTTCTTCTCCTCTCTCTCTTCACTATTTCCATAATATACTATGTATCTCTCTGTCCTATGACTGCATCTTGTTTTTCTTTTTCTTTTTAGGGAAGTGCTTTTGAGTCAAGTGGAAATCAAGTACATTTAATACTTTACTAATCTAATATTCCTGAAAGTCCCAAATAGTATCTATTTTTTATTTATTTTTTATTTTTTGAGAAGAAACAGTTAGCTCTTAGTCCCAGCTAACTGTATCCCAGACCGACCCCTTACACACATGCTACCCAACGACTTGAGCTGAAAGTCATAAATAGAGATATTTTATTGTCAGTTTAGAACTTTTGGTTTCTCTCTTAAGCCTTTACTTTTGTTAAATTCTTTTATTTTACATTACTTGAACTTTTAATTATTTATTTTTTATGAAATGTGGAAAGTGTGAATAATTATAACTAAAATTAAAATGTATTATTAAAAAAAATCATGTTAAATCTCATATGTTTTATTTTAGTGGTTGGTGGATTTTCATGGCAACATATATGAAGAAGGTATAATTTTAGCAGAATGTATCTTTAGCTGTGTTGTTTTTCTCTGGTTTAGTGTCACCATTACTTGTATCATCTCTCTTTTCAATTTTTAATAGTTATTTTTCTAAAAGAAATTTGTTCTTCCAGTCCTGATATCATAGTATGAAGGAAATTGGTGGTGCCACTGTTCCTACATTGTGCTATGAATTTTCTCTGGTTGACTAGTGTCACTATTTCTTGTATTATATCTCTTTTTAATTTGTACACACATATATATATATATATATATTTCTAAAAGAAAATCGTTCTTCCAGTTCTTATGTCATATTATGAAGGAAATTGGTGGTGCTACTTGTTCCTACATTGTGCAATGTATCGACATGTTGGTTTTTTTTTTCCTTTAGGGCAGAGAATGACTGAGATGAAAAGATTATTAGGGTTCTTTTGTTTTGGATGTTTGACTGAAAATTCTGTCTGCTGTTTTTTTTCCTTTGAACTTTTTTAAATACATATTTTGTAAAAAAAAATATCTAATAAATGTTTATGCTTGTTTTTATAGGATATTGAAGTTGGAAAGGCAGTGCGTCCTCAACTAGCTATGAGAGTTGCTGATGCAACTGTTGCGTGGAAAAAGGTTTAGTTCCCTGGATGTCCTTTCATGAAGAATATGATCTCATTGGAGAAACATGTTATCTGTTATTCTTGACACCGTTTACATTTCCCAAAAATGGGTTAGGGGTGGCTACATTTATATTTTCAATTTTAATTTATTGACTATTTTGTTCTCTTTTCTGTTAATTTTTTTATTTGTGATTCCTGTTTATGTGCTTATGTTATGTCAATGGTATCTGAATTCACGCGGTGCAATTTTTGCTGTCTTTAGCTTCATGGGAAGGAAGTGGTCGTCGAGTGCAAATTTGATGGTGATCGCATACAAATTCATAAGAATGGAACAGAAATACACTACTTCTCAAGGTAGTTGCTAGTGTCCTTAATATCTATTTTGGCAAAATCAAACAATCACCCTAACATTTTGAAAATTACAACTTTTTTATTTGATTTCATGTCATAAGTAAATCAAATTGTGAATCAAAATTTAGTCAAAATTAAATAGTAAAAGACAAAATACAATTATACATATCTAAGTTTCAATTTTTTATTAAATGAAAATAATGATAAAGAAATCCACTCAATATATGTATGTATACATAAATATGTTTTTTTTGAATATTCATTTCAATTTTAGATTTAATTTTATGTTTTCACTAAAAGTTATTTATTTATTTTTGTTTTATCATTTTCTGTTTTAAATTTGGCCCCTGATGGATTTACTTATGAACTAAAATCTGTGGAGAGAATGTTGTAATTTTCATAAAACTAGGATATGTTGTTTAATTTTAAGCCAAATTGGGGTTACAAACTTAGATGACAACCTTCCAACTAAACCTAAGAAAGCAACCTACGCTTTTAAAACCGAACTACATTACATCATGACCTCCTTTTCTCTTATATTGGAAAACAAAAAATGAACACGTTACATATTTAAGCCACACAACAACCAGATGCTTCATTCTATTTCATATCGACTTGATGCGCTTTTCACAATCTTGAATAATCTTTTTATTTCTTTCCAACCATACATCCCAGTCCCACATGATGTTAGTTAACTTAAATTCCATTTTCTTTTTATGAAATTATTGAACCGAGAGTTAGTTACTTGAGTTTCAAGTATGCTGTACAGTTCTGGAGGAGTTTTGGGAAAAAATTAAGTTGGGTGGTTCTCTGGTTGAAGAATGATAGGATAGTTTGGGTTCTAATCATGAATCTTTTGTTTTTGGGTTGTGTTAAAGTTATCCTAACTTTTTCGGGACATCTTGTTCTCCGGTTTTGTAATTTTGATTTATATTTTATTATATGATTTTGTGTGGTCTTAACTTTTATTTTTCACCTTTTATGTGTTTTATTTTTACTCACTAATACACGTTTGTTTCTTATCAAGAAAAATAAAAACATATTGAAAGCTCAAGCATTGTCATTTTACTTATTTTTATCCTCGAGTGATTGCATATTGAGCCCAGTTTCCAAAAAAAGAAAGTATAAACTATATTTATGTTGATTGGTAACATTTTTATCTCATGCAGAAATTTTCTTGATCACTCTGAATATGGACATGCAATGTCAGACGTCATTATACAAAATGTTCTGGCTGATAGGTACATATATGAACATACAAATACAATATTTGTATTTTTTTTTCATTCTTTTTTCTAGATGACAATGTTTGGACCCTGATCTGAAAGCTTAGGTAGAACTGACAATATCTGCGCAACCTTGATTTGTTGAAAGAATTTAACACCACAAGAAATACTGAAAATATGATACTTAAAGACTTGTTAAATAGTATTGTGGTTATACATTTATGGTTAGAACTGGCTTTTGGTATACATTTATGGTTGCTTGGCTTTTGGTATACTATATCAAATGCAAACGGTTTTTTGTTTGTTTGCTTAAAAGAATGAATGATTGTAGCTAAGAGACAAAGAAGGCCAGAAAAAGTAAATTGTGAATTATAGTTTGGAGTCAGAGGTCCTTCACTTATTCTTTTGTTTTAGAGAAAACACTCAATGGGGGAAAAAATAGAAAGAACATTATTTTATTTTAGTTTTTGCTATGAGCTGTGTTATCTTAACATCACTGCAGTTTTGTGATAGACCACCCTTGACATACGTGTACGCGCGCAAGAGCAGGAGTGGTAATAGTAGGGGAGCAACAGAGAATGATTAGGCTAGGTTGGTTATTAAGCTGTTATGAGAGTGAGTTTAGGGTTTGTGCAGGTACATGGTACCGACCTAGGCTTTAGTATTTAGCAGAGGAGGAGAACCCATTAGTGGGTGTGTAGTAATTGGTAGGGTGTAACCCTTTGTGGGAGAGATCTAGGCTATGTAATTCCTAGTTATTCAATACAGAAACTCACCATTTCTGCTTCCATTTTTTTGTTTTACTAATCTTTGTGCAGGTCCATCCTACCAAAGTGGTATCAGAGACATTGGTCCTCATGGCACCTAAGAAGGATTCTCAGTTGGAGGTCTTGGAGGAAAGGTTGAACGGGGTTCAATCGGAATTCACCAAGGGTTTGGCTGAGGTCAAATCAGAATTCCAACAGCTACCCAAGGAGATTGAGCTGTTTAAATCTGAGGTTCAACGCCTACCAGCCATTGAGAAGATGGACTATCTGGTGGCTCACTTAGCTCAGATTCTACAAGCTTCGGGGAAAGCCAACACTGAATCGACAGCAGCTAGTGCGGATCACTAACAACGCGCGGTGGAAGGGGAAGTATCATCGGCTTTGATCCCAGGATCTCCTGTTTTGTCGCCACCACCGACGACGGTTCCTGTTCTGCCACAGCCTTTGGTTCAACTAGAGTCATGTTTCATCGCACACAGCTATGTGCATGATTACCGACCCCCTAGGATGGAGCTTTCGTTGTTTTTCGGGGACAATCTGGATGGGTGGATCTACCAAGTGGAGCGGTACTTCCTATTAACCCGACTTTCAGAACCTCAAATGCTTGAGGCGGCAGTGGTGGGCTTGGAAGGAGATGCCCTTGCGTGGTTCCAATGGGAGAATCAAAGACGTCCGATCACGTCTTGGGCGACTTTGAAGCATCAATTACTTCTCAGATTTTGGGCGGGTGGCGGAGGAATTCATGTCAGTCGTGCAAACCACCACTATGAGAGATTATCGTTTACGTTGGGAGGCTTTAGCTTCACGTGATCCAGAGCATATTTTAGAGGGAAGTCTTGTTAAAGGGCTCAGAAGATATTAAGGGGGCCCTACACATTCTTCAGCCCACGAGTTTAGCCCAGATTATGGAGACAGCCCAACGGGTGGAGGAGGGCCACCAGCTATTTGCAACGGGCCAAGGGCCAAGGGTCTCGGTCTCTAGGCCCAATCTCACACTGATTACTCCATTCCGATCCGTAGTGAACCCATTTATCGCCAAGTCTCCGCCACCTGCGTCGGTCACATCGGCGGCATCTCCGTTCGGTTCCAACACATCGGTTTCGAAAGCTACACGACCACCACTTACCCACCAATTGTTGGAAGCCGAGTATCAAGATAAAAAAGCACGAGGAGTTTGCTTCAAATGTGACAAGAAATTCCATCGGGGGCATGAATGTGAACAAAATTTCCTCCAAGTTATGATGAAGAAGAGGCCATTTCACCCTCAGAATCACCTCCACCCACGCCAGATTCAAAAGAAACAGTGGTTTCGGAAGAGACGTTAGCCACACTATCATTGAACTCCTTGGTCAGTATCTCCTCTGCCTACACGAAGAAATTGGTTGGGCATATCGGGCAGCACCCTGTTACGGTTCTAATTGACAGTGGGGCCACTCACAGTTTTATTTCAATGGATGTAGTAGCAACTACCGGTATCCCAATCACTCCAACGACTTGTTATGGTATATTGTTGGGTATAGGAAGGAAAATCAGAACTGAAGGAATTTGTGCTCAAATTGAATTGGACTTGGGCGCTTTGAGGGTGATAATTGATTTCCTGCCATTGGAGTTTGGGGGGCAGATGTGATACTCGGTATCAAGTGGCTGGAAACCTTAGGCAATATGCAAGTTAATTGGAGGACGATGGTCATGCGTTTTGAAATGGCGGGTGCATGGGTAACGTTACAAGGTGACCTGAGCCTTTGCAAGTCACCAATCTCCCTTAAGGCAATGATTCACACTGTGGAACATGACGGATTGAGTTTTTGGATTCAACTGGAGCCTCTCAAGGTAGAAGAGACCGTGGGTCAGCAGGCCATTCCTCAACGTGTATCGAACCTTCTGGAGCGTTTTGGAGCAGTATTTTCGATGCCAATTGATTTGCTGCCAAGCAGAGCCAGAGAGCATTCAATTACCTTACGTGATGGGGTGGGACTGATATTGGTGAGGCCATACAGATACGCCCAAGTGCAAAAAGATGAGATAGAAAAGTTAGTAATGGAGATGATTCAAGCTGGGATTATCAAGCCGAGTAGAAGTCCTTTCTCTAGTCCAGTGTTATTGGTCAAGAGAAAGGATGGTAGCTGGAGGTTTTATGTGGATTATCGAGCTTTGAATAGGGAAACTATTGCTGATAAGTTTCCAATTCCGGTGGTTGATGAATTGTTGGATGAGTTGCACGGAGGTGAGTGTTTTCCAAGTTGGACTTGAAGTTCGAATATCACCAAATTCGAGTGGCCGCTAAGGATATTGAGAAGACTGCATTCTGCACGCATGAATGGCACTACGAGTTCATAGTGATGCCTTTAGGCCTCACTAATGCCCCGGCCACTTCCAAGGGCTGATGAATTTCGAGAGTTTCTTCGTAAATTTGTCTTAGTTTTTTTGACGATATCCTTGTTTATAGTGCATCAGTGGAAGAACATGTTCGCCATTTGGAGTTGGTTTTGGAACGACTTGCTCAACATTGCTTGTATGCCAACAAAAAAAAATGTTTGTTTGCCCAAACTAGTGTGGAGTATTTGGGTCACATAATTTCAGCTCACGGGGTCGCTGCGGATCCGAGTAAAATTGAGGCCATGGCCAATTGGCCTATTCAGAGGATACTAACGGTGTTGAGAGGGTTCCTTGGCCTCACGAGATACTGCAGGAAGTTTGTTAAGGGTATGAGCAAATTGCATGACCACTTACAGACCAGCTGCGGAAAGATGCATTCGGATGGACCCTAGCTGCTCAAGAAGCGTTTATACAACTCAAAGAGGCCATGTGTGCAGTACCAGTTTTGGCCCTTCCTTACTTTTCAACCCCTTTTGTTCCTGAAGTTGATGCTTCTAAGTTGGGCCTAGGTGCAGTTTTGATGCAGAATGGGCGACCTATTGCATTTTACAAGCAGGTTTTGTCTCCCCGAGCACTTACCAAGTCAGTTTATGAGCGAGAGTTGATGGTGATAGTCTTGGCAAGACTTTTTAGAGGATGGCGACTGATTTGTATTGGGTAGGAATGTGTAAGGATGTTCAAAAGTTTGTGGTTGGGTGTGCAGTGTGCCAACAGAACAAGTACATAGCTCAATCACCCGCGGGATTGCTTCAGCCTTTGCCGATTCTAGATCAGGTTTGGGAGGGTATTTCACTAGATTCTATGGAGGGATTGCAGATTTCCAATGGTTTCAATTCAATCTTGGTGGTGGTGGATTGTTTAAGCAAATATGGCCACTTTGTTCCTCTTCGGCATCCGTTCTCGGCCACTACATTAGCTGCCATTTTTGTTCGGGAAATTGTCAAGTCACATGGTGTTCCTCACTCTACTGTATCGGACAGAGACAAGATTTTCCTCCGTCTCTTTTGGAAGGAGCCTTCCGCCTACAAGGGGCAATTTTGAAGCAAAGCACCGTGTATCATCCTCAAACGGATGAACAAACAGAAGTGGTTAACTGCTGTCTAGAGACATACCTCTGTTGCTTTGTTAGTTCCAAGCCTAACCAATGGTCTAAGTGACTTCTGTGGGCCAATTATTGGTATAATACGACATTGCATTCTTTTGTGGTATGACACCATTTCGAGCCCTATACCATCGTGATCCCTCGCCTCTGGTCTGTTTCGAGCCTGCTAGCACTCGAGTTTCAGCGGTTGAGCACAATCTGCAGACCAGGGACGACATCCTTGACTTGCTGAAACTGAATCTTCAGCGTGCCCAACAAAATGAAAGCTCAGGCAGATAAGAAAAGAAGGGATATTTAGTTTGAAGTGGGAGACTTAGTTTATGTCAAGCTAAGACCGTGGGGGCATTCGGGTGTCTTCAAGATGTTTCAGAGGATGGCAGCTGATTTGTATTGGGCAAGAATGCGTAAGGAGTTCAAAAGTTTGTGGCTGGGTGTGCAGTGTGCCAACAGTTTTAGTACATAGCTCAATCACCCACGGGATCGCTTCAGCCTTTGTTGATTCCAGATCAGGTTTGGAGGGTATTTCACTAGATTCTATAGAGGGATTGCAAAATTCGAATGGTTTCGATTCAATCTTGGCGGTGGTGGATTGCTTAAGCAAATATGGCCACTTTGTTCCTCTTCGGCATCCGTTCTCAGCCACTACAGTAGCTGCCATTTTTGTTCGATAAATTGTCAAGTTACATGGTGTTCCTCGCTCTATAGAGACAAGATTTTCCTCGGCCTCTTTTGGAAGGAACTCTTCCGCTTACAAGGGGCAATTTTGAAGCAAAGCATCGTGTATCATCCACAAACGAATGGACAAACGGAAGTGGTTAACTGCTGTCTAGAGACATACCTCGGTTGCTTTGTTAGTTCCAAGCCTAACCAATGGTCTAAGTGGCTTCCATGGGCCAAGTATTGGTATAATACGACATTTCATTCCTCTGCGGTATGACACCATATCGGGCCCTATACCATCGTGATTCCTCGCCTCTGGTCCGTGCTAGCACTCGAGTTTCAGCAGTTGAGCACAATCTGCAGACCAGGGATGTCATCCTTGACTTGCTGAAACTGAATCTTCAGCATGCCCAACAGAAAATGAAAGCTCAGGCAGATAGGAAAAGAAGGGATGTTCAGTTTGAAGTGGGAGACTTAGTTTATGTCAAGCTAAGACCATATAGGCAATGGATAGTGGCCAAAAGAATGAATGAAAAATTGGCACCATGATTTTTTGGTCCTTTTCTGGTTACTGCTCAAGTAGGAGCCACAACATATCGACTCCAGCTTCCTCCGGATGCGTCCATCCCCCCGTCTTTCATGGTTCCATGCTCAAGCCAGCCCTTGGACCTACACAGCAAGCTTCAGTGTTACCTCTAGGTCTTATAGCAGAGTTAGAATGGATTCTTAAGCTAGAGGCTGTGTTAGAAGTTCGGCTGGGCACACACAAGGGACACCACAAGCCCTAATCAAGTGGGCCAACCTTTCTGCATTCGAGGCAACTTGGGAGGACTTCAAAGTCATTCAAGAGCAGTTCCCTCAATTTCACCTTGAGGATAAGGTGCGACCTCGGGCCGGCGGTATTGATAGACCACCCTTGACATGAGTACGCGCGCAAGAGCAGGATGATAGGCCCGATAAGCCTATCATTCGGTTCACCTATACTAGGAGGGGAACCGGGTACATGAACCAAGGGTAGGCCGAGTCTTTTTGTATTGGATAAATTGTTAATTGGTTAGAGGGGTAATTTGGGCAAGTGTTAGCCTATTAGTGGGAAAGGGAAGCTAGTATTCTCTTATGCAAGAATTAAGAGAATTCTAGGCATCATGGAGATTTCTCTCTCCTTTTGTGTATGAACTCATTTCCATTTTTATTCAACAAAGCTTCTGATTGTTCTTTACTGGTTTACTGGTTTACTGTTTCATTGGTTCATTACTGTTATTACTTTGGTAGTGTTTGTGCTTCTGTGAATTATTGCCAGGTCCTATTAATTGGTATCAGAGACAGTCCTGGTGTTTTGCATGCCGATATCGATCAGGATGGAGTCGCGCGTGGAGGGTGTCGAATCGTCTCTGTCCTCTGTCCGGCGTCAGCTTCAGGATCACGGCGTGCTCCTTAAGGAGCACGGGGTGGAGCTTGGCTCCGTGAAGGAAGTGCTGGATCGTCTGGTTACGGCTCAGGGTCGGGTGGCTGACGAACTCGCGTTGCTGCGTGAGGGGACGTTGGGCGGCTCTGGTTCGCATCGCCGATTGCCTGGCGAGGGTTCGGCCGTGACGGGTGGTGGTTCTTCCAGTCGTGGCGTCGATTGTGGTGAGAGGCGGTCGGACTTTCGGCCCCGTAAGATTGAATTACCAGTTTTTGTGGGTGACGATCCGGATGAATGGACCTATCGGGCTGAACGCTACTTCGGGTTGCAGCGACTGTCCTCCACCGAACAATTAGAGGCTGCGGTTTTGTGTTTGGAGGGGGCGGCCTTGAATTGGTTTCGTTGGGAGAATCAACGCCGCCTGATTACGACTTGGGAGGAACTGAAGTTGCTCTTGTTAAGGCGATTTCGTCCCGTGGGTGAAGGCTCTGTTTATGATTGATTTTTTGTTCTGCAGCAGGTGGATTCCGTTCAGGACTACAGAAGGAAGTTTGAAGCTCTAGCTGCTTCAGTGGAGACGATGGGAGAAGCTGCTTTACGGGCTGCATTTTTGAAAGGGTTGAAAGTGGAAATTCAGGCCCCTTTGAGAGTGTTGGAGCCCAACGGGCTGGTTCACATGATGGAGTTGGCTGAACAACTTGAAGCAACCCAGGCCCTCACTAAAGGCCTTCGGACTGGGCCAGGTGGGCCCGTTAAGTCCAGTCCAAGACCTCCCTTAGGCACTCTGTCTATTCCTGATGTTCATAGTAAGGGTACTTTCGTACTTTCCCCTTCTTCCTCCACTTCGACTTCCACGATCACCAGCCCCAAACCGGTCACGGCTCCAGCCCAGACCTCGACATATCGGCGCCTGTCAGAGGCAGAAATCCAGGAGAAAAAACGTCGTGGTGTCTGCTTTAAGTGTGATGGTCGTTGGATGCGGGGCCATGAGTGCTCGCAGGCTGAAGTGCAGGTCATTATTCTTCAAGATGACGCCAAGGAGGATTCGGCCACTGATCCGCTTGGGGCGGTCTTGGGTGTGACGGAATCGGCTGGGGATGCGGAAGCCCAGTTGGTGGAAGTTTCGTTGAATGCGGTAGTTGGGTTAACTTCTCCCAGGACCATGAAACTTCTGGGCTCGATCTTGGGTCATGAAGTAGTTGTTTTGGTCGATAGTTGGGCGACCCACAATTTTATTACCGCGGAGTTGGCCCAGAAACTTGCGCTGCCGGTGTCCGAGACTGAGACATACGGGGTACAAATGGGCAGTGGTAACGCAGTGAAGGGGGCGGGAGTGTGTCGTTCGGTTCATTTACAATTACAAGGCATTGAAATTGTGGAAGACTTCCTTCCCTTGCAGCTGGGTAGTACAGACGTGATTTTGGGTGTTCAATGGTTAGAAACTCTGGGAGAGACTACACATCACTGGAAAGAACATACTATGAAGCTTAGAGTCTGAGGGCAACCTATCGTCTTACACGGGGATCCTCTCCTACATAAATCGTGTATCTCGTTGAAGCATATGATTCGCTTACTACAAAATGAGAAGCATGGCGTGTGGGTCGAACTGGGTTGTACAGAAGTATCTCAGCTTTTCGCGGTGTATTCGGCAAGAGTACAGCAAGTGTTGCAACGGTTTCGCAACGTATTCGACACCCCATCTTCGCTGCCGCCCCAGAGACATCATGACCACGCCATTATTCTTCAGCCAGATGCAGCTCCAGTGAGTATTCGGCCCTATCGATACCCCCACGGCATCAAAGACGAAGTCGAAAAGTTGGTTCAGGAGATGTTACGAACGGGAGTGATACAACCAAGTACCAGCCCCTTTTCAAGCCCGATTCTTCTAGTTAAGAAAAAGGACGGGGGTTGGCGTTTTTGTGTGGATTACAGGGCACTAAATCGAGCCACGGTGCCCGATAAGTTCCCCATACCAGTGATAGATGAGCTGATTGATGAGCTCCATGGCGCTCAAGTTTTCTCCAAACTGGATTTATGCTCGGGCTACCATCAGATTCGCGTACGGCGAGAGGACATTCATAAAACTGCATTTCAGACTCATGAAGGCCATTATGAGTTCGTGGTGATGCCATTTGGGTTGACGAATGCCCCAGCCACTTTTCAGTCACAAATGAACGACATTTTCAGACCCCATTTACGGAAGTGGGTTTTGGTATTCTTCGATGACATTCTTGTGTATAGCCCGGATGAGCAAACCCATGTCAAGGACCTTGAGATCGTTTTACAAACACTGTCGGACCACCAGTTTTTTGCAAATCTTAAGAAGTGCTGTTTTGGACAGCGGCAAGTTGAATATTTGGGGCATATCATTTCAGGTGCGGGTGTGGCCGTGGACCCTTCAAAGATCCAGTCAATGGTGGATTGGCTGCTACCAAGAACGTTAAAGGGGCTAAGGGGATTTCTTGGGTTGACTGGGTATTATAGGAAGTTTGTTAAGAACTACGGCGAAATAGCCCGGCCTCTGACGGAGCAACTGAAAAAGGACCAGTTTAAGTGGAATGAAGCTGCCACAATTGCCTTTGAGGAGCTAAAAAAACGGCTCACTACAGTCCCTGTTTTGGCAATGCCCGATTTTACCAAGCCTTTCATAGTGGAGACCGATGCGTCGGGCTTTGGCATAGGGGCTGTTTTAATGCAGGAAGGAAGGCCACTCGCATATTTCAGTCAAGTGTTGAAGGCTAAAGCTCGGCTGAAATCCATTTACGAGAAGGAACTTATGGCTATTGTCCTCGCGGTACTAAAATGGAGACCTCATTTACTTGGTAGGCGGTTCATTGTTCGAACGGACCAAAAAAGTTTTAAGTTTTGGTTGGAGCAGCGGCTGGTTACTCCGGAACACCAAAAATGGCTGGTCAAACTATTGGGTTACGATTTTGATATACAATATCGGCCGGGAGAGACCAATCGTGCCGCTGATGCTTTATCGCGGGTCAGCCAGGTCGAATGCACACTGTTGACATCGACCACGTGGCGGGATTGGGGGTTAGTGCACCGTGAAATTATAGCCGATCCATTTTTGTCTCGGATTCAGCGTGAGTTGGAGCAGGGAAAACAGATTGCTGGGTTTCATTATCCCAGCAGCGGTTACTCTATAAAGGTCGCTTGGTTTTATCTTATTCTTCAACCTTATTGCCACATTTTCTAAGGGAGTATCACTGTTCGTCTATTGGAGGAGGGGAGTTGCGCACTTATCACAGGCTGAAAGGAGACGTGTATTGGGTGGGAATGAAAGCTAAAGTATTAGAGTTTGTTCGCTCTTGCGATGTATGCCAGCGAAACAAGTATTTGGCCATGTCTCCTGGGGGATTACTTCAGCCTCTTTCGCTGCTGGCACAGGTTTGGGAGGACTTAACCATGGATTTTATAGAGGGATTGCCCAAATCCGAAGGAGTGGATACTATTTTAGTGGTGGTGGATAGATTGAGCAAATATAGCCATTTCATCGGCCTCCGTCACCCATTTACTGCCAAAACAGTGGCTGAAGCGTTCGTTGTACATGTGGTCAAACTACACGGTATACCTCTCTCTATTGTGTCAGACTGAGACAGAATTTTCCTCAGCCATTTCTGGTCTAAATTGTTCAAATTGCAAGGCACAGAACTCCGCCACAGCACCGCTTATCACCCCCAAACAGATGGACAGTCGGAGGTGGTCAACCGGTGCCTTGAAACGTACCTCCGCTGTTTTGCTTCGAATAGACCAAAAGCATGGGCAAAGTGGCTTTCGTGGGCTGAATATTGGTATAATACGTCGTACCATTCTTCACTGGGCTGTACGCCATTTAAGGTGCTGTACGGGCGAGATCCGCCTCCTTTAATCCGCTATGCAGCTGGATCGACTCATGTTGTAGCGGTGGATCAAATGCTGGAAGAACGGGACTCTTTTCTAGATGACGTGAAGATGCACTTGCTTCGTGCACAACAGAAGATGAAAGACAGCGCTGATGGGTCACGAAGACGAGTAGATTTTGAGGTGGGTGACAAGGTTTTCGTGAAGCTTCGCCCTTACCGACAGAAATTGCTAGCCACACGCAAAAATGAGAAGCTGTCTACTAGGTATTACTGCCCTTTTTCTGTTCTGAAACGTGTTGGCAAGGTGGCATACCATCTCAGTTTGCCTCCATCAGCTGCTATTCACCCAGTATTTCATGTCTCGCAACTCCGAGCGGCTATTGGCAACGCCCATTCGTCCCCTACCCTGCCTCCTACACTCACATCAGATCTGGAATTAATTGTTGCACCTGCTGAACTGTTGAATGTGAGGCAGAATCCAGCACCCCCGGGGCAGGAGGTTGAAGTGTTGATTCGCTGGAAGGATTTACCACTTTTTGAGGCCACCTGGGAGAAGTTTGAGACCATTCGCAGCCAGTTTCCAGCTTTTAACCTTAAGGACAAGGTTCTCAAATTTGGGGGGAGTAATGATAGGCCCGATAAGCCTATCATTCGGTTCACCTATACTAGGAAGGGAACCGGGTACATGAACCAGGGGTAGGCCGAGTCTTTTTGTATTGGATAAATTGTTAATTGGTTAGAGGGGTAATTTGGGCAAGTGTTAGCCTATTAGTGGGAAAGGGAAGCTAGTATTCTGTTATGCAAGAATTAAGAGAATTCTAGGCATCATGGAGATTTCTCTCTCCTTTTGTGTATGAACTCGTTTCCATTTTTATTCAACAAAGCTTCTGATTGTTCTTTTGCTGGTTTACTGTTTCATTGGTTCATTACTGTTATTACTTTGGTAGTGTTTGTGCTTCTGTGAATTACTGGCAGGTCCTATTACAGGAGTGGTAACAGTAGGGGAGCAGCAGAGAATGATTAGGCTAGGTTGGTTATTAAGTTGTTATGAGGGTGAGTTTAGGGTGTGCATTAGTATTTAGCAGGGGAGGAGAGCCCATTAGTGGGTGTGTAGTAATTGGTAGGGTGTAACCCTTTGTGGGAGAGATCTAAGCTCTCGAATTTCTAGTTATTCAATACAGAAACTCACCATTTCTGCTTCCATTTCTGTGTTTTACTAATCTTTGTGCAGGTCCATCGTACCATCTTGTTAACTTGATAGTTGTTGAATTAGAGTAAAGTTGAATGATTTGTATGAAGGATGGTTCATTATTTTAAGTAGGCAAATTGAATTTTGTTTTACGTATTTTTTGTCTGGAGAATGATCAAGTGGACAATTGGACATCCATATCTATAAATTATATGCTTTCATGCATATTGGTAAAGGAAACATATGCAATGAAATTTGTTGTCTTAAAGTCTCACTGTGCTTGCTGTTCTTACGTTTCCTTGGAATGTTGTCAGGTGTATACTAGATGGTGAAATGTTGGTCTGGGACACATCTTTAAATCGCTTTGCCGAGTTTGGTTCGAATCAAGAAATAGGTCCACCCTGAATAATGCTATTTGCATGTACTTATGCTACCTATATATTTACTTAAATCTTGCTTGATTGCTTCTTTGCAGCTAAGGCAGCAAGGGATGGGTTTGATAGTGATCGGCAGGTTTCTTTCTATTATTCTATGTTTACAAAACTTTAAGGTTAACCTTGGTCTACATAATTCTTATAATTCTTACTTTTCTCTGAATGCAGTTATGCTGTATCCTTTGTGTATGCCTTATTGAGGATTTTACTCTACTTTCATCATTAAGTGCGTATTGGAGGTGGTCTGGATGATGAGAGAATTCTTATACTACTACTCTTTTTGGGACCTTGACATGAGTATGGCTAGATGTTGCATTTGATATCCTTTATGTTGGCGATACTAGTGTAATTCATCAGAGCTTGAAGGAACGACATGAGCTTCTTCGAAGGATTGTGAAGCCCTTGCAGGGCCGCCTTGAATTCTTAGTACCTAATGGTGGAACTCATCATCCTCCTGGTAAAGAAAAATCATCTATATTAATAAGCCCAATGGCCCATTTTATATGTTATTTCCCCTCTATTAATACAAGTTTTATTTCTAAAATATATGTTATTTATAAACTTGACCCTTTTAGTACAAGTAGTTGATTTACTGAGCTGCAGTTAATCAATTAGATACATATTTTGCAATCTAATCTTCTGATATTTCTGGTGCATTGATACATGACCTTCCAAAAAATATTACTGACAATTGACAAACAAAAATATGTTAATTAATTACATATTTACATATTTTGCAATCTAATCTTCTGATATTTCTGGTGCATTGATACACGACCTTCCAAAAAAATGTTACTGACAATTGACAAACAAAAATTTGTTTAGAATACTTTGTAAGTTGGTAAGGTCGGGTCTTACCTTTGCTAGTTTTGTAGGTGAACCTTGTTGGTCACGCATTGCTCATAATGTGGATGATATTGAAAAGTTTTTTAAGGAAACTATTGAAAACAGGTAAGCATCTTGTTCAATTTGTTATAACTGGTATAGTATTTGTTTTCATAAAGATTTAAGATCCTAAAGACCTAAATATCAATAAATCTGTATGATTTTTTTTTCTTTTCTGTATAGATTTCGTTTTAACATTATAACTGGTATTTCATGTGGATTAAGTTTTTGCAATTTTATTTTTGTCATCGACGAATGATACTTTTTAGCAGCTGTTTCAAAAGTTTAATTAAAGGAAATGTTTTTTTGACCCCTTGGTTTTTAACTAAATAATATTACTTAATCACAAAATCTACCAAAATTAACCCTTATCTCGATTTTGATCATTTTTTAATATGACCCTTTTACCCTTGTTTTAGTATACTTAAAATTATCATAAGATGCATGAATGAAAGTTTGATCGATGGTTTATTTTGATAGGTTTTTAAAACAAAAGGGTATTATTTGAATTTTCTAAAATAGAAGGTTAAATTTGGTATTAAGATAAAATTAAGGGGACCAAAATGGTATCTTCTCTCATTGAAACTTAAAACAGTCTCTTTGTTTATTCACGACTTTCAGTGGTGCTAGTGAATTCATGGCCTTCTAAGCAGAAGAATCTTTTAAAATTGATCCAAACACTCCAAAATGTAATTTTGAACTTTGAAAGCCATGCCAAACTGGCTTAAAGTCTTATTTTGATTTCACACTTAGTAAATTTATATGGTTGGTTAAGTTTTATTGAATGATTTAGTCTTATACTCTTATGAATGTAAACTAATTCCAATTTTCCAATGAAATAATATAATTGAATTAAATCATGACTATTTATTTGACAGTGATACTTAAATTTATGAGTCATATGAAATTCAATTTATCAATTATATGCCAGCTTGATTTCTTTAAAGTAATATGTACCCCTTTTTTTCAGAGATGAAGGGATTGTTCTAAAGGATCTTGGCTCCAAATGGGAACCTTGTGATCGGAGTGGAAAATGGTTGAAATTGAAGCCTGATTATGTTCGTGCTGGTTCTGATCTGGATGTTCTTATTATAGGTTTGTAAATTTGCTTCACCCTGTCTAAATCAAAGCAACATGTCTTTAAGAATCTTTAAATGTTTGTGTAATTGTTATTAGGAGGATATTATGGCTCTGGACGTCGTGGAGGGGAGGTCAATTTTCTTTTCATATATATATATATATATTTTTGGGGTTGTGCCATGGTTTAGCTAGAAATATAATCTTATTGTAGGTAGCTCAATTCTTGGTCGGCCTTGCAGAACGTCCTGCCCCAAATACATATCCCAGACGGTAAATAGTTCGAATTTCTGAAGCTAACTTGTTTGTGCAGTAGGATTTTCCTTTAATTAGGCTGTATGGTGCTATCATTACTTATAATATAGAATAAATCTTACTGTGATGCTCATATTACAATCACAGTATGCTCTCTCTCTCTCTCATGTATAAAGACACTCTTTATACATATTTTATGAACGGAAAAGTCACAAATATTGGGGAAAATTGTATGTATATTATTTCTATTCAGTGAACATATATTTATACAAGTATATGATAGGTATGAACCGAATCACAAATATACAGAAAATAAATTAGCAAATTAATAAATTTCCTAGAATAAGAATAACTGTCAAATCTTTTGAATATTTGACAGCCTTACAAGAATCATTCTAAGCTAGGAATGTTCCTAAAAACAGTCTGATTTTCCCACACTCCCCCTCAAGCTGGTTTAAAAATATCCTCCATAGTTAGCTTGCTATTCAAAAAATCAAACTGTTTTTTAAACAATCTTTTTATGAATACATCGGCTACTTGTTGTTCAGTAGGAATACAAGTCATACACACTGAACCATCCTCTATTTTCTCCTTAATAAAATGCTTGTCCACTTCCACATGTTTTGTACGATCATGCAAAACTGGATTGTGTGAAATTGAGATAGCAGCCTTGTTATCACAGTACAACTTCATAGGAGATGACTGTGATACCTTCAATTCTTCAAGTAGCCTTCTTATCCACAAGATCTCACAAATACCTTGAGCAACAACTCTAAATTCTGCTTCAGCACTACTTCTAGCAACCACACTCTGCCTTTTACTTCTCCATGCAACTAAGTTACCTCCAACAAAGGAACAATAGCCTGAGGTAGACCTTCTATCCACTACACTACCAGCCCAATCCGTATCTGTATAAGTCTCAATTTGTAGATGGCCCCGTGGTTTGAACATGAGTCCTTTCCCAGGTGTCCCGTTTAAGTATCTCAAAATTTTGTAAGCGGCTTTGAAGTGTTTTGGTCTAGGTGAGTGCATGAACTGACTCACCATACTGACTGCGAATGCTATATTTGAACACGTGTGAGATAGATAAATCAGTCTTCCAGCCAGCCTTTGATAGCACTCCCTGTCCTTTACAAAGATACATTCTTTGGACCTAGCAAACTCCATTCCAAGAAAGTATTTTATTGCACCCAAGTTCTTGATTTCAAATTCTTCAGCCAACTTTTTCTTTAGAGCTTCTAGTTCACAATGATCACTCCCTGTTAGCACAATATCATCTACTTAAATAATTAAGATAGCAACTTTACCTTCCTTTGAATGTTTATAAAACATAGTATGATCAGCTTGACTTTGAGTGTATCCATTGTGTTTTATCACCTTTCCAAAATGCTCGAACCATGCTCTTGGACATTGTTTAAGTCCGTACAAGGACTTCTTCAGTTTGCACACTTTTCTCCCTTCAAAACTCTTCTCAAAGCCAAGAGGACTCATAAATACCTTTTCTTCCAGATCTCCATTAAGAAATGCTTTTTTTACATCTAATTGATGTAAGCCAATTAGAGTTCACTGCAAGGGAAAGAAGCACTCAGATAGAGTTTATTTTTGCTACAGGAGCAAACGTTTCTTGATAATCTATCCCATAGGTTTGAGTGAAGCCTTTTTCAACAAGCCTAGCTTTATATCTCTCAATACTCCCATCAGCTTTGGTTTTTACTGTAAAAACCCACTTGCAGCCTATAACTTTTTTCTTCTCAGGTAGCTCAACCATCTCCCAAGTATCATTTTTTTTTAAGGCATTTATTTCTTCAAACACTGCTAATTTCCAAGCTGATTCCTCTAGTGCTTCCTGTATGTTTCTAGGCACAACAAGGTCTAAAATATTTGTGGTAAATGCTCTATGAGTTTCAGACAGTTGGTTATATGAAATATATTTGGCAATAAGGTATTTAGTATAGGGTCGGGTCCCTTTTCTAATGGCAATAGGAAGGTGCAGATCTGAGTTAATGTTTCTTGGTGCTATTTCTATAGAAGGCTCGGATTCAGGATTAGTAACACTTGGAGGCAAAGGATGAAAAGAACAAGAATTGTTACCTGGAGTATTCAGATGACCATCACTCAAGGCTTCAGATTGATCAGGTTCTGAGATGAGTTGCTGGTATTTATTTCTTTCAATGACATTCTTTCTAGTATAAACCACAGGCTCAAGATTTTGATGATTTTTAATCAATAGTAGTATTTTTTTATTTGACAGACCAATTTCAAATTCAGTTTCAATAGTTTGAACATCTTTAAGTGAAGGAGAAGCATCCAATATAATATTCGGTAAAGGAACAAGTTCCCAAAAATTTGATTCTTCTAAATTCTCACCCTGAATTAAATTTTTCTAAAAATATAGAGTAGTTTTTGGGAAAGAAACATCCATTGAAATATAAATTTTTTTGTAAGAGGATTGAAACACTTGTATCCTTTTTTATTAGGGGGATACTCAAGAAAAACACATTTTTCAGCTCTTGGTTCAAATTTAGACCTAGACTTTTTAGGAATGTGTACATAAGCAGTACAACCAAATTTTTTTAAGGGTAATTCAGAATAAATTCGAGAACTAGGAAAACTTTTTTGGAAAAAAGTTAAAGGAGTTGTTGATAGTTAGGAAATTAAAGACCTTAAAGTTCGATCTTTGAGTTCCATAGGAATAGGAATCGGTTCCTATTCTTCAAACGTTTCTCATTTTGTAATTAATAGTATTAAGTCTTTATAGCCTATATATATCCCTAGGTTGTAAATCTTTCAACAAAAAAAGAAAATATACTATAAGAAAGGTGTTTTTCCCTCACCATTTTCACATGATATCAGAGCCATAAGCCTTTTTCTCTTCTCGGCAATCTGTTTTTCTGTCCAGCTTCGGTTGTCTTCTTCGGCACTAGTGGCATCTGTTCTCTTCCAGCACTTCATCTCCCTCTCGGCAGTCACATGGCATCACAGCAGTCGCACAAGTCTCGGAGCCCAGCAGTCGCACGGCGTCCTCTCCCATCGTACGGAGCCCAGTGGTTCTCGACTTTTCAGTAGCCCAGAAGCTTCTCGACAGTCTCAGGAATCCTAGAAGATGTCAAACAGTGAGGACATATCATCTCAAACTATTTGGCCCATCTCTGAAAGTATTGGGCCTCACTCAAAAAACCTTAACTCAGCCCAAACTTTGCCCAGTGGGTCTATGAGTTCCATTTATAACCTGGATAGTGGTTCCCTTAATATTACAGCCCATAAACTAGATGGAGAAAATTACTTACAATGAGCCTAATCTGTCAAACTTGTTATATGTGGTCGTGGTAAGCTAGGATATATCACTGGTGATCTCTCAGCACCACCTGTCAATGATCTTACATACAAGGTATGGCAAGCTGAAAATTCAATTGTTCTTGCGTGGGTAATTAATTCAATGGACTCACAAATTAGTTGCAGATATTTGTTCTTTAAGATTGCTAAGGAGGTGTGGGACGTTGCCAGGAAAATGTATTTTGATCTCGGTAACGCTGTTTAGATTTTCGAAATCCGTACCAAGCTCAAAGAAATCAAGTAAGGTAATCAAATTGTTACCCAGTATTTTTCTGACTTACAAGACTTGTGGTAGGAGCTCGATCTGTACCTTGATACTACACCCCTATGTGCTAACTGTACTACGATCCAACGGCAGCAGTTAGAGAAAGAATGACTTTTTGATTTTCTTACAGGGTTAAACAGTAATCTTGATGAAGTCAGAGGTCGTTTGGTGGGTCGTGCCCCACTTCCTGATACTGAAGAAGCATTCTCTGAGGTTAGACGTGAAGAAGCACGTCGTTGTGTTATGCTTACTACTCCTGAACTACAACCCATTGAAAGTTCAACTCTCGTTTCAAAATCCGGCCCACCACCACATGGAAAATCCATTCTTGACCCTCGACCTAATCGTAAGGGAGATCGACCGTGGTGTGATCATTGCCAACATCATGGTCATACTTGATCCACTTGTTGGGTAATCCATGGTAAACCACCCAATTGGACTCCTCGCTGCCAACATGAGAGAAAGGCATACCAAACTTAGGCTGAGAGTAGCATTGATCAAAATAGTGTTGTTGCCCCTCCGTTCAGTAAGGAACAACTTGCCCACTTCTGCACTCTTCTGAGTCAATCATCTGTGAAACCCAGTTCCGGTCCTGAAAATCATAGTGCCTCTGTTGCACACTTTGGTAATTTCTCTTCCACTTCCAACACACCATGGATCATCGATTCAGGCGCCACTGATCACATGACAGGTTTACCACATTTGTTTGATACTTATTTTCCCTGTTCCATTAAATCCAGCGTCACAATTGCAAATGGCACCCATTCTCCTATTGTTGGAATAGACACTATTAAACTATCTACTGATCTCATTCTTAAATTAGTTCTTTATGTTCCTTCTCGACAATGCAATTTAATCTCTGTCCACAAATGAACCAGTGATAATCATTGCTTTGCTAAATTCGTTTTCAATTCTTGTCAATTTCAGGATCTATCATCGGGGAGGATGATTGACAGTGCTAGGATTCGTGATGGACTTTATTTCTTTAAAAGATAACAACCTGTCAAAGAGTCTTCTTCTCTACTGCATTTGGGTTCAAATTCTATTTCTAATTATTGTTCATCTTTTGTTTCAAACTTTGTTTCACATTCAGACTCAAAAACAATTATGTTGTGGCATTGTCGACTTGGACATCCAAGTTTTTTTATATTTAAAATATTTATTTCCATCCATTTTTGTCAATAAAAATATTGCTAATTTTTATTGTGATATTTTTCAATTTGCCAAGCATACACGTACTTCGTTCCCTCACAAAATATATACACCTTCCAACGCATTCTCTCTTATTCATAGTGACATATGGGGACCTTCCAAGGTCAATACTTCTCATGGTAAGCGATGGTTTATCTCTTTTATCGATGATCACACGTCTCACTTGGGTCTCTCTTCTTAAAAGTAATTCTGAAACATGCCAAGTCTTTCAGAACTTTCATCATATGATCCATACACAGTACCAAGCGTCAATAAGAATACTTCGTACCAACAATGGTACTGAGTATTTCAATAACACTCTCGGTCCCTATCTTCTTCAAAATGGGATTATTCATCAAAGCTCGTGTGTTGATACTCCGCAACAAAATGGAGTTGCTGAACACAAAAATCGCCATCTCTTAGCATGTTCCTAAATACCTTTGGGACGACGCTATCCTTACTGCTGCTTACCCCATTAATAGTCTCCCTAGTCGCCCCTTTCATTTCAAAACACCATATTCTGTTTTACAATCATTATTTCCTCACATCTCTACAAATACTCTATCAGCTAAAGTACTTGGTTGTACTGCTTTTGTACATGTTCACTCCCACCTTCGGAGTAAATTTGATCCTAGAGACATTAAGACAATATTTTTGGGTTACTCTCCTACAAAAAAAGTTATCGGTGTTAGTGTCCCATCACAAAAAGATCATTTATCTCATGTGACGTCACCTTTTTCGAGGATACTCCTTACTTCACTCCCATATCACTTTAGGGGGAGTCCAACCTTCACCAGCAAGAAGCTCAGTGGTCGTGGGGGTTAGAATTACCCTTAACCACTCCTGTTCCATTTTCTTCCTCCACTCCACTTTCTTCTGAACTAGATATTTCGACAATCCCTCTTGAACCAGAAAATCCACCAATCTCTTCTCAGACAACCACTCATAAAATCACTGAACCAGTAGGTCATCCTCAAGACCAAAACATACAAAAAGAGATTCAGGTATATTCCATGATAAATAAACAAGTTAGGAATCCTCAGCACAGACATGCATCCAATCCGGAGATAGAACCACTTCCCTCAAAAGATCCAGGTATTTTTCCATCAAACAAACAGTCAGATCTAGATATCCCTGTTGCATCGAGGAAATGAACCAGATCATGCACCCAACACCCCATTTGAAAATTCATTTCTTATTCGAAATTATCATCTCCATTTAAAGCGTTTACCTCAAGTCTATCAGATGTTGTGATTCCCAGGAATATCGAAGAAGCTCTTGATTCTCCCCAATGGAAAGCAACTGTCATTGAAGAAATCAGAGCCCTTAAACAGAATGAATCTTGGAAATTAGTGGAGTTACCACCAGACAAGAAGGTAATAGGGTGCAAATGGGTGTTCACAGTTAAATACAATGCAAATGGATCTATTGAGAGGTACAAAGCTCGGTTAGTTGCCAAGGGTTTTACTCAAACCTACGGAATTGACTACACGAAAATGTTCGCTCCAGTTGCCAAACTCAACACTATCAAAGTTCTACTCTCGTTAGCAGTTAACTTGGATTGGGAGTTGCATCAACTCGATGTAAATAATGCTTTCTTGAATGGGGAGCTTGAAGAAGAAGTGTATATGAGTCAGCCTTTGGGATTTGAAGAATCTCTCAAGACAAATACGGTCTGCAAGCTGAACAAATCACTCTATGGCTTGAAACAATATGCTCGAGCATGGTTTAATCGGTTCCTGAAAGTGGTAAAAGGACTCGGATACAATCAAGGTCAGACTGATCACACTCTCTTCGTTAAACATTCGGAAACTAGGAAAATGGCAGTATTGATTGTGTATGTTGATGACATAATTATCATGGGTAATCACACTGAAGAGATAAATTCAATAAACAAAATGTTGGCGAATGAGTTCGAAGTCAAAGATCTCGGCGCACTCAAGTACTTTCTGGGTATGGAATTTGCTAGAAGCAAAAGAGGCATTTCTGTGTCCCAAAGAAAATACACTCTAGACCTACTAAAGGAGACAAGCATGTTCAGAAGCAGGCCCAACAAAACTCCAATCGAGCTCGGAGAAAAAAAGAAAATGTTTGAAGGAGGGCTAGTTGACAAGGGAAGGTATCAACAACTGGTAGGAAAACTCAACTATCTCTCACATACTGACCTGACATTGCCTTTGCAGTAACTCTAGCCAGTCAATATATGCATGATCCGTGTCAGGGACATCTCAATGCAACATATAGAATTTTGAGGTATCTCAAACAAACACCTGAAAAGGGTCTTTTCTTTAGGAAGACTACTGAAAGAAAGGTTGAGGTTTTTACAGATGAAAGCTGGATTAGTTCAGTTGATGATAGGAAGTCTACATCTGGATATTGCACAATAATATGGGGAAATGTGGTAACATGGAGGAGTAAAAAGCAAACAGTGGTTGCAAGGAGTGCAAAAGCTGAATATAGGGCCATGGCCCATGGAGTGTGTGAAGCAATATGGATCAAACGTCTACTAGAGGAATTAAAGATTGAATATGAAGCCCTATTCAGCTCTACTGTGACAACCAATCTACCATTAGCATTGCACATAACCCCATACATCATGACAGAACTAAACACATGGAAGTTGACCGTCACTTTATTAAAGAAAAGATTGATGGAGGAATTATCAACATTAGATATGTGCATACTAATCAACAGCTAGCTAATATTCTCACAAAGGGGCTATCCGATCAAGTATTTGATTTCCTAGTAAACAAGCTGGGAGTCATCAATATCTATAGTTCAGCAATATCTAAGAAAAGATTGATGGAGGAATTATCAACATTAGATATGTGCATACTAATCAACAGCTGGCTGATATTCTCACAAAGGGGCTATCCGATCAAGTATTTGATTTCCTAGTAAACAAGCTGGGACTCATCAATATCTATAGTTCAGCTTGAGGGGGAGTGTTGACAGTTAGGAAATTAAAGATCTTAAAGTTTGATCTTTGAGTTCCATAGGAATAGGAATCGGTTCCTATTTCTCAAACGTTTCTCATTTTGTAATTAATAGTATTAAGTCTTGTATAGCCTATATATATATCCCTAGGTTGTAAATCTTTTATCAGAATAAGAAAATATACTATAAGAAAGGTGTTTTTCCCTCACCATTTTCACAGGAGTTGTGTACTGTAAAACACGGGTAGGCATTTTGTTAATCACATAAGTGGCAGTAAGTACAACATCTCCCCACAAGTATTTAGGCATATTCATGTAAAACATCATAGGGCATATTCATGTAAAACATCATAGCCCAAGCAACTTCTAATAAATGTTTATTTTTCCGTTCAGTTAAGCCATTTTGTTCAGGGGTGTCAGGACATGAAGATTGATGTAATATGCCTTTTTCACTTAAAAAACTGCCCAAAATTTTATTAAAATATTCTATACCATTATTTGATCTTAAAATGCTGAGTTTAGTTTGAAATTGGGTTTCAATCATAGAATAAAAATCGGTAAAAGTTTTTGCAACTTCAGATTTTCTTTCATTAGGTAAACCCAACAAAGACGAGTATGGTCGTCTATATACGTAACAAACCATTTTTTACCAGAAATTGTGGTGACCTTAGAAGGTCCCCAAACATCCCTATGAAAAAGGTAAAATGGTTTA
This sequence comes from Humulus lupulus, assembly GCF_963169125.1. Classification (NCBI taxonomy): domain Eukaryota; kingdom Viridiplantae; phylum Streptophyta; class Magnoliopsida; order Rosales; family Cannabaceae; genus Humulus; species Humulus lupulus. The sequence goes on along the minus strand of NC_084798.1, from coordinate 56,803,702 downwards.
GAAGGACAATAACATTTTTGGATATAAGAATTACATCGACTCTTGGCCAGTAAACAACTATCACAATGAAAGGATAATGAATTTAATTTCTTAAATAAATCAGGAAACAAATGTTTTAAATAAGAGAAACTAGGATGGCCCAATCTATAGTGCCAAATCATTATTTAATCATAAACAGAAAAAGAACTGATACTACCAAGTCCTTGAGCAATTTTATTATTAGATAGAATATCCTCAAAATAGTAGAGACCATTACTCATCCTAGCACTGCCAATCGTCTTCTTCGAGCTCCGATCTTGAAAAATACAATGAGATTCATAGAAAATAACACAACAATTAGAATCTTTGGATAATTTACTAATAGACAGGAGATTACTATGAAGTTGGGGAACATGGAGAATAGATTTAAGATCTATTCCCTCAGATATTTTAATTAAACCTTTCCTTGCAATTGGTGATAAACTACCATTAGTTATCCTAACTTTACTAGTACCTGAACAAGGTTTATAGGATATAAATATATGTGAGGAATTGGTCATATGGTCAGAGGTTCCGGAATCAATTATCCACGGAGTAGATGTTGAAAGAAAATAATGGAGAGCATGTTTTTCATTTCCTGTATGTGCCATAGAAGCAACAGAAATACCAGAGGGTTACAGAGTGGATTTCAGCACTGTTTGAAGATGCTCCATTTGCTCTTTAGTAAAGGGGCTGGTTTCAGCTTCATTTGTTGTAGGTGCTCCACGTCCATGCCCAAATTTGCTCTTCTAGTTTGCTGGTTTTCCATCAATTTTCCAGCAAGTCTCACGAGTATGGCGAGGTTTGTTACAGAAGTCGCACCACACCCATGGTTTCTCATCAGATTTGTTCCAGACAGGTTTAGAGCTTTGTCCCATATTGAGACCTGCCTGGAACAAATCTGATGAGAAACCACGGGTGTGGCGCGACTTCTGTAACAACTCGTGAGACTTGCTGGCAGATTCATGGAAAACCAGCAAATTGGAAGAGCAAATCTGGGCGTGGACGTGGACGTGGAGCACCTACAGCAAATGAAGCACTAAAAAGTAGAATGATATGGGAGGAAGCTCTAAACTTGCCTGGAACAAATCTGATGAGAAACCACGGGTGTGGTGCAACATTTGTAACGAACCTCGCCATACTCATGAGACTTGCTGGCAGACTCATGGAAAACCAGCAAACTGGAAAAGCAAATCTAGGCGTGGACATGGAGCACCTACAACAAACGAAGCACTAAAAAACATAATGATATTATCATCGTTTTTCATATATTAAAAGTATTTATTATTTTGTTGAAAGATGAAAATAACTTAATTTATTTGAATTTTTGAAGCCAACTTGTCAATGCAGTAGGATTTTCTTTTAATTTGGATGTATGGTGCTATCATTGCTTAGATATAGAATAAATCTTACTGTGATGCTCACATCACAATCACAGTATAATTCTCTCTCTCTCATGTATAAAGACACTCTTTATACATATATATCGAACGAAAAAAGCAGAATAAATTATCAACGTTTTTCATATATTAAAAGTATATTATTTTGTTGAAAGATGAAAATAACTTAATTTATTGGTCCTTTAACTGTTGTGATAATTATGTAATATACAGATTTATTAGTGATGCAAATGGGAAAATATTCCTACTAAATGCAATATAGGTCTGACTTCACTCCAAATGCCATCAGGGCTTAATTTATTGGTCCTTTAATTGTTGGGATAATTATGTAATATTTTGATTTATTAGTGATGCAAATGGGAAAATATTTTGATAGACCTCCGCTCACTTATATATATACACGTAAGAAAGGAAAAGTTGAGAAGGATGCCACGGTTACTGAAGGTGGTGATTTGTTGTTGTGTATTCTTTGTTTTTAACTCAATTTGCAGGATTATCTTATCAAATTGGTATCAGAGAAAATGATCCCTCATGGCCTCGAAGAAACAAGATTCTCAAATCGAACTATTTGACGAACGGATTGAATCGATTCAGGCTGATTTTCGGCGAGAGCTCACGGAGGTGCATTCGGAGTTCCAGCAATTTCCCAAGGAGTTAGATGCCCTCAAATCTGATGTGCAGCGACTACCGACCGTAGAGCAGAAGGTCGATCTATTGGTCTGCCAGTTAACTCAATTGTTGCAAGCAACGGGAAGGTCAGCAGCAGCCACCACAGTGGAAGTGCTGATCGCCAACATCGCGCAGTGGAAGGAGATGTATCTGTTGCATAGTTTCCGGCCTCTCCTCACTCTACAACGAATCTGCCACAGCCACAAGTCCAACCTGATTCTTTCCTCTCAACCCACGGCTATGGCACAGACTACCGACTGCCCCGAATGGATCTACCTCTGTTTTTGGGGGATAATCCCGATGGATGGATTTTTCGAGTTGAACGTTATTTTCTATTGAACCAATTGTTTGAAGCTCGTATGCTCGAGGCTGCTATCATTGGTTTGGAGGGTGACGCCTTGACGTGGTTTTAGTGGGAACACCATCGGCGGCCAATAACCTCTTAGGCGACACTAAAGAATTTGTTGCTTTCTCAATTTCGAGCTGTGCCAGTGGGGTCGTTATCGGAGGAGCTGTTATCAGTTCAACAGGAGACCATCGTGAAAGATTATCGTGTGCAGTGGGAGGCGTTGGTGTCACAGGTCCCTGATGTGCCTGAACATCTGTTGGAAGGAAGTTTTGTGAAGGGCCTCAAGGAGGAGATAAAAGGGGCCATCCATATTTCACAGTCTGTGAGCCTATCTCAGATTTTGGAGACATCCCAAAGAGTGGAGGAGGGCCATCAAATGTTAAGTATAGGCCAAGGGAGTCGGGCCTCTAACCCAAAATCTAATCTCAGCCCTATAATTCCAGGGAGGTCGTCGTTCACTCTGTGGGCTACTAAAGCTCTTACGACCACGAAAAATTCATCTTCTACAACATCCAGTCTCCACAACGAATTCCACAACTCTGAACAAAGGGATCCCTACGAAACGACTTACAGAAGCTGAGTATCAAGATCACAAAGCTCGTGGAGTATGCTTTAAATGTGGGAGGAAATGGCACTGTGGCCATGACTGTGAGCAAAAATCGTTACAGGTGATGTTAATGATGGATGATGATGAGAGTGCTCAGCTTTTGGAGTCTCCACCAGCCACGCCTGACTCATCCATTGATGCATTGGGGGAGGAAACTCTGGCTACTTTGTCTTTGAATTCTTTGGTAGGCATTATTTCAGCCAATACGATGAAACTTGCTGGGCATATCAGGCAACGAGTGACTGTCCTCATTGATAGTGGGGCAACTCACAATTTTATTCCCTTGGATATAGTATCAGCTACAAACACTCCAATATCAACTTCTACTTGCTATGGGGTACTGCGTGGTACAGGAGGAAAAGTTCGAACGGAGGGGATTTGTAGCCAGGTGGAATTGGACTAGGGGGCACTCCGAGCGGTGACAGATTTTTTACCCTTAGAGTTGGGAGGGTCTGATGTGATTCTAGGCATTAAATGGCTCGAAACATTGGGTAATATGCAGGTCAATTGGCGGACTATGGTGATGAAATTCGAAGTGGGCGGATCGTGGATAACTTTACAAGGCGACCCCAGCCTTTGCAAGTCTCAGATTTCTTTGAAGGCCATGATTCATTCTGTACAGCAAGAAGGACATGGATTTTGGGTGGAGCTGAGCAACCTCTCAGTGGAAAGTTCGACATAAGTGGCAGCTATTCCACCAGCGGTGGCTACTATTCTAACAAAGTATGATTCAGTTTTTCATATGCCCCCTGGATTGCCTCCCAAACGAGTTCGGGAACATGCTATTTGCTTGCGAGAAGGAGCTGGTCCCATCACTGTCCGACCATATAGATACACTCAAGTCCAAAAAGATGAGATTGAGAGATTATTGGCTGAGATGTTGGAAGCCGGGATTGTACAACTGAGTACTAGCCCATTCTCAAGTCCGATTTTGCTAGTGAAGAAGAAAGATGGGGGAGCTAGCGATTTTGTGTCGACTATTAGGCTCTTAACTGTGAAACAGTGGCCGAAAAATTCCCTATTCTGGTGATCGACGAGCTTTTGGATGAGTTACATGGAGCTGCGGTGTTCTCTAAGTTGGATCTTAAATTGGGTTACCACCAAATTCGAGTTTCTGCCAAAGATGTAGAGAAAACGGCCTTCCGCACACATGAGGGTCATTATGAAATCCTGGTAATGCCCTTTGGTCTCACTAATGCTCCAGCTACGTTTCAAGCACTTATGAATGAGGTATTCCGTGGTTTTTCGCATAAATTTGTCCTTGTATTTTTTGACGATATTCTAGTCTACAGCCCCACACTTGAGACTCATATACATCATTTGGAGTTGGTTCTTGAGAGACTTCAGCAACACCAACTTTATGCTAACAACAAGAAGTGTTTGTTTGCTCAATCTAGCCATGAGTATCTTGGTCATATCATATCCGCTGAGGGGGTTTCTGCGGATCCAAGCAAGCCGGCAGCAATGGTAAATTGGCCAGTCCCAAAGACATTGCGTGACCTTCGGGGTTTTTTGGGTCTAACAGGTTATTATCGAAAATTTGTCAAGGGATATGGGACTATAGCGCGGCCACTTACTGTCCAGTTGCGCAAAGATGCTTTTGGCTGGTCCACTGATGCTCACGACGCCTTTCTTCGCCTCAAGGAAGCTATGTGTTCGGTACCGGTATTGGCGTTACCTGATTTTTCTATACCATTTATTCTTGAGGCAGATGCGTTGGGATCCGGATGGGGGGCTGTTTTAATGCAAAACCAATGACCTATTGCTTATTTCAGCCAAGTCCTCTCCTCTAGGGCTTGTCCCAAGTTTGTTTATGAACGGGAACTCATGGCTATTGTGCTCGCATTCAGAAATGGCGTCCTTATTTGTTGGGCCGCAAATTCTTGGTTCAAACAGATCAGAAGAGTTTAAAATATTTGTTGGAACAAAGGTTGGTTGCTTCCGAACACCAAAAGTGGCTTACTAAGTTGCTGGGGTATGATTTTGACATTCAATATCAGCCTGGTCTAGAGAACAAAGCTGTCGATGCTCTTTTCCGTGTGTATCAGGATGTCTCTTTAGCTGCCATTTCAGCTCCAAGTGTTATTTCTATCCCGGATTTACAAGCACACGTCTCAGCTGACCCAACTTTAGCCAAGATTCTCCAAGAGCTTCGCATGGGACATGGTTGTGGGGGTTATTCACTGGTTTAGGGGTGTTTAAAGTTTCGAGGACGTCTAGTACTTCCCTTTTCATCACCATTCATTCCCTTGTTACTGTAGGAGTATCATAACAACCACATTCAGGGGTCTTTAAAACCTTTTAGCGACTTGCAGCAGATTTACACTGGTCTGGAATGCGCAGAGATGTTCAGAAATTTGTCGCTTCATGTGCTACTTGTCAACAGAATAAATACTTGGCCCAATCTCTGACGGGATTCCTGCAGCCATTGCCCATTCCGGATCAGGTGTGGGATGATATTTCGATGGATTTTATTGAGGGACTTCCCATTTCAAATGGCTTCGATACAATATTTGTGGTGGTCGATCGACTGAGCACATATGGCCATTTTAACACACTTCGACACCCATTTTCAGCTGTGACAGTAGCCACAATGTTTGTTCGTGACAGTCAAGTTGCATGGCATTCCTCGTTCAATTGTGTCGGATTGTGACAAGATTTTCCTTAGTTTGTTTTGGAAAGAATTATTTCGGTTGCAAGGAACAATGCTCAAGTATAGCACCGCCTATCACCCTCAATCCGATGCCCAAACGGAGGTGGTCAATCGCTGCCTTGAAACTTACTTGCGATGCTTTGTGGGCTCCAAACCCAAACAATGGGTAACTTGGCTGCCTTGGGCAGAATTTTAGTACAACTCCTCTTATCACACATCAGCGGGCATGACTCCTTTCTTGGCTCTTTATCATTGCGACCCACCACCGTCGGTTAGATTCAAACAAGGCAGCACCAAGATTTCAGCAGTTGAGCAACAACTTCAGAACCGAGATGACATCTTGGAGTTGCTCAAAATAAATCTCCAATGGGCAGAACAAAAAATGAAGTCACAAGCGGATCACAAACGCCAAGATATACAATTTGCAGTGGGGGATTTGGTTTATGTGAAACTTCAACCATATCGGCAAAAGTCCTTGGCTAGGAGAAGGAATGAGAAGTTAGCACCTTGTTTTTTCGGACCTTTTTCTATCCTTGCTCGTATTGGCCCTGCTGCCTATCGTCTAAAGTTACCACTTGATTCAACTATCCACCCGGTCTTTCATGTGTCTCTGCTCCGTGCTGCACTCGGACCACATCAACAAGCTTCGACGTTACCACGAGACTTAAATGCAGAGTTGGAATGGGCTATTGAGCCTGAACGTGTATTGGACGTCCGCCCAGGCACTCACAAGGTGCAACCTCAAGCTTTAAATCAGTGGACCAATCTTCCTGCCTTTGAAGTAACTTGGGAGGATTTCAAGACAATTCAAGAGCAATTTCCTCACTTTCACCTTGAGGACAAGGTGAGACTTTGGGCAGGGGTATTGATAGACCGCTGCTCACTTATATATATACACATATGAAAGGAAAAGCTGAGAAGGATGCCACGGTTACTGAAGGTGGTGATTTGGCAGAAGGGCAGTAACTTTTGCATGGGTTCGTTGTATGGGATTTGTTAGTGTATGGGTAGGGGTACAGGAATGTTTATGTACTGCCTTAGTAAGAGAATAAATAGAGGGAGGAACACTTAGATGGGTGTGGAAGAATTAAGGAGGTTATATACCTATTTGTAGGAGAGAACCAGGCTCTCGAACATCCTGGCTATTTCAATACAAACAAGCATTTTCATTCTGTTTTCTGTTGTGTATTCTCTGTTTTTAACCCAAGTTGCAGGATTATCTTATCATATTCCTACTAAATGCAATATAGGTCTGACTTCACTCCAAATGCCATCAGGGCCTAGATTGGCTGTATTATTCTGTAAACCTTAAAAATTATTTCTTTAAGTGGAGTTCTGTAGAGCTTAAAAGGATGTTGCACAATTAATAGATACTGGAATGTATTGCATATATTTGTTAACATTAGTAATATCACCTCACTAAAACATGAATGGAGATTGACTAGAAAATTGTGACGAACTAATTTTAATTTTAAGGATAAGTAATGCTTTTTTGTTCTTGCTTCTACAAACAATGGCTTCCAAGATAGAAAATGACGTTTTTGATTAGCTTTTGCATTGATATTTTCTTGTACCTAGGTATTGTTAATTATATCACTTTCCTCATCATGCAAACAACAGCACGCTCATGTCGCCATCAGTTCTTAATTAATTTGATGAGACAATTATTCTATTATGTTCTGGAAATGATGTTTACATATATGCACCTATGCATTCTCAATATGTTATATATTCATATATATATATATATGCATATATACATAAATTTGGGTTGGCCAATATTGGTTTAACTGGTTTCCTTTTATGCAAATGTAGGTATATATTAATGAGTTACTTCTGATGCTATTACTTATTATCCTTTTAACTAAATGTGGAAGAATTTTAGGCATCTGTACTATGACATGCCTGGTTGTCTAATGTTATCTATGCAGTGCATCTTCAACTGCCAAATGAATTTGTGTTACGAGTCATTTGAGCTATATTTATATCCAGAACAGGATAACTGATGACTAATACCTTTTTTTTTAATATAAATTTTATTGCAGATTTATATCATTCTGCAGAGTGGGTACTGGACTCTCTGATGAGGAGTTAGATGCTGTTGTAAACAAGTTGAAGCCTTATTTCAGGTACTGTTAGTAGCTTAGTGTGGAATACACTGGTTTTTTGAAATAATTTTTGGAGACAATATCTTAAATTTGGTGAAGGCTTAGTTGAGAATGATCATGTCACTCCAAATCATCATCACATAGCTGGCTAAAGTCACTTTAATTTTTTATTTTTAAATTTGTATTATTTTTCTCATTTCTCGAGAATGTTTCTGAACTCTTTCCTATGTTCTGTCAGGAAATATGATTACCCAAAGAAAGCCCCACCAAGTTTTTATCATGTGACAAACAATTCCAAAGAAAGACCAGACGTCTGGATCGACAGCCCTGAGAAGTTAAGGAAGTTCTATTATATATTGTAAAGTTGCAAATGTATGTATTTTTACCTTCATGTTCAATTACCCACTCTCTTTTCCCTTGTGTTGCAGATCAATTATACTTTCTATTACTAGTGACATCCGAACTATAAGGTCTGAGGTATGCCTTTACAAATAAATTAAGTTTATCTTTTAGTTGGAAAAACTATTATATTACCATATACATGTGCCTCATATGCTATTCCATGACCCAATAAGTTTACTGTCTTGTAGGTTTTTGCAGCACCATACAGCCTGAGATTTCCACGCATTGACAGGATTAGATACGACAAGCCTTGGCATGAATGCCTTGATATTCAATGTAAGAGCCTGCCTAGACTGTGTTACTGCACTTCTGTGGGTGTCTAGTTTGGATTATGTCAAGTGTTTTATTATCAATTTTACACTTTTTCCGTGGTTTCATATTTTATAAAGAATTAGGATATAAAATGCAGTATGATATGCCAATTAACTAGATGTTCATTTATTCATAAATTTGTTTCTCCTTTCTTGGGGGCTTTTTTTTATTATGCTATTTTAATTGCAGCATTTATAGAGATAGTACAGACAGGTAATGGTACCACACATAAGGGTACTGATTCTGGCGGAGTGCAACAGAGTAAACAAGCTTTCACGAAGCCTTCTACAAGGAAAGAGAAAAGGAATCTGTCTGCTGTTCTTTCTCATTTAGTTCGTACAGATATTTCTGGTGTTAAGGAGGACACCTTAATATTTTCAGGCTTGATGTTCTGTATCCTGAAAGAATTTGTCTAGTTACCTGATTGATTGTTTGTTATTTCTGTGTCTTGGCATCTTGTTTTCTCCATACATTCTTGTATCTAAGATGGACTGAATGTCTGACTGCTTATAGTTTAAGCTTTTGGGAAGAGATGAGTAATAATTAATCATGTTATCAGTATTGTTAAATCCTTAAATGTTCCATCTGGTTTTAAAATTGAAGCCTGCAGAAAGTCTTCTCTTGTGAATAGCAAGTGAGTTAGTATTCATTCGTACAAAATTTTACCATTTTCAGAATGTATTTCAAGTTTTTGAACAACTGGTAATGAATGTCTCTTGCTTTGCTTTTTTGGGGGAGATTGTAGAAGGGGAAGATGGTTGAATGGATTGGAGGAGTAGGTGTTAATGATAGGAAAAAGGCAGTAACTTTTAGCTTGTTTACAATTGCATGCATAAAAAATATGCTTGTCATCTGCATCTTTTCCTTTATATTTTCTTTACTAAATAATGAGACTTCTCGTGAGTATTATATTGTCCTTGACAAGTATAGACTTTGTTAATGTGCCTCCAACTCATTCGTTGGACTCCTTTCACAAAATGATTGTTGAGAATGGGGGCACTTTCTCCATGAATCTGAACAGTTCTGTCACACATTGTGTTGCAGCTGAAAGCAAGGGTCTCTCTCTCTCTCTCTCTCTTGTTGACTTATAACGCAGTATACACTTGGTGCAATTACATAGCTTTTGGTGGATGCAATTTAAAAATAAATTTTGGCAGGTTTTAAATATCAGGCAGCAAAGCATCAAGGGGATATTGTTCATTATTCCTGGGTATTGGACTGCTGTTCTCAAAAAAAGCTTATTCCTCTACAGCCAAAGTTAGTGATGTATCTACTATGTTGCTTAATAATAACCCTTTTGTTGCATACATATGTTAACTTACTTTAATGTGGTTATTGTTTATTTTCTTGATATATCTCTTGTTGCTATTATAAGAATACTTCAAATTATTTCTTTTAAAGGTATTACCTCTTCCTATCTGACTTGTCAAAGAAGAAATTACAAGAAGACATTGATGAATTTTCTGACACATACTACTGGGATCTAGACCTTGCGGACATCAAACAGGTGTATAGGTCTATATGTTTCATGATTTATGTAATTTTTCGAGCATTTTCATATAATAATATTTTGAATGCCATGCTATCTTTGGCATACAAGCATTTAGGTTTATATGGTTTATGTAATTTTTTCGAGAGTATTCTGATAATTGATATTTTGAAAGCCATTCCATCTATGGTAATTATGTAAGACTATTGAAAGAAAAAGGAGCCATTTAAATTGTAGCACTATCAATTGTAGTTAATACGGATGCAGTTGGAAGTATATAAGGAGTTATCTGACAGAGGTTTATGTATGTTCCTTTTCCAGCTCTTAAGCAATGTGGATGGTACACAACATGCTAGAACTACTGATCATTACAAGAAAAAGCATTGGCCATCTAAATGGTCCTGCTTTCATGATTGCTTCATCTACTTTCATGCCTCTCTACATTCTTTGTAAGAGTTTTTTTTTTAAATAATCATTTAGGTACATATAGTGCTTTTATTTGATTATTTTGTATTTTACTACTTTCTTTTTTACTAACTTTTTCTTCTTCTTCTTCTTCTTCTTTTAATTTTTTTAAAGGAAACCGGATTGGGAAGTCTTGTTAGGTCTTGCACTACGGCGGTTAAAGGTTGAGGTTCAAATGAATGGGGGGAGAGTTATTGACAGTCTTGCTCAGGCTACCCATTTGGTTATCTTTCTGGTCCCAGGCTGTCCTCTAGACAATGAAGATGTATTGAAAAGGTAATATGTCATTTGTCGCATACTTTATTATGATTGACTAGAATCAAGCACACATATTGATTGACGTACATACATACAAGGGCAGAACCAAATAATTTATTCAGTGGGTGCATGAAATAACAATATATAATATTATAAATTAGAAGAAAATAATGTAAAGAATATTTTATTTAAAAAAATTCAAAGTCTAGTTTAAGTTTGCAAAACTTGTGATGAATGATGCGAGTGTTAGAGTAAAGATGTACAAGTATTTTATAGGGGAAAAAAACATAATAAATTTTGGTGTTTGGTCGATGTCAAAGTATTTTATAGAAACTGTTTAAGTATAATTTAAGTAGAGATGCTCGTTCAACTATAGCCAACATTTTTATCTTATATTTTATCTATTCCATCCAATCTATTTATTTATATAAAGCTATATGGAAAAGAACTTGTTAAATATAACATAACGAAAATAAATAATACTTTTGATATTTATTATTTCAACTCATTTAACACCAAATCACAATTTAACAACCATAATGTGTGAAAGTAAACTAACAAACAAATAAACAAATAAAAGTGTTGAAATTGAAATAACAAAATAAGTCCCTACAACTATTTCTTTGAAGATCTCCAATCCTGGCTCAACATACAACTAATGATGAAATGAAAAAATAAAAATAAATATAATACATGTATGTTTTTTATAGAAATATAGGAAAAGTATAGAGACAATTGATGGTGATAAAACTTGATATTTTATTCATTGTGAAAATCGGTATATATAGGCTATACAAGAATAAAGAATATAAAAACTGAATATATACAATTAATTATAATATTCTCACTACGGAAAGTAAATATATACAAGAAATCTGCCAGCTCTATCATACAGTGAACCTATGATTTCCTAGCTATCAATACTCCCCCTTAAACTTGTCTATAAATATTGACGAGTTCAAGCTTGTTTATAAAGAAATCAAATACTTTTTCAGATAATCCCTTGGTAAGAATATTTGCAAGCTGTTGATTAATGTGCACATACTCAATTTTGATAACTTCAATTTTTTTCCTTAATAAAGTGGCGGTCTACTTCCACGTGCTTTGTTCTATCAGGATGAACTGGGTTGTGCGCAATACTAATAACAGTATCGTTGTCACAGTAAAGTTGGACTGGAGCTTCATACTTAATCTTCAATTCTTCAAGTAGTCCTTTTATCCATATTGCCTCGCACAATCCATGAGCCATGGCTCTGTATTCAACTTCTGCACTGCATCTCGCAACAATAGTCTGGTTCTTACTTTGCCATGTTACCAAGTTGCCTCTTAGTAAAATGCATGATCCTGATGTAGATTTTTTGTCATCAATCAATCCAGCCCAGTCTGCATCAATGAATATTTCGACTTTTCTTTCAAGAGTTTTCTTGAAAAATAACCATTTGCCTGGAGTTTTCTTCAATTACCTCAAAACTCAATACAAAACATTGAGGTGACTTTGGCGTGGGTCATGCATATATTGACTCACTAGACTCACGACAAAAGCAATGTATGGTCTAGTATGTGAGAGATAAATGAGCTTCCCAACCAACTGTTGATATCTTCCTTTGTCAATTGGTTCTCCTTTAAGCATTCGGTCTTTGTTTCGAGTTCGATTGGAGTTTTGCTAGCCTTACCATCTAGCATTCCAATTTCTTTGAGAAGATCAAGAGTATACTTTCTTTGTGATACAGAAATACCTATTTTGCTCCTAGCTATTTATATACCCATAAAGTATCTCAGTGTTCCAAGATCCTTGACTTCAAACTCTTTTGCCAATAATCCTTTGATCAAATTCATCTCCTTGATATTGTTGTCAGTGACTATTATATCATCAACATATACAATCAGGATAGTCATCTCTCCTTTTCTAGAGTGTTTAATAAACAAAGTGTGGTTTTTGTGACCTTGTGTGTAGTCGAGACCCTTGACTATTGAAAAACGATTGAATCATGCTTGAGGAGATTGTTTCAGGCCATAGAGAGATTTGTTGAGTTTGTAGACAATCTTGAGAGTTTTTTCTTCAAATCCAGGGGGTTGAACCATGTAGACTACCTCTTCTAGTTCACCATTTAAGAAAGCATTTTTTACATTTAGTTGATGTAACTCCCAATCCAGGTTGGCTGCTAATGAAAATAAGACTCTGATAGTGTTGAGTTTAGCAACATGAGCGAAGGTTTCGGTGTAGTCAATTCTAGAGGCTTGTGTAAACCCATTTGTAACTAACCGTGCTTGGTTGTGAACACAGTAGATCCATTCGCACTATACTTGACTGTGAACACCCATTTGCATCCTACCACTCTTTTGTCAGGTGGTAATTCCACTAATTCCCAAGTCTCAGTTTTTTTAAGAGCTCTCATTTCTTCATGAACAGTTGTTCTCCATTCAGGAATCTCAAGTGCTTCGTCAATATTTCTAGGAATAAGATTGTCTAACAAGTTAGAAGTAAAAGATTTAAAAGAAGATGACAAATTTGAATAGGAAATAAATTTGGAGATAGGATATTGGGTGCAAGACCTAGTTCCTTTTCTCAATGCTATATGAGTGTCGAGATCGGAATTAGTGTTTGAGAGCCTGACACATTTGGAGAAGGATGATCTATCACCGGATTGGTCTCTTGACTGTGTTAATGATTCATGATTTGGTTATTTCTTTGTCGCCTAGAATAAACACGCAACTCTTGTTGTTGATTTGGTGGATGTATATTTGTTTCTCAACTGACTCAGAAGATGGAGCAAGATCTTGAGACTTTGAATTTGCTGAGTTTTGAGTCGAGTCTGGGGACTGTATTGAGGAATCTAGAGGAAGCTCTAACCCCCACGACCATTGAGCTTCATTGTGATGAGTGTTGTTCTCCCTCTGAAGCGAAGTGGGAGGGAAGTATGGAGTACCTGCAAAGAATGTGACATCCCGGGAGACATAAGATCTCATTGTGAGAGGACAATAGCACCTATAGCCTTTTTGAGTAGGAGAATAACCAAGGAAGACAATTTTAACAACTCTTGGGTCAAGTTTAGTACGATCTTGAGGATGAACATGAACAAATGCGGTACACCCAAATGTTTTAACAGGAAGAGAGTTGGAGGAGATATGAGGATAGGAAACAAGAATAGATTGGGGTGTCCTAAAATGAAGATGTCGACTAGGGAGGCGGTTGATAAGATAGGCAGTGGTGAGAACGACATCTCCCCAAAATTACTTAGGGACGTGCATAGTGAAAATTAGGGCCTGGGCCACTTCTAAGAGGTGTCGATTTTTCCGTTTAGCCACACCATTCTGTTGAGGGGTATCGACACAAGAACTTTGATGAATGATGCCTTTTTGGGAAAGACAGGGTCCCAAGACAGAATTAAAATATTTTGTGTCATTGTCTGTTCGTAATATACGTAGGTGTTTGAAATTGTGTTTGAATCATATTATGAAAATTTTGAAACACCATGTGTATTAGATTTGTGTTTGAGTAGATAGACCCAAGTGAGACATGTGTGATCGTCAATGAATGTGATGAACCAACGATGACCACGGGAAGTAGTGACTTTGGAAGGTCCCCATAGATTGCTATGAATTAAAGAGAAATGACTGGTTGGTGTATAATGTTTATGAGGAAAGACAAACCGAGTATGCTTAGCAAATTGACAAATATCACATTGGAAAGACTCAATTTTATTATTGAAAAACAATGCTAGAAACAAATGTTTTAAATATGAAAAACTCGATGTCCAAGTCGATAATGCCATAACATAATTTTGTCTTTATTTGAAACAGAAACAAAATTGAAAGTAGAAACAGAATTAGATAAACTTGAAGCCAAACTAGAGAAACTAGGCTATTGTTTTATTTGTTGACGATTTTCAAAGATATAAAATCCACCATGAATCTTAGCACTGCCAATTGTCCTCCCCGGTGATAGTTCCTGAAATTGATAGGAAATGGGTAAAAATTTAGCAAGACAACTATTGTCCGTAGTTAACTTACTAACAGAGGATAAATTGCATTTTAAAAAAGGAACATGAATGACTAAATTTAGAATAAATTCGGTCGACAATTTAATTTTACCAATGCCTGCAATAGGACAAAGAGTGCCATCGACAATCTTGACACTAAAATTATTAGAACATGGAGAGTAAGACTCAAACAAGTGAAATAAACTAGTCATGTGATCAGAAGCACTTGAATCAATTATCCATGGTGTTTGAGAATTTTTTTACTGTAGAAGAGAGATTACCAGAGTGTGCAACAGAGCAAGATGCACTATGAGATCCAAAACCAGAAGGAGAATTGAGAGATGATTGATTTATAAGAGTATACAAATGAGCAAGTTGTTCCTTACTGAATGGGAGTGAAGTGGTTCCCCGAGTAGTGTCGAATGGGGTATCATTGGTGCCTTGTCTGAGTTTGGTACGCCTTTTTGTCACTGTGACACCGAGGAGTCCAGTTGGCTAGTTTGCCATGAATTTCCCATCAGGCAGAACGAGTATGTCCATGGCATTGACAATGATATCACCAAGGTCTATCTCCCTTACAGTTTGGCCTTGGATCAGGATTGAATTTTTCATGTGAACTAAATTTGGCAGCAAGAGTTGATCCTTTCAGAGATTGAGAATTTGAAGCATTAAGGCGTCGTGCCTCTTCACGACGAATCTCAGAAAAAGCTTCTTCAGTATTAGGGAGAGGAGAGCGACTGATTATGCATCCTCGAACCTCATCTAGATTGCTGTTCATCCCAATAAGAAACTCATACACCCTTTCTTTTTCCCATTGTTGTTGCTGTATCATACTGCACTCGGTACATAATGGCGTGGTCTCGAGGTAGAGAATGAGTTCCTGTCATAAATCCTGTAAATCTGAAAAATATTGAGTCACAGTGAGAGTACCTTGTTTGATTTCCTTGAGTTTGGTTCGAATATCAAATATTTGAGAGGTATTCCCAAGGTCAGAATACATTTTTTTAACAGCATGCCACACTTTTGCAGTTTTGAAGAAAAGATACCTGCGACTAATTTTTGGATCCATTGAATTTATTAGCCAGGCAAGAACAATGGAATTTTCAGCCTGCCATACCTTATAGGTTGGATCATTCAAGGGAGGAGCAGGGAGGTCATCGTTAATGAAGCCAAGCTTGCTGCGACCACATATGACAATCTTGACAGATTGTACCCATTCCAAATAGTTCTTACCTTCAAGCTTGTGTGTTGTAATCTGAATAGAATCACTTTCGTGGTTGTAGAGAACCCATGGAGCTGCTGGATTGAGTCGGGACTGGGGAAGTGGTGTCCGAATGACTGGAGTCAACTAGGCATTTATTTATGGAGTGTAATGTTACTAGAGAGTTGTGGTCTAAAGTGCTTGCTGAGTTTGGGGTCTCTTAGTGCATGCCCCCCCTCTTGTTCTCAATTGTTCCTTTGCCATTTAAAGGGAGGTAAGAGGGTGTCTGGGTTGTGGCAGAGTACGTTGTTGACGACTCTTTGGGCTATTTGGCTTGAAAGGAATAGTAGGATTTTTGAAGATGCCTATAGTTCCGTGGAGATTATTTGAGATAAGATCAAGTTTTGAGTTGCTATATGGGTGTATAGATCTAAAACTTTTGCGGGGGTTTCTTTTTTGGATCCTTGTAGGGAGGGTTAGTTTGTGGCATTAGTAGTTTGGGCGGTTGGGGTTTTGTTGTTTGGTATTGTGGTTTTCGTTTGGTTGTCGTGTTTTTTCTTTTTTGGTGTGTATTCACGGTTTTCATCCACCACAAATGAGGGCTCTCAATATATTTGAGAGGTGGATCAATCTAAGACAAAGACCTGTCTCTTTTTAAATATATATATATCTATTATATATAATAAGTGTGTAGATAACGGAAATTCTTGGTTTTAACGGTTTTTTTTTTTTTTTATGTTAACTTTAACGGAATATTCTTATATTTAACAGAATATTCTTATATTCAACAAAAGTTTGTAAACACTTAAATTTAAATAAAATAAAATAAATAATTAAAAAAATTAAAATAAGATATTTTTGAGATATTTTACAATGATAATTATTTATAAATAATTAAGCAAATTAAAATATGATATTTTTAAGATATTTTACAAGGGAAATTTTAATTTGTATGCTTGATTATTTTTATAATTACAAAAAAATGCTATGCATATTAAAAATTACAAAATAATACTATTTTTTTGGCACTTTACCTAAAATGTCATTTCCACTTCTTCCTCACTTCTCATTTCTCTCCTCTCTCTTCTCTCTCTCTCTCTCTTATTTCACTCTCTCTCACCTCACAACACCACCACTACACTAAATATTATATTTCGAATAGATTTGGACATGATTTTTGGGGTTTTTTTTGCGATTTTTTTAAGATCTAAAACTCTAAAATCTGCAAAAAATCGAGTGGTTCGATGGTGCTCAATGCCAGCTCGATGAGACCTTCAAAATCATGATTTTTCATGAAAAAATGACTTTGCTCGATGGTGGTTCGATGGTAGTTCGATAGTGGCTCGATGGTGCTCGATGCCAGCTCGATGAAACCTTCAAAATCATGATTTTTCATGAAAAAATGACTTAGCTCGACGGTGGTTCGATGGTAGCTTGATGGTGCTCGATGCAATTATTGTAAGAGACATAATTTTTCACTCGGGTGTCCGTTTGGGGTGATTTTTTTTTTGATTTTGGGTATTTTTTCAAGATCTACACGTTTGACATGTTAATATGCACATTTGTGAAGTGTAGCACTTGTAAAAAATACAAAAGTGCAAACATACCTCATGTTTAAGACATCTTTTGGTATATTTTTAAGTTTTAAACTTCCCAAATGTGCATATTAATATGTCAAACGTGTAGATCTTGAAAAAATAAAAAAAAAATCATCCCAAACGGACACCCGAGTGAAAAGTTATGTCTCTTATGAGAATTGCATCGAGCACCATCGAGCCACCATTCGCTGGGGCCTTCAAGATCAAGATTTTTATGAAAAAATGACTTAGCTTGATGGTGCTCGATGCAATTCTTGTAAGAGACATAATTTTTCACTCGAGTGTCCGTTTGAGTTTTTTTTTTTTTTTTTTGGTATTTTTTCAAGATCTACACGTTTGACATGTTAATATGCACATTTGGGAAGTTTAAAACTTAAAAATATACCAAAAGATGTCTTAAACATGAGGTATGTTTGCACTTTTGTATTTTTTACAAGTGCTACACTTCACAAATGTGCATATTAACATGTCAAACGTGTAGATCTTGAAAAAATAAATAAAAAATCACCCCAAACGGACTTCCGAGTGAAAAATTATGTCTCTTACAAGAATTGCATCGAGCACCATCGAACCACCGTCGAGCTAAGTCATTTTTTCATGAAAAATCATGATTTTGAATGTCTCATCGAACACTATCGAGCAAAGTCATTTTTTCATGAAAAATCATGATTTTGAAGGTCTCATCGAGCGAGGTCGATTTTTTGCAGATTTCAGAGTTTCAGATCTGAAAAAAATCGCAAAAAAAACCAAAAAATCATGTCCAAATCTGTTCAAATATAATATTTAGTGTGGTGGTGGTATTGTGTGAGAGAGAAATGATAAGTGAGGAAGAAGTGGAAATGACATTTTGGGTAAAGTGCAAAAAAATAACATTATTTTGTAAATTTTAATATGCCTAACATTTTTTTATAATTATATCTTTTATCAAGCATATAAATTGAAATCTCCTTTTTACAATGATAATTATTTAAAAAAAAGAAGATATTTTACAATGATAATTATTTTAAAATATTAAAAAAAAATATTTTTGAGATATTTTATAATGATAATTATTTAAAAATAATAAAATCATACATTTTATAACTTAAATAAAATTTATTTAATCTTAAACTCATCTATTAGAATAATATAATATAATCAACTATCAATTAGCAACAAATTATTTTTAAAAAAAAAAGTAGCAAGTAACTTAAATTTAAAATCCACGTATAATATTTAATATTATATTAAACATATAATATATAATCTCTTTGTTGTCACTCTCTAATTAAAAAACTAAAACAAAAATAAATAAATTATTTAATTAAAATTTAATATTTATTTAAAATTTATATGACATTAATATAAATTTAATAAAAATAATTAATAAATTTTATAAATAAAACTAATCAAACGTGCTTACTGCACGTTGCTTGTATCTAGTATATATATACTTCTCTTCTATATAAAAATATGTAGATAACGAAAATTTTTAGTTTTAACCGTTTGTTTTGTTAACTTTAACGAGATATTCTAAATATTTAATAACATATACTTTTACTATAAATTTAAATGTTATAAAATATTATTATTATAATAATATATAAATCTAATTTTTTTACCTATTATATTAATATGAATTCAAATATTATTATAATAATATTTAATACAAAATTAAATATTTAATACTTATTTTAATATTAATTTAAATTTAAATATTATAAAATATCATTATAATAATAACATATGATACATAATCTTAATTTTTATTCAAAAAATTATCATTTATGTTTAAAAAGATTATCATGTTATATATATTTTTATAAAAAATTATAAACAATATTTTAGATTAATTTTTCATTTAATATGTTTATGTTATAAAAAATAATTAATAAATTGTAAAACTAAAATTAAACTACATGTATCTAGTATATGTTAAAGAAGCAGGGACAAAAGTATATATATATATATATATATAGAATATATTTTAATCAATGCTGTTAACAGCTTTGCAGTTTACGCAAATCACTTTTTTTTTTCTTTTTTAACAAAAAAATCAGAAATCTAAACTGTTAATTGTTATCGGTAGTGTATCGATTTTTAGCATAATTATCCTGATATTTTGGGTTGCCGACAAGTTGCTGGAAAAACATTACCGTTTAATAAAATAGCTACTCCCTCAAAATTCCAATATTTCCCCGATAAATTTATCGATAAAATCAATTTTTTTTTCCTTGCTTCCAGATTGATATTGCTAATATTAAAAATTTTAATTTTCCAATTTCACATAGCTATAAAATCATTCTCAATGAAATCTTGTGAAATATGGATTATAAATGCAGAACCAAAGTCAATCAATCATAAGAGGAATCCTTGTGTATCAAGAATGAAATCTAATTGATATAATTAAAAAAAGTACAATATTTACTTTAATTCAAGAATAATATTCTTTAACTAAATAAATATTTTTCCTTTTAGTAAAAATCTGCAAATAAGATATGCAGGGATTAACACAAAAATACAAAATCACAGAAGAAATGTAAGACTGAATTTTGCGGTTGCTGCAACAGGATTGCATGCTGCTGAAGCAACTTGGACACCTTCACAAAATTCATAAACCTGTCTTTCTAAAAGGATGCCAATTCAGAGTTTTACACATCTATTAACCAGTCCAAATAGAATGGTAGACTTCTTTTGTAATGGTAGAAAAAAATGATGGAAGCAAACTACAAGATGTTAACTATCATTCTTTTCCTAGCTTTATTAATATTGTTTGTGCAGTTTCACAATCTCTTGTTTTTCTATGTTTCCTTTGTAAACAGTTTCAATGCAATGGAAAAACGTATTCTCCGGAAGGGGACATTACATATTGTTGAATCTCAATGGTTGGAAGACTCTGTTGCAAGTGAGCAAAGATTGCCAGAAGAAACATATAGCTTAAAGCATATCTTGGAGTATTTGAATGGTGAAAATTGGTGAGTTTGAAATAAATTCCAAATATAGCAAGGGTTTGCCCTTTGAATTTGTTGAAATTGGCAAATAGTGACTTTTTTTTTCCTTGGCAATCAAGTTCTTTAATTAAAAAAAATACTAGTAATTAATTTTTAATGGATAAACTTGTAACAATTACTTTTTGCATGTTGAATATGCCACAAATTTACAAATATAATCTTTGAACTTGTCATGAATTATGAAATTCCGTTTTTAGTAATTACCAAATTAATTAAACCATGTGAATTAATTAAGGTGTAGAATGGGATTTACAAATTAGCTTCTTACTCTTTAGAAAAATGTTATAATTGCAAAATGATAGTTTCAGGTATTGGAGTGGGAGTGGTGGACCCCTTGTGTGATATACTGTATGACCGTTTACTGTTAGGACTCCGGTGTGGGTGGGTGGGTTTGACTTTTGGGTATTTGACTTGAATGAGTTTTCAAGTTTTTAAGCATTATGAACATTTAAGAAAAAAAATTATTGGTGAGAAATTTTTTTCTATAAAATAAATAGAGCTAAAAAGTGATTAGCTGAAATCTGGAACTCATGATGGTGGGGATTTTCTCCTAAAAGAGGATTTTAGCTGTAAAATATCCTAATGAAACCATTGCTGGAATTATCTCATTCAAATAGAAAGATTTCAAATGTCTGCAATTTCTTTATGTATGCTATGTGGATGCTTAAAAAATTTCTTGTTTTGTATTGTCATAGTTCCTGACTAATATTATGACTGATTTATATTTTTGGCTCTCTCTCACAAGCAAATATGACATGGATCTGGACTTGGACCCTGTGGAGAACCAGACTTTCTCATTTTCCTCGACAAAAGATGAAATTGATGCAAGGGACAATGATGCCCCAGAAAACACCAGAGTCTTGACAACACTTGATCCTAGTAGGAAACGAGGAAGACCTGCTGGGAAAAGCATAAATAAAAGAAAAGCAGGGGCTAACCAAGCTCGAAGAACACGACCACGCATTGGAAATAAACCTGCTAAAATATCTGGCAATGAATCAGATGATAGTGTTTCTCATGAAGAAAACATATTCAAAGAAGAGATCAAACAAATGAAGGAAGATGATGATGAGAAAAGTTCACATATGAATAAAGCAATAGCTGGACTCAATCAAGTTCGAAGAACACGGGCACGGACTGGAAAAAGGCCCGCAAAAATATCTGGCAATGAATCAGATGATGATGTTTCTCACAAGGTAAACACAGTCAAAGAGGAGAGCAAACAAATGGAGCAAAATCATGAGCTGCTTCATAAAGCCGAGAGGGTAGAAGAACCTCAATCAGCAGTTGAACAGAATAAGCAAGGTGAAGAAAGTTTTAGACATAAAGAGTGGCTCAACAAAGTTCCTGAATATGAAATGATCGAGAAGTGTAGTAGCGAACACATTCCGCACCAGAAGCTGGAAGTTCTGACTGATCCTGTTCATGCCATGTTGTTGGACATGATTCCAAGTCTCGGAAAGCCGAAAACGGCAACGACTACTACTAATTTAAGGATTGAAGATGATAAGCGGCCAATGGACGTAAATGCAGCACTGACTACTACTAATTTAAGGATTGAAGATGATAAGCAGCTGATGGACGTAAATGCAGCACTGCCACCGGCAGAGCCTAAAAGAAAGAAAGTTAGCTACAGGGATATTGCTAGTGAGCTGCTCAAGGATTGATAGCTTTTACTGTGTTGCACATTTGGTTGTATAAATGTGTTGTGAAAGATGTAAAAAAAATTGAAAGTGGACTGACCATAATTTTAATCTCATTCTCAAGTGTTTCTTACCTACGTGTGCAATGAAACAAATGTACTCACCCACTTGGGGGTTTGAAATTTTCATCTTCATTGTAAAATGTTCAATTCAGGGTAATTAACAAATAGGTAAAAACTATTTTAAACTGTGTTATGCAAAGTTATCAGGCTCTACATTTTGTAAAATAGAATAAAACAGTACATTGAGTTCGATTTTGGTCAAGACTAAAATGTTCTTGAGTTTTATTAATTAATAAATAATTAAAAATACATTTTAAAATAAAAAAAAAATAAATTATTTTCAAATAAAATATATTTTAACTAATAAAAAATTAACAAAAGTATATACTTTTTAAATAAAGTGAAACAAGAAACCTAAAATTAAATATTAAATTATAACCTAAATATTAATTAACATATCAAATCGTTCTTTCCTCTTCATCATTTCTCTTCTTCATTAACTTTTGCTTCAATTATACAGGGAAAATACGGGCTCTTTAACTTTGACGAAACTGTTGGGCTGGGTGGACTAGTTTGCCAAATGTTGATCTGGACTCTTAGACGACTTATCGGCGGACCTATTAGGCAGACTGACTTATAGAACTGGGCTCTTGGACCGTAATATATATTTGCTTTGTAACTTGAAAAGTATCTAGGATTAGTTAACCAAAAATACCTACTAATAATATTTAGTTGAATATTACCTACTTTTTTAATCACATTCTCTATATTACTCTTAAAATACTACTAGAAGTCCAATGTAAAAATCTCAATATTTGCCTCTGTGTGCTATTTACTTCCTTTTTTAAATAATATTCTACGGATATAATAAGTATGTTAATGAAATATTAGGTATTAATGTCAAAATCTAAAATAATGGGTGAAAATGAAAGAAGTTCCTTTAAATTGGGTACCACGTCTAATTTCTACCAGATTTTTCCCCTCCTTAGTTACCTCATAGTTACCTCTCTTTTGCCATGTTTCTCGAAGTCCTCGTTTACTGTATTTTTTTTTTCTTTTCAAAATTTGACTTTTAAAGAACCAAAATGTTCTTAAATGGTGGCTGGGATTCAATCTAGATTTGATTCTTTCTTTTTTTTTGAGAGAGAAATGGGTTGATGTATTTCTGGTTATTCCAAGAAAGAATTTTAGGGTCTGACATTGTTTTCATTTTTTTATTTTCAAAGTTTTACTATCAGAAATGAGAACATAAAACAGTTTTTGTAATTTTCAAAAAAATAAAAGGTGTTTGATTAATTTTTTTAAAAAATAATTTTTTTAGTTTTATTTTTTTAAATCTTAAATAAAAAATAACAAATATATTTACAAAGAGGCAAATTTTTTAAAAGTTTGTAATAAATAATGAGAAAAAATAATTTAAAAGAAAAAATGATGAAAAATAAAGAGTGAGAAAGTAAGGAGAGAAAATTTGAAGAAATAGAAATTGAGAAGAGAGAAATTGATCGATGCAAGAAAAAATAAGAGAGAAGGTGATGAGAAAAAAAGTGAAGAGAGAGAAGTGAGTAGAGAGAAATTGATGAAAGAGGAATTGGTGAGAGTGAAAAAATGATGAGAGAGAAAATGAGGATATATTAAGTGATAAGAGAGAAAGTGATGATATAGTAAGTGTTGAAAGAGAAAATGATGTCATAATAAATGATGCAAGAGAAAATAAGAAGATAGAAATTGATGAAAGAGAAAATGAAAAGATAGAAAGTGAGAAGAGAGATCATAGCGAGAAAGAAAGTGAAGAGATAAAATGTAAGGAGAGAAAAAGTGATGAGTGAAAATACGGAGATAAAAAGTGATGAGAGATAAACTGATGTGAGAGAAAGTGAAGAGAGAGAAACTAATGAGAGAGAAAATAATGTGATAATAAATGATGTTTAGATAATAATAATTAAAAAAATAATGTGAGAAAAAAAAATAAAAATAAAAAAATTTGAGAACAATAGAAAACAACTTTTTGTTATTCTCAAAATTTTATAATTTTTGTAACTTTGTTTTCAAAAAACAGTTTTTAGCTTTTAAAAACAAAATACAGTTTTTTAGTTAAGGAATCAAACACCCTCTTAATTTTTAGGATTAATTTGGTTAATATTTTAATTTTTGTCAATTTTAATTATTTGAAAGTGTTAATTAGTTAAAATATGATTTTTTAAATTTTATTAATTTTAAATTTATTAAATTGATTACTTAATAAAACTCGGGTATTTTGTTCTATTTTGCAAAACACATGAAAATTATGATTATAACTATTTACGTGTCGAAATTAGAAAAAAGATGTATCAGTATTACCAAAAATGTGGATGCGCTACAGCCGACTATCTATATATAAATTATTTCCCATAAGTGTATATTTATGTTCGAAAATACAACTTGTAGTTATCTTCATAATGAGTTTTATTGCTCTTTTTGGTTTTTGCAATGTAATATCTTCATATTTGTATGTATATGTAATTGAGATCTCATTTTACGTTTATGTTTAAATATTTTGATTGTTATTTTACTAAAATGATTTTTTTGTTTTATTTAAAAAATTAGGAGTATGAAAACCATATATGTTCATGGAGTTTTGTGATACCTCATGAAGATGATGATGTAATGAACATTAATATAACATCATATATTTATGGTACCTTCAAATTCCTAACCTGGTAAAATGTGTAAGTACAATATTATTTCAAGGGAATTTACTCATTTGATACCCTATGTTTTTGCAAAGTATCATTTTGGTACCCTCTGTTTTCAATAATGTTCGTATGATACCCTGTATTTCAAAATTATACATATTTGATACCCTAGACTCATATTTGATAGATAAAATTTTGTCAATATGATCAAATTGTCATCAGTTATATGTAATTAAGTAATTAAATTTAAATTTGAAACTTACATAATTGACAGCAGTTTGATTAAATTGGTAAAATTTTATTAATTAAATTTGAGTTTAGGGTACCAAATATGTACGATTTTAAAATACAGGGTACCATATAAGCATTAATGAAAATAGATGGTACCAAAATGATATTTTGTAAAAACACAGGGTACCAAATGGCTACCTACCCTTATTTTAAATAGTAACTTATACAAAATATATTTTTTTAAGTTAGGGTGAAAAAAGTAAATACTGGTTCACATAATATTATTCATCAACTATATTTTAATTGATTTTATAATTTTATTTATACATCAACTTTCTTAAACATTGCATTTTTCTTAACAAACACGATTTGAAACATCTTTCACATCTCAAAAATATGAAGCTCACAATGAGGATATAGTACTAATGGAATCAATAAAAATGGAGATATTGAGTAAAAATTTGGATTATTTTTTGACTTTTAAATATATTTCATTTTAATGTATTAATTACAAGGATAGATAACTATTTGATATCATGCATTTGATCAAAATACAAATTTCATACTTTATGTTTTAAATAATACTTATATAGTACCTAGTAATTTGAAATTATACATATTTGGTACTCTCGACTCAAATTTAATAAATATAACTGAACTGATATCAGTTATATGTAATTAATAAATTAAATTTGAATTTGAAACTATATAATTGAAGACAGTTTGATTATATTGATAAAATTTTATTGATCAAATTTGAATACAGATTACCAAATATACATGATTTCAAATAATAGGGTATCAAATGAACATTATTGAAAATATAGGATACCAAGTGCATATTTTAATAAAACACAAGGTACAAACTCAGTATTTACCATAAATTCAAAATCAATGTTATTGGGAATAAGTTTGCTATTGAATTCTCTGTTGTCATTTTTAATATTTTTTATATATTAAATACAATATTGGGAGTAAGATTGGTATTAATCACTTGTTCTTATAGATATTTTCAATATTTTTTAGAACAAACCTAATGTAAATTCGAAATTATCATTAAAATTTAAGTTCAAAATGAAAAGAATAAAATAATTGATTATAGCTATAATTCTGAAATTAATTAGTATTAAAATATAAATTCTAATGTAAGTTCAAAATGAAAAGAATAAAGTAATTGAATATTTATGTTAATTTCGAAATTTAGGTATAAATTTTAATAGGTAATTATTATTAACTTAATCCTCAATACCCTAATTTTCGAATATGTCAATCATTTAATGACTACTTATCTTTCCCAATTTAATACTGAATTAATAGTATGAAATGGCAGCTATTGAATTTAAAATTTGAAATAGCAACCGTTGTCTATTTAATATTGTAAAAGCATTTTTTTAGTTAATCTTAGTCCCCAATTTTTCTCAAAATTTGGAGAAATTCAAGTAACCAGGATTTCAAATATATATATTTTTATACCGTCATTAATTAATACAAATTACTTTTTTTAGTTGATAGTTAAATTAATTACAACTATTTGAAAGGGATATAATGGCTAAAATCAATATAACATTAAGTAATTACTTGTGTATTTATATATAAACTAAAAAGCTTCTAATCCTAAATAAAAATGTTACAAGTAAAACATGACCAGAATAATACTTATGATTGGATACACATCTAAAGGGAACGGAGACATTTGTCTTCCTAGAAGAAAAAAGTGAAACTTTAACTTGTACCATCTTAATTTTACTAATGGCTAGCTAGAGGTTTCATAGTATCACTTTGGCTAAACGTACATCTTATTAAATGAGAGAGAGCAACAATTATTTTTCTCCTCTACTCAAACTCGAAATGCCCAAATTCAATCGAATCCCAACATCGACGAAAACCAGAGTTATGGAAAACCCTTTTGCAAGGGTAGCCCCCGTCAACTTCTTACTCCATGGCCATGCTTGGAGTCAGCAATGACATGAAGATATTTACCTATGGCGAAGAAACCAGAGACAGGTGGAGCTAGATGGAGGAGTTTAAGTTGGGGTATGAGATTTTCAGTCTTCAAAAACAATAGTAGAGTTAGCAATGGTGGCGTTATAGCTCTCTTTTTCAAGTGACAATCGATAAAAATACTTTCAAAGTTCATTAATTTGGAGCCAACCCAATCCAAGAGGGTGGCGCTCTGCCGTGCCCCTTCCAACTAGGGCAAAGGTTTAAGGACCAATAGGGTCAGCATGCATGGTACTTTTGCATCAAAAGACATAATTAAAACATCATGAAATGCTCAACTTAAGCCAGCATTTCTAACTTACCAACAACAAAAAAGGATCAGATGGAAGGGTCTCCGAAAGTCAGCATTGAAAAAAGAAAACTAATAATACTATGAAGTAAGAGTGAGAATCTAAACCTGCAAACCGCGGCGACCGATCGCACCGCACCACACTACACCGCAAACCGCGGTGTCAAAAGTGGAATGATTCGGTATGGTTTGTATCTTAGCTAAACCGCGTGGTGCGGTGCGATGCGCGGTTTGGCGGTGTGAAATTTTGGTTTGCACCACACCACATCATATACTTATAAATATGTTAAAAAAAATTAAACTTTACATATATACTATATTTTAGTAACCCAATCTAAAACTAAGAGCCTACTTAAATTAGGAGTCCACTTAAATTAGGGTATAACATTATTCTCTAACACATCATACACAATAATAACTCCTTCCTCTCTCATCTCATTTGCGCCTCCTCCCTATCACCTCTCTATCTCACACATTTTTTTAACACACTTACACCGTGGAAAACCACCCAAACCACACCGCAAAAAATGGTTTGGTTTGGTCGGTTTGGTGCAACGAAATCACACTGCACGGTGTGTTCTAGCTACTACACCGCACTTGTGGCGTGGTGTATTAAAAAGTATTCAAACCGCCCAAACCACACCATGCACACCCCTACTATGAAGATTATTTCTTTCATATCAAATACAACATTTGAACATTAACATAAGTGAGTCACCAACCATACTTGGCTTGTGTTTCAGCTTTTGTGAGGAATCCTTTAGCACGCCTCTCTGATAGTTCCATCTCTTTCTGCTTCATATCAAAATATAATGAACCAATCTGATGCTTCCTCTTATGCATCTTCGTAGGCTTCCCCTTGGTTGAAACCGGCTGAAAACATAAGAAACGAAATCTAGGTGAGATGATTCTAAAAAGTTCTATCACATTAATCATCAAAGATTAAGAAAAAAAAAGAGAATCATGCAGCATGCAAAAGGATAACACAACTAAATCCATCACATAATAAACTCACAAGAGATTATATGGACAAATTGGTCTCATGGAGTTCTGATCTTAAAAATACCCCATTTTTATAGTTTAAATCTCCATTTATGACTTAAGGCCCATTAGTGCATAAATCACAGGAAAAACTGTTCATCCGTTCTAAAATCAAACGTAACTGTTTTTCACTTATTTAAATTGAAAAGTGGAAAAGATACTTTAGTAGCTTATTAGGTACTTGCTTTCACATAAACATAACGTAGAAATTACAAGAAGCTTGAAAACAAAGGCTCATTACAATCGGATGAGGTGTATAATTAACATGAGAACTTCAGAAACTACAAGTCAGTCCAAATTTGAACTAACAGCAGAATCCCTGCTAGTGGTCAGAAGGAATGTAGGTCCCACCAGCTCTTCTCAAAAACAAGAATCATACATCGTCTAGGAAAGCCCCCATCAAAGATTCAAGTCTCGTATTTCGACTTTCTTTTTATTATTATTATTTTTATTTTGTACTCTTTGACAGGTTCAAAATAATTCTGCATTAAGAATATATTGCAACTGCATCTTACCAAAGAAGATTTTTAAGAGATAGAGAAAAAAATCAAATCAGCATAAAGTCGGGTTGATCTTGCAATTGCAAAACCTACAATTCATCAGTTGTAGAAAGACAATTCAAGATGTCCCTCATCACAGATCAGTAAATATCAAATACACAGAACTGGTCAGATATTCCCTTGAATTAACTCCCTATGTTAGTACCAGCTCAGCAAAACAAACTACCCTAAAACTAATGACCATGCTACTAAGTACAAAGGCACAACTGCTAATTGCCCATCTTTCACACTAAAGTCTTAACTAAGAGTTTTCTTTCTTCTAGTAATGGGGGCTATGTCCATTGATTATTGTTTCGAAGTGGTTTTAGTGTGTAGAGAAATTATAGTCGAGTCTGAATTTACGCCTTAGCACTAAGTACACACTGCTCCAGACCATTTCAAAATTTGAGAGCAGCACTGGCCATTTCATACGCCAAAAACAAAAGCAAAATATACAAGATACATACTGATGAAAAGCAACATCATGATTCATATTTAAGTTCAGTAGACAATTAAGTGGCATACGAAGAAAAAGAAACTACGAGTATAGTACCTGGTAAGAAGGCCCAAAAGCTATTCCAGTTAACTTGACCTGGTCCTCCCTCGGCCTGTCCTTGATCAAATCGTCTTGCTTCACCTCAACTATATCTGTAGGAATCTCATTCCTTCCTCTCTTTCCGCTTCTAAAACAACTTAGATTCACGTCTGGAATCTCCGGTACTGCAGCCGTCGATTTATCAACCCAATTGTTTGGATATTGGGTATAATCACCATAGCTCCCATAACCATCATGGTTACCGTAACTTGAACGATCTCCACCACCAAATTCAGATACCTTTTGGTGAACGACTGCATTTTGATCAAAACCCGAATTGCAATTCTCATAGTAACCATAATTACCTGCATTTTGGTCAGTACCCGGTCCATAATTTTCATCGCCATAGTGTTGCGCATAATTCCCACTATTTTGATCAACACCCAATTGGTAATTCCCTGAATTATCATGATTCACAGAACTTGTATCGACCGTCGATTCCTTCTCAGTTCTAGAAGCACCTGAATTCGACGCAGAGACCTCGGTTTCGACAATGGCTCTTCGGCCCGAACCAGAGGATGGAAGGGCGCCCAAGGTAACGGAGTTCCTAGCGGCCGGCATACTCGACAGTAAAGACCTCCCCCAAGAGGTTTCGGACGAAGATTCGGGCTCTCTTCTTCGCCTTCTTTCCTTCTCCTTCTTCTCCTGCTCTTCCTCGTCGTCATCTTCTTCATCGATTCCTCTCGATTTTACCAAGGGATTGATTGGAGGCCTGAATTGGACGACCCTTTTGGCATTAGGCTGCGAAGAAGAAAGATTGGACGTGGGTTTGGGCTGAGGAAGAGCGGAGAAGAGAGACGACGTCTTTGAAACAGTCCCGCCGGATTTGAGGACGGTTTTCGAATCTTCTTTAGGGGTTTGGATAATGGGCGAAGAAGAAGATACGGGTTTGGGGAGGGAAGAGAAAAGCAAAGAGGAAGAGGATGAGGTGTTGGAGATGGAGGATGGGTCGGGCAAAGCTGTGTGTTTTGGAGGTGGGTGTGGGTGTGGGTGTGGCTGATCGTCTTGTTCTTCGTCGGAAGAGGCGTAGTTGGCTAGTAGAGAGTCCATCGAAGGAGAGAAGCTCTGATGTGTTTTGCTTTCCTATTACAACAAATCAGAGTACACCACCAGATCCTATTTCATCAACCCTAATTCTAATTTCTAAAGTTGCCGGAGAAATATTTCATGTGACCAGTGCCCACCAATTAATTTTACATAAAAAAATGGAAATTAAAAAAAAAATGATTTTCTAAAAATTAATTTATAAAAGTATAGTTTTACTAATTTTCTCAAATTAAAGTTAAAAAAGTCATATATTATATGGAATTTTAAATAATTAAATTTAAAAATTTACAATTAAAATCTTTTATGTAGATACCGGAATTTTTTTATTTTAACTGTTTTTTATTTATTTTTTTCGGTTAACTTTAACGGAATATTGTTATATTTAAATTACAGTAAGATATTTAAGATGATAATTATTTAAAAATAATATAATCATATATTTTATAACTTAAATAAAATTTAATTAAAATTAAACTTAATATTATATTAAATATATAATATTTTGTTATCACTATCAAATTAAAAAAAATATAACAAACTTAATGTTGACGGTGAGAACTCGTCAACTAAGTTAAGTTAGAAAAATCGCAAAGTAGAGATTATCAAAAGAAAAACTTTAGAAATCTAAGTAGAAACTTCAAGAACAATTGTAGAAGACAAATGGTCAAATCAGTTTGTATTGATTATGGTGCATTGCTACATTAATTTTTCCAACCCCCCTCCATGTGGAATTGGGGTTCATTATATAGTGGGCTCTAATGGCCCTAGATACACTGTGGTCCAGGGGACCAGGTAGTACACAAGTACACTGTCTATGTACTAGTTGCAACATCACTACCTCTGAAACCACTGTAATGCCCCAAATTCTCCGATGAGGTTTAGTGGCGGTTTAGTAGGCCGGGAGGGCCGTAATTGTTTAATCACGCCATTAAATGAATATATGCATGTTTATGTGAATTATATTATGATATAATGGTATATGCATGCATGTGGGTCCACATTTGATATATTATGCTGTTTTG
Organism: Humulus lupulus; assembly: GCF_963169125.1. Taxonomy (NCBI): domain Eukaryota; kingdom Viridiplantae; phylum Streptophyta; class Magnoliopsida; order Rosales; family Cannabaceae; genus Humulus; species Humulus lupulus. Next base: position 56,772,061 of record NC_084798.1, on the reverse strand, counting down.
ATAATTTGGCCCATTATGGGTAATTTGTGTATTTGGGTGCATGATGTGATTTGTGAATGAGATTCCATTATTATGGAGATATATTCGAGCTATTCGGCATGAGACGGTTATTTCTGGTGGATTAGTGGTTTTGTCATAACGGGGTCAATTTTGGGGTAATAGGAATGTTTATTTGATGATAAATTGGGAATATTTGAGATCAGGGTGAAATTCTGGAGGTTTTGACTATAATGTCCCTGGGGTGTTTTCGGGACCCTGAGCATTAGGTTTTATTTGAGGTTACTTAAGCTTGAAGTAGCTGTCAGATATAACGTGCGATTAGAAAACCTTTAGTTCTTCCTCTTTAGTTTATTTTTGCCACCCGAAGCATATTTGAAGAAATCTTGAGTTCTAGGAGTCAGAATTAAGTGAGGATCGAGGCATAACGATCCTAGGAAGGATTAGAAGCTTCTTGACCGAAGGATTTGACAGAAAACAACCTAATCGAAGGTAACCTAAGTTTAAAGTTTTGAGTTTTTAGAGTTTCTAAGCTTTGAATTGGACTTTGTGAATTGTTGAGTTTTTGATTCATTTGAACCTTGGGTTTTGAGGGTTTTGATGCATTTGGAAGCTTGGGAACTTTGATTTGATGATTGGGGAATGTTTAGGTATGTTTTTGGAGGCTTTGGAGTGATAAAAACGTGTTTGGGAATGACCCAGAGTTGAGGGCCGCGGCCTTGTTCTTGGGGTGCCGCGACCCTGTCTTGAAGAAGCAGGTGGAGTTTTTGTGCTTGCTGGGTGCCGCGGCCCTTGCCTTAGAGAGGTCTAGGGGGCACGGCCCAAGGTGCTAGGGCCGCAACCCTTGCCCAGTTTTCGCCCCGTTTGCTCGTTTTGACCCCGGGAACCTAGTTTTAGGCGTTGGGAGTGTCCTTACTACTTGGATTAGTTTGGATTGATCTCTTGGAGGCTAGATATTTATTTGAGGACCTTTGATTATCATGTTATTGATGGTATCCTATAATGTGTTATGATTAGGTAACCGCTAAAGGACTAAAAGCTAAACCGTTCTCAAGGGTCGTTTTTTTGTTCATTCTAGCTCGAATCAAAGGTAAGAAAACTGCACCCCAAATGTGACATGCATGGCTATTCATGAGGCATGTTGGTTGTATAAATATGAACATGAATTGATTGTGGAATACTTAGCAAATGTTGCTCACTTGTGCACGGTACTGACTCATTAGTCATATTTGGCAAAGGTGCTAGTATCAACTGTGAAGCTGTGACTTATTAGTCAGGTTCAGCAGTGGTACTGGGCACTGGTCACATTGCACTGACTCATTAGTCAGGACGATCTTAGCGTGTTCAACGCAAGCTAATAAATATTAGATTTAATCGACTTTCTGCATTGAATGACTCAAAGAGCATTAATGCTGGACCGACCTCAAGTTCGATGAATAATATAAGCGCTTGAAGGCTAGTGGCTTACCTAGCAGCCACTCTTCCACTTGAAATAATGACTTGCTTGTCAGTCACTCAGTATGGTTTACCAGAACCTGTTGAAGGCTAGTGGCTTACCTAGCAGCCACTCTTCCATTTGAATTAGTGACCTGTTTGTCAGTCACTCGGTATGGTTTATCAGAACCTCAAGTGATATTCACTCACCTGTTTGAAAGCTATGAACTCTGTGTGATTATAATGATAATCATTTGATGATGTTTACATATAATGTTATGTTTTCTTGCTGGGCTTTGGCTCATGGGTGCTATATGGAGCAGGTAAAGGAAAAGAAAAGCTCACCTAACCTTGAGTGGAGAGCTTAGGTGATGATGTGTACATATGCGGCCGCTTGACCACCACGGCCAAGGAGTTCTCAGAGGAACTAGGGGGTTTACCCTATTTTTTCCGCTTAGGTCGGCGGGGTTTGAAATTTTGGAACAATAATGACCTTTTTGAGTTGTAAATAACTTGTGGGCCCATGAACAGTTTTATGTATCAATAAAACATATCCTTTCCTTTTTACTGGTTTTCACCTTATCCTGTTAATAACACTTAGATCACGTTTTTAACCAAAGGACTCAGGCAATGAGTCAAATTTCCGGTTCACCGTAACTGTTCAGGGGTAACCAGGGCGTTATAACCACTCTCCTGAAAGTGTACTTGTGTACTACCTGGTCCCCTAGACCTTAGTGTATCTAGGGCCATTAGAGCCCACTATATAATGAACCCCAATTCCACATGGAGGGGGGTTGGAAAAAATACTGCAGCAGTGCACCATAATCAATACAAACTGATTTGACCATTTGTCTTCTGCAATTGTTCTTGAAGTTTGTACTTAGATTTCTAAAGTTTTTCTTTTGATAATCTCTACTTTGCGATTTTTCTAACTTAACTTAGTTGACGAGTTCTCACCGTCAACAGTTTGGCACCGTCTATGGGAAACTAAGTATCAAGCTACTGTTCTACCATTACTTCCGGCAAGAAGAAATGCCGAGACGTTCAAAGCGACTCAGGGAGCCACGAGAGGTGGAGGTCCACCTTAACGGAGTCCAGCTGAAGGCCTCCATGAAGGATCCTCCTCCACCCAGAGATGTGGAGCCCTCAAGGGACCCTAAGGTTCACGAGGGTGATAGAGAGGCCTCGTCACCGGCCGTCCCGCCCAGAGGGAGTCCTCCAAGGGCACCACCGGGGAATGCCAACGAATTCCCGCTCCCTAAACCACCATAAGTACCGAACTTCGGCCGGCAGGACCCGGGCCCCTCGACGCGTAGACATGATAAGCATCCCCGGGTCCATTCCGTGAGCTCGAGTTCTAAATCTCGATTCTATGAAGAAGAAATACGTGAGCTCCATCGTAAGAACCAAAGGTTGGAGACCACCCTAGAGAATATGCAAGAGGTGCTGAATGGCCTATTGCAAGGTAAGTCGAGCGTGACCTTGCCCAAGAGAAAAGAGAAAGGTCGGGAGGGGGCAGAGACCACCGTACCGGTAGATAATGGGAGGACTCGACACTCCACCAGTAACACCCCTCGAACGAAGCAACGCGAACATCCTGAACCACCGAAGCAGGCCCAGAAACCAGAGTCGAGGTCCAACGCTGCCCCTCGCAATGAGGACGAGGTCACCTCTAAGAGAGCACCCTCAGATTTACAGGAGGAGCTCAACAAAAAGAGGGCGGGTAAAGGGACCACGCCCCCTATGGCGCCTCGAGAGGGCAAAGGAAAGGGGGATCTTAACCCGTCAGCTTTAAGGAACTCCTTAAGCAAGAGTAGGCAGGACTTGGACACAGAAATGAGGAGCCTGTGAAGCATGATCGTCACCACCTCTGGCGGTCAGGCCTTTGAGGAAGAGTTTGACCATGAGTCACCCTTCGTGAGGGAGATCCAAGCCATCCGGCTCCCTGCCAACTTTAAGGAACCCAATATGACCCCCTATGAAGGAAGCACAGACCCAAAGTACCACCTGGACGCATTTAATGACTTGATGAAGCTGAGGGGAATTAACGGAGCCAGATGCCACTGCTTTGCTGTCACATTGAAAGGACCCGCATACAAATGGTTCAAAAGACTAAGGTCGGGGTCCATCAGATCCTGGCAGCAGTTTTCTGATGAATTCCTCCAACAGCACCACGCCGTGCGGGACTACACGATGCCAGACACCAGCCTTGCCAATGTGAAGCAAGGAGAAAATGAGAGTCTAAAGAGCTACATTCACAGGTTCAACATGGGGTTCGCTAAAGTGGGGAGCCTGACCCGCCGGGAGTTAAAAATGGCCATTACAGCCGAGGTGCGCCCGGGAAGAAAATTGTGGGACAACATGCTGAAGAGGGAAGTCACCGACCTAGATGACTTCTACGAGAGGGCGCAGAAGTACATTCGGGTGGAGGATGGCCATGCAAACTTAAAGGCAGGAAAAGAGGAGCCCCACGCGAAGCCCCCAGCCAACGAATGGCCGAATGGAGCAAAGAAGAGGAGGGCGTATGATGGGTCAAGGGATGATCAACAGAGAAAGACCAAACGGGGGAGTGATCATAGGCAAACGACTTACACTTTCTATACGAACCTTACAGACACCAGGGAGCATATTTACCTCACCAACGAAGATTGAGTTCCCTTCAAGAAGCCCCCATCGATGAGGAAGGACCGGTCCAAAAGAGATCCCAGCAGATACTGCCAGTACCACAAGGATATCGGTCACACCACAGCAGAGTGTATCCATCTGAAGGAAGAAATCGAGGAACTCATCCACAGGGGGCACCTAGGCCGTTATGTCAGGAGAGAAAGGCCGAAGCCGGAGGACGAGCCGGCGATACCCCAGATGCAAGGACGAGCCCTAGAGATACAGGGGGAAGTCCGAACCATTTTTGGAGGTCCAGGGTTTGGAGGAGATTCTCGGAAGGGACGAGACAAGTATGCAAGGGAAGCCAGGCGAAGTCTGCCACCCTGTGTCATGAGCTTGGAGCAGCGACCCCCGAAAAGCTTCAAGGGGGAAAACGACTCGATCATGTTTACAGAGGAGGATGCGCAGGGTGTGCATTTCCCCTACAACGATCCACTGGTGCTGACAGTTCAGTTGGCCAATATGCGTGTGCATCGGGTCCTGGTGGACAATGGAAGCTCAGTGGATATCCTGTATCACCCTGCCTTGGAAAAGATAGGACTGGGTATTCGTCACCTGAAACCCTGCCAATCCTCCCTATATGGTTTCACGAGAGACTCGGTGCGACCCCTAGGGATGATTGAGTTAGTGCTCACCATGGGGGAGCAACCCCAGCAGACTACAGTCATGGCTAGTTTAGTCGTAGTAGATTGTGTTTCAGCTTTCAATGCGGTATTGGGGAGACCATCCCTAAGAGAATTGAAAGCCATAACTTCTATAGATCACTTAGTCATCAAGTTCCCAACTCCAGGAGGAGTAGCTAGTATGAAAGGAGAATAGAGAGAGGCGAGGGAGTGCTACAACACCTCCCTCTGCGCGTCCGTGAAACCGTAGGAACCAATGGCGATGGTGATACACGAGGCGCTAAGTGTGCCCACGGGGAGCCCACAGGAGCTAGACCCCCGTACCGTGGAGGAGTCAGGAGCAGAACCTGTGGAAGAAGTAGAGGAGGTGATAGTAGTGGAGGAACCGTTGAGAAAGTTGAAGGTAGGAAAAAGCTTGCAGAGTGACGTGAAGGAGGAGTTGATAAGGTTTTTGAAAGATAACCTGGATGTATTCGCGTGGAGTCACGAAGATATGGTGGGTATAGATCCCAGTGTCATGTGCCACCACTTGAATATCTCTCCTGAAGCGAGGCCCGTTAGGCAGAAGAGGCGGGCGCTGGACCCAGAGAGGTACGCAACCTTAAAGGAAGAGGTTGACAAGATGAAGACCAATGGGTTTATCCGCGAGTCATTTTACCTTGTATGGGTGTAAAATCCAGTGCTAGTCCCAAAGCCGAATGGAAAATGGAGGACTTGCGTCGATTTTTCAAACCTGAATAAAGCTTGTCCTAAGGATAGTTTCCCGCTCCCGAGAATAGATAAGTTGGTGGACACAACGGCTGGGCACGAATTACTGAGCTTCATGGATGCCTACTCTGGGTACAACCAGATTCCCACGAACCCAGCGGATGAAGAGCACATGTCATTTATAACGGATAAAGGACTCTACTGCTATAAGGTGATGCCCTTCGGGTTGAAAAACGCGAGTGCCGCCTATCAAAGGTTGGTTAATAAGATGTTCGCCAAATAGATAGGGAGGAACATGGAGGTATATGTTGATGATATGCTGGTGAAGACCAAGAATGCCGCAGAACTCACCAAGGACCTAGATGAGATGTTCGACACACTCAGGAAGTATATAATGAAGTTGAATCCCATCAAGTGCACTTTCGGTGTATCCTCTGGGAAATTCCTTGGCTTCATGGTCAACTCTAGGGGCATCGAGGCTAATCCTGATAAGATAAAAGCCCTGATAGAAATGAGCCCACCAAAGAACAAGAAGGAAGTGCAATGTCTAACGGGAAGGGTGGCAGCCCTTAATAGATTTATTTCGAGGTCAACTGACAAGTGCCTCCCCTTCTTTAACATCCTAAAAGGGAGCAAAAAGTTCGCTTGGGATGAGGAATGTGAAGAGGCATTTATTAAGCTGAAGGAGCACTTGGGGAAGCCACCCCTTTTGGCAAAACCTGAAAAAGGTGAAAAGCTATACTTATACTTGGCGGTGTATGAACATGCCATAAGCACGGCCTTGGTTAGAGGGGAGAAGAAACATCAACAACCCATTTACTATATCAGCAAGCGGTTGGTGGATGCGGAGAACCTGTACCCTGAAATTGAAAAGTTGGCATATGCATTAGTTGTGGCTTCGAGGAAGCTGAGACCCCACTTCCATGCTCATGCAATCAAAGTTCTCATTGATAGCCCTCTGAGATAGGTCTTGCATAAACCTGAGACCTCAGGAAGGCTGATGAAATGGTCGATCGAGTTGAGCCAATTCGATATTGTTTATACCCCGAGGATTTCCATCAATGGGCAAGTGCTGGCAGACTTCATAGTGGAGTTCACCAATTAGCCGAGTGAAGGAAGGAGTGAAGAATGGGGGTGGACAGTCATGGAAAAGGAGCAAGGGGGTCTAGAGGAATGGAGCCTGCATGTGGACGGGGCGTCCAATGAAGGAGGATCTAGAGCTGGTATCATGATGACGGGGCCCGAAGGACACAAGATGTACTGTGCGATCCGGTTTGGGTTTGAGGCCTCCAACAACGAGGCGGAGTACGAAGCACTCTTGGCAGGCTTGCAGTTAGCCCAGGAGCTAAAGGTGACACGCCTACGTATTTTTAGCGACTCACAGCTGGTGGTGTACCAGGTGAAAGGTGAGTATCAGGCAAGAGGCCCAAAGACAGCCGCGTACTTGGAAAGGGTAAAGGACTATCTGGGACGATTGGCGGAATACAGCATAGAGAAAATCCCGAGAGAGAGGAACACCCATGCCGATGCCTTCGCAAAACTGGCTTCCACCAAGGATGGGGATGTCCTGGAGTCGATACTTGTGGAATACTTGCCCAGGCCCAGCATCGTCAGCACATACGTGCACATGGTCAGCGCCCTAAAGGAGTCGTGGAATGAACCGATTAAGAGATACCTGGAGGAAGGAACCTCGCCCGTGGACAAGAAAGAGTCCCGGAGGTTGGTGTATAAGGCCACTAGGTACACCTTGGTAGACGAGGTTCAATACAAGAGAGAGTTCTCGATGCCACTCCTGCGATGTGTGGGAGAGGAGGAGGGGTTGAAAGTACTGCATGAGATACATGAGGGTGAGTGTGGCAACCATGAGAGTGGACCCTCCACAGCTAGGAAGGCCATGAGACAAGGGTACTACTGGCCCTCCATGGAGAGAGACGCAAATGACTTTGCCAAGAAATGCGAAAAATGCCAGAGGCACGCCAACTACACTCGGAAGCCCCCAAGTGAGCTAACTAGCATGACCAGCCCCTGGCCCTTCGCTATCTGGGGGATAGACTTGATCGGCGCTCTCGCCGCAGGCAGGGGTGGAGCGAAGTACGCAGTGGTAGCTGTGGACTACTTCACTAAGTGGGTTGAAGCGGAACCTCTCGTGAAGATAACGACCAAGCATATCACCTCTTTCGTCAACAAACTCATTGTTTGTAGATACGGAGTACCCTACAAAATTGTTTCTAACAACGACACCCAGTTTGAGGGGGGAGCTTTCGAGGAATATTGTAGGGGAAGTGGGATAAGGAGAAGCTTCTCTGCAGTTGTACACCCACAGGCCAATGGATAGGTGGAGGCCATTAACAGGGTTCTTAAAAAGAACTTGAAGACAAAGCTAGAAAAGATGAAGGGAGCCTGGGTGGAGGAGCTACCAAATGTGCTATGGGGCTACAGAACCACCCCGCGCATGACCACTGGGGAGTCCCCATTCTCCTTGGCATACGGATGCGAGGTCGTACTCCCGGTTAAGATGTAGGTTAAGTCCCTCAGGATACAGGCATATGGGGACGAGGCTAATCGTGTGGCTCTGGCTGAGAGCTTGGACATGCTAGAAGATAAAAGGGAGAAGGCACAAATGAGAATAGCAGTATACCAGCAACGCGCAGCAAGGTATTACAACTCGAGGGTGCGAGAGAGGACTTTCAGAGTTAGCGACCTGGTGCTGAGGAAGGTACTCCCCAACACGCGAGACCTAGGGGCAGGGGTGCTAGGGGCGAACTGGGAGGGGCCCTACCAAGTCGCTCAGTGCATACCCCCAAACACTTATAAGCTGGCGCGCATGGACGACACCGTCATACCTCGAGCATGGAATGCGGAGCACCTTAGGAAGTACTACCAGTGAGGCGCCCACACCCAATGCTAGAAGTATCGGTTTTCAGCGTGTTGCATGTTATCTTAGCTTGGTAGACAAAAATCAAAGAGGTTACTTAGATAACCTCCCAAGTAGGCGTAAGTTCCTTTTTATTTTATTTTATGTAAGTCTTATATGTATCGTTGTAACCTGAATTCTATAAATGAAACTGGTCACATCTTCGCACGCTATTTTTTCTACCTTATGTGAGCATCAATCAAAGTGTCTGCCAAAGTAAACTTCACCAGACACTTAGGGGGGGGGGGGGGCAATAGTGGCCCGTGAAGATAAAGCATACAGCAAACAGGAGGATCTAAAAAAGGACCCCTTGCACCAGGATCCTAAAAAGGACCCTCTATCAGAAGGATCCTAAAAAGGACCCTATGCACCAAGAGGACCCTAATAAGGACCCTCTATCAGGAGGACCCTAAAAGGGACCATGATCCTAAAAAGGACCCTCTATCAGGAGGACCCTAAAAGGACCCCTTGTAGCAGGGCCTTAAGCGAAGTCCTTATGTATATAAAACAAGGAGAGGACCTTACAAGGCATCCCTTGGGTTCACAAGGATTAGCTACCCTTGTGAACATCAAGGAGGCCAAAGGGTCTTACAAAAAAAAAAAAAAACAACAACAACACGCTTCCAAATTAAGGCAGATGCTCCCACAAGAGGAAAGACCTTAGAGAGAGCACCCACCAATAAGCCTAGAGCGGCCATCAAGCCGTCTAGCCAAAAAGGGTCCCAAAAGGGACCCTTGCAAAAATAGTACTATGAATAACGACGAGAAGGACGCTTCTCGCAAAAAATAATAAGCGCGCGCAAGAATATATAAAAGGATAGCTAGAACCCAAGGGGTCAAAATGTCCTTACAGAAGTAATCAAGGGACACTAAAAAAGGTCCCAGTGAACCCTTTCATATGGGCTCCAAAGGACCTCTAGCCTAGTAAATAAAAGAGGGGAACCCACCAAACCCCATCATACAGGCTCAAAAAGACCTCAAACGCAGAAGAGTAAGAGATAAATAACCACACATGTATATATATATATATATATTGAAAAAGGAGTCTTGATAACATGAAAAGATTCACAAAATAAAAATAATAACAATAATATTACAAAGGCTCAAGGTGAGCATACACCCACAGCGGGATAGTTGATAGAAATGAGGATACGACAACCTCAGGGCCTCCTGCCACGGCCGCTCGAGTGATGGCGTGCTCACCAAAAGAAGAAAAATAGAAGTTGGGATCCTGCCTCCACACACCGTAAAGGGTGCGGTCTATGGACCTGTACTCGATAGTTGTCTGAGCCGCCTCTAAGGAAGCAATTCTCTCCCGCGAGTGGCTACGTCAGCCCTAACAGCCTGGAGTTCGGCCCTGGCAGCCTCGAGTTCGGCCTCTAAATGAGTGACTCTCTCCTGCGATGCAGCCGCGATAGCCTTGGTCCCTTGGAGTTCGCTCTCTAGGCTGTTGACCTTGTCCTGCAGCATCGTGGCTTTGGCAGCCGCCTTCAGCTTCCTTTTTGTCGAGACAGAAAGTTTGGATCGAACCCTTTTTAGTTCAGTCTGGGTGTTCTCAAGCTCCTTCTCGAGCTCCCTGACCCGGGCCGTGAGACTATCCCTCTCAGCACTTGTCGCGGAGAGAATGTTAGCCGAGTCGGCAAACTGCTAAGCCACAATATGGGCCTGCACAAGAAAGTTAACAACATAAATAATAAGTAACAAAAAAAATGTATGTACATCTATATATAATAGGACCAACACAAGATGCATGAACTAACCCAAGCAGTGGTGCGCCTTAAGGTTTCCCCAAGGTCTGACAGAGCACAACTCCCAAGACTGTTCCAGTCAGGTTCAGGGAGGTCCGAGGCGAGTTGGGTGAACCGCCGCCCGTAGGTGGTCGACATACGATTCACCCAGGGCGCCTCATCCAGGCCAGGGTCACCTGGCTGGATAAGGACAGACGACCCACTCGCTGAAACGGGAGGGGGCGCAGAAAAAGTGGAAAAGTGAGGCTCCGGTGGATCAGAGGGGGGTTCTGGAAGATTGGCGAAGTAAGCCCCCGATGGACCAGGGTCGAGGGGAGCTTGAGTGAAAGCGTCATAGCCCTCAGGGTCGGGGCAAACAAAACACCCCGGAACGACCTGCTGGTCTTGAGAATGAGAGGCTATATCCGGATCATAAGAGGCACATGGAGGGCACCCCCCAGGAGATGAAGACAGCTGGTGAGGTCCCCCACGTTCAAGGGGGGCTTCCTCCGGCTCTTCCTCAGCCTCATCGTCGTCTGGGCAAGGCTCGGCCGATACTCCCTTCATCTTCTTGGACCCAAAGATGGTCCACAGCAACTTGGGGTCCGAGACAGGGGACAATTTACGGAGGTTCAGATTTTTCACGGTGAATAAGTACACCGCCTTTTTCATAGCAAGGTCAGTGTTGAGGAACTTCCTCATATCTCTCGCTTCCGGCCCGACGACTGTGGGTTCGGAAAATTGCTCTGCATAATACACGCCATGGTCGATATGAACGTAAGTCATGAAACAATAAGTTGCAAAAAAGTAAAAGAGAGAAAGTGATACTTAGGGTACTTACTGGGAGTGGCTCAGAAGTGCTCGCGGACAGAGAGGGGGCCTTGCACGAAGAAAAAGTCCTGCTTCCAGGACCTCGGGTTGGACACTGAGCCCTCTATCAAAGAGGCCTCGCTGTTGGCTTTCTGTAAATAATAGAAGCCCTTTGACTTGGGAGTGGGCATGAGGTTGTAGAGGAAATGCATCTCTAGCGCCGTAGGAGCGCGCTTCACCAGTTTCATAAACGCAACGAAAAGGAAGCTCAAAGTCAGCCATCCATTGGGTGCCAGCTGAAGTGGTGCCAGGTCAAAGTAGTTGAGGACTGCAACAAAGAACGGGTGTAACGGGATGGTACCACCCGCTTTCAGGATGTGCTCACTAAGGGCCACAAAGCCGGTCCTAGGGCAGTCAGCCCGGCATGTCTCCAAAGGAGTGTATGAAGCGTACTCCGGAGGAACGCGATAGTGATTCACAATTTCCCTCAGTTTGTTTTCGGACACATGCAACACCAGTTCAGATGCCAGTAAAGGAGCATCGTCCGGTTCATTGGAAGCTACCTGTCGTCGTGCCCTCGGCATATCTGCAAAACCAAAAGAAAAAGGTGAGAAAGAGACGGAACATTTGACCCTCCATTTTTTCTTCCTAGCAAGAGTCTTCCATCGGGGGACCGACTGCGGAAGCGCTAAGCTAGGGAAAATCGAGACTAAGGGCTGAGGAGAAGTGGGAGCGGCTCCATGACAGTCATCAGGTGAGGATGGTCTGGAGGGCTCAGGCGGAAGGTGTCCCTCCATAAACTCCAACTCCCTCTGCAACTCTAAAAGGGTCACCCTAAGGCTCGCTACATGGTCACTAAGGACAGGGGAGAAAGGTGCCCTGTCTCCTTTTAGCGCTGAGTCGATTTCACTCTCCACCACCCAAATTTTACGCCTAAGTTCAGCCATGTGCTCAAGATGGCGGATATGGGCCTGCCTTAAGGAGTCATAGTCCTGGTAAGGGTTTTCCTCAGGGGACTCTGAGTCTGAGGACAGGTCAATAAACTCGACCCCTGGAGGTATGTCGAATGGACCGTCACTAGCCATGAGGCCTCGTCCCGAAAGCAAAAAGGGGTTCACGTGTAAATGAGAGAATTGCTACAAAACACAAAGGAATGGGCTTAAAACCTCTAGGTGCAAGCACCCTAAATGATCCAATACAGGGTATAAACAGGGGGGCATGCAATTGGGCAAACTCATGGCAAGCTTAGGCCAAAATACCCATCCCGAGTAACGCTAGTTTGGACCCAATGAATATGAGGGAAAAAGAAAATATACCTTAAGCAGGAAAAATAGAGTGCAGTCGTGGTCTATAGGAGGTTGAGGGCCAAACGCGCCGGCAGGGTTAAAAAAGAGCTAAGTGGTCGAAAGCACGTGTCTGCAGAAATAAACAAAAAGGATGTGTTAGCCTCCAAATAGACATACCAAAAATTAGCTCATCTGTAAAAAAATAAAATAAAAAATAAAATGAAATGAAAAAATAAAATGAAGGAAACTATGGCAAAAGTGAGGATGTGGGGGATTGAACCTCTTACCTCTTGAAAGAGGAAGGATTCTCAAAACCACTAAGCCAATGAAGTAAGGTGAAAATAATAAGCCTTGCATGAGGGCCTATTTATAAGAATCAAGGAGAATAGTCTACAAGAGCACCTAAAGGTCCTCTCCTAGACTAGGGGGCAAGTGTGGATGCTCAAAATATCATGCTTGGAGAAGACCCAAAACAAGTGCCGAGGTCCCATAAGCGCCTAATTAAGTGATTGAGCTGCGACGCCCTCGGACCACCATGGCCTCGCTGGAAGCGGCTTGCATGCAGCGCCTCGCCCACGGCTCCCAGGAGCGCCTCGCGTGGTGCCCAGCACTCGCCTCGCTGGAGGTGGCCCTCATGTGGCGCCTCGCCCATGGCTCGCAGGAGCGTCTCGCGTGGTGCCCAACACTCGCCTCGCTGGAGGTGGCCCGCATGTGGTGCCTTGCCCATGGTTCGCAGGAGCGCCTCGCGTGGTGCCCAGCACTGGCCTCGCTGGAGGTGGCCCGCATGTGGCGCCTCGCCCACGGCTCACAAGCAGCACCTCGCCCACGACTCGCAGGAGCGCCTCGCGAAGGGCATGCCAAGTAGGTGCTTCACCTCGCGAGGGGTGTCTCGCGAGAGCCTCGTGCCCAACCACCACGCCTCGTTGGAGGCGTCTCGTAGGGGTTAGTATCTGGCCTCCTCTTGGTGCCGTCAGGCCCCGCGAGGCCACACCGCCACCAGGTCCAGGTACAGGGCCCCATCTCACAAGGAGCCCTTATGATCTGTGAGGCTATGTCTCGGCCGTGCCTAGGACTCACACGTCGTCTCGCAAGGGGCGCCTCTAGGGCATAAGCATAGGCCCCGCTGATGGAGCCCCTCTCTATTTTCTAAGGAGGGTGCCACCAGCAGGGCACGACTCCCACACACTTATCTCGCTCATGACTACACGAGAGCCACCTTTAGAGACAAGGCACGCGTGCAGAAATCGGTTATGTGAGGGCGAGGAGCTTAGGGGCGTAACTCAGAACATCCGTACTAGACAGGCTGTGGTGGTACAAGTTAGTACCGATGGTGGAGGCACTCCCTGCATGTCTCTGACCATGCATCAGGACCACCAGCGCCACTACACCTGGAACCACTCCTCTGACATTCGTACGGTCAGGTAGTGGAGACATCCTCCTGGCACCTGTCTATGTACTGGTTGCAACATCACTACCTCTGAAACCACTCTCCTGAGAGTTTACTTGTGTACTACCTGGTCCCCTGGACCACAGTGTATCTAGGGCTATTAGAGCCCACTATATAATGAACTCCAATTCCACATGGAGGGGGGTTGGAAAAATTACTGTAGCAATGCACCATAATCAATACAAACTGATTTGACCATTTGTCTTCTGCAATTTTTCTTGAAGTTTGTACTTAGATTTCTAAAGTTTTTCTTTTGATAATCTCTACTTTGCGATTTTTCTAACTTAACTTAGTTGACGAGTTCTTACCGTCAACACTTAAACTTAAACAAAAATAAATAAATAAATAAATTAAAATATGATATTTTAAAGATATTTTATGATAATTAAAATAATTAAATCATATTTATTTAAAAATAATAAATGCATACATATCATTTTTTTTATTTTATAAATTTGTGTGATAGTTTGTTTTTTATCAAGTGATTTGAGCTCTTTTTCTTCATCAAAGGACATTGCGAGATACATTAGAAACTAAAAATAGTTGATGCATGTATATTAATGTCTACACTATGACTTTTTCTATTCTTATTTTATTTATATTATTAATTTCTTTATAAATATTATTGTAATTTATATATATATATGTCATATAGCTATGTAAATATATATCTATGTCAATGTTGTGTTTAAATATCATATATGTAAAGATTATTGATATAAAAATTTATATATACTATAGAACTATAATTCATTCTATTATATATATATTTTTAAAATAGTGAATAACTTTTTATCAAAATGATAGACAATATTTACAACTTTAAAAAGTGTGCAGATAACGGAAATTCTTGGTTTTAACGATTTTTTATTTTTTTCGTTAACTTTAACAGAATATTCTTATATTTAACAGAATATTCATATATTTAACTGTAGATTGTAAACATAATTTAAATAAATAATTAAACAAATTAAAATAAGATAATTTTAGATATTTTACAATGATAATTATTTAAAAATAATAAAATCATACATTTTTTAATTTAAATAAAATTTAATTTAATTTAACTTAAACTTAATATTATATTAAACATATAATATATAATCTTTTGTTGTGGCTGCCAAATTCAAAAACTAGAACAAGCATAAACTTAAACAAAAATAAATAAATAAATTAATTAAAATAGAATAATTTAAAGATATTATATGATAATTTAAATAATTAAATCATATTTATTTAAAAATAATAAAGACGTACATATCATTTTTTTTATTTTATAAATTTTTGTGATAGTTAATTTTTTATCAAGTGATTGAAACTCTTTTTCTTCGTGAAATTCACCAAAGTACATTATAGTTGATGCATATATATCATTGTCTATACTATGACTTTTTCTATTATTATTTTATTTCTATTATTAATTTCTTTTTATAAATATATGTCATGTCAATATATATTAATGTCAATGTTGTGTTTAGATGTCATATATGTTAACATTATTGATATAAATATTTATATATACTTTAGAAATATAATTCATTCTATTATATATATATATATATTTAAAAAAAACAGTGAACAAGTTTTTATTAAAATTATAGAAAATGTTAACAACTTTAAAATTAAGCAAACGTGCATTGTACGTTGCTTTAACCTAATAAGTAAAAAACTATGACTTATTTGTTAACTTGTATATTTATATAGGAATATTTACGCCATATATTTTAAAATTAAAAAAAATTATAGAAATATTAGTATAAGGAGTGTAATTTTCACTATTGTTTGATTTTTTTTTCTTTCCATCTATGAACTTAGTTTATCATAAGAAACCAACAACAAAGATTACTATTTTTTTTCTTTATTATTGGCCAAAAATAAACTAAGGTTAATTTTTTAATTTACAAAATAAAGGGTTTCATTTGTAATTGTCTAAAATTAACCGTCCAAACTAGTATATAAAATAGAGGACCTAAATGATATAAATTATTTTAATAAAAATAGAGTTTTATACTATTTTCAGCTTATTATGTAGTTAAATTTCAATTTATATTTACTTTTATGAAAAAAGATTCTACTATTTTACATTTCAAGTAGCACTGATCTTTGTTTAAATTCAATTAAAATAATTTCAAAGAGAAATCTTTTCTCTAACATGATGAGCAATTAGTCACATATGAATATTTTTAAACTACAAGTTGATTACACTGGATTAGCTCACAGCGAGGATTAACTGCACTCAAGTAGCCAACAACAAAAATTGACTTTTTACTAAAGTAGATACTCATGACCATACAAAAGGAAAATATCTTAATGCCCCTTTTAAATACGACTATAGCAATCTACACATTAGCACTAACATTCATCCTTTAATTGATGGGATGGGGGATGTGGGAACAGGATAGGTGATGCGGTATTGCCATGGTGGAATTGTACAAGTATAACTATGTAAACACTCTTGTCTTGTATCACACACTTTTGAAAAAGAAAATGAGAGAAAGAAAAGAAGAGAAAAACCATGAGGAAAAGAGGAAAACACCAAACAAAATTTTTTAGATAAAAAGAGTAGGAGAATTTGAAAACACCATTAAATTGGAGAAAGATTCTTCTCCATTTAATAATGGTGATTCATTGTATGAAATGAGAGAAAGATTCTCGTTACAATATGTTTTATTTTCTATTTTAAATCTAACCTTTGTTTTTTTATTCTTTTTTTTTTTGTAGAAAATAATGTTGTTTTTGAATTTGATCAAAAATATTTTGATTTGTAATGGCTATTATTGAAGTTTTAGGATTAGCTTTTTTTTTTTAAGATTAATAGTTTTGTCTCACTAATATCAATAGAGAATAATAGAATGTTTAGAATTGGAAATTGGGTGGTCAATACTACGTACATAGTTTTTTTTTTAGCAATTTGTTCCTTGATTTATTCGCTCTTTCGGCTTCTAAATTAATTAGCTATAAGTAAATAAAGAATCCATACTGATAATTGAGAAAATATAGTTCGTGTTTTATTATTTTCTCTGTAATTGTAAGTTTTTTTTTTTAGTGAAAATGGTAGTGAAAGTTAGGGGAAAATTGGGTTGTAACTAAGTAAATATTTTAGAGTTAAAATACTGAACCATCAACAGACAAGTGGAAAAGGTTTTTAAGAATAACAAATATGTCACTTACAAATGGCATGCTGAAAATTTGAAGCAAAATGGAGGAATAACCCAAAGTAGTAAAAAGCTGGGTTTTAGAAGAAATTAGAAAAAAAACAGCTAGTGATGTTTCAATTTTCAAGCTCTATTGTGCTAGAAGTTTAGCAACGAAAAGAATTCAAGGTTAACTGAAGGATCGATACTCTCTAAGTATTGGGACTCACCTTTGTTGACGCCGTTTTTCGCTAACTTAGAAAAGGAGAGCACTAAACACAAAATAATAAAAATCAACGATAAACACCCGATATTTTACGTGATTCAGCAATTAAAATCTGCCTAGTACACGAGTCGATATCATTTAATGGTGAAATTCTCCTAAATCTCTTAGAAAGCAATTTAGCAGAGTCTTCCCAGTCCCAAATTCAGTGTGTTTACAAATGAATTTCTCCAGTCTATAATAGACTGGTTTACAAAATATCTCTCCTCATATTTCGGGAAGTTATTATTCAAATTTCAAATAAATACAATTAAATGCGTTCAAATACATAATATCTCATGACATTCAGGATTTATTAACAGATTACAACAAATCCCCTAGATATAGGGATTTTAAGACAGTAACTGTATTCACGCTAGATTATCGACCTCGAACATATGACTTGCATACCTTCGAGATCGACCAATCATCACGAGCTCGCTACTTTAGTTTGCCTCAGCCTTAGCAAATAGCTTTATCGAGATCGTCCTCTCCGAGCTCGCAGTGCCTAGGCTCGAACCTTCTCGACCGATGCTAGATCGCCAACAAGAATAAACCAGGAAATCTATACAAGTGTCGAACGCTTGTAATTGTAGCTTCGAGCTTAACTTGTAACCTCAGAACACCTTTGAGGCCACACGTATTTCTGAGCTCACCAATTCCAACGTCGTCATTTTAATACTGAGCGAGACTGTCAAACCCAATTCATATAAATGCTGGTGACATGACACACTTGCTTATTTCGAGCTTACATTTTACGAACCTTTCAAGACCATAATTTCCATTCTCAAAATTTGGGTGTAACATTTTGCCCCCTCAAAAGTATTGGTTCGAATCCTATGAGAAGGAAACTTTTGAACTTCTACTTTCAAAAATCGTGCCACCTACTGCACTCGAGTACGGACATGCGTCAGCCAAGGGTTGCACACTCAGAGTACTTGAGTACTCTTTACATCTGCCCACATCTTTTCATATCCCCTTTTTGCTGCCATTAGCATATTTATACCCCATCTGTTAGATCATACTCCAAATCAAACCGATGGCTCAGATTTGTCCGGCCTTTGACATCCCCTGGGGTTTATATATATATCCACTTTGTAATGCCCCAAAATCCCTAATGAGGTTTAATGGTCGGATTAGAAGGCCAGGAGAGCCATAATTGATTTATTATGCCATTAAATGATTATATGCATGTTTATGTGAATTATATTATTATATGATGATAAATGCATGCACGTGGGTCCACTTTTCATTATAAGGGCATTTTGGTAATTTGGCTCGTTGAGGGCATATTTGTATATTTTCATGCATGTTGGTGATTTATGATAAGGCCACATTATAATGTTGATTTTTTCGAGCTATTCGACATGAGACAATCTTTGAATACTAGTTAGCAGTTTGGTCATAACGTAGTTAATTTCGAGGCTCGGGGTGAGTCTCGGGGTAATTTGATGATTAGTACATTACTGAGAATTAAAGGGTAATGGGATATGATTTATTAGCATTTGAGAATATTGGGAATAACGAGAATTAGAGGACGTTAATTATGATTAACGAGATAGACGGGAATTGACGATTTTTCCCTTGTTAGCCTTAAGAGGGAATTTAATGACCTAGGGGCATTTTGGTCTTTTAACCTAAAGTTATATATCAACTAGAAAGCTATAGAAAGCTTAAGAAAAAAATAGCGCAACTGGTTTTCTCTTCCACGATCATCATCCTCCTTCTTCTTCCTTTGAATTTTTGAAGTTCCATTTGAGGATTCAAGCTAGGGAATCAAGCCTTGAGGGTTTAGGATTGTGTTCTACCATTGAAGAGGGTTCCATTTTAAGCTTGAGGTAAGATATATCCATGGAAACTCTGGTTATACTCTGTTTTTCATTTGATTTTCAATTGGGATTTTGAAGTGGATAGTTGAGAATTCATGGAAGTTTTTGGGAAAGTTTGCTTGGTTTTTGATGAGGTTGAGGTATGGATGAAGTTTTGGGGGTTAAATTATAGGTTTGGATGATGTTTGGGGTTGATTTTGAAGCTTGGTTTTCAGCGGAAATCGCAGGGGAGAAGACCAGAATTTCCTGGTCTGTCAGTGGTGCCCTAGCGCTAGGTAGAGCAGAGAATGGGGTTCTCTCTGACTTGGGGCAGCGCCCCAGCACTAAGTCATTTCCAGCAAGACCTATTTTTAGGGCTCGGGGGATGATTCCACTACCTTGTTTGGGTGGATTGGGAATCCCAAGAGCACAGGATTGGTCCTGGGAGCGAGGTTTTAGATTATAAACCTTTTTATGATATATTTTATTGATGAGATTCCATATTTGGTTATGATTAGGTGATCGCTAAGGGATCAAAGGATCGATCGTTCTCAAGGGTCGTTCTTTTACTATTTCTCACTCGAACCAGAGGTAAGAAACCCTGCACCCAATATGTGACATGCATGGTTATTAATGAGGCATGTTGAGTGCTCTAAATGTGGACATTGATTGCATATTAAATGCTTAACAATCTTGCTTACTTGGGAGTGGCACTGACTTATTAGTCAGAATTGGAAATGGTGTCAGTATTGACTGTGAAGCTGTGACTCATTAGTCAAGTTCGGCAGTAGTACTAAGCACTGGTTGTGTAATGCCCTGGATAACCAAGACCGTTACACTGTGTGTTTGAAATAGTGCAAGACTTGCTAATCAAGTCATTTAAATCAAAATGTGTAGCTAATGACATAAACAAGTTAGGTTAAAAAGAATTTTGGTTATAAATGATGAAATTTTACTAAAATACATGTTTGATACATGGGATCCCAAAACAGGGTTTAAATAACGTAAATACAAAATTCTCGCTAACAAATAAATAACCAAGCCACTCTAATGGAAAAATTTACGATCTAGGTTCCCGTCCTTGAACAATCCCTCGACCGTGGTGGCCGAGCAGCTGACAATGTACACCTCGCCCCTAGAGCTCTTCAACCCATGGCCAACTAGCATTACCTGCACCACGTAGCACCCGTGAGCCGAGGCCCAGCAAGAAAACATAACATCATAACATAACAGTAATAGCAGCTAAATAGTTCGTTGAGCATAATCCAAATAATTACAAGGCATTAATCAGTTACCAGCAAATCATAGAATACATTCAAGGCAGCACACTGGTCAATAACCAATAATTCAACCCAACTACTCATCAAGTCATACACCATAATCAACAATAGAACCTATGTCAAGCAATACTAGGGTTAATGCCCGTAGGCCGCACCCTCTGTTTAATTCACTGTCTTTGGCTCACTTAGGCCAAGCCCAGTGACATACCCACTGACTCTGGCTAGCTTAACCGAGCTCAGTGTTTAATAAGCTGTCCTCGGATACCAGTGTCTGAGCCGCACCATGTGCGCAAGTATTGATTTCAGCACCCTTAGGTCGTTTATCACATGTCCCAGTGGCATAATACCACCTCATGACATTCATATAATTATAGGGAACTCTTAGTCCCAACATATCCACATAGCAACACAATCAAATATAGGGAACACTTAGTCCCATCCTATCCACCTACATAGGTGCAGTTTTCTTACCTTAATTCCAAGTGCTTTAGTTAAGAAGGACGACTCCCGAGCACGATCCATTCCCTGAGCCTTATCTTATCACCTAGTCACAACCAAGATAATGGATTCCATTAATATTCAAATAAAGATCGTCGGGCATAACACTAACTTTCGGGACATCAAATTCCACCAAGCATGGTGGGGAATTCATTCCCGAGCACTCTAGGCTAGATTCCCGAGCTGAAAAACCCCAAATGTTCAAGTACACACCTAAGGGCTGCGACCTTTGAAGCCTAGCCATGGCCCTGCCCTAAAACAGAACCAAGGCCACCCCTGGAAGAAGACACGCGACGCGACCCTTGCCTTGGGCGCCGCGGTGCTTACCCTTGGCCGAGCCCTCCTAGCTCATCTTCATCCTAGGGCCGCAACACTCTAGAACAGAGCCGCGGCCCTTCCCTTCGAGCCCAGAATTTCCACCATTTTCAACCTCTAAACCTTACCCAAAATCATTCCAAAGCTCCCTATTTCAGTATCAATCATTCCCAACACTTTTAAGACAACTTTAACAACAGAATTCAACAGGAAACCCAACCTAAAACTCATTGCAATCCATGTTTCAATCTCTGAAACTCAAGAACTTTAAACACTAAGACCAACCATACAAAACTCAAATTTAAGCTTCTAAATCATAAATTAAAGTTTACCTCTTCAGCTGATCCCCTTCTCTAAGCAGAATCCCAGCTAGTTCCCAAGTTTCTAGCTTCAATTCAACCTTAAATATCAAAATTACAATTATCTTACTACTCAGAAAAACTCAGAGTTTCTAACCTAAAAAAAAACAGTTTGATTCTCACCTTGGCTTTGATTAAATGTTCCTTGGATAATCCTTGAGCTAAGCTTTTAAATCCCCACTGAAACTGTAACTCTCACTTCTTTCTACAAATGCATTATAACAATTATGAAAAATAAGAGAAGATATTTTATTCATACTTTTGAGTGCATAACAATGTTAATCGAATGCTAGAGCTATTAAGTAAAGTGGAAGAATAACTAATGAATACGCAACTATAATATTCATGGGCATTTCGTTAGTATAATACCCATAGAATGATGCTAAATACAAGCAAACAATCACTAAAGTTATGAAAAATAAAGAGAAATTCATGACTTGATGATGAATTCTATATAGAAGGTTAAGATATGAAGAAGTTGTGCAAGTAAATGGTTGAAGGAAAAAGTATTTATAGGACAAAAACTAGCAGTTATGACCGTTGGTGAATAGTGACTTGACCGTTGGGGATATAGGTGTATTCTATTGTGGGATTTTAATAATTCTAAGTTGTTGAAGTAACTAACACATGAGAATAATTAATTTATGGATGTTGGAGAAACTTTTTCAGAAAAGTTTGTGAGTCAAAAATGTTGGACTAGGTAATATAAGAAGATTGAGAAATTTTCATTTTTTTTACTATTCACCGGGCACTATTCATAGTGGGTCCCACAATGGAGTCCGCATGGGTCCCACAGCGGGGTCCACCCCATGGTTCCCACATGATGATGTAGTAGTGATACAATGATGACTTTAGCAAACCACCATGCTTATATTTTGAATATTTTATTATTCCACTATGCTTGATATTTTAAATATTTTATTAGCATAGTAACCGAAAATTTTCCTATAAGTAGCCCTTCCAAAACTCATTTTGAATCACAAAACCTCATTTTCTTTCTCTTACTCTACCCAAAAATCTTCTTAACACATTTCTAAAGTTCTAAACCTCGAAGATCTAGGCGAAGTTCTGTCCGTAACGCTAGCCTACGAAAACCTTTTAGGTAAGCTCTTTCCCGAACCTTTCATTTTAGTTATTTAATTATTATAAATACACATATTATTTTACTATGTCGTTATAATGCCAAAAGATATATATAGATTATTTTAATATGCCGTTATAATGCCAAAATTTATATATAGATTAATTTACTATGCTGTTATAATGCCAAAATTTATACATAGATTAATTTACTATGCCGTTATAATGCCAAAAGTTAGATATAGATTATTTTGCTATGCCGTTATAATGCCAAAAGTTATATATAGATTATTTTACTATGCCGTTATAATTCCAAAAGTTATATATATATTATTTTACTATGCCGTTATAATGCCAAAATTTATATATAGATTATTTTACTATAATGCCAAAATTTATATATGGATTATTTTACTATGCCGTTATAATGCCAAAATTTATATATAGATTATTTTACTATAATGCCAAAATTTACCATGTCGTCATATTTTACAATGCCAAAAAAAAAATTGAAATATAAATTATTATAGGCTATGGTCACACTTTGGACTATTTGGACTTTTATTATATGACCTTATTCCCTATTATTATGGACTGATACTATGACCTGGACATTTCCGTATGACCATGACCATGACCACGACTTTTAGACCGGGATCTTGCCATGGACAATTATAGTATGACCATATGCCTGGACATAAAATAAACAATAAAATAAGAAAAAAAAAATAGAATAACAACAACTATAAACTAAAATTACATAATGTAGATTTTATGTAAGTTAATAGTTTGTGTTTTTATCAGGAAGCTAACAATTTCAGTTGTTTTATCAAGACGCAAGGTAAGTAGAATCCTCATCTACAATACAAGTATTTTATGTGTCTTATGTGCATTTATACGCTTTATATGTTATCCTGCCATGTTGTTATGCATAAGTTATTCTTAAGAATGTTATGTTTCTTATGCATAATCACGCTTAATGTTCACAAACAAGTTATTGAAAGCGTTAAAGTAGAGGTGCTGCTTGGGAGACCTATGTCCCAAAAATGTAAGGAGGGAGATGTACTTCCCTATATAATGAATGTTTATGAGGAAGAAATTCCCTATATAATGAATGTTTATGTTCAGGTGGGAATGTGATTCCCTATGTAAGGTTGGCAGCAGCATCCTCTAGGGCCCAAAAGAAAGGAAAGTGAAAGAAAGAAAATACATTACATGTTGCACGTTTATTTTAATGCATATGAGGTAGTTATTCTACTTACTGAGCCTTAGCTCATCAGAAAATGTTTTGTATTGTAGGTAAGAGGCCCCAAATATAAATTGTTGATGAGCATACATGGAGCCAACATGACTGTACATATGGGGCTGACCTGAAGGGAGTGGAGTTCTGCTATGCTATTTTCTAAATAAACAAGAAACTTGATTTTATATTTATATTTCATAAAAAATACTTTGTGAACTTTATAATTTACATAAAGCTTTAAAAGTATTTCATAAACGTTGTAATTTACATAAAGCTTTTAAATTTATCGGTTGGATACATCTCTAATTCTACGTTAAGGTGTAGTAACGCCACGAAAAATTATTTATAAAAGTATTAAGATTTGTATGCAAGATAAAGTTTTTATTTAGTTTGTGGGTATTGTATGGTTTGAAGTTATGAACATTAATTTATGTAGTGTTCAATAAAGTTTTTGTAAATTCAGAATTTCAGTATTGTCGTATTCAGGTTAAAATTGTTTTTTTTACAATATTTATATATATGTATGTTAAGAAATGAGGTCGTTACAGAAACCCTTTGAAATCCCAGCCCAAATCCTCCAAATTTCCTCTGTTTTCCTTGTGTTTTTCCTAGTTTCCTTGAGAGAGAAGAGAGAGAGAGAAGAAGAGTCGGTCTAATATTTTTTTCCACTAGCTTCTGTTTTAACTAAGTCTATCATTTATCCCGTTAAGTCAATCCCGAGGCTCGGGGTGCCGGAAACGTCCCCGAGGGAAAAATGGTAAAATTCCCCAATATTCCCGCCTAGACTTCCTAACCTCAAATATATCTCCATATATTTATTTTCATAACCCGATAGTCTAAATAACTACCCGATACCTATAATACCCCTGACTTATCCAAGTCAACTATTAAGCCCCGTTGTGACTTTCTTGCTACATGCTCCCTAGGATCGCCTCGTGCCGAAAGCTACCAACACGCACATATACACACATATATATCTACCTATCCACATAATAATGTGGTCTCAAAAAATTTTCACACACAATCACATTTATGCCCTAACGGGCCAAAATTACGATTAAGCCCTTATCAGCCAAACAGGGCCCGCTTGCTTATCCAGTACCCATATTCATACTTCCTTACCATTAATTCTCTTAACCTCCAATGATGCCCTCGTGGCACACTAATCAAGGCCCTTAAACCTTATTAGTAATTTTGGGTCGTTACTGGTTGTATGGTATTGGCTTATGAGTCAAGAACGATATTAGCGTGTTTAACGCAAGCCGAAAATATTAGATCTAATCGACATAAGAATTATCATCATAAGCATTAAATGCTTGACCGACCTTAAGTTCGATGAAAACAAAAGCGCTTGTCTAGTCTAAAGGCGAGTTACTTAGAGCCAGGGCTAGAAGGCCCAGGTGACTGCATCGTCACATGGCTAAGGGTGCGGAGCCCAAGTTCGTGACTCACTTATCTGATTCAAGTTTGTGACTCCATAGTCACTCATCTGGTTTAAGTTCATGACTTACTCATCAGTCACTTATCTGATTAGGGCTACACGCCCCATCATGATTATTAGAATCTTGATACCATCTGATTAGGACTGCACGCCCTAGGATGATTATTAGAATCTCGATATTATCTTATTTGGGCTACAAGCCTAGTATGATTATCATAATCATAAATTGATATTGAATACATGCAGCAATGGGTTTTCTTGCTAAGCCTTGGCTCACGAGTGCTATGTGGTGCAGGTAAAGGGAAAGAAAAGCTCACCAAATCTTGAGTGGAGAGCTGAGGTGGCGATGTGTACATATGCGACCGCTTGACCACCACGACCAAGGTGTTTCTCAGAGGAACTAGGGGTTAACCCTATATTTTTTCCGCTTAGGTTGGCGGGTTGTAATTTTTACACTGTAATTACCATTTTGGATTGTAAATAACTTGTAAACGCTTTTATGGGCCCATGTACTGTTTTATGTTTTGAATAAAATATATCATTCCCTTTTGATCGAGATTTTTCACCTTAGCCTATTAATGATACCTAGATGCACGTTTATAACCAAATGACTTGCTTAGTGAGTTAAGCACGGTTTAAAGTTCACAGTAATGGTCTTGGAGTAACCATGGCGTTACACACTTCTTCTTCTTCTTCTTCTTCTTCGCTTTTTCTATATATTCTAGAGAGAAAAACTCGTACCATAGCAAAACAAAGCTTCATCTTTTTTTTTTATATATAAACTTTCATTGCATGTTCTCCAAACCAAAGAAGCAGTCTACTTCCAGCACATTCAACTATGTGAGGTCATTCTTGCTTCCGCTACTTCAATCGACGATCTCCTCATATCCACAAACAATTCTGTGTAAGTTTCTATTCTTCACCCTTGCCTTGATGTTCATATGTTTTTACATGTTTCTTTTGTTCTGTGAGCATATTTACTAGTTTTTTTTTTCTTTCTAGTTTTGCAAAGTTGTTTATTTGATACTAAACAAATTTTTGATTCGAAGTTTTGGAATCATGGTTTTTAACCCAGATTCCTTAGTGCAAAAAATGCAACAATGGGGTTTTTTTTATTAGGAGTAGCGTTTCGTGTAAGCCAAGAAATAGGGGTTTTGATTA
This sequence comes from Humulus lupulus, assembly GCF_963169125.1. Classification (NCBI taxonomy): domain Eukaryota; kingdom Viridiplantae; phylum Streptophyta; class Magnoliopsida; order Rosales; family Cannabaceae; genus Humulus; species Humulus lupulus. Next base: position 56,745,870 of record NC_084798.1, on the reverse strand, counting down.
AGGGTTTTAACTGCACAAATCCCAAAAATATCACATTTTTGGGTAACCGTCAGCTTTATCCTTGAAAATCCAGGATTCCTTGAAACTGGTATCCACTTCCCCATTCTCTCGTGTGGGTACACGCTCAAAGCCCGAAATTTGTAGTAGTTCGGGGGTCACCTTCGAGTTAATCTTACTCTTTCGAGACTTCAGTCTCAATTGAGGTAATTTCGTGATCTCTAACTTTTGAGCTTGAATCATCAAAATTATGCTTTCTTTGTGATTTCCTATATACTGGGCCCTCACCCTTTTCTTTCTTGTTAGATGTCGCAGTACTTTGAGAATCGGTGGGGGCCCGAGCTCACTATCCTTTACTTCCCATCAACTCCCAGTCCTGAATCTCCTTTCACACGAAATCAGTGACTGATACGCGAGCATAGAGAAAGGTGCGAGCAGGAAGATATCCGAGATCGGTTTCGACGCCAAATAGACGAGGTCGAGAAGAAAAATGAAAAACACTGTGAGTCGCAGTTTATCTAGATCCGGGCCCCGACCCCCAAATTAGACCTGTTCCACTAGATCCCAAGCTCAAAGTCACTGTCGCCTTCGAGCCTGGTGCACTCTCATTTTCTCTGATGGAAGACCCTTCAATGCGTCCTTCCACCTCCCAAGCCATTTCAATTCCCACCTCGAAAGAGGAATTTTTCGAGGCTGAGCATTATTGGAGCTCAGTCACATTTACTAGCCAGATATCTGAGCTGCTAGTGTACCACAAATTTAAGCTCTCTGGCACCCTAATGTGCCAACCTGCGACTTCAAATGAACGGAGCTGCTTCACTCTGGGAGATGGAAATCCTGATTGTAAAATCAAGCTCGCCGCATGGAGTCGCGAGCACATGAAGGTAGGGGCTTTATTACCCCTGAAATCATACTTCAAGAATTTTCTGGATTTCATTGGGCTCGCCCCATTCCAGCTCCAAACCAATTCCTTTAGGGTTCTATCAGCCCTCAGGTCTCTATTCCATGAGCTGAAGTAGGAAGGGCCTTCGCCTCAAGAGATATTATATCTTTTGTCTCAAAAGCAACCCTTCTCGAGCTCATGGAGGGGATGGCTTTTATTATTTATCGAGCTACCTGAAGGAGAAAAAGCTTTTTGAGGACATGCCAAATCATCCTCTGAATTTTAAGCTTGCCTTCTTCTGGACGGACAGTCTCACTCCTTCTAGATTTTACTCTTTTCAACGTATCTCATCACACTTGCCCCTTTTTTCATTACATAGTTAGCCTCAGAATATTCACACATTTATTCCTACAGCCAATTACCACCGCCCACCCCATCGGAAACAATGGTGGAGCATAGGGTAGCCTTGCTCCAACTACCCTATGGTCGGATATCCATGTCCAACCTTCTCCACGAAGACTGGCTCCGAGCCTGCGACCTCTTAGGCCAGTCTATGGATGACTCAGCTTACCACAAGTATTTGAGGTGGGACCACGCGCCGTTTCCCACTGACAGACTTCCCCCTCGAAGGAGATCTTTGAGTTTGCGGTCACATGCCCTTGTAGCCCGTCGACACGATCGGCCTGCCTCAGGAAATGAAGCTCATGACGAAGCCTCACCAAGCTCGGGTGATGGAGGTAAAGTGGTTCTCGGCTCCTCCATGTGGTCTCCTTCTATGCTTAAGCACAAACTCGATGTATTGATTCTCTTTGAGGATCCTAGGGATAATTTATATGTATGGTCATGGGTAGATCATAGAGTTCGTAGGTTTGATAGCTGGTTAGGACAATACCAAACCATGTATAGTCTAAATGAGGTCTAGGATGGGGTTTCCGTTCAATACAGAACTAACATATATAGGGACCTTTCGAGGTTATCTCCCACCTATAGAGATGGGACTCCCCCAACATCTTCAAAAGATAGGGGACTTTCCTGGTTCCCAAGCTCAAGCTCTGTCGAGAGTACCAGTTAGGTTTCTATTATCTTTAGTCTTGCTTCTTTTAATAACATGTGCTCGATCACTAAAGTATGACCTTTGTGTTTTTCAGGTGAAATGGATTCTGATCTCGACAACGTGCTCAATCGATCCCTGGCAGCAAAAGCAAGGAAACATCAGCGGGCGTCCCAACGGGGAGGTCACCCCTCAAAGATGCCTAAAAGGCCCGAGGTGGCCCCTCCGGCCTCAGTAGCTCATAATCTGGACCAAGCTGTCGACCACATTCGTGAGGTCGGAATGAATAACGAGATCGAGCCAGTGGCGCCTGCTAGCACCTTACCTCCTCCTATCGCTCGACCGGCCCAACAAGCCCCCGCTGCCCAGAAAAAACAAGACTCCACACGGGAACGATTACGGATGATCTCAACTCACGCCCTAGAATACGTGCTCGAAAATGCAGCGGGGTCGCATGGAGTCAATCCAGGCTCGGATGTCTTGTCCCACGTGGGCCAAAGTCTCAACAGCCTTAGCGCCCTTCAATGGGAGTTCCTAACCTCCTGCCATGATGCCAACGCCATCTTCGACAAGGGTGGCGAGCTTCTATTCTCGGTAAGCCATCTATACTGTAACCTTCTTGTGCTATACTTATATTGTACTTTTAATAACTCGTGTTTATTTTTGTGTACATGCATTTGCTTCATTTGTTCAACACAGCTTCAAGTTGAACAACGAGGTGGGCGCGAGCAGGGCACATGCTCTTGGCCTCTAGCTAAAGCTCGCGGACGAGCTCAAAGCAGAAAATTTGTAGGTGGCGTCAAGGGAGACAACCATTCTCAAGGTGTCCGAACTTGAGCTGAAGTTGGAGGCTGCCCAGAAGGTGTCTAACCTTAAATCAACAATGGCAGTGACCTTGAAAGAGGTCGAGGCTAATAATTTTGAGAACAAGGAGAAAGACTCCAAGATGGAGGAACTTCAAGAGCTAAATGCCAAGTTGGAGGAGGAAAAGAAGGTGACCTTTGAGATAATCAAAGGTGAGAAAACCTGCCTCCTATAGGAGTTCAAATCCAAGAAGTACCGTGCCGTCGACATGGCGATGTATCGAATCAGGGTGAACAATCCTGACCTCGACACCAGCTTCATAGCCAAACTCGAAGAAGAATTTGTTGCCAAATGGCAAGCTCGACTTGAGGAAACGGAGGCCAAGCTCGAAGCTGAGGAGGTAGCTAAGGCATTTAACACTGGGATTGGGGAGGCGTCCAACCCATAAGGGCGAGATCATGGGCAACGTCCCATTATGACTTTTGCAACTATCACTTTATATTTTTTTTTACATATGTGACCTTGGGGCGAAGACAATATATAGCTTGATTTAGAGCTATTTTTATTAAATAATAACTTTAATCTTTATGCATATAATTTTTGGCTCAAAAATCTTCATGCATATGATTTTACTTTCAGCTTTTTTCCTTAATATTATGCTTTACATTTTTGGGTCAAAATATTTCAAGCATGTTATATTAAAGACTTGCTTGTATATGTGTTTATTTGTACAAATACATCTATTGGATTTAAGCTCGAATTTCAATGCATTCATGCACAATTTATTCGATGTATCCATGTTCAACTTCATTATTGTCAAGGTCAAACCTTACTTTCACCATGTACTCAAAAGTACTTATTTGGCATGTAATTTTAGTAGTTTAGTTATATCATGCTTTCCTACTCACTTTTTCTCGAGTATGTCCTCGAGGTTACGAGGTCAAGACTTATTTGCAAAACTTTCCAGCCTTGGAATTGACTTAGTTCGCAGTTGGTTTATCTTAAATTCCCATTTTCTTACTGTCGATTAGGTTTTGCTGGTTTGTTCCAAACTAATTTAGCTCGTGTGTTTGGTTTAAAATCCATACACTTATTTATTTTTATGCCGTATATTTTTTCAAACCTATGGTATGATCATATACCACTTATGCCCCCTTAATATCCTATGAGTGTGCTCGTAGGTTATTGAATTAAGATGGTTTGCAAAAAAGTACAACATTAAAAAGAAAATATAACTTTTGAACAAATTTTAGAATTTTATTGATAAAAAGTAAAGATAATCAAGTACTTGGTTGGTTATAATGAAAACATCATTCCTACATTATTGATAATAAGGTCATAGATGTTCACCATTCCAAGCCCGCGGAACCAACTCTCCATTCAACCTCGCCAATTTATACACTCCAGTTCGAATAACAAACTCGATCTGATAAGGTCCATCCCAATTAGGTCAAAGTACCCCAGCTGACGGGTCTCGTGTAGCTAAAAATACGCGCCTTAGCACCAGGTCCCTAATCCGAATTTTCTATCTCGAACCCTCTTGTTAAAATATCTAGTAGCTTGTTGCTGATATGCAACATTTTTCAATTGGGCTTCACCTCGTCTTTCTTTAATGAGGTCTAGACTTTCTTTGAGCTGAGATTGGTTTGAGGCCTAATTGTACGCATGGCACCTCATTGTAGGGATTTCGACCTCAATAGGCAACATGGCATCGGATCCGTAGGCTAGGGAGAAGGGAGTATGCCCCGTTGAAGTCCGCGTTGTGGTTCTATAAGCCCACAAGACTTTAGGCAACGCCTCGGGCCATTTCCCCTTTGCCTCTTCTAATTTTTTCTTTATGGAGCTTTTTAAGGTTTTGTTGACTGCTTCGACCTGGCCATTTGACTGGGGATGGACCACTGAGGAGAAGCTTTTTATCATCCCATTTTTTTTTGCAGAAATGGGTAAAAAGATCACTGTCGACCTGGGTTTCATTGTCTGATACTATTTTCCTGGGCATCCCATATCTACAGATGATACTTTTTACCACGAAGTCTAAGACTTTTTTTGAGGTAATATTAGCCAAAGGTTCAGCTTCAGTCCATTTTGTAAAATAATCAACTGCGACCACAACGTACCTTGCCCCACCTTTTCCAGTTGGAAATGAGCCTATGAGGTCAATTCCCCATACTGCGAATGGCCATGGGGAGCTCATCATGGTGAGCTCGGTGGATGGAGCTCGCAGAATTGAGGCAAATCGTTGACATTTATCACATTGTTTGACATATTTGAATGAGACTGCCTTGACAGTGGGCCAGAAATACCCTTGCCTTATCACCTTTTTGGATAGACTATGCCCCCCAGTGTGATCTCCACAAAACCCTTCATGGATTTTTTCCAAAATCCTCTTTGCCTCGAGCGGAGTTACGCATAAAAGTAATGGCATAGAGTACCCCCTTCTATACAACTTCCCCTCCACAATAATGTCTCTTGGGATTTTATACATCCAATTTCTAGCCTCGTTCCGGTCTGCTGGGAGACTTTCAGTTTCGAGATAGTCCACTATTGGGGTCATCCAGGTTGGTTGCGAGTCAATAATGCATACTTTTTCTTTGTCGGGCTCGTTAATACTTGGGTTCGGTAGAAACTCTACTAGGACCATGTTCAATGTATCAGCCTCGTTAGCTGTGGCGAGTCTGGCCAATGTGTCTGCATTTGAATTTTGTTCTCGGGGGACTTGCTCTATAACGTAGAATTCAAACTGCACAGGTGCAATTTTTTCTTCCTCCAGGTATGCGGCCATTTTTATGCCACGAGCCTGATATTCCCCCAAGACTTGGTTAACCACCAGTTGCGAGTCGCTATAGCAATGTATAGCCCTTGCTTTGAGCTCTCTGGCTATTGGAAGTCCTGCTAGTAACACCTCGTATTCAGCCTCGTTGTTTGGTGCTTCGAAGTCGAACCTTAAAGTCGAGTGGAAATGATTTCCTGTTGGGGTAACTAATATGATACCTGCCCCCGATCCGTTTTCGTTAAAGGATCCATCGACATAAAGTTTCCACAGCTCGCGGGCTGGGGTTACAACTTTGTCGTTGGAGATCCCGGTGCATTCGACATAAAAATTTGCCAGAGCTTGTCCTTTGATTGTGGTTCTAGGGTGATATGTGATCTCGAATTGTCTGAGTTCGACGACCCACTTTAACAATCTTCCAGACGCTTCTGGCTTTGACAAAACTTGTCATAGTGACTGGTTAGTTAACACATGAATAAGATGTGATTAGAAGTAGGGTCGGAGCTTTTGAGATGCGTGTATTAGGCTCAGAGCCAGTTTTTCCATTACTGGGTATCTCGATTCTACCCCCAATAACCTTTTACTGATGTAGTATACAATTTTTGTATTTTCTTATCCTCTCGTACTAGTACTGCACTAATGGCGTGCTCGGTTGTAGCGAGGTATAAATACAAAATCTCTACTGTAATAGGTTTGGACAAGATTGGTGGTTCAGCGAGGTGTTTCTTAAGGTCTTGAAATGTGAGCTCGCACTCTTATGACCACTCAAATTTTTCGCCCCTCTTAAAAGATTATAGAATGGAAGTCATCGGTCTGTAGATTTTGAGATAAACCTACTTAGGGCCGCCATTCGTCCAATTAAGCTCTGAACATCCTTATGTTTTCGAGGTGAGGACATATATATTAACGCCTTAATATTGTCTGGGTTCACCTCTATTCCCTGTGCATTTAATATAAATCCCAGGAGCTTACCTGAAGATACTCCGAATGAGAATTTTGTGGGTTAAGTTTCATGTTGTATTTCCGAAGTACAGTAAAACACTCAGCGAGATCATCCATGTGGTTATTATTATGTTTTGATTTGACCAACATATCGTCCACATAAACTTCCATGTTATTTCCTATATGTTCAACAAACATCCTATTTACCAGCCTTTGGTATGTGGCTCCAACGTTTTTGAGCCCGAAAGGCATGATGTTGTAGCAATACAATCCTTTATCGGTCACAAAGCTCGTATGTTCTTGGTCCGGCACATGCATGGAAATTTGGTTATATCCAGAATAAGCATCCATGAATGACATGATGCCGTGACCTGCAGTGGCATCTACGAGCTGGTCTATCCGAGGTAAGGGGAAGGAGTCTTTAGGGCATGCCTTGTTAAGATCTGAGTAGTCGATACAGGTTCGTCATTTTCCGTTGGGCTTTGGGACTAAAACTGGATTGGCGATCCAATCAGGATAAAAAACATCTCGTATGAATCAATTTGCTTTTAACCTCTTGACCTCTTCTTTGAGGGCCTTCTTTTTGCCATCGTCCAGGAGCCTTCATTTTCGCTGCTTCGGGGGGAAGCTTTTATCGATGTTGAGTGCATGGCTTATGACATTCGGACTAATTCTGACCATGTCTGAGTGCGACCATGCGAACACATCCTGGTTTTCTCTCAAGAAGCAAATTAATTGCTATCTTGCCCTTTTAGAAAGGTTCTTTCCCATTTTTACTACCTTCATGGTATCCCTTTCATCGAGCTATACTTCCTCGAGCTCTTCCAGTGGTTCGAGATTGGCCCTTTCTTCTACTCTGGGGTCAATCTCCTCTTCTATCGCAAAGATGGATCCATCCATCTTCTAAATAACTACAAGTGTTTGGGCACTTGTTTGATTTTTTCCTCTCATGGAAATGTTGTAGTATTCCCTTTTTGCAAGCTGGTCCCCCTTCAATGTCCCGATGCCACTAGAAGTCGGGAACTTAAAGGCTAGATGCCTGGCAGACGATATTGCGCCCAACCCTATCAGGGCGGGTCTCCCGCGCAGTATGTTGTAGGCCGACGGGGTATCCACCACCACGGATTCCATCATCTTGGTTACCGAAACTGGATAGTCTCCCAAGGTCACGGGGAGTTCAATGGATCCCGTACAGGAAATCCCTTCTCCTGAAAATTTGTACAATGTCGTTTCACATGCCTTTAAATCATGAAGCGTGAGTCCCATCTTTTCTAGAGTGGCCTTATAAAGGATATTCACCGAGCTCCTATTATCAATCAGGACCCGGCGTACCCTCTTATTCGCGAGCTGAAGAGTAATGACCAGGGGGTCATTATGAGGAAACTAGACGTGTGATGCGTCCTCTTCAGTAAACGTTATGGGTTGAGATTCAACCCTTTGCTGCTTTGGAGCTAGTGGTTCGGGTTTGTAGGGAGAACCGTCTCTAGTCTTAAGCTCGTTAACGTATCTCTTTTGGGCGTTCCTGCCCGAACCTGCAATATGAGGTCCCCCTGAGATGGTTATTACATCTTCTCCATCAATTGGAGGAGGTTGCTCATCCTCCCGAACTTGGGAGTTATTTTGTTGGGCAAGTTGTGCAGCTGTGGCCCTTTGACTTGTTGAGGCTTGATTGGAATTTCAGTTTCTTACATACTGTCTGAAATATCCCCTCGAGATCAAGCCTTCGATCTCGTCCTTCAGTTGTCGGCACTCATAAGTTGTGTGTCCCTCTATGGAATCTACAGTATTTGTTGGAGTCCCTTTTTGGCTTCTGATTCCGTATTGGGTCAGGTCGCCTGAACGGGACCTGATTTTCATTGGCTAGAAATATTTTTTCCCAAGTCTCATTGAGCTTGGTATACACTGTGTAAAGGGAGAATACTTTTCTCCTTTCTTATTTTTCCCTCCACCAGCCTCGGGGTTATTCCCTTCGTTTTTCTTCCTTTTAGAAGGGTTATCCCCGAAGGGTTTTGACGTTGATGGGGCCACCGAGGTTAAGGCTGAGTTAACATTTTTCGTTTTAGTCACGGGCTGGGAGGTTAGGTTTAATGCTTACCTTGCCTCTTCTACATTGACAAACCTTTGGGCCCTTCGGTTGAACTCGGTTAATGACCTAATGGGTTTCCTTTGTAAATCTTCCCAAAGGGGACTCCCTAGTAGTATACCAGCTCTAACAGCCATCAACTGGCCACTATCATCGACATTACGGGCTCGGACCACTTCTATATTAAACCTCGTAAGGTAACTTTTCAATGATTCTTCTTGCTGTTGCTGGACATTGGTCAAGGCCGAGGCTTTGGGCTTGACGCCAACATAGTCTTGAATTGTTTTTTAAACTCTCTTGCTAATTGATCCCAGGACGAGATCGAATGTCTTCGAAAGTCTCGAACTAGTTTTTTGCTAGTCCCGTGAGAGTTACTGGAAACAACATACATCGGAGCTTGTAACCAACATTGCTAGCTCGCATGATGGTATTAAAGGTGCTCATATGGCTGTATGGATCTGAGTTTCCATTGAATGGGGCTACGTGGGGTATCCTAAACCCTTGCGGAAATGGGTTGTTAGAAATATGTGGGGCAAAAGGCTCGAGCTCCTCATCGGACTCTTTCGCCCTTATCTTTGGTCCACTCGTCTTGGAGGAGCCTGAATGCCCTTTCCAACTGTTCAATCCTCTCCTGGACCGGATCCACTAGGGGTCAAGCTTGAACTTGAGGGAGCTAGTTATCGTTAATAAAATCTCCAACTCCTTGTCTCGGCATAGGGTTATACGCCGACTGTTTACAATTGTTCAAATGGTCTCGCAGATCAAGGTTTGGGGGATTATCTTTCCCCTGGTTATGGTTCAGGTGATCCCACAGATCAGGATGATTTCCCCGATTCCCTGTATGTCTAGGTTCAGTATTATATATGCTTACGGATCGATTGTAATCCGAGCTCCATCTTGCAAAGCTTACAGCTCTTTCCGGCTGCGAGGCTCGGTGATTACGAGGTGGGTCCCCTGCTGGCCTCCTCACCCAGATGTTTGTGTTCTTAACATCTGGCTTCCCGAAGATTGAGGAGCTCTGTGCTCCCGGGTAGCCTCTCTTTTAGTTCCCTGTCTAGGTCTGGCTTGTCAGTTTCCATCCCGACTGCCACTACGTGATGGCCTCCTTGGTGCAGGTCGTGGGACCTCTTGGACTAGTGATTATGAGGTGCCGTATTGGAGATGGTGAATGTCTTATGGGTGACGGTGGCTGCCTCCCATTGTTGGGCCTATTAGGCCTAAAGCTGGCCCAGACAAGTTCAGAGTTGTCTCTTGTAGCTTTGGGATTTGGGTTCCGAGCTACAGGAGGAGCTCGGTTATTCCCTTTCCCTGTTGACAGCTCTGCAGCCGAGTTGTCAGTGGCCTCAGACCGGGTGTTTCTTCGGGGCCTCAGATGATCATGCTCGTCCCTTGTTCTGCCCTCTGAGCAGCCGTGCTCGCTTGGGGACGTCCTCTAGGTCTTCAGGGTGGTGCCTGGGCCTCAACAACCTGTTTGGCTAATTCCTCATTGCGCTTTATCGCCTCTGCCAATTGTTTGCGCAATTGGCGATTCTCCAATTCCACAATAGGAACATATCTTTCTGGATTATAGTAAAGATCTTCATCAGGCCTGGGAGCGGGTGGCCCCCGGGAATCAGATAAATCACTTCTTTCTTCAGGGCCCGGGTCAGCCATGGGCTGATTTCCAGGTCGTCATTGATAGTCTTCAGTGCGAGGAATTTGCTCCTCTGGTATTTGGGGCAATGGTCGCCCGCCAGTGCTGGGGTTGTTCGCAGCGGCCATTGATAATTAAGGAGGTTTTTTGATTAAACAAGCTAACGTCTTGTTTAATGGCTCTCCATGAAAGCACCAAACTATTGACGCTGTTTTTCGTCAACTTAGAAAAGGAAAGCACTAAACACAAAATAATAAAAATCAATGATAAACACCAGATATTTTACGTGGTTCAGCAGTTAAAATCTGCCTAGTCCACGAGTCGATATTATTTAATGGTGGAATTCTCCTATAACTCTTAGAAAACAATTTAGTAGAGTCTTCCCAGTCCCAAATTCAGTGTGTCTACAAATGAATTTCTCCAGTCTATTTATAGACTGGTTTACATAATATCTACCCTCATATTTTGGGAAGTTATTATTCCAATTTCAAATGAATACAATTAAATGCGTTTAAATACATAATATCCCATGACATTTGGGATTTATTAACAGATTACAACAAATCCCCTAGATATAGGGATTTTAAAACAGTAACTGTATTCACACTAGATTATCGACCTCGAACATATGACTTGCATACCTTCGAGATCGACCAATCATTGCGAGCTCGCTACTTTGGTTTGCCTCAGCCTTAGCAAATAGCTTTATCGAGATCGTCCTCTCCGATGCTAGATCGCCAACAATAATAAACCAGGAAATTTATACAAGTGTCGAACACTTGTAATTGTAGCTTCGGGCTTAACTTGTAACCTCGGAACACCTTCGAGGCCACACGTATTTCCGAGCTCACCAATTCCAACGTCGTTGTTTTAATACTGAGCGAGACTGTCAAACCCAATTCATATACATGCTGGTGACATGACACACTTGCTTGTTTCGAGCTTATATTTTATGAGCCTTTCGAGACCATAATTTTCATTCTCGAAATTTGGGTCTAACAATCTTCTTTGAATAAAACTAATGTTTTTAGTGTGTGGCAACAAAAAATAAAGTAATTTTTAAGGGAAACGTTTCTAATTATTACCATGTAATAATAACATATATTTGGCAATAATATCACTTAATGAAAAATAAAATTATGCAAATTGATTTATTCTTTTATTAATTTACTTATATATTTATTTGCTTTTTTTATTGACATTCGGGAAGGGGAATCGAACTTGAGACAACTTCTTTGTTAAAAAAAACGTATAACAACAAGTATTGATTTATTTACTTGATAAATTTATTTTTTTATTATTTAGTTACTTATTATTGTACTCTATTTAAAAAAATACTTATTATTTTATTTAATTACTTACTTTAGTATTATATATAAATTATAATTTCTTATTTATATCTTATAATAAAAAGTTTATTGATGTCTTATGAATAATTATTCATTTACTTAACTTATAATTAATATAATTATTGATTATTGTTCATAATTATTAAAAAACGAATAATTTTACTATTACAATTATTACTATCATAAATGATTTAATGTTTACCAAATAACATTTTAACTATTTATTGTTAAATAAATTAAAAATTTAAGTTTACAATACCCAATTTTTATAATTAAAAGATAGATACACACAAATATATAAAATTAAATTAATTAAACTTACATTATTTATTATTTTTTTTTATCTCTTTCTCATTCTCCCTTTTTCTCCTACCAAATATATAATTTTAAAACAAAAAATCACCAAAACATATTTTACATTCAATAACAAAAATCAGATTACAACAGAATTTTAATAATTTTTATCAACACAAGTTTATTCATCAACAAATACAAATAAAAAGTTAGATTTTATACAAAAATTCAATAACAAAGACAAGGAGGTCATTAACACTACACTTATTGGGTTGTACACAAACAATTGTAACCGAGCTATGGTATAGTTGTGTTATACTTAAATGCCACCCAAGTAAGCTAGGTTATTAAGTCCCTGGTTACTTTTATTCGCGTTCGAGCAAACTATGATACACATAAACAATCATATCAGAAAGAAAAAAAAAACTATGTTTAGGACATGACAATTTATAAATTCATAATAATAAAAATGGGGGTTAAAAATTCCTCCCATTCGTTCGAACTTTACATAGAATAAAAATGCGACCAAATAAAAATAAATTAGCCAAACATTTGCCATGAAAATTTATTGGAAATAAGTTCACATATGTTCACTTTTCTATGCTTGTGGAATCAACTTGCTACTAATCTGAGCCAATTTGTAAACTCCTGGTTGAATTACCGACTCGATTAAATATGATCCTTCCCAATTTGGTCTTAGCACTCTGTCTGATGGGTCCTTAGTTGCTAGGAAACTTCATCTTAATATCAGATCTCCAACGTTGAACTGTTTACCTTGGACTTGAAGTACTTGGTGACTCTCTGTTGGTACGACACAATTTGGAGTTGAGAATCTTCTCGTTTTTCTTCAAGCTGGTCTAAGGATTCCATGAGCAGTTCATGATTTTGGTCGTAGTCTAAATACTATTTCCAATGAAAGGTGAGATTAATCTCTACAAGCAACATTGCTTCACACCAATATGCAAGGAAGAATGGGGTGTGTCTTGTAAATGTCCAAGCTATTGTGCAATATGCCTAAAGTACTAGTAGCAATTCATCAGCCCAACATCCTTTAGCATCTTCTAGTTGTTTTTTTTATTGAGCTTTTCAATGTTTTGCTTTTGGCCTCGACTTGACCATTCACTTAGGGATGCGCCACCGAGGAGAAACTTTTGATAATACCATTCTTTTTATTGAATCCAATGAACAGGTCGCGCAGAATTGTGTGCCATTATTAGAAACTATTTTCCATAGGAGTCCATATCTGTAAATTATGCTCTTTACAACAAAATCCAACACTTTTTTCAAGGTGATTGTGGCTAATGACTCAGCTTCGACCCATTTGGTGAAATAGTTGACAGCTACCACCGCAAACCATACTCCTCCACGAGTTGTTGGTGGAAACATGATTAGATTTATCCCCTACACAACCAAAGGCCAGACCGATGCCTTCATTTTCAGCTCAATTGGTGGGGCTTGAGCTATTGTTGAGAATCTTTGGAACTTGTCGCACCTTTTTACGAATTGATAAGAGTTTTCGTTCATTGTAGACCAGAAATAACCCTGTTGTATAATCATTTTGGTGAGGCTTTTCCTAAGCATGGTCCCCACAAAATCATTCGTGGATCTCTTTCAGTATTTCATTTGACTTGATTGGGGCCACACACCTTAGTAAAGGCATAGAATATCTTTGTTTGTACAATTTTTTGTTGAGTAAATTATATCTCAGAGTCTTTTATAGTAATTTTTTTACCCTTATATTCCGATCTTTTGGAAGTGTCGTGGTTGTGAGGTACTCCAATAATGGGGTTATCCAGGTCGGTTGAGCATCTATCATCTCGACTTCTTTTTCTTCACTATAAATGGTTGGTTCTTCACAAGGAACTCTACTAGAACAACATTCAAAGTTTTTGCTTCTTAGGTCATGTCTAATTGAGCTAATGCATCAGCATTAGAATTCTACTCTCGAGACACATGTTCAATTTAGTAATCAAATTGCTCAAACTTTGACTTCACCTTGGCCAAATATGACGTTGATACTCTATTAGGAACAGTTCCTAGTGCACAGCGGAAATTGTGGTAATGGTAGTATTTATACAACAATTATTTTTCTTCATATAAACAAATTTATATGAGGATCCTTTAATATGTAATATGTTAATCAACAAGATATGTATATAGAACAATAATACGAAATGATTTACCTCTTATAGCCTATCAAGAATCCTCGAATCTTTTCGTATATATTTCGATCTTCATATCCTCGCTAGAGTACTCACACCAAGTTCTTCCAAGACGTTCTCCACACCTCAAGATGTGGGTGGACACATAGAGAACAAGGATCAATATCTGTGAATCAAAAGTATTCTCAACACATGAGACTCTTGATTATAGGCTAGAGAGAAAGGTATAACTTTGTTAGGATCGAGTTTCCTAATACGCAGCGGAAAGGTGGTGTGGTTGGCCCAGTGTACAACAAAAATTTTGTAACATATTTAAACTACCTTTAAATATGCGGATCCATTAATATACATACATTAATCATAAGCAAGATAGTGATAGAAATCATACCTCTTGAAGCCTATCAAGTGTCCTTGCTATCTTCTCGTATTTAGAACGATCTTCCTATCCAAGCCGCTCCCACGTACTCACACCAAGATCTTCCAAAGCGTTCTCTACACCTTAAGAAATGTGTGGGCACTTAGAGAATGAAGGATAGTTTATTTGTGATTCTTCTTGATGTACTCAACACATGAGATCAAGAGAATAGGTCTGAGAATTGGTTCTTTATTTTCAGGGAGAGAAAACTATCGTTCTATTTTCACAGAGCGAATGTTCAGAGTAGTCTCACTCTCTTTTTTTCTTCTTGTCTTAATAATTTTCTGATCAGCCATACTTAACAGAAAAAAATCAAAATTTAAAAATTAAATTTGTAACCATTTTACAATTTAATTTTTAATTAATTAATTATTCCATTAATGAAAAAATCCAAAAACCAATTTTTGAATTATCCATTAATTAATTAATTAAATAAATAAAATTGAAAATCCCATCCCTGAAAAACACTGGTGCTACACGCCACACACAGTCCTGGACTGTGTGTGAACGTGTAGCTTCCTAATTTCTAGGGATATTTGTTTTTCAAATTTTATTTAATTATTTATTCAAATTTCTTTGTCAGATAAGATCTAACAACCTGATAACTAATTCAAATTTGAATTCAAATTAATTATCTTTTTAATTAATTATCAAATATAATTAATTATTTGAATAAATATTAATCTTTTAAATTCAAATCAAATTTGAACTTATCAGATTATTTTCTCCCACTCAAATAAAGATATTTAATTAATTCTATTAATTAATTAAACCCAAATTTTCGAAATTAAATATTTAATTTATTATAATTTCAAAAAATTATAATTAATTAATTATTTAATTAAATTTCGAAAATTAATTTAATTATTTAATATAATTTTGAAAATTATATAATAATCAAATATTAATTAATTTGGTTAACTACAACTAATTTGTAATTAATTAATTAATCACCATTATCATATAATTGCATATTTGGCCTGAAGAACAAATTTCTTCCTAAATATGTCTTTAAACTATTTTCCTTTCATATCAACTCTTACCTTGAACAG
This sequence comes from Humulus lupulus, assembly GCF_963169125.1. Taxonomy (NCBI): domain Eukaryota; kingdom Viridiplantae; phylum Streptophyta; class Magnoliopsida; order Rosales; family Cannabaceae; genus Humulus; species Humulus lupulus. Next base: position 56,730,435 of record NC_084798.1, on the reverse strand, counting down.
TGTTAATAGAGCCGCTATGGGGACCTATGGACCTATAATTCCAAGCTCTAATAAATTTGAGATTATTAATTAAACTCTTTAATTAAATAATCTTAATTTATTAATCTCATGATTATTCCACTATAAATATGAGACTGAACTCTTGTAATTATAGACATTTCATTTACTGAGTACTTTATAATCATAAAGCGTCCATTGATTTAATCATTGTATACAACTTGACCCTCTAATAATGGTTCATAATTAATCGAGAATAAAATTACCGTTTTACCCTTTTAATTATGTCTTGTTTCCTTAAGTACCATTGACTCTACTAGTGAAGGTTAATTCATAACTAAATTATGAATTTGAGCTCAATAACCTTTCAGTCCCAAAAGTCAACCCTTAAGAGAACCATCATTCAATCTCTTGCGAGAAGGTATAGATTCCATATCTGTATACTATGTCCCCAGCCATCTATATTAATGAGTTCCCAAAACAAAAGTTTCTAGCCTGATCATTCTGACAGACCCTAACAAGTGAATCAAAGAACTCATATAACATAAACAGGAGTTCATAGTAACTTCAGGATTAAGATCAATTTGTATATGATCATCAGTTGATATATTTAATTAATACTTCAAAACGGTATTTAACTAAGTATTAATAAACATATCTGGTCCAGTTCTATATATTCTCTAATATATAAAGCACCTCCACTAAAGTGTCCTACCACACTAGTGATCCGGATCTAGATCACATGTATTCATAATACTAGTGGACCGTACTTGCAGTAATTAATCTAAAGAGTCCATAACTTTATTTTACTGCGAACTATTCAAGTTCATTCATCTCAAACACAATCCTTTCGTACTAATACGTGTTTGAGATCACATATATGAACTTAGGAATTTTCCTGATATTTACATAATATTATCATAGAATAATATAGTCCATAAAATATATGCATAACAAATTCAATTTATTTATTTATTTCATAAAAACAATGTCTACTACACATGCTTTCAGAGCACATCTCCAACAAACTTTTGCGAGAAAAAGATGATCAGATTTTCTGATTTCTCTTGAAAAGCATTTATCAGTTTATTTTCTATCATATGGAATATATAGACATTATTATCATAATAATAATCAAATAAAATTGATCAACTTAATAATAATAAATTAATGATACGTAAAGACAAAGTCTTACATTACATTTTAAAAACTCTTTTCAAAATGGTTTATTAATTAATTAAATAAAATAAAAAACCAATAACTGATCACTATCAGTAGTGGTACATGCAAATGGCAGTCTAGGAAGGCGTATGCGTGTAGCACTTCCCTCAAAATAAGAGGATTTGATTTTTTATGCATTTTTTTTTATTTTAATTAATTAATAATTAGAAATTCAAATAAGGTATCATCTTTTTAAGGAAAAGATAACAACTTAAATTTCAAAATTCAAAATTTGAATTTCCATTATCATCTTATTATTAATTAAATAAATATATTAATCAAAACCAATTTTGACTATCCATATTTATCATTTCACATTTAAATAAAATAATTGATTAAAATTAACTTCTTTTATTTCTACACAATTTTGAAAATTGCATTAATGCAATAATAAATTGTGCAACTTCAATTATCACATAACTGCATATTTATCCCAAAGAATAAATATTATCTCAAATAGCCCATTCATAGTTTGACCCTTGTATCAACTCTTGCCTTGAATAGCGTTGATAGAACCGCCCCGAGGACCTATGGACCAATAATTCCAAGCTCCAATAAATAAAAGATTATTAACCAAAACTCTTTGATTCAATAATCATATTTGTTAATCTCACGATTACTATACTATAAATATGAAACTGCCATCTTGAAAATTAAAGACATATATTTACTGAGTACTTTATTGTAACCATAAAGCGTCCATTGATATATTCATTACATACAAATTAATTCTCTATTGATGATTCATAATTAAGTGGGAATAAAATTACCATTTTACCCTTTTATTTATATCTTGATTCCTAGTGTACCATTGACTTTACTAGTGAATGTTAATTCATAATCTGATTATGAATTTAACGTCAATAACCTTTTCAGTTCTAAAAGTCAGCCCAATAGGGAACCATCATTCAATCTATATGAAGGTATAGATTCCATATCTGTTAAGCTAAGTCCCCATCCATATACATCATTGAGTCCCCAAAACAATAGTTCTTAGCCTGATCATTCTAAAAAACCTTAACACATGAATCAAATGATCAAATGACATATTTAGGAGTTCATAGTAACTTCAGGATTAAGATCAGTCTGTATATGATCATCAGTTGATGTACTTTATAATACTATGAAACGATATTCAAATAAGTATTATTAAATCACTTATGGTCCAGTTCTACATACTCTTAGTATGCATCCCCTAAAGTGTCTTACTACACTAGTAACCAGGATCTAGGTCACATGTATTCATAATACTAGTGGACCATGCTAGAAGTAATTAATCTAAAGATTCCATAACTTTATTTTACTGCGAACTATTTAAGTCCATTATCTCAATCTCGATCCTCTCATACCAATATGAGATTGAGACCACATATATGAACTTGAGAATTTTATGATAATTACTTAATATTATTAAAAATAATATAGTACATAAGCTACATATATACAATAATTTAATTCATCTATTTATTTCATTAAAACCATTGTCAACTACAATTACTTTAAGGGCACAATTCCCAACAGTCTCCCATTTGCCCTAAAGTAAATGAGGCATTTCTCTTAACCCCATGCTTTTTACATGACCCTGAAAAGATTTAATAGATAAAGTCTTTGTGAACGGATCTACAAGATTATCTTCAGAGGAAATCTTCAAGACAGTAACATCTCCTCAGTTGACTATCTCTCAGATCAAGTGATATTTCCTCTCGATGTGCTTTCCCTTATTGTGACTTCTGGGTTCATTTGAATTAGCTACTGCCCCACTGTTATCACAACACATAACAAGTGGCTGATCCATGCCTGGAACAACTTCCAAATAAATATAGATCTTCTTGAGCCACACAACCTCTTTAGCTGCTTCACAAGCTACTATGTATTTGACTTCCATGGTGGAGTCTACAATACTGGATTGTTTAGTACTTCTCCAAACTACAGCACCTCCTCCAAGTGTGAAAGCTGATCCAGATGTCGACTTTCGACTATCTTTGTCTGATTGAAAATTAGAATAGTATATCCAGTAGGGTTTAGGTCTCCACCTGAATACACAAGCATGTAATCTCTAGTATGTCTGAGATACTTGAGAATATTCTTCACTGCTGTCCAATGACTTAATCCATGATTGGATTAATAACGACTAACTATCCCTAATGCATAATAGATGTCAGGTCTAGTGCATAACATTGCATACATTAGACTGCCTACCGCAGAGGCATAGGGATACTATCTCATGTCCTCCTCTTCCTGAGGTGTTTGTGGACATTGTTCTTTAGACAATTTAACTCTTGACCTGGTAGGCATAGTTCCTTTCTTGGAGTTTTGCATGCCAAAGCGTTCTAGCACTTTATCAATATAAGTTTCTTGAGACAGTGCCAAAACTTTGTTATTTCGATCTCTACAATCTGAATTTCCAGAACATATTTAGCTTCTCCCAAATCCTTCATTTGGAATTGATTAGCTAACCATTTCTTTACTTTTGATAATGTTTCTATGTCATTCCCAATGAGTAGAATATCATCAACGTAAAGAACGAGGAATACCATAATCTTATCTTTGATTTGTTTGTAAACACAAGGTTCATCAATGTTTTGTTCAAAACCATACATTTTGATTGTTTCATCAAATATAAGATTCAAGATCTCAAAGATTGTTTGAGTCCATAAATAGACTTAAGAAGCTTGCAAACTTTTTGCTCCTGACCTTTAACTTCGAACTCTTCTGGTTGAGACATGTAAATGGTTTCGTCAAGATAGTCATTCAGAAAAGCAATTTTAACGTCAATTTGCCAAATCTCATAATCCATGCAAGCAGCTATGGATAAGAGTATGCAGATAGATTTAAGCATGGTCAAAGGTGAAAAAGTTTCTTCATAATCAACTCCTTCTTTCTGTGTGCAACCTTTTGCTACTAGCCTTGCCTTGAAAGTCTCTACTTTCCCATCTGCTCCTCTCTTCTTCTTGAATATCCATTTGCAACCAACATGTTTAACATTTTTAGGTGGATCTTCAAGAGTCCAGACAGAATTGGAATACATCGATTCAATTTCAAGTTCCATGGAGTTTAGCCACTTTTCTTTGTCAGAATCTTCCATTGCATCTCTATATGTCAATGGATCATCTTTGTTTATGTCAGACACAAGCATCTAAACTTCATGTTCATAGCGAACTGGTTGTTTACCAACCCTCCCACTATGACAAAGCTCTCCATTATTCTGACTAGAACTAGCGATATCCTCTGGCCATTTTTCATTTGCCACTGTTGGTGATTGATCTTGTTTATTTGAGACCATTTCCTCAAGTACGACTTTACTTTGAGGTTTGTGGTTATTTATATAGTCATGCTCCAGAAAAGTAGCATTTGTAGATACAAACGTTTTGTTATCTTTATGACTATAAAATATATCACCTTTTGTTTCTTTGTAATATCTTAAAAACATGCACACTTCAGTGTGTGATTCCAACTTCCCAGTCTTTTCTTTAAGCACATGTGCAAGACAACCCCATATACGGAAATGGCGTCAACTAGGTTTAGTACCATTCCATAATTCCATTGGTGTTTTCTTAATAGACTTAGATGGAACAACATTGAGTATGTATAGAGCACATTTTATTGCATAACCCCAGAATGTCAAAGACAATGATGAGAAACTAATCATTGATCTAACCATATCTAATAAGGTTCTGTTCTACCTTTCTGAAACACTATTTTTTTGTGGCCTTCTAGGTGTAGTGAGTTGGGATTGTATTCCATGCTCACGCAAATGGTCCTCATATTAATAATCTAAGTACTCTCCACCTCGATCTGATCGAAGTACTTTTAGTGATTTACCTAATTGCTTTTCAGCTTCTGCTCATAATTATTTAAACTTATCAAAAGTTTCAAATTTCCTTTGCATTAAGTATAGGTAACCACATCTTGAATAATTTTCAATGAAAGTGAAGAAATATTCACAACCTCCTCTAGGTTGGACATTTAGTGGGCCAGAAACGTCTGTATGTACAAGTTGAAGTGGTTTTGTGGCTCTTGAACCTTTACCAGAGAAAGGTCTCTCGGTCATTTTTTCTTCTAGGTAGGAATCATAGACTGGGAGAGAACCAATAGATAGTTCTTTTAAAGAACCATCTTTTGTTAGTCTGTTAATTCTGTCTAGACCAATATGTCCCAATCTCAAATGCCACAGATATGTTTCACTATCAGAATCTATCTTTTGTCTTTTAATAGATATGAGATTTGAAGTTTTAAATAATTCAGAATTATAAACATGCTCAACATTGGACTCCAACTTGTAAAGTCCACCTTGAAAATTTGCAGAACAAATGTCAAAACCATATTTCGAAATAATAATCAAATTATTATTAAAAGAAATATTAAAACCTTGTTCATGCAATTTTGATAAGGAAATCAAATTTCTAGAAAATCCATGAATAAAATAAACATTGTCCAACACAATAAATTAATTATTATAAAAAACTAGGCAAGCTTTTACAACTTCAGCTGCCGAGACCTCCTGTCCACTTCCAACTCTTTTTGTCATGTCTCCATGAGCCAACTTCCTTGAAGTACTAAGACTTTGTGAAGAAAAAAAATATGATTAGTGGCTTCAAAATCAACTATCTAAAAGATGAAAAATCACCTTCCACTAAACAAGATTCTAAAACAAGCAAATCAAATTTGCCCTTCTTTTTGTCTTTCAGTTCAACCAGGTACTTAGGACAATTCATTTTCCAATGACCATCAACTCCACAATGAAAGCATGATCCTTTCAGTCCCTTCTTTTTGGAGTTCTTTGCAGAATTATTCTTCTTGGAAGACTTGTTGGTCTTCTCTGGTTGTTTGTCCTTTTTCTTTTCCTTTCCTTGGCCACCCTACCTTTTCTTAGAATTTCCATTTGAAGTTGAAGGCTTGGTTTCATCAACATTTGCCTCCTCAACATTGGTGGAGCTTTTGTTTAGAGACTCAAAAGTTTGCAACTCATTCAGCAGTTGGGTCATGTTGTACTCCAACTTGTTCATAACATAGTTGGTAGTGAATGCCACAAAAGCTAGTGTGAGAGATTCAAGTATCATACTTACTTGAGTTCTCTCATCAATGGTCACACCATGAATTTCTGCATCGTGCAATATGTTGATCATGTTTAGGACATGTTCTCTGACAGAAATATTTTTCTTCATTTTCATATTCATGAAGCTTCTAGTATTATCATGTCTGCACTTATTAGATTGCTGGCCAAACATGCCTTGTAAAGATTCCCTGTAATGCCCCAAAATCCCTAATGTGGTTTAATGGTTGGATTAGTAGGCCGGGAGGGCCATAATTGTTTTATTATGACATTAAACTATTATATGCATGTTTATGTGAATTATGTTATAATATGATGTTAAATGCATGCATGTGGGTCCACATTTCATCATAGGGGTATTTTGGTAATTTGGCCCGTTGAGGGTGTAATTGTATATTTGTATGCATGTCAGTGATCTATTGTTGATGCCACATTATAATGTGGATTTGTTCGAGCTATTCAGCATGAGACAATCTTAGAGTGTAAATTAATGGTTTAGTCATAACAGGATTAAGTTCGAGGCTCGGGGTGCGTCTTGGGATATTTTGGTGATTAGAGCGTTGCCGAGAATTAAAGGGTAACGGGATATGGATTATTGGTATTTGAGAATATCGAGAATAACGGGAATTGGAGGATGTTAATTATGATTAACGAAATAGGTGGGAAAGGACGGTTTTACCCTTGGGAGTCTTTAGAAACCTTTAAATGACCTAGGGGCAAAATAGTCTTTTCACCCCTAAGATATATATATATATATCAACCATTTGGACTGTAGAAGCTTACCAAAGCAGAGCACTCTTCTCCTTCATCTGATCATCATTCCTCCTCCTTTTCTTTTTCAATTTTTGAACCCTATTTGAAGAACCAAGCTAGGAAATCAAAGGTTGGAGCTTAGAACTTTGGTTCATCCATTGAAGATGACTCAAATCCAGCTTAAGGTAAGAATTCATCCATGAAACTTTAGCTATACTTTATTTTTTCTAATGGTTTTCAGTTGAGAAATTTGAAGTGATTAGTTGGGAATCAATGGAAGTTTTTGAGGAAGTTTACTTGGGTTTTGATGAGTTTGGGGCATGGGTGAAGTTTTGGGTTAAATGGCATGTTTGAGTGATGTTTGGGGCTGGTTTGAAAGCTTGGTTTTCAGGGGAAATTGTAGGGGAGAAGACTAGAAAAATCTGGTCCTGCAGGTGGCGCCCCAGCGCTAGGCAGAGCAGGGAGATGGATCTCTCTGACTTGGGGCAGCGCCCCGGCGCTAGGTCAGCTTCAGCAAGTCCTATTTTTAGGGCTCGGGATGATTTTTGAGGCTCGAGGGTTAGTTCCTTTACCCCATTTAGGTGGATTAGGAGTCCCGAGAGTGCGGGATTGATCCCGGGAGTGAGGTTTTAGATTATGAACCTTTTATTAATTTACTTTATTGATGGATTCCAATTGGTTATGACTATGTGACCGCTAAGGAACTAAAACACGGATCTTTCTCAAGGGTCGTTCTTTTACTAATTCTCGCTCGAACCAGAGGTAAGAAAACTGCACCCCATATGTGACATGCACGGTTATTATTGAGGCATGTTGAGTGTTTAAATGTGGACATGGATTGCATATCAAATGCTTAGCAAATCTTGCTTACTTGTGAATGGCACTGACTTACTAGTCAGAATCGGCAATGGTGTCAAAACTAGCTGTGAAGCTGTGACTTACTAGTTAAGTTCGACAGTTGAGCAATGGTCGTATGTTACTGACCAAAGAGTCAGAAGCGGCATAAGCGTCATGAACCCAGAGCTGATGAAAGATTAGATCTAATCGACATCTGCATTGAATGACTCTTGATGAGCATTAATGCCGGACCGACCCCAAGTTCGATGAAAACTAAAATCGCTTGCCTAGTTCTATGATTAGATACTCAGAGCTAGGGCCAGAAGGCCCAGGTGACCCTATCATCACATGGCTAAGGGTATGGAACCCACAACAGTGACTCCATGGTCACTCACTTGGTTTACATTGGTGACTCGCTCATTAGTCACATATTCTGTTAAAGCTAGTGACTCGATCACTCATTAGTAAAGGGTCCAGAATCCCATGTTAGTGACTTATACATTTGTCACTCATCAGTTTAGGACTATAAGTCCTGGATGATTATCATGATCATTATTTGATATTATATATATATGCAGTATTGAGTTTTCTTGCTGGGCTTTGGCTCATGGGTACGATGTGGTGCAGGTAAAGGGAAAGAAAAGCTCACCCAGCCTTGAGTGGAGAGCTTAGGTGGCGAAGTGTACATATGCGACTGCTTGACCACCACGGCCAAGGAGTTTCTCAGAGGGACTAGGGGTTAATCCTATTTTTTCCACTTAGGTCAACAGGTTGTAATTTTAAACTATAATGACCATTTTGGATTATAAATAACTTGTAAATGTTTTTATGGGCCCATGAACAGTTTATATTTTAAATAAAATATATCCTTTCCTTTTGATTGGTTTTCCACCTTAACCTATTTAATAATGCTTAGATGCACATTTTTAACCAAAGAACTCGATTAGCAAGTTAAGCACGGTTCAAAGTTCACAGTAACTGTCTTGGGGTAACCAGGGCGTTACATTCCCAAATCTCATAAGTTGTTTCAACAGTTTCAAACTTCTTTATGAGCACATCGCTCATACTAGCAAGCATATAACATTTGACCTTATTGTTAGATAAGATCTAATTGGCATACTTTTCTCTAGTTGTTTTGGCAGCAGTGAGAGCAGGAACCTCAGGACATTCCTCATTTAGGAAAAACATGTCGTTTTCACATATCAAAACAATGTTCATGTTCAATTTCCATTTCATGTAGTTATCATCAGTCAATTTCTCATTAGCAAGTAAAGCAGTTACAGGGTTTGGATTGGACATATTGCTGAAAATTAAATAAATAAAATATAATGAATTAATGCATATAATAAATATCAATTTATATTTGGAATAGTAAACATGATGCATGAATGCAACACATAAAATAACACACAAAAATTAGTTATTAGTCCACGATATATTAGTTTGAAAATTAATGAACCAGCCTTGGGGTAGTTCATACTAATCACAAATTAACCTTGAGAAAAGATCTCAACTCCATAAGTGAAAACATAAAAACTCCCTTTTCTCTTTTGACTTATGAATTACTGTTAGTTTGGTCAAGATGTACTAGTCATGCTCGAAATCCTAGATACATCTTTGGAGTGTAACCCATTATTTTTCGATTAATGACTTAACTCAAGAGTGTGCCTTAGGGTCAGTCAAACTTAAAATACATCACTGATCTTATTCTCTTATGAGAAGTCAACCTTGAGATAAAATAGAAATATTTGGAAGCCTTTCCATAGGGAGGCTGCAAATGGAGGTGACACGAGGCCCTTCATATGCCTCTCGATGTTCAACCAATAATGGAGACCATGAGACTTATTGTCATAATTCCCTCTCCCACTCACTATTTTAAAAGAATGTGTTTTTCTCAAAATCAATATTTTTTAATTTCATTGTTATTTAACGCCCAAATTGTGACAACCACTAAGCGGTGATTGTAGTATAATCAGGCGGTCGATCCACAAGGAGGTAACCTAAAATCAAAAGATTAGTAGAAAATAACATAAAAAATTAGTAACAAGAAATAAATAGAAAAATGGAAATGAAAAGAGATTTGAGATTTTGGTGTTGTCTTTTTGATGAAATGATAAAATGAGATAAGTGAAATAAAGGTAAGATGCAATCAAGAGTTTGAGAAATGGAAAGGTTTCAAGAATCATCCATATTCTTGTTTAGTTATTTGGTTACTTGATTTACAAAAATACACAAGTAAATAGTTCACATCCCAACATTTACTTGACAAATTTAACATTAAAGTCCATATTATTTTCTAACAAAAGTCCATTTGAGTTATAAAGTTCTTTACTTTAAAAGCACAATGTTAATCTTATGAAAAATCTAAAAATGACAAAATACCCAAGGGCAATAATGCCATAGAAGATTAGACATAAAATTATGTATCAATATTACTTTTACTAATTAGAAGCACATAGAAAGAGCATGACTAATCCTATATACTATTAGTACAAGTAAATAAAGATAAAAAAAATAGAGATGGGGATGAAAGAATATAAATAACTCAAATACATTACATTAAGAACATAGTAAATCAAAGTAGCAAAATAATATCACTAGCATATGGAATCATCCATAACCTTCCTAGGAAGATTAGACCATTATGCTCATGATTCTCACAAAATTCTAAGAAGAAAATATGAGAAGAAAGTGAGTAGAAATTTTGCTATAGTTTCTTTTCTCTAAAAATTACACACTAATTGTGAAGAAAGAGTCCCTATTTATAGAGGGAGACAAGGACTAAAAAGAAATTAAACAACAAAATGAGGTTTACAAAATAAATCTGAAATATTAATAATAAAATATGATTTTGAAAAATCAAATCTTATTATTAATATTAACCTAGCTATTTTGGTGTATGGTCATTTTTCCATTTCTAAAATACCAAAAAAACATGAGCTTTAAAGCTCAAAATAGTAATGTGCAAGGCCTAAAGTGCTTAGAAGATTAGGCTCATGGGTGGCTGCTGCAGAGAAGACTTTGACCCAGGGGTAGCCAATGGGAGTGCGCCATGTGGCGCTGGCTGATGGAGGAGAAAGGCTGAAGCTAGGCTGAGGCGAGTTGGGCCGCTGGGGTGTTGGGCCTTCGTTGGGCCGTTGGATGCTGAAGGAGGCTTCGCTGAAGGGTGGGTCACTGGAGGCTTGGTGTGAGCTGCTGGAGATGCGCGTGTCACATGCTAGACACACGGCTGGACAGGCTGGGAGTTGGGCCGGACAGGTGATGGGCATCTCCTTCGGATTGGGCCGGCTGCTAAGGAAAAAGAAAACAACAAATCACTCTTCAAAAATGCCATCCTTGATTAATTCTTTTCATTTTTTTTCTCATTTTTTTTCTTTTGCTTTTATTAATGTCAAAATGCAACATAAATTAAATTAAAATTAATATTTCCATTAAAGAAATATATCAAAATAAATTTAAGAAAATATTCATTAAAACTTAATTTAATTTAAACTTTAAGCTTAGTAAAATGTCATTTTTAAGTACTAATTAGTTGTAAAACTAATTAAATTAATTTTACCAAATGATATTCTAATAAATATTAATCCAATTATGCAAAATAAATAATCGTGCTCTGGATTAATTTTATTTTACTTTTTTTTTAAGTAGAATACCATTTAATTTAATAAAATAATTTTATTAAATAAGAAAATAAACAACTTTTAAATTATTTTTACCATCTTAACTAATTAAGACTAAATTAATTATATGAGTTATCAAATAAAAAATATATAATCAATCCTAAGCATGTTTCTAAAAAAAATCATCCTTATTATGCACTCTGTGGGTAATATGTATGGCATGTTATAATGCATGATAAAATATTAACAATTTAATCATGTTCAAGCAAATAAATAAATGCGGGTTGGGTGCTTTGGGTATTTTTAGAAAAATACAACACTTGTAAAAAAATAATTAAACTAACTAAAACCTAATGAAGAGCAACTCCTTTGATCTTTAGACCTTCTCTTTTAGTCTTTGGCCCATTATCATTTTAATTATCCATTATGAATTAAATAACATTTTAATTATTTTAAACAACTTAAAAATAATTAAACTTTGGGTTTTAATACCCAACAAGTTATTGATGCCCAATTGGAATTTGGACTCACCATAATTAATTCAAAAATTATAATCAAAACACTTTTAATTATGTTGGGTTCAAAATAGCCCAAATAGATAATTACACATCCATTAGGGTTTGCATGACACAAACCATAATGGGTGTGTCATGGTGGGTGGCGGCTAAGGAGGCTAATGGTGGAGGGCACGACAGAGGGTGGTGGCTGGCGCACACAGATGCTGGCTGGCAGGGGTAGGCACGATCTGGGTGCAGGGGCATGCACGACGTGGGTGCAGGGGCAGCGGCTCGGCGTGGGCGCAGGGGCAGCAACTCGGGCATCGGGGTTTGTGCTCGAGGTTCGGGCCATAATATAATTTTATCCAGAAATTTTAAAAAAATTACAAAATTCCTATGCCCCAAAATGGCTTACAATTTTTGTATATCTAGAAAATTTAAGAAATTTTCCTAACCCAAACGCACCATGAAAACCAACCCTTAAGAACATAAAAAATTCATACACAAACATCCATCCATTCATTTATTACACATAATATAAAAATGCATATAATACTCACATAGTAATTAACATACACAGGGATTAAAGATGGCTCTGGTACCAATTATTAGGAACTTTTCCTAGTGCGCAACGAAAATTGCGGTAATGGTAGTATAGTATATAACAAAAAAAATTCATATAAACAACTTTATATGAGGATCCTTTAATATGAAATATGTTAATTGATAAAATATGTATATGTACAAATGATTTACCTCTTGTAGCCTATCAAGAATCCTTGAATCCTTTCGTATATATTTCGACCTTCCTATTCTCGCTAGAGTACTCACACCAAGATCTTCCAAGACATTCTCTACACCTCAAGATGTGGGCGGACACATAGAGAACAAGAATCAAATTTGTGAATCAAAAGTATTCTTAATACATGAGACTCTTGATTATAGGCTAGAGAGAAATGTTTTTCTTTTATGTGAAAAATATGATAAGTTTTTTCAGATTCTTCTAGTAAAAACTTATTCTCCTATTTTTTATCATATATAATATATAATAATAATAATAATAATAATAATAATAAAATTGATCATCTTAATAATAATAAAATAAATGATAATTAAAGACAAAGTCTTACATTCCATTTTAAAAATATTTAATTAATTAATTAAATAAATAAAAAAACCCCTAACTGATCATTATTAGTAGTGGTACACGCATAGGGCAGTTCAAGAAGCCCAATGCGTGTAACACCTCCCTAAAATAATGAGATTTGATTTTTCATGCATATTTATTTTAATTAATTAATAATTAGAAATTCAAATAATGTATCATCTTTTTAAGGAAAATATAACAACTTGAGTTTCAAAATTCAAAATTTGAATTGTCATTATCATCTTATTATTAATTAAATAAATATAATAATCAAAACAAATTTTGACTATCCATATTTATCATTTCTCACTTAAATAAAATAATTAATTAAAATCAATTTATTTTGTTTTTACACAATTTCGAAAATTGCATTAATGCAATAATAAATTGTGTAACTTCAATTATTACATAATTGTATATTTTCCCCGAAGAATAAATATTCTCTCAAATAGCCCATTTACAGTTTGATCATTGTATCAACTCTTACCTTTAATAGTATTGATAGAGCTGTCCCGGGGACCTATAGACCAATAATTCCAAGCTCCAATAATAAAAGATTATTAACCAAAACTCTTTGATTCAATAATCATATTTATTAATCTCATGATTACTCCAATATAAATATGAAAATACACTCTTGAGAATTAAAGACATATATTTACTGAGTACTTTATTGTAACCATAAAGTGTCCATTGATATAATCATTACATACAAATTAATCCTCTATTGATGATTCATAATTAAGTGGGAATAAATTTACCGTTTTACCCTTTTAATTATATCTTTATTCCTAGTGTACCATTGACTTTACTAGTGAAGGTTAATTCATAATTTGATTATGAATTTGACATCAATAATCTTTTTCAGTTCCAAAAGCCAATCCAATAGGAAACCATCATTCAATCTATAAGAATGTATAGATTTCATATCTGTAAAGCTATATCCCCAACCATATACATCATTGAGTCCCCAAAACAATAGTTCTTAGCCTGATCATTCTGACAAACCATAACGCATGAATCAAAAGATCAAATGACATATATAGGAGTTCATAGTAACTTCAAGATTAAGATCAGTTTGTATATGATCTTTAGTTGATGTGTTTTATAATACTACGAAACGGTATTTAAACAAGTATTATCAAATCACATCTGGTCCAGTTCTGCATACTCTCAGTAAGTACCTCCTCTAAAGTGTCCTACTATACTAGTAACCCGGATCTAGGTCACATGTGTTCATAATACTAGTGGATCGTACTCGCAGTAATTAATCTAAAGATTTCACAACTTTATTTTACTGCGAACTATTTAAGTCCATTTCTCAATCTCGATCCTCTCATACCAATATGAGATTGAGACCACAAATGTGAGCTTGGGAATTTTATGATATTTACTTAATATTAGTAACAATAATATTGTACATAGCTACATATACAAAATAATTCAATTCATTTATTCATTTCATTAAAACCATTGTCAACTACAATTAATTTAAGGGCACAATTCCCAACAAAAGGAAACTAGGATTGACTCTGTTATTATGACTGACACTAACTAAATCAGACAAATTAGAAAAGACATGAGAACTAAAGGTTGCGAACGATGGAGAAGTCAATGAAGTGGGAAATGGAGATGACATGTCGGAATGAAGTTGAGGGAGTGCGACACAATAAAAGCCTTCATGCAATTCCTCAGAAGTATTACTGTTATTCCCATTTTTTGTGCATGATGACATGTCAAAGAATAGAAATATTAATGAACTCGGACCTGCTAGTTATTTCCTTCAAAGGAAAGATGAATAGGAGTTATAGCATGCTTGTTCTCAAAATCATGGCATGCATGCGCTAACAAGCAAGGATAGTGTGCATGTTCGCATATATGAAGTCATTATGTGCTAACTGAGAAGTTCTTCTACCTCTTTTCGCACAAGGAAAGTTCTTCTACCTCTGTTCGCACAAGAAAGGTTCTTTGACCTTTGTTCGCACAAGGCAAGCCATCACATGCTAATGGGAGGATTCTAGTCACCAAGTAACACACTTTTGTTCCTGTTCATTCATGAGTGCCTGCAGAATTCTAACAGAGACGCCTGATTGTAGAGCCTCGACTAATTGCTTTCTTATTCTCACAAAACACAAAGTAAACCACCAAACGCTAACAGAAGGGGTTTGGTCGCCTAGCCATATTCTTCAAATCTTTTTTTTCTCAAGAAGGTGGTAATTTGCTGACAGAGACATGTGTTCATGTATGTTTGTTATTTTATGCATGTTCGTTCAAGACAGACTGTCTATGCTAACTGAATTAGCAAAGGAGTACATAGTCATTATTTATTAAAATACAACTATGTTTGTGTTATTATAATTTTGTAATGTATTATTTACGGGCCAAACCCAATACCTTAGGCCCATGATTTAAATGTAACCCTAAACTCCTTACTTTAAATAAGAGGATATGGGATAGAAATGAGAAAGGCAATTCATATTGTCGAAACTCCATTCTTGTATAAACAATGCTTATGTAATGTAAAAGTGAAAAAGGACTGTGGAACAATCGGCAACGTAAGTTCACCGGAAACTATGGCTCTTCAAGTTTGAATATCTATAAAAGTGACTAAGTTGACGTAGGTCATCTTTTTGGGGTCGAACCATTATAAAATATGGCATTATTATTTTCTCATATCTCTATTCTTGAATCCATGCTCTTATGTTCTCAAGTTCACGAAAAATGGTGCCAATAGTTTGGTGATTTCATTGAGAGAGCAGATACAACAGGAAGGGATTCAAACTAACAAAGTCTATAAATAAAGACTGGTGAAATCATCTCTAGCAAACCCCCAACGTCATGAAGGGCAATATTAGTCAACCTGTTCATTTGTACCTAGGCCATTTGCGGTGTAATTGCAAATCGTAAACAACACCATATTCGTCCAAGAAAAATCACAGATCTATGTAAAAAAAAATTCACTTAATTGTGTTAAATTGGGGCACATTGTTGAAATTAAAAAATCTAGCGATTCCAATTTATAAGGTGGAGCGATCACGGTGGTTAAAGGAAAGATCCACCTATGGGGGCAGCTTGTTCAGGCTGTTAACAATGATAAATCAATTACTTGGAACCCTAATTGCATGTATGCGTTTATGAGAGGGATGGATATCAAAATGATGCTTGTAAACCTTGAAATATTGTATGCTCGATCACTTGTACATAAAACACATCCTGTTCGTTTGTGTGTATACATTAGGGGCAAACATAATTCCTACAAGGAATGACTAGGATTCAAAATGAAGAATATTAGCAAGATTCGACTCATTTCAAAGTTGTTTCAAGTTCTCACACCCAAGAGGAAACCTGTTCGCTCATCTATGTACAAGAATCATGTTCGCCCCTCATCACATGCAATTCCATGATGAATTACATGAGCTATCAAGGACATCAACTCACAAGCTTCATGGCACCTGAGTTCAAATTTAAGCTCTCATGGAAAAGAGAATCTATTCGTTTATGAGTCTTTAAAACTAGCAGAATTGAACAAACCTCAAAAAACAAGGGATCTTATGGAACGAACAGCTCGAAATCATTAGTGACAATTCCAAGATCGGAAACATTTGAAGCATAAACAAAATTCATATTCAAGCTGACCCATATGTGTCATTCGAGCTGATTGCCCCTCTACACATCATCCGAGCAGTATGTAATGACCCAACTAATTCCAAGACTTTGGACCATAAAAACTACTATACATAGACATTATTCTTAAGAAAACATACATATGAAATATTCATAACTTTATTAAAAACTATAAAGTAAAAGTTGAAATATATATAAAATTCGGGGTATGATATGGGATCCCATTGTTTGAAAAATAAAACATAACTTTAACTTAAATAAATTGTCTACAAAATCAAGTGCGGAAAATACATAGAAAGCATAATTAAAAAGACTAAAAACAACGCCGTCCTTGAATTGTTCACGCAGTCCACCGAATCCATTCTTCCTCAATACACAATCCCAAGCCACCAAGAATCTTTCCGCCGCCATAACTATTTTCCTGCACATATAAAAATAAAGGAATGAGCCTAATGGCGAGCAAGGAAAATTTACTAAAAGCATAAAACATAAACATAAACATACACTATAAACATATGACTATAAAAAAGTATACCACATAGGACTACAATATTAATGGCCATTATGACATGTGATAAACCATCTACGTCCCCTATCTAATATCTGAGGTAGGTTAGATGACATGATAGTATATGATAACCCATCTAGGTCCTCTGTCTAATATCTGAGGTAGGGTATATCATAACTCTAAACATGAAAATGATAAACACTAGGGCTTGCAAACTAAGCAACTATGAGCCCTAGATAAAAACATAACATAACATAACATAACATAACATCATGACATATTATACATACACATAACATATAACATATAGAAACTATCCTATTTTCCTTACCAATATCGGGATGTGAGAACAAGGACGGGATTTTGGAACACTCCTAAAACCAACAAGAAAAAGGTGAGTATTTCTAAAAGAAGGAGATGATGACAAGAGGACTAAACCACCGACAAGAAACTTACTGACAAGAAATCTTAAGTTCAAAGAACTTAAATACCTAACCAAGATAATGAGAAACAATGAGTTAGGATTTTGGTAGAGAAAACTATAAGAAACTAATGAAACATACAGAAATGAACTAGGAATAGGAATACCTTTGAATGTACTATAACCGAACTTACACCTTGATATCAAAAAACACACTATTAACCTTACTTCCCAAATGTTTAATAAGCTTGAGATGATAAAGCTTATAACCCACACCCACGTGTTTAACACTCTAAAGTAAACCTAGCAGCTTGAAGGCTCTGAACTCAGCTTGAAGAATGAAAGAAATGGCTGGGTACTAGGTGTTATTTATAGAGTTCAAGGATGAAAAGATATTCTTTTAGCTTGAGTAAAAATAATGAATTTTAATTGAAAAACATTTGAATATTCGTTCAGCAGAGGCTTAAGACTCGATCAAAATATTAAGAGGCATGCTAAGAGGTTGAGGGTTGAATTGAGCTCGGTTTCAAAAATGTTTGGAAATCTTGCCCTAGGGTCGATATATCGCCTAGGCCTATATTCCCGAGGCTCGTCGAGGTGTTCGTGCGAAGTCACGTGTTTTCATATTCCTCGTGTGGCGATATATCGCCCCTAGAGCTGCGATATATCAGCATACGCTGAAATATTATACATGTATTTGCATTTTTTCAGCCTAATTTGAATTCAGTAAACAGCTTTGACTGAGTCATATAACGATTTTAAAGTTGCTGGCAGATTCTGAGGTTTTCAAATATTTCTCTTATAAAACTATTCCTAAAAAATATTTAATTTCTCAATAAACATGCACATGACAAGTGTCATGATCTTATTGGTTCTACCTAAACCTTATAGTATAATAATAACATCTTTATATTCAGCTATATTAATCAAACCTTATGTTATAACTTATATTCTTAAACTATAGGTTAAACTTATAAAATCTATAAGTGTTGCTACGAGTGTTCAACTAAGTCCCGGCTTGAACCAAAATCCACAGTAATAAACATATTATAACTACTACTAGCTATTACTACTACTACTACTATCTAACTAGCTAAGTAAAATTCTTGGACTCTACACAATATCTGGTATCTAGAGCTGAGCTGCTCATCACTCTACACGAGTCATTTGAGCTATAAACAGAGTTCATCTCTGAGCTAAATCATAGTTTACAATCGAGTTGGGGACAGAGTTCATCTTTGAGACAGCAATCATCTGAGCTGAAATTAAAACCCAAAGAAATCTATGTTCTCTACTGTACTTGTGTAAAATGAGCGGACATAAGCGATTTCATGGTTTTCGAAATGACTTATTCACCTTTTTCGAGATTGTTTTCGATATGACTTGGTTTTTGAGATCATTTTCACACATTTTAGCCTATGCTAAGCCAACAGGAAAGGGAGATTATGCTTGAACCATTTCGAGGTCACCATAAAAACTCTGTTTGCACGCGCAAAGGATGAACCAGATTAAGGAAAAATGGTTAGACAAAAAGCTGATGAACACAGCTTGAAATATTTGCCAGCTCATTTCACCTTTGGATGAAACTTATTCCTCCATGAGTTAATACATGGGACAAATAGGACTAAATGAGCATGGCTCGAAATATTTGTCTGCTCGTTTGTTCCATGGCACACGTTATTTGAGCTAACTTATACATGTCATTAGAGGTGAATTTGTAACTTACCTTTGAGATATTCTTCGAACAAACCAGAACAAACGAAAACCTAGTCGCTCATTATGCTCAGAATCATCCCCGAGCTAACTTGAACGAGTCATCTTCGAACTTACTTGTACCTTTCACCTAAGCTGACTTGAACAAGTAATCTCCGAACTAACTTGCATTAGACATCCGAGAAAAGATTGAAGAATGGCAATATGATGGCAAAGCATGGTTGTTCTCGCTTATGCTGACACATAGAATGAACATAGTTGTAATGCCCTACATTCTTAGAGTCGTTACCAAGTGAGTTAAAAAAACATGCCATTAGCTTGATAATCGAGGTTTTAGGTTAAAAGTGTATCTAAATCATAATAAAAGTTGTTGACACGGTTTTTCGCTGACAGTGTATTACGAAGATTAGCTGGAATAAACTAGTGCTTAAGGGTAAATCGTAAGGAGAATAATCACTCTTCAAGTTACTTATAATGATATAGTAAGATCACTCGTTCCTTTTTACGTGGTTCGGAGGTTAAAATCCCCCTAGTCCACGAGTCAATATTATTACTGTATGTCTCTCTCTATTTTGACAGAATATTTGCATTACACAGAGAAAATCCAACCCCTTTTCTATCAAAGGTATTGGTATTTATAAGAGAATGATCCATGGGTAGGAATTGGGGTCATCCTGTGATCACTTGATCCCTCACATCATCTCTGTGACACTGATGATTAATATTTACATTTTATATTGAGGTGTGATCTAATCATTAGGTAAAAGGGATCATGGATCGCATGGTCTAAATCAGGCGTGTGATGTCTGATCATGCACATTTATATTGTGTATCTAGGAATTCGGGAGTAAACAGACATGTGATGTCTATTTATATTGCATGGTCAACTTTATAAAGATCCTGGGGTACGTTCGACCTCTGGCGTACCACGAGCTAGCGTAACGTCAGCTCGTGCCTTTTGATGCTATACTCCACAAATGGTTCCGGGCAGTATGTTGCTTTTAACTCATCAGCTCGAGCTACTTGTCTAGGGAATCGTGCTAAATTCTCCTAGATGAAAAGCGAACACGTGGAAAATCGATCATAGCCTTTTGCTAGCCAGTTGTACCCGAGCTACCGAAAAATATATGTGCTGATTTTTAGGGTGTACATTTGCCCCCCAAGTCCCTGCTCATGTTCTATGATGTCACTTCTGACTTTCACGGTAGGAACTTTTAAACTTCCATTGCGATTATCCAAGCCCTGCCCATCATTTAAGTACTGGACACGTGGAACGCCGTGATTGGCGTTTGTTCGAATTTCGAGGATTGTATTAAATGGCCTGGCCACCTTTTTGTCGTTGTTTCATCTTTCGAATCATGACCCTCGTATCTCGCATTAGCTTGATCGGACGGTCCTCGTTTCCTTATGCCTTTTACGTATAAATAGGACTGAAAATTTTCAGTACTCATCACCTTTCATTCGAAATTTTTCTTCATTTTCTCTCTTTCGAGTTTCAAAAACTCTTCTTCTTTTGATTAAAATCCTAGAAATCCCCATAATATCGCCACAAAATACCCTCGGAAGCCCAGTCATCAAGGATTTCTCTAGGACTCCTCCATCTACGCTGCTTGCAACTTTCGTGTGGAGAACGTACTGTAAGTTTCCTGTTTTTCGTGTGTTTAAATTTTCTTCCTTTTTCTTTGTCATGTGAATCTGCATTTCATAGTCACCAATAGTAGGTTGTTCCTGAATAACTTTGGTGCATAGGTTTCAATTTTAGGCGTATTGAGTAGATCCTAAAACATGTCTAGGATTGTGATGTTCATAACTAGGTAATTTCTGGGTAAATTTAGGAAATACCCATTTGGGATATGGAAGACGAGAGGTTTTTAGGGTATAAAACCGGGTAGCTTAGGGGTAACATTTCTTAGGCGGTTTTTCTTCAGAACCCTTTCCCCAAGGCAAGTAATGGCCTGACTCTGTTGACACACAGATCCCTGAATATCAGAGGTCTGTTAGAAAACCTAGGCACGTAGCATAGGCAACGTGTGGCATCACATGGGCTGATATTGCGTCAGCTCGTGTGTTAGGACCCCTGTCCTTGGTTATTTCACAAGGGAAAGGAGGCCGTCCACTAAAAACTCTGTCATTCTTATTCGATAGGCAAGCTGATGGCTCCCAAGAAAGGCGCATCCAAGAAAAACGTAGCTGGCTCATCGTCCCAGCAATCTCACAAGGGAAAGGAGGTCGTCCTTGATTCCCCCTTACCTGAGTTCGGCCCCGTGGTGGAGAAGGAGGTCGCGGTCGCTCCTGACGCCTTTTTCGAGGGTGAAAGGATTGTCTCCAAGATAACAACCTAAGGGAAGGTCAACAAGATCCTGTTGTCCCATAACATCAAGGCTGGGACGGGGGATCTCATCACCCAACCTCCCTACGAGGGGGAGTGGAGCTGTGCACCACTCTAGGACGATTTCGCGGCCTGGAGTGACAAACACTTAAAGGTCGGGCCCTTTCTCCCCCTCGACCAGTACTTCGCGGACTTCCTCAATTATGTGAGGCTGGCACCATTTCAACTTCCCCCGAACTCCTATCGTCTACTGGCCGGGCTGAGGTATCTCTTCCAGAAGCAGATGTGGGAGGTCCCCACCCCTGCGAATATCCTTTATTTTTCTGCCTTAAAGCCAACCCAGATCAACGGGGATGAGGTGATGGGTTCTACTATCTGCCCTGCTTCCCAAATTCACCCGCAGTCATCGAATTGCCCAACCATCCCAACGACTTCAAAGATCGGTTCTTTATGTCGAATGGGTTTCACAATTGTGAATACCATTACTTCAACCGTCCTCGTAAGTTTCCTTTCTATTCTCAGCTCGCAAAATTATTACTATTTTTTATTCTTAGAATTTTCATGTTTATACTGATTGGAGCATCACCGTGCAACCATTTTTGTGAGGACGACAAGATCAGAGACCCTCGAGGGTCAATATGATACCCTAGCGGGGCTTCCGCCCAGCGAAAAGGACTACTGCTAGCTCGTCTCCGACGAGACGATGTTGGCGTGTAAATTAATTTTTGAAGGCCAAAATTTGGCCATGAGGAGGATGCAGACTACTTACACAGTAGCTTGCAAGCTGGCGCCCATCCCCGAGGGAGGCGTCGCGATCGTCGACGGCGACGAGTAGGAAGAGGAGCCCGAGGTGCCACTTGTGCGAAAGAGGCGAGCTCCTGAGATCGCTCGGGATCCTGATGTGGACCGAGCTCAATCGGGGGCAGCAGCCGGCCCCTCTGGCCAAGGTAACCCATACCCCTTTAGGGACCTAGACAGGGCTGCCGCCGACCTTAGGCTAGTTAGGTTTAACCCCAACCAACTCATACATCGCCACCCTAGAGACCCTGCCTATAACACAACCTTACTTCAGTGCGTAGATCAATTAGTACTACGTCATGACATGGGCCGTCCTAGAGGAACTGTAGTAGTAGACAACACCTTGTCCTTTAGGTCGGCCTTCTTTGAGGAGTATGGGACCAACCTTAGGTCGTGGCCCTCCCTTCTCGAGGGTATAGTTGCTCTAGGACTTAGACAATACGTAGAGGAATCCAGTCTTGAGGTAGAACCTGACCCAGAATCTCCCCTAATCCAAGAAGTGGTTGACTTAGACTCTCCTTCCCCTATAGCAGTTCCGAGGCCGGAGGTCGTAGAAATAGACTGCTCCTCTAGCTCGGAGGGTAGGATTTTTTGTTACTTTATACGTATTTTCTTGGCAAACTGATGAACGTATATGCATACTTAGCATATTTTCCATTCTTTTTCAGGTGAGGAGATGGCACAGCGAGGGGAACCTGACATCCGCTCGATGTTCCAAGAAGGGAGATCCATCGAGGGCCCCTTAGTCAAGAAACTTCGGCCTACGGCAAAGAAAACACCTCCCTTGGCCGCGACCACTTCCAAATCCCCGGCCAAGAGGAAAGGCTCGGGCTCGGGAGTTCTGCCCCCCGCAGCCCCGGAGAAGAGGGGTCCGGAAGCACCTCCTCCTCGCTTTCCCCCAACTCCTGCTCGGGACCAGGTAGCACTAGTTGGTCCCCCAACTCCGGTAGTCCCTACCGCCACTGTTCGCATCCCCGTCAACACCCTCTGGAGCAAATTCCAGACACTTTTTGGGGGACCGTCTATGAGATGGAAAACTACGCGATGGAGCATTTTTATAAAGCCAAGTCCAACGACCTGAGGGTGATCAAGGAGAGGAGCCCAGAGAACGTCATGGAATCTGCCCTTGGGATGCACCTCACAGTAAGCATTCTTCCTGACCTGACTTTTATTATTTTTCTTTGGTATGTGCCTAACTATTTCGTTGCTTTTTGCAGACAGTTCTGGCTCAACATCGCAGCATATCTCGGGCCAGGGCCAGGAATAATGAACTCAAGGCCGAACTCCAGACTGCTCAGGGCGCCCTGACTGCGGCCCAAGCTACTCTCGCCGCCTCTCAACAGAGTGAACAAGGTGCCAAGGCTGCCTTGGCGGCGGCTCAAGTGGGTGAACAGGCAGCAAAGGCTGCCTTAACCACGGCATAAGAGGGAGTAGGCGGCAAAGGTTGCCTCGGCAACCCTTCAAGCTGAGCTCGAGGGGGCCAAGGCCAAACAGCTGGAGGTTGAGGTGGCTATTCAGGAGGAGAAAAAGGCATCGACATCCTCCATGGATAGCATGTTGTACCACTGCTGGGCCTTCAATCAGGAGGGCAACTTCTCCTTCATGGCCTTTGAAGTGTGGGGGCACTACCTCGAAAAGTTCAAGGCTTGGCTACAACAAGAGTTACAGTCTGAGACGGGGGAGGCCTCTGCCGCTGACGAGCAGGAGATCGAGGAGGTGACGTCCTCAGAGCGGTCTGGAGGGTCTTAGTTTTTATTTGCCGCTTTTTTCATGTTGTATATTTTCCTTTTGTAAACGTTAAGCACGAGGTTATTCTCCTCTAGACAATTTATATATTATTTTCAGTTTATCTAAGTTTTTATTTATTCCTTGATCTCTTTCTCATGCCTTATGATGTGCACGTTTGAAGCCTTAGGAAATGACCCTTAGGTCGAGATCGATATTGCTGGTTGTAGACGGTGAAATCTCGTCAACGAAATTAGGTCAGAAAACTTAAAGGTAAATGCGGCGTAGTTTAGATAAGAACTTAGAATTAACTTATGAAAGGATAAACACTGATGAACTATAGAGTGAAAAATGTATATTGCTTAATAGCCTCTACATACAATGAATTTTCCAACCCCATTCTCTGTGGAAGTGGGGTTCATTTTATAGTAGGCTCTAATGGCCCAGGGTACATGGTGTTCCAGGGGACCAGATGGTACACGAGTACACTAACAGGAGAGTGGTTCCAGGGGTAGTGGTGTCGGCTCTGGTACAAGGTCAGAGATCATGGGAGCACTTCACCTTCTGTACCTGGTCATGCCTCCACTACCTGCCTGATACGGGTGTCAGAGGAGTGGCTCGTGAGGACAACAGGTGGTACTTTGTTCGTACCTCCACTACTTATCTGACGTGGGTACTATATCCGTACACTAACTCCTTTCAGTTCGTCAGTGGACTCCGTACCTCATGAGATCAATGCCATGCGACCCTCGTTTGCAAGGCATAGATGCGAGGCAGTAATGACCCATGCACTGGCCGTGCCTTGCAAGGCTTCTAGTGGCGAATGGCCTAGCTATACTTGTCTCCTTGCGGCATGGATCCAGACTAGTGACGCGATGGTGCAACGGCCTCCCGAGAAGATGGTAGCCCACGGGCCTTGCTGGGGGAGTGTCCCTGATGGCCTCGCTGGGGGCGTGTGCCTGATGACCTTGCTAGGAGGCGTGCGTGCATGATGGCCTTGCTAGGAGGCGTGCGTGCATGATGGCCTTGCTAGGAGGCGTGCGTGCCTGATGGCCTCGCTGGGGGCGTGTGCCTGATGGCCTCGCTGGAGGCATGCATGCCTGATGGCCTCGCTGGGGGCGTGCGTGCCTGATGGCCTCGCTGGGGCGTGTGCCTGATGGCCTCGCTGTAGGCGTGCGTGCCTGATGGCCTCGCTGGAGGCGTGCGTGCCTGATGGCCTCGCTGGGGGCGTGTGCCTGATGGCCTCGCTGGAGGCGTGCGTGCCTGATGGCCTCGCCGGGGGCATGTGCCTGATGGCCTCGCTGGGGGCGTGTGCCTGATGGCCTCGCTGGGGGCGTGTGCCTGATGGCCTCGCTGGGGGCGTGTGCCTGATGGCCTCGCTAGGGGCGTGTGCCTGATGGCCTTGCTGGAGGCGTGCGTGCCTGATGGCCTCGCTGGGGGTGTGTCGGACCTCACTATGTGTGGGCCTTGTGCACCTATCCTCTTGCAGTATTCATTGTGGCCCCTTAGCTTAGCAGGGCCAAACCTTGTGGCTCATAATGTGTTGTTTCTCATGAGATGATCTCCTGTATTCAACAAGGCATACATGCTCGAGCCCAATAGCATAAATAAGTGACCTTTATCCCTATGTTCCGACTAGGGACTAAAGAGTTTTTATTTGGTGGATTTTTGGCATCCACACTTGCCCCCCCAGTCTATAGGGAGGCCTTTAGGTGTTCTTATAGACTCTTCTCTTCCTTTTTATTATCCCTTTTTTTTTTGGGTATTCATCATGCTCGAGGTCCTTTGGAACCCACGCGAAAGGGGGTTTTGTAGGTCTCTCTTTGGTGCTCCTTGGTTGCACCTATAAGGATATATTGACCCCTTGGGTTCTAGTTATCCTTTTATATATTTTCGCGCGCGCTTATTATATCTTGCAAGAAGCGTCCTTCTCGTCATTAGGCATAGTACTATTTTTGCAAGCGTCTTCTTTGAGACCCTTTTTGCAAGCGTCTTCTTTGAGACCCTTTTCGGAAGCGTCTACTTTGAGACCCTTTTTGATAGCATCTACTTTGGAGACCCTTTTCGGAGGCGTCTACTTTGGAGACCCTT
Source organism: Humulus lupulus (assembly GCF_963169125.1). NCBI lineage: Eukaryota > Viridiplantae > Streptophyta > Magnoliopsida > Rosales > Cannabaceae > Humulus > Humulus lupulus. Next base: position 56,704,101 of record NC_084798.1, on the reverse strand, counting down.
TTTGGAGGTGTCTACTTCGAAGACCCTCTTTGGAGGCGTCTACTTTGGAGACCCTTTTTGGAGGTGTCTACTTCGGAGACCCTTTTTGGAAGCATCTACTTTGGAGGCCCTTTTTGGAAGCGTCTACTTTGGAGGCCCTTTTTGGAGGCGTTTACTTTGGAGGCCCTTTTTGGAGGCGTCTACTTTGGAGGTGATTTCCCCTCGGATGGGGACTTTCACGGCTAGAGGGTCTTCGTTCGATCTCGAACATGGTCAGTGACCCCTCTAGCGTGATGCCCCCCTTCTATATGGAATCCCCAGACATAGTGGTAGTATGGCCACTGGAGGAAGGTTCGCTTTCTTCGACATGGAAGTTCTTATGGCCCTCTTCCACACGTATGTACTTCTGTGCTCTCTCTCGAAGTCGTCCAAATTTGAAACTTCTCTTTTGAGCATGTTACTCCATAACTTGCTTCCTGGACGAACTCCGGCTGTAATAGCCATCTTGAGCTCCGCTTTGGTTAAATCTCCCACCTTTGTTGCTTCTATACCGAACCTATGGATGTAGTCCTTCAAACTTTCATTCTCACCTTGTTTGATGTTAGCGAGGCTGGTAATCGGCATGATGTAGTCACATGCTGTATGGTGTTGCTGAAGAAATTCATTAAAGAATTGTTGCCATGACTTGATTGTTCCTGGTCTTAACCTCCTGAACCACTTGTACGCCACTCCTTTAAGCGTAACAACGAAGCAATGACACTTTGCTCTGCTGTTGACCCCTCTTAACCTCATCAAGTTATTGAAGGAGTCTAAGTGATACTTTGGGTCTGTAGTACCCTCGTACGGAGTCATGCGAGGCTCTTTGAAGCCAATGGTCATTTGTTCAGCCTGAATCTCCCTTGTGAAGGGTGAATCACGGTCGAATTCTCCGTCATCCATGCGCCCCCCAAGTGCTGTGGTGATCTTGCCCCGAGGGCTTCGTATTTTGGTGCCTAGCCCCCTCCTCTTTTTGCATCAGGAGTCTTGCGGGGTCTCGGGCTGATCCCTTGCCTTAGTTGTGTCCCTCGGTGGAACCGCAGGGGGTACGTCTCTTACTTCTGACCTCTCCCCATGGAGCTCTTTTCTTAGGCCAACGGGTGCCTCTTTTGAGGGGACTTCGGCCTCGTTCTTACGACCATCACCTTCCCTCCGCCTTTGCTCCTGGGGACCTTTTGTTGGCCTAGGTCCCCCCTGATACTTTGTCTGGGGGGTTTTACTGGTGGAAAGTTGGGTTCCCCCATCATCTACGGGGACAGTGCTTTCCCTTTTTACATGCTCCTTCCCTTTACGCACAGGAGGGGGTGTGCTTGACTTTCCTCGCAGTAGGTCATTTAAAACCTCTTGCATGTTCTCTATCTGGGTTTCCAGCCTTCGAGTCTTTTTATGTAACTCTTGAATCTCATCCCTGTAGAGGCGAGTCCTTGAGCTTGAACTTACCGAGCGTACCCCGGGACTCTTGCTTGGCCCGTGCGTTGATGGACCTGGGTCTTGGTGGCCTGAGCGTGGTGCTACCGGGGGCTGGTGAAGTGAATGCACTGAAGGCTCCAAATGACCTCCGTCGGGCCGGATGGTCGGGGATGATGCTTCCTTCTCCTCCCTTGGGGGAAGAGACTCCTCCGGTCTGCCTCCATGTTTGGGCGGAGGGGGGTCATTCTGGGTAGCCCTCCGCTCCACTTCATCCCGGAGAACCTCATCATCTTGTATTTGCCATAGGTGTTTTGAACGTCTTAGCATCTTTCTTTACTGGAAATGATGGAAGAACGCTGGCTTGATGCTTGTTCTTCCCACAGACGGCGCCAAACTGTAGACGATGAAATCTCGTCAACGAAATTAAGTCGGAAAACTTAAAGGTAAATGCGGCGTAGTTTAGATAAGAACTTAGAATTAACTTATGAAAGGATAAACACCGATGAACTATAGAGTGAAAAATGTATATTGCTTGATAGCCTCTACATACAATGAATTTTCCAACCCCCTTCTCTGTGGAAGTGGGGTTCATTTTATAGTAGGCTCTAATGGCCCAGGGTACATGGTGGTCCAGGGGACCAGATGGTACACGAGTACACTAACAGGAGAGTGGTTCCAGGGGTAGTGGTGTCGGCTCTGGTACAAGGTCAGAGATCATGGGAGCACTTCACCTTCTGTACCTGGTCATGCCTCCACTACCTGTCTGATACGGGTGTCAGAGGAGTGGCTCGTGAGGACAACAGGTGGTACTTTGTTCATACCTCCACTACTTATCTGACGTGGGTACTATATCCGTACTCTAACTCCCTTCAGTTCGTCAGTGGACTCCGTACCTCATGAGATCAATGCCATGCGACCCTCGTTTGCAAGGCATAGATGCGAGGCAGTAATGACCCATGCACTGGCCGTGCCTTGCAAGGCTCCTAGTGGCGAATGGCCTAGCTATACCTGTCTCCTTGCGGCATGGATCCAGACTAGTGACGCGATGGTGCAACGGCCTCCCGAGAAGATGGTAGCCCACGGGCCTTGCTGGGGGAGTGTCCCTGATGGCCTCGCTGGGGGCGTGTGCCTGATGGCCTCGCTAGGAGGTGTGCGTGCATGATGGCCTTGCTAGGAGGCGTTCGTGCCTGATGGCCTCGCTGGGGGCGTGTGCCTGATGGCCTCGCTGGAGGCATGCGTGCCTGATGGCCTCGCTGGGGGCGTGCGTGCCTGATGGCCTCGCTGGGGCGTGTGCCTGATGGTCTCGCTGGAGGCGTGCGTGCCTGATGGCCTCGCTGGGGGCGTGTGCCTGATGGCCTCGCTGGGGGCGTGTGCCTGATGGCCTCGCTGGGGGCGTGTGCCTGATGGCCTCGCTGGGGGCGTGTGCCTGATGGCCTCGCTGGGGGCGTGTGCCTGATGGCCTCGCTGGGGGCGTGTGCCTGATGGCCTCGCTGGGGGCGTGTGCCTGATGGCCTCGCTGGGGGCGTGTGCCTGATGGCCTCGCTGGGGGCGTGTGCCTGATGGCCTCGCTGGGGGCGTGTGCCTGATGGCCTCGCTAGGGGCGTGTGCCTGATGGCCTTGCTGGAGGCGTGCGTGCCTGATGGCCTCGCTGGGGGCGTGTCGGACCTCACTATGTGTGGGCCTTGTGCACCTATCCTCTTGCAGTATTCATTGTGGCCCCTTAGCTTCGCAGGGCCAAACCTTGTGGCTCATAATGTGTTGTTTCTCATGAGATGATCTCCTGTATTCAACAAGGCATACATGCTCGAGCCCAATAGCATGAATAAGTGACCTTTATCCCTATGTTCCGACTAGGGACTAAAGAGTTTTTATTTGGTGGATTTTCGGCATCCACACTGGTCATAACCAAAAAAGACGATTTATATCTTACCTATTAAGTATCAGGCCCTGGACCCAGTTGTACCTGGGGTTTTTTTAATAAAAACCTAGTTCGCGTTAGTTTTATCGATACTTCGCTTTTTCTTTAGAAAAAACATTGTTAATCAATTTAACCAACTTCTAAGTTTCGGAACTTGGTAGTGTCCATGATATTTAATTAAAAACTTAGTTTTCTTTAGTTTTATTGACACCTCGCATTTTTTATAAAAATACTGGTTAATCAATTTAACCAACTTCTAAGTTTCGGAACCTGGTCGTGTCCAGGATATGTAATTAAAAACTTAGCTCGTGTTAGTTTTATTGAGACCTCGTGTTTTTTTTATAAAAACACTGGTTAATCAATTTAACCAACTTCTAAGTTTCGGAACCTGGTTGTGTCCAGGATATTTAATTAAAATCTTAGTTCGCGTTATTTTTATTGACACCTCGCGTTTTTTTTTTATAAAAACACTAGTTAATCAATTTAACCAACTTCTAAGTTTCAGAACCTGGTCGTGTCCAGGATATTTAATTAAAAACTTAGTTCGCGTTAGTTTTATTAACACCTCGCGTTTTTTTTTATAAAAACACTGGTTAATCAATCTAACCAACTTCTAAGTTTTGGAACCTGGTTCTCGGGCTATCTGCCCCCCAAGTAATCAGGAAGTGGACTTTCTGGGTTACTTTGAATTAGCACGCAGATGAAACCATACAAAGATACAAATATAATTTTTTTTATTTCTAAAACTAAATGGCTTTTATATCTGAACCTTACATAGATAGGTGATCTGATCATTGATAGTACTTTTTCAGATGCATAGCATTCCAGGTTCGTGGCACCGTTTCTCCACTAAGTCGGGCCAATTTAAAAGTACCTTCCTGTATGATTTCCACTATCTGATAGGGCCCTTCCTAGTTCGGGCCTAAGGTACCTTCTTTAGGGTCCTTGCCTGCTAAAAATACCCTTCAGAGTGCCAGATCTCCCAACCCAAAGGCACGCTTCTTGACCTTTGAATTAAAGTAACGAGTGATTTTTTGTTGATAATGCGCGAGCCGTATCTGTGAATCTTCTTGTTTTTCATCAATCAGGTCGAGGGATGCGCTGAATGGTTCGTCGTTCTGCTCCAAGCTAAAAGTCTAGAGCCTATGTGTGGCTATCTTTGTTTCGACAGGGAGGACGGCCTCACTTCCGAAAGTTAAGGAGAAAGGGGTATGCCCCATGGAAGTTCGGTGGGAGGTCCGGTAAGCCCACAACACCTGCGGGAGCTGGTCGGGCCATACACCCTTGGCCTCGTCCAACCTGTTCCTGAGGTTTGCTTTGGGGGTTTTATTTACAACCTCGACCTGCCCGTTGGCCTGTGGGTACGCCACCAAGGAGAATCTTTTTATTACACCGTGTCTTTCACAAAATTTAGTGAAGAGATCGCTATCGAACTGCGTCCCATTGTCTGACACAATCTTTCTTGGCAATCCAAATCGGCAAACAATGTTCTTGACCACGAAGTCGAGGACTCTTTTTGTGGTGATTCTAGCTAGGGGCTCCGCCTCCGTCCATTTTGTAAAATAATCGATGGCCACTACTGCATAGCGAACTCCTCCCTTCCTTGTGGGCAGGGATCCAATTAAATCGATTCCCCATACCGCGAATGGCCAGGGGGATGATATCATTTTTAGCTCAACTGGAGGACCTCAAGCGATGGTGGAAAACCGCTGGCACTTATCACACTTTTGGACATAGGAGATGGAGTCCTTTGATAACGTGGGCCAAAAATACCCCTGCCTTAATATTTTCAAGGCCATGGTTTTGCCCCCCAGCCTTCATGCACCTCCTGCAAAATAGTTTTGGCTTTTTCTGGCAGAACACATCGCAGAAGAGGCAAGGAGTGGCCTCGTCGCTATAGCGTCCCGTCTATGATTGTATACCTTGTAGCTTGATAGAGAAATCTTCTCGCATCTTTTCGCTCGTCAGCCAATTATCCTGTCGTAAGATACTCTATCATGGGAGTCATCCAGGTCGGCCTGATGTCAATCATCTCGATCTTCATCGCTTTTTCTTCCACGCTCGGACTTTCTAAGTATTCCACTGGCACTATGCTCAGAGTCTCGGCTTTTTTGGAGGTAGTGAGTCTAGCCAGAGCGTCGGAATTGGGGTTTTCCTCGTGAGGGATCTGCTCGACTAGGTTATACTCAAACACTGATAGCTCCTTCTTGACCTTGGCCAGGTAAGCCACCATTCGGGTACCTTGTGCTTGATATTCCCCAGACACTTGGTTTACCACGAGCTGGGAATCGCTGTAGCAGTTGATGACCTTGGCCTTCAACTCCTTCGCCACTCTAAGCTCAGCCAATAAGGCTTCGTATTCGGCTTCATATTTGGATGCCACGAACCCGAACCGTAGCATGGAGTGGAAACATTTCCCTTCTAGGGATATTAGTATGATCACAGCTTTGGACCTGTTCTCATTAGATGACCCGTCTACGGAGATTCTCCATAATTCTCGCACTGGTTCTCTTAAGGGCTCTTCCTGGAATCCAGTGCATTCAGCCATGAAATCAGCCAAGGCTTGGCTTTTTATCGTAGTTCGGGGTATATACAGTATCTCGAACTGGCTGAGCTCGACTGCCCACTTCAACAAACGTCCCGATGTCTCAAGTTTCTGCAGCACCTGTCTTAAAGGTTGATCAGTCATGACGAGGATTGAATGAGATTGGAAATATGGCCTAAGCTTCCAGGAAGCCGTAATAAGGCAGAACGCCATCTTTTCCATTAGAGGATATCGAGATTCTGCTTTGAGAAGTCTCTTGCTTATATAATATACTGGCTTTTGAACTCGGTCCTCCTCCCGGACCAAATGGCGCTGGCCGCATTTTCGGTCACGGCTAAATAGAGGAAAACGTGCTCTCTTGCCGTTGGTTTAGATAACACCGGTGGCTCGGGCAAATGTGTCTAGGTCGATGAAAGCCCACTCGCACTCCTCAGTCCACTTGAACTTTTTGTTCCCCTGAAGCAGGTTGTAGAATGGCAAACACTTATCGATGGATTTAGAAATAAACCGATTGAGGGCCACCACCCTTCTTGTCAAACTCTGGACATCTTTATGCGACCTAGGCGAAGGCATCTCTAGCAGCAATCTGATTTTGTCTGGGTTCGCCTCTATCCCCTGGTGTTGACTATGAACCACAGGAATTTTCCCGACGCCACTCCGAAAGTACATTTCTGGGGGTTTAGCCTCATATTATACTTCCTTAGAATTCCAAAACATTCCTTCAGATCAGATACATGGTTATCAGCAGTCTTTGACTTGACTAGCATATCATCAACATAAACTTCCTTGTTTTTTCCGTTCTGATCAGTGAACATTCTGTTAACCAGCCTCTGGTAGGTCGCCCCAGCGTTTTTCAGCCCGAAGGGCATGACTTTATAGCAATACACATTGGTTGGAATCATGAAGATAGTGTGTTCCTGGTCCACAGGGTTCATGGCGATCTGGTTATATCCACAGTACGCATCCATGAAGGACATGAGCTCGTACCCTACGGTGGCATCCACGAAATGGTCAATCCTGGGCAAAGGGAAGCAATCCTTGGGATAAGCTTTATTTAGATCGAAGAAATCGATGCAGGTCCGCCATTTTTCATTTGGCTTTGGAACCAGGACAGGATTGGCGACCCAGATCAGATACTTAGCCTCGCAGATAAAGCCGCACTTCAAAAGCCTGGCTACTTCTTCCTTCAGTGCCTCAGCTTGGGTCGTACCTAGACGTCGCTGTTTCTGGGATTTCGCAGGCATGCTTTTGTCAAAATTTAGCATATGCATGATGACACTCGGGCTGATTCCTATCATGTCTTCATGGGACCAAGCAAAAACGTCTTGGTTTTCTTGTAAAAAAGTAATCAGTTCCGCCTTTCTGTCGGCATCAAGATTTTTCCCGAGCTTAACAACCCTCGAAACATCTTTGGGATCAATGTTTACTTCTTCGAGGTCTTTGATAGCCTGGAGCTCGGATCTATCTTCACCCATCCGTGGATCAATATCCTCACTCGGAGTGGTTCCCCTGCAACTGACCTGCTAAGGTTCTTCCATCCCAGGATTATCTCTGACTTCTTGGGATTCCTCTCCTTGATCCTGTATGGCCATAGTCTGCTGCCCGGGTTGTGATTTTACCTTCATGGAAATGCTATAGCATTCCCTAGCAGCGAGCTGATTTCCTCGGACAGTGCATATTCCCATGGATGAAGGGAATTTGTTCATGAGGTGGCGGACATAAGTTACAGCTTCAAATGCCATCAGCGTGGGCCTACCCAAGATTGTGTTGTGTGTGGTCGGACAATCCATGACCACAAATTTGAGCAGCTTAGAAACAGTTCGTGGTCCTTCTCCTAGGGTTATCACCAACTCGATCGTTCCGATAGTTGTCGAACCTTCTCCCGAAAACCCGTACAACATCATGGAGGTTGCCTTTAGTTTGGCCACAAACAATCCCATTTTCTCCAATGTGGACTTAAATAACAGGTTCACAGAGCTCCTATTGTCAACCAAGGTCCGCCTAACTCAACTATTGGAGAGCTGGACGGTTATGAATAGAGGGTCGTTATTCGAGAACTAGACATGACCAGTGTCTTCTTCAGTTATTTCTCCAATCGTTGTTGTTTAGACAAATGCTACTCCGGGACGAACTCAAATCCATTGTGAGACCTCAGCTCATTGACATACCTTTTCTGGGCATTTCTGCTCGTTCCTGCTAGATGAGGGCCTTCAGATATGGTGGTTATTTCTCCTATTATCAAAGGAGGGGTGTCCTGACTCACCTGGGCTCCAGTCTGATTTGCAGGGGCTTCCAGAGCTGATTGAATGTTTTGCTCAGCGGACTGATTAGGAATGAGGGGCCCGGCCCTGATGAGCGTGTCGATCTCATCTTTCAAATGCCTGTAGTCATCGGTGTTGTGATTGATGTCATTGTGGAATCGACAAAATTTTGAAGGGTCTCTCTTCGTCCTTTGATTTTTTAGAGGCTCGGGCTTCTTCCACGGAAGGCGGGCAAAGTTCGCTAAGAAGATGCGCTCCCTGGTATCCGTGAGATCGGCGTAAGTCGCATAGATCAGTTTGAATTTCTCCACAGGCTTATTTTTCTTTGAACCATTCTGGTCGCCTTTGCCATTTCCCTTCCTCTTCCTTCCTCCCCCGTGGTTATTCTAGGTAACGGTTTGAGCCGTAGCTGCCACGTCCATTACCTCTCCAACAGGTTGGGCAGGGACTTGGCTGGTTCCTACGACTGAAGATCGCGCCTCTTCTAGGTTGATCCATCTCTGAGCCTTGTTCAAGAACTCATCCACTGTGTTGACGCCTTTTCTCTGGATCTCTTTCCACAGGTCACCTCCGACAAGGATTCTTGTTCTCATCGCCATAAGCCTAGAGCTTTCATCTGTGTCTCTAGCTCGCGTAACAATGTTTGCAAACCTACTCAAGTAAGCTTTCAGAGGCTCTCCGGGCTGCTGCTTTATGTTTGTTGGGGAGTCTGCCTTTATTTGAGCTGCTTGAGAAGCCCAGAATGCCCTCTTGAAGTCAGCAGAGAAGCTCTTCCACGAGCTGATAGAATGCTTCTTGTATTGCTTGAACCATTGCCTGACTGGTCCGACCAGAGTCGAAGGGAATACTAAGCATCTTAATTCGGGTCCGATGTTATGGGCCATCATTAGGGTATTGAACATCCCCAAGTGGTCGGACGGATCTCCATCTCCGACGAACTTTGATAAATGGGGCATCTTGAAACCTGGTGGGTATGGTGTTGCTACGATGTTGGGGAAAAAAAGCTCGAGCTCGTCCCCTGAGTCGTACTTATCTTTTTCCTTTTCTGATAAGAGTATTTTCATCAGTTCCTCCATCTGGGCCAGCCTCTCGAGGGTTGGGTCCTTGGTTCCCTGGAGCTGTTCAACAACTCCCATTTGACCATATGCATTTGACGGGTTATTGTCCCTCCAAGCTCGAGCTTAGTTTGGTGGGGCATTCCCATTGTCACGTACTTCGGAAGGACTTCCCTCGTGGTGAGTGCCGCTGGCTCCATCGCGAGTCGGATTGGTCCTTTGTGAGTTTAGGCGATCTCGCAGATCGGTATGTGGATCAACCCGAGGGTTTTGAGCTGAGCTTAGTTGATTCCTCAAATCTGTGCTGGTTCTACCACTTCGATGATCCTCTGTCCAATAACTTCCATTAGAGAAGCTCAGAGCTTATGGTCGAGGATGAGGATCTGGAGCGTTCTTACGTGCTTGTGGGACATGAACAGGGGCAGCGGGAGTAGGATTCCTCCTGCTATTTCTGTAGGCAAGGACGTCTCAAGCAGAACGAGGTGGGGATGGATGCCTGATCGGCGACGGAGGGTGTCTGATTGGTGAAGAAATTCTTGTCCCATCAGGTCGGATCAAACTATCCTGAGGTTGCTCTGCTCTACCATTTCTGGTTCCCTGTGCATGGCTAATTGGTGAACCATAATATGAGAATAACTATATTTTAAACTGGAGAAACTAATATCATGGGGAGATGATAACTCCTTTCTTTTTAGGTGGTTCGAAGGTTAAAATCCCTCTAGTCCACCAAACGATATTATTGATATCTCTTGACTATTCTTTACAGGGTGTTTCTTTACAAAGATATGCCAACCCCCTACACTACCCAAGGTCTTGGTATTTATAGGAAGAAGATATCTGGGTTGGCAATGGGGTCATCCCATGATCTCTTTATCCCTCACGTCATCTCTGTGACACTGATGATTAATTCCTAAACTTTGCAGTGAAGTCTAGTCTAATCAATAGGTAAGGCGGGATAATGGGCCGCATGGCCTAAACCAGGCGTGGGATGCCTGAACACGCACGTTTATACTGCGTGTCTGAGAATTCAGGAATGGAATAGACACGTGATGTCTGATATATGCACATTTATATTGCGTCGTTGACTTTACAAGGGTTCGGATGCCAGATCTCTGTTGCATCACGAGCTTAGTTTCAGGCCAACTCGTGACACTTATACTTCTGCTACACGATGCCTCCGTGTAGCAGTTAACTCTCTAATCAGCTCGGGCTTGATAAAAGGAGGCCCGTAACACACAGCTCCGGGTAGACGATCTACACGTGTCAGATCGAATTAGGCCCTTTTCTAGCTCGCCAATATGTGTGGATATTTAGGACGTACATTTGCCCCCCAAGCCCCTGCTCGTGACTCATGACGTCATCTATGGTCTTCATAGCGAGGGCTTTTAAGTATCCATTTCGACTCTTCATGTCCCGCCCATAGTGTGGGCATCGGGCACGTGGAGCGCCGTGGTTGGCAACTGTTCGGTTTCCAAGAATTTCATTAAATGGCCTAGCCTGCTTTCGACCGTCGTTTTGCCTTGCGAGTTATGACCCTCGTATCTCGCATTAATTTGATTGAACAGTCCTTGTTCCTTTATGTCTCTTACGTATATATAAGGTTGGCCATCTTCCGTATTAGCCACCCTTCATTTGAAATTTTTTCCTCATTTTCTCTCCTTTTTAATCTTAGAAGTTTCTCTTCTTCCGGTTATCATCCAGAGATCCCTACGCTCTCGCCATTAGGGTTTCTGCACCAGTTTAGCTTTAAAGACTCCACCAGGACTCCGACTCCTACGCTCTTTGCGACTTCCACACGGAAAATACACTGTAAGTCCTCTGCCTATGGCATGTTTTGATCTTTCCATTTTTTGGTTAGGTAAACCTCCTTCACAGTCGCACACTGTAGGTTGTTTTTGGCTAGTTTTTGGTGCATAGGTTTTGATCCTAGGTATGTTGACTACATGAGAACATGTCTAGGAACATGATGTTTAGGACAAGATATATTATGGGTAATTTTTCTGGGTAGCTTTAGGGAATGCCTGTTTGGAAAGGGGTAGGTGAGAAGTTTCTAGGGTGCAAAACCGGGTAGCTTAGAGGTCACGCTTCCTAGGCGGTTTTGCTTTTTTAAAACTTTCCCTCCAAGGCAAGCATTATCCTGATCCTCCTGACACATAGATCCCGAGCAATCGGGGATCCATTGGAAACATAGGCGTGTGACCATGGCAACGCGTGGCTTCACACACCGCGGGCTAAGATTACCTAAGCCCGTGTACGAAAATCACTTCTCGCACTATATTCCCATTTCTATTTTTAGGTCGCCTATTTAAACTTTTCTTCATTCTTGTTCGTTAGGCAAGCAGATGGGACCACGGAGGAACGTAACCAAGAAGAGCATGGCTGGCTCGTCATCCCAGCAGGCTAGCAAGGGGAAAGGGATTGCTGTGGATTCTCCCATCCCCCACTTCGTTACCACAGTGGAAAAAGAGGTCGAGGTGGGAATTGATGCTTTCTTCGAGGCGGAGAGGATAGTCTCGAAGATTACGACCCAAGGGAGGGTCAACAAGATCCTGCTATCCCATAACATCGAAATCGGGACATGCGCTCTTGTTGCCCGACCTCCCCTCGAGGGTGAGAGGAGTTGTATGCCCCTCGACGAGGAATTCGCGGCTTGGAGCGAAGAACACCTCAAGGCCGAGGCCTTCCTACCTCTGGACTAGTACTTTGCGGATTTTCTGAATTACGTGAAGATGGCTCCCTTCCAACTGCCCCTAACTCCTACCGCCTGCTAGTGGAGCTGAGGTACCTCATCCTGAGGCACGAGTGGGAGGTCCCGACCCCAACGGACATCCTTTTCTTCTTCTGCCTCAAAGCCAGCCTAGATCAATGGGGGCGAGGCGACGGGTTCTACTAGTTGACCCATTTTCCCAATTCTCCCGCAGTCATCAAGATGCCTAGCCACCCCAACGACTTCAAGGACCAGTTCTTCATGTCGGCGGGATTTCACAACAGCGAATACCACTACTTCAACCGTCCTCGTAAGTTATCTCTATTCGCAGCTCGCAAAATCAGCACATTGCTTTATTTCCTTTCATGTGTGTTGACTTGAACATCATCCTACACCCATCTTTGCGAGGACGGCCAAATCAATGACCCTTAGGGGTCAATACGAAACCTTGGCGGGGCTCCCATCAAGTGAAAAAGACTACCGCCAGCTCGTATCAGATTAGACGATGTTGGCATGTAAGTTGATTTCTCCGGGCCAGACTCTGGCCTTGAGGAGGCTGCGGGCTATCCCAGTAGCTCGCGAGCTGGTGCCTGTCCCTGAGGGGGATGCTGCGGACAGTGACGAGCAGGACGAGGAAGACGAGGTGCCGCTCGTGTGATGAAAGTGGGCTCTCGAGGCTGCCCAGGGCCTCGACGTGGATCAGACTCAGTCTAGGGCAACAGCCGGCCCCTCTTGCCAAGGTAACCCATACCTCTTTAGGGACTTAGACAGGGCCACCGCAGACCTAAGGCATGCTAGGTTTAACCCAAGCCAGCTCGTACATCATCACCGAGATGACCCAGACCTTAACATAACCTTACTCCAGTGTGTAGATCAAATAGTGTTGCGCAATGATATGGGCCGCCCTAAGGGAACTGTAGTAGTAGACAATACCCTGACTTTTAAGTCGGCCTTTTCCGAGGAAGACGGGACCAACCTTAGGTCGTGGCCCTCCCTTCTGGAGGGTGTAGTCGCTCCAAGGCTTAGGCAGTATGTAGAGGAGTCCAGTCCTGAGGTGGATCCGGACCCAGAGCCCCCTTTCATTCGCGAAGTCATAAACATAGATTACCCCATAGAAGCTCCAAGGCCGGAGGTCGTGGCACTAGATTCCTCCTCTAGCTCAGAGGGTAGGACCTTTGCAATATATCTTTTAGACTTTTCTTGTAATGAAGTAACCTTACATGTATACTAACGCTCCCTTCTTATTTGTTTCAGGCGAAGAGATGGCTCAGCCCGAAGACAACTTCCTATGGTCCATCTTCTAGGGGGGGAATCCTCCCTCCGGATCGTCCGGGCCACTGGTCAAGAAACCCCGGCTGACCAAGAAGACTCCTCCCGGGACCATCTCCAAGTCTCTCGCTAAGGGGAGGGGCCAGGTTCCTATTGTCGCAGAGAACATGCTCCCACCTCCCTTGCGGCCTCCGGTCCCTACTAGGGAACAGGAGGTACCAGCCGGAAACCCGCCAGCTCCCACTCCCACCGTGCACATCTCGATGAACACTCAGGCCCAGGAGAAAATCCCCGAGGCCTTCCAAGGGACAGTCTACGAGACCACAAGCTATACGATGGACCATTACTACAATGCCACCCCGAGGGACTTGCGGGAGATCGAGACGAGGAGCCCCGAGAATGTTATGGAGTCTTCGCTGGGGATGACCCTCACGATAAGTTTATTTAGTTAACTTTCTTTGTTTTCTTCCCAGCATATGCTTCTTTGCCTTCTTTCCAGTACATGCCTTACTTTTTATGTATTTTCAGACGACTTTGGCTCTACACTATAGCATAGCTCGGTCCAGAGCCAGGTTTGATGAGATCAGGGGCGAGTTCCAGACAGCTCAGGCCACTCTCGCATCTGCACAACAGCAAGAGAAAAAATGCCAAGGCTGCCCTGACGGCTGCCAAAGAAAGCGAAAAGGCCACACATGTCACCTTGGCCGTTGCGAAGGATAAACTGGAGGTAGCCAGGGCTATGCAATTGGAGGCTGAGGCTGCACAGGTCGCCTTGGCTGCTACGAAGGCCGAGCTCAAGGAGGCCAAGGCTAAGCAATTGAAGGCCGAGGCCACCACTATGGCAGAGAGGGCGTCTTCTAGCTCCTCCATGGAGCCATGCTCTATCACTGCTGGGCCTTCAACCAGGATGGTGACTTCTCCTTCCTGGCGCCTGAGGTGTAGGAGCCATTTCTCGACAAGTTCAAGGCCCACCTTCAACAGGAGCCGCCTTCTGAGACTGGGGAGACTTCCGCTGCTGCCGAACAGGAGATCGAAGGGGTGGCTTCATCAGAGCGGCCTGGGGGGGCCTAGGGCTTTTGTATTCTTTACTTATTTGGTCTTTTACCACGGGGTTTTTCCTCCTCGAGACAATTGGTTTCCCTGACTTTCATTTCAATTTAATTTTAATAGATTTTTTTTTTTTTTTGTGTTTGGTAAAATCTTAGTTTGCGTCAGTCTAGAGAACTAATATCATGGGGAGATGATAACTCCTTTCTTTTTAGGTGGTTCGAAGGTTAAAATCCCTCTAGTCCACCAAACGATATTATTGATATCTCTTGACTATTCTTTATAGGGTGTTTCTTTACAAAGATATGCCAACCCCCTACACTACCCAGGGTCTTAGTATCTATAGGAAGAAGATATCTGGGTTGGCAATGGGGTCATCCCGTGATCTCTTTATCCCTCACGTCATCTCTGTGACACTGATGATTAATTCCTAAACTTTGCAGTGAAGTCTGGTCTAATCAATAGGTAAGGCGGGATAATGGGCCGCATGGCCTAAACCAGGCGTGGGATGCCAAAACACACACGTTTATACTGTGTGTCCGAGAATTCAGGAATGGAATAGACACGTGATGTCTGATATATGCACGTTTATATTGCGTGGTTGACTTTACAAGGGTTCGGATGTCAGATCTCTGTTGCATCACGAGCTTAGTTTGGCGCCAGCTCTTGACACTCATACTTCTGCTACACGATGCCTCCGTGTAGCAGTTCACTCTCTAATCAGCTCGGGCTTGACAGAAGGAGGCCCGTAACACACAGCTCCGGGTAAACGATCTACACGTGTCAGATCGAATTAGGCCCTTTTCTAGCTTGCCAATATGTGTGGATATTTAGGGCGTACAAACATATAATCATATTTATATTCCACTGTGATTACGTCACTATAAATATGATTAGCTATATGCTCGGGATTTAATAGAAGTTTATATTAAACAAATAATCGTGAAAATAAAACATGTGAGCAAAGTGATTGACCAAGTCAAAAAATGATTTCTATTTTTTTATTGATAATAAAATGAGATTACAAAGAAATTGGGTTTTAATTAGGGCACAAAACCCTAACACTAACAATAAAACCAGCATAATTCAAGTTGATGGTCAAGTTTAAGAGCTTACCTTTGAACTTAACTAAGCCTCTTAACTAATTCCCTGAGTTCCAAGCTTCTAGCCTCCCAAGTTCCAGCCTTGAAGCCTTGAATGTATGGCCTAAAATTCTTAAAAAGAATTCTTCAAACACCAAGCACCATAGGGAGAGAAGGTGAGCCGAATGAGAGAGAGAGAGATGTAAGTTCCTTTTCCTTCTATTTTCCTCTAAGTCCTTCTAGAGTTTCAGCTCCCTAAACCGTGTATATCCTTTTGCCAAAAAGTCTAAATTTCCCCCTTAAGCCTATCTACATCCTTAAGTGCCACCAAGGGCAATTCCGTTAATTGCCAAGTCCCGCTAACTCCTCGAGTGTTCCTATAAATCCCCGTTCAGTCCCAACATATCCAATTCATTGCTAAATTACTACTCGTTACTCGATAAATCTCAAACACACTTTACGTTACCAAAAATACCCCTAGGCTCCTCCCTAGCTAGGTATTTGACCTCGTTGTGACTTTCTAGCTAAACTACTCCCTAGGACCGTCTCGGATCGTGCATTGCAAATATATCACCACTCACTTGTGGTTTCAATCATAATTAACACATATATTGCATTTATGCCCTCAACGAGCTTTACAAATATGCCCCTAATAGCCAAATGGGGCCCACATGCATATATAATTTACCTAAACATGCATTTCTAATCACATAATCATCAAATTCACATATTAACATAATTAAATCAATTATTTCCCTCCCGACATGCTAATCAAGGCCCTAAGCCTTATTATCAAATTTGGGACGCTACAATAGTTCAAAGAAGAATCAAAGGAGCCTATTCGTTTATAGTGCATTCCTATTTTGCCTTGTAAAAAATGAACAGAACACAAACTGTTCGCACACAAGTAGATTGGAACACATTTTCACACGTTCGCAGATCTACATAAATAAAGCAAGGAGAATGAATTTCAGTGCTCACCTCGGAGTCATGACCACACCAACCCAAAGAAAAGTTTGTTCTCCTGACCATGTTTTTCATAAATGAACAAATAAATGGAAGTAAGAAGCAAGCTTGTTCATCCAACAATGTACATAGAGAATGAACAGAAATGAAGAATAAACTTGTATGCTTGTGGCATGAAGACACACTCTGCTCGACAACCACAAAAGAAGTATGTTCGCTTGTATGCCTTAACAAGGAACCAACTGAATCAATCTGACTCTATTCGTTTACCTTTGCAAACACGATGCTGACAGACTAATGGAGCGAGGGCAATAAGGGACCTGTTCGCCCAAGGTTACTTCTAAGGCACGAACATGGTTAAAAAATGTCAAGCATGTAAACTCTCTAGTCAAAATCCGTTAGCATTATCTGTTCATCCTTTAATCTCTAATCCGACACATTTCTCCAGCTTGGGGTTTACCGAGGAATCTCTTATCAAGGAGACAAGAGAAGAGTCGGCCCCAAATTGGAAGGAGAATAAATGGAGTTGCTCCTCAGAGATCAACTCGTGAGTCGAACCCTGAAGATAGGCCTTAAGGGGATATTCTGGTTGCATACTCGGTATAACCAAACTTTCTAGGGGTATGAACAAAGATCACTTCTCAGAGGGATCACCGTTAAAGACTGCTTCATAAAGAGATCACGATAAGAAAATAAGATAACCTTGAATTCTGATCTTAATTAGGAATGAGGAAAACTTTGAATTCTGGTCGTTATTAGAAAAGAAGATAACCTCGAATTCTGATTATAATTAGGAAAGAGGACAACTTCGAATTTTGCATTATAAAACCAGCTCGAACCCAAGCTAAAAATATCCAAATATTTATAACTTGGTTACTTGGGGGCATATAGGTGTTGGATATAAACATACCACGAGCTCAGATAAAATCTACACAACTTTTTTTTAAAAAAAAGTTGAAGTGTGCAGATAACCGAGTATCAAAAGGCACATTATTACAATTTTTTTGTGCAACAAAATAAGTAATATTTTAACCCGACCATGCTTCTATGAATAAAGGAGTATGAGTTGCGAGCATATATAAGCTCATCATACTTATATGTTTAAATAAGTATGCAAAATGATTGTAAGAATTAACGAAACAAGTAGACGTACTTGGAAGTTAAAATAACACAATCAAACTTTGAAAAAATTCAAGTTAGTATAAAAGCTAAATTTGGAAATATAAACCAAGATAGTACAATAGCTTGGATTATCAATATAATTCCTAATGAAACTTGAGAAACTAACATGAAAAATCAAAGCAATAAAAATCATGTTCCTAACCAGGTACAAGGCCTGAATGATAACATGTAGACTATTAAGCAATAAAATTGTAATGCCCTAAACTCCAGGGATCGTTACGATGTGCATTTAAACAATGCTAAACTCACTAATTGAGTCATTTGGCCATAATCGTGTAACTAAGTATGATTTGTGATTTAGGATTAAAATTTTTGGTTAAGATATAACGTTTCATTAGAACATTTACTGTATACATTGGGATCCCAAAAATATAATTTAAAGGTCTACTACAATAAAATAATTACAACCAGCCGTTCTAAGCGGTAAAACAAGGTTTAACCCTAGTCCCTCTTTCAACCCTCGGTCGTGGCAGTCGAGCAGCTGCATATGTACACATCATCACCTAAGCTCTCCAACTCAAGGATGGTTCAGCTTTCTTTTGCCTTTACATGCACCACATAGCACCCGTGAGCCGAAGCCCAGCAAGAAAACTCAATATGCTCATGAACAGTAATAACATGTCATCAAATCATAAGGTACATGCCTAGAAGTAAAAGCCTTAATCACGCATGCAAATAAGTTCTGATAATGATGAGTATATAACATCAACCGATGATCATAATAATCATCCAGGGCTTTTAGCCCTAAATAGAAGAGTGACAGTTGTAAAAGTCACTACAGTGGGTTCTGTTCCCATTAGCCTTGTGACAATACGGTCACCTAGACTTTACAAATAAGTGATCCTTTCACTAGCTTAAACAAGATAGGTATTTGATGAAATAGTCACCAACATAAACCTACCGAGGGACCATAGAGTCACTACTGTGGGTACCGCTCCCTTAGCCATGTGACAAAATAGTCACCTAGGCCTTTGGCCCTGGCTCTGAGTAACTAGTCATAGACTAGAGAAAAAGGGAGTGACCATAGGGTCACAACTATGGGTACCGCTCCCTTAGCCATGTGACGATAGGGTCACCTGGGTCATTGGCCCCGACTCTGAGTAACTAGTCATAGAACTAGGCAAGCGCTTATAATTTTCATCGAACTTAGGGTCGGTCAAGCATTAATGCTCCATATGAGTCATTCAATGACGACGTCGATTAGATCTAATCTTTTATCGGCTCTGCGTTCATGTCGCTTATGTCGCTTCTGACTCTTAGCTCAGTAACATGCACAAGTAAGCAATGCTACAAGGCATATATCATATATCAAATATCTGAATATAGGGCATTCAACATGCTTACTTAACAATTTGTAGCATAATTATGATCGTGCACAAACATAGAGACTCAAGCTCCGATCAATCTCACATTTAACATTCATGGCATGCCTTAACCACATGTTCCTTGTGCATCACATTTAAACACTTGACATGCCTCAACAATAACCATGTATGTCATATACAGGGTGTAGTTTTCTTACCTTTGGTCCAAGCACAGGTTACCAATAAACGAGCCACAAGCACGATCCTGATTCGAAGCCACTAGTGATAACCTAGTCACAACCATAAACGTTGTTCTAATGAGTTCAAGTTCTAAAACCAATCCTAGAACCAAGACCTAGCCTCCAAGACATCGAATTCCACTAAATCGGGTAGTAGGAATGATCCCGAGGCCTAAGGTTTGAGTTCCCATGCTCAAAACATTAATTTGGCCATAAATGGCACCAAGCGCTGTGGCCCCACTAACCAAGTGTCGTGGCCTCAAGCCCTTTCAGAATCCTCCACCTACTTCATCGAGCCTGGGTCGCAGTGCCCAAGAACAGGGTCGCGGCCCAACCTCGAACCAGCCATTTTCCCCGATTTTACCATTTTAAAACCTTCCAAAAACCTATCCAAACATCTCCAAATCCCAAAATAAAAGTTCCCAAACATCCCCATGATCCAAAACCAACAAAACCCAAGCTTCAATTCAATCAAAAACTCATCAACACAGAAAATCCAATTCAAGCTTAAAAACTTTAAAAACTTAGAACTTAAAACTTGAATTACCTCAAATTATGTTGTTTCCCAACTAAATCCCTCAGCTAATAAGCTTCTAATCTTTCCTAGAATCGCTATGCCTTGATCCTCACTTGAATTCGAGTCCTAGAACTCAAGTTTTCTTCAAAAATGCGATCGGGAGACAAAAATGGAACTTAGAGGGAGAGAGAACTTACTAAACGTTCTTTTTATTTCTTAAAAGGTTACTTCAAGCTTAAGTAGCCTCAAACAAATCCTAATGCTCGGGGTCCCGAAAACGTCCTTGGGGGAAAAATAGTCAAAACCTCCAGAATTCCCCCCTGATCTTACTAACTCCCAATTTATCATCAAATATTTATTCCCATTACCAATAACCCAGTAATGTGCTAAATACCCCTGGACTCACTCCGAGTCAAGAATAAATCATGTTGTGACTTTCCCACTAGCTTACCTCCTAGGATCGTCTCGTGCTGAGTAACCCTAGCATAACCAAATAATAATAAAGTACCACACACATATCACATATATGCCAAATATGCTCGAAATGGCCAAAATATGAAAATCACCCAATTAACTAAAAATGGGTTCACATGCATATTTAATACACCTAAACATGCATATTATCATTAAATAGCATAATAAATCAATTATGGCCCTCCCGGCCTCCTAATCAAGGACCTAAACCTTATTAGGAAATTTGGGGCATTACAAAAATCCTGGTCCTAACCAAGTACAGGGCATAAAAGATAACATGTAGGCTATTAAGCAATAAAATCCTCGTCCTAACCTGGCTAAACCAAGAACACGAACATAGTAGATAAAACCATATCGGAAACATCATCAGAAAAAAGGACAATCTCGAACTTTGATTGGGAATAACTTTGAATTCTGTTCATTATCCTTAAAAAGATATCCTCATAATCTTATCAGTATTAGAAAAGAGGAAAACTTCAAAACCGATCGCCTACCAGTTAAAGGAATTTCCGCTATTGTTTGCCCATAATAGCTTACACTAGGCGAATTGAGAGGGAAAAGTAAGCCCAAAGCCTTTCAAAGAGAATTTGTCTCGCCCATGGGTCTTCATAAAGAAAAAACTCTTATTTAACTTATTCTCTAATTTGCATGACACAAAAATGAACAGAAAAAGAAGAGCTCAGAAACCATGAAAAGCAATCTGGTAATACTATGCATCTACATTGGACGAACAAAAATCTCAAAAGTATAAGAGCATGTAACGACATGGAACTTGTTCACATATCACAGCATGTTCGCTTATGTCTATGTACATGAAGTGAGCAAAGTGATTATGTTAGCCTATGGTGCTGATAAAAGAATTCTGCTAGCTAATCGTGCCTTACTATAAACTAGCAGAACATTTATAAGCACCCAAACACGATGTAAGAAGTTATAAAGGACCAAGATTTCTCAATCACTTGGGGAGCACATAGGTATAGGAGAGTACCCAAGAAGAGAGTTTATACACACAAAAAAAAATCAAAATAGTGTTATGCTCGCCCTACTATAAAAACAAGATGAGAACAGATCAAAATCTCATGAATAAGTGCCTATTCGCTTGACCATGAAGGCAAAAAAGTCTGTTCACTTGACCATGAAGGAAAAAGAGTATGTTCGCTTGATCATGATGGCAAAATAGCCTGCTCGCTTATCCATGAAGGAAAAATGAGAATAAAGGTCGTACGGGGATAACAAGCAGATAAATAATGTTTTTCGCCCACAGTCTTTCAGAAAAAAAAAAAAAAAAAGATAACCTCAAATTTTGATCGTTATCAGAAAAGAGGATAACTTCAAAATTTTGATCATTATTAGTTAAGAATAACCTTCAATTATGTTCGCTCATCCTTTAATGGCATTTCTACTTCTGTTCACCCAGCCATGAGGTTGGCATGTTCACCCAAATGTGAACCCAATATGGGAACAAAACTAAAGAAGTCAAATACAAATTTGTTCACCCGTAGTAGCCTATACTAGGCGAACAGGAAAAGAAGAGCATGCTCGAAGCCCAACAAAGCTACCAGAAATAGCCTATTCGCCCATAGTGGTATGCATGTTCGCCCATAGTGGTATGCCTCTGTTCTTTTGCATCTGTGATTATTAGTCTCGATGGGACCTATTCGTTTGGTCATATTCCAAAATGACAAACAAAAGCTAACAACTTCAATGGAATCTCAATGGGAAGTCTGATCTCCCATGTAAGATCATCAATATGAAGTATGTTCGTTTAAAAAAGTCTGCAAGAGGCTTTGTGATCATAAAGAAAGAAACATGTTCGCTCAGTGACCTTCATAAGAAACTAGCAAGACTTATTGAAGTTGTTCGCCTATTAATATGAATAAAAAATGAACAAGAAGACAAGGGAGTGCCTTGAACTCGTTAAAGCCACCAGATGAGGCTAACAACTTTTTGAATCTGTTCACCCATAGAACTCTAAACTAAGCTAATAGAAAAAGAAGAATATGTCCACTCCTCATTTACGCAAACTAGAATAGAACAAAGTCAACTTATGAGGAAGCGATGATACATGTGCTTAGAAGTCTTGCAAAATTCTTATACAAATTCTTGTTCGCCTCTATACCATCACAAGGGGTGAGTAAATCTGAAATATATTGAAAACAAAGAAGCTATCATGTTCGCTCAGAATGGCCTGTACTAGGCAAATAGGGAAACAAGTTATTGGCAAAAGGCATGTACACCTGAAAGCGTACACATGTAGTGAATACGGATTTGTTTGTGTAAATGGGTTTGTTCTCATGTGGAAATCTAGGAATGATAGAGAATTTTGTTTGTAAACAAATGATTAGCATCGAGAATATGTTTCTAATCGCTAAGAATGTTTTAGAAATAACAACATGAAGGATATGTTCGTGTGATTAGGCAATCAAAAAACTAATGGAGTGATTTCGCATAAATTATTTTGTTCGCTTACTAGACAAATGGGTTTATGTTTTGTTTAGGCGATCAAAAACAAAAATGTAACTGGTTCGCCTATATTCATGCAAGGAAAGCAAACAATGTTATAAGTCTGTTTGTTTATAGTCATGTACATGTAGCTAACAGGTTCCAAAGAAGTTACGATACATGGCTTGTTCCCCCATGGGCTCCTATAGAAGGCACGCAATACAAGAAAAAACTTGTTTACTTATATGCTTATACTAAAAGCTATTGGAACAAAAATAAGAATTATTGAGTGGGTGCCTAGGATTACAGTTGTGGGTTTGTTCGCTCAAGATTATATAGCATTAATGAACAGAGTGGATAAGGGAAGTAAACGGGTTCAACTTCGTTTAAATATGGCTCATGGTCTTCATTGATGAATTCTCACATGTTTATCAATAACTTAGCTCACCATCTAAACCGCTCCTACCACACTTGTTTGATGGTCTCCTCATAATAAGGGTCGGTGGTGGGTTTCTAATTGCTCTTCTTCAGGAGTGGAACAGGTTTCAAAGCAAATCCTATTCATTTTCATTTACAAAGCGAATTCTATTCACTTTCATTTTCAAAGACCATCTATTCATGTAGCTAAGGAAGGAAGTCAGAAGCTGCCTGTTCGTGTAGCTACACCTATATAAAGCAAACATAACAACAAAAAGGAAAAATTATTCACGTTAAATGTCACTTTCATGTATAACCAAAAAATAATGGGGCAATTGTTTACATAACTAAGAGAGAATTGTGCAAGGTACGAAAACTTACCAGGGGGTCAAATATTATACCCATTTTTTGGGCATGATGACGTGTCAAAGAATAACAATATTATTGATCTTGGACCTGCTAGTTATTTCCTTCAAAGGAAAGATGAACAGAACTTATAGCATGCTTGTTCTAACAGGCAATGATAGTGTGCATGTTCGCTTATATGAAGTCATCATGTGCTAATAGACAAGTTCTTCTACCTCTATTCGCATAAGGCAAGTTCTTCTACCTCTGTTCGCACAAGAAAGGTTCTTTGACCTCTGTTCGCACAAGGCAAGCCATCACTGTTAGGAATAGTGTCCTTAAAGCAATTGTAGTTGATAAATATTTTAAATGAAATAAATAATTGAATTGAATTATTATATTTATATATATAGAATATGTCTGATATTATGTTGATAATATTAAGTAAATATCAAAAAATTCCAAAGTTTATCTATGTGGTCTTAATCTCATATTGGTACGAATCGAGATTAAGATAATAAACTTAAAACAGTTCGCAGTAAAATAAAGTTATGGAATCTTTAGATTAATTACTGCTAGTAGGTTCGCTAGTATTATGAATACAAGTGACCTAGATCTGGGTCACTAGTGTAGTAGGACACTTTAGTGAATGTACATTATACATAGTGATATATAGAACTGGACTAGATGTGATTTGTTAATATTTGTTTAAACATCGTTTCATAGTATTAATCAAACACGTCAAACAATGATCATATACACGATGATCTTAATCCTGAGGTTTCTATGTACTCATATATATGTCATATTATCCCTTGATTCATGTGTTAAGATTTGTTAGAATGATCAAGCTAAGAACAATTGTTTTGGGGACTCAATGATATATATGGTCGGGGACATAAATTAACAGATATGGAATCTATAACTTCTTATAGATTGAATAATAGTTCCCTATTGGGTTGACTTTTGGAACTGAAAAGGTTATGAGTGCTCACGTCGCAAACTTGTTGTGACACAACCTTCACTAGTAAAGTCAATGGTGCTCTAGGAGCAAGATACAACAAAAAGGGTAAAACGGTAATTTTATTCTCTTTTAATTATGAACCATTAATAGAGGATTAACATTATATGTAATGATTATATCAATGGACACTTTGTTCTTTAATAAAGTACTCCGTAAATATATGTCTATAATTATCAAGAGTTCAATCTCATATTTATAGTGGAGTAATCATTGAGATTAATAAATATGATTATTTAATCAAAGAGTTTTGATTAATAATCTAATATTTATTGGAGCTTGATATTATAGTTTCATAGGTCCCCAGGGTGGCTCTGTCAACATCATATCAAAGTAAGAGTTGATACAAGGGTAAAACTATAATTTGGAAATTTAAGAAGAATTTTATTCTTTGGGTCAAGTATACAATTATATGATAATTGAGGTTAAATAATTAATTAAGAATTAATTATTAAATTTTCTAAAATATGTTTATTAATTTAAATATATAATTTTGAAATTCATATATATAAATTAATTAATTAATTTTTTAAATTAATTATTTTATTTGAGTGAGAGAAAATAAAATTGGTAAGTCAAAAATAGATTTTGATTTATTGAATTTTAAAAGATGATGATAATGATGATCATCAATTTGAATTTAAAATTTAAATTTTGAAATATGGTTGTCATCTTTTCCTTAAAAAGATAGATTCCTTATTTTGTGGAAGATTAATTTTAGTTAAATAAATAAATAAAAGAAAAATGAAATATCCCTGAAAAGGGATTACACTACTATTCACGCATGACATGGTCCGGGGATTGTGCCATGCGTGTAATACATATATTGTATATGTATAGTTTTTATTTTATTTATTTAATTAATTAATAATTTGAAAATAGATTTTTTCAAAATTAGTAAGTTAGATATTTACATAAATCAATTCCTATTATCATTATGATATTATTATTATATTACTATTATTATTATGAATAATAATGTAATACAAGTATCTCTATATATATGTTATAGAATAAGAAGAAGAAAAAGACACACAATTCAATAAGCAATACACAAGCCAGTAAGAATTTGTTGACCCTGATTTTGGTCAACTAACACGGAGTCAAAATGCTTGATGTGGACAGATATGTTGGAATGAATATAATGACAAAAACAGTAAAGCACACAAGAATTTATAGTGGTTCGGCCCCAGAAACTGGAAATAACCTACGTCCACTTGAGCTATTATTGACATGGGATTTCAAAGGAGTGATCAAAGAACTAGGGTTCTATGAGTTTCACCAACCTCTAAAGAATAAACAATATATCGTAATGTATTAGCTCTGATTCTCTCGTAAATCTATACTCTCAAGTAATCAAAAAGCCAAAAGTCCCTTCCTTGAACTATCTTTCTCTATCTATAGGCTCAAGGAGGATTACATTAATTTGTTACAGATATTCTTTCCTAATTAATCGGATCATCAGGAATTATTGGAGACAATGTCGGGATTGACTATGATCTTTACAAATTATCTTGAAATATGCGGAGTGTACGACCAGGCTGGTCGTAAGAAAAACTCAACCGTTATGCTTGCAATATCTTACTGGTCGATACTCTAACAGAACTCTGCCAGGTGTCAGCCACGTGTTCAGAATCACCTACCACGTCATCCGTGTCTATTTTTTGGATAATATTTGCCCCCCAAGTTTATTTATTACGACCAACAATAAATAAACTTTAAGGAAACGACCCTTCAATTACCCTACCAGACCTATCAGAGTAATTCGTGCCACCTTGGGAAAAGTAACCTACCCTTGTCCAATCACGGCTTTTCAGTTCCCAAGTAACCTTTCGACGACTATCACCCTTCCCCATGCTTCAAAAAATAGGAACTAATGATTACTCCCTCTTTCATGCTACATACAAAATATATATAGGCTTCCCAGAGTCTTCTTTTCCTTTTTACGCAAGTCATTCCTCCTTCAAGAAACCCTAAAATCAGAGCCTTCATTCTCTTCTGGAGACCATCTTCCAACATTTCAAGATCCAACCCGTCAGTTCGTCGACGCTCGAAACTCTTTTAAACCTCCACAATCTTCTCTCTGGTAAGTCTCAGAACTTCTATGCTCTTTACTTTTTCCATGCATGCCTCTGTGGATTGACTGTTAAGTTTTTATGTTTCTGGGTTGAGATGCATGACAGTAGGGGGTTTAATGGGTGATGTTGTATAGGATGATATTTCTTTGCCATTAAGGAGTTATGGGTTAGTTTGATAGTTGAGATCATAACTTTAGGACGTAAAACCGAAGTAAAAATTCGATTTTTATGCCAGTTGAAAAACCAAGTTTTTCTCGCCATTAAAGGAGTTGAAAAAGCTTTTTCAAAAAACATTTTGCTTTCACTTTTTGATCTGTTTTTCAAACTGTTCGTGTGAAAAAATTAGTGTCTTGTTAGAATGCTGTTGTATAAAAGTTTGACTTTTATACTCGACCAGCGTTATTCTAAAAAAAAAAACTTTCTAAATTCTTCATCCTCACCTCCCCATTCTTCTGTTCGCATATTTTAATGCCAGATTTGTGGGGAGGTGAGCGGCCAATCGACGACGATCTTCTTGCACAACTGCTTGAAGGCGAAGAACAGTCGGCCCAGCGTGTTAACGAGATTTCGTTTTCAAGAACTTCTTCTAGACCTCAACCATCACCACCTCAAATGGCTCGCTCTAAATCTCCAGGCAAGAAAAAACCAAACCCTGAAAACAATCCAAATTCACCTGCCCAGCCTGATTCGCAGGCTGGGATTCCCTCGAACAGTGGTCAAGAAAACGTTGCCCCGGACCCTCGCATTCAAGTTAGGGCTCCTCCTCAGCATCAAAACCTTCCTGATGTCGAGTGGTATCTTTCTCCCACCAGCCAGGTGACTCCCCGGATGCTTGCCAATTACTGTAGGAAGTATCCTCTTACCGGGGTTAACCTCAAGATCCTGGCTGCTAACCAAAGAGCTAACCTGCCTAGGGGCAACTACAGCGCTTGGTCAAGGTATCATATAGATGTGGGGGCTATCCTCCCTCTACATCCATTTTATCAGGGGGTGGCCAACTACTTCGGTGTTGCCCCCTTTCAAATTACCCCAAACGGATATAGAATTTTGGTCGCACTCTATAAAACTCAAAAATTGGTCAGAACCCACTCCCCACGAGGTCAACTTCCTCTTTGACCTTAAGTCCAACCCTCAACAATACGGGACGGGCTTTTTTCATCTTTGTCACCAGGAAACAAACCGAACGTTTCCGAGTGACACTACTCATATCTCCAACGTGGGGAAGTACAATCAAGAGTATTTCCTCATGCCAGACATGACTACGAACAACCTGGCTTTCGCTCGGGGAGGAAAATGTCACTTTTCACTGGTCGCTACTTTTCCTTAGCAAGCTTTTCTGCACTTTTCTAATGTATATTGTGCCTTTCAGGACCATGGTTACGCCCGAACCCAACACCAGACATGGTGTTGAGGTCCAATGCACTGGCCAGGATGGCAGACGCTGAAAAAAGCGTTAAGTCCCTGGTCACCGATGAAAACCTGAGCCTATCTGGTCTCCTGGCTCCTCATCATGAAACGAGAGGACTCGTGGTGGAAGACGCCACTGCCGAGGGGGATCCCGAGCAAAAACCCCCAGCGTCTCCTCCCTGAAGGAGGCCAACGGGGGTTACGATCAGGGAACCCACTGGCGACCCTTCACCAGAGAGGCCTTCTGCACCCCAAGGGAAGGGGAAACATTAGGCAACAGAGCCAGTCATAGACTTAGATGAGTCTTCAGACGAAAATGGTACTGTTATTATGCTTTTAAATAGTTTGCTAATTCCTTGTCACTTGTTTGACAGGGAGGGAAATTTTACGTATACTCCAAATCTAGGGCCAAACTTCTTCGTGCCAGAGAGTGAGTGTATGACTAATAGAGTCAGTAGTGTAGCGACAAGCAGTTGTAGCTCGGGTATTAAACTTTGTGACCTTTTTTAATAGACTTGCCATGATTTTTTATCTATCTTTATCTTACTGTCTACATGCTTTTCTTTTTCTGCAGAGATGGCTTCCCCCAATGTTTTCGATCTGTATCAAACCCAGGAGGAAGAGGAGGTCCCCCTGGTCCGACGGAGGAAATCAGCTAGGAGACACAATGGCGAATCAAGCCAAGCACCCTCGGCCAAGAAGGGTCGAACAGCTGATCCTTCCAAGGATGGGCCTACTAGCCAACCTTCTGCCCAACTTCCTGCTTCTGTTGAGAAGGAGACTACCCCTGCTGCCAACCCTTTTCCTGCGGCCCAAAAATAATAGGCCCCGCAAGCAGAACTTCCCGGGGCAAGACTCTCGAGCCGTTCCCTGCGATCAGCTAAAGATTGCCTTGCCCACATCCTGAAGCATGACCGTTGCAGGGAAGCAATGACTGAAGCTGAGAGCATGGGGGTCGATCAGATCCTTAACAAGGCCCTTAACGAAGTGGCTAGTGTAAGTACTCTTTCTCTTGGCCTTTATCTTTCCTTCTTGTAATATAGCCTAACTTTTATTCTTTGACTGCAGGCCATGCTAACAATGACTGCTGCTCGCACTCGCGCCATCGTTAGCATCGAGCAGTCCCGGGCGAAAGTTGTTGAGGAGCTTAAGGCCGTGGAGGCTAGGCATGCTGGGGAGTTGGAGGTGGTCACCCAGCAGAGGGATGCAGCGGTGGCAGAACTGGCAGAGAAGCAAGCTTCTCAAGAAACTCTGAGGAAGCAGAGGGATGAATACCTGAAGTCCAGCCGAATCCACTGGCGTGAAGTCAAGAAACTTAGGGAGGAGCATCTCGCTAAGGACGCGACCAATGCCGTCCTCAAAAGTCAAGTGGAGCAGCTTAAGCTCACCAACACCAAGGATCTGGAGAGGTATAAGAATGCGACACTTCGGTGTTTCTACGATTTTTGGAAACACAACCAAGGTGCTGACTTCAGCTACCTCCCAGATGACGCCAGGAATGCTGAGTTAGCCCACTGTACTGCTCGGTTGGCTGCCGAAGAAGAAAGAGCTAGAGTTCCTGCTTCCCCAAGCATTCAGCCAGTTGTCGGAGCAGAGGGAGGAGAAGCCACCGGGGACGTAGTCGACCAGAGTGCTGACCAAGATCCTCATGCTCCTAACACTTCTTAAAAAAATTTATTCTTTTAATTTTCTTTAATTACACGACCCACGGGTTGTGATGTAAAGACTGGATTTTATTTTTAATTTTGCTGCATGGGCAACATACTTTCCTTTTACTTTGAACAATTACATCCAAGCAGTACTGCTTGCGGTGTAAGAGAATTCTTTTTTATATTATAATATTTTTTCTTATTATAACATCTGTTCGCATGACCGAACTTAGCATAGTACTTTGACTTGATTTAACAAAATATAAATTTGAAAAATACTCTAAGTACCGTAGTATGCTTTCACTTATTTTGTTCATGTGTTTACATACCTCTTGGTATGCTTTGCTATCGATGTACCTTATATGCCCCCCAAGTGACTGGGGAGCTTTAGGTCCTTGGTCACTTGCCTTGACCACGACCTGTACGAACATTACTGCTCGGTAGGAAATGCAACACTCATAATACAGCAAAACAACACACGTAATGAACAAATACTTGTAAAAAAAAATTTACAAAGGTTGGCAAGAATAACTGGCTACGCACAGTCCCTTATAATTCTCGTATTAAAATGGACTAAACATGTCTTTACGAGTGATCTTAAAAAGATCTTACACTTATAAGCAATTAGCCATATAACATGGCTAACCCTTTTCCAAAACTTGTAAAAAGTAAAAATTAATACAAGCCAGTCCTTTAAAAAGGACTGTTTATTGATAATACTTGCGCAGGTGTTCTCCGTTCCAATAGCGTGGAACGAGATCTCCATTTAAGCGTGCAAGCTTGTAGGTGCCTGGATGAAGGACTTCTTCAATCTGGTAAGGTCCTTCCCAGTTTGGTCCGAGTACTCCAACAGTTGGGTCGTGGGTGTTTAAGAAAACTCGTCGAAGTACTAGGTCTCCGATGTTGAACTTTCTTTCTTTCACCTTTGAGTTAAAATACCGGGTGACTTTTTGCTGGTACGTAGCTGCTCAGAGTTGGGCTCTTTCCCGTTTCTCTTTAAGCGAGTCCAGGGATTCCATCATCAGTTGGCTATTCTGGTCTTGGTCGTATGTGATTCTTCGATGTGAGGGCGGATCTAACTCTACTGGCAACATAGCTTCATACCCGTACGCCAACGAAAACGAGGTATGACCTGTCGCTGTTTGATGAGAAGTTCTATACGACCAGAGTACTTCAGGTAGCTGTTTTGGCCACGCTCCTTTAGCATCTTCGAGTCTTTTCTTTAGGGTATCTTTAAGTGTTTTGTTCACTGCTTCGACTTGCCCGTTTGCTTGTGGATGTGCGACTGAAGAAAAGCTTTTGACGATTCCATGCCTTTCGCAAAAATCTGTGAATAAGTCGCTGTCAAACTGGGTGCCGTTGTCTGAGACAATTTTTCGAGGCAAACCATATCAACAAACAATGTTCTTGATGAAAAAATCAAGAACTTTCTTGGTCGTTATGGTAGCGAGCAGCTCAGCTTCGGCCCATTTGGTGAAGTAATCGACTGCTACGACTGCGTATTTTACTCCACCCTTTCCCGTTGGCAAGGATCCAATCAAATCTATACCCCATACTGTGAAAGGCCAAGGACTCTGCATCTGCTTTAACTCATTGGGTGTTGCGCGTGGGATCTTGGAAAATCTCTGACACTTATCACATTTTTGCACAAACTCCATTGAGTCTTCGTTCATAGTCAGCCAGAAATAACCTTGCCTCAGAATCTTTTTCGACAAGCTCTGCCCCCCAGCATGGTCCCCACGGAAGCCTTCATGTACTTCCTTCATTAATTCTTTAGCCTTTTCTGGTGTAATACATCTGAGCAATGGCATGGAGTATCCTCTTCGGTAAAGAACACCGTCGACCAGTAAATACCTATCAGCCTGCCTTTGAAGAGTTCTGGCTTTGTTTCTATCTGCTGGTAGTACACCATTCGTGAGATACTCCAAGTACGGTGCCATCCATGTATTTTCCAGTCGAATTTCCATATTGGTTTCGTCTGCTCGTATGCTCGGCTCGCATAACCTCTCTACTGGCACTATATTTAAAGTGTCAGCATCTTTTGTACTCGCGAGTTTGGCTAAATCATCTGCGTTTGAATTTTGATCTCGGGGAATTTGTTGGAGGGTATACTTCTTGAATTGTGCCAACAAATCTTTAGTTTTGTTTAAGTAGCCCACCATTTTGAGCCCCCGTGCTTGATACTCCCCTAAGACCTGATTCACTACCAGCTGTGAATCACTGTAAATATCAAGCACCTTTATACTCATGTCTTTGGCCAACCTTAGTCCTGCGAGGAGTGCTTCATATCCGACCTCATTGTTTGATGCAGTGAAATCGAACCTAATTGCGCAGTGAAATCGATGCCCTTCTGGCATTATCAATATCACTCCTGCTCCTGCGTGAGATTCGTTGGACGATCCGTCCGTGGATAGCTTCCATGAAGGATCTTCGACTTGGGGCTCAGGTGCACTAGGTTTCTCGCACTGCTCGTCGTTTGGGAGCTCAGTGAATTCAGCGATAAGGTCAGCCAAGACTTGCCTTTTACTGCTGCTTGCAGTGAATTTGTGATATCGAACTGCCCAAGTTCGACCGCCCATTTTAATAAGCGTCTAGGCGCCTCTGGCTTTTGCAGAACTTGCCGAAGGGTCTGGTCAGTTAAGACTGTGATGGGATGGGCTTGGAAGTAAGGACGTAACTTCCTTGAGGCCAAGATTAAGCAATAGGCTAATCTTTCGATGGGAGGATACCTCAATTTGGCCGCGATTAACCTCTTGCTTACATAGTAAATCGCCTTTTGTACGCCTTCTTCTTCTCGTACTAGTACCGCACTAGCAGCAAATTCGGTGATCGCCAGGTAAATGAACAAAGTTTCTCCGTCTATGGGCTTTGATAAAATAGGAGGTTGTGCCATGTGGGCCTTTAAGGCTTGGAAAGCTTGCTCGCAGTCTCCGGTCCATTCGAATTTCTTGTTGCCTCTAAGTAGATTAAAGAAAGGGATGCATTTATCCGTCGACTTAGAAATGAATCTACTTATTGCGGCAATTCTTCCAGTTAAACTTTGCACATCCTTGATTTTCATCGGCAATTTCATGTCGATCAGGGCTTTAATCTTGTCGGGGTTGGCCTCGATTCCTCTTGAATTAACAATGAACCCCAAAAATTTCCCTGATCCTACTCCGAAGGAACATTTGAGAGGATTTAACTTCATCTGATATTTGTTCAGAACGTTGAAATACTCTTGTAAATCCTTTATATGTCTTTCTGCCTTTTTTGACTTTACCAGCATGTCATCCACGTACACCTCCATGTTTATTCCGATCAACTCCTTAAACATGTGGTTAACCAATCGCTGGTAAGTCGCACCAGCATTTTTCAGTCCGAAGGGCATTACTTTATAAAAGTATAACCCTGTATCGGTCTGAAAGCTAGTGTGATCCTCATCAGGGGGATGCATACTGATCTGATTGTATCCTGAGTATGCATCCATGAAGGAGAGGATTTCATGTCCTGCAGTTGCATTGACCAGCTGGTCGATCCTTGGGAGTGGGAAGCAATCTTTTGGGCAGGCTTTATTAAGGTCTGTGAAATCCACACAGGTTCGCCATTTTCCTTTAGGCTTGGGAACCAGTACTGGATTAGAGACCCACGATGGATAAAACACCACCATGATGAACCCATTCTCCTTCAGTCTTTCAACTTCCTCTTTTAAGGCTTTCGATCTATCTTTATCGAGCAGCCTCCTTTTCTGTTGCACGGGTGGAAAACTCTTGTCAACATTCAAGACATGGTTGATAACTGCAGGATCTATCCCAGCCATGTCTTTGTGTGACTAGGCAAAAACTTCTTGGTTCTTTCGCAAAAATTCCACCAGTGCATGCTTCGTTGTTGCTTCTAAATTTTTCCCGACCTTTACAACTCTGGTCGGGTCTTTTTCGTCAAGTTGGACCTCTTCCAGGTCCTCGATGGGTCCAACATCTTCCTCAAAATCCGCAAAGCGAGGATCTAAATCCCTATCCTCACTTTGGGCAACACCCTATTTGGTGACTCCATCACCGGATTGGGCTTATGTATCAATAGCCATATGCAACCTATCTGGGGGAGTGCTCTTCGACGTTCCCTTCTTCGCCTTTGTGACTGAGGCGTTGTAGCACTCCCTTGCTTCCCTCTGATTTCCCAACACGCGTCCTACCCCTGCATCTGTCGGGAATTTCATAGCCAAGTGCCATATTGAGGTGACGGCTCGAAGGTCAACCAGTATGGGCCTTCCAATGACAGAATTGTATGCCGAAGGACAATCGACTACTATAAAAGTAGCGAGTAATGTCCTAGTAGCAAGCGTTGTACCTGCTGTTACTAGAAGTCTGATTGACCCTGCTGGGGCGAGTCCTTCACCAGAGAAGCTATAAATTGTTTGGCTGCAGGGCTCCAAGTCCTTGATGGATAACTTCATGCGTTCCAGCGAAGATTTGTACAGGATGTTTACTAAACTTCCTGTATCAACTAGTACTCTCTTCACCATCATGTTGGCGATTTGAACGTCCACGACCAGCGGATCAGAATGTGGGAACCGGACATGCTGGGCGTCGCTATCAGAGAAGGTTATTTCACCATCCTCTGATCGAGCCTTCTTTGATGCACTGTCCTCCACAGTCATCATCTCGATGTCCTGGTCGTGACGTAGGGTCCGAGCATATTGTTTCCTCGCCTTTCCACTGCTTCCCGCGAGGTGCGGGCCTCCACAGATGGTGAGTAAAGTGCCAGCTACGGGGTCAGGCTGCAAAGGTGGCGAGCGTTGGCGTGCGGGCGCATGCTCGTTGCCACCTGGAGCCTCTCGTTGGGAATTTCCCGAGGCTCGTGCATATCTTCTCAAGTGTCCTTGTCTGATAAGGAACTCGATTTCATCCTTCAGCTGGTTGCATTCATTTGTATCATGTCCGTAGTCGTTATGATAACGACAGAACTTGGTAGTGTCTCTCTTCGAAATATCTTTTCGAATGGGAGTGGGTTTTTTATAAGGCACACTAGAACTCATGGCCTAATACACCTCTCCCTGAGACTCAATAAGGGCAGTGTAGTTAGTGAACCGCGGTTCATAACGATTGCCATTGGCTCGTTTATTATCAGAGGTGGAAGGCTCATTATGCGTTCGTTTCCCCCCATTCTTGCCATTGCCATTGCCGTTCTCGTTGCCTTTGCCGTTACCATTGGGTTTTGACCCATTGGAGGCTTTGGCAGGCTCGGCAGTCCCCTTATCCTTGCCTAGGGGTTTTCCTTCACTGGCGATGGAATCTTCAAGCTTGATGTACCGATCAGCTCTATCAAAAAATTCTTGAGTATTTTTAACTCCATTCTTTCTGAGGCTACTCCACAAAGGCGTGCGGCACCTAACTCCAGCAGTTAGGGCCATCATCTTGCCCTCATATCTCACTGTTTTGGCTCTAGCCGTTGCTCACATGAAGCGCTGGATGTAATCCTTCAGTGGCTCTCCTTCTTGCTGGCGTATCTCGACCAGCTAATTCGCCTCAGTTGGGTGCACACGACCCGCATAGAATTTTTCGTAAAATTCTTTTAGGAACATCTCCCAAGAAACAATACTTGCAGGAGGGAATTTGAAAAACCACTCCTGTGCAACATCAGAAAGTGTTGCAGGAAAGATCCTGCACCGAGCGTCTTCGGACACTTTCTGAATGTCCATTTGTATCTCAAATTTGTTGACGTGAGATACAGGGTCACCATACCCATCAAAGTTTGGAAGCGTGGGCATCTTAAACTTGCTAGGAGTTTCTTCCATAGCTATCCTTAGAACGAAGGGAGTGCCTCTTCTCCTGTCGTACCCGATACGAGACGTTCTTCCCCCGACCAGCTGTTGTACTGCCTGGTTCAAGGCATCTATTTGGGCTTGCACGACTTCGAGAATCGTCGGGGCCTCTGGTGCTTGGGGAACGTACTCGTCATGCCGTTCCCAGTGATCGTTGAGTATGTCTCTTAATTCCTCGTATCTTCGTCGCTGCTCGCTAGCTCCGAGTTGGTTAAAGACGTTATTTTGCCTGGGTTGCCCCCCAGCATCACATCTCCGAGTTAGTCTTCTCTAGGTGGTGGGCTTCTGCCCCCACCTCTATCTTCATTTCTCCGACCGGCATTTCCTCTGCCTGAGTTGGCCTCGTTGTAACCATGGCCATCTCTGAACCTCGACTAGCTATGGTGGGATCGACTGTTCCCTCGGTTGCCTCCTCGGGCTGGAACTTCCCGAGCGTTAGAGGGTGGCCTGCGTTGGTCGGTAGGTCCCCGTGCATTGTCATGCCGTGGGGGGCCCCAGACCGCAGAGCTTATCTATGAGTTCCTTCTGTTACCAGAAGGACGCTGTCCTCTGCTCGGTGGGTTTGGCTCTTCGCCCCTATGGCGTCTAGGACTGCGGGGCTGCTGCTCGGCCCTATTCTGCCTTGGCTGCTGGGGAATGTCACGACCAGCCTGGGATGGAGGCTGCGCTTCAGGATCCCTTAGCGGGACATCTTCCTGAGGCATTGGTGCTTGCTCAGGCCTCTGGGGGCTCGAGGGCTGGATCGGCGGGCTACGATTGGGACCCCCTTTGGGGTGGCCCATTTGTAGGTTGATCAGGCTGTGAGGCAGGTGCAGCCTGATTCCTAGCCAACTGTAGGGCTGCTTCGAGGGCTGCCATGGCCTCCCTCTGACGACGGTCCATCTCCACCTGTCTTTCACTCAATTCCTGGCACTGTCGTTCAATCTCTTGTTGCTGCCGGGCCATAATCTCAGCAGCACTTTCCTGGCTGGCCCTAAGATTGGCCAGTTCATCCTGCAATACCCCCAGGGTATTCCTCAGCGTCTCAGAATCCACTTCTTCCTCATCAAATTCCAAATGTGGCTCATCTTTTGTCACGTTTGGAGGAGGAGGCGGTTGAGATGGTGCAGCGCCAGTCGCCTGCCCAGTTTTCTTTGTGGTTTTTTCCATTACTATCTCAACAATATCGTATCAAGCTCTCAATGAAAGCACCAGAATGTTGACCCTGATTTTGGTCAACTGACACGGAGTCAAAATGCTTGATGTGAACAAATATGTTGGAATGAATATAATGACAAAAACAGTAAAGCACACAAGAATTTATAGTGGTTCGGCCCCAGAAACTGGAAATAACCTACCTCCACTTGAGCTATTATTGATATGGGATTTCAAAGGAGTGATCAAAGAACTAAGGTTCTATGAGTTTCACCAACCTCTGAAGAATAAACAATATATCGTAATGTATTAGCTCTGATTCTCTCGTAAATCTATACTCTCAAGTAATCAAAAAGCCAAAAGTCCCCTCCTTGAACTATCTTTCTCTATTTATAGGTGTTGACGTCGTTTTTCGTCAACAGTGAAAGAAGAGCACAAAAACAATAATCAGTAATGGCCGATAAAAATATGGTAATACAAACGAGATTTTTTACGTGGTTCCGCAGTTAAATCTGCCTAGTCCACGAGTCTTTGTTATTAAACTTAAGATGATCTCTGAAAATTCTTCAAGGATGAATTCTTCAGAGTTCTCTCTTCAGATCACAAAAAATTCCTCTTTTACAATGGTGCATGACCTCTCTATTTATAGAGAATATTTCAGAATACTATCCCACATATTTCGGGAAGCTATTATGTATATGCAAATAAATTAAATGACATTAAAAGCCAGCAATCCTATATACAAGGAAACGTCCCCTGAAGATCAGGGGGCGTATAACTGAACAAATAATATCCTTTGATTATAGGGGATTTATGGTAATCAATGTAGACTGCGTCTCTTATAGATGACTCATCAGGATATTCAAAGTTATTATCCTATAACATCAAGGGCCCTATTCACCCAGGTTTCTTATTGACTTTCGAGCTATAGCATCTTCCCGAGGCTACATGACTTCGAGCTCATACGCGCGTCAGGCTCGGAGCCCTGATCCGAGGCCATCCTGAGAACGGATGTACTTCGAGGTCTATCTTTCGAGCTTGTGAGGATTTCGAGGCTATCATCGTCGAAGTCGTCTCTGCTTCGCAGGCTCGATGCTTAGATTTCGGACATATTTCAGACTTTACGAGTTCATTCATTATGAGTCCAGCTTTCGAGGTCACAATTCTCATGGCTCGAAATCTGGGTGTAACAATAGGCTCAAGGAGGATTACATTAATTTGTTACAGATATTCTTTCCTAATTAATCGGAACATCAGGAATTATTGGAGACAATCTCGGGATTGACTATGATCTTTACAAAATTATCTTGAAATATGCGGAGTGTACGACCGGGCTGGTCGTAAGAAAAACTCAACCGTTATGCTTGTAATATCTTACTGGTCGATACTCTAACAGAACTCTGTCAGGTGTCAGCCACATGTTCAGAAATCACCTGCCACGTCATCCGTGTTTGTTTTTTGGATAACAGAATTCCAAATAGTTTTCAGAATTTTTTTCGGACAAAAGACTGTCTTCTTCTTCTTCATTCTAACATTTCTTATACCATAATCCAAGCTCTCATGTGTTGAGAAATACTTGTGATTCCTAAATTACAAACTCATATTCTCTATATGCCCACACACATCTTGAGGTGTAGAGAACACTCTGGAAGATCGTGGTTTGAGTACTCAAAACGTTAGATAGGAAAATTGATATATATACGAAAAGATTCAATGACACTTGATAGGCTTCAAGATGTAAGTACTTATGTTCTTGAATATTTATGTACATGTTTATATGATATATATATAAATATATTGTATATTTATATATATGTTGCATGCTTAATAATAATATTGTATGTTAATGTTTCTGTCTGGATGTTTTCTTGATCATATAAACTATTTATAAGAGAGATGGAAAATTTTTGTTGTGTATACACTGGGCCCACCACGCCTATTCCCATGCGTACTTTAATTGTTTTTCCAACAATCACACGCTAACTGGAGGATTCTAGTCGCCCGATAACACACTCTTGTTCATGTTCGTTCATGCGTGCTTGTAGGACACTAACAGAGATGCTTGATCGCAGAGTCTTGACTAATTGCATTCATGTTCTCACAAAGAACAAAGTAAACTACCAAACAGAAGGGGATTGGTCGCCTAGCCAAATTCTTCAACTTCTGTTCGCTCCAAAAGGTGTTAATTAGCTAACAGAGACATATGTTCGGGTCTCTTTGTTATTTTATGCATGTTCGTTCAAGACAGATTGTCACGCAAACATAATTAGCAAAGGAGTACAGAGTCGTCATTTATTAAAATACAACTATATTTGTGTTATTATAATATTGTAATATATTATTTACAAGCCAAACCCAATACCTTAGGTCCATGATTTAAATGTAACCTTAAACTCCTCACTATAAATAAGAGGAGGTGAGATAGAAATGAGAGAGGAAATTCATAATATTGAAACTCCATTATTGTATAAACAGTCCTTATGTAATGTAAAAGTGAAGGAGGGCTGTAGAACAACCGGCAACGTAAGTTCGCCGGAAACTATGGTTATTCGAGCTTGAATATCAATAAAAGTGACTAAGTAGACGTAGGTCATCTTTTTAATGTCGAACCACTATAAAATGTAGTATTATTTATTTTATCATATATCTATTCTTGAATCCATGGTCTTATGTTAAGAAAAATTGTGTCAATAATTACCTTGTTTGAAATGTGTTCCTTCACAAAACATTGATAAAGAAACTCAATATAAATAAGAATATCTTTTAAAAGTTGATGAACACCAAGAAGCTTTTTGTGTATAACAGGTGCCAGTAATATATTATTGGGCTGCAAAGTAGATTTGTTATCTTCAAATTTAACAAGTGAGAAGCCAAAATGAGTCGTAGGTAAGGAATCACCATTGCTATAATGAGCTATAAGTGGCTTTATTCTCTGAGTTGTGAGTGAGAGAGGAAGCGTTATTGGCGATCTGATGGGAGGCTCCACTGTCAATGAACCAAGCACAGTAAGAAAGGGCACTTAGAGAAGCAAACAAGGCTTGTTGACCCGCGGTGGAAGGTGGTGGTAACACATGCTGGGGTGTGGTATTGACAGCTGTGGAGGATGAGTTTCCTTGGAAAGAAATTTCAAATATGTGGTAATACTTATTGGCATTGTGACTCGATCTATTGCATAGCTGCCAGACAATTCGATTTGCGGAGCCACAACCCCGCCCACTACTGAAGGGAGGAGACCCGTAGCCAGAAGAGAGATTGGGACCCATAGCATAAAAGGAATGGCGTTGGTTGGTGGCCACATTTGCAGTAGGAGAAAAGACATCAGAAGTAGGGGAATTGAGTTGATCGAGTCTCATTTCCTGGATTTGAAGAAGAAACTGAACTTCTTGGAGGGAGATTGAGTCACGGGAAGAGGTGATAGTGACTACCATAGGGTGATAGCCATGACCTAAACCTGCCAAAATATGAAGCAACAATTCATCATCACTTATAAGTTGACCAGCAGCATTTAAGCTTTCAGCAAGACTTTTCATTCGTAACATGTAGTTATGGATTTTGAGAGACCCTTTTTTGAGAGTCTGCATTTGAAGCCGAAGTCATAAGGAGCGGGCTTTAGACATGGTAGTGAACATAGACTCAAAAATGATCCTAATATGGTTGATGGTAGTGCAACACACGACATGCCCCAAAATGGGTTCAATGATTGAGTTGAATAGCCAGCTCATAAGAGCTTGGTCTGTCTGAAGCCAAAGTGTATGGGTTGGGTTG
Source organism: Humulus lupulus (assembly GCF_963169125.1). Taxonomy (NCBI): domain Eukaryota; kingdom Viridiplantae; phylum Streptophyta; class Magnoliopsida; order Rosales; family Cannabaceae; genus Humulus; species Humulus lupulus. The sequence goes on along the minus strand of NC_084798.1, from coordinate 56,664,052 downwards.
ATAGAACGAGCGGGGTGAGGAATGGTTGTGATAGCCGAAGCTGGTGTGTCGATGAATTGGATAGGACAGATGGTGACTCCAAGTAAGAATCCTTCAAGATCATAAGCCTTAACAGTGCTGAGAACTAAAGATTTCCAGTAGGAGCAATTTAGTTGATTGAGTTTGAGGATGAGAGGAACGAGATGTTGAACGTAGGAAAAGGGTTGAGAAGTTATTGAGGTGAAGGAAGTGGGAAGAGAAGAGGTGACGGTATGGATGAAACAGTGAAAGCATCGGTGAAGGTGGCTAGGACTGTTGAAATATCAGAGGCAGCAGTGGAGGTTGGAGGAGGAGTGGACACACAGCAGGGACACTGGTGGAGGATGTGGATGACTAAGAAGACGGATCCATTGACATGGGTCTTGAATGGCATTTGATACCTAATTTGAAAAAACAAAAACAAATTAAAAAGGTGCTAAAGCGTGTATGTTGTATTTTCCTCCTTAAGTTTTAGCGAGTGGGCAAGACTCTCAATGAATAGAGAATTACATAATATTCTAGAGAAAAAAAGTTTGTTACAACAGCTATAAAATAAGGACACGGAGGACCATTACTAATGATTGGTACACCTATAGGGAATAAAATATCAGCTAAATGAGGTGCAGCAATACACGCTTGCTCTGCTACGTGGATTTCTCTTTTGCTTGCTCAGCACCGATGTGTGATATGCATCCTCATCTTCTTCAACATTGTTCGTATTTTCTACTTTAATTTGTTTCTTGTTTCTTCTCTGTCATTGCATAATTAAGTAAAGACGAGTACAGATAAAGGTGGTTCGTACATATTTATAGTTGACTTGGTTGAGTTATCGTCTATGACAGATGCATATAATTATATAATTTATAATGTACCAGTTAACATAGTGATGATTTTGACCCAAAAATTAAACAAAAAAACAAAAAGGACAGAAAACAAAATATGGTGATGGAATTTCCCAGAATTAGAAACCAAAGGGGTTTTTCTTCATTAAGGAAAAACACTTGGGAAACATCAAAAACCCCAACCAAGAGACTAGTGGTGGTGAAAGAAAATTGATGTAGCGTAAGGAAACCTCACACATGACATTTATATATATATATATATTCAAATGCTCATAGGACTTCGTGGATCATTTAGGGCTGCGATGGCCGTCTCAATTTTGATCTTTAAATGCTCTTTCTCATCTTCATCAGCCTGCATCATAAGTAGAACAATTAAAATTTAAATTCAAACTTAAAAAAAAATTGCTGATCTATGCAGTGGACAAGTACGATCCACACAATTGCAAATATAGGCCTAGGAAAACGTTGAAATATACATAAAAAAAATAAGTGGAGTGAAGTCATGAATTGACATATATTTATATAAAAAAAACATTGAGGAACGTGTTATGGGGACCAGCATAAAATAATGTCTGCGTGTTATATAAATAATCGTGTCATCACACGAATTATGGAGATTAGACATCAACAAAGGTAGGTAAAAGACAATTTTAACCTAGCTAATTGACTTTTTTTGCTCTTTCATATTTCTCCACCAATACTCTTTCTATAAATATCTTCTTTTGTTTGTTTGTTTTTTCTATCTGTAAATATCTTTATAAACAACTTATTTCAGCCACGAAAAATAATAGACAATGGTTTATATAGACATGTTTCCTTAATTTTATTTATAAAATTTATATTAATAACATATAAATTTTAAATAAATATTTTATTTTAATTAAATAATTTATTTATTTATTTTTATTTAAATTTAATTTTGTTTTAATTTTTTGAATTTAAAAATAATAATAAAATATATATTATATGTTTAATGTAATATTAAATATTATACATGAATTTTAAATTTAAGTTTCTTTTTAGTTTTTTAAAAAATAGTTTGTTACTAATTAACAGTAAATTATTATATGTTTAATAAATATAAAAATATTATGTTAAATTTAAGAATATTCGGTTAAGTTAAAGAAGAGATATTCCTATAATATATTTACTTAGAAATATCATTATCATGAATATTGTAAATTAAGTTAAAACCACGAGAATATAGATAAAATCATGATCAGGTAAATTAGTGATAAAAGCACAAATTAAGAATTAAAGTAAAAACCGCGTGTGAAGGGGACACGTGTATATATAATAATATTTTTTTATTAAAAATTTGAATCTCGTTTTTTATAATATAAAATACACCTCCCCACGAGCTTCTCATGTTGTTCTATTTATTATAATTTTCCCAACGATAATACCAGGAAATATCACAACATGTTCGTTGGGATTTCTGGGGAGAAAAAAGAGGTCTGAACTCTGAACCATATGGGAAACATGTGTTTTTGTGATTGTTTTCCAATCTAAAACATCTTATATCCCATGAAACACTATATAGTTTCAATTCAAAATATTTTTTCAGTACAGAAAAACATGTTTTATGTGGAAAACAATGATTGATGTGTGTTCTCGAAAAGGAAAAAAAACGTTATGGAAGTTTTAGTCATAATTTTATGGCTAAATCAAGCGTAATCAATAATCTCCCAAATTGTCAGAAATATCATTCACCAAATATTCGACATTTACTAAAGACGGAATTTAAAAACAAGCAAATTTGGACTTATTATTAAGCTTCTTATGAAAGTCCAACTATTCAATTACAAATTAGAAGGGTAAAGTTTAGCTTTTTTTTTTACTATATTACATATATTATGATGTGTAAATTTTTTTAAGAAAAATTCTATTAAAATGAATCAATGATGCGGTCAATATTCCTTTTATTCAATTTGTCAAATAGTCCACAAAAAATAAGTAATCGTTTATATTGTGAACTGATTAATTTGATGAAAACATGGGAGAATGAAGTGAATGCATCTTTTTTATGATTTAGTTATATTTTTAAGTCTTAAATGTATATATGACCAATCACAACATGCAATTTAATTTATTCTCATATATTCTACGCAAGTATTGAAATAAATATTACTTGCGACCTAAATTTTATAACAAAATGTAACTATAGCTAGCATATAATTTTTAGTATTAATAAGGTGCATTAGTAGTGTCTAACCCCAAAAGAAAATAACATACTGTTATTAGTGTAATCTAATATCGAGTTGCACATTTTAATTTAATAATTATTATAAAATATTACTAACTAATCATACTACTTCATATAGTGTTAAGCACCTTAAAATATAAAATATGATTTTACTTCAATAGAAATACTATAAATTAAAAAATACAACTTTGAACCTAAAGGAAAAGCTATAGATATAAATATATTAATGTATATAATAACATAACATCGTTGTTTTCTTTGATAAAGTGAAAATTCTGCAGTTGGAGTTGGGGTCCTTCCCTTTGCTCACTTTTATTATAATATTGGAATTGGGGTTTTATTCGCATACTATTTGGATTACACCACTCATCGTTGCTCTTGAAATATTATGTGTCACTAATGGATCTTTATTAAAGTGATTTCCAACCCATTTGGATCCCCACAATTATTCCACCTTTTCTTCTTTTTCCTAAACCTCATGTTTTATTGTTTTCTACTTAATAATTAACTTTTACCATTAGTTCAAGTCTAACCTAGTCTTCACTCTAATAAAAGCATATATATAACTTTTGCCCAAAATTTAACTTATGCTAAAATCATCATCGTATACTTATCATCCCACGCACTAATTTAATTTTTCTTCTTTTTAATTTGTTATGCATCTCACTAATTCAGAGTACTATCTTAGCTAGTTTCCTCCTTTTAAGCTTAGGTAAATAAATAGAAGTAAGATTTATTATAATTGTAATTAAAATGATGAAAAAAGATCCAGTTGCTAATATCATAATTATAGTATCTAGAACAAAGTCACTATTATCACGTGATGTTTTTTTTATACTAGGATAGAATTCTAGTTAAAATTTTAAAAAACTTACAGTTTTTTTTAAAAAAAAAAAAAAAGTAACTTAACTTAAAAAAAAAAATCTGTTTTTTAGTATCTTTTTTTATTTTTTATTTTTACGGTTCTAGTAATGTGTAGTAGATATTGAATATATATATACATAAGTTATATTTATTTAAGAAATACCATATTTTTGTAATAAAAACTGTATTTTTAAAAAAGAGGCGTAAAATTTTAGTATAATTCAAAAGTTACCATTTCGATCATTACAGTGTTTTTATTAATATTTACATGGTAAAAGTGAGTTATCACTAGTTCTCTTCTGTTGCCAAATACAATAATTGGACAAGTCCTACTTTGGGAAATTTTAAAGGTAGCTTAGAGTGACATAAAAGACTAAACACGTAGAGAAAGAGAGAAAGCGATGGCAACTAAAGAATATTACCTCAATGATGACTGTTTTGGAAAGCCTCCCAGAAAAAGCAGTAATATTAGCTGTAATAATTTTGAGCTTCAAAGATTCGAACACCTCACACAGCTTGACCATTGTGTCCGTCCTTTTACTACATGTTAAACTAACCACCAAAGTCTTCTCTCCCATATATGTCACTCTTAGCTGCACGCCAACATTAATTTCTTTTCTTAATTGATATATTGATTAAAGACAAAAGAAATATATATATGATTAATTTTTTTAATCAAAATGATTAGTTAGCTTATACTGACCTCAAGATCTTCAATTGGGGAAATAGAACCACTACATCTTGATCCACTTGAATCATATGGTTGTTGATCAATCTTCTTCTTCTTTGATCTCAACAAAATTGGCAATTCTTGATCAAAATCATAACCCAAATTCTTCTTACTTCCTTTATTATTTGATTCTAGCTCAATTATTTCAGCTTGTATTCTTCTTTCCTGTTCATGAAGCTCTTGGATATATTCAATTGCGTCCTTGATTATAGAAGCTTTGTCCATCTAAAAAAAACCCCAAAAAAGATATCGCATCAAATAATAATAATAATTTAATTGAAAAAAAATAGTTGTATACTATAAATGCCAAAGTTTGTTAAGTATATATTTATCTAAAATATTAAAAGTGACAATAATTAAGCTTAGCATTATGATTATTCTAACGGTGGGGTCAGCACCTTGCTAATGTTGGGTACCACTGCTCTAAGGGCAAACAACCTTTCATTGAGCTTCTTCCTCCTATTCCTCTCCGACACAATATTCTTAGATGCCGCCGACGATGCAGCCCCGTCCGGCGAGCTCGAGTCGTAGTCCCCAGAAAACGCCGCATCTTCTAACCCACCACCCCAACTGTACCATGTTCACATATAATACTCAAATTAATTTCTACAACACAAAAAATAATGTATATGAACGGAAAATCTTGACCTTATTAAACAACTTTTATACATGGAAGAAAGAAAAGAAAAAGGTACTACCTTTGAAGAGTAGAGAGTTCTGGGAATTAATTTTATAAATATTAATAGGAGAAATTGAGTTACCTGTGATCTAGCTCTTCAGTTTGGAGAAACATGGTGGTTTCCCAATAATGGTTGTACTCTTCGCCAATGTTTTCCATTGTGATGAAAAACAAAGAGAGAAAGAGAAGAAATGAAAAGAAGAAGGAACAAAGAGATTTGGGAGAGGAAGACAAAGGATAGTGTTGCTTTCTCGAAACGAAAGGGGTTATTTTTATATAGGTGGCTAAGGCTCAAGTCTCTTTTTTTTTTTTAAGTGATCCCAAAATTTTCAAATATTTGCAACAACAAGGATTTAACCCACGTGAGGAAGTGTCTTTTTCTTAATTGAGTATAATAGGAAAAAAAAAAAAAAACAACAACAACAAATAAGAGTAGGTGTTTCTTCCTAGAAAAATCTTGACATTGGATGATCTAATTTACACATTTTATGGGCGCGTGTTCTCCAAACTCTTAATAATTGTGTATGTGTACCTTTGAGGATATGGTCTTTCTTTTTTTCTTTTTTTTTTTTATTTCTAAGTTCTTTTGACCAGAGTGGTCATTCTTCGTTTGGTTGTTGGACAAGGTCGTGGGTCATCAACCTCGATTAAATTAAGAGTAACGACGTGTTAGATTAATTTAGTTAATTATATTTATTAAAATTGAAATTTATTGTTCTAAAAAATATTATCGCATCTGTTTAATATTTAAGTGTACATATTATTATTCTTAAATTAAATAAGGGAATGGGCTTCAGCAGAAAATAATGTTAGATTAAGTGTGTGCGCTTACCATAACTTTAAAGTGATTATTTCATTAACCGACCATATTATTAAAATTGGTATAAGTGTATTACTAAGGGCCTTTTTAGTATTGTTTTCTGTTTTTTGTTTTCAAAATTGTGTTTTTAAAAATGAGAACAGAAAATAATTTTTGTAGTTTTCAAAAAACAATAATTGTTTGGTTAGTGTTTTCTAAAAATAATTTTTTTAGTTTTATTTAAAAAAATCTTAAATAAAAAAATTAATAAATATATTTATAAATATAAAAATCTTTTAAAAATTTGTAATAAATAATAACATGAAGTAATGTGAAAGAAAAAATTATAAAAAATAAGGAAAGAGAAAGTAATGATAGAAATTTTGAAGAAGAAAAGATAAATTCATGCCAGCAAAAAAAATTAGAGAGAAAATGGCGAGATAAAAAAAATGAAGAGAGAGAAAATGAGAATATAGGAAGTAATGAGAGAGAAAATAATGAGATAATAAGTGATGAGAGAGAAAATAAAGAGATAAAAATTGATGAGAGAGAAAGTAATGTTAGAGAAAGTGAGGAGAGATAAATTAATGAGAGAAAAAATGATATGAGATAATAATAATAATTAAAAAAATTATGTGAGAACAAATTTGACAAAAATAAAATTGAGAACAACTAAAAACAACTTTTGGTTGTTCTCAAAACTTTCTGTATTTTGTAATTTTATTTTTAAAAATTATTTTCTGAAAACAATATCAAACATCGTTACTTAATTTCATAAAACAGTTTTTAAAATTTAAAAACAAACAATAAATTTTTTGTTAAGAAGCCAAACATCTTCTAAATTTGTTGTTTTTTGTTTTTCTCTTGAAAGACTAGGATAATTAATTACGTTAATTATTAAACGATGGAGATCATGTGTAACAATATTAAAAAAATATAAATACTAATACTCTAATGTCCCCTTTCTAGCGTGTGTGCGTCAGATAGGATGTCATTTTAACAAAAGTGTTATATGTTAATAAAAACATGAACAAATAGAGATAAAGTTATAAAATATTGTTTTATTAATGGAACATATAAGAAATAAGAATTTGATTAAATTAAAGGATAAATTATAAAACCCACACCAAAAGTGAAAGTATTGTGCAGTTCCCTCCCATGGTTGACTTTCCTTTTTTATTTCTTCTACTTCTTCTTCATTCTTCCATGGCCAACCAAATTTTCTTCTTCCCTTCCTTTTTCTTCCATAGCCAACCACCACTAACAGCGACACGTGTTGCTCAGATGTGTTGGTCAGCCGCCGAAATCTCCTACTCCCAAGCCCTATCACTCCACTCGCCTACCACAACCTTGTCAACGACACGCGTCCTTCTCGAGACACTTGTCTACCACAACCTTGACTAAGTCACGATTAGGTAGCACTTGCTTATCTTGATGGAGTTGATGGTGTACTTTTGGTTGAGCCCCCGGTTCTAGTGATGACTTCGAGTTTTCCCAAGGGAACCACTTGGTCTAGGGACCTTGACGGTTGAGCAGGCCCTGGGGCTCGACCAACCGGCCTTTGAACTTTTGGATTTGCTTGGCTAGTATTCTTAGGTTGAGGATTTACTGGTCGAGGTCTTGCTACTTCGACATTACGACGGTCAGCTTCTTCTTGACGAGCTTCAAGGGCTCTCTGCCATTGATCCATCCAAGACTAAAAGTCTTATCTTTGCTAATTTAGGGATTCAACTACATCTTATTGAGCTACTGCCTGATTTTCATGCATGGCCACAAGATGCTCCTGCATTTGTCCCATGATTTCTTTCAGTTGTTCAATATCAGGGTTAAGGTCTTCCCCTAAGTCCATGTGGGGTTCATCACACCCGTATATTGCTCATTGAGACAGGTCTTCAGGTAGAGGAACCTGCTGACCAGGGTGCAAGGGGAATCTGACTGCTCGAAGGGCGGTCATGGTGTCCAGTGGTAGGGTTCCCCCTTGTGGTTCTTGGCATTGGATTCTAGTAGTGATAACTATTGATTTAGATGGATCTGATAGATGATGATCTTGGATTTCAACTCTCAATGAAAGCACCAAAATGTTGACCAGCGTTTTGGACAACGACACTGAGTCAATTTATATGACAAGATTTTAATTAGACGAACTGAAATCAAGTAAACGACATAGATTTTATAGTGATTCGGCCCCAAAAGGTTGGTAATAACCTATACCCACTTGCACTCTTATTAATGAAGGAAGTGTCACACTCAAGATCAAGAAGAAACAAGGTTCAACTGGGTTTCTAAGCCTAAGAGAAAAAAAAAATACAATCCAGTAAGGTTTTGTATGTAAAGTGCGAACAAATTCAGCTTAGAGATAATGACTGAGAGAGAGATCTCTATTTATAGAGTCTCTTAATGAGCTATGGGCCCTTACAAATTAATCTAAGCCCTACATGTATAGTATGAGGTTGTTACAACTGATTACAAATTCAAATAATACTAAAAAAAATACATTCAAATATTAGTTACATAAATATCTTGGGATATTTCACAATATCTAGTGAAATCTGGATCTTCGGATGAAAATGTCTTGTATATCGAGCAGGGTCTGTCTTCGCGCAACTTCAAGGGATAGCACCTACTTGCTTATTCTCCTCGAATAGGATACTTGGACCAAGCAGATTATGAATCCTTGTTATGATATGGTTTCCTCGAGCAGCTATCTCATTTCGACCAGTTCTCAGAGTTTTATATCATTTATTGCCATGTGTTTTCTTCAAATGCCACGTCACCATGTCCAAATTTGGGTTAAACACTAGGAATTACTAATTGAATAATTAATATTGTTGTACCCTGATTTCAGCATGATTTCCTTCACTCAGCTCGGGTACAACTGACAAATAAATAAACAGAAAAAGAACAAAGGAAGATGTCTATTTATTATCCACGTAGGCAGCTCGACTTGCACAGTAATCATACGAGCTAGGGATACAGAAGTTGTGAAGTGCGAGCTCAGAATATTCAAACAGCTGTCGAAGTACGAGCTTGGAGGGTATATCCAGCTTGTGGTTATCCTAGTATATTGCATAATCAAGGATCCCTGGAGACTCGTAATCCCATTATACGGTTATTTATAACCAAGCTGCCATATTTATTGTCCGAGATAATAGGAAGTTGTTTATTCTATTATCAATTCATATCCCATTACAAATAGGAATTATTTGTATTGAATGTAATAAATATGTATATCATATATGCGTAATTGACTCACACGGTTACCCAAACCTATCCATGGAATTTCTCTATAAATACTGGGAATATTGGACAGGAAAAGAGAGGACGATCATTCTGTAATACTGAAACTCTGCCAAAATAAAGAGAAAACAATAATAATATAAACTCGTGGACTAGGTGGATTTTAACCACTAAACTACGTAAAGGTTTTGTGTTCTTGTGAATTCATTTCATTTTTCATTACGGATTGTTTCTAAGCACTAATCTACCTTATAATTTCTTAATACACTGTTGGCGAAAAATCGCGTCAACAGTTTAGTGCTTTCATTGAGAGGGAAATTAGTGCTTCATCAAAATCCCAGTCGAATCTCATCGTGGTTCTCACTCGCTCAATGCACGACAATGAGATAGAACAGCCTGGTGGGCAGGAGGCCCATCGTACCGCTGTTTCGAACAAGCATGGCCCTGAAGTCCAGCAACATCCGTGAAAACAACTGGCTGGTCATGGCGACACTGGGAGTTCGGCGTCATTGCCACCGAATCCAAACCCAGACTACTTAACTGCCGTTGAGATGAAAAATATGCAGTTAAGAAGCCATCTCGCTAAGCAAACAGGCAAATTGAGGAGGTTTTGGCTCGGTTACCCTCTCTCGCAACCGATGTTAATGTCGAAAAGAGGCAAAGTGGGTCTCACAAGTCCCACAGGAATAACTGATCCAAACCAAGTCGATCAGTCAGAACTGCCACCCCAATTTCTATGCCAACAGGGTGAGACTGCCAGAATGCTCATCCCAGTGGCCCACATATGGGTCATCAGCATATCAGTCGATTGGTTAGAACCGCAACCCCAAGTCCGGTGCCTCCTTCACAAGCACCTAGGAATGCCCATGGAAACCCACGAGGAAGGGATGGGACAGGCTCACAGAGACAAAATGTTCCAGCAAACCCTCCTACGTCATGATCGAATCGTCAGGCGCAGAGAGCTAGAAATAATGGGGCAGAACAAAGGCGGACTAATATAGTTCACCATGATGGGACAAGGATTGTCTCGCCAATAAGGCATCCTCCGTCACCTATAAGACATCCAACACCACCTCGTCCTACGCGGGACATTCCAGCTTATGGAGACAGTAAGAGAAACCCTCCTCCGTCTGCCCATACCTACGTCTCACGGACGTGTGGTCAAAATCCAGATCCTCGGCCTCAACCACGAGTTGTAAGCTTCACAAATGGAAGTTACTGGACTGAAAGTCGTCGAAGTGGTAGGTCTATGGGCGATCTGAGAAATTAGTCGAGTTCAGCACAAAGTCCTCGATATGACTCACAACCTGATTTGCGTGATTGTTTGAATTTGCAGAGAATGAATCCAGCTCGGAATGAAGATGTTAGTTATACTCGACAAAAGGGAGGTCCTTCCATAGTACGTGATAATGGGAATGCCCCCACCAAGCCAAGCTCGAGCTTGGAGGGACAATAACCAATCAAACGTGTACGATAGGTTGGGAGCTGTTGAACAACCCTCAGATAACCTAGGGACCAGAGACAAAACCCTCGAGATGCTAGCTCTGATGGAAGAGCAAATGAAGAGGCTTTTATCTAGAAAAGATAATGATGACTATGACTCAAAAGATGAGCTCGAGCCTTTCACTCCAAATATTGCGGCGGCCACATATCCGATAGGCTTTAAAATGCCACACTTGTCAAATTTTGATGGAGATGGAGATCTGTCAGACCACCTCGGGATGTTTAACACAATGATGATGGCCCACAAATTCGGGCTCGACCTAAGGTGCATTTTTTTCCCTTCAACTCTGACCGGGCCAGCCAGGCAGTGGTTTAAGCAATACAAGAGGCATTCTAAAAGTTCGTGGAAGAAGTTTTCTTATGACTTCAAAAAATCATTATGGGCTTCCCTGATAGCTCGGGTTAAGGCTGATTCATTAGCCAATGTAAAGCAGCAACCTGGTGAAATGTTGAAGGCATATCTAAGTAGATTTTCCAATCACACTGTACGAGCTAGGGATGTCGATGACAGCTCCAAGCTCATGGCAATGAGGACAGGAATCCTCATCGGGGGCGACCTATGGCAAGAATTACAAAGAAAATGAGTTAATAGTGTGGATGAGTTCTTGGCACGAGCTCAAAGATGGATTAACCTAGAAGAGGCGCGAGCTTCCGTCGCAGGAACTAGCCAAATCCATGTCCAGTCCATTGGAGCGGTAACGGATGTTGCAGCTACAGCTCAAACCGTTGCCTAGAATAACCAAGGGGGGAATAATAAAAGGAAGGGAAATGGTTAGTGCTACCAGGGTGGAACAAAGACAAATAAGTCTGGGGAGAAATTCAAGCCTTTTTACGCCACTTATATTGACCTCACGGATACTAGGGAACACATCTTCCTGGAAAATTCTACTCGCCTTCCATGGAAGAAGCCAGAACCATTGAAAAAACAAAGAGTGAAGAGAGATCCTTCGAAGTTCTACCGATTTCATAATGATATTGGTCTTAACACTGATGACTGTCGACAACTGAAGGATGAGATCGAAACTCTCATTAAAGTGGGACCTTTGGCCCAATACGCCTAGAATCGGGTGGTCCCTAATCAGCCCGTTGGACCAAATCCTCCATAGGCCCCCAAAGGTCCAGTAAGTTAAATCGGAGCTCAAGCGAATCAAGACAATCCTCCTCTGATAATAGGGGGAGATATAGCCACCATTCCAGGAGGACCTCATCTAGCAGGCATGAGCAGAGGGGCCCAAAAGAGGTACATTAACGAACTGAAATCCCATAATGGAGTAGAGTTTGTCTCAGAACAGCGATTATCAAAACAACAACGATTGGAAAAACAACCAATCATTTTTACAAAAGAGGATGCTAGCCACGTCCAATTCCCACATCCCTTGGTCATAACTGTCTAGCTTGCCGACCGAAGGGTCCGGAGGACATTAGTAGATAACTCTGTGAATCTACTTTTTAGGTCCACCTTGGAAAAGATGGGGTTGTCTGTTACCAAATTGAAGGCGACCTCAATGACTCTGTACGGATTTTCTGGCGAAGGGTCAGCAGCCATCGGGACGATAGAATTAGTGGTAACATTGGGAAAAGCTTCACGAACTATCTCCAAGCTACCTAAGTTTATGGTAATCGACTGTCCAGCTACGTATAATGTGATTTTGGGCTGACCTGCAATGATGGCATTTGAAAGCCATAACCTCTATCCGCCACCTAACAATAAAATTTCCCTCAGCTGTGGGAATATGCATCGTCAAAGGTGATCAGCTCGCCGCCAAAGAATGCTATAGCATTTCTATGAAGGGAAAATTACAACCCGGGCAGCAAGCTATGGTCATAAATGACGGAGGTGAAGAGTCCCAGGAAGTGTAAGTTACTTGTCGGACGGAAGAACCTCAAGCAGCAGAGGATAGCGACGTCACCCCACGTGATGACATTGACCCACGAATAGGCGAAGACAGGTCAGAGCTCCAAGTTATTGAAGAGCTCGAGGAAGTAAACATTGACCCCAATGAAGCTTCAAGATTTGTGAAGATTGGGAAGAATCTAAATGATAAAAGGAAGACGAACCTGATCAAGGTCTTACAAGAGAATCTGGGCGTTTTTTCCTGGTCACATGAAGACATGGTGGGAATAAGCCAGAGTGTAATCAGGCACACTCTAAATTTGGACAAGAGCGTGCCTGCAAAATCCCAAAAACGGAGATGCTTGGGAATAGTCCGAGGTGAAGCTCTTGAAGAAGAAGTAGCTCGATTATTAAAATGCGGGTTTATTTGTGAAGCAAAATACCCGATCTGGGTTGCCAATCCAGTGCTGGTCCCAAAGCCAAACGGGAAATGGACCTGCATCGACTTCTCCGACCTGAACAAAGCTTTTCCCAAGGATTGATTTCCATTACCAAGGATTGATCAGTTAATAGATGCCACGGCAGGTCACGAGCTCATGTCCTTCATGGGTGCGTACTCTGGATATAACCAGATCGCGATGAATCCTGTGGACCAGGTGTTAGGAGTGTGTCTTAAAAGCATGTAAAGACATTTGTTTTTTTCTGTGAATAAATAAATACAATGTTTTATTATTATTGTCATATTTAGATTGTTAAATTATTGTTTGAATAATTTTGTAAATATTAGAAAAATTCCATATTCATTATTGAGGATGTGATCTTGTATTAGTACGAGAGAATTAAGATCACATGAATGAATAAAAATAGTCAACAACAACAAATTAAAGTTATGGAATTCTTTAATTGGAGTTATAAGTACGGTTTACTAAGTATCATAATGATACAAATAATCTAGATTCAGATTATTGATGTGGAAAGACATCTCGGTAAATGTGCTTTATATAATATGATTATATATGACATGGACCGATATGAATTAAAGTCTTTATCCAAAAACCATTTAACAATAAAGACTTGTAATTCATATCATAACAGATGATCATTTATAGATCAACCTAAATCCTGAGTGTTCACGAACTTCTGTTCATGTTTATTAAATCTTTTGATTCATTCGTTAATGTCTCTTCAAAGAATGAGGCTAATGACTTTTGTTTTGGAGATTTAATATCATGGATGGCTGGGAACATGTATCAACAATACGGAATCTAATCTTTCCTAACGGATCGTATATTAGTTCCCTTAAGGGTTAATTCTGGAACTGAATGATTTTGAGCTCAAATCTATAATTAGATTATAGATTAATTATTCACTAGTGAATTAATGGTACTTAAGGAATAAGAAGTAAATTAGAAAGGTTAAATGGTAATTCTCCCATTCTAATTTATGAACTAATTAATTAAAGGGTTGAACTATTGTAAGATGGTTATATCAATGGACGACTTAAGAAAAAGATTTCTGTAAGTATATCTATAACATAAAGAGTGCAATTCTGAATTTATAGCGGAGTAATATCAGAATTAATAAATTAACTATTATAATTAAAGAGTTTAATTATTTAGTTTCAATTTATTGGAGCTTAATGTTATAGGTCCATGGTCCCCGAAATGGCTCAAACAATCACTGTCAAAGACAAATACAAAAAATGGGCAAAAAGGACTTATGTGATAAGTAAAATATTTTTCTATGTATCAAACATAATTATTGTTTAATTATGTGTAATTAATTAATTAAGAATGAATTAATTATTTTATTTAACAAAAATATAATTAATTTTAAATTAATTTATTTTTTGGATTTTTGGTATTTAAATAATAATAAAAATTGGGAAAAATCACATGTCTGCACAAGCATGTGATGCAGGCATGTGGTACACGTGTGGCACAGTGCAGGCACTGTGCTACGCATAAGAGATGGACTTAGTCTCTTGATTCCACAATTTTAGTTATTTAAATATTAAATAAATAATGAGATATTTTAATATGATTAAAATATTATTATTTAAACAAAAATCTGATAACTGATCAGTTATTTTGAATTTGTTTAAAATAACAAATATTTTAATATATTGTATATTATTAAATATTGGATATCAGTTTTCACAGAACGTAATTTTTCAGTGATAGAAAAATATCTAGGATTCTCTCAGAGAAAAGTGAACAGTGACAAAAACAAAGGTCATTGTTCTTCACAAAACCTAGGTCCAAACTTTATCAGATCTCATGTGTTGCGAAGATCTGATAAATAGTTATTGCCTATTATTTGTATAGCGAGCCCACACTCGTTCTTTGTGTGCCTGAGAACATTTTGGAAGATCTTGGTGTGAGATCTCAAGGATTCAGCCATACGAAAAGATAGCAGCAAGGAAGGACCTGAGGTAATTTCTCTATTCTTGTCCTTGATTCAATATATATATTAGTGTGAAGAAGTAGATCTAGAAATCTTATGGGATTAATCTGACAATTTGATTGTTGTTCCGTTGCACATAATCTCTGATTTGATCAATAAAAACCAACACCAGGAACATACTAGCTTCATTACCCCAAATAACGTATATTGTTATAAAGTCATGCCCTTCGGGCTGAATAATGGCAGAGCTACATATCAACACTTAGTCAACAAAATGTTCGCTACTCAGATCAGGAGAAATATGGAAGTGTATGTCGATGATATGCTTGTCAAATCCAAGACCGTCGATAACCATGTATCCGATCTGAAAGAATGTTTTGAAATCTTAAGGAGGTATGACATGAGGCTAAATCCCTAGAAGTGTACTTTCAGAATAGCATCAGGAAAATTTATGGGATTCATAGTCAATACGAGGGGGATAGAGGCGAATCTTGATAAAATCAGGTCGTTGTTAGAAATGCCCTCGCCCAGGTTACGTAAAGAAATTCTTTAGCCTGACTGGAAAGGTGGCAGCTTTGAACCATTTTATTTCAAAATCTACTAACAAGTGCCTACCATTTTACAACTTGCTCAGGGGAAACAAGAAATTTGAATGGACTGAGGAGTGCGAACAGGCATTACTCGACCTAAAAACGCATATGGTCGAGCCCCCAGTGTTATCTAAGCCTATGTCTGAAGACCCTTTGTTCTTTTATTTGGCTGTGACAGAAAATGCAGTCAATGTCGTGTTAGTCCGAGAAGAAGACCGCGCTCAAAAACCAGTATATTATTTAAGCAAGAGACTTCTCGAAGCTGAATCACGATACCCACTGATAGAGAAGCTGGCGCTCTGTCTGATATTAGCTTCCAGGAAGCTCCGACCATATTTTTAGTCCCATTCAATCAGCGTCAAGACCGACCTGGATGACTCCCATAATGGAATACCTCACAACAGGAAAGCTACCTGAGGATAGAAAGGATGCAAAAAAAATATTATATCAAGCTCCGAGGTATGTGATAGTGGATAGGACATTGTACTGACGTGGTCATTCATTGCCTCTCCTATGGTGTGTTCTGCCTGAGGAAGCTAAAAACATATTGCAAGAAGTGCACAAAGGCTTTTGTGGAGATCATGCTGGGGGCAAAACCTAGCATTAAAAAAAATATTGAGACAGGGCTATTTTTGGCCCACTTTAACAAAAGACTCGATCTTGTATATTCAGAAATGCGACAAATGCCAGCGTTTTGCCATAGTTTCCCGAGCTGCTCCAGTCGAGCTAACGATGATCTCATCCCCGTGGCCATTTGCGGTATGGGGAATCAACCTAATAGGGTCCCTACCAATGGGAAATGGAGGAGTTTGTTACGCTGTGGTGGCAATCGACTATTTCACAAAATGGATAGAAGCCGAACCTCTGGCAACCATCAATTCAAAGAGAGTCCTAGACTTTGTTGTGAAGAGTATTATATGTTGGTTTGGGCCTCCTAAAAATATCATGTCAGACAATGGGACACAGTTCGACAGTGATCTCTTCACTGACTTCTGTGAAAAATATGGCATTATTAAGAGTTTCTCCTTAGTAGCATATCCACAAGCCAATGGATAGGTCGAGGCTGTAAAAAAAACCCTAAAGGCGAGCCTGAAGAAGTGGTTAGATGAGGCCAAAGGATTATGGCTCAAACAGCTCCCGAAAGTACTTTGGGCATACCGGACTTCTCACAGAACCTCCACGGGACATACTCCTTTTTCCCTAACTTTTGGAAGCGAGGTCATCCTTCTAGTTGAAGCCATGGTAGCCACTCATGGGCAAAGGACATTCATCTAGGAATAGAATGATGAAATACTTAATGCATCTCTCGACCTGATTGAAGAGAAATGAGAGGAATCGTAGTTAAAGCTCGCTCATTATCAACAAAAAATCACCAGTTACTTTAATTCTAAAGTTAAGACGCGAAGATTTAGATTGGGCGACCTAGTTCTCTGAAGGGTATTTATTGCAAATAAAGATCCCAAGGATGGTGTGTTAGGCCCGAATTGGGAGGGACCATATCAGGTCGTTGAGGTTTTACGAGAAGGAACTTTCAAGATAGCTCGGCTGAATGGGGAAGTGGTCCCACGGACCTGGAATGCCTTACATTTGAACAAGTATTATCAGTAGTACCATCATTCATGCAAGGCTTATTTATAAAAGTCGTTTGATTAAAGAAGGATTATTAAATAATTTCTTGTTAAGGTTGCATTAGCTCGTGTATTAATGTTTGTAAAAGCAACCAAGAAAGTTTCTACATTCTGGTTACTTGGGGGGCATATAACCCGAGGTTGGCCAGATTAAGATCGCTTGATAAGTTTAATCATTTAAAACCCTTGATACAACCAAGTCTGAAACTTGAAAGCTTGGAAAATTGATTATTTGATGACTTTTTTTTTAAAAAAAAAATAGCTCGAGTCGTCAATAAACCTAGCACGAACTAATTTTAATCATAAAAACCCTGGATATGACTAGGTCAAAAACTTGGAAAGTTGGGAAAAAATTTTAATATCAAGGGATTTTTTAAAAGCTCGAGTTATCAATAAACCTAACACGAACTAAGTTTAAATTACTTGGAAAGTTAAGAAAATTGTTTAATATCAAGGGCTTTTTAAAGCTCGAGTTATCAATAAACCTAGCCCGAACTAAGTTAAATTATTAAAAACCCGGGATATAACTGGGTTCAAGGTGTGATTCTTAATAGATATGATACAAATCAACACACAAAACTTGGATATAACCGAGCTCAAAATATCTATCCCAATCTAAAAATCGATTCATAAAATCTCGAATGTATAAGTCAAAGGAGTCATAAACATGAGAGATAGTAAAGGAAAGATAAATAGATAAAAAGTTAGATATATATAAAAAAAATATATATATTCCTGAGGAGAAAAACCTCGAACTGAGCCCAAAGGCAATTGTTTAAAATAAAAATTATTAAGCAATTACAAACAGATACAAAAAAAAGAGGTGTCACTGAGCTCCACCAGGTCGCTCTGACGATGTAACCTCCTCGCCATCCCCCTCGGCTGCTACGGCCTCCCCAGTCTCTGATGGTTCTTGCAAAAGCCGAGCCTTGAATTTTGCATGGAGCGGATCCCACAGCCCGGTTTCCATGAAAGAGAAATTCCCATCTTGGTTAAAGGCCCAGCATTGGTATAACATCTCTTCCATGGACGACAACGAGGCCACCTTTTCTTCTTTGACTACGGCCTCGGCCTCGAGAAGTTTTGCTTTGGCCTCATCAACCTCGGTCTGGACTTGTGCAAGTTGAGCCTGGAGGGTCGTCAAGGCAGTCTTTGTAGCCTGCTCGCTTTCTTGGGACGAGGCGAGAGTAGCCTTGGCATCGTGTTCATTCTTCTGAGCAGCCGCCAAAGCAGTTTTGGCGACCTGCTAGCTTCTTGAACGACTGTCAGAGCAGTATTGGAAGCATTTAGTTCAGCCCGCAGCTCATCATTTCTAGTCCTAGCACGGGCTATACTGCGATATTGAACCAAGGCAGACTGCAAAATAATAAAACAAGTCAGATTTATCCTTGGGCACAATAAAAAAATATATGTCACCAAGGAAGATAACTTACAGTGAGGCGCATTCCCACGGTTGATTCCATGACGTTCTCCAGGCTCCGCTCCTCGATGGTCCTCAGATCCCTCGAGCTGGCCTTATAGGCGTGCCCCACCATATGGCTCGTCGACTCGTAAATGATACCCCGAAAGGCTTCAGGGATTTTCTCTAGATCCTGGGGATCTACTGGTATTTGAACGGTCGCGACTAGGATGGTGGGAGCTGGAGGATCACTTTGTATCACTTGGGCTTAGGGAGGCGCGAATCGGGGCAGAGGAGGAGGAGGAGGAGGAGGAGGAACCCTCCTATTGGTAACAGAAGACACTAGAGCTATTGAGCTCGTGCCTTTCCCCTTAGCAGGGGATTTTGAGGTGTTCCCTGCTGCCAGACAGGTCTTCTTTGTAATCCTGGGCCTTTTCACAGCGGGGCCTGAGCTAGCCTTCTTGGCCTGGATGGCAGTTCGGAGGTCAGGAGCTCCGGGTTGTTCCATCTCTTCGCCTGAAAAGAGCAAAAAGGAGTTAGTTCACAAATAAAGTTGTCAAAAACATATACAAGGATAGAGAAAACAAAGATCCTACCCTCCGGGCTGGGGGGGGGGGGGGGGGGGGAGTCTATTATCACCAGCACAGGTGTTTTGGCTAGGATAGGCACGACCTCCGGCCTTGGGATCACTGGAGGAGAGGGAGAATTTACAGTTAGTATTTCTGGGATCCTAAGGGGTTCAGGCTCAAGTTTCCTCAGGGCTGGATTCATCTACGTACTGTCTAAATCCAGGGGCAAATGCACCCTAGAGAAGAGAAGGCCAGGTCCTACGGTTGGTTCCATACTCCTAAAAAATGGCAGATCTAAAGTTTAAAGTGTTGTCAACAACTACTGTGCCCTTAGGGTAACTGCTGTCATGGCGTACAACTAGGTGGTCTACACATTGGAACAGGGTTACATTACGATCTGGGTGATGAGGATGACGATGGACGAGTTGATTTTGGTTAAATCGAACTAACCTAAAGACCCCTATCTAATTCTCTATAAGGGTATGGGTTACCTTGGCCAGAGGGGCCGGCTGCTGCCCCTGACGCAGTTCGTTCTAAATCAAGTTCTCAAACAGCCTCGGGAGCCCGCCTTTGCCTCACAAGGGGCACCTCGTCCTCTTCTTCCTCCTCACCTTCGGTGGCTGGCAAGGCCTCCTCTTGAGAGGATGGGACCTCCTGGATCACCGTAAGGGTAGCCCGGGTCCTTAAGGCCAATGTTTTGACCTTTGCCATTCAACTTACACGCCAGCATCGTGATGTCATTCACGACCTGGCGGTAGTCCTTCTCACTGGGTGGAAGCTCAGACAACTTCTCATATTGACCCCCGAGGGTCACGGGCTTCTCCATCCTCGCAAATATGGCTGCACGAGAAACAAATTCAGATAAGACGTGTACAAAGGAAATATCTTGAAAATAATATAATTTCATGAGCTGAAGACAAAGAGTAAGGAACTTACGAGGACGGTTGAAGTATCTATGTTCGTAATTCCGGAACGCATTCGACGTAAAGAATAGGTCTTTGTAGTCATTGGGGTGACTACATCCAAAAAGCTTGCTGCTCTATGATATGAAAGACGCTCTAAACATGGTTTGGATGTGTCAACTCCCCTGGCTGTTCGTCTCAAAGAAAATCCACCTTCTGTGAAAACCACTGAATCTAAGGGTGGCGATAAGAGTAACTCAGAAGCTGAATCTGATCCTAATGAGGGCTTGAATACAAAATCCCAACCCGAGGAAGAAGAGACTCCTGATGAAAGTGAACCTTCAGAAGACCGTTCTATAGCTTCAGAACCTGAAGATGTGTCTCCAGAGCCTCCTGTTCAGGACAAGCAGAAATCTACAGGCAGACGCCCTCTGGAAATTCCGCCCTCTACTCCTATTACTAAAAAGGCCTGAAAGTCTGGTAAACTCGAAGATTTTTCTCCACATTCTCATTTTTTTTGCTTTAATGACAATGAAAGGCACATGAGTCTTTATGCTTCTCGAAAACTCATTGTTGAGAAAATTTTTGATATTGATGCTCATAGGGTTTATGGGGTTCTAAAAAGTTCAAGAGAGGGGTTGGATGAATACTATAGATGACTTTACTAGTTATGTTGATAGGGTGGTCAAAGAATTTTATGCTAATCTAAATGATGAGTTTCTTGACAAAAATTCATGCATGTTTGGGAAAGTCTATGTTAGAGGTCATTGGCATTCTTTTACTGTACAAGATATTGTTGTTGTACTCAATCTTCCTGTAGATGTTGAGTCCATTGATGTGCCATTTGACAAAGATGTGGTTGTCTGAAATCATTGGACAAACCGTTACCTGGAATACCCATGGTATTGTACATTTTGCTCATCTCACCTATCAACATGCTGCACTAATGAGGTTTGCTCTTTCTAATTTGTTGCCATCTTCCAACATGGTTGTGGTATCACAAGAATTAGCCTTCTTGTTGTTTAAGCTCACAACTGATGCTCCAATTGATCTAGCTGACATGATTTTTAGATCAGATTGTGGCATTGTGCAAGGAAAATCGTAGAAAGTTAAATTTACCTTTTCCTAACTTGATCTATAAAGTGTTGTCTTCGCAGAAGGAGATGATCTTGGACATTGAATATGAAGAGCCTCCTATGTCTGGAATAACTTTCAAACCCTCTGAGAAGTTTGAATCTTCTAAGTAGCCTAAAGGAATATCTTTGCCACCTGTGTGTGCTGCTTCTCTTGCAGATTCAGGATCACCTTCTGTAGCTCTAGCTTTTCAATTTGTTCAGACAGAAATTGCCAGGGTTACCACTCGGTTGAGTAAATTGGAGGAGGGCCAAGCTTCTATCCTTCAACACCTCAGTTCTATTCATAAGTTTCTTACTGCCTGATTAGTATTTCTGTCATGTTTAACCTTGTGCTTTTTTTTTTTCTTGTGGTCTTTTCTTTTCTTTTGATTTTTTTTTTTGGCAAATTGATAGACAAAAAATGAGAGTAGTGTTTTGTTATTTGTTACAACTCTGGACCCTATTTTCAGGGGGAGTTGTTGTGTTAAACTTTGTTTTATGTGTTAATAACTCTTATGTCCATGGGGAGTATTGTATACTCTCATTGTTTCTAAAATTTCTTCTTTGTAGATTCTTCTTGGGTATTTACATCCAAAACATTTTGTCAATCAAAGTGCCAATGGAGGAGATTGTAAATTCCATTTTTGGCAAATTATTTTTGACAAAATATTTTTTGATTTATTTCTTGTAATCTCGGTATTTAATTGAAGATTATTTCATTTTTATTATGTTCACATTTATGTTCTGATTATATAAAAAGTTGATTATATCAATCTATTCTATTCATAGAAGGTTTGACAATATACTTAGTTTTTAACATATGAATCAATTAATAAATGTTGATTTATTTTATATCTGACTGATTTTATTTGACAACCTGATTCTTATGACCAGATTTCAACAGATAGGATGGGATTGATCCTCATTAAAACCGAAGATAGGATCTTGCAATGACAGCTCAGATACAGATTGTTCTGTAGCTACAGATAGTTTGTCTAGTTCCTCAGATCACAGATGATTCAATGTAATTGATTGGTTATTTAAGGAAATATTTTCTAGTGAGTTGTGTGCGTTTAGACCTAGTAAAGGCTCTCTTATGTGAGTATATTCATGTATAAATACTTACCATAGCAGCCTTGTCTTGATTAACTCTTTTGTCTATTCTTATACTTATTTTACATATTTAGAAAAAGAGTGTTTCTTGTGTAGAGGTTAGCAGTTCGACTATACCTCTGTTTTTTTTGTGTGTCTTTGTATATGTTTCGTGGATTGAAACAATTCAACGAAGAGAAGAACAAAGAGCAAACCTTCGGGAGAAGTTAATCCTAGTCTTGCCTCGGGAGGAACCAAGCACTCTTCAAGCAAATCGAAGGGAGTTCAAGTTCTTGAAGTTTCAACAAGGTTCATTCATCAAATGAAAAATACATCAAGCTTGCGACATAAAATTAGAGGGAGTCTAATATTTAGTCAAAAACTCTGTATTTTTGAGAAACTTTATTAATGAATCTTATATATGGGCGTGGCTTCGTGGACTAGTAAAATTCGAAAGGATATTGACACCACGTAAAAACTCTGTGTGTTTTTACTTTTCTGTTTTATCCTTCTGTAGTGAATTTCTGTAGTTACATAATCTCTCTCTGTAGCTACAAAATATATGTTCCAGTACCAACATTTTATTCCACATTTAATTAAATATAAAGTTGGTAATCATAAAATATGGAATTTCAAAGCTAATTAATTCACAAAAAATTGGACAACACCTCCCTTATATTAGTAACCTAACCGTTGTTCAATATAATCAAACCAATCAAGCAAAGACAATTTATTTGTAAGAAAATAATAGATAATTCTAGATAAAATTGGACAACATTTTCCCTATATTAGTGACATAACCATTTTTCAATAGCAAGTCATGTTACGATTGGTTAAATACATGGTAAAATTGGTTAGACACGAAGAGGTGCAAAAACCATAACGGTTTCACTAAAGTCAACATGTGTTAGTTGACTTTTGGTATAGCCATCAATAAATTATATTTTTGGGTCCAAAGTGTTTCTTTGGAGTATATAAAAGTGCCCAAAAAGTTTGGAGGTATTTGGAGATGTTTCGGGGAAAGTTTTGGGGCGCCAAGTTAGTGGGACCTGTGTTCCATCGCCGATCTCTAAAAATACTACATAGTCGATGTATTGCCTGCATGGTGGTGATGCATCGCCTGGGTTCAAGCGACGCGTCGCCTGGGCGGTCCATACAAGACCGTACAATGACGTGTTTTGGCTGTAAAATTCAAATTAAAATGTTATAATCTCATTAGTTGAGTCCAATGAGGGTTCCTATACTATTTGAATGGTTCATTTCAATTTTTGGTGGATTGATCACTCACTTCTCTCTCTCTCTCTCTCTCTCTCTCTCTCTCTCTCTCTCTCTCTCTCTCTCTCTCTCTCTCTCTAGCATTCAAGATTACTAGTTTTTTCCAAAATCTTCATCAAGAAAGCTTGACTTGTTTGAAGATTCAAGGCTTGTAAATCTCAATCTCCTTTTATTGTAGTAGCTTCAAACAATCCAAATAGGAAGCTAGGAATAGAGATTTTTGGACAACAAATCTCAATTTGTGTCAAGCTTTTGTAATATCCATTGATTTACATAAAATCATATACTTGTGATTTTATGTAACTAAGGTTCTACAACTTAAAGGTCCGCTCTACTACTTCTTATTTGTGTTATTTCTCTTGTATTATTCATCCATTGAAGAGTAGATTATCTTTGGTTTATTCTTTTAAATTCTAATATTCAAAGTTTGTGTATAGCCATATGCTCAACAAGTTAAACAATTCAAATTTCCCAAAATCTACTTCACTACAAATGAATATTTGAGATATTCAAACTCATCTAACATTTGTATATTATTAATAAAAGAATTAAGAAAATTTACATACATCTCTCAATTAATAATCAAGCTAATTAACTTTGCAATGCTCCTTGCTAGTTTAATCTACAACTTCAAGAATAAAATCAATAATTACAAGGTTAATATAAAATTAAAACTAAACAATCCAATAAATAAAGTTTTCTCATATATATTAATTTTGGATTTAATAAAAAAATATTAGAAAAAAATTAATTATTAAGATAAACAAGCTAAATAAAACTATTAAAATATATGTATATGTGGGACTAAGAACTTAGAAGAAAATTGAAATTTACAATTTATTTATAAAAAAAAAGTCATTATGAATTAATCGTAAAACTTTTCTCAATTATACATATAAACATACTATTATATAAAAAAAAAACTTCAAACTTACAAAATAAATAATTAGAAACATATACTAAAACCTACAATTCAAACATATATATAAACTATAACAATAACATAAACATATAAAATAATACATTAAATCTTCAGAATCAATGATAAAAAAATATCAAAACAATTAAAATATTTAAAAGTACAAAAAATAAATTCAATTATTATCATATTTTAGTGGAAAAAAATATAAAAAATAATTTCAGAAAAACTAAACACATTATGATACTTACCCACAAAAACTTCAAGAAAATCCCCAATTTGTCTTATCCTCTTCCAAACGCACTACAAAATACAAAATAAATAAAAATAAATCAATAAAAGCAACTAAAACTTAACTAAGACATATATACAAGAAACTTAAAAATGGTGCATGATAAACAATCCCTAAAAACCTAACTCTTCTCTTTAAATCTACCCCCAAAAAAACATACAGATGAAAATAATCTGCCTAAAACATTAATAAAAAAATATATTAAATAAATCAACATTATTTTAGGATTTAATGAAAAAAATCAAGAACAACACTAAACTAATATATTTTACCTAAAAATATACAATTTTAACATGCTAAACTAATGTTCAAAATATTTATCATTCCAAACCCATATCCTTAATAATCAATATAACATAAAAAAAAAAAGCAAAAAAACCACCTTCAAAACTATAATGTAATCAAAACCTAAATAAATACCTTAAAAATGCTTGAAATGGGTGAAAATGGCTATTTCTCCCATTGATTTTCGGTTTGAAAATCACCTCCTATTTCTTCTGTAAGTTTGGTTTTCGTGCAAATGGGAGAGGGTCGAGGTAGCATGTGGGATTTGAAAGCATTAGGGCTGAGATTTCACGTCCCCCCATAGGGAGATGTGGAAAGCAGGTGATTTTCATGTGCATTATATGTCTCCCACTAGAAGACATGAAACATGTATCACGTCTCAATGTGGGGGAAGTGGCATGTTTGCTGAATTTAAAAAAAAAATATATATGTATTACATCTCACGAGGATTTTTATGTCTTACCAAGCAAGACAATAGAGTTCAATTTTATATATATTGTAGTAGTGACATCTTAGTGAATGTATTTTATATAATTAGATTATATAGGTGTTATCAGGTAAATTAGCATTGGTGACGTGGCGAATAATTTCTTGATACGTGGCTGATGCCTGGAAACATCTGCTAGAGTATCGACCAGGAGACACACCAGAAGCATGACAAGCCTATCTTTGCCACGACCAGACTGGTCGGTGGTCCCACTGGCAAAGCAACATTTGTGAGAAGATCTTTGTGAATCCCGAATTTATCTCCTGCAATCTTCCGAATATCCCACTATTCAGGGGATAATATTTGCAACAATATTCTGTAATCCTCTATGAGCCTATAAATAGCAAGATATAGCTCAAGGGGAGGGGACTTTTTTTTTGAACTAGAAAAAACCATAGAGAGAGATAGAATTTCTCCTAAAACACTTGTATTGCTTTAAGTGAAGTGCTGAAACTCATTGAACCCAAGTTCTCTGATCACACTTCTGATTTCATATCAATATAATTCTAAGTGGACGTAGGTCATTACCAGATCCTGGGGCCGAACCACTATAAATTGCTGTGTTTTCTTTACTTTCGTCATCATATTATTCTCTTTATATTTGTCCATATCATTCATATTTTGACTCCGTGTCAGTTGGCCAAATCGTGGATCAACAATAGGGCTGGCCCTAATGTGAATCAATTTATTTATTAGCTTACCATTTACTATAAATTTAAATACTTAATTCACATCAATTTTATGATTATATGTAAATCAGTCTAAATCTTGAATAGTCATTAACTCCTACACATGTCTGCTGGATGTTCGATTCATTCGTTAAGGTTTGCTGTAAAACAGTCTAGTGGCTTTTGTTTTAAAAATTTAGTAGCATGAGTGGCTGGGAACATGATCTTATAGACATGGAATCCAAGTTTTCTTAATGATCATATATTAGTTCCATTAATTTTAAAATATGAAATTGAATGATTATTGAGCTCAAATTTATAAAATAGCTAGTGGATTAATAATACTTAATGATCAAAAGATAATTAGAAGGATAAAACAATATCTTTAGCCAACTCTAATTTACGAACAAATTATTACTACACGAAATAATTATATCAAGGGACTACATGAGATTACTCTATAAATATATTCTATAATTACTCATAGAGAAATTCCATATTTATCGTGAATTAATAAATAAGATTATTTAGCTAAATAATTTAATTAATAATCATGTTTATTAGAGCTCACAATATTATCTAAGGTATGAATGTTGAATTAATTCCTTTGAAAATTAATCCTTTATTTATTTTTGGACATTCATGCTCTCATTAGTGTTATATCATATTAATTAGTTTTGAACTAATTGACTTTTATGCAATATTTGATATAATACTTTATTTTCAATATATAAATATAAATCTGATTAAATAAAATAATAGTGGGTCCCAC
Organism: Humulus lupulus; assembly: GCF_963169125.1. NCBI lineage: Eukaryota > Viridiplantae > Streptophyta > Magnoliopsida > Rosales > Cannabaceae > Humulus > Humulus lupulus. The sequence goes on along the minus strand of NC_084798.1, from coordinate 56,636,941 downwards.
TGCAGTGGGACAAATGTATATGGTTGATTTTTGTGACTTTAAACTTATTATTTAATTGGTATTTAATTTGATTAACATAATAATTAGTTAAATAAGAAAAAAACTAAAAACTTGACTTAGACTATATAGATATTATTCTATTAGTCTCATAAGAGTGATCTTTGAGTCGCTCTTATATTTTTCTCTAAAGCTACACTTAAATTCTTCTCTTAGTCTCCAACTTTTATGGGTTGAGTACATTTAAAGACAAAAATTATTGTATTATTCATTCTAGATGTCCACACATCCTAGTATATGTTTGATGGTAAATTTGGAAGATTGTGGTTTTGATCTCAAATCTCAGTTGCGTGGATTGGATGATCCTTAATTTATACCATAATTTTTTTAGGGGAGATAATTTTACTAGAAATTAACAGTGCTACTTGATAGACTTAAGGAAGTATAGATATATCTTTTCTAGTATTTTATTTAATATATATATATATAATGGATCCATATGAAAAATAATTTTTCATATTAATATGACCATATTTTTTCTTTTGCTTCCTTAATACCTTTTGCCGGCGGGAAGAACTCACTTTTGTCATCACATTTTTGTGTCAGCGTTGATGCTCACCTTTGCCAACGCAATTACGCTTCTGCACAACTTTTTGTTGTTTTTTCGCAAATGCATTTTTGCGCCCACCTCAACTTCTGTTTTATGATAAAAAAAAAAATTAATGAATAAATATCAAATTTTACTTTGAATAAAAATAGCAAATATTTGAAAATTAAAATTATTATACTAATAATAATTAAAATATCCAAACATTATAAAAAATAATAAAACCAGGGTCGTTGTCATCTGAGTGATCATTATTGGATGGAGAAAATTGGGTTGAACTAGCATTCCTGAGCATCAGTGGCAGAGGTTACAATGGCTTGTAAAATCCTGGTACGTGTCTTGCGTCTTTCAAACCACTTGCTGCATGTAATCATGTTGAGTCCGCAAAGCCACCACATAAGTTTGAACATGGAGGGATTTATAGGTTTCAACTTTGGAACGGAGATGCTAAGCATCGTGACTAGGCTATTGAGAAGATTTACTTGAGAAAGGTGGTGAGCGCTTCCCCCAATAGCCTTGAGCTTATGCATAAATCCACAGCTCAGCCATTCTGGTAACGAGAGCGAGGGCCCAACACATGTATCATTATGAATTTATGTCAAAGTTCCAAGGCATTGTGCTAATGCTGACGCACCGCCACACGAAGCGACAGACTAAAAAATAGGTACGAGTTGACATAGATATAGTCTACAATTTAATTAGCCGGTTTTAATGATTATCTAACTAAATTTTTAAGATAATCACTTTCTTAATCATCTAAATTAGTGTATTATTATTTTTCAAATTTATTATAGGTTACAAACAAATCAACACAAACAAACAATAACTAATTATTAAATTTTTTTGACAACATAATAAATAATTTAAAAAAGAAGCAGCCTTAATTTAAGCTTTTTTTATAAAAAAAAAAACACACACACACAATGATTTTATCACCAAGAAACACTAAAAGCTGATCCTAAAAATACCAAAAACTAAACACATTACATATAAAATTAAACACGTATATTCAATAAAATATGATTAAAAATAAAGCTAAAATAAATATTTTACAACACGTATAATCTTCATGATAAGCTCAATATGCATACATAATCATTGAAAGACAGTCTTAAAATGGTGATATTAAATCTAAAAACTACACTAAACCCATGACCAAAACCACTAATTTTTTTTTCTTTTTTGAAATCGGCTTAGTGATGGATTCAAAGTGAAAATTCATTTTTTCGGTAAAATTGAAGAGAAACGAAGAGAATAATGAAGATAAATTGTGAAGCAAAAAAAACTCTCAAAACGCTCTGTAAAAAAAAAAAACTTTCCTAATGGTGAATATAATGTATTTGTGTTGAGGTGGATGAAATACAATGACTTCTTCCTGTAAGTTATGTGACAAAACTAAAGTAATAGGAGACTTTTACTTCAATTTCCATAGGAATCGAAGTAATAGCCATCCTTCCCACTAAAAGTTAACCCTAAACTCATCTTTTATAGCCCCTTGAAAATACATTTAAGACTTGATAAAGTATTTTAGAAGTCCTAATAGAACAAAGTTGTTAAAATAAATAAATAAACAAGACATAATGATTTTGTGATCATTATAAGTACAAGAAAAAGGAATTTTGCTGGCACATTTCATTGATTGGAGGAAGTTGTTTACTCATTTTAGATCAGCTATTTTCGAAATACACTAAGAAAAGAAGAGAGAAAATGGAGTTTGAGAAAGGAAGAGAGAAAAAGAAAGCACTTGGCTCTCTATAGGTTCAGCCAAGAAGAAATCAACACAAGGGTAAGTGTTTCATATAATTCATTGCCTCTCTTTGATGATTTTGGGTTATGATGGTGATCTTGGAGGTCCATGTTTGTTGTAGAAATAGTTCAAGCAAGAAGAGGGAGAGAACCACCAAGGTTTCGGCCAACAAGACAAAAGGAACTCTTGTATTTATTTTGGTTCATTTGATGTTTAAACTTTAAACTTCTGGGTTGTTTTGGATATAAGTTTAGATATTAGTTTGGGGGTTTAAAGTGTTGTAAAATTGATGTTAAATTGGTTTTCATTAAGATCCTAGAGGTTTAGATCTAAGTTTGGAAGAGATCTATAGGGTGGTTACAATTTTGTTGGGTGGTTAGTGGTTCCCACTTGAATTCAGCACCACCGCCGCCAACAATGGTGGTTGTTGCTAACTGATTACCGAGTGCGCAGTGAAATGCATGGGGGTGGTGGGCCCAAGAGATTTAAAAAAGATTTCAAAAAAATTTATTTAAACAAGCTTTAAATAACGAATCCATTAATGTACATACATTAGTCTAAACACATATAAAATATGAAGAATGTACCAGCTAAAGTCTATCAAGTGTCCTTGCTATCTTTTAGGATAAACTACGAACATCTAATCCTTGCAATCTTCAAGAACTCACACCACGATCTTCCAAGATGTTCTCTACACCTCAAAACGTGCGTGGGCATGTAGAGAAACAGTGAGATATATTTAGTGATTCACAAGATGTACTTAACACATGAGATCTTTGAATTAGGCTTGAGAAATTAGGTTTTCAAGTTTAGAGAAAAATACGATATTTTTTTCTCTGTGTGAAAAGTTTGAGAAAAACTTAATCTCCTTAGAAACTTTTTCTAAAAGATTGTTTGTATTAACGAATTAAATTCAAATTTAAAACATTATGATTATTAATATAATATCTGAATAAATAAAATAGCCAGAGGATAAGTGTACGCCCTGGTTTTCCCACGGGCTGTTAGCAAGCTGAGATTCGGCCTAATCATGTCTACCACGTGGACATCCCCAAGACCAGAGCTGCCATCGAAAGATCCTACCTCCTTAGCTCGAGGTAACCTAAGGGTTCACCAAGATTAGACTGAGTTTGGACTTTGAAGGCCACAGGTCGAGGGAGGCATCCAGCACGTGGTACGGGCTAGAGGTGGAGGCTATGACCCCTTATAAAGTCAACCACGCAAGGTAAACGTGCATATATCAGACATCACGTGTTTGATATATCCCTGACTTCTCGGACACGCAGCATGAACGTGCGTATTCAGACACCCACGACTGGGTTGGGCCGTGCGACCCATTATCCCCTTACCTATTGATTAGACCACACTTATGTGTCAGGTTTTAGGAATTAATCATGAATGTCACAGATTTGACATGATAGGTAAGAAGGTCACGGGATGACCTTCTTACCAACTCCCAGGTGCCCTCTCCAATAAATATGGAGACCCTGGGAGTTACAAAGGGTTGGATTCTATTATGTAAGAAATACCATGTAAAAGAATACCAAGCATATAGCAATAATACTGACTGGTGGAGTAGAATGATTTTAACCTTTGAACCACCTAAAAACGTAGTTGTGTCACTAGCCCATTTCCAAAAAGATCATTCATCTATTTCGGTTCAACATAAGCACTAATCCCTTCCTCTTATTTTCTTAATTACCTGTTGGCGAAGAACCGCGCCAACAATAAGAAAAGACAACATTTATAATCTTTAATCTAGTTTTTCTTTCTTCTCTAAAACTTCTTTATTTTCATTGAATATTTATGTTTCTGATCATGGATATGATTATGAAGTGGTTTTCTTTTAGGTTAAGGGTTATTTCAAAACCCTAGACATGAGATCTTGAATGGATTGATGAATTTTATTCCTTCTATTCTGTTATATTAAATTGCTTATATTTTTCTATTTGAATGCTATGAATCTTGTAAAATCTTGTTTAGATAGCCACTAATTAGGGTTTTGCATTGTTCCACTATCATCTTAGGATTGTTATTCACCTAACATTTTGAGATTCTAAGTAGAGTGATAAATTGCAATTAAGTATTGTAATTGTGATGAAGAATAGAACCGAGGTTAAAGGAATTGCACGCTTAATGAATTTGTTGCCTAGATTAACTTGTTTCCAATAAATGTAATTGTAACGCCCTGGATAGCCAAGACGGTTACACTGTGTGTTTTCAAAAGTGCTAGACCTGCTAATCAAGTCGTTAAGTTGAAAACGTGTTATTGAAACTATTGTGGAACTAGGGTTAAAAGATTTTTGTAACGCCCTGGATAGCCAAAACCGTTACACTGTGTGTTTATAAAAGTGCTAGACTTGCTAATCAAGTCATTTAGTTAAAAACGTGTTACTGGATATATAATGGAACTAGGGTTAAAAGATTTTGGTGTTAAAAGTCACATTTCTTATAAAGAAACCTTTCCTGTTTACACGGGATCCCAAAAATATTAAGATTAATACCATTTACAAAAGATTTACAATTTAAATACATCATTAGCCATACTAAGGAAAAATAGACAGTTCAGCGATCCCTGTCCTGATCCACTCCTCGACCAAGGCGACCGAACAGCTGGCTATGTACATTCAGCCCTGCAGCTCTCCATCTCAGGACTGGTCTAACTTGCCTTTGTCTTCACCTGCACCCGTGAGCCAAGGCCCAGCAAGAAAACACAACAACAGAGCATAAGCAATCAGCAGACAATCCAATATCTCATATTGCATAACATATTCTCAACCATATAGACATTCAAAATAATCAAGTATTCAGCATACTAAACACATCAACTCATATTATACATCAATTCACAAATGATAACTAGGGTTAGCGCCCTCAGGCCGCACCCTCCATTATCCCACTGACTCCGGTCCGCTTAAACCGAGCACAGTGAATAATTAAGCTGTCCTCGGCTACCAGTGGCCAAGCCGCGCCCTGTGCGCAAATATTGTGTACGGCACCCTTAGGCCCTTTATCACATGTCCCATGGCATAATACCATCATTGACATTATACAGATATCGGGAGCACTTAGTCCCATCACAAACATATAACCAGGTGCAGTTTTCTTACCTTTAGATTCGCTAGCTTTGATCACTTGACTCCTTGAGCACGATCCCTCTCGAGCCCTAACGCTCACCTAATCACAACCATAGGTCAAAGTCATCACCAAAACTCAAGTCCAAAACCTAGCCTCGGGACTAATCCCGAGCCCCCGGGAAGTCCTAATTCCACCAAACAGGGTGGTGGAATCGAACCCCGAACCCTTGGTCAGAAACCCTTGTAAACAACCCTAAAATCCCTTTCTGGAAACAGGGCAGCGCTACAGCGCTCTAAGGAGGGCGCTACAGCGCTAAAAGCAGAACCAAAATCCCCCAGAAAGCATGGCCTAGCGCTACAGCGCCCAAAGGCTAGCGCTGTAGCGCTAGTCACAGACAGCCAACATCACATTTCCCCTTCCTGCGATTTTCTCGAGCCAAACTTGACCAAAACTTCTCCAAACCTTCACCAAACTCAAAAACAAGCTTATTAATACACTCCACTCATCCCAAGCATCCCAAATACTCAAAACCCAATCACATGCATCCCTAATCTTAAAATTCACCATAGTTGCTCATAGACTTCAGAAACTCAGCAAAACAGTCAAAACTTCAAAGTTTAAAGCTTAGAATTTTATACCTTTGATGGAAATTCGACTTTGAGTTAGCTTCTAGACCTCCTTATCTTGCTCCTCCTCAAACCTTGTCTTGAATTCCCCTAAAGTTTCCATCAACTCAGCTTAGACACCATAGCTTAAACAAGCCAAACCAGAAACTGAAAACTCTAAAGACTTACCTCAAATACTGATGTGTTCTTGCTAATCCTTTGCCAGCCCTTCAAGCTTAGCTTAGTACTCTTGTTGCTCAGCCTAACCTAGCTCCCTTCTGAGTCTTGCTCCAAGAAAATTGAAGAGAAATGGTGAGAGAACCACAAACTGACCCTTTGGAAAAACTGCTCTGTTTTCTCTCTTTTTCTTTTTCGTTCTTCCCTTAGCCTTCTACCCTTTTCAACAATTCCCACCAAGTATAAAGCCTCAGAATACTTATCTCTTGCAAGCCAAATGACCATTATGCCCTCCCTTTTAATTTTAAATCTTCAATCCACTTAGGGGCATCTTGGTCATTTTACCCAATTCCCGCTAATTTCCTCGAGTGTCTCTAATATTTCCCGCTTACTTCTCGATACTTAATTAATCACCAATTATATTCCTCGATGTCAAAATAGACTCCAATATACTCACTAAATTCCCATTTATACCCTCAGGCTCACCCCAAGCTGGGTATAAATCCCCGCCATGACTTTTTCGCTAATCTACTCACTAGGATCGTCTCGAGTCACAGATCACAGATATATCCACATAATAATGTGGTCTCGACAATTATCGCATATATATACAATTATGCCCACAACGGACCAAAATTACGATTATGCCCTTCTAACCTAATCAGGGCCTACATGCATACTAATACACATAGCCATGCATCTCAAATATTCTAATAGCCATACAACATGCTTTAAATCATTAAATCACATATAATTCCCATTATGCCCTCCAGGCACACTAGTCAAGGCCCTTAAGCCTTATTAGCGAATTTGGGTCGTTACAATTTTGGTCTTAAAAGCAGCATTTCTTATAAATAAACATTCTCTGTTTACACGGGATCCCAAAATCAATAGAATTAAAACCATTTACAAAATATTCAAGATTTAATTACAGTATTAGCCCTACTAAGGCAAAATAGACAGTTAAGCAATCCCTGTCCTGATCCACTCCTCAGCCAAAGCGACTGAACAGCTGACTATGTACATTCTGCCCCGCAGCCCTCCACCTCAAGGTTGGTCCAACTTGCCTTTGCCTTTACCTGCACCACGTAGCACCCGTGAGCCAAGGCCCAGCAAGAAAACACAATAACAGAGCATAAGCAGTCAATAGACAATCCAATATCTCATATCACATAGGCATGTTCTCAATCATATAAGCATTCATGATAATAAAGTATTCATCATACTAAACATATCAACTCATATCAATCACCAATTTACAAATGATAACTAGGGTTAGTGCCCTCAGGCCGTACCCTCTGTTTATCCCACTGACTCTGGCCCGCTTAAACCGAGCTCAGTGAATATAAAGCTGTCCTTGGCTACCAGTGGCCAAGCCGCGCCCTATGCGCAAATATTGTATGCGGCACCCTTAGGCCGTCTATCAGATGTCCCATGGCATAATACCATCATTGACAACATACAAATATTAGGAGCACTTAGTCCCATCACAAACATATACCGGGTGCAGTTTTCATACCTTTAGATTTACTAGCTTTGTTTACTTTGATCCTTGAGCACAATCCCCCTTGAACCCTAGCGCGCACCTAGTCACAACCACAGGTCAGAATCATCACCAAACCTCAAGTCCAAAATTTAACCACGGGACCAATCCCGAGCCCTCGGGAAGCTCTAATTCCACCAAACAGGGTGGTGGAATCGAACCCCGAACCCCTAGGCAAAAACCCTTGAAAATAACTCAAAAACCCTCTTCTAGAAGCAGGGTAGCGCTACAGCGCTCTTTGGAGGGCGCTACAGCGCTACGAGCAGAACCAAAATCCCCCAAAAAACCAAGCCTAGCGCTACAGTGCCCAAAGGCTAGCATTGTAGCGCTAGTTACAGAACCAGCACCCCTGCATTTTCCCTTCCTACGATTTCCTCGAGCCAACCCTTTCCAAAACTTCTCCAATCTTTAACCAAACTTAAAAACAAGCTTATTGTTGACTGTCTTTTTAGCCAACGACGTGAGAATGTCAAATACGACAAGCCTTCAAGAGAATGTAAATGACAACAGACAGTTTATGAACAAAAAGATAAACAACACAAGAGATTTTATAGTGGTTCAGCCCCGATTGTTGGTAATAGCCTAATCCACTTAGAGTTGTGATTTATAGATCTATACTCAAGATCAGATGGACTGAGCCAACTGAATTTCTTCAGTACAGATTGTGAAAATACAAGAGTTCTCTCAAATATCAGCACTTTCTCTCTCTAGAATACACAGACCCAATTTTCTCTCTCTAGAAAGAAGAAGCAGCAGAGGCCCCTCTTTCATCCCATAAGCCCTCTATTTATAGGCCTAGGATCCTCAACTGATATCCCCTTTCGATAGGGATATTTTATTATTCATCTTATATTTATATTACAATAAATGTTTAAAATACAACTGATTCCTCAATTTGAGTGAGGAGTGAGAGATTCCCGGGTGCCTAGACCAATTCTTGCTAGAGTCGTTCTGGGGACTTTGACGTAGTCTCACATGCATGTTGATTACTCCTTCAAGCTTTCCTTGGACCAAAGGTGGTATATGCATGGCTCTCCTCGGACCAAAGGTCATGCAAGCTTGGCTCTCCTCGGACCAAGGTGGTCCGAGCCAACTCCCTTGGCACCTCACCTCGGGTAGGTCCGAGGCAATTCTCTTGTTTCTCACCTCGGACAACTTTGAGGCATCCTTCTCCATGACATGTCCGATCGGACATGATGGCCTTCTCCTCGGACCAAGGTGATCCGAGGCACCTTCTCTTGCCTTCTCCTCGGACCAAGGTGGTCCGAGGCATCCTTCTTGGCATCTCACCTTGTACAAGCCCGAGGCACTCCCCTTGTCAAAATCTAAGTCTCAATTCTTTTTTTGCATGGGACTCCTTCTCCTTAGCTACTTACCTTGGACATGTTCGAGCCAACACTTAGGAAACCTTGGGAGGCTTACCTCGGACACACCCTTGGGGTCTCCTAGGACCACATCCTCCTTGGGGTCTCCTAGGACCACTTTCTCCTTGGGGTCTCCTAAGACCACTTTCTTGAGTTCTCCTCGATACACCCCCCTTAGCTCTCCTAGGATGCACTCCCCTTAGCTTTCCTAGAATGCATCCTCTTTAGCCTCCTAGGATCAAGGTGCACTTGGCTTGGCTATGACATCTTTCAAGCAGTCCAAATTCTTCGTCAGTCTACCGGGTCACTTTCTCACAACTCTGAGGAGTCAATGTATTTATTGACTATTAACGTGTCTTTTACTGACCATGCACTGCCATTTGTCACATTTATTGCCACGTCCTTGATCTCCAATTTTTTGGGTATAACACTTATCAACACACTCTACTCATACCAAGCATCCCAAATACATAAAACCCAATCACATGCACCCCTAATCTCAAAATTCACCATGGTTGAACCTCAAACTCAGAAACTTCAGCACATTAGTCAAAACCTTAGAATTTAAAGCTTAGAATTTCGTACCTTCAATGGGGATTCGACCCTAAGTCAGCTTCTACACCTCCTTGGCTTACTCCTCCTCAAACCCCTGGCGTGAATTCCCTAGAGTTCCCACCAAATTCAGCTTAGGCACCATAGTTCAATACCAAAACCAGAAACTAAAGAAACTTCAAAGTCTTACCTCAACTGAATGGTTTGTTCTTGCTAAACCCTTGCCAATTCTTCAAGCCAGACCAAGAACTCTTGCCTCAAGCTTACTCTGGTTTCCCCTGGGTTTCTGCTCCAAAATACCTCAAGAACTGATGAAGAAAACCTAGACCGACCTTGACAAAATGGCCTGCTCTTATTTCCCTTCTTTTTCTTTCTTTCCTCAGACTTCTACTTCATTCTAAAATCTCCACTAAGAATAAAGCCTCAGTTATGCCTATCTTTATATGACAAATGACCACAATACCCTCCCCTTTAATTCTAAATCCTTTAATCAACTTAGGGGCATTTTGGTCATTTTACCCAATTCCCGCTAATTCCTCAAGTGTCTCTAATATTTTCCGCTTACTTTCCGATACCTAATTAATCACCAATTATATTTCTCGATGTCAAAATAGACCCCAATATATTCTCTAAATTCCCATTATATCCCCAGGCTCGCCCCGAGCCGGGTATAAGTCCCCGCCGTGACTTTTCGCTAACCTGCTCACTAGGATCGTCTCGAATCACAGATCACAAATATATCCACATAATAATGTGGTCTCAACACTTATCACATATATATATAGTTATGCCCTCAACGGGCCAAAATTAAAATTATGCCCCTTCTAACCTAATCAGCACCTACATGCATACTAGTACACATAGTCATGCATCTCAGATATTCAAATAGTCATATAGCATACTTTTAAATCATTAAATCACATATATTCCAATTATGCCCTTCCGGCACACTAATAAAGGCCCTTAAGCCTCATTAGTAAATTTGGGTCGTTACAACTATCCCCTCCTAATGAGAATTTCGTCCTCGAAATTTACCTGAATAACTCGGGATACAGATCCCGCATCGCTGTCTCAAGCTCCCAGGTCGTCTCCTCGACCTTACTATTCCTCCATAACACTTTAACAAGAGGAATCATCTTGTTTCGCAATACTTTATCTTTTCGATCCAAGATCTGAACCGGTTGCTCCTCATAAGCCAAATCTTTCTGTAACTCCAAATCTTCATACCTCAATACATGAGTTACATCCGAGACGTTCTTCCGAAGCATAGAAACATGGAATATGTCATGAACTCCAGACAATGATGGTGGCAAGGCTAACCTATAAGCCACCTGACCAATCCTTTCCAGGATCTCAAATGGTCCAATGAACCTAGGACTTAGCTTGCCCTTCTTTCTAAACCTCCTCACCCCTCGCAGAGGTGAAACTCGAAGGAACACGTGGTCCCCAACCTGGAACTCCACGTCCCTACGCTTAGGATCAGCGTAGCTTTTTTGTCTGCTCTGAGAGGCGAGCATTCTAGCTCGAATCTTTTCTATAGCTTCACTTGTTTTTTGAACCATATCTAGTCCCAAATACTTCCTCTCACCCATCTCATCCCAATGAATAGGCGATCTACACTTCCTCCCATACAACATCTCATAGGGAGCTACTCCAATCGTTGACTGATAACTATTGTTATACGAAAATTCAATCAACGGAAGGTACTTACTCCATGAACCCTCAAAGTCAATCACACACGCTCTGAGCATATCCTGCAATACCTGAATCATCCTCTCAGACTATCCGTCAGTCTGAGGATGAAAGGCTATACTGAACTTCAACTGAGTTCCCAAAGCTTTATGCAAACCACTCCAAAACTTGGAAGTGAAGATAGGATCTCAGTCCGACACTATAGACTTAGGAACCCCATGGATACGTACGATCTCCCTCACATACAACTCAGCATACTAATCCACAGTATATATCGATCTCACTGGAAGAAAATGGGCTGACTTAGTGTACATGTCCCCTATCACCCACACCGAGTCATGAAGCCCCACCATCCTGGGTAAACCTCCCACAAAGTCCATAGTAATATCCTCCCATTTCCACTCGGGAATACCCAAAGGCTGAAGCAACCCTGCTGGTCGCTGATGCTCAACTTTCACCTGTTGACAGGTTAAACATCTGGCTACGTACTCCATCACATCCTTCTTCATCCCGGGCCACCAATATAACGTCCGTAAATCCTGGTACATCTTCGTGGTACCCGGATGAAGTGAGTATGGCGTCATATGAGATTCATCTGGTATCTCACGTCTGATCCCCTCATCAGCTGGAACACATATCCGTCCCTGATACTGAAGCAAACCAACCTCAGATATAGAATAGTCCTTAGCTACTCCTGCTAAGACATTCTCCCTAATCCCCTGCAACTGAACGTCTGCCAACTGTCCTCCTCTGATCCGCTCTAGCAGGGTCGACTGCAGAGTAATATTGGCCAAACGACCTACCACCAATTCTATCCCCGCTCTGACCATCTCATCAGCTAACTCCCTTGAGATCCAAATGGAACTATATAACTGACCTGGACCTCTCCGACTCAATGCATTTGCCACCACATTGGCTTTCCCCGGATGGTAAAGGATATCACAAACATAGTCCTTTACTAACTCCAGCCAACGCCTCTGTCTCATGTTCAGGTCCTTCTGTGTAAAGAAATACTTCAGACTCTTATGGTCAGTGTATACCTCGTACTTTTCCCCATACAAATAATGTCGCCAAATCTTCAGTGTGAATACCACTGCTGCTAGCTCCAAATCATGGGTAGGATACCGCTGCTTATACTCCTTCAGCTGTTGTGATGCATAAGCTATAACCTTCTCATTCTGCATCAACACACAACCTAAACCCAACCTTGATGCATCGCAATAAACAACAAACTTCCCTTCCCTCGAAGGAAGACTCAACACAGGCATTGTAATAAGCCGTCGCTTTAGCTCTTGAAAACTGTCTTCGCACTTGTCTGACCAAATAAACTTCAAATTCTTCCGTGTTAATTCTGTCATCGGTGCAGCTATCTTCGAGATGCCCTCTACAAACCGTCTGTAGTAACCTGCCAAACCAAGAAAACTCCGCACCTCCGAGGCATTCCTTGGCCTCGGCCAATCCCAAACCGCCTCTACCTTAGATGGATCCACCTTAATCCCATCTGCACCCACTATATGTCCAAGGAATGTCACTTCTGGTAGCCAAAATTCACATTTCTTAAACTTGGCGTACAACTAATGCTCCCTCAACCTCTGTAGAACCTGTCGAAGATGAAGCTTGTGCTCTGCCTCTGAATTGGAATACACCAAGATGTCGTCGATAAAGACAATAACGAACTGATCCAGAAAGTCCTTGAACACCTTATTCATTAAATCCATAAAGGCTGCTGGGGCATTGGTCAATCCAAACGACATGACCAGAAACTCATAGTGCCCATACCGCATTCGGAAGGCCGTCTTCGGTATATCCTCATCCTTAATCCTCAGCTGGTGATAACCAGACCGAAGATCAATCTTTGAGAACACCGTCTTACCCTTCAGCTGGTCGAACAGGTCATCAATCCTTGGTAGGGGATACTTATTCTTGATAGTTAACTTGTTCAATTCCCGGTAGTCTATACACATTCTCAAAGTCCCATCCTTCTTCTTCACAAATAAGACTGGAGTACCCCATGGCGAGTAACTAGGCCTGATAAACCCTGAATCCAGAAGCTCTTGCAACTATATCTTCAATTCTTTCAGTTCTGCCGGTGCCATCCTATACGGTGCCCTCGACACTGGCTCTGTTCTGGCGCCAACTCAATGACAAACTGAATTTCTCTACACGGCGGCAACCTTGGAAAGTCCTCAAGAAACACATCTAAGAACTCGCAAACCAATCTGGTCTCCCCCGGTCCTACTGGTGAAACCCTGGTGGTATCCACCACACTAGCCAGAAAGCCTATGCATCCACCCTGTAACAAGTCTCTGGCTCTCAACATCGATATCCTGGGTATGCGGGATCCATGCACCGCTCCCACAAAAACAAAGGGATCCTCACCCTCTGGCTCAAAAGTCACCATCTTCTTCCTTCAGTCAATGGTAGCTCCATATATAACCAACCAATCCATACCTAGAATCATATCAAAGTCCTCCATACCCAACTCAATTAAGTCTACTGATAACTCCCGACCATCAACTATCACTGGCAGTGCTCTAATCCATCTCCTAGATACTACCAGTTCCCCTGTAGGCAAAATAGTCCCAAACCCCGAAACACAAGACTCACTAGGTCTACATAGTCTATCAATCACCTTACTAGAAACAAACAAATGTGTAGCACCAGAGTCAATCAATACAGTAAAAGGAGTGCCAGCACTAGAAAGCTGACCTATCACTATCGATGGACTAGCCTCGGCCTCCGCCTGCGTTAGGGTGAACACTCGAGCTGGAGTCAAGCTGGATTCAAGCTGTCCACCTTCCCCGCATCTCCCTTCTTCACTATCGGGCAATCTTTCTTGAGGTGTCCCACCACCCCACACACATAACAGGCCTTAGCCCGACATTCGCCCGGGTGGCATCTTTTGCACCTCATACACTCAGGATAAGTGCTCCATGTATTACCGCTTCCCTAATGGCCACCCTGAGTACCCCGACCTCTCCTATCAGGACCAGGAGCGATTGAAGCCTCATGAGTCTTCCTCTTCTAATCACTGGGGCCTCCGCCCCTACCAGAACCAGAATATGGAGGCACCGCCCTGCGGCCCTCCCTCCTCACGACACTCTCTCCATATCTTATTCTCTGCTTCCTCTGCTGTAAGAGCCTTTTCTACAGCCTGAGCATAAGTTGTCCCTCCAGGAACTGTTGTAATCCTCACATCTCGGGCTATCATAGCATTCAGCCCTCTAATGAATCTGTCTTGCCTAGCTGCATCGGTAGGCACAAGATCTGGTGCGAATTTCGCAAGTCTTTCAAACTTCAAGGCATACTCTGTAACTTTCATGCTACCCTGAACCAGCTCCACGAACTCATTTATCTTCGCTGCCCTGATGGCAACATTATAATACTTCTGACTGAACAAATCCTTAAATCCTTCTCAAGTCAAAGTAGTAACATCCCTGGTCTGTGATGCCACTTTCCACCAGAATCGGGCATCCTCTCTCAGCATATATGTGGCACAAGCCACTCTGTCATGCCCCTCTACCCTCATAAAATCAAGAATGGTAGTAATCATAGTTATCCACTGTTCAACCTTCAGTGGATCAGGTCCTCCCTCAAAGATCGAGGGTTGCTGCTTCCTGAACCGCTCATACAACGGTTCCCACTTATTTCTAATCTCAACTGGCTGTACAACAGGTACCACTACAGGTGGCACAGTAGGGGCAACACTCCCAGATGGAGCCTGCTGCGGCAGAATTTGGATCTGTTCATCTTGGCTCTGTAGCCGAGCCTGCATGTCTACCATCAGTTGCTGCCAGTTCTTAGGGACTGGCAGAGGGGTCTGGCCCTGATCATCATCTCTAGTCCCAGACCTGCCAGCTAGTCGCGTAGATTTTCTTGGACGTATAATTATCCAAGTCAATCTGCAATCAACGACTCGGCAATCAGACTATGATGACAGGGTAATAATCCTTTCATAATCCATCACTAAAACTCCAATCATTCACAAACAATCAATTTCATAGCAATCTATCCAAATATTTATCCATATATTCATTCACATGCATAGCAATGCTAATAAGCACGCCTCAATAACATCATGCAATGGTCAAGGGCCAGGCCCTATCAGTATCTCATGCTCCCTATTAATCAAATAGATATCAATAGTCATATCTCACTCAAATCATTTAAGCACATAATCAAGTGTACACAATTACCAAACCCTGAGTCGAGCTTGTCTTTCGTGGCGAATGTACACGTCCAACCAGTCTTCAGGAACCCATAAACCTTGGACGCTCTGATACCAAGTCGTAACACCCTGGATAGCCAAGACCGTTACACTGTGTGTTTACAAAAGTGCTAGACCTGCTAATCAAGTCGTTAAGTTGAAAACATGTTATTGAAACTATTGTGGAACTAGGGTTAAAAGATTTTGGTCTTAAGCTTCAAGCCAGACCAAGAACTCTTGCCTCAAGCTTACTCTGGTTTCCCCTGGGTTTCTGCTCCAAAATACCTCAAGAACTGATGAAGAAAACCTAGACCAACCTTGACAAAATGGCCTGCTCTTATTTCCCTTCTTTTTCTTTTTTTCCTTTTCTTTCTTTCCTCAGACTTCTACTTCATTCTACAAACTCCACTAAGCATAAAGCCTCAGTTATGCCTATCTTTATATGCTAAATGACCACAATACCCTCCCCTTTAATTCTAAATCCTTTAATCCACTTAGGGGCATTTTGGTCATTTTACTCAATTCCCGCTAATTCCTCAAGTATCTCTAATATTTTCCGCTTACTTTCCGATACCTAATTAATCACCAATTATATTCCTCGATGTCAAAATAGACCCCAATATATTCTCTAAATTCCCATTATACCCCCAAGCTCGCCCCGAGCCGGGCATAAGTCCCCGCCGTGACTTTTCGCTAACCTGCTCACTAGGATCGTCTGGAATCATAGATCACAAATATATCCACATAATATTGTGGTCTCAACAATTATCACATATATATACAGTTATGCCCTCAACGATCCAAAATTACAATTATGCCCTTTCTAACCTAATCAGGGCCTACATGCATACTAGTACACATAGTCATGCATCTCAGATATTCAAATAGTCATATAGCATACTTTTAAATCATTAAATCACATATATTCCAATTATGCCCTCCCGGCACACTAATCAAGGCCCTTAAGCCTCATTAGTAAATTTGGGTCGTTACAGTAATGCTTTTCCTGAGTTAAATGGATTACATGCTTAATGGGTTTGTTGCTTGGTAAAAATGATTAATTAATGCGTGCTTTTCTTTAAATAATTATAATAGGAAAATGGGATAATTGACTGCTTAAGTATTTTCTGCGGGGTTAATAGTTTAATTAGGAATAGAAAATATTATCCGTCATTGTTGATAGATTGATTGTTAAAGGTAGAGAATAATTCTTAACTGTTTTCTAAAATCGTATTATCGATTGTTCTTTGGTTATTATTTTATTTCATGTTATTGGATTGTAAAAGCAAAATCCTATATTTCATTCGTGTTTGAATTTTGAATAATAAATTGAATAATAGTCCTTGTGGGTTCGACCTTTATTTGCCAATATACTGAAGTAGTTGGTAGAATTAAGAAATAAAGTATAACTAAATTTGGTATGGCATACGACACACATCAAATGTTTGGTGCTGTTGCCGGGAACTATTTTATTTATTTGTTATTCATTTTTTTTCTTTTTACTAACTTGGTCTATTACTTGTGAATGATGTTTTTAGGGCTTGCATAGAACTTGGTTTGTGTAACGTTCCAAAATGACCTAATAAGGCTTAGGGCCTTGATTAGGGGGTCAGGATGGTAATATATGGAATTATATGTTTATTTTGTATATTTGATTGTGATTATGTGAGTTATATGATAATATAATTAGTTATGCATGTTTAAGGATATTAAATATGCATGTAGGCTCGTTTCTTAAAAGAAGAGCAATTTTCATAATTTGGCTTGTTATGGGCATAATTGTATATATATATATGTGATATATGTGAGAGACCACATTATTATGTGGGTTTATTTGAGTTACTCGGCACGAGATGGTCCTAGGGAGCAAGTTAGCGGGAAAGTCACAACGGGACCCAATACCCGACTCGGGGCGAGTCAAGGGGGTATTTTAGGTATCTGGCATTGAATTGGGTTATTGGGTAATGGGAATGAATAATTGGGGATATATTTGGAGTTAGTGAGTTTAGGAGGAAATACTGGGGAATTTTACCATTTTGCCATGGGGGACGTTTTTGGTACACCCAGCCTCGGGATTAGCTTAAGTAGACTTAAGACCTTAGGAAAACATAAAGAAACACACAAACACTTCACTAAACCAACTCTCCCTCTTTCTCATTTCTCTCTCCACTTTCTAAGTTAGTCTTTGAAGAGTTAAGAAGATTGTGGCTGGAAACTAAAGAATTAAAGGCTCAAGATTAGAATTCGGATAGCTTGTGGCTAGGGGATCACCGTTCATAGCTAAGGTTATATCTTGATCCTTGTTTCAAATTGAATTCTACCCTGTTTTCCTTAAATTTTGAGGTGTTCTTGAGCTTGTGGCTCAAGTATGGAAGTTTGATTTTTGGTGGGTTTTTAAACTAGGTTTTAGTTGGGTTTTGCTGCTAGGAAGATATTAAAACTATTGTGATGGTTGAATTATAGTTTTGGGGTGAAATTGGGATAGTTTTAGTTGGATTTGGCTGTTAAAAAGTGAAGAAAATATGGGTTCGCAGGGCCAAGTCACGGCTCTGTTCTTGAGGGGCCACGACAAAACCTAACCCAGGGCCCTGGGAGGCCTCTGTCTGGGAGGCGCGCTGCGACCCTTTAGGGCAGGTCATGGCCCATGTCCTTTTAGCAGAGAAGGAGGGCCTCTGGCCTAAGGGTCAGGTCTGTTTTGGCCTTGGTGAGTTTTTAATGACGGGACCTTTTTCCTTATGGCTCAGGATCGATTCTACTACCCAGTTTAGTGGAATTCGAGGCCCCGAAGACTAGGACTCGGTCCGAAAGGCTTTATTTGTTATTGATGGAATCCTATACTATGGTTGCGACTAGGTTATCGCTAGGGGCTCGGAACCGGGATCGTGCTCGAGGGTCGTTCTTATTTTACATTATACTCGGACCTGAGGTAAGAAAACTACAACCCAATACATGTTATATGTGATCAGAGCTTGGCGCGATTGTTAATAACAATTATGATTAAGGCTTGGGCCCCTGAGAATGTTTATGTTTGAGTTATCGTTTCACATGTTGATTAATCTTACTTGAATATTCTATACCTGCTTAAGTGTTACATGTCTATTTGCATGGTTCACATGGCTAGGGCTTGGCCCCATTAAATCAGTATGATTATTATTGTGATTGTGCTTACTTTATGGTGTTATGTGATTAACATGCATGCATACTCATTTTGTTGGGGTATGCCTATCCATATTTGTTTATGTATTGATGTTCGAATACCTGGTTCAGGGCTTGACTTATTAGTCAAGGACGGCAATAGCGCGCTGCACGCTGGTTGAAGGGCTTGGGCCTAAATCAGTAACATACTATTACGTTGGTCGACCCTATGGTCATTGAAAAACCAAAGGTATTTGGCTAGCTCTACGGCTAGTTACTCAGAGCTAAGGGCGAGAGTCCTAGGTGACTCTACGGTCACACAGCTAGGGCATAGGGCCCTGGGGTTGACCCTATGGTCAACTATTCAGGGCAGCGGCCCCAAATCGGTCCAGTGACCATTTATTTGTAACTGAATGACTGTATGAGTAGCTTATTACAATTGGACATGCTATAAAAGTATCTAGGAATCTGTATTTTTCTGTTTATGCACATGCTTAAGTTTTCTTGTTGAGCCTTGGCTCACGGGTGCTTTGTGGTGCAGGTTAGGGAAAAGGGAAGCTTGACCAGCCATGAGTTAGAGAGCTTCGATGGCGGCGTGTACATATGCGGTTGTTCGTCCACCACGACTGAGGATATCTCAAAGGAACTAGGGTCGTAGCCCTAATTTTGCCGCTGAGGTCAGTCGGATGTAATTTTTGATGCACATATATCTTTTTAAAAGTTTGGTTGTAATATTTTGGGATCCCATGAATGTATGAAACTTTTTAAATAAAAGTCAATTGTTCCTTTGACCAAAAATTTTAACCCTAACCCTTGACATTAACCATAGTTACATATTTTAAATCAAATGACTTGATTAGCAAGACTGACACAATTTAAAGTACATAGTATAACGGTCCTAGATTAGGAGGACATTACAACTTGGTATTAGAGCTGCCAAGGTTTAAGGGTTCCTGAAGACTGACCGGGCATGTACACTCGCCACTAAAGAAAAGCTCGACTCAGGGTTCGGTAATTATTATGTGGTTATGTGTTTAATTTCTTAAACATGATATGAATGCCTTATCTGCGTGCCTATTTAGGAAGCATGAGATAATCTGATAGGGCCTGACCCTTGACTATTGCATGAATGATAAATAACGTGCTTATTAACATTGTTACCGCTTGTGAATGCAAGGGAACCGCTTATTAGGGTTATTATTTGTATATAGGCCAGGAAATGCTTATTAGCACTGTTAACATTGGCATGGATTAAAGAATATTCTTATTAGCATTGTTACACTTGCGTAAATGGTTGGATATGTTTATGTGCATTGTTATTTGCTGATGGATATCAGGAAGTGCTTATTAGCACTATGAATGAGGATATTATGTGTTGGCATGCTTATTATCATTGCATCTATTGTTTGTCTGTTTGATCTTGGATCATCGGGCGGCAAGAGGTATTGTTATTACTTACCTAACATCTGATTTGATCACTGCAGAGTAGATTTGATAACAGTATGAATCCTCGAAGGTCAGAGAGGTTGGCTATCCAAGAGTTACAGGCCAGGGAAGGGAATGACAAGGGCCAGGCCCCATCGCCAGCTCCAGAAAACTGGCAGCAGGTGCTTGCTGACATGCAAGCCAGATTAGAGAGGCAGAAAGAAAAGATTCACCTCTTGAGACAGCAAAAGGTTCCAGCAGGGAACCCACAGGCCGCAGTACCTGCAGTGTTACAGCCAGAGGTACCCACGGTAGTGCAGCCCCAGGCAGTGGGAGATAGATGGGAACCCTTGTATGAGAGGTTCAGGAAACAACACCCTCCAGTCTTTAAGGGTGGCTCAGATCCACTGAAGGCTGAGCAGTGGATGACCAAGATAACCACTATTCTGGATTTTATGAGGGTAGGTGGTAATGAGAGAGTGACCTGTGCCACTTATATGTTTCAGGAGGATGCCCGAATATTGTGGGAGGTGGTATCCCAAACCAGAGCAGTAACCACCATGGAATGGGAAGAGTTCAGAACCTTGTTTAATGAGAAATACTACAATGACGTAGTTAAAGCTGCGAAGGCTGAAGAGTTCAGCAAGTTACTTCAGGGTAACATGACAGTGACTGATTACGCCCTGAAGTTCGACAGATTGGCGAAGTTTGCTGGGGATCTAGTGCCCACTGATATGAACAGAAGAGAGAGGTTTCTTCAGGGGCTACAACTTATGATAGACTGGGATGTTCGTATTACTAATGTGCCAGGATTGACTACCTATGCATAGGTTGTGGATAAGGCACTTACAGCTGAGAGCGCAGAATATGGCGTGAAAATGCAGCCAGTGGGACCAGAACAGACCCGATTAGTCTGTGCGTTTCTGGACGTGTTTCCAGAGGATCTACCAGGGTTACCTCCACACATGGAGATTGAGTTTGTGATTGAATTGGCGCTAGGGATAGAGCCAGTGTCTAGGGCACCTTATAGGATGGCTCCAGCTGAGCTAAAGGAACTAAAGGTTCAACTACATGAGTTACTAGACTTGGGTTTTATCAGGCCTAGTTTCTCGCCATGGGGCGCACCAGTTCTCTTTGTGAAGAAAAAGGACGATTCTTTAAGGATGTGTATTGACTACAGAGAACTGAACAAGTTGACTATCAAGAACATATATCTACTGCTAAGGATTGATGATTTGTTTGATCAGTTGCAGGGTAGAACGATATTCTCTAAGATAGATCTTCGATCTGGTTATCACCAGCTGAGGATCAAAGAGGAGGATGTACCAAAGATAGCTTTTCACACTAGGTACATGCATTATGAGTTTTTGGTGATGTCGGTTGGATTGACTAATGCCCTGGCAGCATTTATGGATTTGATGAACAGGGTGGTCAAAGATTACCTGGACCAGTTTGTGATCGTCTTTTTGACGATATATTGATATACTCTCGGACAAAGATAGAACACGAGCAACACCTCAAATTGGCACTACAGAGGTTGAGAGAACACAAATTGTATGCAAAGTTCAAGAAGTGTGAGTTTTGATTGCCACAAGTGACTTTCTTAGGTCACATAGTCAGTAAGGATGGGATTAAGGTAGATCCAGCAAATATTGAGGCAGTAAGAGATTGGCCAAGATCGAAGAATGCTTTAGAGATCAGAAGTTTCTTGGGATTGGCAGGGTATTACAGACGCTTTGTAGAGGGGTTTTCCAAGATCGTGTCATCACTGGTAGAGCTAACATGCAAGAATCAGAAATCCATATGGCAAGACAAGTGTGAAGACATCTTCCAGAAGCTCAAGAAGAGCTTGATCACCAGTCCAGTTCTGAGTCTTCCTATAGATCGGGACAAGTTTGTAGTTTATTGTGACTCCTCAAGGTAGGGTCTTGGTGGTGTTCTTATGCATATAGGGAAAGTGATTGCCTATGCATCACGTCAGTTGAAGGAATATGAGCAGAGATACCCCACACATGACTTAGAACTTGCAGCAGTAGTCTTGGCACTGAAGGTCTGGTGACACTACTTGTATGGTGAGAAGTGTGAGATATACACTGAACATAAGAGTTTAAAGTACTTCTTCACCAAGAAGGATTTGAACATGAGGCAAAGAAGTTTGTTAGAACTGGTAAAGAATTATGATTGTGAGATCATTTATCACCCTGGGAAGGCCAACGTGGTAGCAGATGCCTTAAGATGGAAGGGTCCGGGACAATTATAGAGTGCCAGACAGATATAAAAGGAATTGGTTGACGATATGGCTAGAGCATAAATCGAGGTAGCGGCGGGCCAACTAGCCAATATCACTTTACAGTATACTCTCTTGTAGAGGATCAAGGAGAAGCAGTTAGATGACTCACAGTTGGGGCAGGTTAGAGGGGAAGTCCTAGCTGGAATAGCTAAGGACTATATGGTGTCAAGCATGGGCTTGTTGAGATATAAGGGTCAGATCTGCGTTCCGATGGACACTAGGATCAGACGGGAGATTCTTGATGAATCTCATACTACTCCTTAATCTCTACATCCAAGCACCACGAAGATGTACCAGGATCTGAAAGTTTTATATTGGTGGCCTGGGATGAAGAGAGATGTGACTGAGTATGTGGCAAGGTGCCTGACTTGTCAGCAGGTCAAGGATGAGCATCAGAGGCCAGCAGGGCTGTTACAGCCTCTGGATATCCCAGAGTGGAAGTGGGAGGACATCACGATGGATTTCGTGGTAGGGTTGCCTAGGACAGTGGGCCAACATGAATCTATTTGGGTCATCGTGGATTGGTATAGGAAATCATCTCATTTTCTACAAGTGAGGATGAATTACACAGTTGACCGGTATGCAGATCTCTATGTTAGAGAGATAGTTTGCCTTCATGGGACTCCGAGGTTTATTGTGTCTGATAGGGACCCTATCTTTACTTCCAAGTTTTGGGGAAGTTTGCAAAGGGAGATGGGTACACAGCTAAAGTTCAGTATAACTTATCATCCTCAGACCGATGGTCAGTATAAGAGGACTATCCAGATATTGGAGGACATGCTGAGAGCATGTGTGTTGGACTTTGAAGGGTCCTGGAGTAAATATTTTCCTCTGATAGAGTTTTCCTACAACAACAACTACCAGTCTACTATTGGAGTTGCTCCTTATGAGATGTTGTATGGTAGGAAGTGCAGATCGCCCATTCACTGGGATGAGATGGGTGAGAAGAAATATTTAGGTCCTGATGCAGTTCAATGGACCACTGAGGCTATCGAGAAGATTAGAGCTCGGATGCTCACGTCTCATAGTAGACAGAAGAGTTATTCAGACCTAAGGCGAATGAACGTGGAGTTCAAGGTGGGAGACTATGTCTTCCTTAGGGTTTCACCTCTGAGAGGGGTGAATAGGTTTGGGAAGAAGGGCAAGCTGAGCCCTAGGTTTGTGGGTCCATTTGAGATCTTGGAGAGGATCGGTTCGGTGGCCTACAGATTAGCCTTACCCCCTGCACTGTCTAGGGTGCATAATGTATTCAATATTTCCATGCTAAGGAAGTATGTTTCAGATGGAACTCATGCACTGAGTTATGAGGATTTGGAACTGGAGGCAGACTTGTCTTATAAAGAGCAACCAGTTCAGATTTTAGACAGGAAGGACAAGGTCCTCAGGAACAAGACTATATCTTTGGTTATGGCATTATGGAGGAACAACAAGGTTGAGGAAGCGACCTGGGAGCTGGAGACAGATATGCAGACTCAGTATCCCGAGCTGTTCAAGTAAAATTTCGAGGATGAAATTTCTGTAAGGAGGGGATAGTCGTAACGTCCCAAAATTACCTAATAAGGCTTAGGGCCTTGATTAGGGGGCTAGGATGGCAATATATGGAATTATATGTTTATTTGGTATATTTGATTGTGATTAGGTGAGTTATATGATAATATAACTAGTTATGCATGTTTAAGGATATTAAATATGCATGTGGGCCCGTTTCTTATTAAAAGGGCAATTTTCATAATTTGGCTCGTTATGGGCATAATTGTATATATATGTGAGAGACCAAATTATTATGTGGGTTTATTTGGGTTACTTGGCACGAGACGATCCTAAGGAGCAAGTTAGCAAGAAAGTCACAATGGGACCCAATACTCGACTCGGGGCGAGTCAAGGGGGTATTTTAGGTATTTGGCATTGAATTGGGTTATCGGGTAATGAGAATGAATAATTGTGGATATATTTGGAGTTAGTGAGTTTAGGAGGGAATCTTGGGGAATTTGACAATTTTTTCCTCGGGGACGTTTTAGGTACACCGAGCCTCAGGATTAGCTTAAGTAAACTTAAGCCTTAGGAAAACATAAAGAAACACACAAACACTTCACTGAACCGACTCTCTCTCTCTCTCATTCCTCTCTCCACTTTCTACGTTAGTCTTTGAAGAGTTAAGAAGATTGTGGCTGGAAACTAAAGAATTGAAGGCTCGGGATTAGAATTCAGATAACTTGTGGCTAGGGGATCACCGTTCATAGCTAAGCTAATATCTTGAACCTTGTTTCAGATTGAATTATGCTATGTTTTCCTTAAAGTTTGAGGTGTTCTTAAGTTTGATTTTTGGTGGGTTTTTAAACTAGGTTTTAGTTGGGTTTTGCTGCTGGGAAGATATTAAAATTGTTGTGATTGTTGAAATATAGTTTTGGGGTGAAATTGGGATAGTTTTAGTTGGATATGGCTGTTGAAAAATGAAGGAAATTTGGGTTCGCAGGGCCAAGTCGCGACTCTGTTCTTGAGGGGACTCGACTCAACCGAACTTAGGGCCCTGGGAGGCCTCTATTTGGGAGGTGCGCCGTGACCCTCTAGGGCAGTTTATGGCCCGTGTCCCTTTAGCAGAGGCGGAGGGCCTCTAACCTGAGGGGCGCGCCGCAACCCTCAGGGGCAGGTCGCGGCCCACCTGGACTGTTTTGGACTTGGTGAGTTTTTAGTGATGGGAACTTTTTCCTTAAGGCTCAGGATCAATTCTACTATCCAGTTTAGTGGAATTCGAGGCCTCGGAGGCTGGGACTCAGTCCGGAAGCCTTTATTTTCTCGTTATTGATGGAATCCTATACTATGGTTATGACTAGGTTATCGCTAGGGGCTCGAAACTGGGATCATGCTCAAGGGTCGTTCTTATTTTACGCTATACTCGGACCTGAGGTAAGAAAATTGCAGCCAATATGTGTTATATGTGATCAGGGCCTGGCCCAACTGTTAATAACAATTATGATTAGGGCTTGGGCCCCTGAGAACGTTTATGTTTAAGTTATCATTTCACATGTTGATTAATCCTACTTGAATATTCTATATCTGCTTAAGTGTTACATGTCTGTTTTCATGGTTCACGTGGCTAGGGCTTGGCCCCGTTAAATAAGTATGTATGATTTTTATTATGATTGTGGTTACTTAATGGTGTTATGCGATTAACATGCATGCATACTCATTTTTTTGGGGTATGCTTATCCATATATTTTTTTTATGTATTGATGTTCGAATACCTGGTTCAGAGCTTTACTTATTAGTCAAGGACGGCAATAATGCGCTGCGCATTGGTTGAAGGGCTTGGGCCTAAATCAGTAACATACTATTACGTTGGCCGACCCTATGGTCGTTGGAAAACCAAAGGTGTTTGGCTAGCTCTACGACTAGTTACTCAGAGCTGAGGGCGAGAGTCCTAGGTGACTCTACGGTCACACAACTAGGGCATAGGGCCCCGGGGTTGACCCCATGGTCAACTGTTCAGGGCAGCGGCCCCAAATTGCTCCAATGACCATTTATTTGTAACTGAATGACTGTATGAGTAGGTTATTATTGCTGGACATACTAGATAAGTATCTGGGAATATGTATTTTCTGTTTATGCACATGCTTAAGTTTTCTTACTGAACCTTGGCTCACGGGTGCTTTGTGGTGCAGGTAAGGGAAAAGGGAAGCTTGATCAGCCATGAGTTTGAGAGCTTTGGTGGCAGCGTGTACATATGCGACTGCTCGTCCACCATGGCTGAGAATATCTCAAGGGAACTAGGGTTGTAGCCCTAATTTTGCCGCTAGGTCGGTCAGATGTAATTTTTGATGTACATACACCTTTTTAAAAGTTTGGTTGTTATATTTTGGGATCCCACGAATGTATGAAATTTTTTAAATAAAAGTCAACGGTTCCTTTGACCACAATTTTTAACCCTAACCCTTGACATTAACCATAGTTACACATTTTAAACCAAATGACTTGATTAGAAAGTCTGACACAGCTTAAAGTACACAGTGTAACGGTCCTGGATTAGGAGGACGTTACAGTTTGAGACATGACAATGTACTACCAACATTTCTATGATCCACAAATGAATAGATATGACTCCTATTTTAACCATTACAATTCACAATGGAAGTAATATTCTAATAATTTCTATGGTGGAAATTAATATGTTGAGCCGAATTACTACTCTCCATTAGAATATAATGAGTTTGCACCACAATATTTAGATCCATCAATTGAAGACCTCATGGGAGCCTTGAATGCTAACAGTCTCCAACTTCAACAAATGTCACTGTAGGCTTACGTGCCTCCTCCTCAACAACTTACATTTGCATCTTCAAAAGAATAAGAGTTATCTCTCACTCATATGATGAACACTTTACTCACTACTAATATGCAATTTCAACAGGATCTTGTGCAATTTCAGCAAAGTACACATGCATCTCTTCAAAATTTGGAGAACACAATGGGACAAATTGCTGCATCTCTGAGTAATCTTGAGGTTCAAAATTTTGGAGAATTACCCATAGAACTTGAGTGTATTCCAATAGAGAATGATGGTATCCTAACTCTCCAAAGTGGTACACAACTTGACACGCCACCTCACCCAGACACGACATTTGATCCAATTCTAACTCAAGAAGTTAACAATTCAACCCCAGAAACATCCTCTCCATTAGAGATCAAACTTTCACTTCAGTTGATTCATCATCACAGAACATGCTACACAAACCAATTTTCAGATTGAATGTCCTTCTTCCTCCTTTTCTAAGCAGATTGAAGACATCTAAGAATGAGGAGATCCTTAAAATTAATATTCCACTCCTTAAGACCATTAAGCAAGTACCATAATATGCTAAGTTTCCTATGGAGTTGTTCACAAATAAAAGGAAACTGGAGAGTGACAAAAAGATAAGTGTGGGGGATAACATCTTTTATATTCTTCAAATGAAGTTTCCAGTCAGGTGTAAGGATCCTGGGATGTTTACAAATCCATGCACCATGGGTAAAACCAGATTTGATCATTGTATGATAGATTTAGGAGCTTCTATGAATGTTATGTCTTATTCTATTTGTGCTTCTTTAAATCTAGGGTTATTAAAAGAAAATAGTGTTATTATTTGATTGGATGATCGCACTAATGCTTATCCCCTAAGGGTAGTTGAAGATGTTTTAGTGCATGTTCAATTTGGGAGGCCATTCTTGCTGATAACAAGTACAAAGCTGGATGTCAAAGAGTGGGCTCTTAAAATGAAATTTGATGGTGAAGTTATAAAATTTGATATGTTTAATTCTATTGATAAGTATAAGAGGAAGAAAGTTATGTTAAATGACCCACCATAACAATCATGATCGAATCATTCAGTTGAGATAACGATGTTAAACAAAGCATTTGTGGGAGTTTTTCTTACCCCTACTTTTATTTTGCATTGATTTCTATTTATTTATGCCTTGAGGACAATGCTTAAATTAAGTGTGGGGGAAGGAAAAACTGCCAGTTTTATTTTTATTTGTCATTTCTTTGGTTGTTATTTGTGTTTGTTTTTTTTTTTTTTTGTTTAGTTGTTCTTAATGTTGTTTTTTTTATTTAGTTTGTTTTTAGGTTGTCATAAGCATGATTAAGTTGAAAGACGTATGTCGATGATAAAAAAATTTAATTGTGATGGAAATAATTCTAGGAAATTGATGAATTATGCATGAATTGTGTGTTTAACTCTTGTTTTGATTGTCACTTAAGCTTGAACTTAGATTTTTCAAATGATGAACTCAATTGGATTTATCTTCTCACTAGTACTTCGAGAGATTTATGCATGCTAATGACTAATCTTTTTCTTCTATGAATCAAATATCAAAACCTTTGCAGCTTTGAAAATTTTATCCCTTCCTGTAACCTATTACACCATGGCTATATGTGAATGTTTATTTTTGGGGCTGGTTGTATCACTTTAGAACCAAAAAGTCAATTTTTAATTGCCTATAACACAAACTCGAATTTCACACATCTATTATGTGCAACCATTAAGTGTCTTACACCATAGTATAAAACAACTTAGGTTTTGTACTTAAACAATTCTAACACTAATCTCCTTTCCTGGTTAATATAAAAAGTGCATTAATGCATGGGCACGGGGTGATCCGTCACAAACTTGACAATCTAATCACATTACTCAATAACAACTCGGGTACCTGTCTGCACATACATTATTTTTTAAACTCAACTGCTCTGGCAACGGCTGCCACCAAAGTTGCAAGCTTCGCTTGTTTCGTGTGTACATCTTGTAGTGGATGTTAAATCAAGTCGTATTTTTGAAAATGAATATTTACGGAAAAAATTATTCAATGGTTATAGAATGTAGCATTTAATCACCCAAACTCTTTTTTTTACGGAAAAGTAAACAAAGTTACTAAAATGTAGCATTTAAATACTTAAACTATTTTTTGTAGCAAAAATACCAAAAATTACTAAAATGTTGCACCTTCAATACCCAAAAAGTTAAAAAATTAACACAAATGTATTTTAAGTTATAAAAAAACATTAAAATTATATAAATATATATAAAATATTCTAAATTAATATTAAATTTAAATAATAATTTTATTTAATAAAAATAGTAAAAAAAATTGTTTTTATTAAATTAACGTTTTTAATATTTTTTTCTCTTTTGATAGTGTTTTTGTTATTCATTTTTCTTTGAACTATTTTCAATAAAAAATATTTTTTATTAAATAAAATATTTTTTAAATTGTAGAATTAATTTAGGTTATTTTTGTATAGAATTTTAATGATTTTTATAACTTAATAGGATTTTATTGTGAATGGTAAGTGTACACATTAATGACACAATCCATTAAAATATCCTCATCTATTCAATTACTAAAATAATCCCCGATTTCCCTAAATTAGAATATTATTTAATTTAAAATAATATTACACATAATAAATATTAAAAAAGAATATTTATAATTAAAAAAAGTGGTGTAATCTACAAAGTAATGTCCCAAAATAATATTCCCACAAATATATTAATAAAAAAACCATAATAATAATAATAATAATAATACTACAATATTATCTATAACATATATAAAAGAGTGAAGTAGACTAATTTTTTTGTTTAAGTTATTTTGTCTTTTAGTTACTATTCATTGGTAAAGTTATTTAAATATGCATATTTCATGGGGAACTCCATGAAATGACCCTATTTTATAGGGTAATACTAACTCTAACCCCACATTAATGTTTCTCATATTTTTAACCTTATACCCATGTGAAAAAACTAACTTACCCTTATTAACATTAGGCTTCTTCCTCCTATTTTTTCTCTTCCCATTTCGTCTTCAGCCCCTTCTCTCTCTTCCTTCTCTCTCATAAAGAGAATAAACACTCTTCCTTCTCCCTCTCTCTCAAATCATCATCAAAGAGAAATCATCACAATTTTTCTTCTCACGAAGCTTTGGAAAATGATGTAATCTATCATAATTTTTTTTTCTTCTCGCCCAAGTTGAAGAAGATTGAAGATTCTCCCAAACTTGAAGAAGTTTGAACATTTGATTTGATAATGAGTAAGTTTTTTTTTATTTATAGGTTATGGATGTCTTGTGTAATAGTTTAAATGGAATTTTGGAACTACCATACACTAAAAAATCTGTGAAAAGAAATAATTTTATGTTGAGATGATGAATTTTCGAATGATTTTCGCGATTTAGGTCATTGTGTTCACACTTTGTTCACACATTATTCACACTTTGTTCACACTTGGTTCACATTTTCGCGATTTAGGTCACTGCGTTCACACTTTGTTCACATTATTCATACTTTGTTCACACATGATTCATACTTGGTTCAGACTTGGTTCACAAGTACTTAACACATGATTCACATTTGGTTCACATATGATTCACACTTGGTTCACACATACTTCACACTGGGTTCACACACAGTTCACACACGGTTCACACACGTTTCACACTTGGTTCACACATGCTTCACACATTTATTTCTTATTTCTTTTGGCTAGTTTTACCTAATAACCTTTGGATTTCGAACCTTTTGTCATATGTTATACATGTCAAACACATATAAATATTGTGGTGGTATATAATGGATCATGGGAACAAGTTTTGAACGAAGGTTGGTCATTTAGTGCTAAGTAAAGCAAGGGTATGAAGGTGCCAAAGACTATCACTTACAATAGTCTTGTTGGTCAATTGTATACTTTAATCGGAGCTGGCAAGTCTCGTATTGATCTTGACTTAAATGTAATCTATCATTTTGGAAGTAAAGGTATCCCTCCATCTTTGATTAGTAATGATGATGATGTTGCTTTTTTCTTGATGAGATAGGAACATCTATCAATCATCGGACACCCCTATGTGTGTCTACTATAGAGAAGAGAATTAATGATCCTTTGGTTACTAAAACACGTGAGTTGTATACTATTCCTCCAGTTGAAACCAAAGTGAATGATGATTTTTGCATTGATGGCAATGAAGATAGTTGTGATGATGATAATAATGATGCATTAAGCTCAGATGATAATGAAAATATTGATAGGCCTACCTGCAATGATGTACTTGTTCAGCATAATTTACAACTGTCAACCTCCAATGAAGTATTGAAGAGCCATGATTCCTCAAATAATAGAGGTCGTAAAGTAAGACAGGTTGGTGAAGATAATCTATGGAGTACTCCACTTTTGTTGAATCAAGGGGAAAAAGGCTCTACTTCAGCCTCAACAGCTCAATTACTGACATCTTCTTCGAGTATCAATTCGTGGGAAATAAAAGAGGGTCAAATATTTGAGAACAAGCAAGAGTTGAAGATGAAACTCCATCTTTATGCATTAAAGAAAAACTTTGAGTTTAAAGTAAAGAAGTCTGCGAAAAATATATGGTGTACAGTATGTGTTGATGATAAATGCAAATGGAGGTTGAGGGCTACAAAATTGGTTAATTCCAATATGTTTGAGGTTCATAAATTTTTCGGTGAACACACATGTTCATTGGATGTTCGACATAAAGATCACCGTCAGGCATCCCCATGGCTTATTGGACATGTCATAAGGAGAAAATTTGAGGGTGATAATGTTAATTACAAGCCAAGGTCAATTGTAAAAGATATGAGTTTATCATATGGAGTTCATATGAGCTATGCTAAAGCTTGGAGGTGTTGAGAGCATGCATTCGCTTACATAAGAGGTACACCAGAATCATCATTTCAGAAACTTCCCTCATTTCTATACATGATGGAGAAAAAAAATCCTGGAACTGTTACTCATTTGCATATGGACAATGAAGGTGGGTTCAAATATTGCTTCATGGCCTTAGGTGTTTCTATAATGGGGTTTAAAACATATATTCGCCCAGTTATATGTGTAGATGGAACCTTCTTGACTACTCGGTGTGGAGGTACTTTGTTATGTGCCATGGGACAAGATGCTAACAAGCAAATATATCCAATTGCATTTTCAGTAGTTGACTCAGAGAATAATGACTCATGGTTGTATTTTCTACTGAGGTTGAAGGAAGCGATTGGTGAAGTGGAGAATCTAGTATTCGTGTCTGATAGACATACTAGTATAGCAAGTGCCTTGACTAAAATTTTTCCTGAGGCACACCATGGTGCTTGTATACATCATGTTAGCATGAATATCCGTGCGAAGTTCAAAACTGACCATTGCCATGAAGAATTCTTCCTTGCAGCGAAAGCTTATAGAAAGCGAGAGTTTTTACGCCATTTTGAGAAGATTAAATTCAAAGATCTTGCAATTGCTCAATACTTAGAAAATAAAGTGGGTTTTGAAAAGTGGGCTCGTTCTTTCTTTCCTGGTCATCGATATAATTTAATGACTACAGGTATTGCCGAAAGCTAGAACAATGTCATTGCTGAGGCACGTGGGTGGCCAATTACTTGTCTCATGGAATTTATGAGGCACACTTTACAAAAATGGTTTTTCGAGCGTCGAACTGCAGCATCAGCGGCTACAGGTCCTCTTGCCACAGAAGTGGAAGCTGATTTGCGAAAGTTAGCAGACATGTCCACTACCTCGTTCCCTTTTCCGTCTAGTCAGTATGAAATAACAGTATTGGATGGTGATCTTGATGGAGATGTCGACTTGAGGAGGAAAACATGTAGTTGTAGAAGATTTGATTTGACAGGTCTTCCTTCTGAACACGCTCTAGCTGGTGCTCGAGATCGTGGCATTAGTCCATATAGTTTATGCTCCAGATTCTACACAGTTGAAGCGTGGTTGTCATCCTATGGTGGATCTGTATATACGCTGGGTAATGAAGAATCCTGGGTGATGCCAAATGACATAGGAAGTATGATGATAGCTCCTCCTTTAGTGAAGCAGAAGGCTGGTCGTCCAAAGAAGAAACGACGTTTATATAAAGGGTGAGAAGAATAGCAAACAACATATATGTAGTAGATGTGGTGTTCTGGGCCATAATCGAGTGACGTGCACCACTGTTTGTCCCCCGCCGTCTAGACATGCTTAGTTTGTACTTTTATTGTTTTACTTTGTACTCTTCAATTGCAGAATTTGAATTTTTAGATTGGTTCAGTAATACGACTTTTTGTGTTAAAGTTTGTTGTTTCAGACACACCTAATTCATACATGCACGTAAATCACACATAATTCACACATAGTTCACATCTGATTCACACATATTTCACACGCGGTTCACACATAATTGAC
This sequence comes from Humulus lupulus, assembly GCF_963169125.1. NCBI lineage: Eukaryota > Viridiplantae > Streptophyta > Magnoliopsida > Rosales > Cannabaceae > Humulus > Humulus lupulus. The sequence goes on along the minus strand of NC_084798.1, from coordinate 56,603,825 downwards.
ACCTGGTTCACACTTAATTCATGATAAATGAGTTTTAGACTTGTTTATCTATGTATTTTTCAGGTAAAGTATTAGGTGTCGAAGGGATTAGGTGAATTAGGTGTCGAAACATGGGGAAAATTGACAAAATGACAAAAATTGGTAGAAAACGGTGTTTCGGAGCAATTTCTGCGACCGCAGGAAGGGTGTCTTCCAGCCGCAATTCCAGAAAAGTTTTGGCATTTCTAGGACATTCCTGCGACCGCAGGAATGACATCCTGTGACCGCAGTATATGTTCACACTTAATGTACACCTAATTCACACATGATTCACACATATTTCACACGCGGTTCACACATAATTCACACATAATTGACACCTGGTTCAAACTTAATTCACACCTAATTCACACATAGTTCACACCTGATTCACACATATTTCAATCCCGATTCACACATATTTCAATCCTGATTCACACTTAATTCACACCCAATTCACACATAACTTAATAAGATAAAAGTGACAAAGATTTATCCATTCCACTATTAAGATGAAATAAACGAAGTCATTCAATACCATTTAATGAGATGAAGTTGACATAGATTCTTCATACATCCAAAAGTAAGATACATATATTTAAATAAAAGACAACTATGGTTGTAAGTTATGGTAAAACAAATCTACATAAGTCTTTTTTCTAAAGAAATCCATGTTGTCGTCATTTACTTCGGATAGCGGTTTTTTGGCTAGCAAGTACTCCAGATGTTTGATGACATATACCCCAGAATCGCCACTGCAAAGGAAATAAAGTTTTTTAATTATTGGAAGACCATAGTGATTATTTGTAATATAAATATGGTTAACATAGTTATACCTAGTTTTGGTCTGTGGCACTTTTTCTGTGCCAAGTCTTGTGAACTCAAAACGCACTTTCTCTGCTTGTAGTTGGACATCTTTCCTATGGCTTAACAGCCCACTGGATTGAATTAGAAATGGTAGCATTTTTCCCCATCTGCTCATTTTATTCTCAAACCCCTTGTTGGAGACCACAGTGATATCAGAGTCATAAGCTTTTATAAGATAGCTTGTCAATGATATCTCTAACAACACCCAATGTGTCCCAAAAAAATTAATCGGGGTAAACACATCGTCAATGTCTTTCCAACTCCTTTTGAAATTGTTATCATCACCTACCAAGTAATCAAGCACTTCTTTTGGCCAAATGTAGCTTGATTTGATTTTCCTCTTGTTGAATTGTTCCCAATGTGGTTCGAAGAACTGTTGGAACATAGAATCCACAATGGTGAATATTTCGGAGTAAGTCTTCTTGTAAGTGTACACTCGTTCTTTCATCAACCCTAAAGCTGCATCAATGTGCTGCATGCCAAATATTATAAGTATATATACATCACATTCAAATTATATATATTTAAAAAAAAATTATTTCAGTAGTCTTACCAGTCCGTCCAGCGATGTACGTGGTGTAAGTAGCTGAATAAACCATTTCGTTGTGCACAAACCAGCCAAGAGAGAAATAGGCTTATCATTCTTTTTTAAACCAATTACCCTTTTCTTAAAACGTCTCATTTTCTTTTCGTCATATGGCTGTAGGGGATTAATTTCACAAGGATTAGTTACAATTGTCTTTGCTTTCTTTTCTTCCTGGTTGGATCAGTAAACTCGGAACCAAAAATTATTTTCGTTGGAACCCTCCTTCTCTTGAATTCCACCCCAGCCATATCTTCAGGAGATACCACCTTACAGGTAGGGCTATCTTCTCCAACAACGTGCTCCATAAGAAATGTACGGTGTGGTGAAGCAAGATGCTCATCTGATAATGAATCCTCAAAATCACTACCTTTACTTTGTGAGAGCACTAATTCAATTAGATAATCCAACTTCTCCTCCATTCTTTGTTGGCTACTTTTCAAAGTGTCAATATCAGCTAACAACTTTTCGTGGTGGGTGTTAATTGGAGTTGGTATCTCTTTCTGGTCTTGCTCGTGATGATGCCCATCTGCTACATTGGGCTTTGTGGGAGATTCCTCACGTTCTTCCCTTTCAAACTCTAATTCCACATCATCGTCTACAAAGCTAATAACATGTCCCATGAGTAGTTCATCTGGTCCTTGAATAATAGAGTCATGAAATTCTTTCTCTTTGGGTCTTGGATTGAGCGTGGCCTTCACAAGATTCTGCAAAAAAAATAATAAATTAATAAGGTATAAACATTACTTATAAATCACAAACTCAAATAAAATCTTAACGACTTACACTTTTTTTCTTAAATACACCTTCAATATCTTTCTCTTTCAGCATTTTATGCGTTGACCAGCTAAGCATTCTTGGAAAGGCAAGGGGTTGTTGATCAGCAAATGTAGAGAACTTTGTGAAAATTTCATAGGCCCAATATTGCAGAGCAATGGCATAACCATAAATTGTGTACTGAGGTGCTGGTATTTTTCTCTTTTGCTCAACATTCTTCAAGTATTTATTCCTTAGCCTTGTCATATCTTTTGTCAAGCCGAATAATGTCTTCTCGTACGATAATCTCCCCCAAGGATAGTTGAAGAAGTCATCTTCATTTTCAACCATGGAAAGGACATCAATAAAGCATTTCTTCTTTGGTTCACTAGGTAATAAAAGAGAGTCTACCAAAAAACATAGACCTAATTTCCATACGCCTTCTTTCACATCGCACCTTTTGAATCCATCTTCCAACTCTTCAGAAGACAAACATTCTTTATTGTTCAAGTATGTCTGGAGAAGTCTTTTACTCTTGGTCATTTCTTTATACTTTGCCTGATCAGGAGAAATTCCACAATTCAATCCAGTGATCAAACCAAATTCACTAATTCCAAACCTTGTACTCTGACCACAAATATTAAAATTCAAGCAGTATTCGTTCTTTCCTCTACCAACAACTCTCCTAAGCAGTAACTGGTGAATAATAACTCCAGAATATTGTAGAGGCGGAGCTAAGAAGAATTGCTTGAATGGTGACTGTTTCACTCGTTCCAACAAGTCAAATGTCCTGAACTTCGTTATTATGGTACTCATAATGCTCCCTCCCCTATACGCAGCCTTTGCTAGATAATGCCTTTCAGTAGGAAGCATGAGGAGTGACATCTGAAAAGGTAAATAATTAAATAAGCGCTTAATACATAACTCATATATATTCACACTTTCTTCACATACGGTTCACACATGGTTCACGCATAGCTCACCCAAATTCACACCAACCTCACACATAATTCACACCAAATTCAGACATAGTTCACACTAAATTCACCTCTGTTCACACAACATTCTAACAAAGTTAGTATTTAACAAATATATACACATAATAATCCATAAGCCATCCCACTGTTGGTCTTGCTTGAGCTAAGATATTTCTCAATCAAAAACCCAAAACCTAAAAAAATATTACTTACATTCTACAGAAATAAAATGATATTTCAAATGAGTTTTTCTATATCATTAAAAGATACTAGTTTTTCAATTAAATTCACATATAAACATTAAAAGAACATAAATTGTTGTGAAGTACACACTCCATAAGGATTCAATTAAAAACAATGGAGATAAATATGGTACCTATTCTTTAGCTACTTTGAGCATGTTTGGCATTTGATAATACTCATTCATATATTTGATAACAAACTAGTGCATTTGAGTTACAAGTTCCTCCCACAATTGATTTTCACTTATATATCATACATAATATGCTAATAAATTTATTACAATAAACAAAAGGAGATATATACACACTAGAAATTAAGGCCGTGCAGTTTTATAATAGGGTTAATTAGTGTAGTTTCCTTTTATAATTCACACATTATTCACCATAAGTTCAGAACATGGTTCACACACCATTCACACCAAATTCACACACTATTCACACTAAAATCACACATGGTTCACACCAACTTCATTTCATACATGGTTCACACTAAATTCACACCACAATCATACATGGTTCACACCAATTTCACACATTGTTCACACTGAAATTACATATGGTTCACAACAACTTCACTTCACACCAAATTCACACTAAATTCACTCCTTATTTCCCAATTAAAACATGCCTCAAGTAGTTAGAAGTTTAACCAAAGTCCAAACCTTACATTCTTCTAACATGTTTCCAACCACAACCATCAAATCTCAAAGCATCAACATGACAAATTCAAAATAAACAAAGGAGTCATAAATAATATAACAACAAGGGATCCCAACAACAATACCTTGGGCTAGGGTATCGGGCTTGCAAGGGAAGTGTGGGGTCTTAGGTGTTGTAAACCTTGGGCTCCGGAAACGTGGGCTCGACGATATGGCTGCGAAGCACAGCGAGGCAGCAATGTGGGTTCGTGGGGTCGGGAGCAAGCGGAGGGGATGGGGGCTGTGGTAGATTTGAGAGAGAGAGAAGGAAGAGTGTAAAAGGGGCTGAAAATGAAATAGGTAAGAAAAAAAGGTGGCTGTGGAGATGATGATGCAACTGGGAGGACATACATCGGTGTGGGACGAGGTGGGTGCTGGCCGGAGACGACAACACCACCGCAGCTTCGACGAGAAGATAGTTGGGTTTGGGAGGGAGGGTTTTCAACGGGAAGGGGATGAGAAGAGTAAAACTGAAATAGGGTCCTTTCTAATTATTTGTTTAACAAAGGGGTAATTTTGTCTTAAAGAGTCAAAAATGTGAAAATATTTAACTAAGGGTTAGAGTTATAAATATATGACTGAATATGGTTAATTAGTGTAGTTACCCTATATCATTGATTAACTATATTTAAAATATATATTAAATGATAAATGTATAAGAAATATAATTTATTATAATTAAATACATCACTTAATATATAATATTATAAAAAACATAAAAGAAAACATTATTTTTATTTTCAATAATTAAACTTATAAAATAATCTATTTATTCACTAATCTTTTTATTAAAAATAAAATTATATCTTATATAATGTGTATTTAAATATGTATGATTGATTAAACATAATACATATCTATATCTATACGTAATATTATATATTATAATTAAATTATAGCTTAATTTATTTGTTAAAGTTTTAGTATTGCAAAAATGTTATAAAAAAAACATTATTTTTTATATTTTATTTTGTAACTAATCTTAACATAATTATAATTAAATATAATGTATATCCAAATATGTATATATGATTGATTAACTATATTTAAAATATATATTAAAGGATAAATGTATAAGAATTACTATTTATTATAATTAAATATATCACTTAATATATAATATTATAAAAAACATAAAAAGAAAACATTATTTTTATTTTCAATAATTAAACTTATAAAATGATCTATTTTATTCACTTTTCTTTTTATTAAAAATAAAATTATCTCTTATATAATGTGTATTTAAATATGTATGATTGATTAAACATAATACATATTACATATTATAATTAAATTATAGCTTAATTTATTTGTCAAAGTTTTAGTATTGCAAAAATATTATAAAAAAACATTATTTTTATTTTCAATAATTAAACTTATAAAATAATCTATTTTATTAACTATTTTTTTCCATAAAAATAAAATGATCTCTTTTTATTAATAATCTATTTTTAATATATTTTATGTTCTATTCTCTTTATTTAAAATGGAAATTTTTTAGAACAAAAGTATATTTAATATTTTTTTCTATATTTAAAAAAAAAACTAATAAAAATTTACACAATCTTTAAAATATATTAAATGATAAATGTATTCGAAATACTATTTATAATTTAATATATCACTTAATATATAATACATATCTATATGTAATATTATATATTAATTAAAAATAAAATTATTTATGATATATAATGTGTATTTAAATATATATGATTGATTAAACATAATACATATCTATATGTAATATTATATATTATAATTAAATTATAGCTTAATTTATTTGTAAAAGTTTTAGTATTGCAAATATGTTATAAAAAATATTATTTTTATTTTCAATAATTAAACTTATAAAATTATCTTTTTTATTGACTATTCTTCTAATTAAAAATAAAATTATCTATTTTTATTAATAATCTATTTTTAATATATTTTATTTTCTATTCTCTTTATCTAAAATAGAATTTTTTTAGAACCAAAGTATATATAATTTTTTTCTATATTTAAAAAAAACTAATAAAAATTTATACATTCTTTAATTAATCACTTCTTCTATTTTAATAACAATAAAATTATTAAGTATTATAATTTTTCAAAATACAACTATTGACCTGTGAAATTGGCCAACGATCGTATGTATGGTATACGACACCTTTTGAACGAATATAAATGTAATATACGACAGAGTACAAATATCTTAAACAAACACAGAAATTTATAGTGGTTTAGCCCTGTTCTGACGAACAATAATAACATAATTCACTTAGTCTTTGGTATTGAATCATTCGATAGATAATTACACTGATGAACATTAGTATTCACTCATTACTAATTTGCCGAGAGTTTCTCCCAAAATATTCCTCAGATCGCTCTCAATGAAGTCCTAGGTCTTTTATTTATTAGTACCTAGGGGTTGTTACACGATCAATAATACTGGGATCGTGGTTTGGTACACGATTATTGGGTAGTGGAGATACGTGTTGTTATACCCAGATTTCGAGCCATAGTGAATGTGACCTCGAAAGCTGAGTTCGCAACAAATGGTCTCGCAAGGATTGGGGTATGCTCCAGGATGGTATATCGAGTCTGCAAAGTGCGATATATGATCTCGAATGTGGTGACCTCGAAATGATCTCGATCTCGAAAGGTAACTCTGAGAACACCCTCATCTTCAGGAACAACTTCGGAGCAGGGGTCTTGAGCTCGATGTACTATCTCGAAAGCAATGTTAGCTCGGGAGATGTCAGTGGCTCGCACAATGACGTGAAACCTGAGATGCTAAAGCCTTGGAGATACGCTATAACCACCTTGAATATCTACAAGTATTGTAACACATGAGATGTAATCCTCATTTATTGATGTAAATCCCCAAGAATCGTGGGATATTATTTAGTCAGTTATGCGTTTCCTGGTCTTCAGGGACGTTTCCTTTTTTATCTGATTAAAGGCATTTAAAGCCATTTATTTTATTCACAAAAGAGTAACTACCCAAAGTATGCGGGATAGTATTCTGCATCCTTCTCTATAAATAGAGAAGCCATGCACCATTGTAAAGGACCGAAATTCTGATCCTTGAGAGAAAACTCTGGAGAATTCATGCTAAAGAATTTTTCAGAGATAATCTTAAGATTAATAACAGAGACTCGTGGACTAGGCAGATTTAACTGCTGAACCACGTAAAAAACCGTGTGTTCGATTCGTTTGTTTCGTTTGGCCATCGTCATTCATTGTTTTTGTGCTCTTCTTTTATCTGTTGACGAAAAACGGCGTCAACAGTTTGGTGCTTTCATTGAGAGCCTTAAGCATTCATCCCTGAGAGATTCATGGCCGCAAACAATCAGAACACTCCTGAAGAAAATTACCCAAGGCGTCCTGGAAAATAACCAATGGAGAACCCGGATGCTGATGAAAGAAGTGGGTCCTCTGATTCCCGGGGACCACCTCCACAACCAAGGGATGAGGACATGTACTACAATCCTGAGCGTTATGTTCCTATTGTAGAACTAGAAAATCGGCAATTGAAACAGCTGCTGGCAGAAGCCAACAAACGGAATGAGGAGTAGACTAGGATGGCCGCAGAGGCGCAGGTGGCTCAGCCCCCGCCTCCGCGCGAAAACCAAGTCCCTCCTCCAAGGGACGTGCATGTTCCTCCCCGGAGGCCCCGTGGACGTCCACGGAAAGATGCTGCCACAAGGAGGCCGACTCAACCTCCGGCACCAGCAGAGCCATCTGCTCCTTCTAGGCCCCAAAGGAGTACCCGAGCTCGGGTCCCGCCTAATCCACCTGTGGAAGTGCCTGCAGGAACTGAGAATAACCGAGCTCCTGCCGAGGCTCGGACTCAAGTTCCTGGTAGTGCACCGAACGCGACTGACCCATCTCGGGCAAATTCTGGACCCTCTAGGCTGAGGCAAGGGTGGCCACCACCGTCGCCTATATGGTTCCCTCCGTCTCCCGTAAGATATCCTTCACCTCCCCATAGAAACGCTCAACCTGTTCGAAATCATGATCAAGGGCGTACAGGGGAAAGACAAGAAAACAGGGAGACATTCCGGGAGCGGAGAGGCGCACCATCTGAGAGAAGTCAGACGTCTCGGTCTCGCACTGCGGAGACGAGGCGACGTGGGAAGAATCCACCACGAAATGACCGATCAATGAGTTTCACCAGTGACGAGTCCGGAGAGACCAGGTCCGTCAGTAAACACGACCGAGGTCGTAAAAATACTGGAAGTCGCAAGAATCGTTCTGACCTGCGAAATCATCTAAATCAGAGTAGGGGGAAGGGAGATCAGACAAATCCGGACCTAAGGAATCACCTAAATGGGCGTAGAGATCCCTCACGGAGACGCGAGCCTGGGATCATGATCAATGACTGTCAATTCCAAACACCACCCAAGGACCCAGTCCAAGAAAGGATTGATCAGCTCGAAAAAGCCTTTAGGCTTTTAAAGAATGAACGAGGGAATGGTCGATACGAGGACTCTGATGAGGAGCTCGAGCCGTTTGCTCCTAGTATTTCCAACACTCAGTTTCCTCAAGGGTTCCGGATTCCTCACGTACCAGCGTTTGAAGGAAAAACCGACCCATGTAGCCACCTGAGTACATTCAACACTATTATGAAAGCTAGTAACGTGGGTTACGAGCTCAGGTGCATGTTGTTTCCAACATCATTGGCCGGACCTGCCAAGAGTTGGTTCGAGAAGTACAAGAGACACTCGATAACTTCATGGGATCAGTTGTCTAGAGACTTCAAGAAGCAGTTCCGAGCCATGATGGGAGTCAGACCAGAGGCATCCACTTTGACTAACGTCCGACAACAGCCGGGCGAAACACTGAAAAGCTACCTGACAAGATTTAATCTAGAGGTCGCCCGAGCTCGAGATATGGATGACAGTGGGCACCTGATGGCTATCCGAGCTGGTGTGTTACCCGGAAGCGCCCTTTGGGATGACATGCAAGGGAAACCGGTGAGGTCAATAACCGAGTTTAACAGACGGGCGCAGAGATTTGTCAATGTAGAGGAGGCGAGGTCAACGCTCAAGGCGACCTCGCAGACCGAAACTACAACGATAAACATTAACTCCGCCTCAACCTCGGCTGACCCAGCAGCTCCACAGCCTACCTCGGAGAATCCCTCCAAGAGGAAAAAGAGCGAGGGAAATAACCCCGAGGCTGAAGGAGGAAAGAAGAAGAAAGGAGAAAGGTATTTCTCCGTATATAAAGTGCACACCGAGCTCAACAAGTCTCGGGAAAACATATACCTGGCTAATGAAAACCAGGTCCCCTTCAGGCGTCCGGACCCAATGAGGAATCAAAAATCCAAGAGGGATTCCAGTAAGTATTGCCGGTTCCACAGAGACACCGGACACACAACTGATGAGTGCCGACAGTTGAAGGACGAGATCGAAGGGTTGATCTCAAGAGGTTATTTCCGGCAGTATGTCAAAAACCAGAGTACTGGGCAGACTACTGCAGGCCAGAGAATAGCCGCGCCTTCGGCGGCACAGAATAATAACTCCCGATCTCGGGAAGAAGACATGCCCCCGCCAATAGATGGAGAGGACGTAATAACCATCTCGGGAGGTCCTCATCTCGCAGGAGGGGGTAGAAATGCTCAAAAGCGATACGTGAATGAGCTGAAGACGGGGGACGGGTCTCCTTATGAACCCGAACCAAGGGCACCAAAAAGCCAAAGAGTTGAAACTCAACCTATAACCTTCACCGAGGAAGATGCCTCTCATGTCCAGTTCCCTCATCATGATCCATTAGTCATCACCCTGCAGCTTGCCAACAAAAGAGTGCGCCAAGTTCTCATAGATAATGGGAGCTCAGTTAACATTCTTTATAAAGCAACACTAGAGAAAATGGGACTCTCCCTTCACGACCTGAAGGCTTGTGCAACCACTTTGTACGGATTTTCTGGAGAAGGAACCGCCTGTATGGGGTCCATCGAACTCCCTGTGACCTTGGGAGACTATCCAGTCTCGGTGACCAAGATGATGGAGTTCGTGGTAGTAGAGTTACCATCTGCCTACAATGTACTGCTCGGGAGACCCGCCCTGGTCGGGCTGGGGGCAGTTTCATCTGTAAGGCATCTAGCCCTTAAGTTCCCAACTCCGAGCGGGGTCGGAACATTAAGAGGAGATCAATTGGCAGGGAGAGAGTGTTACAGCATCTCTTTGAGGGGAAAGAAACAAACGAGCGCTCAAGCACTCGTTATCATACAAAATAAGGATGGGACGGTTTTAGAAATTGACGAGGAAATCGATCCAAGGATTGAGGAGAAAGTTGACCTCGAACCATTGGAAGAGCTCGAAGAAGTTCAGCTCGACGAAGCTGAACCCTCGAAGAAGGTAAAGGTCGGAAAACACCTCCAGGGAGAGGCAAAATAGCAATTAATTTGCTTTCTCAAGAAAAACCAGGATGTCTTCGTATGGTCACACTCAGACATGGTGGGGATAAGCCCAAATGTTGCGAGCCACGCATTGAATATAGACAAAAGCTTTCCCCCGAAGCAACAAAAGCGAAGACAGCTGGACGAGGATAGAAAGAAAGCACTAAAGGAGGAAGTTGACAGGCTGAAAGCAAACAATTTCATTAGGGACGCTTTTTACCCTGACTGGGTAGCCAATCCAGTGTTGGTCCCGAAGCCCAATGGGACGTGGAGAACCTGCATTGACTACTCGGACCTCAACAAGGCCTGCCCGAAAGACTGTTTTCCGCTGCCAAGAATTGACCAGCTCGTGGATGCCACGGCGGGGCATGGCCTGATGTCGTTCATGGATGCCTATTCTGGATATAACTAGATTCCCATGCATGCCCCCGACCAAGAGCATACGAGTTTCATCACAGATAAAGGGCTCTACTGCTACAATGTCGTGCCATTCAGACTCAAGAATGCTGGAGCCACGTACCAGCGGCTTGTAAACATGATGTTTTCAGAGCAAATAGGGAACAACATGGAAGTTTACGTTGATGACATGCTTGTAAAGTCTCAACTTAACAAGAACCATGTTGACGATCTCGAAGAGTGCTTTGGCGTACTCAGGAAATACAACATGAAGCTAAATCCTATGAAGTGCACTTTTGGGGTATCTTCGGGAAAATTTCTAGGCTTTATTGTCAACTCTCGAGGGATCGAGGCTAATCCCGACAAAATAAAGGCCCTGATTGATATGCCTTCACCTCGGAAGTATAAAGATGTCCAAAGCTTGACTGGGAGGATGGCCGCCCTGAGCAGATTCATCTCAAAGTCAACGGATCGTGGCCTTCCATTCTTCAACTTATTGAAAGGAAGTAAGAAGTTTGAATGGACAGAGGAGTGCGAGCTGGCCTTTCAGGAGCACAAAAAGCACTTAGCCGAACCGCCCATCCTCTCGAAGCCTGAGACGGGAGAAGTATTGTTCCTATACCTCTCAACCACCGAACACGCGATAAGCGTGGTGCTCGTTCGGGAGGAAGAGAGGGTGCAGAAACCCGTCTATTACATCAGTAAAAGATTACTGGGGGCAGAGTCAAGATATCCATTGATGGAGAAGCTTGCCCTCAGCCTAATCCACTCATCTCGCAAGCTCCACCCCTACTTTCAGGCACATCCCATCCATGTACTGACAGATCAACCACTTAGGCAAGTCCTGTCTAAACCAGAGGCGTCAGGTCGGCTCCTTGAATGGGCTATTGAGCTCGGACAGTTCGAGATCACTTACCATCCGAGAACGACCATTAAGGCATAAGCCTTGGCAGACTTCATAGTGGAGTGCACTGGTATATCCGACGACGAGGTAATAACCACGGCCCACGAGCTGTGGAAACTTTACGTCGACGACTCGTCAAATGAAAATGGAGCGGGGGCAGGAGTTATTCTGATCACTCCTGCAGGGAGCAAATTTCACTCTGCTTTAAGATTTGGCTTTAAAGCATCTAATAATGAGTCTGAGTACGAGGCTCTACTTGCGGGACTACGAATAGCAAAAGAGGTCAAGGCCAAAGCTATACATTGCTACAGCGACTCCCAGCTCGTGGTTAATCAAATCTTGGGAGAGTACCAGGCTCGTGGCGCAAGAATGGCAGCTTATCTGGAGAAGGCAAAATCCGCATTGGAGTATTTCGAGTTTTATGCAATCGAACAGGTTCCCCGAGAACAAAACTCAAATGCAGATGCCTTAGCTCGGCTCGCCACTTCCGCCGAAAACGAAGAGCTGAATGTTATACCCGTAGAACACCTATCAGCACCCAGAATTACTGAGCCAGACGAGGAAGATGTGTGTATGATTGAAACAGAACCAACCTGGATGAGTCCGATAGTTGATTATCTCGAAAATGGAATTCTTCCAAGAGATCGAAATCAAGCTTGGAGGTTGATGTATCAACTTCCTCGTTACACCATTCTGGATGGAAAGTTATACAGAAGAGGGTACTCCATGCCGCTGCTTAGATGTGTAACTCCTCCCGAGGCTAAGAAGATCATTGAAGAAATTCATGAAGGGTTCTGCGGAGACCATACCAGGGGGCATAGCCTATCCAAGAAGATTATACGCCAAGGATATTTCTGGCCAACCATTAAAACGGACTCCTTCGAGTACGTGAAAAAGTGCGACAAATGCCAGAGATTCGCCACAATACCCCGAGCTCCACCTTCCGAACTGACCATGTTGACATCCCCATGGCCTTTCGCGGTATGGGGCATCGACCTCATAGGCTCACTCCCAACTGGCAAAGGCGGGGTTAAATATGCTGTGGTCGCCGTTGATTACTTCACGAAATGGACGGAGGCTGAACCATTGGCGACCATAACTTCGAAAAAGATCCTTGATTTCGTGGTAAAGAACATCGTATGCCGATATGGAGTACCAAGAAAGATTGTATCTGATAACGGAACCCAGTTCGATTGCGACTTATTCACCAACTTTTGTAACAAGAACGGTATAATAAAGAGTTTTTCATCAGTGGCTCACCCTCAAGCGAATGGTCAGGTCGAAGCCGTTAACAAAACTCTCAAGAGCTCTCTAAAGAAAAAGTTAGAAGAGGCAAAGGGATGATGGCCCGAGAAATTGCCTCAAGTCCTTTGGGGATATAGGACTACAGCTCGGACATCAACAGGACATACTCCGTTCTCTCTAGCGTACGGCTGCGAGGCGATGTTGCCCATCGAGGTCGAAATTTCGACGATCCGAACTCAGATTTACGATCAAAGTTCCAATCATACTCAGCTCGAAGAAACCCTAGACTTGATCGAAGAAAAAAGAGAAGAGGCTCAGCTGAGAAATGCTGCTTACCAGCAACGAACCACGAGATATTTCAATAAGAGGGTTCGAGATCGAAAGTTCGGAGTGGGAGACCTGATTTTGAGACGAGTATTCTTAGCAACCCGAGATCCAGCAGCTGGGGTGCTCGGGCCGAACTGGGAAGGACCATACCAGATAGAGTCAGTCATCCGACCTGGCGTATACAAACTTGCGAGATTAGATGGGAGCCTGATACCTCGAGCATGGAATGGCGCACACCTTAGACCATATTATCAATAGTGTAGAAAGTGTCGCCTGTAACCATGATTTTCTATCTGTATTTAGTTTGTTTTTGAATTTCATCAAATAAAGGGTCTACTTTGTTTCACATGTAATTTATTTTTATTTTTGCAATCTCTCTTAATTTAATAACCTATGGTCACACTCATAGGATATTAAGGGGGCATCATTGGTATACATACCACCAGCTTAAAAAATAAAAAATATACATAAAGTATTTGGAGATAACCAAGTACGCAAGCTTAGATAGTTCGGACATAACCGAACTACCAAAAACCTAAAACGTTTGGAGTTAACCAGATGTGCAAACTTAACAAAACTGGAACAAACCAGCCAAAAAATTAATCGATGATAAGTAGGAACCTAAACCTATTTCGAGATAAGTCGAGATCGAGGCTGGAATATCTTAGAAAAATAGTTTCGAACTCTTAACCTCGGAACAAAAACTGAGGATGAGGAAAAGTGACTAAACAAAAAAAAAAGATATAACCAGATCATTCACATTACACACCATATAAGTACTCTTGAGTTCATGGTTAAAGTAATATCCGACCTTGATAAGTAACAAGGTCGGAAGCGGATAATTCGAATAAACTATGCATGAATGCATCGAATTTCGAGCCTAAAATCCAAACTATGTTTGTATGAATAAATAAACATAACCGGTTCATCAATATAAAAATGTGCAAAATATTTCGAGCCAAGAAATGTAAAGCATGTAAAAGAATAGTTAAAGAAATTGTATCAGCCCCGTGGGCATAAATTAAAATAATTACAGAAATAAGGGGACGCACCCCGATAACTGATCTCCCCGAGGCCAGATTCAAGGAAGAGGAGTCTCCTTAGCCTGTTCAGCATCAGTGGCACCAGACCCCTCAGGACGAATAGCATGACTATCCTCCTGAGCTTCCTCCGAAACGGTGCCCGGAGCAGCCTTTTCCTTCTCGAGCTGCTCAGCCTTCTCCTTCTCAAGCCGTTCAGCCTCTTCCTTCTCGAGCCGAGCATTCCATCGTTCAAGAAGCGGAGCCTCGTGGGGACCCAAGAAGCTGGTGTCCAGCTCTTCGTTATAAGCCCACATCCGGTACATGGCTGAGTCGACCGCCTTTTCCTTCTTTTCTTTGTACTCGGCAGTAAGGCGAGCTTTGACATCCTCTATAAGGTCGAAGGTGGCGGTCTTGTCCTCCTATAACTTCTTATTGGTCTCCTGAAGCTGGATGTTATCTTTCTTTTGCTCCTCGAGTTCAGTTTTCAGCTTTCCGAGCTCCTTGGCCATATCCTCACGCTCCTTAACCACTGCCTCGAGCTTAGCATTCGCCGCCTTCAGATCATCGTTCGCTCTAAGGTGGAGGTCCTTCGCCTCTTGGGCATGAGTCCTGCTCGAATGGATCTCGTTATTAAGCTCGTAGTTGAGCTGGGCCGTGAAGGCAAGAGCCTGAAAAAAGGAAGAAACCACCATTAGCCTCAAGACAGCATGGATACAAGTGAAAGAAATATGGAAAAATACTTACTGCAGCGGTGTGCTCGATACTCTTCTCGTAGAGAACAGTGCAGTCTCGGATGCCAGTTAGGCACTGCCACTGGGGAGCTTCGAAACTGCTGTAGCTCTGGCCGATCCGGGACATGACATCCGAAATCAGCGTAGATCCATGAGGTCCGGCAGCGTTATCCACCACATATGAGTCCATAAGGGTGGAGATGGTTAGCTTCTGAGCTCGAGAAGCAGAAGGTCTCTTGGCGAGCTGAGCAGAAGACGTTTGACCCACCACAGGAGTTTGGGACTCAACCACGACAGGGGTACCAGCCAGCGAGGCCGGTGCCACCACAGAGACGACGGCTTGCGAGGATGGCATCGTCGTGGGGGTGCTAGTCTGGCCAGTCGACGCAGCAGCAGAGCTCGAAGCCGGCGGGGCAGGAGGAGGCATTTTCTTAGATCTTTTGGAGCCTTTCCCCGGCTGGCTGGTTTTCAGTGACCCTGCCCTGGGGCGTTTGCTCCTCTTGGCACCCGCATTGTCAATAAGGGTATCAAGGTCGGAGTCCATCTCGCCTGCACAAGTCAACACAGTGAGTCAGTAAAAGAGGTGTACAAGTTACTTCAGTATCACAGACGTATAGAGTGATGGTAGAAAAAACCTAACTGGAACTTTCCCCCGAGCTTGAGCTTGGGGACCATGAAATTCCCCCGTCTTCAGAAGAGGCGGGGGGAGTGCCTTCCCTATAAGTTGGTGATAACCTCGAGAGGTCCCTATAATCATTGGTCCCATACTGCACAGCTATCCCATTCCACACCTCGTCCGTGGTGTACATAGTGTCGTATTTCCTGAGCCCACTATCAAACCTATGGACACAGTCGTCTACCCAACTCCATATGTAGAAGTGGTATCTATCCTGTGGGCACGAGACTAACCTATTGGGCCTGTGTTTTAGCAAAGTGGGGGACCACATTCTCGAAGTAGGAAGGGTTTTACCTTCATCTGAGTCCGAGCTCGAGGCCTCGTCGTTGGCTTCATTCCCAGATCGCGGACTCCTCAAGCGAACTGGGAGAGATGCCCTCTTTTCTCTCCTCGGAAGAAGGGTGCTTGTGGGCTGTGGCACCTCCTCCCAACGTTCGTATTTTTTGTTAGACCAGTCAGAGGTTGACTGGCCTTCTCCCAACAACCCACAGGCTCGGAGCTGGTCCTCATGAAGAAGATACGAGAGAGACCTCCTACCATAAGGAAGTCGGAGCAAGGCCTCTCTGTGTTCCCTCATTGTCTTGGAGGGGGAGGGACGCTGAAAATTAGCTGAAAGGCGAAGCACATTTCAGCTAAGTATGGTCTTAAGGGCTAAAACTCCGAGGTCAAAAAAAAAAAAAGTAACAAGAGTACTTACGAATCCGCCTGAAAGAACAATATCGAGACGGGGACAGACCGTCTGTCCAGAAAAAAGCCTTTTTGGAGTCAGGAGGGTGGTTGGGAAGATCTTCAAAAATCTTCGTCTCTTTGGGATAGCTCGAGAGGTAGTAAAAACCATCCCCTCCCCGAGCTCGGGAGGGGTTACCTTTCAAACAAAAGAGATATAAAATCTCTTGAGGTGAGGGTCCTTTCCACTGCAGCTCGTGATACAAGGACCTCAGGGCAGACAGCACCCTGTACGAATTGGTGTTGAGTTGGAATGGAGCCAACCCAACGAAATCAATGAAGTCTCTGAAAAAGGACTTCAAGGGCAGCAGAGCTCCCGCCCTTATATGTTCCTGGCTCCAGGCCGCGTATTTCACACTGGCATCGCGGCCCCCAGGGGCGAAACAGCTCCGTTCATGACTAGTCGGAGCTCGACACTTCAGGGTGTCCAACGAACTAAGGTCATGGAGGGCCAAGATGTCAGTTATTTGGTTGGTGGTGGTAACCGAGCTCTGGTAGAACTCGGCTTCGAACATCTCCCTCCTAGGCTGCGAAGACGAAGGGTCCGCCATTAAAGAAAATTGGAGTTCCCCCGGATGATATGCAACCGTGACTTTTAACGCAGGGTCGAGGGGGATTGGCCTAGGTCCTGGGTTGGGCTCCGGATAGATGGCCTCCCGAAGAACTCTTCTCTTCTTTTCAATGACCTCGTCTATCTGACGGCGATAGTGGGCTCAAATGTCCTCTTGCTCGCGCGCAAGCTCGTATTCTTTTATCCGACGCTGATTCCGGGCGAACAGCGATTCTGGGCTCGGAGATTTAGGCTCGTAAGGGATGACTCGCAATGACCCCCACCGTCTTTCCAGATTCTGTGACATCTAACGAGAAAGAAAAAATGGTGAGGGCCATGCATGCAAGAATCACGAGCTCGATGGTATGAGCTCGGGGATTTAGGAACAAAAAATTAAATATTGAGACTCTTACTAAAGAGTCAGAGCGTGTGTTCCACAGGAAAGAAAAGGAGCATGGATGTAACGACCCGAATTCACTAATAAGGCTTAGGGCCTTGATTAGTGTGCCAGGATGGCGTGTTTGGATTTATGTGTGATTTTATGAGTTAAATGCATGGTTATAATTTAAAGCGTGTTATGTGACTATTTGATTGTTTGAGATGCATGACTATGTATATTAGTATGCATGTAGGCCCGGATTGTGTTAGAAGGGCATAATTGTAATTTTGGCCATGTTGGGCATAACTGTATTAATATGTGATGATTGTAGAGACCACAATGATATGTGGGTATATCCGTGATTGGTAACTTTCGGCACGAGGCGATCCTAGAGCTGGATAGCGGGGAAAGTCACAACGGGGCATTATAATTGACTTTGGACAAGTCAAGGAGTATTTTGATATTGGGTTATGAAAATAAATAATTGGAGATATATTTGAGGTTAGGATGCCTAGGCGGGAATACTGGGGGATTTTACCATTTTTGCCTCGGGGACATTTTGGTACCCCGAACCTTGAGGTAACCAGCTTAAGTTATAAAAACAAAACAAAACAAATAAACCATTTGGAGACTTAGAGAAACCGACCCAGCCTCCACCCTCTCTTCTTCTTCTTTCTTTCCTCTTTCTTTCATGAAATCCACAGAAATCTTAGGAGAAATCAAGCTTGAATTTCTGAAAATTGATGGTGGGATTTGGAGGTTTAGCTCAAGAGTTAATCAAGAACAAATCAGGGTAAAGGTAAGCAATTAATTCTTTTTCTCAAGTTAAATTCTGAGATTTTGTTGGGTTGTGAATGTTTATGGATTTTGATATTCAAGGTGGAGTTTGAGGCTTGAAACTTTGAAGATAGGTCATGGGATCCTTTGGGAAACGATTCTACAACTGAGGTAAGGTTTAAATTAAAGTTTGATGGTTGAGATTGAGAATTCCATGGTTGGTTTTGAGTTCTAGGTTTGAAATTTCAGAAATTTGGAATTGGGATTTTGGTGAGTGTTAGGTTGGATTTTTGGTGGAATTGTGTTGTTTAAACCATCCTAATGTTGTGATTATTAATTGGTTTTGAATTGGGAGCTTTGGGATGGCTTAAGGTGAGGTTCTAAGCTTGAAAATGGTGGGTTTTTCTGGGTTCGAAGGGTCGGGCCGTGGCATGGTTCTCGGAGGGCCGCGGCCCTTGAAGGCTAAGATGCGCTGAGGATGGAGGGCGGGCCGCGGCCCTTACCTGTTTCTGGGCATTTTTGTGGCCCTGTTTGGGGGCCATGCCGCGGCATGGTTGGGCCATGCCGCGGCATGGTTGGGCCATGCCGCGGCGCTTAAGGAATTTTGGGATTTTGAGAATTTAGGCTTCGGAATTTAACCACGGGTGCTCGGGATTGAATCTTTTTATATTTTTGGTGAAGTTCAATGTTCCGGGGACTAGAAATTTGTTTAGAAACTCATTTGAGATTTATCTTATTGGTATCCATTATCTTGGTTGTGACTAGGTGTTAAGCTAGAGCTCGGGAAGTGGATCGTGCTCGGGGGGCCGTCATTTTTTCTATTTAAAGCATTCGGAATTAAGGTAAGAAAACCGTAACACCCGAGATTAGGGCATGGCCCCACTGTGTGATTGTAGGGCATGGCCCCAGATTGCATTATGTGCATATGTTTAACCTTAAATGAATCATGATGTGTGTGAATGATTATTCGAATGTACTATATGTGTGATTATAATGAAATGAACGGCAAGGGCCGAGTGCGGCGTAGGCCGGGTACGGCCGTGGGGCCGAAAGTAACACACAGCACATGGGATGCTTATATTCAGGGTGGGACCCAAGGGATACATGAGTTATCCTCGCGGTGAGAACCGATACCCCAGGCTTCGGTAAGGCTTTGGGGCGGCATGGCCGTGTTTGCTTAGTCTAATGGTTGACTTGTTTATCTGCGGGCTATCTGATCTGATTAACTATATATATTTGCATATCTTATGTTCTGCATGAGTTTTCTTGCTGGGCTTCGGCTCACGGGTGCTCCGTGTTGCAGGTAGGGCAAAGACTGAGTCAACCAACCATGAGTACGGAGAGCGTGAAGCGATGCGTACATGTTTGGCCTGCCCGACTGCTTTGGTTGGGGGTTTATTCGAAAATGGCTGTAATAATCTATGATTTTTATGATCAATCAACTGTAAACTCATTTCAAGATGTAAATAGTTTTCAAACCTTATTTTGGGATCCCAAATGTTTAATACTAGAAGTTTTATTGAAACGACGCATTTTTTCTAAGATTACAGCCTTAACTTTTATTTAGTCACACTTTTTTTTAAAAACCTCGGTTAGCGAGCTCATTGCACACTATTTTGTCTTAAAACTCACTTAGTATCGGCTCTAAGGAAGTAGGGCGTTACAGTGGATGATCTTTTGAAAATCCCGAAATTCAAGGGAAAGAAAGGTGGCGGTTAGCCAGGAAGGGCATTCTTGGGTTTCGTGCGTTTGTCAAGGACAAGGGTTTTTACCCGAAAACTTAATGTACAAGAAACATGGCCTAAAATTTTCAAAACCCAGAAAGTTGAAACTTCGCTCAAACGTTAAAACTGGATATAAACCAGTGATGCGAAATCTAGCAGGGGAAGTCTAGGAAACTTGAAAGCCTATCGAAACGAAACCCCCTATCTTATTATGCTAAGAACGTAAACTAGCATACACAGCAAAAACAGTATAAATAAAACAACAAAAATGGCATACTTACACAGTGATGGTGATTGCAGCGAAATCGTCGATTGGAGAAGAGGTTGCAAGAAGGAACTCACTGACTCGAACAGACCAGGATTTCTTTGTTTCTTGGGTCGAGAAAACATGCGCGGGACAGAAGCTTTTTAGGAGAGTCTCTGGTTCTCTGGTTGTTTTTCTTTCCTTGCTTACGATGAACAAACGTGAAGAAGAAGACGAAGAGGGGGGTCTTGTATATATAGGTGGGAAAATGGAATTAATCAGGAGCGTCGAGTGAAATTCTCACTAGATCGAACGGATGGGGATCAATGACAAGAAGGCGCCGAAAAGTTGTCAGACGGACGATCGTGGGCGTGTTCCCAAGGTACTCAAGTACCTAAAGTGAGCAATACCCAGCTGACACGTGACCATTTTCGAAAGTGTATGACGGTACGGTTCCCAGAAAAGGTAGTTCAAAAGTTTCCTTCTCTTAGGATTCGAACAAATACTTTTGAGGGGGCAAGATGTTATACCCAGATTTCGAGCCATAGTGAATGTGACCTCGAAAGCTGAGTTCGCAACAAATGGTCTCGCAAGGATTGGGGTATGCTCCATGATGGTATATCGAGTCTGCAAAGTACGATATATGATCTCGAATGTGGTGACCTCGAAATGATCTCGATCTCGAAAGGTAACTCTGAGAACACCCTCATCTTCAGGAACAACTTCGGAGCAGGGGTCTTGAGCTCGATGTACTATCTCGAAAGCAATGTTAGCTCGGGAGATGTCAGTGGCTCGCACAATGACATGAAACCTGAGATGCTAAAGCCTTGGAGATACGCTATAACCACCTTGAATATCTACAAGTATTGTAACACATGAGATGTAATCCTCATTTATTGATGTAAATCCCCAAGAATCGTGGGATATTATTTAGTCAGTTATGCGTTTCCTGGTCTTCAGGGACGTTTCCTTTTTTATCTGATTAAAGGCATTTAAAGCCATTTATTTTATTCACAAAAGAGTAACTACCCAAAGTATGTGGGATAGTATTCTACATCCTTCTCTATAAATAGAGAAGCCATGCACCATTGTAAAGGACCGAAATTCTGATCCTTGAGAGAAAACTCTGGAGAATTCATGCTAAAGAATTTTTCAGAGATAATCTTAAGATTAATAACAGAGACTCGTGGACTAGGCAAATTTAACTACTGAACCACGTAAAAAACCGTGTGTTCGATTCGTTTGTTTTGTTTGGCCATCGTCATTCATTGTTTTTGTGCTCTTCTTTTATCTGTTGACGAAAAACGGTGTCAACACGTGTCCACTTCCCCATGATTATGAGATCGTGGGTCTTCTTGTTGTTTCTCTGGATCATGGTAAATGATGCACAATTGAAACCTCTGGGAAATTACAAAGTCTAGGTTGGTCCATGAGACTTAGGTGCTAAGCCCGATGACCCTTCAGAGCTTAGGTGCTAGGCCTGTTGATTTCAGCTTGAACGAGAGTGTATTTGAGAGTTTAGGCCGGCCACCCTATTAAGAATAGTGCGGGCCGACCACCCCTAGGGGTTGGGGCCAGGGCAACCTCCCTTCGAGGGTTTAGGCCTGGTCGACTTCCCTATAGGTCATGGACCTATCCTTTTTTCTCATCGGTCTTTTTTCAATACTTTGTCGTTTTTCCCTTACTTGTGATGCACGTGCTGCTTTCTCATTTGCCACGTCATATCTTGATTTTTGAGGGATAACATTTGCCTCCCAAGTTTATTGTAATGTGTTCAACATTATGGTAAACTTGATCTAGCCCGAGAAACATATCGTAGCAGTATTGTAAAAGCAAAGTCTCTCGGGACATTACGTAGTACTTTTATCAATTATCGATAATTTGCTCGGGACGTATTTTTCAAGGATAATTGTAATTCCTAAAAATAATTATATTTTTCATGGAAAATTAATTTCTTAAAAATCTAGTATATTTTTCAAGGAATTTTGAAGTCCTAAAAATATAATATATTTTTAAAGAGTTTTGAATTCCTAAAAACGTAATATATTTTTCAAGGAACTTTGAAGTCCTAAAAATATAATATATTCTTCAAGGATATTAATTCCTAAAAATACAAAATATTTTTGAAGGAATTTGAATTCCTAAAGATATAAGATATTTTTCAAGGAATTTGAATTTTTAACAATACCAGATATTTTTCAATGATTTTTAATTCCTAAAAATATGGTTAGCCTGAGAGGCTATAAGTAGGGGACTCATGCCTCAGTTCCCTGCTTTGCGCCTAAGCTGTAGGGATCTTCAAGCGTGACTTCCCCAAGTCTTCATCAAACTCTATAGATCTTCACTTGGGTAAGTATTTTCTCCCAATCTTCACATCATTTAATTTAAATGTACTCAGATTTAGAAGAAATACTTTGAATCTTTGATGAATATGTCTAAATCTCCTTATTTTGATCCAAAATAATTGACTTGTTTTAATAAAAAAATGTTCTTAATAAAAAATTGGCTTGTTCCTTGCCTCTTTTTGCATGATGCCTAGGGTTTAGATGCTTATAGGCCGACCACCCTATGATTTCCCTAGCCTGGACGATTTCCAGGGTTCCAAACCTTAGCATAGGCGATTTCCAAGGCTCCAAATCCAAGCTTAGGCCGTATTCCTCATGCACTAGGCGATTTCCAGGGTTCTAAACCCTAGCATATGCGATTTCCAAGGCTCCAAATCCAAGCTTAGGCCGTATTCCTCATGCCCTGGGAGATTTCCAGGGTTCCAAACCCTAGCATAGGCGGTTTCCAGGGTTTCAAATCCTTAGTTTTGATTGACCCTAGATCCTCCTTGTGTTGCACAATTTTTTGGAGACTTGAACCCTAGCCTTTTTGCGATTTTCTAGAGCTTAAATCCTTAGGGTGGTCCCTAAGGTGGTAGGCCGACCACCTTAGTTCCTCTTTGTCTCCTTGATGCACCAAAGTGTTCTTCAATCCCTAGGGTGGTCGTCCTAGGCTTGTTCCACTAGGTTGACCCCTACTTTGAGACTTCGATCACTTTTGCCAAGTCTAGGGGAGTCCTATGGTGGTTGTCCTGAGCTTAGTCTCACTGGGCCTACCCTTATATAGATTTTTCCCTTGATTTCTTCATTTTTTCTCCTTAGTAATAGACATGCCCCCAGTTTCTGGCCTATCTGGTCCGTGGTAGGGAGCTTCGTTATGTCGATGTACTAACTTTAATTTTTATTTTTCCTTTGTTGCAGATGTCCAACTCCTCTTCGTCAGATAAGTCTGTAAGCGAGCATACTCTACAGGAGTTCTTGGAAAGGGTGAAAAGGATTTTCCCTCGCTCCGCTTTATATTTTTTCAGAGGAAGATTTCTTGAAAAGGTATAGCCCAATGGTGAGAGTAAGACAGATAACTGGGCAGCCCTTCGAAGATAATTCTCATATTGCTAGGCACATCACTCAAGGCTCTTCGCCTGGCTCTTCCCAGATCTCTTCTTAGTATAGTACTCCCTATGGCTCTTAGGGCACATCTCAGCAGAGTTTGTCTGGTTAGCGAGACTCCTTGCAACGCCCTTTGCATCGGGACACCAGTCAAGTTCCCCATCACTCTTCTTCTCAGTGAGAACATACCAAGGGCTCTCATCGCCAGACTACTCATCCTCAAGAGTGTTCTATTCACAGGTTCCGGGCTAAGGTGGTTCGCCCTTCTCCCAAGAGCAAGATAGTCTCGCCAGCTGCGCAGCAGAAGAAGAGACGACAAATAGAGTTCCATTCATCATATTCTGGGACCTCCTTTGCTAGTGAGATCATATGGAGACTGGTTGAAAAGCCTCTCCCTGCTGATTACGAGGTTGTTTGGTTCAAAGGGGCTAGCTCTGACATGACTGAAGAGAAGGTAAAGAACTTAAGGAAGACCTTTGACCTCTCCGGCATTTCTATTACTATCCCTGGTCCAAATAACAGAGCTGAGGACCCCTATTTGGGTATGTGTGCCTGGACACGCTCTGCCATCAAGTCTGGTGCCTTACTTCTTCTTCATCCATACTTCCAGAGCATGGGCGGTTGTTTTGGTATTAGTCCCTCTTAGCTGGCTCCCAACGCGATCTTGGTGTTATATGCGTTGTACATTATTTATCATCGTAGAAAATGAGCTGCTCCAGTACCTCATGAGATCCACTACTTATTTGATCTGAAGAAGAACCCTTCTCAACGCAACTTGGGGTACTTCTACTTCCACCATTACATGAGCGAGGGTACCGACACCTTCTTGGAAGAGATCTCTGGAAACAGCAAGGTGTTTAGATATAACGACAACTATTTCTTCACTAAGGATGCAGAGGCCAACTATTCCAAGTTTAAGCACATTGAGACTTTTTATAGACCGCTCCCGACCCAGGCTATGACTATTAGGGCTAAGGCTCTGATTTCCATGACCTCTGAGGAGAAGAATGTCAAGACTCTCGTTATTTCAGAGAACCTTAGGAAGGTCAGGTTGTTTCCTTCTACTATCGCCGATGCTCTGGATGAAGATGGTCCCAAGCCCGTGAACGCCATAGACTCCCCGGGACCTATTCATGTCGAGGAGGTACCCTCTTCACCCGTGCTGGCTGGACATAAGGGTGATGAGGTGGGTGCATCCGCACACTCGGTTCTTGCTTCAGAGAATTTTGATGAAGCCACGTTCAAACCCGAATCTCATTCAGAAGTCCGACACTTTTATCATCTTTACTTTATGTTTCGTTTGTATTTGATATCCCGCTAATATTTGATCTTCTTTTGTAGGTTTAGATATGTTTGGTTTTATACATACTTAGCAAATGTCGACTCCAACCAAGACTAGCCCTTCCGTCCGAGCGGCTAAGAGGGCTAAGGTTGAACCTGAGTCGATAAAGGAGGTTCCTCCCGAGGTGTCTCCTTCAACTCCTTTGGTGTCTAATCCTGTCGTAGAGGTAGAGCCATTCTTGCCTACACTGGTTCCTCCCAGTATCATTGATGTGGGTACCTCCTCTTCTGCGCCTGCTCCCTTATCCGAGCCACACTAGTCTGCCATATGGAATTTAGGTGCCATCATGGACCGAGCGTCCTATCTAGAGCAAACGACAATGACTTTTAATGGGATTAAGAATGAGGACTTGAACACCATCCTCACGAAGTCACTCCTTGACATTCAGAGTGTAAGTCCTCTACAGTTTTCTTTTTGTCTGGTTAGCTTGTGTGCCAACGTTATCTAACACTTATATATTATTCGCAGGCACTGATGTTGGTCTCCCATGTCCATGATAGGTCTGTAGAGTATACCTCTACACTTTCCAATCTTCGCTCTGAGCTTGAAGCTGTCTGCCATGAGGTGCTGGAACTTAGGCACGTTCTTGGATCTAGGGATGCGGACATTGCTTTGAAAGATGAAGAGATTAGCACTCTCGGCAGTCACCGAGTTGACTCTCAAGGTAACCTATATGGAGGGGAAACTTGCTGATCAATTCAAACAGTCTGAAGTTGAGAAGGAGAAGCTGATTGCCGACATGGATCAATTGCAGAAGGATGCTCTTGTCGAGAGGGAACAAGAGGTCAAGGCTGCCCAGGACAAGGCTTGAGAGGAGTATTCAGAGACAACTTTCTCTTGCTTCTACTTGATATGGAAATCCAAAAAAGATCTGAACTTGGATTTCCTTCCCGAGAAGATATGAGCGAAGGAGCTTAGGAAATGTCTGGCTCGTGAGGCTGCCAAGGCTCAGGGTGGTCTTTCAGGTGATACTCCTTGCCCTAGTTAGTCTTATTTTGGTCTCTTACTCTGTCTTTCTTTTCGTGCCATTGGTGGGGCACCTTGTACTTGACAATTTTTACATATGACATTATATGCCTTTATGCTTTTTTTTTGTTATAAGTACTCAGTGTATTGATTGAAATTTTTTATTTCCAATGCTTACTAAGTATATCAACTCACAACCCTCATTGGTTCAGGTATCAGTATACTCTGAACGCATGTATTTCACGTGCCTTACTAACCTTACTCCTTTACATTTTTCATGCTAACAACCATGGTAATGTGAGTAGTACGATACTTCACCAAGTACCATGAACAAAACAATCAGGTCAACCACCCCATGGGTGATAGGCCGAACACCTTATAAGGGTTGGTGGGAAGGCCGACCACCTTATAAGGGACATGGCTAGGAGTATCCCTACCAATGCCTTTTTGTTTTTGTTTTTTGCACTTTCAGAAAATATGTTGAATAAATGTCTTAGAAAAACTTGAGCTTGCTTAGTACTTAAGGTCACGTCCTCATTGCTTGTGTATACCTCGATCGGTATGTACTATATGCCCCCCAAGTGATCATGGGTTTAAAAGCCTTGGTAACTTGCTACTTGACCATGCCTTGCTTTGAGCGTTTAGACACATAGTACTATCCTTTTCACCCAATGATGCAAGTAGCAAATGCTTGTCCCTCATTGGTAGTCGGGTGATGGTTCCGTACTCAGTAGTAATGATATTGTACGCCCTAAATATCCGCGCACTTCGGCGAGCTAGAGAAGGGCTAATTCAATCTGCCACGTGTCAATCGTCCACCCGGAACTGTTTGTTACGAGTCTCCATCTATCCAGCCTGAGCTGATTAGAGAGGTAACTGCTACTCGGAGGCATTGTGTCAATAGTTTGAGTGTCACGAGTTGGAGCCACATTATGCTCATGATGCGGCGAAGATCTGACACCCGAATTCTTGTAAAGTCAACCACGCAATATAAATGTGCATGTATCAGACATCACGTGTCTATTCTATCCCTGAATTCTCAGAAACACAGTATAAACGTGCGTATTCAGACATCCCATGCCTGATTTGGGCCACGCGGCCCATTATCCCTCCTTACCTATTGATTAGACCACACTTCACTGCCAGGTTTAGGAATTAATCAATAGTATCACATAAATGATTTGATGGATGAGGAGATCACGGGATGACCCCAATACCTACCCAGGTATCATCTGCCTATAAATGCCAAGACCCTGGGTAGTGGAAGGGGTTGGCATATTTTTGTAAAGAAACACTCTGTAAGAAATAGTCAAGAGATATCAATAATATCGACTGGTGGATTAGAGGGATTTTAACCTTCGAACGACCTAAAAAGAAAGGAGGGACCATATTTCTACTGCTATTAGTTTCCCAAAGTCTAAATTATGATTCTTTTTATATTATGGTTTACCAGTTTGCACTAATCCATCCTACTTATTCGTATAATTACCTGTTGGCAAAAAACCGTGTCAATAGTTTGGTGCTTTCATTGAGAGGATTTAGATTGGTGCTAACACAAAGACCTGATTGTGATGGTTACTCGGTCGATACATGGTAACGAGGCGGATCAACATGATGGGAAGGAGGCCCACCATGCCGCCATATCCAATGAACCAAACCCTGAGGTCCAGCAGTGATTGGGAAAGCAGCCGATGGGCCAGGATGACACCGAGAGTTTGGCGCCCCGACCGCCAAATTCGAACCTGGGTTACCTGACGGCGATAGAGATGGAGGACATACAGTTGAGGGGTCAGCTATCCAGAGAAAGTAAACAAATCGAAGAAGTCTAGGCTCGGCTACCCCCTCTTGCGACCAGCGTTAACATCGAAAAGAGGCAAAGTGGGACTCACAAGTCTCGCAGGGATAATCGGCCCAGACCCAGTCGATCAGTCAGAACCTCAACCCCGAGTTCTGCACCCATGTCACACCATAACCAGGAAGCTATGTTTGAGGAGTTTCCTAGGACCACTCAGCAATTCAACCGATCATTTAGAACCTCAACTCCTAGCTTGATTCCACCATCGAACGCGCCCAGAAGGGCTCGTGGCAGCTCGCGGAGGAGATCCAGGGAAGGCTTGAGCAGACAACCTACTCTGGCCAGCCCTCCTGTGCCGCGGTCAGACCGCCGAGCGCAGGATGCGGGAGGCGGTAGAGTAGAACGGTCGCAAGCTAATTTGATCTGCCCGGATGGGACTAGGATCGCTTCGCCAGTTAGGCATCCCCCATTGCCGATAAGATACCCATATCTTCCCCGTCCAATTCGAGACATTCCGACACACGGGAGCAGTAGAAGAAATCCTCCTCCCGCCGATCCTTCCCATCGCCCCCGAGCACGCGGGGAGGTCCCGGATCCTCATCCCTAGCAGCGGGCTCCAAACTTTTCCAACGAGAGCTACTGGATCGAGAGCCGCCGAAGTGGCAGATCCGATGGAGACCTGCATAATCGCTTAAGTTCGACGCAAAGCCCTCGGGACACCTCGAGGTCCGACCTTCGAGATCGCCTCAACTCGCAGAGGGGGAATCCAGCCAGAAATGGAAGTCATGCTCGCCGAGAGGATGGTTTTTCCGAAGTACGTGACAGTGGGAATGTCCCACCTAACCAAGCTCAAGCTTGGAGGGACAATAACCCGCCTAATGCGTACTATGGAACTGGAGCTGTTGAACAGCCTCAGAACAACCAAGGGATTAAGGACCAGACCCTAGAACGTCTAGCTCAAATGGAGGAGTTAATGAAGAAGCTCTTGTCAGAGAAGGAAGACGAGTATGACTCAGGTGACGAACTCGAGCTTTTTACCTCCAACATAGTAGCCACAACGTACCCGCCGGCTTTTCGGATGCCCCACCTGTCTAAATTCGATGGAGACGGAGACCCATCGGATCATTTGGGTATGTTCAATACCCTGATGATGGCCCATAATATCGGCCCAGAGCTGAGGTGTTTGGTATTCCCTTCCACCTTGATCGGGCCAGCTAGGCAGTGGTTCAAGCAGTGTAAAAAGCATTCCATCAGCTCGTGGAAGAATTTTTTGCTGACTTCAAAAGGGCATTCCGAGCTTCTTAAGCTGCCCGGGTCAAAGCTGACACCTTGGCAAACGTGAAGCAACAGCCCAAGGAACCTTTGAAAGCTTACCTGAGCAGGTTCGCAAATGTCGCGGCTCAAGCCAGGGATGCGAACGATAGTTCCAAGCTTATGGCCTTAAGGATCGGAATCCTCGTTGGAGGCGGGCTATGGAAAGAGATACAGAGAAGAGGTGTTAGCACCGTGGAAGAATTCCTGGACAAGGCTCAGGAATGGATAAACCTGGAAGAGGCGCGAGCATCGGTAGAGAGAACCAGCCAAATCCTTGATCAGCCTGTTGGAGTGGAAATGGATGTCGTAAAAATGACTCAAACCGTTACCCAGAATAACCAAGGGGGTGGAGGCAAGAGAAAAGGGAGCAGCAAGGGCGGCCAGCACGGTCCGAAGAAGAACAAGCCCGTGGAAAATTTTAAGCCAGTCTACGCTACTTATACCAAGCTCACAAACACTAGGGAACACATTTTCCTAGCAATTTCTGCCCGCCTCCCCTGGAAAAAGCCGGAGCCTTTGAAACACCAGAAGGCTAAGAGGGACCCTTCCAAGTTCTGTCGATTCCACAATGACATTGGCCACAACACTGACGATTGTAGACATTTTAAGGATGAGATCGAGACACTCATCAGAGCCGGACCTTTGGCTCAATATGCGCGGAACTGAGTTCCTACTAGTTAGCCAGCCCCGGAAGCTCCAGTAAATCAGCCCGGGCCCCGGATAAGTCAGGATACCCCTCTTCCTGTGATAGGAGGAGATATATCCACAATCTCTGGAGGCCCCCATTTGGCCGGCACGAGCAGAGGTGCCCAGAAGAGATATGTCAATGAGTTGAAGGCTCATAACAGAGTGGAATTCATCCTGGAGCAGCATCTACCCAACAGCAACAATTGGAGAGGCAACCAATCATTTTTACCGAGGAGAACGCTGGTCACGTCCAGTTCCCCCATAACGATCCTATAGTCATAACCGCCCAGCTCGCCAACCGAAGAGTGAGGAGGATACTAGTCAATAATGGGAGTTCGGTGAACCTACTGTTCCTGTCTACCCTGGAGAAAATGGGATTGTCTGTCACCGATCTGAAGGCCACCTCCATGATGTTGTATGGATTTTCCAGGGAAGGGTCGGCAGTGATAGGAATAATCGAGCTAGTAATAACCTTGGGAGAGGGGCCCCAAACTGTCTCTAAGTTCCTCGAGTTCGTGGTTATAGATTGTCCCACCGCATACAACGCTATTCTGGGTCGGCCTACGTTGATGGCATTTGAGGCCATAACTTCTGTCCGCCATCTCGCAGTTAAATTCCCCTCCTCTACAGGGATATGTACGGTCTGAGGTGATCAGCTCACTGCCAAGGAATGCTATAGCATTTCCATGAAGGGAAAATCATGACCCGGGCAGCAGACGATGACCATTCAAAGCGAAAATGAGGAATCTCAGGAAGTAGGATCTATTCCTGAGATAGAAAAACCTCAGGAAGCCAATGGGGAAGGTATCGCCTTGAATGATGATATCGACCCCAGGGTAGGCGAAGATAGTTCCGAGCTCCAGGCCATCGAAGAACTCGAAGAGGTGAACATCGATCCGAAAGACCCCTTGAAGGTGGTAAAGCTCGGAAAAAACCTGTGTAATGAGAGAAAGGCGGAGCTGCTGAGATTTCTGCAAGAGAATCTAGATGTGTTCGTCTGTTCTCATGAATACATGATAGGGATTAGCCCAAGCGTCATCATGCACACCCTCAACTTGGACAAAAGCATGCCTGTGAAATCCCAGAAACAAAGGCGCCTGGGCACGACCCGAGCTGAGGCCTTAGAAGAGGAGGTAGCTCGACTCTTCAGGTGTGCGGCTTTATTCGCGAGGCAAAATACCCGATCTGGGTCGCCAATCCTGTTTTTGTCCCAAAGTCCAACGGGAAGTGGCAGACCTACATCGACTTTTCTGATCTGAATAAAGCCTGCCCCAAAGATTGCTTCCCCTTGCCAAGAATTGACCAATTAGTGGACGCCACTGTGGGGCACGAGCTCATGTCCTTTATGGATGCATACTCGGGCTATAACTGTTAGGAAAAAATAGATTGCCTCAATGGAAATGGGTAAGAATAATTACAACTCTATGAAAAATATTACAATAGACAAGGATTGATTAAATAAAGTGTTACAACTCTATAACTGAAAATACAAATAAACAAAAGAAGAAGAAGAAGAAGAAGAAGAAGAAGAAGAGAATAGTAAAATACAACTCTAAGCAAAAGGTTGCAAATAAAGTAAAGTGTTTGAAACAAAAGAAAAGAAAAGATTACAACTCTTAAACAAGAAATACAAGTAAATAGAGAAGAAGAATATAAAGATCAAAAGCAATAGAATGAAAGAAAGGAACAAGAAACAAAAGATAAAAAACTCTCACTCACACTACCAAAGTGAAGAGTGTTGGGGATCACCAACTTGAACAAGGTTTGAAACCTTTGTCCAAAAGCTTATTTCCCCCTAACTCAAGCACTAAGGGATCTCTCACAGATTATAGGAAATGCTTTATGGAATTATCAAGCCTCAAGGTGTTTCTAGCCAAGTGCTCTAATGGATAGAAATGTTGTGTCTTTCAAGTGAGCTATGGGCTCCTATTTATAGAGTTTAGAGACACCCTTTGAATTTCAAATTCCACCACCCCCCATGGCTGTTACCAATGTTTAATTGGATTAATATGGAATTAAAAATGAGATTTGGGAGTTATTTGGGTTTTTGGAACTATTCAACACTTTTGGAAAAAACTTAAAAAATGGCCTGAAATGCACCTGTGGCCGCAGCCAGGGACATCAGTGGCCGCGGCCACAGCCCAGTTTCAGCACTTGAAAATGTGCTGTTTTTCCAAACGGTTCCAAACCCTCCCAAATGATTTTGTAACCCCCAAAACACATTATTGGGGTTAAAATCATATCTCTAACAGCCATTTCTTAAATGGCTTTATGAAATTCATCTCAATATTGTGTAACACCAAATTTACACAATAAAGGGTAATATTTGGATGTTACAAATTTGTAACACCAAATATGTTACATTATTTGGATATATCTCATATATCTAAATATTGTAAGTCTCTATTATATGTTACAATATGTGACACTCTTTGTCACATTTATTTAATCTAAAACATTATATTATAATATAATATAATATTACATTATATTATAAAATAATATAACAATAACCAGATCGCCATGAATCCTGCAGACTAGGAACACACTAGCTTCATGACTACAACTAATGTTTATTGTTACAAGGTCATGCCCTTCGGACTGAAGAATGCAGGAGCTACATATTAGAGATTGGTCAACAGAATGTTTGCTAATCATATCGGGAAAAACATGGAAGTGTATATTGACGACATGTTGGTCAAGTCGAAAACTGTCGATAACCATGTCCCCGATCTGAAGGAATGTTTTAAGATTTTAAGACAGTACGGTATGAGGTTGAATCCCCAAAAGTGTACCTTCGGGGTCACATCAGGAAAATTTCTAGGTTTCATAGTTAACACCAGAGGAATAGAGGCGATAAAATCAGGTCACTACTCGAAATGCCATCACCCTGGTCGCAAAAAGACGTCCAAAGTCTAACAGGAAGGGTGGCAGCCCTTAATCGGTTCATTTCCAAATCAACCGACAAGTGTTTTCCATTCTATAACCTGCTCTGGGGAAATAAAAAATTCGAGTGGTCCGATGAGTGTGAGCGTGCTTTCCTCGGCCTAAAAGCACATTTAGCTAAGCTGCTCGTGTTATCTAAGCCAACACCAGGAGGGCCTATTTTTCTTTACCTAGCTGCAACGGAAGATGCAGCCAGCACCGTGCTGGTTCGTGAGGAGGACCGGTCTCAGAAGCTAGTCTACTACATTAGCTAGAGGCTCCTCGGAGCCAAGTCTAGATATCTGATGATGGAAAAGATGGCGTTCTACCTTATCACGGCCTCCAGAAAGCTCAGGCCGCATAACCGATCAACCTTTAAGGCAGGTTTTGCAGAAACCTCAGGCATCGGGGCATCTTTTGAAGTGGGCTATCGAGCTCAGCCAATTTGAGATACTGTTCGTACCGCGAACTGCAATCAAAAGCCAAGCTCTGGCTGATTTTGTAGCAGAGTGCACGAGATTTTTAGAAGAACCAGTGGAAGAACCGGTATGAGCCTCGTGGAAAATCTTTGTGGACGGTTCGTCTAACGAGAGCGGATTCGAAGCTGGAGTAATTTTGATACCCCTGAAGGGACATCGTTTCCACTCCGCATTGTGGTTCGGATTTGAAGCATCCAACAACGAGGCCGAGTACGAAGCTTTATTGGTTAGGCTAAGGGTGGCCTAGGAGATGAAGGCCAGATCCATCCAGTGCTATAGTGATTCCCAGCTCGTGGTAAATTAGGTATCAGGAGAATACCAAGCGCGGGGAACCAAGATGGTGGCCTACCTGGCCAAGGTAAAGAAAGAGTTGTCTACATTTGGGTACAACCTAGTTGAACAGATACCTCGGGAGCAAAATGCCAATGCCGATGCCTTAGCGAAGCTCGCCACATCCGGGGAGGCGGAAACCTTGGGCCTAGTACCAGTGGAATTCTTGGAAAGGCCATGCATAGAAGAAACCGCGAGAGAGGTTGAGATGATTAACGCCAGGCCGACCTGGATGACTCCCATAGTCGAGTACCTCATAACAGGAAAGTTACATGAAGAGCGAAATGATGGAAGGAGGATGCTTTACCAAGCTCCAAGGTATACAATGGTAGACGGGACGTTGTACCGGCGTGGTCTTTCTTTACCACTTCTGCGGTGTGTTCTGCCAAGCGAAGCCAAAACTATTCTGCAGGAGGTGCATGAGGGATTTTGTGGAGATCACGCTGGGGGGCAAAACCTGGCCTTGAAGATATTAAGGCAAGGATATTATTGGCCCACTCTATCGAAGGACTCGATTTCTTACGTCCAAAAGTGTGACAAGTGCCAGTGATTCTCAACGATCGCCAGAGCTCCGCCCGTCGAGCTAAAAATTATCTCGTCCTTGTGGTCGTTTGCGGTTTGGGGAATTGACTTAGTTGGTGCCCTGCCCATGGGAAAAGGAGGAGTTCGATATGTGGTAGTATCTATTGACTACTTCACCAAATGGGCAGAAGCGAAGCCCCTGGCGACGATTACATCAAAGAGGGTCCTCGACTTTTTGGTTAAGAATATTGTCTGTCGATTCGGGCTGCCGAAGAAGATCGTTTCAGATAATGGAACCCAGTTCGACAGCGACCTCTTCACCGAATTCTGTGAGAAGCACGACATAGTTAAAAGCTTCTCGTCCATGGTCTACCCCCAGGCTAATGGGCAGGTCGAGGCTATGAACAAGACACTAAAAGAAAGCCTTAAGAAGAGGTTGGATGAAGCCAAGGGAGTTTGGCCTGAACAGCTCCCTCAGGTGCTATGGGCATACCGGATCTCACACCAAACTTCGACAGGGCACACTCCTTTCTCCCTGACTTTCGGAAGTGAGGCTGTCCTTCCTATAGAAACAAAAATAGCCTCGCATAGAGTCCGGGCGTTTGACCAAGACCAGAACGAAAAATTGCTCAACGCGTCCCTCGACCTAATTGACAAAAAATGAGAAGCTTCACAGCTGCAGCTCACGCATTATCAACAAAAGATCACTCGTTATTTTAACTCAAAAGTCAGGAGACGCATCTTTAATTTAGGCGACCTGGTGCTCCGAAGAATCTTCATAGCCGGTAAGGATCCCAAGGACAGAGTTTTGGGACCAAACTGAAAAGGACCTTATCAGATAATAGAGGTTGTGAAGGAAGGGACCTTTAAACTAGCTCGGCCTAATGGAGAAGAAGTCCCAGGGACATGGAATGCTATACACCTAAAGAAATATTATCAATAGCCATACTTTTGTAAGGCTTAATTATGAAAGCCACCTTGTTTTATTAAAAAATGAGAAGTACATCCTGTATATCGTTGTATGTTTCCGTGTGCGTGTAGTGTTAGAAGAGCGTGTTCCAAGTAACCAAGAAAGATCCCTTTCTGTTTACTTGGGGGGCGCATATCCTGGATACAACCAGGTCCCGAAACTTAGAAGTTAGTTAAATTGATTAACTAGTGTTTTTCCTAAAGAACACGAGGTGTCGATAAAACTAACGCGAACTAAGATTTTAAATAAATGTCTTGGATATAACCAGGTCCTAAAACTTAGAAGTTAGTTAAATTGACTAACCAGTGTTTTTCCTAAAGAGCACGAGGTGCCGATAAAACAAACGCGAACTAAGTTTTTAAATAAATGTCCTGGATACAACCAGGTCCCGAAACTTAGAAGTTAGTTAAATTGATTAACCAGTGTTTTTCCTAAAGAACACGAGGTGTCGATAAAACTAACGCGAACTAAGTTTTTAAATAAATGTCCTGGATATAACAAGGTCCTAAGACTTAGAAGTTAGTTAAATTGACTAACCAATGTTTTTCCTAAAGAGCACGAGGTGTCGATAAAACAAACGCGAACTAATTTTTTAAATAAATATCCTGGATACAACCAGGTCCCGAAACTTAGAAGTTAGTTAAATTGATTAACCAGTGTTTTTGCTAAAGAACAGGAGGTGTCGATAAAACTAATGCAAACTAAGATTTAAAATAAATGTCCTGGATATAACCAGGTCCTAAAACTTAGAAGTTAGTTAAATTGACTAACCAGTGTTTTTCCTAAAGAGCACGAGGTGTCGATAAAACAAACGCGAACTAAGTTTTTAAATAAATGTCCTGGATACAACCAGGTCCCGAAACTTAGAAGTTTGTTAAATTGATTAACCAGTGTTTTTCCTAAAGAGCACGAGGTGTCGATAAAACAAACGCAAACTAAGTTTTTTAAATAAATATCCTGGATATAACCAAGTCCCGAAACTTAGAAGTTAGTTAAATTGATTCAGTGTTTTTCCTAAAGAACACAAAGTGTCGATAAAACTAACGCGGACTAAGTTTTTAAAAAATTAATGTCTTGGACACGACCAGGTCCAAAAACTTAGAAGTTAATTAAATTGATTAACCAGTGTTTTTCCTAAAGAGCATGAGGTGTCGATAAAACTAACGCGAACTAAGTTTTTAAATAATTGTTCTGGATATAACCAGGTCCCGAAACTTAGAAGTTAGTTAAATTGATTCAGTGTTTTTCCTAAAGGACACGAGGTGTCAATAAAACTGACGCGAACTAAGTTTTTAAAAAATTAATGTCCTGGACGCGACCAGGTCCTAAAACTTAGAAGTTGGTTAAAATTGACTGGCGATGCTTTGTAGTTTCGAAGAAAAACTCAATAAACTAAAGCAAACTAGGTTTTTACCAATCACATCATATTAAAAAGAAAAATAAATGATGAAATTTAGGGTAACTGAAATCAATTGCCTCGAGGAGGAAAAACCTCGTGGTAAATTATTACAGGAAAATAAAAGAAAAATACAAAAGTACTAGGCCCCCCCAGGTCACTCCGACGAGGTCACCCCCTCGGTCTCTTGCTCGCCAGCAGCGGAAGTCTCCCCAGTCTCAGAAGGCGGCTCCTGTTGAAGACGAGCTTTGAACTTCTCAAGGAATGGCTCCCACACCTCGGGCGCCAAGAAGGAGAAGTCGCCATCCTGGTTGAAGGCCCAGCAATGGTAGAGCATGGCCTCCATGGGGAGCTGGAAGACGCCCTCTCTGCCACGGTGGCCGCCTCGGCCTCCAACTGCTTAGCCTTGGCCTCCTCGAGCTTGGTCTTCGCAGTGGCCAAGACGACCTGTACGGCCTTTTCGCTTTCTTTGGCAGTTGTCAGGGAAACCTTGGAACTTTGCTCTTGCTGTTGGGCAAACGCGAGAGCGGCCTGAGCAGTCTGGAGCTCGCCCCTGAACTCGTCAATCCTGGCCCTGGACCGAGCTATGCTGTGGTGTAGAGCCAAAACCGCATGCAAAGACATAGATAATAAGGCAGGTGCTGAGAAGAAAGCAAAGAAATTTAACCAAGTAAACTTACCGTGAGGGTCATCCCCAGCGAAGACTCCATGACATTCTCGAGGCTCCTCGTCTCGATCTCCCTCAAGTCCCTCGGGGTGGCATTGCAATAATGCTCCACCATATAGGCCACGGTCTCATAGACCATCCCTCGGAAGGCCTCGGGGATTTTCTCTATGGCCTGGGCATTAACTGGGATGCGCACGGTGGGAGGAAGAACTGACGGGGTTCCAGCTGGTGCCTCCTATTCCCGAGTAATGGCTGGAGGTGGGGGCATGTTCTCTGTGGCTACAGGGACCTGGCCCCTCCCCTTGGCGGGAGACTTGGAAGTGGTCCTAGAGGGAGGAGTCTTCTTGGCCAACCGGGGTCTCTTGACCAGTGGCTCGGACGATCCGGAGGGAGGATTGCCCCCCTGGAAGATGGATCGTAGGGCGTTGTCTCCGGGCTGTGCCTTCTCCTCGCCTGAAAAAAAAAAGAAGGGAACGTTAGTATACATGTACGGTTACTTTATTGCAAGAAAAATCTAAAGGTGTATTGAAAAGGTCCTACCCTCCGAGCTAGAGGAGGAATCTATTGCCACGACCTCCGGCCTTATAGCTTCTATAGGAGAGTCTAAGTTTATTACTTCACGGATAAGAAGGGGCTCTGGGTCCAGATCCGCCTCAGGGCTAGACTCTTCTACGTATTGCCTAAGCCCTGGAGTGATTACACCCTTCAGAAGGGAGGGCCATGACCTAAGGTTGGTCTCGTACTCCTCAAAGAAGGTCGACCTAAGGGACAAGGTGTTGTCTACTACTATGGTGCCCCTAGAACGGCCCATATCATGGTGCAATACTAGTTGATCTACACACTGGAGTAGGGTTATGTTAAGGTCTGGCGCAATACTAGTTGATGTACGAGTTGACTGGGGTTAAACCTAGCAAGCCTTAGGTCTGCGGTAGCCCTGTCTAAGTCCCTAAACAGGTATGGGTTACCTTGGCCGGAGGGGCTGGCTGCTGCCCCTGACTAAACCTGATCCACGTTGAGGCTCTAAGCAGCCTCGGGAGCCTGCCTTCGTCGCACCTCATCTTCTTCGTCCTGCTCGTCGCCGTCACCGTCTGCGCCATCCCCCTTGGGGATAGGCACCAGCTCGCGGGCTATTGGGTGGTTAGCCCACGTCCTCCTCAAGGCCAGAGTCTGGCTCGCAGAAATTAACTTATACGCCAGCATCGTCTCATTAGATACGAGCTGGCGGTAGTCTTTCTCACTTGGTGGAAGCCCCGTCAAAGTATCGTATTGACCCCCAAGGGCCATTGATTTGGCCGTTCTTGCAAAAATGGCTGCACGATGATGTTCAAGTCAATACATGCGAAAAGAAATAAAGCAATATGGTGATTTCAAGAGCTGAGAATAGAGAGAACTTACGAGGACGGTTGAAATAGTGGTACTCGTAGTTGCGAAACCCCGTCGACATGAAGAAATGGTCCTTGAAGTTGTTGGGGTGGCTGGGCAGCTTGATGACTATAGGAGAGTTGGGAAAATGGGTCAAATAGTAGAACCCGTTGCCTCGCCCCCATTGATCCAGGCTGGCTTTGAGGTAGAAGAAGTAAAGGATGTCCGCTGGTGTAGGGACCTCCCACTCGTGCCTCAGGAAGAGGTACCTCAGCCTCGCCAGCAGGCGGTAGGAGTTAGGGGGCAGTTGGAAGGGAGCCAGCTTCACGTAATTCAAGAAATTCGCTAAGTACTGGTCCAGAGGTAGGAAGGCCCCGGCCTTGAGGTGTTCGTCGCTCCAAGATGCGAACTCCTCATCAAGAGGCGTGTAGCTCCTCTCGCCCTCGAGGGGAGGTCGGGAAACAAGAGCGCCTGTCCAAACTGGGATGTTATGGGACAGCAGGATCTTGTTGACCCTCCCTTGGGTCGTAATCTTCGAGACTGTCCCCTCTGCCTCGAAGAAAGCGTCAGGTCCCACCTCGACCTCCTTCTCCACCGTGGGACCGAATAGGGGGATGGGAGACTCCACCGCAATCTCTTTCCCCTTGCTGGACTGCTAGGACGATGAGCCAGCCAGGCCTTTCTTGTGTATGTTCTTCCTGGGTCCCATCTAATCGCCTAACGAACAAGAACGAAGAAAATTTTAAATAGGCGACCTAAAAATAGAAAAGGGAATACAACGCGAGAAGAAATGATTTTCGAACACGGGCTGAGGTAATCTCAGCCCGCGGTGTGTGAAGCCACGCGTTGCCATGGTCACGCGCCCACGTTTCCAACGGATCCCCAATTGCTCGGGATCTGTGTGTCAGGAGGTTCAGGATAGTGCTTGCCTTGGAGGGAAAGTTTAAAAAGCAAAACAGCCTGGGAAGCATGACCCCTAAGCTACCCGGTTTTGTACCCTAGAAACCTCTCACCTTCCACTTTCCGAACAGGCATTCCCTAAAGTTACCCAGAAAAGCTACCCAGAAAAATTACCCAGAAATTATCTTGTCATAAACATCACATTCCTAGAAATGTACTCAAATAGTCGATATGCCTAGGATCAAAACCTATGCACCAAAAACCAGCCAAAAAAAACCTACAGTGTGTGACTAAGAAAGAAGTTTACCTAACAGAGAAACGGAAAGATCAAAGCATGCAACAGGCAGAGGACTTACAGTGTATTTTCCGTGTGAAAGTCACCAAAAGTGTAGGAATCAGAGTCCTGGTGGAATCCTTAAAGCTGGACTAATGTAGAAACTCTTGTGACGAGAACGTAGGGATCTCTGGGATGATAACCGAAAGAAGAAAAGCTTCTGAGACTAAAAAAGATAGAAAAAGAGGAAAAAATTTCAAATGAAGGGTGGCTAATATGGAAGATGGCCAACCTTATATATATGCAAGAGACATAAAGGAATGAGGACTGTTCGATCAAATTAATGCGAGATACGAGGGTCATAACTCGAGAGGCGAAACGACAGCCGAAGGCAGGCTAGGCCATTTAATGCAATTCTCGGAAACCGAACAGTTGCCAACCAAGGCGCTCCACGTGTCCGATAACCACGCAGTGGGCGGAACATAAAGAGTCGAAAGGGAAACTTAAAAGCCCCCGCTGTGAAGGTCACAGATAACGTCATGGGTCACGAGCAGGGGCTTGGGGGGCAAATGTACGCCCTAAATATCCGCGCACTTCGGCGAGCTAGAGAAGGGCCTAATTTAATCTGCCACGTGTCAATCGTCCACCCGGATCTGTTTGTTACAGGTTTCCATCTATCCAGCCCGAGCTGATTAGAGAGGTAACTGCTACTCGGAGGCATTGTGTCAGCAGTTTGAGTGTCACGAGCTGGCGCCACATTAAGCTCGCGATGCGGCGGAGATCTGACACCCGAATTCTTGTAAAGTCAACCAC
Organism: Humulus lupulus; assembly: GCF_963169125.1. Taxonomy (NCBI): domain Eukaryota; kingdom Viridiplantae; phylum Streptophyta; class Magnoliopsida; order Rosales; family Cannabaceae; genus Humulus; species Humulus lupulus. Next base: position 56,563,419 of record NC_084798.1, on the reverse strand, counting down.
GCAATATAAACGTGCGTGTATCAGACATCACGTGTCTATTCTATGCCTGAATTCTCAGACACGCAGTATAAACGTGCGTATTCAGACATCCCACGCCTGATTTGGGCCATGCGGCCCATTATCCCTCCTTACCTATTGATTAGATCACACTTCACTACCAAGTTTAGGAATTAATCAATAGTGTCACATAAATTATTTGATGGATGAGAAGATCACGGGATGACCCCAATACCTACCCATGTATCGTCTTCCTATAAATGCTAAGACCCTGGGTAGTGGAAGGGGTTGGCATATTTTTGTAAAGAAACACTCTGTAAGAAATAGTAAAGAGATGTCAATAATATTGACTAGTGGACTAGAAGGATTTTAACCTTCGAACCACCTAAAAAGAAAGGAGTGACCATCTTTCTACTGCTATTAGTTTCCCAAAGTCTAAATTACGATTCTTTTTATATTACGGTTTACCAGTTTGCACTAATCCATCCTACTTATTCGTATAATTAGCTGTTGGCGTAAAACCGCGTGAACAAATACCTATACACAGATGCATATTGTGTAGCAAGTGTCGATCACGATTCACGTAATCTCTTGTGTACTTGTTATAATGATTGTAGACAGAAGTGTCTAATTTGGACCAATCAGATCTTGATGGGCTGATCGAGCCTATAATGAGTCTTAGATCAAATTATCGATTGGTCCCTCAAGGACCAGATTTGCTTATGGTCTGATGAAGGCGACTGGTCCTTGGACTAGTTTCTTTTGTTGATCGTATGGGTCAATAGGTTCCTCAAGAGCTAAGATCGAACATGATCAAATAATGGTGACTGGTCCTCGAACCAGTCTCTTTTGTTAATCATATGAGTTGATAGGTTCCTCAAGAACCAGGTTTGAACATGATCAAATAATTTGGAGACAAGGTCCAGGACCAATCTCTCTTTTTGGATCGTATGGGTCGATAGGTTCCTCAAGAACGAGGATCGAACATGATCCATAATGGCGATAGGTCCTCGGACCAACCTCTTTTGTTGATCGTATGGGTCGATAGGTTCCTCAAGAACTAGGATCGAACATGATCAAATAATTTGGCAACAAGGTCCTAGAACTAGTCTCTTTTTTGGATCATATGGGTCGATAGGCTCCTGAAGAACCAAGATCGAACATGATCCATAATGGCGACAGGTCCTTGAACCAATCTCTTGTTTGGATCTTATAAGTCGATAGGTCCCTCAAGGACCAGGATTGAACATAATCCATAATGGCAACAGGTCCTCTGACCATTCTCTTGTTTGGATTTTATGGATCGATAGGTCCCTCAAGGACTAGGATCGAACATGATCCATGATGGCGACAATTCCTCGGACCAGTCTCTTGTTTGGATCATATAGGTCGATAGGTCCCTCAAGGACAAGAATCAAACATGATCTAATAATTTGATGACAAGGTCCTAAGACCTGTCTCTCTTTTGGATCGTATGGGTCGATAAATCCCTCAAGGACCATAATCGAACATGATCCGATGGGGTTGACAGGTCTAAAGTGACTAGTCACTCATTGAAAGAAATTTAAAGAATTAAGTGAAACTTAAGAAATTAAATTCATTCATTCATTGAAGCACAATGATTGTTACATAGATAATTCGAAAATAATACATTTGCCTCCTGCTCGGCTATGCTTCTTTCCGCCAAGTATTCGACAGGAATGACATTCAGGGTGTCCACATCTTTGGCATTGGCAAGCTTGGCCAAGGCATAAGCATTGACATTCTGCTCCCTCAGGACTTGTGTAATAGAGTATCTCCTAAACTGTGCCAACAAGTCCTTCACCTTGTTCAGGTATTGCACCATCCTAAGTCCCTTAGCTTGATACTCCCCTAGTACCTGGTACACTACTAGTTGGGAATCACTAAATATCTCCAGGGATTGTGCATGCACATCCCGAAGATAAGCATAATCCTGCTAGCAATGCCTTGTACTTAGCCTCATTATTTGAAGCGTTGAAGCCAAATATGAGAGCGCAGTAGATTCGATGATGCTCTGGAGTGATCAGTATGATTCCTGCGCCTGAGTTGTGTTCATTGGATGCTCCATCTACATATAGCTTCCATACGAGAGTATCTCCTTCCTTCTCGATATCTCCATTCTTCAATTGGTGGGAAAGGTCTTCAAGGTTGGTACCTTCGACTATGAAGTTTGCCAATTCTTGTCCTTTTATCGCCCTCCTTGAATGATAAGTGATATCAAACTATCCTAACTCCACTGCTCATTTGAGTAATCGTCCCAAGGCCTCTGGTTTTTGAAGAACTTGTCGTAGCGGTTGATCGGTTAGGACTCGGATCGAGTGAGCGTGGAAGTATGGGCGTAACTTTCGAGAGGCAATCTAAACAGTAGGCTAGCTTTTCAAGAGGGGGATACCTAGACTCCTCACCTACTAGCCTTTTATTGATATATTAGATAGGGTGTTGTACCCTGTTCGCTTCTTTCACCAAAGCTGCACTGATAGCATGCTTGGTGATTGCCAAATAGATGAATAGTACTTCACCATTTATTGGCTTCGCTAGGATGGGAGGTTGAGCGAGATGCTCCTTCAAGTCTTGGAAGGCTTTCTCACATTCCTCGGTCCATTGGATCTTCTTGCTGCCCCTCAGTAAGTTAAAGAAAGGGACACACTTGTTAGTAGACTTTGATATGAACCTACTGAAGGCAGCTACTCTCCCTGTTAAGCTTTGCACTTCTTTGATTTTGTGGTAGGTGACTTCATGTCGATCAATGCTTTGATATTCTGGGGGTTAGCCTCGATTCCACATGAATGTCTATGTATCCGAGAAACTTACCAGAACCAACTCCAAACGAGCACTTTAGAGGACTTAATTTCATGCAATACTGTATAAGTGTTGCAAAGCATTCCTCCAAGTCTTGGGCATGCCCTCCAGCTTCTTTGGACTTGACCTACATGTCATCCACATATACCTCCATATTTTTGTCGACCATGTCTCAGAACATGCCATTCACTAAACACTGGTCGGTGGCCCCTACGTTCTTCAAGCCGAATGGCATTACCTTATAATAGTACACTCCCTTGTCTGTCCGGAATCTGGTATGTTCATTTTCGGGAGGGTGCTTACTTATTTGATTATACCCAGAATATACATCCATGAATGAGAGTATTTCATGTCATGCAGTTGCATCGACCAGTTGGTTTATTCTGGGTACTGGGAAGCAGTCTTTGGGGTAGGCCTTGTTTAGATCTGTGAAGTCCACGCATGTCCTCCATTTTCTGTTTGGTTTTGGGACCAGCACGAGGTTTGATACCCAATCTGGGTAGTAGGCCTCCCTTATAAAATTATTTTCCTTGAGTTGCTCGACTTCCTCCTTCAGGGCTTTAGATCAGTCTTTGACAAGCAGTATCCTCTTTTGTTGCACCGATGAGTAGTTTGTGTCCACATTGAGGACATGGCTTATCACGGACAATGAAATTCCAACCACGTCCTTATGTGACCAGGAAAAGACGTCCTAGTTCTTCTTCAAAATTTCTACCAATTGTGCCTTAATTTCCACCTTTAGCTCATTTCCGACTTTGATTACTCTAGTCGGGTCCTCCTCATCTAGTAGGACTTCGTCAAGATCTTCGACTAGTCCTACCCCCATGAAATCATCCCCAAAGTGAGGATCGATGTCGTTTCCCTCACTTTGGGAAGCTTGTTACAATAACAAATCTTCGTTAAATAAAGCCCCCGACTCCAGTAGAGTGTTTCTTTCAATGTCAACTTCCATGTTGACAACCTCATCGGTTCTTTCGTTCCCTTTGCAACAGGTGACCACCATGTTGTTTACGCATGGTCCTTTCTTTTCCTTGACCACTGATGCATTATAGCATTCCCGTGCCTTCCCTTGGTTACCCTGTAAGCATCCTTGCCCTACACTTGTGGGGAACTTCAAAGACAAATGCCAGATGGAAACTGTTGCGTGTAATTCCACCAGAAGAGGTCTCTCGAGTACTACGTTGTAAGTCGATGATCAATCTACCACTAGAAACTCTGTCATCACAGTCTCGTGCCTAGGGGCATCCCCCATAGTGATTGATAGTTTGATAGTTCCTCCTGGTGCTAGGCATTCCTCTGTTAATCCATATATCACTTGGGAACAAAGTGTCACGTCCTTGACCGTGAGCGTCATCTTCTCGAGGGATGATTTGTAGATGATTTCTACTGAACTTCCCATATCCACCAAACATCTCTTTACTCGGGCATTGGCGATTTGAATGGTAAGGACCAGAGGGTCATTATGGGGGTATCTCACGTGCCTGGCGTCATCCTTCGTAAAAGTGAGAGTTTCACTTTCATACTTCGGATTTTTTTGAGACCGCTCCTCGACTGCCATGCACTGAGAAGACTCCCTACCTCATGTCTTAGGGTCCTTGCATATCGCTCATGAGCATTGTTACTGTTGCCTGCTATGTGGGGCCCTTCACATATCGTATCCAATGTGAAGTCCACGGCTGCTGGCTCCAGTGGTGGACTCATTTGCCTTCGAAACTGTGGAATCCTACTTCGGGTTTAGGTCTTGACTCGATACCTCGAGAGTTTTCCTGATCGGAGGAGAAACTCGAAGTAGTGTGGTCGACCACCCATGTGGCTGTTGAGCATGTCAGGCCGACCACCCCTCGGGGGTTTAGGCCTGCTCGACTTCCCTATAGGTCTAGGACCTATCTTTTTTGTTCATCGGCCTTTTTTCAATACTTTGTCGTTTTTACCTGACTTGTGATGCCACATGTCGCTTTCTCATTCGCTACCTCATCTCTTGATTTTTGAGTGATAATAACTTTGCAAAATAATAACTTTAAAAGTTTTATTATTTTTGTTGATTAAACATAATATATATTTATATGTAATACTATATTATTTTTATTTTCAATAATAAAATTTATAAAATTATATATTTTATTTTATATTCTCTTTATCTAAAATGAAAATTATCACTTAATATATATTATGTATTTAAATATGTATGATTGATTAAATATAATACATATTCATATGTAATATTATCTATTATAACTAAATTATAATTTAATTTATTTGTCAATGTTTTAATATTGCAAAAATAAATTATTTTTATTTTCAATAATTAAATTTATAAAATAATGTATTTTATTTTCTATTCTCTTTATTTAAAATGCATTTTTTTTAAAACAAAAGTATAATAATAATTTTATTATTTATAAAAAAACTAATAGAAAGCTCTACAATCTTTAACCAATCACATCTTATAGTTTGAAAACAATAAAATTATTTATTATTATCATTTTTCAAAATACAACTTTACAAAAACTAATAACTTTGAAATTTTTATTATTTTTGTTTTATCAAACGATCCATATATGGCACTATATATTTTTTAATAAAAAAGAAATACAAAAGAATTTCAGTTTGAATTTAAAAATTATATATCATATACATATTTAAATTCTTTGATTAATATCCAATTTTTATTCATATAATATTAAATAAAATAAGTAATATACTTATTTGATAATGTATTTTGACGAAATACAACTTAAGAACTCTTAATATTTTCAATAATAATCATTAAATACCCTACTTTAATTTCAGTATAAAGTAGTACTTTACCCAAATTTACTCAACAAAATACAAATATCAAATAATGAGTATTCACAAATGACAATGTGCCATTTTATATTAATTTTAAATTACAAGATAACTTATAATTATTATCAAAAAAATTTCCAAACACGTGCCCAACTTCTTTTAACTTTTAATGTAAAAAGAAAAAGGAAATAAAAGTTGGTACATTATTTAGATTCCAATTTTTATTTATGTATTCAGGCTGTGAAGCAGGAAGGGTCATAAATGCAATTTATCTTCACTTTTTAAGTTGTGAAATAGGGAGGGTGATAAATGGTTTTGATTTTTGATGAGGTACATACATTAATGCAAAGCAATGCAGTTGATGAGATCTTGCTTTATTGGTAACTTTCATTATCATGGAGAAGGGGAGACGTCATGGTCTTCTTTTGCGTATGACGTCATGGCATGACGTAGGGTTAGCCTAAAAGAGCTGTTGCATTCAATTATGAACAGTTAATAAACGAAAAAAAGATAGATGGGAAATAGGGGCTTTGCATAAGTTTGTATTGTACGAAGGAAGGCACCAATAACATAAGTGGTCCGTTTGGTTTTTTAATGCGGCGCCACTTTCAAGTCAGAATGATCGCTGCACCGCACGTTCTACACACACTAACAAATTCTTCCACGCGACCTTTGAAATGTGAAGGATTTTTTTGTTTGTTTAAAAAGTGAAAATATAAATACTAATAAAAGTAAAATTTACTTTCTCTGTATTCTAATTAGAACTAATATTATTTTTGCCCATCAAACTATTACCACCACACGATCGTGCTCTTAAATTATTTACATTATTAAAAATTCTCTCGAACTATTACTGTTATTGAGTTGTGAGACTTCTGTTACTTTATGTTCTATGTGGCTAACATACATCTGACGTGGCACATTGGACATTAACATGATATTGTCACGTCACTGTCATATGTATAATTTAATTAAGAAAATAAAAAATCTATTTATTTAATATTAAATATTTAAATATATTTTTTAAAATACAATCATATAAAATACTAATGTTGACTGTTTTTTTCGCTATCAACCTAATCTAATAACTCGACAAAAATTAGAAGAAATAACACATAGATTTTACGTGGTTCAGGCTATAAAAGAGTCCTAGTCCACGAGTCTTTGGTATTAGTGAGTTTAAAACTTATTTGAGCCAGCTTCAATGGAATCTCAGACAACATATATATTGCTTTGAGTATACGATTGCTTAACTAGCCAAAGTTTTGAACCTTTTACAAGTAGATACCCATCCCTATTAGAGGCTTGGATCATTAACGCCCTTAATAAACATTTAATACACATTCCCCCATTATTTAGGGAGTAAACTGCTAATTAATTACATATGGATGCACTAACAAAGACCATGGGCCCAGGTGGATTGTCCGGGGCCCATTTGCAGAAACATGCCCACCAACTTCGTGGGGAACAAGTATCTGGCCGCGTCAGGATACAACGCACGTTCACCCATGTCAGGCGACGTTGTGGGAAATGCCGATTGTCGAGGGTACGAACTCGGCACAACTAATTGAGGCTCGCCAAAAGTTTTCAGATGATCTGGTGGGCCATAGCTGCGACGACTGACACCTGGCAACAACTCTAAGTTCGAGGACAAGTATCCTAGTCCTGGGAGATTGGCGAATGAAGAGAGCGATAAACATCTGAATGACCCTCTGGGCATGGCCTCACTTGGAGACATCCATACTGTGGAGATGGGCCACCGGACGTGCTCTTGTCTTGAGACATTTACTCCCCGATGACAAACCTCGGGGCGTGGCCTCACTTTGAAGTACCCATTCCTTGAGGATGGGTCACCGGACGTGGCCTTGCCTTGAGACATACGCGCCTTGAGGACAAACCTCGGGGCGTGGCCTCACTTTGAGACATCCGCGTTTGGTCAATTCAAAGCATGAAACCTTATTAGTGCTCGAGGAGATTAATTACTCCTCTAACGAATGCCATGTGTCCTCTGGTGAAAACACGGACAACATTTTCCCCTCAAGTCTTCACTTGTCTTTGGACAGTGGAGACTTTGTCTAAAAGGAGTAATTTCGAAAGGACTTTGGGAGGAGACACTTGGGCTCTTCATGGCGTCACTCCTTGAAAAGGTAATGACACATGTCGACTCCTTATTGTTTGGTCCATCAACTTGTGTCATTAATGAGGAGTCCACTCCACTACCGAAAACGTCTAATCTGTACCCTACGTGTCCTTTCGCTCCATATCCGAGGTATCCTTTTCCCATGCTCATCATCACAATCCATGCCTCTTGGACTCTGACCGTTGGATCACTCTCGAGTTCCTATGTCGTAGGTAATCAATGGTCGGGGTGGAGCTGCTTCCACCCCAATCTGTTCGAGTATAAAACCTCGACAACCACCTCTCAAAAATCACTTTTAGCATTTGAAATTCAAAACCCTAAAACTCTCAAACCCTCTATTATTTTTCATCTCTCTACTTCCTAAAAATCTCCCATTTACTGAGTTCTCAAAGCACTGGATAGTTGGCGAGAATCATCGTATTTCTGGTCAGGAGGCAAGAAGTTTTTCAGAGCTAGGACTCATTTTAGCACATACAAGCACTTCATCTCGAGTAGTTTTTACTTCTGTCACCTGTTTGGTTTCGTGTTTACTTTCAAATTATGTTGAGGGATTTAGTTACATGATTAGGTTTTTAATTACTGGCACTCTAGAGGTCATTTTGGCCTCTTTTAGATCTTTTTGGGCACATTTTGAAGTTAAAAACGGTCTAACGATCCCCCACACTCTGTACGCAACTTTTCACATTTCTGGACATTCGACTGGAATCTGGAAAATTCTCAGATTCCAGCGATGTTCGTAGTTTCTGGTGGTGCTCTTCGGCAACCATCCTTTGGTCTCGAAGACACCCCAGTCCCTTAGAAATTTTCCTTATCTTCTCGAGAAGTAGTCTTAGGGGTTCTTTTTTTTGGCCTATCTTTCTTCGAGTCAAGATGCTAACTGCTTGGTTTCTTGTTTCAGATCTTCGAGGAGCTTCAACAACTACACAAGAAGGCATTCTATGCATTCGACGCCGAGGTGCTAGAGATTTCCCGAGAGGCAGGAAGACTCCTCGAGAAGAGAAAACAGCCAAAGAGTAGTCAGGCTCTTGTGGTGAGGAAAGCTAATCCCTCGACGGTGAAGAGGCCTCTTCAACACGGAATCTCAAAGGAAGAGGCAAACTCTGGCCCTCACTGTCAAACAAAACACATATCGCCATCACAGGTTTTGAGGCGGAGGTGACCCCCAGCAAGCTCAAACATTGAGGAGCTATTGACAGGATTGTAACCCACCATGTGGTGGACACCACTGCGATGTGGGTGCGCCTTTCTCGGGAGGACGAGAGGGCGCATGGGAGCGTCCATGGCCTCAAGGCCTAGAGTGCGTCTTATCTCCAAGTTGATGGAGCATTGCACTGCACCAGTACTATGTCGACTTTTTGAAGTTCGTTAGGATAACTCAATTCTAGTTATCCCCGAACAGATATCAGGTGTCGGGCGGGTTGTATGGTCTGTACCAGAGGCAAAACTGACCCGTTCCTTCCCCAGTTGAGATATTGTACATCTACAGCTTCCGACCATGTCCGATGAAGGACGATCAGGATGGGTACTACACGCTGATGAAGCACACATACACGGGGATGAAATACAAGGCCCTGTACGGCAACAAGAACCACGCAAGGGACTACAAAGAGAACTTCTCCTGGGCAAGTGGCTTCCCTACGTGGACTAATTTGACTCTTCTCCTAGACTTCACTAGGGTTGGTAAGTTTTACTTCTCGAGTAATTCTATTTATTTGTCCTTCGCTTGTAGTCATTTCTTAGTCTCAACCATTTCTTTTCAAGTCTTTTCTGTCACACACCTTTCGTTGACGCCTACAACGAAAGGTTCAAGAAATTGAACACGCTACCTGTGGAGGATATGAATCTCAGTCTTCTTGTTACTGAGGACAATCTTTGACAGTACACCCTGCTTAGGGAGGGTCAACGGATAAGCCCCGTGACCCTCATTGGCTTTCTTGATTTGAAGAAATCACTTAAAAAGGCAAGGCTCCACACACATTATATCACGACGAAGGCCCAATATGAGTATGAACAACGCCTCCGCGAGGAGTGTATAGAGAGTGTACTTGCGATCCAAGGCACGATGAGGAGCTTGAAGCAGAGCTCGAGGTTGGAATCGAATTGTCCTTCATGCCCCAAAGTAAATCCCCAATAGTTTTTAAATACGCCCATCACATAGTGGAGGGAATCAGCCCGACCACTCCTTATTCTTGCCATCACTCTTCGAGTGTGGGCAAATTTCGGAGTGTCCTTGGACCGACGAGGAATAGCAGGACTACCAAGACCTTATCGAAATTTTTCTCCGCCATCTGACGAGGAGGAAACAACCTCAAGGGCTTGTGCCTCTGGACGAGATGATGGTCATGCACGTGATATGGTTTCATCAATACAAAACCAACACAACACAGGAAATGGGTCGACTCATCCATGAGTTTTCTAATTCCATTCTTCACCTAGAAGAGCCATATCATGGTGGGGCTTTCAAGGAGATTTATTTTATGCCTTGCATGCGTGCTTATTTTTATAGATAACTTTTTTTCTTTTCCTCCGAAGGCTAACCTTTTATGTTTTTCTGCGTAGAAAACATGGGGCTGTCTAACTTGGTTAAGAAAAAACAACAATGGGCAATGGGGCCCTCTCTAATAGATGCCTTGGAGGCATCGACCCAGTGTTCATGCCTTCGGCATTCATTCCCTTGGCCCTAATGGCCAGTCCTACCATTCTTGCGGATCCTGTAGTCCCAGAAGCTTCCCTGTTGGCTATTCCTCAAGGGCCAACTGTTACAAAAGAGGTCATTGACCTCGAGGCCTCCCCCCCCCCCCCCCCCCCGAGATGAGGGGTCTTCTTGGAAAGGAAAAGAAATCCTTTCTAGGGTGTCTGACTATCATTCAGTCAGGATGCCTCGCCTAGTGGTCTTTCCTGAACACTACGAGGGAGGAGACCTGGAAAAGTAAAGACGGGTGGTCGAATACTTCAACGCCCGTCTTGATGAAAGCAATGAGGACTTCAAAGTCCTTGTGGAGTACCTGCGGGAAGACATACTGCAAGGCCCGATTGCTCCACCTAGCCGCGAGGAGATGGAGCCTCTACTCACGTGGAGAGTCTGAGAAAGAACGACCCCACTCGCTGCAGAGCTGCTCCAAGGATTGGCGGGGTCCCTGTGTGACATGCCCTACCACGGCTTCGCTCGTTGTGGCAGTGACAATGATATCTTGTTGATATCTGCCAGTTGCCACATCTCCCTGAGGGTATGGCTCAAACATCTTTAAATCCCCTTTTGTTTGTCTTAATTTTTTGTTGAGATAACAAGTATTGTTCTTGTGTAGAATGCGACCTTCAACCAGCAGCTCAGGGACATCGTGACCATGAGGTCCTTTGAGCTGAAGGAGCTTCGAGAAGAGATGGCTTAACTCAAGGAGACCGCGGTCCCACTAGCTGAGCACTCGCTGTTCTAGAAGGACTTTGAGGATCTCCAGGCCCGTGCCCTAGAGTTGGAGGCACGGCTGGCCATGGAATAGTCGAAGATGTCATCCCTCGAGGACACCTCCACGAAGCTGCTGGAAGAAGCCGCAAGTCAAACCTGATCTGTGGAGGAGGCCAAAGACAAGTTTTCTGGGGAGCTCATAGCTGTTCAGGAGGAACTCTGATTGAGCTGCGAGAAGTCCTTAGCTTGTGTCGCCGAGCTGGCCAATGTCTGAGAGGAGGATGTAAAGACTAGAGAAGAAGTTGCGCATGCTGCATCTCGTGCCGAGAACTTTAGGCTCCGAGTAGATGAATTAGGGAGGGATCTCGATGTGATGGAAAATGATACACTGCTTGTGGCGTGGCAAAGAAACAAGTACATGGACCTATCATTCACTGAGGAGCCCAACATGCAGATGTTGCTCATGGAGCATCTCTGTGATGAGGAGGCCAAGGCTCCTCAAGAAAGGGAATCCATGGCAGCCGCCCGCATTCCCGAGGTGCTCATCTACGCCTGCAGCACCCCGAGCACTGGAGACTTAGCGATGTGCTCGAGCACCCTCCCCTTTCTTCTTGCTTGCTGGCCTCAGGGCCTTGTTGTGTTCGTAGGCTCAATGAACCTTCTTCTACCTTGGAGCAAGGTTTTCATCGTCTCTGCCCTTGCCACGCCTTTGCGGCGTAGGTAGGGGTCCAGCTCCAGCTGGGTGCGTACCTGGCATACCAGCTGGCAGATCTTGCACCACGACATCCACGTGCTTGAGAGTCACACCTGCTGTGTTAATAGGTGGCACTCCAGCTGGGTGCACGGGTGGAACACCAGCTAGTTTCCTAGATGGTACTTTGCCATGAGGGTCCACTCGCAGCCCTTGAGTCGTCAAAGTGGTCCTAATGGCATGAACCATCTCCTGTAGGGCATCAATATTCCCCTCCTGGCATCGAGTTTTTGTTGCTGGGTAGCCACCTGTTCGCGGGCAATGCCACCTTTGGTGGATCCTCTGCGCCCATCTACTAGGGATAATCATCCTCGTAGTATTCGTCATCGCCTCCATCTCTTATGCCATCGTAATCGGTGTTTTCTTCATAATCTTCCTGGACCATCTCTAGGAGGTCTTCTAGAGGTGGACGACTGATTTCTCCTCCCTCAGCTCCGGTGGGAGGAGCTGCGTCATCTGGTGCGTTCCGTCTAGTGGTCACCATGGTCATTTTTCTTCAAGCTTTCTTCAAGCTCTCAATGAAAGCACCAAAATGTTGACTACCTTTTTTGCTATCAACCTAATCTAAGAACTTGACATAAATTAACAGAAAATAACACATAAATTTTACGTGGTTCAAGCTATAAAAGATCCCTAGTCCACGAGTCTTTGGTATTAGTGAGTTTGAAGCTTGTTTGAACTAGCTTCAATGGAGTCTCAGGCAGCGTATTTATTGCTTTAAGTTTACAATTGCTTAACTAGCCAAAGTTCTAAACCATTTACAAGGAGATACCCTAGCCCTATTTATAGAGGCTTGGGTCATTAATGCCCTTAATGAACATTTAATACACATTCCCCCATTATTTGGGGATTAAACTGCTAATTAATTACATATGGATGCACTAACAAAGACCATGGGCCCAGGCAGATTGCTTGGGGCCCATTTGTAGAAAGCTTCCCACCAACTTCATAGGGAACATGTATCTAACCGTGTCAGGATACATCGCACATTCGCCCATGTCAGGCGGTGTTGTGGGAAATGCCGATTGTCTAGGGTAGGAACTCGACACCACTAATTGAAGCTTGCCAAAAGTTATCAGATGATCTGGTGGGCCATAGCTGTGGTGACTAAACATGGAAACAACTCTAGGTTCGGAGAAAAGAATCCTTGTCCTGGGAGATTGGCGAGTGAATAGAGCGATAACCATCTGAATGGTCCTCGGGGCATGGCCTCACTTGGAGACATCCATACCATGGAGAGGGGCCACCAAATGTGGTCTTGCCTTGAGACATCAGCGCGTCGAGGATAGACCTTGGGGCGTGGCCTCACGTTGAATTACCCATTCCTTGGGGATGGGTCATTGGACATGGCCTCGACTTGAGACATCCGCGCCTCAAGGAAAGACCTCGGGACGTGGCCTCACTTTGAGTATCCGAGTTTGGTCAGGTGAAAGCAAGAAACCTCATTAGCCCTCGAGGAGCATAATTACTCCTCTCACAAATGCCATGTGTCCTCTGATGAAAACAAGGACAACAACTAATTTTACATTTTAACTAATTTAATTTTAATTTTTTTTATTAATATAAAACAAAATGCACTTCAAAAAATTTACAACCTGCCGATCCGAATAATTCACTCAAACTTATTAAAAAATATTGATGAAAAATGAAACATAAAAGATACGAGTACATTTCAAACTGCCTAATTATTATATTGAGTGGGTTGAGATTTTTTGCAAACCGATGTGAGGATAGATTTGTTTTGATGTTAATTCTGGGATATTAAACTAGTATTTTTCTAAAAAAAATCGATTCTTAATTGATGCCATGTTGCAGATTCGATGGTTTTTTTTTGCATGACTCAATGTTTAATATATTTAGCAATGCTAACTTCATACTAAATCGTTGTGAGATCAATGCATCTAAGTAGAATATGAACAATCACTTGTATTTTGATGTTATGTTGTCGTTGGATGGATGTCTATAATGATGCTAGATCGATGGTAATTAAGATTTATTTTATTTTATTAAGAAATCAATACTAGATCGATTGAAAATGATGCTAGACACCATCATTTGCATCGAAGACCAAGGAATTAAACACCTTTATATGGTCATTAATGTCCAATTCAATGCATAGTGATGCCTGCTCGATGATGGTTGGATGATAATAGAAATTCTTCACTTCAATATATTATTTTCAATGCCAATCGATGCTACCTCTATGAGTATTCGATGGTAACATCAATTTGTGTTTTTTCATGTAATTTGAACTAATATCGAAACTTTATTGTGTTAGAGATAAATATATTGTTCCAATAGAAATTGAAAAAATTATTACAACTCTAAGAAAAAGAATACAAAAGACAAGATGATGATTAAATAAGTTTACAACTCCATTGCATAAATACAAGTAAATATAGAAATAAGAAGATGAAGAGAATAAAAGAAATAACAACTCTATAGCAAAAAGATACAACTAAATATAAAGAGGAAATAGAAGAAAGATGACAAAAGAACAATAGAAGAAATAATAAAGAACAAGAACAAGAAATAAACACTCTGACTAACACAACCAAAGTAAAGAGCATTGGGAAGCACAAACTTGAACAAGGTTTACAACCTTTGTCCAAAAGCTTATTTTCCCTTATCTCAAGCAATAAGAGAACTCTCACAAATTGGAAAAATAGCTCTCTGTAATAAACAAGCCTCTAGGTGAATTTCTAGCCAAGTGCTCTAGTGGATAGAAATTAATGTGTCTAATAAGTGAGCAATAGACTCCTATTTATAGAGTTTTGATGCACTTTTTGAATTTCAAATCCCACCAACCCCCATTGGTTGTTACTAATATTTAATTACATGTGTTATGGAATTAAAATGGAGATTTGAGAGTTACTTGATGTTGGAAACATTCAAAATTAGATAAAGTCGAAGTTGGAAAAAGGCTGTCAACACTCTAGGCCATGGCATGGGATATGCCTGGCCTCGACCGCTGGCTTCTGTCCCCGAGGCTGCGGCCTGGGACAATCAGTGGCTGTGACCATAGTGCATTTCAGCCATCCAATTTTTCAAACTTTTCTAAAACATTCCAAACTCATTCCCATTTGATTTTGTAACTTCCATACACATTATGCGAGTTAAAATCACATCGTCAACAGCCATATCACTAATGACTTTGTGAAATTCAAATTCAAAATGTGTAACATATAATCTACACATTATTGGGTAATATTTGGGAGTTACAAATTTGTAACTAATTTTGTAATCTCAATATGCTACATATTTAGATATTCACACTATCCAAAAAATGTAACTCTCATATATATTATGCTATAATATGTGACACACTTTGTCACATTATTTAATCTAAACATTATATTATAAATAATATAACACATCGAAATTAACCAAATACCCAATATTTTATCCTAACAAAAAAATTGAAACACATTAATTTTAATCAATACTACACAATCAAGTTACTACATCGATTCAAAACAATAATTTAATTCTACACTACATATCATTTTTTAAATTTAGACAAGATAATTTTGAAGGAGGAGGAGTAGTGGGGGAAACGATGACGAATAGTGGAGCCTCCCCTAGGCTAGTCGGCATTCTTGATGATGGGTGGTCGGAGAGCACGAGTCGATATAGAAAGGGATGGATCAGATATGTAGAAAGAGAAGAAGTGAGGAGGACTTTTAAACTAATGACTTTTTTGTCCAACTATAAATTTAGAGCATAGTTTCCAAAATATTTATTAAGTTAAGCATATATTTTTTAATATGTGCCTCCTTTAAGCATATATGCTCAAATTTCCCATGCTATTCCACACAAACTACTACTCTATTCTAGTGTGGGAGCTCTAGCATCTTCCATTAAAACACTCCCAATGGATGGGTAAAATATCTCATTCTCTTAAATATAGAGAAAATATTGTAAAAATGAGCTTCCAATGGAAGAGTCAAAATTGAGCTATTTTACATTTTTTTTACCTTAATGAATATTATTATTCTACATTTAGAGATAACTATTTATTGAGCTACAAATATTTTATTATTTTTTCCTTTCTCTTTCTCTTTTAATTATATTTTATCTTTTCCTATCCTTTTCTAGTATTTTAATAAATAAAATAATAATATTCAAATGGTGTATAGAAGAAATAGAGAATGTGATGTATGGTGTAATGCAAATGTTTAATGTAAAATAGAAAAAATAAAATTTTGGTGATGTATTATAAATGATAGAATCTGCATGCATTAATATATTTTGAATATTTACATTATGAAATCAAGTTGTTTACATACATATGTACAACTAGTAATTTATTTTATCCTTTAATGAAAAATAAATAAAATAAAATTATATTAAGTTTATGACACAAATTTTACTTTTTAGGTTCTTTTAAAGTTTGATAATTAAACTAAGATAGTATCCCAAAAACAATATAGAAAATATCACACTAGTATAAAATTGATGAATATATATATATATATATATTATATGCAATCAACATTTAATGCACATTTATTTAATTTTATTTAGAAATTTATTAATTATTTTTATCATATTTTTATGAATACTATAAATAATAAATAAATAAATATTATTATATATGAAAGAATGGCATAAACATATTAAAGGAAAATTAAACCAAAATATTGTTTATATATATAGTTTTTTTAAGAAATAATAATATGATAACCTTTGAGATCACAAACTACCATATTCAAAATGTAAATCATTTATAATATTATTCAAATCATACTTCAACGATTCGAAAAGAAACTTATTTTCTTGATTGAAGAGAAATTTTATTCTAATTTTTTATGGAGTTACGAAGTCGTATATATTATCTGTACTAGGTATAAACAACGTGCATTTGCATGTTTGCTTAGTTTTATTAAGAAATTACTATATTTTTTAATTATCATTTAAACTTTAAATAAAGAAACAATGTCATATTTTATAAAAGAATGACACTGATTGTCCCAGGCCGCAACCTGGGGGACAAAAGCCAACGGTCGAGGCCAGGCATATCCGAGGCCATGGCCTAGAGTGTTGACAGCCTTTTTCCAACTTCGACTTTATCTAATTTTGAATGTTTCCAACATCAAGTAACTCTCAAATCTCCATTTTAATTCCATAACACATGTAATTAAATATTAGTAACAACCAATGGGGGTTGGTGAGATTTGAAATTAAAAAAGTGCATCAAAACTCTATAAATAGGAGTCTATTGCTCACTTGTTAGACACATTAATTTCTATCCACTAGAGCATTTGGCTAGAAATTCACCTAGAGACTTGTTTATTCTAGAGAGCTATTTTTCCAATTTGTGAGAGTTCTCTTATTGCTTGAGATAAGGGGAAATAAGCTTTTGGACAAAGGTTGTAAACCTTGTTCAAGTTTGTGCTTCCCAATGCTCTTTACTTTGGCTGTGTTAGTCAAAGTGTTTATTTCTTGTTCTTGTTCTTTATTATTTCTTCTATTGTTCTTTTGGCATCTTTCTTCTACTTCCTCTTTATATTTAGTTGTATCTTTTTTCTATATAGTTGTATCTTCTTCTACATCTTTTGTTCTACTACTTCTAGTTTATTTGTAAATTTTGTATAGGGTTGTTATTTCTTTTATTCTCTTCATCTTCTTATTTCTATATTTGGATTTCTGTTGCATTGTGAATGCTGGAATACATTGCTTATCTAAGCTACACACTGACTTATTAGTCATAAACGGCATGGTGTTTAGTGTTGTTCGTGAAGCTCTGACTTATTAGTCATGATCGGCTATAGTACTGATTGTTGGTCGTATGGAATTGACTTATGAGTCAAGAGAGGCAATAGTACTAAAATGAAACCATTGTATTACTTCTTTATCAGAAGCTATAGATGTTCATATCTATGATTAACACTCCCACTCAATTATACTATCGAGTTCCCAAGATGTAAGTATGGGCTAGTCCGTAGGGTAAGCTGGTAACAAACAAGTTAAAGAACTGAAATAATACAATTAGTTAGAATACTAACCACTAAGAATTGAGATTGAATTGACCTATGGTCAACTATATGATATGACTATAATAGATAATAATAGTATGTTTACTTACCCTGTCTACTGTCAATATCGGTCCAGACCGATGTAACAAATACATCCGCTCTTTACTACTTTGCTAATGTTTTGGAAAAAAAATAACATTACAATGTATAAGTATATCATATCGTAGATTGGCAAGTCATAGTAAATCTTGTGCACTGACTAATCTTAGGACTAACTTATTTTGAATATATAATCATATTTATATTCCACAGTGATTACGTCACTACAAATATGATTAGCTATATGCTCAAGATTTAATAGAAGTTTATATTAAATAAATAATAATGAAAATAAAACATGTGAGCAAAGTGATTGACAAAGTCTAAATTTGATTTCTATTCTTTTATTGATAATAAATGAGATTACAAAGAAATTGGATTTTGATAAGGGCATAAAACCCCAACAAACTCCCACTTGCACTAATTGAAACTAATGCCTTAATTCTACTAATCTCATTTCTTTGATATGCTTATCAAATGTAGCTTCTGGTAGTGTCTTTGTAAATGGATTTGCAAGATTGTCTTTAGATGCAATCTTCATAACCTTCACATCTCCCCTGGCCACATATTCTTGAATTATGTGAAACTTCCTTTATATATGCTTACTCCTCTTATGACTTCGAGGTTCTTTCGAATTGGCTATTGCTCATGTATTGTCACAAAACAACACAAGCGGTTTATCCATATCTGGAATAACATAAAGATCTAAAAAAAACTTCTTTAGCCAAACTATTTCCTTAGTTGCTTCAGACACTACTATGTACTCAACCTTAATTGTGGAATCTGAGATCGCAGACTGCTTTACGCTTCTCCATATCACAACTCCACCCTCAAGAGTAAACACCATTCTAGAAGTAGACTTCCTGTCATCGACATCAGTCTGAAAATCTGAATTTGTGTAGCCTACAGGGTTCAGAACACCACCCTTGTGGACTTACATATAATCCCTAGTCCGCCTTAAATACTTCAGAATATGCTTAACTGCTATCCAATGTTCCAGTCCTGGGTTTGACTGATACCTGCTCACTACTCCCACTGCATAGTAGATATCTGGTCTAGTACACAACATAGCATACATCCGACTTCCAACTGCAGATGCGTAAGGAACTTTTCTCATTACATCTTCCTCTTCAGGAGTCTCGGGAGACTGCTTCTTTGAAAGATGAATTCCATGGCAAGACGGTAGATGTCCTTTCTTTGAATTTTTCATTGAGAAACGTTCAAACACTTTATCAATGTAAGTTGCTTGAGATAAAGCTAAGAGTCTGTTCTTTCTATCCCTAATGATTTGGATACCTAGAACATAACTTTCTTAACCCAAATCCTTCATTTAGAATTGAGTGTTCAACCAATTGAGTGTTCAATGAGTAAGATAACATCTACAAAGATAACCAAGAATACCACTATTTGATTTGTCTTCAGTTGGTAAACACAGGACTCATCAATAATTTGTTCAAAGCCATAGGTTTTGATTATTTTATCAAATCTAAGGTTCCCGGAACGAGAAGCTTGCTTAAGTCCATAAATGGACCTATTCAACTTGCAAAATTTACCTTATTGTCAAGCTACTTTAAATCCTTCTGGATGATCCATATAAATGACTTTGTCAAGCTTCCCATTAAGAAAAGTTGTCTTGACGTCCATTTGACAGATCTCATAGTCGAGAAAGGTTGTTATGGAAAGGAGGATGCGAATGGACTTGAGCATGGCTACTGCACTAAAATTTTCCTCATAGTCCACGCATTCTCTTTGGGTATAACCATTTTCCACTAATTGAGCTTTATGAGTTTTGATATTTCCATCAACACCTCGTTTCTTCTTGTAGATCCACTTGCACCCAATGGCCCTAAAGTCACTAGGTGCTTCCACAAGATCCCAGACATAATTTGAGTACATGGACTCTATTTTCTGTTTCATGGCTTCGATCCATAGTTCCTTTTCAAGGCTTGCCATTGCCTGTTTGAAGACAACGGAGCATCATCACTAGTGTCACCAACAACCATATTGGTTTTACCATCCAAACCATACCGAACATGGTTCCTAGAAACCCTCCCACTACGGCAAGGCTCCATGACTGTTTGCTCAGGAACAGTGGTACTTTCTTCATTTAAATTGACTTGCATCGATTGGACATAAACAGTGGGAATTTCATCATCAACTTGCGTTGATGACGGTGGAAAATTGGTTGGAGTCAATTCTATAACATCTCCTCTAAAACTACTTTGTTGCGCGGTTTGAAGTTTTGGACATAGTCTTTTTCTAGAAAAGTAGCATTCGTAGAAGTAAACACTTTCTTTACTGAATGACTATAGAAAAGCCCACCCTGAGTGCCTTTAGGATAGCCAACAAACATGCAAACTTCAGTTCTAGATTTCCTTCCTTTTTCCTCAGGACGTGGGCGGGACACCCCTAGATTCTAAAATGACGTAAGCTAGGTTCACGACCATTCCAACGTTCTAAAGGGGTTTTGGGGATTGATTTCAATGGTACGACATTTAGAATGTCATCCTGAATTTGAATTGCATGTCCCCAAAATGAAGTTGGCAGAGTTGAGTAACTAAGCATGCATATAACCATTTCAAATAAAGTTCTATTCCGGCGTTCTGCTACACCATTTTGTTGCGGAGTACGCGGGGTAGTAAGTTGTGATAAAATCCCAAGTTCAGTTAAATGATATTGGAACTGCATATCCAAATATTTTCTATCCGTATCAGATCGCAAGATCTTTAACGGTTTAACTAATTGGTTCTGAGCCATAGCTAGGAATTCCTGAAACTTTGAAAATGTTTTCGATTTCCTATGCATTAGGTAAATACATGAGTATCTAGAGTAATCATTAATGAAAGTGATGAAATACTCAAAACCACCCCTGGCTTGTACATTCAAAGGTCCACAAACATATGAATGAACAAGTCCAAATGGTTCCTTGGCCCTATCACCCTTTGTAGAGAACGAACGCTTGGTAAGTTTGCCTTCTAGGCAAAACTCACAGACAAGTAATTCACCAAGGTGAGTTCCCTCAAAGGCCCGTCCTTTGTAAGTCTTGGAATTCTGTCATAGCCAATGTGATCTAGTCTCAAATGCCATAAATACGTCATGTTATCGTTATCGATCTTTTGACGTTTATTGCTCCTAGGTTTAGTTACTTTGAATAAATCATTGTTAAGAGCGAGGGTTTGTTAGGTCGCAGAATATAAAGCCCATTTTCCAAACATGAAATACACAATTGTGATCCATTGAAATAAATATATATATTAAAAGTTGTGAAAGTCATAACAAATTGTTCTAATTGCAACATGGAAACTGAAACTATATTTCTACTAAAATACGGAATAAAAAAATACTTCTATCATAATAAAATATTTCTTTCCAAACTTCAGGCGAGCACTTCCTCTAGCTTGGACCGTAACGAACGCTCCATTCCCAACTCTAAGCTTTAAGCTGCCTTCATCCACTTCCTCCCACAATTCAAGATGTTGTAAAGAGTTACAAACATGGTTAGTAGATCTAGAATCAATAATCCAAACAGATTTATCATTCTCTAAAACACATGTTTCTAAGATATATGAACTATAATCATTACCTTTGTTTTTTGTTGCTAGAAACTTGGGGCAATCCTATTTCCAATGCCCCTTCTCTTTGCAGTGAAAACACTTACCTTTACCTTTCTTGTTTTTCTTTTTCTTCCCATTGGGCATCTGTGCACTTGGTTGTGTGCTTGTCTTTGCAGCCTTTGTAGGCTTGGGGTTGTTTTTTGTCCATCTTTCCTCTTGTTTCCAGCTTTCGAAGACGAAGCTCGGTTAGCTTCGACCTTAGTTGGATCATTAGCAACAACAATAGACTTCTTTTCTCCTCCCTTTGTCCACTTATGATAGACTCGAATGTCTGAAGCTCGTTCATGAGTTGCGTCAGATCATAGTTGAGTTTATTCATCACACAGTTGGTGGTGGACGACAGGAAAGCTGGAGAGAGAATGTTAAGGATTAAGCCGACTTGAGCCTCTTCATCTACAGTGTCTCCATGCAGTTCAACTTCCTGAAAGTAGTTGGTCATCCTGATCAGGTGATCACGAACTTGTTAAGACGGTGTCATCTGAGCATTGGCATATTTCTTGGTGGCCTCAAAACGAGTATGCACATACTGTGCACCGAACATGTCTTGGAGCTGATCCATGATTTCGTAGGCCGTCTTGACATTCTCCATCTTTGTCTTGAGAGTATCAACCATACTAGTCAACATGTAGTACCGTGCCTTGTCATTAGCCATCTGCCAATGCTAATATTTGTCTCTTACAGACTTGGTAGCTCCTTCAGCTGGAACTTCTGGGGATTCCTCAGTCATGACGAACTTGGAGTTGTCACTAATCAACACTATGTTGATGTTCTGCTTCCACTTAAGGAAGTTTTCTCCAGTGAGTTTCTCCATCGAAAGTTGAGAAAGGATGGGAGTAGACACAACCATACTTAAAAACTACATATTATCAATAAAATACAAATCAATCACATTTGCTTAATAGAACTTCAAGAAATAGCACAACATATACCATAAATATGCAAGATATGAAAAAAAAAATACCAAAATAATCATATCTCCATTTCTTTAGGTTTTTAACTATTCTATGATATTGTTGTCCCGATAGGCGAGAGTAAAAAATACCATTATTTAAATAGAGTTGTAAACTCATTTAATAATGGACACCATTATTAACAACCTACTAGTCAATCAAAATAAGAAAACAAAATCTCTTATTTATGAGCCAGACCCACGGTTTTGATAATCAATAGATTTAGTCCTAGTAGTCACCGTATGAGTGAGTCTAGTAGAATTTTACCTATAATTATCTATCTATCGAAATCTAACCTTGTCAAAATAACTAATGAAAACCTTCCGTAGAGGCAGAATCAAAGCGTCTCAAGACCCAGTTAAGCTATTGACCTTGTTAGACCAATGATGAAGATCGAATATAATTCTTAAAATAAGCTCATTATAAAAATAGTATTTTTATTATTAGTTTTCAAAAATTAATGACTATAGCTCTCCAAAAAATTATAAAATTAAATTTTTAAAACCAAAGTCCTATAATTTTCTATTAATTCTAAAGTGTCACATTGAAACAATTCAATTAAATTAAAATTAATTTTTTGTTAATCAATATTTAGGTTTAACTATTATAACGAACCTATACAATTAAGTCCAATTCATGCAAATGGGCCTTAACAATTGGACTTGTATGGAGGAGGGTTGGGTCTAGTATGTTGTTCCCACTACTAAGACCTTGATATTTCCATACAAGGTCCAAAAGACAGGAATTTAAACATTCATTTTATTAATTGTTATTAATTTATTAGACCCACTATAGTCATGTAAAGCAAATGAGCCTTTACAAGTGGAACCACCCATAAGAGAGGAATTTCAACTTTACATTTTCTAATGGGCCCAAATAAAACCTATAATTTTATGAATGTTTTATTTAGCAAGATACCAGTTGTTGGGAAAACATATACAAGATCTTAATTATTTTCATGTAAATCATATATTAAACATATTAATATAAGACAACCTAGAACATGTATCTACAATTGAGTTTAAACAGAGATAATGATAAGAACACTTACATTATACACATTGGAATGAATGAGTTCTCCTTCAGTTTCTCTAACCACTGAATACTTTCTATTGCATGGTATCACCAAGAAACTGAACCGATCTTCAATAACTTCACAGTCTTCCAAAGTATCCTTAGAATCACATGGACTAGAGTGGGCAATTCTCAACACATGAGATAGATACAAAGAGAAGAAGAAGAGAAGAGAATATTGAGGCTTAGAAAATGACTTATGCTGTAGAGAGAATATAAAACCTAGAGCATCAAGAATAGATCTTCTAATCTTCTGATCTTCAGTCAGATAGTCTTTTTGTCATCTGTTTTCAACTCTCACATAACATTTCTTTTATAAGCTTAATTAGGTTACTTATTTAATTAAAAAATCAATAAAATAATAGTTAATTATTAGCCCTAGGTAGAAATTCCCATGGGCCATAGGCCCGTGAAATTTCCTTTTTAATTATAAGCTCGTTGGACTTAAAATCAATGCCCGTATTATTTTCTATTGATTAATTGATTAAAGAATTATTTAAATCTTTTGTCAAATTAATTATTTATAATTTGATCCTTGATTTAAACTTATTTATTTATTTAGACACCAATTTTTCTTAAATAATAAATCTACCCTAATTTCTCTTTTTTTATCTAAATTACATAACTCTATGAAACTATCTATATTTGACCTAGACAGCTTTGATAATTCTAATTGATAATTAAATCAATTAATTGAGACTATCTAGATGATTTTGTCCAAGGTATAGTGGGGACCATGGGCCAATGAAATTAAGCTCCTATAAGTTATCATAAATTTAACAAATAAATTTACTATCTTATTAATTCCTTGTGCCTCCACTAAATACTCAGAATTGCACTCTTGAATTCATAGAACACTCTATAACAAATATAGATAAGTTATTAATTATCCATTGTTATAACCATAATTATCACTCAATCCTCTATAGACGGTCTACAATGAGATGGGACTAAAATACCGTTTTACCCCTCATAGTATTTTATCCTTAAAACACTTAGTTTCTTGTAAATGATAATTCAGTAAACTAATACTAATTACTGAAATGTGATCTCTATCATTTAGCACCTTGAACCAAACTAAAAGGAAACCAATGTTTTACTTCTTCATCAGAAGCTATAGATGTTCATATATATGATTAACATTCCCACTTAATCATACAAAAAAGTTCCAAAGATGTAAGTATGGGCTAGTCCGTAGGGTAAGCTAGTAACGAACAAGTGAAAGAACTGAAATAATACAATTAGTTAGAAACTAACCACTCAAAATTGAGAATGAATTGACCTATGGTAAACTATATGATATGACTAGAATAGATAATAATTGTATGTTTACTTATCCTATCTATTGTCAATATCGGTCCAGTCTGATGTAACATATACATCCGATCTTATCTACTTTACTAATGTTCTGGAAAGAACATAACAATACAATGTGTAAGTCGATCATATCGTAGATTGACAAGTCAGTGTAAATCCTGTGCACTGACTAATCTTAGGACTAACTTATTTTGAACATATAATCATATTTATATTCCACTGTGATTACTGTTCGCTAAATTTAATACGAAAGTATACGTAATCGACACAAGCAATACAATGATAAATAAAGATCGTTCCCACAGAGATTGATTTACTAATTACCAACAAATTAATTTTCTAATTCTATTTGGTCAGCAATTAATTGGTTTAAAAAATATTAAAATAATAAAAGCAATAAACATAAAATAACACTATGAAAGAAAACAAATAATTGTAAAAACTTAAAAAATAAAGAACTAGGGATTTTAATTTCATCTACTATTCACTTTATTATTTTGCTAATCAGACTTCACAATTCTTCTTCCTAAACTAATAGCGGATTAACAAAAATGATTCTTACTCTTTTTCAAGAAATAAAGAACTCAATTTACATGTGAATTTTCTACATTCCTGTGATAAATTCCAACACATAAAAGGCATTGAACACAATAATCCTAAAACTACACAATTCATATAGTTATTTTCATCCAATATGAAAATTGTGATTATTCAATCATAGCATAATCAATTCTCACTTTCAGATTTCGAATCAAAATCATAAATCATGCAAATGGTGATCAAGCATTAAGAACAAATCAAATAATTTAGAATATAAGTGAAGAAAGAAAATTGAAATCCTCATAGAAAATAACAAAGATCCAAGTGATTACATTAAAAATCATAGAAAACAAATTTAGTTCATAATCATCATTCTAAACATAAGCAACCATGAAAAATAACATAGAATTCTAAGGTAAGAGAAAAAGAGCTCTAGAGAGTGAATGGAGATGCTCCATGATGTGTTCCTTGCTAGAAAAATAATCCTCCCTCAGTCTCCTCTCGAAATAAGGTTTAAAACATAATTTTTTTCTTCAGAAGCAATGCGTGCTGCGACCCGTGTCTATTTTTGCTTCACGTGGACGTTAGGCGCGCCGCGGCCCAACCTCTGCAGCGCCACGACCCATGTCAATTTTATGAAAAACAGGCTTTATGCCTTGGACAGGGTCGCGACTCAGCATCATAGTGTTGCGGCCCTTAACAATTTATTCAATTTTTGTGCTTTTGGTCCCGAAAATTCACAGAAGCCATGACATTGCTTGAGGATTCATCTTTTCACAGAATCAACACCAAATCGCCAATTTTTCATCATTATTTTGCCAATTTGCTCCAATTGTTATTTTCCTTTATTATAAGCTAAAACCTAAAAACAAGAAAAAGCAAAGCATAATACTGCACTAAACAACTAAAAAGATTAATAAAACTACTTAAAAAACAACCTAAACACAACACAAAACTAGACTCAACAAACTCCCCCTAACTTAACCTTTAATTGCCCTCGAGTAAAGATTCAAACTAAACACCCACACATAGACAACTCAAAAACAAAATCTACACAAAATTATGAATGAAGTCAACAACACTGAATTAGCCTCAAGTTTAGAAAATCTCACAAAAAAGTTCAAAATTCCAATTTCTTAAACGATCCAGAATTTTAGTTAAACCAGATCAACAATCCGTTTCGATCCCAAGAATGCCTATTCAACCATAATCACAAAATTACTCAACAATTTAATCAATGTATGCATGCCAAAACTCTCCATCAAACCACCAAACCTGTAATCCATATGCTTTCTCTGTTCACCACCCTCCACTAATGTAAACAAAATATGCTCAAGAATCATTAAGACGTTAGGCTCATAACAAAATGCTTAGGCAATGGATAGATATATGTCATTTAGGCTCAAAATTACCATAAGCATATGAACTTACAAACATACAATTCACCCAAAGAAAACCCCATATGAACCCAAGTAAAGGTTGAGAAACACTTATTTCACTTAATCATTTTTTTATTCAATCTAAACTCTCCCAAACTTGTTTTTGTGAAAGAATAACAAGAGCGTAGCTTGGATTTTCAAATTTCTTTCATTTTGTATTTTTTTCAATTCTCAACTTGTTTTACTCTTCATTACAACACACCAAATTTCAAAACTAATCACATCCCATTACAATTCATTCCCCAATATATATCCATATGCTCATAGTAATTTGGTAAAAGAATGAAAACTAACAAAATATCTATTTCGCTCACAATTGGAGTCAAACCACAAAGAGGATAATTTTAAGCTCAATAAGGGTAACAATGGGAAATTACTCTTGGATTGGCTTGAAATGCTCAAACGTTTCAAGAAATTGCCTAAATCACTTTCCTAAGCATATCTCATCTAGGATTTCGTCTCAAATGATAAACAAGCAAGTTCTAGATTCATTCATTCATCAAACCACAAGCCAATTTTTGACATTGCATACATTCAGATTCAATTTGCAAATAATTTTTCCAATCATGGCTAAACATTCATTTTTTTTTTCATGGATCAAAACAAACTACCAATGCAATCTAACTAAGCACACAGATTCAATCGATCATAAATTTTGAAAATTGCACAATATTTTCTTACATATTATAAGCTAGCATTGACAAATTGATTCACACAAACACAACACAACATTTAACTAAGATAAAATTCAAACAACAACAAACACATAATAACAACACGGCACAAAGACATAAAATAGTAAGACTCCTCCCCAAAACTTGATCAACACATTATCCCCAATGTGACATAAAAAGAAAATGAAAGAAAGCTTAACAACGGTCCAGCTAAACATCATCAAAATGGAGGTGGCGGAGACGGGTCTTGGTAAGTTCAGTTTGTCCTAGGCGCTACAGCTCAAAATAATCGCTTTATTTTTTATTTTTTGCATGTATTTCACGATTCAAAAATTACAAAGTAAACTAAAAATCACTAAAAATAAAATCTAAACCTAAGAACAAAAATAAAAAAAGAGTTTAATAGAAAATAAAAATTACAAACACATAAACACTCGAATTAAAAATAACATTGGGTTGCCTCCCAAAAGCGCTTTATTTAACGTCTCCAGCTGGATGCTCACTTCCTTCATTAAACTTCAACTCGGGTAAAATCCACCCCGCTCATCCTTTAGAGCCATAGTGTCATAAGCAAAACTTGTCATTTGATGTTGCTAATCGTCAGAGCCTTCCACCGCTCGTATAGCCTTCCGGCCTTCCCACTATAGAACCATGTCAAACAATGAGGGATAGCTCGACTACCAATTTCAACATTGGTTTTTCTCTTGGTGGTTTCCAAATTACTACCACCGCTACGTACCACATCTACTCTACAACAAGTTGGAATCTCAGTTGCTGCAAAAACATTAAATGTTACCTCTTCGTTTTGCACTCACAGTTTCAACTCCCCCTTTTGTACATCAATTAGTGCTCTCCATGTGGCTAAGAATGGTCTTCCCAAAATAATGGGAATTTTTGCATCTTCCTCCATATATAGAATAATAAAATCATCAGGGAAGATAAATTTACCACCTTTAACTAGGACATCTTAAATTACTCTACGAGGTTGCATAACAGAGCAGTCTGCCATTTGTAAGGGCACTGTAGTGGGGCAAGCTTCTCCTAATTTAAGCTTTCAAAAAATAGATAAGGGCATTAAATTTACAGTAGCCCCTAAATCACATAAGGCCTTGGTCATAGCAGTATCTCCTCTTGAGCAAGGAATCGTGAAACTACCAAGATCTTTAAGCTTGGGAGGTAGTTTCTTCTGTAATATAGCACTGCACTCCTCAGTAAGCACCATTGTCTCATAATCATCCAACTTCTTTTTCTTTGACAAGATTTCCTTTATAAACTTCACATAAGTTTTCATTTGTTCAAGTGCCTCGGCAAAAGGTATGTTAATGTGAAGTTTTCGAAAAATGTCTAGAAATTTCTAAAACTATTTGTCAAGTGTCTTCTTTTGAAGTCGCTGAGGATATGGAATCTTGATGTGGTGCTCATAAGTCATTGGTGACTGCTTCTTCTCAAGGTCTTCAATAGCCTCTTCTTCTACCTTTCCCTCATTCTCAACATCAACTTTTGGTGCGGGTATAGACTTCTTGACTGACTCTTCCAACTTCTTCCTACTCCTCAAAGAGATTGCATTGCACTGCTCTTTAGGATTCACCTCTATATTACTTGCCAAATTTCCTTGAGGCCTACTTTGTAACATATTTTCCAACTAACCAACTTGCATCTCAAGATTCCTGATGGACGAGCGAGTTTCTATCATAAATTGAGATTGAGAGTTGGTCAGAGTTAGCAGATTGTAACTCATTTGCCTTCTCTTGAGCAACAGGTAGTACTGGTGGTTGTAACAGTGCCTGAGGTGGAGCTTGAAGCATAAGCTGTTGAATTTGTTGAGGACCCTGATTATTTCTCCATGCAAAATTAAGTTGATTTCTCCACCCATGATTGAACGGGTTGGAGAATAGATTATTAGCTTGCCTATTGAAATTTCCCATCATATTCACTTGTTCCATGGGAATGGAGTTATTCATCTCAACTGCCATGCACTGCTCAATTGGGTGAGGACCACCACAATTATGACATACCGCTAGGATTTGCATGACTTGAGTGGCCATATAATTTTGTTGCAGTTGCTTTGTCAATGACGCAAGGCCATTGATAGTTATTCATGGCCATTTCTTCAAGCAATTCATAAGCCTCATTAGCACTCTTGCTCATGAAAGCACCACCTACTGCAGAATCAATAATGGTGTGAGTCGTCCCACACAAACCAATTATGGACTAGCATCCATGTTTTAATCCCATGATGAGGACACTTACTAAAAAGCTACTTAAACCTCTCCCATGCATCATGAAGAGACTATCCATCAAATTGAGAGAAGTTATTAACTTCCCCTCTTAACTTTTCAGCCTTGGATGGAGGGAAAAATTTAGCAAGAAATTTTAGAGCTAATGCCTCCCATGTAGTGATTGAGTTGGCTTGAATAGAGTTCAACCAACTTTTAGCTATATCCTGCAATGAGAAAGGGAACAATCTCAGTCTAATAGCATCATCGATGACCCCATTGTATTTAAAAGTTACACATAGCACTAGGAAATTGGCTATGTGTGTATTTGGATCCTCAGTAGGGAGTCCACCAAACTTGATAGTAGACTGGACCATTTTAAGAATTGCCAGCTTAATTTCAAAATTATTGGCTGCAATTTCCGGCGGTTGGATGCATGATTATACTCTAGTAACAGCGGGGAGTACATAGTCTCTGATTGTGTGAACTGCTGGCTCAATAGTGTCCCCATTGAACCCATTGCCCTGAAGTTGGGCCATCTCTGCTAACTGTTTTTTGTTTTCTGTTCTGTCTGCAAGTCCTCTCAATTTCAATATTAATGGTCAAAAGATTGTCAGTCCCTTGACATCTCATATACCAATTGGCACATGAAATTAAGATTCTCATACACAATAGTTAGATACAATTAACAAAGAAAAATCAAATTAGAATAAAAATTAATTGTATTGATATTAATAAAAATCAATACCCGGAAACGGCGCCAAAACTTGTTCGCTAAAATTGATACGCAAGTATACGTAATCGACACAAGTAATACAATGATAAATAAAGATCGTTCCCACAAAGATTGATTTACTAATTACCAACAAATTAATTTTCTATTTCTATTTGGTCAACAATAAATTGGTTTAAAAAATATTAAAATAATAAAAGCAATAAACATAAAAGAACACTATGAAATAAAGCAAATAATTGTAAAACTTCAAAAATAAAGAACTAGAGATTTTAATTTCATCAACTATTCACTTTATTACTTTGCTAATCAAACTTCACAATTCTTCTTCCTAAACTAGTAGCGGATTAACAAAAATGATTCTTACTCTTTTTCAAGAAACACAGAACTCAATTTACATGTGAATTTTCTACATTCCTGTGATAAATTCCAACACATAAAAGGCATTGAACACAATAATCCTAAAACTACACAATTCATATAGTTATTTTCATCCAATATGAAAATTGTGATTATTCAGTCATAGCATAATTAATTCTCAGTTTCAAGATTTCGAATCAAAATCATAAATCATGCAAATGGTGATTAAGCATTCACAAGCATTAAGAACAGATCAAATAATTTAGAATAGAAGTGAAGAAAGAATCATGAAATCCTCATAGAAAATAACAAAGATCCAAGTGATTACATTAAAAACCCTGGAAAACAAATTTAGTTCATAATCATCATTATAAACATAAACAATAATGAAAAATAACATAGAATTCTAGAGAGTTAATGGAGATGCTCCATGATATGTTCCTTGCTCCAAAAATCATCCTCCC
Source organism: Humulus lupulus (assembly GCF_963169125.1). Lineage (NCBI taxonomy): Eukaryota > Viridiplantae > Streptophyta > Magnoliopsida > Rosales > Cannabaceae > Humulus > Humulus lupulus. Next base: position 56,532,063 of record NC_084798.1, on the reverse strand, counting down.
TCAGTCTCCTCTTGAAATTAGCTTTAAAACCTTATTTTTTTTCTTCAGAAGCAATACGAGCCGCGGCCCAACATTTCAAGCGCCGCGGCCCGTGTCAATTTTTGCTTCGCATGGACGTTAGGCGCGTCGCGGCCCAACCTCTTCAATACCGCAACCCGTGTCAATTTTATGAAAAAACAGGCTTTCTGCCATGGACAGGGTCGCGACTCAGCATCATAGCGTGGTGACCCTTAACAATTTTTGTGCTTTTTGTCCTAAAAATTCACCGGAGCCATAAAATTTCTTTAGGATTCATCTTTTCACAGAATCAACACCAAAACACCAATTTTTCATTATTTTTTTGCCAATTTGCTGCAATTGTTCTATTCCTTTATTATAAGCAAACACCTGAAAACAAGAAAAAGCAAAGCATAATACTGCACTAAACAACTAAAAAGATTAATAAAACTACCTAAAAAACAACCTAAACATAACACAAAACTAGACTCAACAATTAGAAATTATAAATACGATTAGCTATATGCTCGGGATAAAATAGAAGTTTATAGTAAACAAATAATCATGAAAATAAAACACGTGAGCAAAGCGATTGACCAAGTCAAAAATTGATTTCTATTATTTTATTGATAATAAATGAGATTACAAAGAAATTGAGTTTTAATTAGGGCATAAAACCCCAACAGGTGCCAACTCCACCTAGGAGTCGCAATAGCAGACTCAGCCCCCAGCTCCGGTAAAGACAGTCACCATCTTTGAGGCTCCTTCTCCTCTTCCTTGACATGTATGTGCGCTGGTTCCTCAGGTTATTTAGGGCGAAGCCCCCTCTGTTTAGATCCCAATAAAACCACTCGAGCTGGCAAGGATCCCAGAAGCCTTTCGAGGGACTATGTATGAGATTGCGATCCATATGCTAGGCCATTCATACAGAACAAATGTTAATGAACTGAGGGTCATGGAGGAGCATGCTCCCAAAGATGTTTGTGAGTCCGCCATGGGAATGAATCTCATTGTGAGCCACCTTCTTTCCTCCTATAGTACTTCTTTTTCTTTTCCCCCTTTTTTTAACTAACCTTGACCTGCATTTTCCCTTTGTAGTCTGTCCTGGCTCAACTTCGTGGTACTTCTCAGATTCGAGCTAGGAGGAATGAGCTCCAAGCTCCTCTGGCTTCTTCCCAAGAGAACGAGCGGATCTCCTAGGCCGCCCTGGCCACCTCCCAGGAGAACGAATGGGTTGCCAAGGCTTCCCTGGCCATTTCCTAAGAGAACGAGCGGATTGCCAAAGACCAGGTTGTGGAAGTGAGCTAACGACGGGACCAGCTGTAGGCCGAGACTAATGGCATCAAAAAGAAACTTGACGAGGTCGAGAACAAAGCCAAGGAGGAGGCTGAGAGGGCAAGGTTGGAGATTGTATACTTGACGAATTCTCTGGAGGAGATGCTCTACTGGTGTTGGGCTTTCAACTAGGACAAATATTATTCCTTCATGGAGCTGATGTTTTGGGGACCTTATCTCGCCAAGTTCAAGGTGTGATTCTCACAGGAACCTTCTGAGACCATCGAGGCTTTCGGAGCTGCTGATGGGGACAGCGAGGAGGTGACATCACTTTAGCAAGTTGACGGAGCCCAATGATGCTTCTTCTTTTTTTTCTGCTTACTTTACTTTTTATCCTGTAATTAAGTCTTTAAGGATTGAAACAATCACCTTCGAACTCAGATCAAGGTTTTTTCCTCCTCAAGATAACTATATACTTTTGAGTAATGTATGTTAGTTTGTGATCTATTTGTGTTCTCCTTAATCTATTATTTTCTCATGTTTATGAATCTTGAATTCTTCCACACTCGAAATTGTAGAGGCTGTGTTTAGATTGGGATAGGTTCTTGATGGCTCGACTAAATAATTTTATTCGATATCTTGGTTGTACCCAAGAATTTGCCCGCCTAATTGCGTTATACCTATTAGGAATTAGGCCATGGACATGGTTGTGTCTAGGAGTTTTGTCTACTTAATAACATTGTACCTGTTAAGAATCAAGCCTCAGACCTGGTTATGTCCAGGGTTTCCTAGTTGTCTTCTTGGTTTTGTTTTGTCTCAGAAATTTCCCAACATAGTTCATATTTGGAATTATTTTTAAAATCCGAGCTTTAAAACTCCGTTGCATAATATTTTTTTCCAAATTCTAAGTTTCAAACTTTATCTGAATATGCTAAGCTCTTTTATAAGCTCTCTTCGGTTACGTGCCCCCCAAGTGACCAAAACTTATACATGTTTTAGGTCGCTTTTACAAAATGAGCACGTGACACTTCATAATAATAAGATTAAAATATTGACTACAATAAAAAAATCCAATGTTATTAAGATGAAATGACTTTTATAAATAAGCCTTACATGGAACAGTACCAAAACATTGAAGAAAAAAGTAATTATGCCATCAACAACTGATAGAATTATTTAAGGTGCAAGGCGTTCTAGGTCCGTGGGATTATTTCTCCATTTAGACGAGCTAGTTTAAAGGTGCCTTCTCGTATGATTTCCACGATTTGGTACTGCCCTTCCCAGTTTGGTCCTAACACATTATCCTTGGGATCTTTACTTGCCAAAAACACCCTCTGGAGAACTAAATCACCGAGTTTGATTTAGCGATCTTTCACCTTTGAGTTGAAGTAGCGAGTGATTCTTTGCTCTTAATGGGCGAGCTGCAATCGTGACGATTCTCATTTTTCCTCAATCAAATCCATGGATGCATTGAGTAACTCGTGGTTTTGATCTTTATCAAAGGTTTCTATCTATGGGCCGTCACCAGTGCCTCAATCAGGAGCATAGCCTCATTTCCAAAGGTTAGAGAGAAGGGGGTATGCCTTGTGGAGGTGCGATGTAAGGTTCTGTAAGCCCAGAGTACTTGTGGGAGCTGCTCGGGCCAAAATCCCTTGGCTTCATCTATCCACTTCTTTAAGCCTGCCTTTAGGGTTTTGTTCATAGGCTCGACCTGCCCATTAGCCTGTGGGTATGCTAATGATGAGAAACTCTTGGTTATGCCAAAATTTTCCCAAAAGTTTGTGAAGAGGTCACTATCGAACTAAGTTCTGTTGTCAGACATGATATTCTTTGGGAGCCCAAATTAACCTATGATTTTCTTTATGATGAAATCCAGTACTCTCTTCGAGGTTATGGTCGCCAGAGGTTCGACGTCAACCCACTTCGTGAAGTAGTCAATGGTGACGAAAACATAACAAACTCCTCATTTTCTTGTTGGTAAAGAATCAATCAAGTCGATCCCCCATTCTGCAAACAGCCATGGGGATGAGATCATGGTTAACTCAATGGGCGCTTCTCGGGAAATTTTGGCGAAGCGTTGGCACTTGTCACATTTATGCACATACGAGACCGAGTCCTTTGTCAGTGTAGGCAAAAACTAGTCCTGTCCCAATACCTGTCGAGCCATGTTTTGCCCCCCAGCGTGGTCTTTGTAGAAAACCTCATTAATCTCTTGCAAGATAGTTTGCACTTCCTCAGGTAGAACACATCAAAGGAAAGGTAGCAAATGTCCTTGTCAATATAGAGTCCCTCCAACCATAATATATAGCGGAGCTTGATATTTCAACTTTCTTCCGCCCTTTCAATCACCAAGTAACTAACTGGTTGTGAGGTACCCAATTATGGGGGTCATCCAGGTCGGTTTTATGTCAATCATTCCGACCTCAACCCATTCTGCTAATATGTTCGGTTTTTCCAACAACTCCACCAGATTTGCGTTCACTGTATTCGCCTCTTTGGTAGTAGCAAGTCAAGCCAAAGCATCAGCATTGGAGTTCTATTCGCGGGGTACTTGTTCAACGAAGCTGAACTCGAATTCAAACAACTCACCCTTAACCTTAGCTAAGTAAGCCGCCATCTTGATACCACAAACTTGATACTTCCCCATTATTTGATTACCCACGAGTTGGGAATCACTATAACATTGGATTGCCTTCTCTTTTAGTTCTTTCGCCACCCTTATTCCTGCAAATAGGGCTTCGTACTCGGCTTCGTTGTTGGATACTTCGAATCCGAACCTAAGAGTAGTATGAAATTGATGCCCCTTAGGTGAGATCAGAATTATCTCAACTCCTTACCCATTATCGTTAGAGGATCCAGCAACGAAGATTTTCCACAACTTCTGCACTGATTCTCTTATCGGCTCGTACTGAAAACCTGTGCACTCAGCCATGAAGTCAGCGAGGGCTTGAATTTTGATAGCTGAGAGTGGCATATATAGTATCTTGAACTAGCTGAGTTTAATGGCCCATTTTAGTAGACGTCCCAATGTTTCAGGCTTTTCCAAGACTTGCCTTAAAGGTTGATCGATTAAGACATGGATGGTGTGTGACTGAAAATACAGTCTCAGCTTTCTTGAAGCAAAAATAAGCAAAATGCGAGCTTTCCTATTAATGGATATCGAGGTTCAGCGCCAAGAAGTCTTTTACATACGTAGTAAACTGGTTTCTACGCCTGATTATCCTCTCGAAATAACATAGCGCTGACTGCATTTTCAGTCACAGCCAAATATAGGAGCAAACATTCTTGAGATGCCAGTTTTGATAGTACAGGGGGGTTCAGGCAGGTGAGCTTTCAGGTCTTGAAACGCCTATTCACATTCTTCGATCCACTCAAACTTTTTGTTTCCTCTGAGCAAGTTGTAAAATGGGAGACACTTGTCAGTGGATTTTGAAATGAAGCGGTTTAGGGCTGCTACTTTTCCAGTTAAACTTTGTACTTCCTTACGCAACCTAGGCGAAGGAATTTCCAATAGTGATTTGATTTTCTCGGGATTCGCCTCTATCCCTCTTATGTTGACTATAAACCCCATAAACTTTCCCGCGAGACTGCGAAAGTTCACTTCTGGGGGTTTAACTTCATGTCGTATCTCCTTAGTATACCAAACAACTCTTCCAGGTCAGACACATGGTTACTGTTAGTCTTTGATTTAACGAGCATATCATCGACATACACCTCCATGTTTTTCCTGATCTGGTTAATGAACATTTTGTTAACTAACTATTTGTATGTTGCATCGACATTCTTTAGCCCGAATGGCATAACTTTATAGCAATATACGTTATGCTCAGGAATAAAGTTGGTATGCTCTTGGTTGGTAGGGTTCATCACGATCTGGTTATATCAAGAATATGCGTCCATGAAAGACATGAGCTCGTGACGAATGTTGCATCTACCAACTGATCAATTCTAGGTAATGGGAAATAGTCCTTAGGACATGCTTTGTTAAGATTGAAGAAGTCAATGCAAGTTATCCACTTCCCATTTGGCTTCGGGACCAGAATGGGGTTTGCAACCCAGGTTGGATATTTTGCTTCCCTGATAAATCCGCATTTAAGTAGGCGAGTTACTTCTTCTTCTAAGGCTTCTGACCGTTCTCTCTCCAAAAGCCTTTGTTTTGGGGACTTTTCAGGCACATTCCTGTTCAAGTTTAAAGTATGCATTATTACACTCGGACTAATTCCCACCATATCTTCGTGTACTAGGGGAAGACGTCTAGGTTTTTTCTCAAGAATTCGACAAGTTCCTTCTTCCTTTCAACCCCAAGATTTTTCCCAACTTTTATAACTCTTAAAGGTGTCTCTGGGTCAATAATGATTTCCCCAAGGTCCTCCACAGCTTGGAGCTCAGACCAAATCTTGCCTAATCGCGGACCTATGACCTACGGTTGGGCAATCTCGTTATTTCCTTCTTGAGATTCTTTTGCCCCATGGGTAACTTCCATTACCTAGGGCTCCTCTCCTCCCTCGACTACGACCATTGCCTACTACCTAGGCTGTGATTTTTTGTTCATGGCAATGTCGTAGCATTCTCTGGCAGTGAGTTATTATCCTCTCATGGTACATATGCCTGAAGTTGAGGGAAGCTTCATTGACATGTATCAGATCGAGGTGATGGCCTCAAAAACCATCAGTGCAGGTCATCCCAAAATCACGTCATATGCAGCCTGACAATCGATTACGACGAACTTGAGTGTTTTGGAAACAGCTCGCGTATCACCCCCTAGCGTAACTACCAACTCGATCAATTACGGACAATCCCATATTTTATAGGGTGGACCTAAATAGCACATTTACTGAGCTCCCATATTCAATCAATATCCTACGTACCCTTCATTTGGCGAGCTGAACAGATACCCCCAGCAGTGTAATGACCCAAATTTGCTAGTATGGCTTAGGGCCTTGATTAGCGTGTTTGGAGGGCAATAAGTGATTTATTGTTATAATATGTGAATTTGTGTGAATATGTGAATAGAGATGCATGTTTAGGTGAATTAAATATGCATGTGGGCCCCATCTAGTTATTACGGGCATGACTGTAATTTCTAGCTCGCGGAGAGCATAAATGTGACAAATGTGAATAATTGTGATATGTTTATGATATATCTGTGTTGCACAATCTGAGACAGCCTAGGGAGCTGTTTGTAAGAAAGTCACAACGGGATCGAAAATCTGACTCAGGGCGAGTTGAGGGGTATTCCGGGTACTAGACATTTTATGGGGTTATCGGGTTATGGAAATATATATTTGGAGATATATTTGAAGATAGAATGTTTAGGAGGGAATATTGGGGAAATTTACCATTTTTCCCTCGGGGACGTTTTTGGTACCCCGAGCCTTGAGGTAACCTTAGAGGCTAAGTAAATAAAACAAAAAAAACAAAGGAGAACTCAGAAACTTGTAGAAACCGACCCAAAAGACACTATTCTCTCTCTTTATTTTCTCTAAGACTTAGCAAGGGAAATTGTGGTGGAAACTAATCAAAACTAAGGAATTGGGCTGGGAATCTTGGGAGCTAGAAGCTTGAAGCTTAAGGACCTAATTCAGAGACTCAACTCAGCTCAAGGTAAGCTTTAATCTTAGTGAATTATAATGGTTTTTAAGCTGAAATTCTTGAGTGTTGCATGTGTGTTGAGTGAAGAATTGACTTTGAGCTTGATGAGGTTTTTAGCTTGAATTCTTGTTGGGTTTTGTTGCTGAATCCATAGTATAACCTATGTGATGATTAGCTTAAGTTGTTGGGTTGATTTTGGGGTTAATTGGATTGGTTTTTGTGGTAAAAATGGAGAGTTTTTATGGGCTCGAAGGGTTGGGCCGCGACGCTGTCCTTGCTGAGTCGTGTCCCCTTAGAACTTTGGGGCGTCTGGAAATGGAGGCGTGCCGCGGCGCCCTTCAGGAATGGTCGCGGCGCATGTAGGCTGATTTGAGGCAGGGCCTTGGGTTGAGCTGGGGGCCGCAGCGCTTAGCGCATTATTGGGTTTTAAAGAGGTTTTAGGCTCGAGAATTCAATAGTTAAGGCTCGGGATGGATTTTATCATCTGGATTGATAGAATTCAATGTTCCAGAGACTAGAATTATGACCCAAAGTTAGTTAATGGATATTGTTGGTGCGTTGTGACTAGGGTTTCTGCAAGGCTCGGATTAGGGGACTGTGCTCGGGATACTAGTGCTTGGAAAGCTCGGGACACAAGTAAGAAAACTACTATTCCCATAGAGCTTGGGTTGCAGGGCACGACCCTATATGATTGAGTTGTAGGGCTCGGCCCTATATGAGTGTGTTGCAGGGCGTAGCCCTTTGATTGAATTTATATGTGCTTGAGTATCTGTTTAGTTATATTGTGTGTACATATAAATGAATGAACGACGACGGCCAGGAACGGCGAAGGCCGAGAACGGCAAGGGGCCGGGAGCAGTGTTTAGCACGTGAAATGCGATTTGCCAGGGCGAGACCCTAAAGGATACCTGGGATATCCTCACGGTGTGGACCGCGAACCCAGGGCCTAGTGAAGCGCCTGGGACGGCATGGCCGTATGTGTATAGCCTAATGATGGCTTGTTTATATGTTAAGTGTTTGATATGCATATATTATCTGCTTGTGAGGGTTTTCTTGCTGGGCTTTGGCTCACGGGTGCTCTATGGTGCAGGTAAAGGCAAGGGGAAAGTCGACCAACCTTAAGTATGGTGAGCGTGATGAGCGGCGCGTACATGTCTGGTTTGCCTGGCTGCCACGGCCAATGATACTTTTGGGAGATGATTGTACTAAACTTAAATTTTGTCGTTTAGCCAACTCTGGTAATATTTTTTAATTGTAAATATTTCTAAACAATATTTTTGGGATCCCAAATGTTAAACGCTTTACGATTTTCAATGAATAGTTTATTTTCAAAGTTTATGACTCTGATTATGGTTTAATTACATTTTTGGCTTAAAACCTCAATTAGCAAGTTAATTGTACGCATTAAACTCACTTAGTAATGGCTCTAAGGTAGTAGGGCTTTACAAGCGGGTCATAATGTGGGAACTGAACGTGGCTGGCATCCTCTTCTATGAAAATGATTGGCTATTTTTTCAACCGTTGTTGTTTTGATAATCGTTGGTCCGGGATAAATGCAAAGCCATTGTGGATTTTTTCAGCTCCTGTATATATCTCTTTTGGGCTCCATTGCTCGTACCAGCCAAATGGGGTCCTCCGAAAGTAGTGGTTATATCTCCTCCAACAATTGGAGGAGGGTCAACTTGGTTCCCCTAATCTGTCTAATCTCTACGCTAACCTATTGAACTTTCCAGAGCTGGACAAGAATTCTACCCCTCTAATTGATTGGGAGCGACTCAGTTTCGGGCATACTGGGCTAATGATCAACCACGAATGAGAGTTTCGATCTCGTCCTTCTATTTTTGGCAATAATCAGTGTTATGGCCGATGTCATAATGATATTGCCAAAACTTAGAGGGATCTCTCTTCGCCCTCTGGTGCCTTAATGGCTCTGATTTCTTCCACAGAAGGCAATTAGAGTGCGTCAAAAAAATATTCTCCCATGTATCTGTCAAGTTAGTGTAGGTGGCATAGATTGGCTTGAAATTTTCCCCAAGCTTGTTCTTCTTTGTGCCACTATGGTCCCCCTCACCATTCCCTTTCCTCTTATTGTTTCCCACATGGTTATTCTGGGTAACAGGTTGAGCCATAGCTGCAACATCTGTCACCACTCCAACGAGCTGAATAGGGACCTGGCTAGTTCTTGTGATAAGAGAACTTCTTCCACTGGCTAATCAAATGTCTTTTGTATATTTTGAATCACTGTCTGGCAGGTCCGGTCAGAGTTGCGGGGAACAAAATAAATCTTAGGTTAAACTCGAAAATGTGGGCCATCATTAGCGTATTGAACATTCCGAGGTGGTCTGAATGATTTGAGTTTCCACCAAATGCAGGCATGGTCGGCATCCTGAAGCCAACAGGATACGGAACTACTGCAATGTTTGGGCGAAAGGCTCGAGCTCCTCATCGCAATTACAATCATCAATTACTTTTCCAGATAAAAGGTTCTTTATCTTCTCCTCCATCAAGGCCAGTCGCTCGAGGGTTGGATCTTTGGTCTCTAGGTTAGCTGGGGATGTTTGCCAGCCCCATCCTATTGTATGTGTTAGATGGGTTGTTTTCCCTCCAAGTTCGAGCTTGGTTAGGTGGGACATTCCCATTGTTGCGCACGATAGACAAACCTCCCCCATGCTAAGTATAACTCATATCACATTGCAAGTTGGAAACCTCCTTTGTGAATTCAGATGATCATGCAGGTCAGGATATGGATCAGAACGAGGACTTTGTGTGGAACTCAGATGACTCCTCATCTAGTAACTTCCATTAACGAAACTTACAACCCGCAACTAAGATCGAGGACCTGGATTATCAGCACGAAGTCGTGGGACGTAGATGTCCATTGACGAGGAGGATTTCTCCTACTATCCCTCCAAACTGGAGTGTCTCTCTATGGGCGCGGTGGTGTTGGATTTCTAACCAGTGATGGCGTGTGTCTTATCGGTGAGGCTACCTTCGACCCATTACGTCGTACTAAATTAACCCATCTTGGTTCTACCCCGATCTCCCGTGTCCTCTGTGCCTGTGGTTCTGATTGCAGTATAGATGGATTTCTTGGGGCGTTTTCTCTCCATGAATTTCTCCCAGCTCACCCTGTCTGGTTGTTGGGAACATTCCTAGGAATCTATTTGGAAGGCACGGAGCTGGGGGTCGTAGATCTAACCGATCGAATGACATAGGGATGGTGGTTCTTGTGATGATTACCAGACTGAGCACTCCACTGATTTCGCTTCGAAGGTACAGAACTCGAAGTTGCGGTTATGACAAAGCGACTGGGATTGGATCAGTTATTCCAGTGGGACCTATGGGATCCACTTTGCCTCTTTCCGACATTGATGTCGGTTGCGAGAAGGGGTAACCAAGCCAGGACCTCCTCAATCTTCCTGTTAGCCTGTAATGCATTACTACCCAGGGACCGTTACACTGTGTATTTTAAATAGTGCTAAACTCCTTAAACGAGTCATTTGTCCATAATAGTGTAACTAAATGTGATTAACGTTTTAGGGTTAAAAAATTTGGTAAAGGATACAAATGTTTCACTAAAACATTTACGGTATACATTGGGATCCCAAAATACATTTAAAAGGTTAATCACAATAAAATATTTACAACCAGCCGACCTAAGCAACAAAATAGGGTTTAACCCTATTTCCTCTTTAAACCGTTAGCCATGGTGGTCGAGCAGTCGCATATGTACACATCTGCTAGCTTTCTTTTACCTTTACCTGCACCACATAACATCCGTGAGCTGAGGCTCAGCAAGAAAACTCAAACATGCTTATAAGGAGTTAATAAAATGTCACCAAATCATAATAAGCATGCCTAGCAGTACTAACCCTATTCATTCATGCAAGTAAGTACAAATAAATGATTATGGGGTCCTGCGCCCTGAGTAGATGACTGTTAAGTCAATCTAGGGTCTTGTGCCCTGAATAGATGACTATTAAGTCACTCTGGGGTCCTGTGCCCTAAATAAATGGCTATTAAGTCAATATGAGGTCCTGTGCCCTAAATAGATGACTATTAAGTCAATCTAGGGTCCTGCGCCCTGACTAGATGACTATTAAGTCACTTTATGGTCCTGCGCCCTGAATAGATGACTATTAAGTGACTCCGGGGTCCTGCCCCGTCAATAGATGACTATTAAGTCAATCTGGGTTCCTGCGCCCTAAATAGATGACTGTTAAGTCACTCTGGGATCGTGCGCCGTAAGCCATGTGACTTTTTAGTCACCTGAGCCTTTTAGCCTTGGCTCTAAGTAACTATCATTAGACTAGCCAAGTGCTGTAGTTTTCTTCGACCAATAGGGCGGACGAGCATAAAATGCACTTGTTGATTAGTTCTAATCATATCGACTAGTGTTCATTGCGCTATTTCCTCTCTTGACTCATAAGTCAATTCCATACGACCAACAATCAGTACTATTGCCGATCATGACTAATAAGTCAGAGCTTCACGAACAACACTAAACACCAAGTCGTTTATGACTAATAAGTCAGTGTGTAGCTTAGATAAACAATGTATTCTAGCATTCACAATGCAACAAATATCCAAATATAGAGCACTTCACATGCTTCATCAACAATCATAAGCATAATTATGATCATGCACATTTACAGAGACTCAAGCTATGATCAATTCCATATTCAACGTTCATGCCATGACACAATCACATGTATCACATGCAACAAATACTGGATGCATTTTTCTTATCGTTGGTCCAAGCACATGTTACTAATAAACGATCCTCGAGCCCGATCCTAATTCTGAACCACTAGAAATCACCTAGTCATAACCATAATATATAATCTCGTAAAAAATTAGTAAATAAAGACTTCCAGACCAAGTCCTAGACTCTGGGACATCGAATCCTACCAAATCGGGTAGTAGGATCGATCTCGAGCCCTTAGATTTAAGTTCCCATGACCAAAAACCAAACTTGGCCAAAACTGCACAGGCGAGCTGCGACTTGGCCTTGGGGGTCACGGTGTGCCTCCTTGATAGAGAGCCTCTGCTTGGGCTTCAGGGTCTGGGCCATGACTTGGCCCTCTAGAGTCGCGCCGCCCCCCAGGCAGAAACGTCCTAGTTCTGGGTGTTGGGTTTTTATGCCCTAATTAAAACCCAATTTCTTTGTAATCTCTTTTATTATCAATACAAGAATAGAATTCAATTTTTGACTTGGTCAATCGCTTTGTTCACATGTTTTATTTTCATGATTATTCGTTTAATATGAACTTCTATTAAATCTCGAGCATATAGATAATCGTATTTATAATGACGTAATCACAGTGGAATATAAATATGATTATATGTTCAAAAATATGTTAGTCCTAAGAATAGTTAGTGCAAACGATTAACACTGACTTGCCAATCAACGATATGTTCTGTTTACACATCACAGTGTTCTGTTCTTTCCAGAACATTAGCAAAGTAGATAAGACCAGATGTATTTGTTACATCGGACTTGACCGATATTGACAATTGATAGGATAAGCAAACATACCATTATTATCTATTCTAGTCATATCATATAGTTGACCATGGATCAATTCAATCTCAATTCTGAGTGTTTAGTATTCTAACTGATTGTATTATTTTAGTTCTTTGACTTGTTCATTACCAGCTTACCCTACGGACTAGCCCATACTTACATCTTAGGAACTCGGTAGTATAATTGAGTTGGAGTGCTAATCATAGATATGAACATCTAAAGCTTCTAATGAATAAGTGAAACGATGGTTTCCTTTTAGTTTGGTTCAAGGTGCTAAATGATAGAGATCTCATTTCATTAATTAATATTAGTTTTCAGAAATATCATTTACTAGGAACTAAGTGTTTTAAGGATAAAATACAATGAGGTGTAAAACAGTATTTTAGTCCCATCTCATTGTAGACCGTCTATAGAGGATTGAGTGACAATTATGATTTTAACAATGGATAATTAATAGTGTATCTATATTTTTTATAGAGCGTTCTATGAATTCAAGAGTGCAATTTCAAGTCTTTAGTGGAGTCACGAGGAATTAATAAGTTAGCAAATTTATTTGTTAGATTTATGATAATTTATTGGAGCTTAATTTCATAGGCCCATGGTCCCCACTGTAACTTGGATAAAATCATCTAGATAGTCTCAATTAATTGATTTAATTATCAAATCGAATTATCAAAGTTGACCAGGTCAATTTTGGATAGTTTCATAGAGTTATGTAATTTTGAGAAGAAAGAGAAATTATGGCAGATTTATTAATTAAGATAAAGTGGTATCTAAATTAATAAATTTGTTTGAAACAAGGTTCAAATTATAAATAATTAATTTGATAAAAGATTTAAATAATTATTTATTCAATTAAATCAATAGAAAATAATACAAGCCTTGGTTTTAAGTCCAACGGGCTTATAATCAAATGGGAAATTTCATGGGCCAAAAGCCCATGATAATTTTGACCTAGGTCTATTAATTAGCTATTATTTTATTAATTTTTTAATTAAATAAATGACCTAATTAAGTCTATAAAAGGAATGTTAAGAGAGAGTTGAAAAGAGAAGTCATAAGTCAGATTTCAGATGACATACACTGGTTTTTTGATAGGATTTAGATTCTCTCTAAACTTAAGTCATTTTTCTAAGCCTTATTGTTATTTTCTCTTATTCTCTTTGTATCTATCTCATGTGTTGATAATTGCTCACTCTAGTCTAGGTAATTCCAAGGATACTTTGGAAGACGGTTAAGAAAATTGAAGATCGATTTTGTTTCTTGGTAATACTCTGCGATAGAAAGGATACAAGAGTTAGAGAAACTGAAGGAAGGACTCTTTCATTCTGCTGCGTATAATGTAAGTATTCTTATCATTATTACTCTTTGAATCCAATTTTAAAAACATGTTCTAGGTTATGTCATATTAATTTTTTTAATATCAGATCTACATAAAAATAATTAAAGATCCTGTATAAGTTTCCAACACTGGGTTCACACAAGTCACGACTTACTAGAACACGGTTGCGACCCAACCTCTAACCCAGCCATTTTCTACATTTTCTCGCATTTAAAGTCCTCCAAAACCCTTTCTAAACATATCCAAATCTAAAAAAAAAAAAAAATCCCAAACATCCCAATGGCCCAAAAACAATTAAAACCAAAATCTCAAACCATCCAAAAACTCATCAAAACATAAAATCCAATAAAAGCTTGAAAGCTTAAAACTTAAAATTTGGATTACCTCTTATTGAGTCGTTTCCCAATTAAATCCTTCGGCTAATAAGCTTCTAATATTCCCTAGAATTGCTATGACTCAATCCTTGCTTGAATCCGAGTCCTGAAACTCGAGTTTCCTTTGAAAATGCGAACAGAGTGAAAAAGAGATAACGGGAGAGAGAGAACGTATTGAACGTTCTTTTATGTTTTCGACAGGTTACTTCGAGCTTATGTAACCTTAAGCAAATCCTAATGTGCAGGGTCCCAAAAACGACCCCGGGGTAAAATAGTCAAAATTCCCAGAATTCCCTCTTGATCTCACTAACTCTCAATATATCATCAAATAATCATTCCCATTACCGAATATCCTAGTAATGTGCTATATACCTAATATACCCCTTGACTCACTCTGTGTCAAGTATGGGTCCCATTGTGACTTTCCCATTAGCTTACTCACAAGGGTCGTCTCATGCTGAGTAACCCAAACATATCCACCTAGTAGTTTAGTATCACACACATACCACATATATGCCGACTATACCCATAATGGGCCAAATTAGGAAAATTACCCAATTAATCATAACTAAGCCCATATGCATATTTAATACACCAAAACATGAATATCTAGTCATATTATAATATAACTCACATAATAAAATAATGATGCACATATATATCACATAATCAATGTTATCCCCGTTTCCTCCCTCCATTTGCGCCTTCGCACATTGAGTCCGTGGGCCACCCTAAAGGGACTTAAGGCCTAGATCAGGCCCAATTGATGAGGAAGGAGTGAGTCCGATGGTCCAAATACCAGTAAAGCCCAAACGTTATCCCAGAATGAAAGTTGGGACCATGAAGTTGGCATGATTCATCTTCCTGTACCCCTCGTATGGTGTTATAAGGGTATTATTTCCTCCAAATCTAAAAATAGACCAGGATGGTAGTAGATGAACCCGGGCTCTGGTAAACGAACTAGGGCCTTGGTAAATGAAGAGGGATGTTAGTAAACAAACCTGAACCGGGCGACCAGGTTGGGCATGAAAAGTTGTCCCCGATGCTGACATCGCCTCGAGAAACACAGAGTTTTGTCCCCATAACTAACATGCGGAAGAGGTTACATACGGAATGTACGCCATTATTTCAGAACCTTACTGCCACCACTCTGACAGATCTTGTCCCCCGGATCTCCTTAGAAGCCCACACGAATCAGAATGAAGCTGCGTACTGTTGTCAATCTTATAGCGTGGTTACACTCAGGCCGACCCAAGGGGCCCTGATTAGTGCATTTTATTTATTAAAATCATTTGTATTAAGCCTCCATCAGTGAGCAAATAGTGTTTATACCCTTATTAGGCCCGGATTAGTCCGGCCCAAACCCAGAGTACTCAACTGCCTATAAATAAGAACAGTTGTGCACTGTGGAAGGGATTCGATTTTTCTCTTATAAGCATACACTCTGCTAAAATTCAGAGAAAAATCCATTACTAAAGCTCCTTAAGCTCTAATAAAATTGACTCATGGACTAAGGCTCTTTAACGCTCCAACCACGTAAAATCCCTTGTGTGATTATCTCTAATCCTTTCTTCTTAAGCTCTCTTATCTTTTATAATTCTAGTTTCTGAAAAACTCGATAAACATTTTGGTGCTTTCATTGAGAGCCGAAGAAAGCTTTTTTTTTTTTTTTAAAAAGGAAGATATTGAATATCTGCAACGATGGTAAACACGAGACATACTACATTCAATCCTTCTCACCAAGAACAAGGCAATGGAGAGCCACTGCCCAATCAACCTTTCCTTCAAACTTAACATGAGGATACACCTTATGAAATCCCCAGCTTAACGAGTCCTATAACTATGAAGACGGGGCAGATTACGAGGAAGGTTACTATGAGGAAGATGAGGAAAATGAAGGGGGATACCATGATCACAAAGTTGAGGATCCTGCGATCCCAGAAGAAGAAGTAGACCCCAACCAGGAGGACCCAGAGGTGGTTAAACTGAGACAATAAGTCTTGGATCAAGAGGCCAGGATAGCTGAATAGAAAGAAGCCACTTGCCAGATGCAAGAATCCCTCCTGGCTCTGCAGGCTTTCATTGCTGCCCAAGGATTGGTGGCCAACCCTCTAGCTGTTCCTCCTCCAGGAACACGATCGTCGGCTCCACCAGTTGGGACTGGCGCGCCCGAGAATACGAGGCCTATCCCCCCTCTGGGACAAGATCCCAGAGTCGGCCTATTTAACCCGGCTCAACAAAAAGGGAAAGCCCAAGCGGTTGACCTTGTGGGAAATGCAAACCCCCAGAGGAAACCTCATCCGATCAATCCGCAAGGGATGCGCCCGCAGGGTAATAAGCCTCGGGCTGTCCGTAGACAGACCGGGTGGGAGCAACATTTCCACCACAGTGCCTCCGTGAATAAAGATCACCGAGGGTGCCAGCATGTTGACGAGCCGGAAGCCATTAGTTCTAGGGAGGACATGTCCCGGATAGACCTGCGCGACGGTCTAAATGCCAGAAGGGAGCGGGCCTGCAAGGAGAAGATTTTCCCCCGAGGGGGAGATTCGAGGAATAACCTCAACGACAGGAGGAACAAAAGGGTCCCCCTGGATGATGGAATGGCCAGAAATTTCATGGCACAGCTGGCCACATTAAAGAAAGTCACAGATCGTCTAGTCCGTAAAGAAAAGGGAGGAGGCTCCGATTTTGAAGATGAGAAAAAGGAACCATGCGCCAAACACATCCTGGATGTGGTGCTCCCTAAGGGGTTAAAAATGCCAAAAATGCGCACTTATACCGGGAACACAAACCCCAGAAGCCATTTGTCCCGCTATAATCGGTTAATGACCGTAGCCATGTCTGTGACAACAAAAAATGCCTCTATTTTTTTATCACTCTAGATGGACCCATAGAAGAGTGGTGGAAAAGGCTCAAGCCATGATCTATCCAATCCTGGTCCAGACTATAGTCGGCGTTCCGCAAGCAGTTTGTGGCCGCCATGAGGATGGACATGCAGGTCAGCTCCCTCGCTAACATTAAACGGGTTCCCCATGGAGACTCTGAGGGCCTAAATCTAGCGTTTCATGGAAGAGGCCTAAAAAACCAAGGTGGACGATGGGCAGTGCCTAGTGGCCCTACAGTCTGGGATCCGAGTCGGGCCCCTCTCTGCGACGACATGCAACGCAGAAAGGCGGCTACCCTCAAATAATTCATGAGGGAATAAGTCTTTATCAACTGAGAGGAGGCCTGAATCCAGGCATTCGGATGGCAGCCAATTCCCCAGCCGAGGGCCTAAACTTTTCTCGGGTATGGGATGCAGTACCTGACCCCTCACTATTCAACCCCCCCGGTGGCGCAAGGGTCGACGAGTACTCCCTGAATGACTTTCGCAGCCCCAACGGTCTACGATCCTGCTTCCTTAGGATACGCGCCGGCCCAGTGCACCCCATTTTCTGGATATGGGATGGCACCAGTCGGGTACAGTGCTGCTCCCGAAGGAGCCCAGCCGTCCCAGATGGGGGGGACGGAGGCAAGCGTAAACCTTTCCCGGGGGAAGAGATCAAGGAAAAGACAGAACTAGTCCGAGCCCTTTAAGAAGGGCAAGAGGGGCTACGACGCCAATATTCACAGTACACCAACTCAGTGGATACCAGGGAAAGCATATACCTGGCCACGGAGAGGATGGTTCATTATCATAAACCCACCCCCATGTTCAAAGGGGGAAAGAACTCGAGGGACACTAGCAAGAGGTGTGAGTATCACAAAGACGTGGGTCACTCGACCGAATAGTGTTGTCAGCTGAAGGATGAGATTCGGAATTTGATCAAGCTGGGACATCTCCACCAGTGGGTCAGGAAGCTTGTGGGTGTTCCGGGACTGCCATCAGTTCCCAGACAACCTGCAATCTCGGGTGCACCTGGAGCGTGCCAACCTCCCCAGGGAGGATACGCGACAGGCCCGGGAGCACAGGCCCCTCAGGGGGCCCCAATTATGTAGGCACCAAAACCTGGGATGCCTTTCCCCTTCGGAACTGCGCCCCCACGAGTAGATGGTCACGTAGCCATCATCTCGGGTGGGCCGCACCTAGGGGGACCATCCTGAAATGATAAGAAATGGTACCTCAACGAGCTTGACCATGACCAAGAGATATGCGCCTTGGTCCAGACCCCGGATCTACGCCCAAAGATGATGAATTTACCCTCACCTTCATGGAAGAAGATGCCCGGAACATCCACTTCCCTCATCATGACCCTCTGGTCATCGATGCCCAAATCGCTAACAAGATGGTGTCCCGAGTGTTGGTGGATGATAGAAGCTTCGTCAATATGTTGTTCAAGCCAGCCTTTGTCGAGATTGGCTTGACTGAGGTAGATCTGGCCTCATGCCCAACTCAGATCTACGGGTTCAACGGAGATTCAATACACCCAATGGGGAAGATTCAGTTGCCCGTGATGTTGGGGAACGAGGTCCAAGGCTCGTTCAAATTCTGTACGTTCGTAGTGGTGGACTGCCCCACTGCGTACAACGTCATCTTTGGTGGGCTCGCACTAGTCGATTTTGGTGCCATCACTTCAATTCGCCACCTCTATATGAAGTTCCCCTACAACAACGGAGGGGTAGGAACGGTCTGGGGAGACCAGAAGAAGGACCGGAAGTGTTACCACGTGTCTGCTTGACCTATTTATATGTTCCACGAAGAACCTCTTGAGGAGGAAAACGTCGATCCAGTCCTGCCTCCTTGCCCGACACAAAGGATGGTCTAGGAAGAGGAAGAACTAGATCTGCAGATAAGGGTAGACCGCGCACTGGAGCCCATGGATGAAATTGAAGAGGTGTGCATCAGTGACACCGACCCGACCAAGGTAATCCAAGTTAGGAAGAACCTAAACGCAGAGGTCCGGTCCGACATCATCGCCCGAGTGAAAGAGAACCAGGACGTCTTGGCCTGCTCTTATTTGGATATGACCAGGATAGATCACAACACCATTTTCCACACCATGAACATCAACGAGGGCTCGACTCCGGTCCGACAGAAACGAAGACCTTTGGGGGCAGAGAGGGCCGAGGCCCTCAAGTTAGAAGTCGAGAAGTTATCCTCGATCAACTTCATCCTGGAAGCCTTGTATCCCGTATGGCTAGCCAATCCAGTGCTAGTGCCCAAGCCAAATGGTCACCCCAAAGATTGTTTCCCTCTACACCGGATCGACTAAATGGTAGATGCAATGTCCAGATACGAGATCTTGAGCTTCATGGATGCTTATTCAGGCTATAACCAGATCTCAATGCACGTAGCAGACCAAGAACACACCAGCTTCCGGACAGACAAGGGGGTGTATTGCTACACCGTCATGCTCTTCGGGCTTAAGAACGCAGGAGCCATGTATCAAAGGCTCGTCAACAGAATATTCCAAGCCTAGCTGGGAAGGAATATGGAGGTCTATATAGACGACATGCTGGTCAAGTCCAACACCTCCGGAGGACACGCCGATGATCTGGCCGAAGCATTTGTCATTCAGAAATATGGGATGAAGCTAAACCCCAAGAAGTGCACCTTTGGTGTGGCATCCGGGAAGTTCCTGGGCTTCGCAGTAAGCTACCGGGGGATAGTGGCCAACCTGGACAAGATCAAAGCATTGATCGATATGCCTTCGCCACGGAAGCACAAAGACATTCAGAGCTTGACAGGACAAATAGCTGCCCTGAGCCATTTTATCTCAAAAGCCACGAACAAATGCATCCCGTTCATCAACATCCTTCGGGGAAGCCAAAGGTTCGAATGGTTGGCCGAATGCGAAGAGGCTTTCCAGAGACTGAAAGAGCATTTGGCCCGAGCGCCAATCATAGCAAAGCCGGTGGATGGGGAGCCATTGTACCTCTATTTGGCCGTGACCGAACACGCCATCAATGCTGTGCTCATCCGGGAAGAAGAGAAGGCCCAACTCCCGGTCTATTACGTAAGCAAAAGGTTATTGGCCGGTCAAAAAATTGACATTTTGCTTACTAATTTTATCCCGGAAGGTTAGGCCTTACTTTTAGGCCCATGCCATAAGAGTACTGGCCAACCATCCCTTACGGCAAGTGTTACAAAAATCCAAATCATCAGGGAGACTCCTGAAGTTGGCCATGGAACTGAGTCAATTCGACATTGCATATGTCCCCAGGATATCAATCAAGGGGCAGGCTCTGGCCGACTTTATCGTGGAGTGTACCGGGATCACTGAAGATGACGATCCCATCGACCCCACAACACCCCTATGGAAGGTCTTCGTACACGGGGCCTCGAACGAAAAACAGAGTTGGGGCCGGGATAATCTTAGTGTCACCACAAGGACACCAGTTGCAAAGTGCCCTGCGTTTCCAGTTTGATGCATCAAACACCGAGGCTGAGCACGAGGCCATGCTGGTAGGATTACTTCTGGCCCGGGAAGTATTGGCAGCAAGTCTGGAGGTCTATAGCAACTCCCAGTTGGTTGTCATACAAATCTCGGGGGAATACCAAACGAAGGGGGAAAAGATGGCTGCTTATATGACACGAGCTCGAGAGCTGCTTCAGTCTTTTATGAAGTATTCCATCCGCCAGATCCCCAGGGAACAAAATGTGTTTGCAGACACATTGGAAAAACTGACCATAGATGCCAAGGTGGAGCTCTTTGGGCTCGTTCTAATCAACCATCTTCCCGCACCAAGTAATCAAGCCCCCACGATCAACCCCATAGACTATTCCACGTCTTGGATGGGACCCATCATCCATTACCTAACAACTAGGGGGTTGCCCGTGGACAGGGCATCGACCAGAAAGCTTCAGTACCAGGCCCCCAGATACGTCATGATGGAAGGAAAACTCTATCGCAGAGGGCTGTCCATGCCATACCTCTGATTCATATCTGGGACCGAAATGAGTGCAATGATGCATGAGGTGCACGAAGGTTTCTGCGGAGATCACACAACCAGACTCAGCTTGTCCAAGAAAATCCTAAGGCAAGGATATTTCTGGCCAACAATGAAGAAGGATTGTGTCGATTACGTCTGCAAGTGCAAAAAATGCCAAAGGTACGCGAAGATCCCGCGAGCCCCTCCAATGGAAATAACCCTGATGACCAGTCATTGGCCTTTCGCAGTGTGGGGTATCGACCTAGTAGGGTCGCTCCTGACTTGGAAGGGTGGTGTGAAGTACGCCATCGTGGCCGTAGATTATTACACCAAGTGGGTCGAGGCGGAACCCATGAACACCATCACCTCAAAAAAGGCCCTGGACTTCGTCATCAACAACATTATGTGCCGATATGGCCTCCCTCACAAAATCATGTCTGATAACAGGAAGCAATTTGATAGCTTCCACTTTACTGACTTATGTGAAAGACATGGCATCATCAAAAGCTTCTCCGCAGTCGCAGGCCCACAATAAAATGGGCAAACAGAGGCCGTGAACAAGATTTTGAAAGGAACATTGAAGAAAAATCTTCAAGCCTGCAAAAGCAGGTGGCCGGAAGAGTTGCCTTGCGTACTATGGGCGTACCGGACCACTGAGAGAACGTCTACTGGGCATACTCCATAATCCATGGTGTACAGATGCGAAGTAGTCATCCTAGTGGAAACAGCTATCCCGTCCCATTAATGGGACACGTATGATCCTGTCCAGAACCACGCCTTACTCCAAGAATCTTTGGACCTCATTGAAGAGATCCCGGAAGAGTCCCATGTTCAGCTGAAGATGTATCAAGGAAAGATCGCTCGAAACTTTAACTCTAAAGTTAGGAGTCAAAGGTTTGAAACCGATGATCTAGTCCTGAGAAGAGTCTTCCCTGCAACCCAAGATCCGGGAGTGGGGGTTCTGGGCCCAATCTGGGAAGGACCGTACGAAATCCAACACGAAGCATGTCCGGGAATGTATCGCTTAAGGCGACTTGACCGAACAGAGGTCCCAAGGGCCTGGAACATAGAACACCTTTGTAAGTACTATCAATAGTGAGGAGGACATGTTCTTATTTTTAATTTTTCTTTTAAAGATTGTACGCCCCAAGGCAGTTTCTTATTTAATGAAAATGATGTGTACAAAACATCATAAAGAATTATTGTAAAGAAATGAAAGTTCGTGTCCATCTTCACAAACAAGTGACCCAAGACTGTAGTCTTCGCTCACTTAGCGGGTATAACCATCCGTATGAATAAGTCCGGGAACACAAAAAAAAAAAAACAAGATGCAAAACACAAAGTTTAGTCCTAGTCCGAACTGTTATAGACTGGGGGTAGCAGAAACCCAACTCCCAAAAGGATGCAAGGCTTAAGCCTAGTCAAAACCTTGACATACACAGTCCGGGGGGTACAAACCAAATAGGACTTAAGGCTAAGGCCTAGTCTTGGCCCGGACATACATGGTCCAGAGGCATAATATTCAGTAGGACATGCGGGCAAGCCCTAATCCTAACCCAGACATGCATGGTCTGGGGAAATAAAAAACCTGAAAATTGGTTGACCAAGCGTGGTCCCAAATAACTAAATACCTGTCCACGTCCTCTCTATTATGGCCTAGAACCATTGGAACGTGAGACCTAGGTATAAGTTATCTAAAATTTGTCTTATAAATGGCCCAGGCCATGGGATCCTAACCGATAGGTCCAAAATAAGCTAATCAACTAATTCCAATGGCACAGCCCGTTGGAACCTGAACAACAGGGTTAAAGCGAGTTAATAAGTTAAAATCTAAAAAGAGATCTCTAATGGTCCAGGCTGTTGGAGCCCGTATTATAAAGTAGGGATGACTCACTCCAGGCCATAAAGACCCGAACATGGGTCCCTAGACGAGATAAACGTTTTCTACAACTTTTTCCCAATGATCCCGGCCGTTGGAACCAGGATCAAACATTCAACTCATTCATGCAAGGTGGTAAAACACTTAGTTAAATTCTAATGGATGGAACAGGAAAAAATTGTGCAAGAGATAAAATGGATACACATAAAAATTGTCTTGGACGCATTCGCATCCATAAAAGTGTTACAAAAGAAGAAAGAAAAATAAGTAAAAGACCCGGGCCTAGGATTCGCTGTGCCCTGATGCCTCCAGGTTGGCTCCATCTGTCTCCTCCTCGGCCAAGGGCTCCACACCAGCCTTCTCCTTAGCCTCAAACTCAGCTCTCTTCGCGGCGAGATCGGGGTAAAGCAAAAGGTTCATGTTCTTGTCTTGGAGCCAGGTCATGTAGACAGCCTCGTCGAAGGTGGCCTCCAACAAGGCATCCGCCTGCTCTTTCCCTTGGCGGGCCTCCTCGTGCATTTTCACCTCTTGCTGAAGCAGATTGTCCAAGACCTGGACCCGAGATTCAAGAGTGGTGATCTTCTCCCAGTCCTGGCGAGATTGGACTTCGGCTGCCTTCAGGAAGATCTTAGATGATGCCTCAGAGCCTCGAACGCGAAGAAGTTCCGCCTCCAGGCTATCCACCAACATTTTGTGGTCGGCTTCCTTCCGAGACAGAGTCTTTTCAAGTTGGAACCGAACCCGGGCGGCCTCTTGGTGGCCTGTTTTGGCTTGGGCAACCTCCTTGGCCAAGCCCTCCGCCCGGTTGCACCGGGTCATTAAGGCCCTGTAGACCTCCTCCCACTTGTCCCAACCATCTTCCCAAGCCTGGGATACCCTCTTTGACTTTTCCTCCCGGAGGACTAGGTCCTCTTCCTCGAGGATAGACGGATTAACCAGGAGAATGGGAGCCTCCAGGAGTTCTCGGACAGTGAGCTGACTTTCCTCAGAAGATTTCTCGGCCAAGGATGAGTCCTTGGTCTTAGCCCTCTTGGCTCGGTTCGTGGACTCATCAGCAGCCGGGTCCGCAGCTCTTTTTTCTGACCCCCGACTCACCAGAGGCTCCTGCTCCAGGTCAATGACCGAAAAATGAGCAGGCTGAGACGAGGCGACTTCAACACGTACCGTCGGGGGAGGGATCATGACCAGAGTCTCCCTGATAGCTTCCACCTCCGGCGTCGAGCTGCTAAGTATCAAGTCCAACACCTTGTTCTCTGGGCACACCTTTGGTGGCTTTCTTCTCCGATGCCCTAGCCTTGGCCACCCGGGCCTCCACGGCCTGCTTCATCTTGGACATGGAAGAATCTTCTGAAAAGGAATCAAAAAGAAAGTCAGCAAAATGCACAAGTGAGGACAAGAAGTAATTAAAAGCTAGTGTAAGGTCCTCCAAGATGAACCCTTATCTAGAACTCGAGCTTGACTCAACTCTCCTGAAGCGAAGGAATGAATTCGGTCCCCCATGTCGTCCAAGTCCAAGAAGTTACCATATTGGATGAACCCAGACGAGTACATGAGGGTCTCCAGGTCTAAGATATTGGAAGGCGAAGGTCCCGTTTCTCTGACGACCCCGAACAAGTGACCTCAGTAAAATTTCCTATCCCAAACTAAGTCTCCAAAATGAGGAGCATAAGTCAAAAGCAAAGGAGAATTACCATGCCTAATGTACTAGCTCCGGGAGCCCCCGTGTTCGGCTGGACCTCTACAAAGAGGGCATCAAGCTTCTCAGAGGCGACCCTCTCTGTTTGTTGGGCCTGCTCCCTTTTCTTCTTTGCTGCGTCCACCCGGGCCGCGGCCTCCACGACCTCGATATGGACGAGAGCTCGCTCATCCCTCAAGGTCGGGTCTTTCTCTCATTACATCCCCTGAAGTCTAGGGGCCACAATTTTCTGGTTGGCCGCCAACATCCCAATCGTTCGCAGGTTCGCGGTGTTTATGTAGTCCCCTATGTTAAAATCTTCCGCTCTTAAATTGGCGTAGAACTTCTTCCGGTCAGGGATTGACTGGGTGAGAGGAGTCTGGGCATATGGTCCTGTCATCTGAGACTGTAAGTTGAAAGTGGTCAACAAAAAGAACGAATAGAATTAAGAGAAAGGAGTACTTACCCACTCGCTGGAAGTCCAGCACCAACGTGGGGTTCTTATCCAAAAGGAACCTGGATGTAATTACCAATAATGTCAGACATCTGGGGGGTGCTTCCAGGAGCTGGTAGGAGTAGGATAATTACCACGAGGCTTGAGTCTGTAGAAGCCGTCCCGGGTCTTATCCTTGGCATTAAGTTGTGACTCTAGATTATAGAAATACATCACCTTCACTGGGGTCGGCTCTGGAATCTCCTCCGCCACGCAAAAGATACGTCATCCCGCAAGAAGTCTATAAGCTTGGGACAGGAGCTGAAAGGGCGCGATCCCCAGAAACTTCAGGAATTGCGCAAAATAGTTGAGGAGCAGGAGAGTGGCTCCCGCACTGATGTGGCCCATGCTCCAAGCCTCGAATTCGCCCATGCTGGTCTGGGCCTTTTCCTCCTTCCTGGCTATGCAGTTATAAAAGAGTCTGGGAGTTGACTTCACTCCCAAATGCCTTTCCAAAATGTCCAGCATCCGGTAGGTCCGGAATAAATTCTTATCCTCGTCCATCTCCCATGTGTTGCCACTGGGGGGATTGTGTCCTTACAGGATGAAGGGGGGCGACTGGACCTATTCTTCTGGGTGGAGAGTAATGCCGAGACTCATGACAAGTGATCTGGGAGCAAAAGAAAAAGAAGAAAATAACCAAGCAGTTAGCACCAAAACCCAAAAAGGTTGGTTAAGGTACGGGGGCTCAGAATCCTAATCGGGAACAAATAAGAGAAGTTTTTCTAAAGTTTTCCCAAGTCGGCCTATTACAGCTTGTTCAAGGAAATCCCCAACCTGAGAAGATCTGGGATGTCCCAGACAGTTTGTTCTACTAACCTAACACGCCTAGAGCCACCCTAAACGGTGACCCCAACTCTGAAACCCCTATAGCCACAAATGTGATACCAGAAAATAATAAGCACAGGAAAACATAAATAAAAGGTTTGGGAAACTTACTGCAAAGTGCTAATCGTGGAGGGTGTAGTGTTTCCAGCGATGGGGACGGCAAAATCACGGTCTTTAATAGGCGAAGACGACACAGAAGTTCATCTACTGGTCGAGCCGAGGTCACACTTTCAGATGAGGACACGGAAATAGGACGTGTCGGAAAGAGGCGACAACGGAAACAGAGTAGTCGACGAAGAATTTCATCGGCGAGCTCAGACATAAAAAGTTCTCTTTATGGTTTCGAATGTTCAGAATGGGTAAAACTTGCAAATGAAAATCTAGGAGGTATTTATAAGAATCAAAAACATGTTTTTGATCCAATGGTTCAGGACGATTTCCAACATCTGACGATCCCAGATTACGCAGGGGCTTTAATTAGCCAACTCAAGTATAGGATCGCGAGTTCTATAAGTCGCGATCCGCGCCATCCCAATCCAACATTCCAAAGGAAAATCCTTTCAAAATTTATCCCATCCAACAATCCCCAGTAATGCAGAAATATTAAAGGATTCATCCATACAGATGGGATGCTTCGGAACTCACGCTGACATTTGGTTGCCGACACGATAACCAAGAAATTGTCTCCAAATCTGTCAGATGCGAGTACCATTGATGCATCAATTATGGGGAAACGCGTGCATATGGCATGATGAAGGTGAAAGGTCGAGGGTCACCCGAACGACCTTGAAGTAAATAAACTTGGGCTCTGGTAAACGAACCAGGGTCCTGATAAATGGATTGGGATGTTAGTAAATGGATCGGGCCTTTGGGGTTTGATCAGGGATGCTGACACAAAGGCTTTGTATACAAGTTTCCAAAAATCAATCCCCCATGAAAACGAACCAGTCTCCTGGGGAACGAACCGAGAAAGGAAGCAAGCCTTCACTGGGCAAGCACAGATAAAGGCTTGGGGGTAAATGTTATCCCCATTTCCTCCCTCCATTCGCAGCTCCGCACATTAAGTCTGTGGGCCACCCTGAAGGGACTTAAGGCCCAGATCAGGCCCAATAGACGAGGAAAGAGTGAGTCCCGACGACCCAAATATTAGTAAAGCCCAAATGTTATCCCATAATGAAATCCGGGACCATGAAGTTGGCATGATTCATCTTCCCGGACCCCTCATATGGTGTTATAAGGATATTGTTTCCTCCAAATCAAAAAATGGACCGGGACGGTAGCAGATGAACCCGGGCTCTAGTAAATGAACCGGGCGACCAGGTTAGGCACGACAAGTTGTCCCCGATGCTGACATTGTCCTGAGAAATACGGAGTTTTATCCCCATAACTAACTTGCAGGAGAGGTTACATATGGAATGTACATCGTTATTTCAGAACCGTACTGCCACCACTCTGACATATCATGTCCCCTGAATCTCCTTAGAAGCCCACGAGAATCAGACTGAAGCTGCGTACTGTTGTCAGTCTTATAGCGTGGTTACACTGAGGCTAGCCCAATGGGCCCTGATTAGTGCATTTTATTTATTAAAATCCTTTGTATTAAGCCTCCATCAGTGAGAAAATATTGTTTATACCCTTATTGGGCCCAGATTAGTCCAGCCCAAACCCAAAGCACTCAACTGCCTATAAATATGAACAGGTTTGCACTGTGGAAATGCTCTGATTTTTCTCTTATAAGCATACACTCTACTCAAATTAAGAGAAAACTCCATTACTAAAGCTCCTTAAGCTCTAATACAATTGACTCGTGGACTAAGGCTCTTTAACGCCCCAACCACGTAAAATCCCTTGTGCGATTATCTCTAATCCTTTCTTCTTAAGCTCACTTATCTTTTATAATTCTAGTTTCCAAAAATCTCGGTAAACAATCACATAATTCCATAATTTGTCGTCCTAGCCCCCTACTCAAGGCCTTAAGCCTTATAAGGAAATTTGCGGCGTTACATCTATCCCCTCCTTACAGAAATTTCGTCCTCGAAATTTTATCTGAATAGCTCGGAATATCAATCCCGCATAACTCATTCCAGTTTCCAGGTCGCTCCCTCGACCTTATTTTATTTGTACAATACCTTAAGAAAAGGTATAGTTTTTGTTCCTTAGAACTCTGTTCTTTCTGTCTCATATCTGGACTGGCTATTCAATACAGGATAACTCAGCCTCTAATTCCAGATCCTCATAACTCAACACATGAGTCTCCTCTAACACATGTTTCCTCAACATGGAAATATGAAATACATTGTATATAGCCGACAGTGCCAATGATAAGGCCAACTTATAGGCCACCTGATCTTTTCCAGGATTTCAAACGGTCATACAAATCTAGGGCTTAACTTCCCCTTATTTCCTTACCCTTTTCCATGGTGATACTCTAGGGAAGATACAATCTTCCACTTGGAACTCCATGTTCCTGCATTTCAGATCAACATAACTTTTCCATTTACTCTAAGAAGCGTGCATCCGAGCTTTAATCTTTTCAATAGCCTCAATGATCCCCTAAACTGCCACAGGATCCAAATATAACATCTCACTCATCTCATCCTAGTGAATGAGCGATATACATTTCCTACCATACAACATCTCATAAGGTGTCCTTTTAATAACTAAATAACTCCCTCTGATTTACCATCAATCTGTGGATAGTAAACTGTACTAAACTCCAACTATATACTCATCGCCTTCTGCAACCTTCCCCAAAACTTGGTAGTAAAAGCAGAGTCCTTATCTAATAAGATAGACCTCGAATTCCATGAAGGCGTACTATCTCTCGCAGATAGAGATCTACATACTGATCAACTATATTGCTCATCCTTACTGATAAAAATGAGTTGAATTTGTATACTGGTCCATAATAACCCAAACTGAAATCTCACTAGCCCACTACCCTGGGTAACCCCATCACAAAATCCATCATGATGTCCTCGTACTTCCACTATGGAATATACAAAGGTTGTATTGGTCTTACTGATTTCTGATACTCTGTCTTAACCTGCTAATAGGTTAGGAACTTTGTCACGTATTCATTTACGTCTATTTTTATCCCAGGCCACCACTATAAAACTTTCATATCTTGGTACATCTTCATGGTGCCTGGATGAAGAGACTAAGGGGTAATATGAGATTCATCTAGAACCTCCCATTTAATCTCAGTGTCCATCAGAATTCTAATCCGATCCGTATACCTCAATAAACTCATGCCTGACACTGCATGATCCTTAACTAACCCAGCTAAGACATTCCTCTTAATCATTTCCATCTATGGGTCACTCAACTATTTTCCTTTGAACCTCTCTAAAAGTGTAACCTCAAGCTAAATGTTGGCCAACTAGCCCACCAGTAAGTATACTTTAGTTCCGGTCATATCCTTCAACTAACACGATGCATAAACAATCACCTTTTCTATCAATGAGGTAACAATCCTCGAGAATTCTTTCACAAAACACATGTAGTGTCCTGCCCGTCACAGGAAACTCCTGACCTCTCTGAGGTGCTCCTTGGCCTTGGCCAATCCTTAACTGAGTGTATACCAAAATATCATCAGTCAAGATGATCACAAACCAATCCAAATAATCTCTGAACACCTTGTTCACCTGATCTATCAAAACAACTGGGGCATTAGTCAAATCCACAAGACACAACTCAGCACTCCTAGTGCCCATAACTGATATAAAAACAGTCTTCTACTTATCATTCTCCCTGATCTTCAACTGGTAATAACCAAATCGAAGATCCTCTTTAAAGAATACCGTCTCACTAAAACACTGAACCTTTAGGGGCCGTTTGGTATGAGAAGTTCACAGTTTTCATATTACTGGGAAAGTTGAAGAGGGTAATCTGATAGTCTGGAAACTTACATCATTGTGTTTGGTTGTGCACTGTAATCTTATCTATGATTCTTGGGAATATCACTTTCTGTGTTTGGTTGTGCATAGGAATCTGTTAAGTTTTCATATTTTCATAAAATTAATATAATAATATATTTCATCAAAATAATTTATAAACAATTTTACTCATGAAATATTTTTTAACAGAATTAAAAAAATACATCTATTGAATACTAGAATCAAGTATAATTTTTAAAATTACAAAAATACCCTTATTTTATTTT
The DNA here is from genome assembly GCF_963169125.1 of Humulus lupulus. Lineage (NCBI taxonomy): Eukaryota > Viridiplantae > Streptophyta > Magnoliopsida > Rosales > Cannabaceae > Humulus > Humulus lupulus. Next base: position 56,502,064 of record NC_084798.1, on the reverse strand, counting down.
TAATAATATTTCATTTGTTCTTTTAAACTAAAGTAATGATATAAAGGTTTTACAAATCAATTTCTTTAAATAAACAAATATTATTTATCATTTTATAGTTTGATATATGTATATATTTTTTTTTTCATATTTTCATAAAATTAATATAATAATATATTTCATCAAAATAATTTATAAACAATTTTACTCATGAAATATTTTTTAACAGAATTAAAAAAATACATCTATTGAATACTAGAATCAAGTATAATTTTTAAAATTACAAAAATACCCTTATTTTATTTTTAATAATATTTAATTTGTTATTTTAAACTAAAGTAATGATATAAAGGCTTTACAAATCAATTTCTTTAAATAAACAAATATTATTTATCATTTTATAGTTTGATATATGTATATTTGTTTTTATATTATAAGCTTCAAAAATAAAATAAGTCATTAACTAAAAAATTATTGGTTTAAGATTTTTTTAAAAAAAAAATAATAATTTTTAAGTGTTTCACATTCCTGGGTATCTGAAAACCACTTGTCAGATGGGTTTCACTTGAACCTAGAATCAGGAAAAGTTAAAACCCCTGCAGTACAGATTCCCAAGTTAGAAAAACTCAAACCCATTACCAAACATGAGAAAGTGTTCAAATTCTCATTCCCGTGTCCAAATTCCTGCATACCAAACGACCCCTTAGTACCTACAGCTTTGCTGAAGCCGCTCAATATTGTGCCCTCGACCTGGTTCCGTCCTTGGCACCAACCTAATCACCATTCTCCCTCTTTGTGTAAAAGTAACCCTGAAAAATCCCTGGAACACATCCAGAAACTCACAGACTAATCTAGTCTGTCCTGGTCCCACTGGCACGACCTAAGCAGTATCAACCACACTAACTAAGAGTCATATGCATTCCTTCTGCAATAGATCTTTAGCTCTAAGTACAGATTTCATAAGCATACGAGGTCCATGCACAGTGCCAACAAATACAAGGGTTTCTCTCCCTCAGGTCCAAGAGTTACCATCCTTTCCTTGCAATCTATCATTGCCCTAAACTCGGCTAACCAATCCATATCTAGGATCATATCGAAATCATTCATAACCAAATTTATCAAATCAACTGATGCATCATTTCTAGAATAATCTTACTCATCTCTTAAAATTACCAATAAAGTACCACATTCTCATCACAACATAACCATGTAATTTGCATATCAAGTCTATGCCTTTCTAGATGCAACCAAGCAAATAACAACATGAAACCAAAACTAGTTAGCATAATAAAAAATTTTGAACTAGGAAGCTGACCTGCCACTACTGAGGAACCAGCCCCTGTCTCAATCTCAGTCTATGACTCTGACTACGTCAGAGTGAACTCTCGAGCTGGAGTTGAGTTGTCCGCCCCCATTTTCTCATCTGTCCTCACTCCTAGACAATCCTTAATGAGGTGCCCAACCATCCCACATAAGAAACATGCCTTTGCTCTGCATTCCCTCATATGATGCCTCTTGCACCGAGTGCATTTCGGGTAAAATTTCCTATTTTTGTCCTTGCCCTGATGGCATACCGCAGCACTTCAGTACCCCTTTCCTAAACAAGAGGTACCGAATACATTGATAACTCTTTTTTCCTGGTCACTAGGATCTCTGCCCCTACGTGATCCAACAAACAGAGGTATCACTACTTGAGCGCTATGCTCCCTGGCACTCTTCTTCCCATTCTCATTTCCTGTGCTCTAAACAACAAGAGCCTTCCCCACCACCTGAGCATAGGTAGAGATTTCATGTGCTGGGGCGACTCTAACGCCCTGAGCTATTCTGGGATTCAATCCCTGGATAAACCTTTCCTTATCAAAAGCAAAAGCAAACTTGGCCAACCCATCGAATCTGTTAATAGACTCTGTTACTGTTACATTTCCTTGAACTAGGTTCGTAAACTCATTTGTCTTAGCAATCTTTGACTACATCACAGTAATAGCTTTCATTAAACAGTTGCCTAAATTCTTTCCAGTCCATCGAAGTAGTATCTCGTGTCTGGGATACCACTTTCCACCATGTCCGAGCATCTTCCCGTAATACATATGTAGCACATATCACCCTGTCGTTACATACCACCCCCATATTGTCGAGGATGGAACTGATCATGGCCATCCATTGCTCAGCTCTGAATGGATCTAGGCCTTTCTCAAAAACTAGAGGGTAATATTCCTGGAATCTTCCACACATAAATTCCCATCTGTTCTCAACCCTAGGCTTAGCTAATACTGGTGGCACTCCTGGCATAACAAAGGAAGACGGGTTCCCTGACAGAACCTGCTATTGTATTAAACACCTGATTTCTTCCTCTTGCCTCTGCAATCTTAATTGCATATCTGTAAACATCTGGTGTAAATTCTGAGGGGTAGGTGAAGGGTTCAAGCCCTGGTTATAATTCTCAGCCTCGGTATAACCACCATTAGGTCCCATTAACTGCCTTGGGTACATAACCTCTGATTAGTCTACAGTCAATAACTTGATCCATTAAATATGATGAACACATTCAAAAACCCTCCCCCATGGGAACAATCACACAAAACCACATTCATATACCACTACGATGCCAAAATACATGCCCACAACATTCATGCATCAATCCATAATCCCTACTCTTCCAACATACATACCATGCTCTCAACTCCAGCATGAAAATAACACATTCATATATTCAATGAGTAGGTAATCACATACTCATGTCAATATTCAAGGGCTAGGCCCTAACCAAATCTCATGCTTCCTAATAAGATATGCAGGTAAAGCATTTACATTCTATTTAAGCAGTTAAACACATAACAAAATAAATAATTACCATACCCTGAGTGAAGCTTGTCTCTAGTGATGAGTGTACATGCCCAGCTTGTCTACATGAACCCTTAACATTGGCTCGCACTAATACCAAGTTTATAACGCCCTACTATCCAGGTACCGTTACACTGTGTATTTTAAATAGTGCTAAACTTATTAAACGAGTCATTTGGCCATAATTGTGTAACTAAATGTGATTAACAATTTAGGGTTAAAAATTTTGGTCAAGGATACAAACGTGTAACTATCCAGGTACCGTTACACTGTGTATTTTAAATAGTGCTAAACTTATTAAACGAGTCATTTGGCCATAATCGTGTAACTAAATGTGATTAACAATTTAGGGTTATAAAATTTGGTCAAGGATACAAACGTTTCTTTAAAACATTTACTGTATACATTGGGATCCCAAAATACATTTAGAAGGTTAATTACAATAAAAGATTTACAACGAGCCGACCTAAGCAGCAAAATAGGGTTTAACACTAGTTCCTCTTTAAACCCTCGGCCGTGGTGGTCGAGCAACCACATATGTACACATCGTCACCTAAGCTCTCCAACTCAAGGATGGTCTAACTTTCTTTTACCTTTACATGCACCACATAGCACCCGTGAGCCAAGGCTCATCAAGACAACTCAAACATGCTCATAAGCAGTTAATAACATGCCACCAAATCATAATAAGCATGCCTAGCAGTAATAATCCTATTCATGCATGAAGGCAAGTACAAATAATTGATTATGGGGTCCTGCGCCCTGAGTTGATGACTGTTAAGTCAATCTGGGGTCCTGCGCCCTGAATAGATGACTATTAAGTCACTATGGGGTCCTATGCCCTGAATAAATGACTATTAAGTCAATCTGGGGTCCTGCGCCCTGAATAGATGACTATTAAGTCAATTTGGGGTCCTGCGCCTTGAATAGACGACTATTAAGTCACTCTGGGGTCCTGCGCCATGAATAGATGAATATTAAGTGACTATGGGGTCCTGCGCCCTGAATAGATGACTATTAAGTCACTCTGGGGTTGTGCGCCCTAAGCCATGTGACGTCCAGTCACCTGAGCCTTTTAGCCCTGGCTCTGAGTAACTAGCCAAGCGCTTTAGTTTTCTTCGACCAATAGTCCGGACGAGCATATAATGCTCTTGTTGATTAGATCTAATCATATCAACAAGCCTTCAATGTGCTATTGCCGCTCTTGACTCATAAGTCAATTCCATACGACCTGCGCTCAGTACAATTGCCGATCATGACTGATAAGTCAGAGCTTCACAACAAGCACTAAACACCATTGCCCTTTCTGACTAATAAGTCAGTGCGTAGCTTAGATAAACAATGTATTCCAACATTCACAGTGCAACAAATATCCAAATATAGTGCACTCGACATGCTTCATCAACAATCACTAGCATAATTATGATCATGCACATTTATAGAGACTCAAGATCTAATCAATTCCATATTCAACGTTCATGCCATGCCACAATCATATGTATCACATGCAACACATACTAGGTGCAATTTTCTTACCTTTGGTCCAAGCACAGGTTACCAATAAACGACCCTCGAGCACAATCCTGATTCTGAACCCCTAGCAATCACCTAGTCACAACCTAGCCTCCGGAACGTCGAATCCTACCAAACTAGTTAGTAGGATCGATCCCGAGCCCTTAAAGTTAAGTTCCCACGAATAAAAGCCAAACCTAGCCAAAACTGCACAGGCAGGCCGCGACTTGGCCCTGGGGGTCGCTGCAGGCATCCCTGACATAGAGCCCTCTGCCTGTGATTCAGGGTGAGAGCCGCAACTTGGCCCTCTAGAGTTGCAGCGCCCCCCCCCCCCCCCCCCAAGGCAGAACCCTCCTGGTTCTAGGTTCACACAAGTCGCGACCCAACCTCGAACCCATCAATTTTCTACGTTTTCTCCCATTTAAAATCCTCCAAAATCCTATCCAAATCTTAAAAAAAAAAAGTTCCCAAACATCTCAATGGCCCAAAACCTAAATCTCAGACCATCCAAAAACTCATCAAAAAATAAAATCCAATCAAAGCTTAAAAACTCGAAATCTTAAAACTTAAAATTTGGATTACCTCTGATTGAGTCACTTCCCAATTAAATCCTTTGGCTAATAAGCTTCTAATCTTCCCTAGAATTGCTATGACTCGATATTTGCTTGAATCCGAGTCCTAGAACTCGAGTTTCCTTCGAAAATGCGAACGGCGTTAGAAAGGGATAACGGGAGAGAGAGAACATACTGAACGTTCTTTTATGTTTCTGACAGGTTACTTCGAGCTTAAGTAACCTCAATCAAATCCTAATGCTCGGGGTCCAAAAAATGCCCCCAAGGGGTAAAATAATCAAAATTCCCCCTTTATCTCACTTACCCCCAATATAACATCAAATAATCATCCCCATTACTCAATATCCCGGTATTATGCTAAATGCCCAATATACCCCTTGACTCACTCAGAGTCAAGTATGGGTCCCGTTGTGACTTTCTAATTAGCTTACTCCCTAGGATCGTCTCGTGCCGAGTAACCCAAATATATCCACATAGTAATGTAGTACCACACGCATACCACATATATGCCAAATATATCCATAATGGGCCAAATTACGAAAATTACCCAATTAATCATAAATAAGGCCACATGCATATTTTATACACCAAAAACATGCATATCAAGTAATATTATAATATAACTCACATAATCACATAATGATGCACACATATATATATATATATCACATAATCACATAATTCCATAATTTGCCATCCTGGCCCCCTAATCAAGGCCCTTAGCCTTATTAGGAAATTTGGGATGTTACATAACCCGAGCGAGATGGATCCTTGATTGGGCAATCTCCATCTCGATGGCTGTTAGATATCTTGGATTAGGATTTGGTGGGAGTGACGCTGAACTCCCAGCATCGTCTTCGCCCACCTGTTGCTTTCCAAGGCGTTTGTTGAATGTCTTGGCCTTTTTCAGTGGGAACAACCGTATGATGCGCCTCTTGTTCACCATGCTACTCCATTTCGTTGTCGTGCATTGATTGAATGACCACCATGGTTAATGTTGAATCAAACTTGTAAAGGATTAAGCAATAATGAGCTCTTAATGAAAGCACTAAACCGTTGATGGTTTTTCGCCAACAGTAGATTAAGAAATCTAATGAGAAAGATATTAGTGCTCTTTTCTAAACCGTAATGAATTATATGTCACAATCACAATTTTACGTGGTTCAGTGGTTAAAATCCACCTAGTCCACGAGACAATATTTCTAATCTCTTACAATTTCTGCAGAGTTTCTGTATTACCAAAAGTCATCCCTTTTCCTGTCCATTATCCTGGATATTTACAGTGGATATTCTTGGACATGTTTGGGTAACCGTGTGCATAAATATGGTAAACAATCAATCAAGATAATTCCCATTTACATAGGGATGTGATTGCCTATGGAAATTACTCCAGTTATCTTGGGCAATAAATGTGTAATACAGTCTGGGCATTAATGAGCGTATAAGGGACCTCCAAGTCTTTCGGGATCCTTCACTGTGTGTCATGACAAGGTTTCCATGAGCTGAACATCTTCATCCAGCTGGTGATCGAAGAGTGTACGAACTTTAGTTCGGATTAAGTCCAGAGCAACCTAAAGGCGATCTGGCCATTACATGTCTCGAACTGGATTATTGTCCTGAAATGCGATATGGAGATTATCCACATGTCGCACTTCCAAGTCCTAACTCGAGCTGCTTCTATCAATGTTAGCTTGATGTTCTACTCGCCTGCTTTTTTCATGTGTTTATCTCACAACTGTACCCCTAGCTGAAACATTGAGTCCACGCTTATTTTGGGGTACAACAGACACAAACATATTTTAAAAAATTAAGCCAAAACATTGTCTATAGTTGTAAAAGAAATAAATAATATCATTCTTTTTATTTAAAAATTTGTAAAATAAGAATTTGTTAGATACACACTTTTTACATATAAAAATGTGATGCATTCTAGTTTCAAAGTAAATGATTTGATGTTGTTTATTAGTTTGAAATTTAGTGTTCATAATAATTTAAATTTTGGTATTTTTTTATGTTTTGATTTATTTATTATATATGATAATTTTAATTTTAAAATGAAATATTTTTTTTCTAATTTTTATTTTAGAAAATATATTAAATATAATAAAATATTATTATAAGAAATTCTAAATTAAAACTATAAATTTAAAATGTTTATTTAATTAAAAAAATTAAATTGAACAAAATTTATATATAAATATATTATTCAATTAATGGCTAGAGCAATTAGAATGACTAATTTCCATTAAAAAAAACTAAACGAAAAAAAAATAAGAAATATGTATATTTATGTCTTATGTCACTATTACATTTATGTTTAGATAAACAAAATATATTAAGTGACAAAATAAATAATTAATAAAAGAAATAAAATAATAAATTTAATCACATAAATATTTTTTGGTTATAGTTTTTGACATAATTGATTGAGTAATTTAAATATTTTAATATGAAATTTTAAAATATGTGATGAGAAATTAATATAGCTCATTTATTATTTTTTATTTTTTATTTTCAATTTATTTACCTTATTTAGATGACTTTATTTTTTCTAATTTACTTACCTTATTTATAAAACTAATGGTGTTAGAAAATAATAAAAAAAAATGTTAAATCTAACGGAAACAAACAAATTTCGTTAAACTCACATTTATAATATATAAAAATACACATGCCACTTATATATAATATACTTATAATGTTTTTTTATTATTTAATATGAATATTTATTTATATTAGTTAGATTAAGTAATAAAAAAAGTAACATGTTTTTTTTAATATCTATTAATATTACGCATTATATATTATATTATAATAATAATATATTATAACATTTGAATTTATATTAATATAATTATTAAATATTTAGTTAATGATCATATTTTATAATATTTGAATTAATATTAATATAATTACTAAATATTTATTCTAACATATTTTTTAATTAGTTTTAAAGGTATATTCCGTTAAATATTTGTAATATTCTATTAAAATTAACGAGAAAAAAAACGGTTAATTAAAGCCAAGAAAAATAGTTAAATTGACATTTTTTATAAAAGAAAAAATATATATTTTTGACATCAGAAATAATAACATATGTAAAAAGTTTTTTAAAAAATTACTTCAGTTTTAAAGTCACATAATAAAATGTCTTTGTCCAAAATTTAAATATTTCCTAAATTTTCATTCAAATTTTGATTGATTTCTCATTTTTATTTTCAGAATATGCTCAATTACATAATATGCAGAGTTATATCTATTTTTATTGGATTTTTTTTCTTTTTCTTCATTTTGGTACAAGATCGTAACTGAATTATAACAAAAGTTTTATAGAAAAATTATGTAAATTTTATTAGGATAATTACTTATTTTTATGGAAAACTGTAACTAAATTTACAGAAAAATTATATCAAGTTTATTTTTAATAAGTACTTATAATTAATACTAATCTACATAGTTACGAAATCATAACAAAGATTTATAAAGCAATCCTATAAAACTTGTTTAAAAATTAATTATGAGAATAACTTACAAGATTGAAACAAAATTATAATTAGAAAAATTATGTAAGGTTTATATTTAATAATTACTTAAGATTGTTACTTATCTGCATAGTTATGGAATTCTAACAAATATTTACAGAAAAAACATATTGTAAAGCTTATTTGCAAAATTATTATGAGCATAAGTTACAAAAGAGTAACACTTTTTGGCTTAGCAATAATAGAGTAGATATCCACATGAAACCTTATTTCCCATAGTTGTTGTGAAACTTATGTGCTACGCAAGTATACACAATCGTAAACAAGTAATAAAGAGATAAATCAAGTATCGTTCCCACGAATACTGTTATTAACTACCAAAAATTAATCTTTGATTCTAATTGATTGACAAATAATAAATTCCGAATTTATAAAACAATAAAATAGAACAATAGATAAATCAATATTAAATGTTAATTCAATGGATTAAGAATTATGGTTATTAATTTCATCAACTATCCACCTATGTCTTTCTAATGTGAATTTAAGAATTCATATCTCTATTGTGATAGCGGATTACGATTGTAAATTATATTCTTACTAGGACTTATAATTCTCTACAAGAAGCAATCTCTTACATCTCTCTCATAAACTAACATATTGCAGGCATTAAACATATAACCCTAGGCTACACAAATCATACAGGTACTCTCGTCCTGTATAAATCTATGATTATTTGACTATAGCATATTTATCATTCACTTCTCAAATCTCATGTTAAAATCATATAAATTATGTAAATTGTTATCAAACATTCACAAGCATTAAACATACGTCAAAAAATTCACAATATTGATAGGAAATTCATTAAGATTGCATTAAATAATCTTAAGGTTTCAAGAAGAATTCATCAACACCCTAAAAAGAAAATTATTTCATGCTAAACATAATTAAATCCATCAAACTAAATATAAACATCACTACACGAGAAAGTAAAAGAAAAAGAAGAAAATGAATGATATAACTAGTTGATCTCCCCGCTTTTGGCTCCATAGAGTGCTCCTTGAGTCTCTCCTTAGGGTTCTCCTTCGAAAATCGTCATAATGTTGCTTAAATAGTAGCTTGTGCTTTGAACATGAAATTTCACTTTTGCCCCTACTTAAAATGCCCTAATCTTCATGTTGACCGCTCATGTGCCGTGACCCGTGTCCAGGAACCGAAGTTGCCTTGTCTCTGACTCAGCAATCGTCACAGCTATGTTGTGCCTGCACTGAGGCTCTAATTCCTCAATTAATAGAGCCGCGACTCTAAGAGGTTTCACCGCGACCCTTGTTTTCCCAGAACCGTCAACTCTCTGTTTCATTGAAGCGTCGCGACTCAAATACTTAGCACCACAGCTCTAATGTCTGATTTTCGCCAAATTTCTTCTTTTTTGGGCCAAACACAGTCTTTTTATCAATTCTTCCACAAATCCTGATATTAACAAACAAAGGCAACAAAAGCGTCATACTGCACAAACATAACTAAATATGCTCAGAAATTTCATAAATATCCCTTTAAAATACTATAAAAACTACTCTATCAAACTCCCTCAAACTTAGCTTGTACTTGTCCTCGAGTAAAACTTTTTGACACTTTTTAAAACAAACTAATCACAAACATGAATCAAGTTATAACATAACAAGTCTTCACCTCATGAAAACTATGCGATATAAGATTAGAATTTTCAACTACATTTCATCAGAATTTAAGTAAAATTAATTCAATAATCAACTTCAATCTTTGCTACACCTCTCATCCTTAACCAATAAATAACACACAATTACAATACCATATACATGTCAAATCTTCCAAATCATTCCAACAAAACCAAATATTTCATACGCTTGCATAGTTCATCAGCCTCCCCTAATATCATAACACATGCTCAAGAATCAAAATGACGTTTTAAGCTTATAACGAAAGGCTTAGGCTCAGGTAGGTGAATAAAAAGTCATTTAGGCTCAACTATAACATAAGCATACAACTAAAACAAATAAATCTTTCTCAATGTGAAACTCACAAATGATCCTCAAATTTCCCAAAATTTCATACGTTGAGAGAATGCATAAAACATTTTTTTTATTCTTTTTTTTTCTTTTTCTCTAATGATACTACACTCCCTCAAACTTATTTCGTTGTATATTTTCAATTTGGAGTGTAGTTCATTTTTCAATATATTTTTTTCTCAATTTTTCTTCTATTAATGACACAAATTTCTGAATATAAACTTAATTACAAACCACCCCCCAATCACTTTTCATATGCTCATGATTTACATCAAAGGGAAAGTTAAATAACACAATTTCAATTAGCCCCAAAACAAGTGGAAAACAACAAAAGGATTCACATTAAGCTCAAAATGGGTAACTATGGATTTAATATATTAAGGTTGGCTTGAAAGACTCAATCGTTCCAAAAAAAATTGCCTAAATCATCTTCCTAAGCATTCATCATTCCAATTTCAGCTCAATCAACAAACTATGCAAGTTCTAGAATATTTCCAAATCTTGATCCACAAATCCACAAACCCACTTAACATGCATATATTAAAGGATTGTAAGAAATTTATCAATTAAGGCTTTCATGATAATTAAAACTCAAAGCAAACCTAATCACTAAATTAATTTCACCAAACACAGATTCACATAGTTTTTTTTTTTAAATTCACTCACATCACATGGTTATAAGTATCATCGGCTTCAAAACAACTTGATTCATAACTATAAACACTAAAAACAACTAAAACAAAACAAATAATACTAAAACTAAAACTAAACCAAGTAATCCCTTCCCCAAACTTGAATAACACATTTTCCCCAATGTGGTAAAAAGATAAAAGGAAAAGAAAACTTACCCAACCACCACATCAGTATGGTGGAGGAGGCAGTGGCTGCAGGTAGGGATGAAACTCCGAAGGATACTGAAAGTAAGGCTATGGAGCTTCATTCAGATTCCAACGATTGACCAATGCATTCAGTTGATCAACATGTATATGCTCATATGCATTCCTAGACATCCAATATTGTTGCATATGGTTATTCTGTTGAATAATATAAGTCAGCTAAGCATGTGTATATTAGACGTGAGGTTCAATCAATTCACCAAATGCCAACGGTGGATCCTCATCCATAGCCTCTTCATTTTCCTCTTCAGCTTGGGCAACTTCAGGTTGAGCATTTGCATTTTTTCGATGAGGTCCTTGGTCCTCAGGGTCAAAAACAGCAACAGGTGGAGCATAATTAAACACCACACCTCTGGTAATGATGCCTTGCACCTTATCCTGAACATCAGTATTGTACGTGGGCACCCCATAAGTCTCTCATACGTCCGTTATAAGAGAACCATGTCCCAATCCTCCAGTATTTGTAAGTCGAACCATAAACCCAATATTGTTTCTAATTTGTTTCCCCACATCAATCTTCACCCCTTTCATAATCCCATAAACCATAAGCAATCGGTCCATGGCAATGTCAGAAAAATGTGTGGAAGTAATCAACCGAGTGCTTGCAAAATACATCAATGCACACGCTATACAGTTCAATTGAGTCTATACATATGCTTAGGCTCATCGTGAGTATAAATCACTTGAGCCCCAGGACAACCAATATACTCCGCAAAGTCTACATAATCAATCTCTGTGCGTAGAAACGCTCTAAACTAATTATGCTCCTTCGTATAATTCGGAAGGTCATAAAGATGATTAAAAGCATCCGCACTCACCGTCACCTTCTTCCCCCGCACAAAAGATTGGTTATTCTCCTGCTCCTGCCAATTGGCATAAAACTCATAAACCAGAGAAGCATTTGGTTTTTTAATTTGCCTACTATCAACCAATGATTGCCAACCTCTATTGTAACGACCTAAAATCACTAATAAAGCTTAAGGGCCTTGATTAGTGTGCCGGGAGGGCACGATTAGTTTATGTGTGAATTAAGTAGTTTAATGCATGTTTCTGTGATAAGCATGCTTGTATGATTATATGAATATATATGAAATGCATGTCTACGAGTATTAGTATGCATGTAGGCCCCGTTTAGCTTAAAGGGGGTATATTTGTAATTTTAGACATTGGGGGCGTAAATGTGATTATATGTTATAATTGTGAGGGCCACATTATTATGTGGGTAAATCTGCAGCATGCGACTTGAGGCGATCCTAGGGAGCTAGTTAGCGGGAAAGTCACAACGAGACCTAATACTTGACTTGGGGCAAGTCAAGGGGTATTTTGGGTATTAGATGGTTATTTGGGTTATCGGGTTATGGAAATAAATAATTGGAGATATATTTGAGGTTAGGAAGCTTAGGTGGGAATACTGGGGAATTTTACCATTTTTCCCTCAGGCACGTTTCCGGTACCCTGAGCGTCGGGATTGACTTAATTGCTTAAGGATAGAGTAAGTAAAATTTAGAAAATTGTAGAACAAAAGCCAAACCGACCTTCCTTCCCCTTCTCTTTTTCTCTCAAAGGAAACCACAAAGAACCAAGAAGAACTTGGCTGGAACTCAGAGAATTGGAGCTGTGATTTAGGAGATTAGCTCAAGGATTAGCTAAGGATTCAATCAAGAGTTACGGTAAGCCATAATTTTTATGCATGGTGGTTAATTTATGTGATTATGGCTGAGTTTTAAAGTGTTTATGGGTTTTTGCATTAAAGGTTGAATTTAGGCAGAAAGTTTGGGAGTTAGCTCAGTGAGTGTTTGGAGGATTGATTCTTCAGTGAAGGTAAGCTCCAATTTATGATATAGTGTTTGAATTCTGGGTTTTTTTATGACTGGTTTTGGTGTTCTTGAGTGTGTGGGTTTCAGAAATTAAAATGGTGTTTTGATGAGTTTTTAGATTAGGTTTCTGTTGGCTTATGCTTCTGAAATCATGCAAGAATGTTTGTAATAATTGGAGTATATTATTGGGATGGTTATGTGGTTTTGAGTGTTAAAAATGGTGGTTTTTTTGGGTTCGATGGGGGTGGGCCACGACATAGTTCTTGGTGTGCCGCGACCCTTTGAAGCTGATGAGTGCTGGAGATGGAGGGTGGGCCACGGCATGGGGTATGTAGGGCCGCGACCCGTGTTAGTTTTTGGGCGAGGCTGAGCCTCTGGTTGGGGCCATGCCGCAGCATTAGGGGCTTGAGCCGCGGCCCTTAAGGACATTTGTGGCTTTTGGAGTTTTTAAGCATGGGAACCTAACCTAAGGTGCTCGGGATCGATCCCACTACCGTGTTTGGTGGGATTCGATGTCCCAAAGGCTAGAACTTTATCTGAAAACCTTTTTACAGTTATTAATGGTATCCCTTATCTTGGTTGTCACTAGGTACTAAGCTAGGGCTCGGGAAACGGATCGTGCTCAAGAGGCATCTCTCGTAATCAGTACATTTGGAAATTGAAGGTAAGAAAACTGCACCTGGTTGTGAATTTATAATGGGACTAAGGGTTCCCTATTTTGTATGCATTATAAATAATGGTAATATGCCATGTGAATAATAAACAAATGGCCTAAGAGTGCCGGAGTTTACATTGGCGCAGAGGGCGCGACTCAGCCACTGGTAGCCGAGGACAGCTTATTATGCACTGAGCTCGGTTTAAGTGGACCGAAGTCGGTGGGGTAAACAGAGGATGCGACCTAAGGGTGTCGACCCTGATTATCATGTGATTTGATTATTATTATTATTGATTGGTGGATTTATCATGCTGAATAGCTGAGTGTTGGTTGTTGATTCTCTGGTTATGTGTATGGACTATGTTATTAATGTGGTATGCTAAGTATATGAACATGCTTTGAGTATTATTCAATTGTTATCATTGTTTGTCCTATAACGTTATATTTTCTTGCTAGGCCTTAGCTCACGGATGCTACGTGGTGCAGGTAAAGGCAAGGGCAAGCTTGAAGCCCTGAATCAGAGAGCTCTAAAGGCAGAATGTACATGATCAACTGCTCGGTCGCCACGGTTGAGGAGGAGAGAAGAACAGGTGGACCATAAATGTATGTTTTGCCCTTAGAGTGGCTAGTGGTTGTTTTTACTCTGGAAATTTTGTAAACTGACTTTCAAACGCTATTTCTTTCGGGATCCCTTGTTCAAAATGTTTAATTATACGAAATATATCTTTTGTGACCAAAACCTTTTAGCCCTAGTTCATTAATAATTTTATAGACACATTTTTAACTAAATGACTTGATTAGCAAGTCCTGCACCTTTATAAATACATAGTGTAGCGGTCTTGGCTATCCAGAGTGCTACATCTATCTTGCAGAATAACTCTAATGGGCTTATAACTTGCATTATCATATGGTTAGTTTTGATAATCCATTCCTCGTTCAAAAATCAAAGTCCTTCTACTTAAACACTCATATCGCTCTTGAGCCTCTTTACTAACGAATCTTCATCTATCATAAGAGGCTGACCGGCTTGAGGATGAAGCACCCCCACTACCTCTCTTAGGTCCCATTCTTCTCTTCAAAATCTTAAATTCTACAAGAAATTGGACAACACCTCCCCTTGTTTTTCACTTCCCTAAATCAACAAAATCACCACAAATCGCATCAATAATTTTCCCAAACAAACAATCATTACCCAACTAGACAATAGAGCCTCTTAACCACCCAATTAACAATAAAACACTTTAAAAATACAAAAATATCAAGAGATTACGAGAAAAATTGTTTACCCTCAACTAAGAGTGATAAAAGATTCTCCTAATTCCTCAAGCTTCCCAAAGATTGCAAAATCTCCCCCAAACATTGAAATCGGGGTTTATGAGTGGAGAAAATGGGGTTTCAAGGTGATTTAGGATAAATTTATGGTGTAAAAGTGATTAAATGAAGTTTATAGGAGGATCATTAAAGGGTTTATGGAGAGAATTGAAGGTTTGGCCTGAAAAAATAGTGAATTGGAGGTAGGGAGTTCGAAATGTGTATAGAGAAAGTGAAGAAGTAAAGGGAAAACTCTTTAAGAAAATGGGTTAAATCAATTTTACGAGGAAGCGCGCGCGGCGCATAAGGTGTAGCGCCACAACCCATGTCAATCTCTGGGTTTGGTTTCTAGGGAAGCGCGCTGCGGCTCACATATGGGGCGTTGCAGCACCTAGGCACTCTCGAAATACCACAGCCCTCTGTCTGTGCACACACCATGACTCAAATGTGGGAGTGCCACGGCTCAAATGCTTTCCTGCATAAAACTTCATTTTTTATATAGTTTTTACGATTTCCACCATTCATATTTACAATCTAAAGTTTAAAGGTCCAAAATTCTAAAGAAAAACTAAAACAACATAAAAATTTAACACTAAACAAAAAATAATTTTCCAATTAAAATAAAAGAACTTGGGATCCCTCCCAAATAGGGCTGTCGTTACGTCATTTAGCCAAACACTTTCTTCTTCCTCACAAAGGTTGTAGCTAGATGATGGTCTTGACAGATTAATAGGACCACCTAAATATGGCTTTACTCTCTAGCCATTTACCTTAAACGTCTCTTGACCCTTTCCTTGCAATTCCACTGCCCCATAGGGAAATACTTTAACCACAGTAAATGGCCCTGACCATCTCGACTTCAATTTTCCTAGGAACAACTTCAACCTAGAATTGAACAATAACACCCGCTGCACAGGTTGAAACTCCTTGCGAACAAGATTTTTATCATGCCAAGCTTTAGTACGCTCTTTATAGATCTTAGCATTGTCATAGGCCTCATTACAAAACTCGTCCATCTCATTCAACTCCAAAGACCTATGACGTCTTACTGCTGTGGCATCCATATTCAACTCTCTCATTGCCCAGTAATCTTTATGTCCTCGACAACGATACCAAAAACTTGTTGTGAAAATTATGTACTACACAAGTATACGCAATTGTAAACAAGTAATAAAGTGATAAATCAAGTATCGTTCCCACGGAGACAGTTATTAACTACCAAAAATTAATCTTTAATTCTAATTGATTGACAAATAATAAATTATGAATTTATAAAACTAAAATAATAAAACAATATAATAGAACAATGGAGAACTCAATACTAAATATTAATTTAATGGAGTAAGAATTAAGGTTATTAATTTCATCAACTATCCACCTATGCCTCTCTAATGTGAATTTAAGAATTTCTATCTCTATTGTGATAGCGGATTACAATTGTAAATTATATTCTTACTAAGACTTATAATTCTATACAATAAGCAATTACCTACATCTCTATAGTAAACTAACATATTGCAGGCATTAAACATGTAATTTCTAGACTGCACAAATCATACAGGTACTCTCGTCCAATATAAATCTATGATTATTTGACTATAGCATATTTATCCTTCACTTCCCAGATCTCAGGTTAAAATCATATAAATTATGCAAATGGTGATCAAGCATTCCAAGAATTAAACACCAGTCAAATAATTCATAATATTGATAGGAAACTCATAAAAACTGCATTAGATAATCATAAGGTTTCAAGAAGAATCCATTACATCGTAAAAATAAAATTAGTTCATTCGAAACATTATTAAATCCATCAAACTAAATATAAACATCACTACACGAGAAAGTAAAAGAAAAAGAAGAAAAAGAATGATAGACCTAGTTGATCTCCCTGCTTTTGGCTCCACAGAGTGTTCCTTGAGTCTCTCCTTAAGGCTCTCCTTCAAAAATCGTCATAATGGTTCTTAAATAGTAGTTTGTGCTTTGAACATGAAATTTGACTTTTGCCCCTGCTTAAAATGCCCTAATCTGCACGTTGACTGCTCAGGCACCGCGACCCTCTAATGAAGCGCTGCGACCCGTGTCCAAGAACCGAAGTCCGCCTCGTCTCTGATTCAACAAGTGCTGGGACTCTAATATGCCTTCGCCATGGCTTAAATTTCTCAATTAATAGAGTCGCGACTCTAAAAGGTTGTGTCGCGATCCTTATTTGTCCAGAACTGTCAATTCTCTGTTTCGTTTAAGCGTCATTGCTATAATGTTTGATTTTCGCCAATTTTCTTCTTTTAGGGGCCAAACACAGTTTTTTCATCAATTCTTACACAAATCTTGAAATATTAACAAACAAAAAGGCAACAAAAGCGTCAGACTGCACAAATATAACTAAATAATCTCAAAAATTCTATAAAATAACCCTTTAAAATATTATAAAAACTACTCTATCAATAGTATTGCTATATAATCTTATGGTACTCAACACCACATAATGTTGTGACAAATAACAATTAGTGTAATTTAATATCAAGTCCCTTATATATTTAAATTTAAATTATGATTTGTGGGAATAAATTGTATCCATCATCATAATAATATTCAGTTTCTCATTCACCATAAATATGTAAATATTTCTATCTATTGTATTTTTTTAACTTTTATTTGATTTTGAAGGTGTATTTGGAAGATCCTCATTTATTTCTTCTTCAATGCATGGGACCACGACCACATACACTTGGCTCATTATCTAGCTCTCTCTATGTTGGTTTTAAATGAGTTGTGTTTTTCTGGTGTGGTTTTAAATGAGTTGTCTTATCAATAAATTTTCACCACTGTTAATAATAAAATATGTCAAATTTATTTTTAATAATTTTTTGTGATTATTACTTATCTGAATAGTTACGAAATTGTAACAAAAATTTAAAGCACCCTGCAAAGCTCACAATGAGTTACTATTGATGATAATTTAGGTTTAAAGAGTTTTTACATTAGTTATTAATAGATTAGTCACCAATAATTTATTAACGATGAATTATCATATATTTGTCACTAAATGTTTTGTTAATATATTAATAATTATTTATTATTCTTTGTTATTTGATAAAAGAATATTTTGTTATAAAAAATGTAAAATTATAGAATTAGAATCTGATCTAATGACTAAGCGAGTTATCTGAACATATTACAGAAATAAAAAATAAGTATAAAAAAATCAACACTTGAGATTTTTTACGTGGTTCGGAAAACCTGATCCATGGAGCCACACCCAGAGATGAAATTGATTAATAAGATATCACAAAGTACAAAATCATAATTGACTTATACATAGATAGACTCATTCTATACTTATGCTGCAAGCTTTTGTACACCCTTCAAAAATTTAGTTTCTTGATGAGACACCAACGCTCTTGAACTCCCTTCAAAGGTTGACGAAAGTTTTCTTCCTCCCGAAGAAATCTTAGAAAATTCTTCTCCCGAAGATTGTTGAACTCGTTATTAATAGATGTCATATATTTCTACAAAAAATAGATGAATACAAAAGAAAACTACACAACTCCTAGATACTAGAATAATGTATCCACTCTTAATCTCACAAAAAGAACTCTCTCAAAAATACAAATGATATTCAAAAATGAGAAGTGAAAGAGCTAAGGATTTGTGGATGCTTGGTCTTTTATTAATAGCTGAAATGGTCTTTCAAATCAGTCTACGAAATCTGCAAAAATCAACGAGAGAATTGCACAAATTCTTTATTTAGAAAATTATGTCAGTCTTTCAGATTATGTTGTTACAGATTGAGAAACTGACTCAACAGATAATGTATCTGGACTGACTAACAGTCCAGATTCATTCCAATAAATTTTTTGATCAATTGAATTTCTAATCATTTCATAGTTTAGTCCATGATCTACATTAAATAATTAGAATATCATAGAATATTATTTAAATGAAGAAATTTGAAAATCTTTTCTTTATTACACAAAGTTTTATTTAAAAAAAAAAATGAAACTACATTGTTTGAATCATTTTTTTTTCACAGCGAGTCATTACCACAAATTTTGTCAATAAAAAATATCACAAAATATTATTTAATAAATTAACAAAAAAGTCTCAAAAGTCTAAAAAATGAAAAGTATATTTTATTTATAAAAAATCTTCTTATTAATAAAATAATATTTTCTCATTGAATATCAACATTTATTGGCAAAATTTCAAATAAAAAATTAACATAAATAGATATGATGATTCCTAGAGAATTAAGACTTAAGAAAATAAATCTGGAAAAAATAAATTGTCGTGAGAGATCATAAACTTGTCGGGATAACTACTTCTAACTTGTCAAAAAACACGTTTAAGTTATAAAATATATTGTCTATTTAAGATAGCCAATTTAGAATTTTACAAAATGTATTTTGTAACTTTTAAGTTTTGTTTAATATTGAAGTATCGAATTTATAATTTTTTTTCTAACTATAATTACAAACAAACATTAGGAAAAATCTCTTAAAATGTCCCTAAGCACTTATTAGTACCCAAATTAACTTATTATCACGCTTTAAAAAAAAGGTTAGAAAATCACCAATGATATTCCTCAAAATAAGCACTACAAATATCATATTATCTGTAATAAATAAATAAAATACACAATATGGGTAGTAGTCTAAGCTGTTGTAGTGAGTGATAAAAACACTCACCTTTTAGAAAAATGAATTAATTAACCAAAATAAAGAACCACAAATCAAAATAAATTTATTAAAGCAGGACCCAAAGAAATCAAAAGAGTAATACTCTGGCATAGCAGAGCAGGTACTCAAGAATCACCTTATTTTTTAGAATGTTAGTATATCACAATTTAAAGTGTCTACCAACATATGATATACAAATACTAATTGGTGTAATTCAATATTAAATTCTATATATTTAAATTTTAAATTAAATTAAATTATATAAGAGCGAATATACATTTCATTAATTACTGCATGACACATCATATAAAATTGCACACTACATAATGCTTCATAACAATTATTCAATTTCCAATTCTTCGCATGCATGTAAATATTTTAATCCATTGTATTTCTTATTAACTTTGTTTGGTTTTGAATGTATATTTGATAGATTCTCATTTATTTTTTCTTTAATCCATGAAGGTATAAATCAATTAAACTTGTAATTACGTATAGTTAATAGTTTCCGAGCGAAGTCTCTACTTAAAAATTCAGCACAAACAATATTTACGTAATAAATTGATCTACATATACAAAAAAAAAAAGACTTGGTTTGGTAGGTACTTATCTAATTGTTTTTTTTATTTTTTAGATCATGTTACAATTATTACAATGCAGTACATAACATGTTTTAAACAACTTCAGCTTTTTACATTAGAAATTCCCAAGTCTAACAGAGTCCACCATTAGAAATACTTCAACATGACTTTGAGGGAATGTGTGTCGAATAACTCGCAAGGAGGGAGACCAAAAACACCACCAGAGAAGAAGATATTAACCACTACCACCATAGGGGACAATGTATGATATGTAAGTGATATACATTTTTTGGGCTTGGGAATTACCTTGGCTATGATGACGCCCCACCACTCCACCCAAAAATAAGTTCATATGTGGGCATTCCATTTGCAAGCATTATCAATCAATGATTAAAAGTTAATTATATTTCAATGCGTGCAGCAGCTCCAATAACTTTATTTTAATATCTCTTTTAATTAGGTAATGTCATAAGATATGAATGAATATGTTTAGGTTACACATTTAACTTTTCTAATAAATTCGCATTAATCACATGCATATAAAAATAGTGGATTGGCATGACTTTGAGTAAATTATTTAAAAGTTCCTTTTTCTTATTCACCGGAGAATTTTTTTTATTTATTTTTCTCTTTTTCATTTGGCATGACTCGTATAGTGGGAGGAATATTTAAAGTAAATTCTTACTTTGATTAATGGCTTTATCAAAATAATCATTATTTAATAAAAAAATAACAATTTTACTGTTACAAGGGATATTTTACATTTATACGGTACGTATTACTAAATTAATTTTTTTTATACGGACTCAACAAATCTATCCCCAAGTCTACAAGCAGTTCGTCAAGAGCTACAGCATGCACTCAGGCAACGGTGGCATCAGGAGTGTGCGCGAAGTCACCATCATTACGGGGCTGCCCGCCGAACAGAGTGTCGAGATGCTTGAAGAGCTCAACGACGATACTCGAGTCATGTCATTTCGCATAATCGGTGGGGACCAACCGGTCGCGATTTCAGTCCAGGAGGAGGAGGAGGAAGGTGGCGCCGCTAGTAAGACTGGGTGGTGGAGTCGTACGTGGTGGATGTTCCCGCCGGAAGTAGCGTTGAGGATACTTGCACGTTCACTGATACTATTATACAGTGTAACCTTTCGTCATTGGCTAGAACGCTAAAAAAATGGTTGCTGACGAATGAACCCTTTTTTTTTTGTCATTTTGGTCATTTAGTTGTCGTATACGTTTAATTAGTTCTTCTTCTTTCTATTATTATTAATATTAGTATTGCTTTTTGCGAGGACAAAAAATGAAAGAAGATTTCTTTGGATGAGTGAAGTAGTTGTGCAAGTGTTTTTGTGTAACAAATGATGAGCAAGAAAGAAGAAATTTTGTTCTCTTTCAAGTCAGGTAAATCTAAAATTTTGTTGATTATACATATATAAATATATATATATATATAATATAAAAGTCCTGTAGTTTTTTTCTTTGATGAGATTATTATTATTATTATTATGAGAAACAAAATTTGATACATATCCTCTTTTTTCCATTACAATTATCATTCTGCATGCATATCTCTTTAACTAAGAGAGAAAGTTGTGTGCACCTAATTCTACAGTGGGAATATTATTATTATATTAATGTTAAATGTAAATAAAATCATATATCACTATATTTATATATACGATATACTTTAATTTATTAAAAGATGTGTATGTGATGTAAGTCTAATGATATCCACATGTGACACACAATTATATATTATGTATTGGAGCTAATATTTAATAAATATATGTTTTTTATTTCTGCCAAAAAAAATATATATTGTTTTGTTGTTGTTTTTTAGCTTATGTTGGGATGATACAATGTATTGATTGTATTGTTGTGAGGTTGATTTCTAGTTGATTTTAAGTTATTTTTTTAACACTATTGTTTAGGTTTTAGATTTTAGATTTATGTATAGTTGTCTAATATCATTTTGTTTTTATGTTGTTTAGGTTTTCTGTATAGTTGTTTTCATGTTATTTTTTGCTTGTTTAAGTTTAAATATAGTTGTTGTGTTGATGTCTAATTTATGTTTAATTGTTTTCCGATATATTTTGAATTTTTTTTTATAAAAAAAATTTGTTAGTATGTAATGGGTTGACTTCTAGTTGATCTATTGTTGTTTTTTAGTTATTTTTTTTAATGCAGTGAGTTGATTGTTAGTTGTTGCCCAATTGTTATTTTCTAGTTGCTTTTTCGATATTATATTGCAGTGCGTTGCTTATTAAAAATGTAATGGGTTGCATTGTGTTTGTTGTAGGGTTGTTGTTTTTATGTTGTTTAGATTTTATTTATAGTTTTTTTCATGTTGATTTTTAGTTGTTTAAGCTTATTTATAGTTATTCTATTGTTGTGTTGATGCATATTTGTTATTTAGTTGTTTGTAGATATATTTTGATTTTTCTTTAAAAAAATATGTTAGTGTATAGTGGGTTAATGTTTAGTTGTTGTTTTGTTTTATTGACAACATATTTTTGTAAATATAAAATTTCAAAAATATATTTTTGAAAACTTAAGTTAGTATTTTTTTTAAAAAAAAAATCATGGACCATAAAAAAGTAAAAAAATACAAAAAAAAAAAAAAAAAGTATATTTTTGTAAAATCCTCATGAATAAAAGAGTTTTTATTATCATTATATTTATTTTTTTAACAAGCATTATTATGTGGTGTACTGAGGACTAGCATCATCTCGATCTAGTTGTTCATTTTTCACTCGATTTTGTTAAAAAAATCCTCACGAGCACTTGTAACAGCTTAGATTTTAATTAATTGTTTACTGCCACCTCAACTCGTACCCTTATTTCAAACGGAATAAGAGATATTTTTATATTACTTACAACGAGGAGTGCTAACACCTTCTTTTTCTCTTATTTCAATTTTTTAATTAATTAATGTTCCAAAAAACACATTCGAAGTATTTTTTTTCCAATTCTTTTTGGTAGCAGTGTTTACTGTAGCTACAATATATACTTCTTGTAAATTTAAAAATAAATTTAAACAGTTTATAGTAACGAAAATAAATTTATATTTTTTCGAACACCCATAATATATTGGAATATCAAATATATTAATAACTCTATTTTTTATACTATAAATTATTTTGAATTTTTTAAAAGTTTGCAATAAGAATATCTTAACTACAATGAATACCGATATAATAAAAATTAGAAAAAAAATATTCTAACTAATATTTTTAGAGACAAAGATTGATAAAGAGTTTGAAATAGTCGTTGATATTAACACTCCTAAGCGAATGATTTACATCAAATGAATAGATATATAAATATATATTTAGATGGATTGTTTGTTGTCCAATTCCGTACTGATACAAAATATATATTTTAATATATAATATTAATTTTTTTTAGCAATAATATATATAATATTAAATTAAAATTATATTATTAATTAGAAACTATTTTTTAGTTAGAAAATTTTATTTATAGATTTAATTTATTTTTATGTATTCTTTGTTAACATATCACTAGAAACTTATATATATATATATATTTATATTTAATTATCTATATATCTATATATTTATATAAAGGAGAATCACAAAAAGATAATGAGGAGTTCACAATTTTGATATTACTTGGAAAGTTAAAGAGAATAATATGATAGACTAAAATCCAATCTATGATTATTGGGAATATCACTTTCTGTGTTTGGTTATGCATAATTTTTTTTAACTGAATTTAAATATATAGTTATTAAATACTAGAATCTAGTATAATTTTCAAAAATACATGTTGACTGCCTTTTTCGCTATCAACTTAATCTGAAAGATTAAAGGAAATACTAGGGAAGAACACAAGGATTTTATGTGATTCACGCTATAAAAGAGCCCTAGTCCACGAGTCTCTATTGTTTAGTGAGCTTGAAGCTTGTTATAGCAAGCTTCAATGATGTTTCTTAGGTAGTGTGTATATAGCGCTATGTTACAGAGTTTGTCTCTCTAAAATATCGAACCATTTACAAGGAAATATCCCCTCCTTTTTTTATAGGGGTTGGGGTCATTAATACTAATCATCAATCATTAATAGAAATTTTCTCCCTCCTGGGGTGTTAATGCCAAATTAATACATAAATGTCTGCGCTAAATAGAGACTATGATCCAGGCGGATTACACAGGGGCCATTGCGGAAAGTCGCATACCTACTTTATTGGGAACGTATCTCTGACTTGTTAGGGTGCGACGCACGTTTGCCCATGTCAGGTGACGTTGTGGGAAATGCCGATTGTCGAGTGTACGAACTCGACACCACTAAACGATGCTTAACAAAAGTTGTCAGACGATCACCTAGTGGCCCACAAAAGCAGTCACTGACACCAGGCAGCTACCCCAGGTCCGAGGATCGGAATCATAGACCTGGGGGACGAGTGAGTGAAGAGAGCTCCTCCAGACGTGGCCTCATCTGGAGAGATTCTCGCCCCGAGGAAAAACCTTGGAGCGTGACCTCACTCGGAGACATCCATGACTTATTAATTGGCTCGAGATGTGGCCTCACCTGGAGGTACCCTCACCTTGAGGACAGACCTCAGGGCGTTGACTCACTCAGAGACGTCCACGACTCTTCCAAATTGGGCTTCCTGGAGGGGTTGCACTCCGAGAACCTCATGACTTATCTCATCACTAATCACTCTTAATCGCCACATGTCAGGAGGTGAGAATACAGACAACATTTGCCCCCAAGTCTTCACTCGCCCTCGGGCAATGGAGGCTTAGATTGAGAGGAGTAATTTGAAAATTTGGGGGGAAACGTTCGGACTTCCCCTGACGTCACTCTGAAAAGTAATGCCGCATGTCGACTTCCTATGGTTGGGTCCATCGACCCGTGCAATTAATGAGGGGTGAACTCCACGATCCCAAATGTCAACTCTGCACCCACGACATCCTTTCGCCCCACGCTCGAGGCATATTTTCCTAAGACCAATGATCACGATCCGCGCCATTTGGACCCTGATTATTTGATCGCCCTCGCGTATTCGCGTGGTAGGTAGTCTGACGCTCGTGGAGGGGTTTCTTCCCCTCCAAGTTCTACTGAATATAAAACCCAGAGAATCGCCCCTCAGCCTCTAACTCTAGCCATTCAAAATTCAAAACCATTAACCCAAAACCCTCTCTTCTTTCTCTCTTTCCCCATACCTCCAACCATTTCTGAGTTCTTAGAAATTCTGGAGGATTGGCGTGAATCGTCTTACTTCTGGGCGAACGACAAGCGATATTTCAGAGTTAAGAATTGCCTCAACACCTATCTGCACTTTATCTCGAGTAAGTACTTACTTTTATGCATGTAGTTTTCCATTTGCATCGGGTTTCATTTGTGGGTTTAGGCGCATGCATAGAAATGTAATTTATGTGGCATTTGAGAAGTTTGGGTTTTTATAAGTATTTTTTGGCGCATTTTGACATTAGAAATGGTCAAAATAGCCCTCGATACACCTTATGCCACTTTCGCATTTCTGGGCCTTCAATTAGAATATGGAAATTCCCAGATTTCGGTGAGGTTCATCATCTCCTGTGGTGTTTTCTGGCCTGATCCTGGGCTCCGAGGACATATGAGTAACTTTGATGCGGTGTTGAGTGAGGGCACTCGACTATCCTATGCCTTCGAGTTTCAACGACTCAGGATTTTCGGAGGTCTTGTAATGTAGGTATCTACCTTAGTGCTCGATACATAAGACATTTAGTGCTGCCTTCCATAGTCAATGTGCTTGAAAGTAACATTAATGTCATCTCGTGTCCCCGAGTCTTGATGACTCGGAACTCTACGGGGCCGACCACACTAAGCTATCTGCCCCCCGGGTACGTAGTCACCGGTGGGCCAGCTTGGGAATCTTGGTTTGCCCCCCGAGTATACATCTCGGGACCTAATCATATGGAAGTCATGAACTCATTATCCCAGGCCCAGGAGGTGGAGTTCCCCGCCCTTTGAATAGGTATTTTGTGTTGGGGTTTTATGCTCTAATTAAAATCTAATTTCTTTGTAATCTCATTTTATTATCAATAAAAAAAATAGAAATTATTTTTGACATGGTCAATCACTTTGCTCACATGTTTTATTTTCATGATTATTTGTTTAATATAAACTTCTATTAAATCTCGAGCATATAACTAATCATATTTATAGTGACGTAATCATAGTGGAATATAAATATGATTATATGTTCAAAATAAGTTAGTCCTAAAATTAGTCAGCGCATAGGATTTACACTGACTTGCCAATCTACGATATAATCTACTTACATATTGGAATGTTATGTTCTTTCCAAAACATTAGCAAAGTAGATAAGATCAGAAGTATTTGTTACATCGGGCTGGATCGATATTGACAGTAAATAGGATAAGTAAGCATACTGTCATTATCTATTCTAGTCATATCATATATTTGACCATACATCAATTCAATCTCAATTCTGAGTGGTTAGTATTCTATCTGATTGTATTATTTAAGTTCTTTGACTTGTTTGTTACCAGCTTACCCTACGGACTAGCCCATACTTACATCTTGAGAACTCGCTAGTATATTTAAGTGTGAGTGTTAATCATAGATATGATCATCTATAGCTTCTGAAAAAGAAGTAAAAGGATGGTTTCCTTTTAGTATGATTCAAGGTGCTAAATGATAGAGATCTCATTTCAGTAATTAATATTAGTTTACTAAAATATCATTTACAAGGAACTAAGTGTTTTAAGGATAAAATACAATGAGGGCTAAAACGATATTTTAGTCCCATCTCATTGTAGACCGTCTATAGAGGATTGAGTGGCAATTACGATTGTAACAATGGATAGCTAATAACGTATTAATATTGCTTATAGAGCGTTCTATGAATTCAAGAGTGCAATTATAAGTCTTTAGTGGAGTCACGAGGAATTAATAAGTTAGTAAATTTATTTGTTAAATTTATGATAACTTATTGGAGCTTAATTTCATAGGCCCATGGTCCCCACTGTACCTTGGATAAAATCATCTAGATAGTCTCAATAAATTGATTTAATTATCAATTAAATTATAAAAGTTGACCAGGTCAATTTTGGAATGTTTCACAAAGTTATATAATTTAGAGAAGAAAAGAGATTTTAGGGTAGATTTATTAATTAAGACAAATTGGTGTCTAAATTAATAAATATGTTTAAATCAAGGTTCAAATTATAAACAATTAATTTTATAAAGGATTTAAACAATTATTTAATTAATTAAATCAAAAGAATATAATACATGTCTTGATTTTAAGTCCAATGAGCTTATAATTAAATGGAAAATTGCATGAGCCTAAAATCCATGAGAATTTTGACCTAATGACTTATATTATCTATTATTTTATTGATTTTTTAATTAAAATAAATGACCTAATTGAGCCTATAAAAAGAATGCTAAGTGAGAGTTGAATATACATGATTAGACCATATGACAAATGATCAGAAGTTCTATTCTTGACGCTTTAGGGTTTTAGACTCTCTCTACAATATAAATCCTTTTCTACGCCTCAATATTCTCTTCTATTCTTCTTCCCTTTGTATCTTTCTCATGTGTTGAGAATTGTCCACTCTAATCTAGGTGATTCAAAGGATACATTGGAAGACTGTGACGAAATTTGAAGATCAGTTTAGTTTCTTGGTGATACCCTGCGATAGAAAGAAATCAAGGGTTAGAGAAACTGAAGAAAGGACTAACACATTCCACTGCGTATAATGTAAGTGTTCTTATCATTATCACTATTTAAATTCAATTGTAGAAACATGTTATAGGTAATCTTATATTAATTTGTTTTATATATGATTTACATGAAAGTAAACAAGATCCTGTATAAGTTTACCCAACATTTCATGACAAAAGTTTTAGCACTCGTCGAGATCTGGCTCCGAGTTCCAATGATTCGTGCTTCCATTCACATCTTGAGATCATAGGACTGAGTCACTGCTCCTCGGTCACGGTGTCCTCGAGAGGTAACATCATTCCATTCCCGCACTACTTGGGCTTCATTTACTCTTAGGGTCGATTCCGGACTCCAAGTACAAGTGACTCAAGTCCCAACTCGCATCCTGAGATCGAGGGACTTGGTTCTGACTTTCGGGGCATGGAATCCACGAACGGTAACTCTAAGTCCATTCTCGCACTACATTGGGGCAACTAGCATCGAGGTCTCGTAGAGTATTCTTCTTAAGTCTTAGGTGACTTAGGCTCGTGCCCGAGTATTGACGACTCGAGCTTCCGTTCACATCTCGAAGATTGGAATTTATTTATTACTCCTCGGGTGTGCACTGTCCTCAGGAGAATATGCTAAATCCAACCTCACATTACTTGGATCTTTTTGACACTATTTTTTATCAGGCCATTTAGCTATGGGTCTCATGACATTAGGGGCGCTTCACTCGTCGACTAGCTAAGCTTCCCCTATCATGGACTTCTCAATTCTACTTTTGCTCGGGAATATTGGGGACTTGGTCAAAGCTCCTCTGGCGCAATGTCCACGAGAGGTGTCCCAAGTCCATACCCTGGGACCAAGTATAGAGTACCCGGTCTTCCATTCACATCTGGAGATTAAGGGACCTGGTCAGAGTTCCTTGGGCACAATGTCCACGAGAGGTGACACATGTCCGTTCTCACGCTGCTAAGATTCTTAGTTTAGTCTTTAGATACTAAGCTACTTTGCTTTGAACAAGCTTAGTTTCTTATGTCACAAACTCAAGACTAGTTTCCTAGGTTTTTCTATTCTTAGGGTAGTGACACTAGGCTTACTCCACTTTTGACAAGCTTAATTTCCTTTGTCGTTCCCCATGAGGTGTGATGTTGTGTGAGGCTGCCCTAACTCCATGCTCCCCAAGTGTTCGGAGACTAGTCTATGTTCACTTGTCCAAGCCAGCGAGCGGGTGCTTTACGCATAGAACATGTAGACCAAGGGAGCTAAAAAATATAAGCAAATACACAAACAAAATTCTTCTTTTCTGTGTTTTATCTACGCAGTTTCCATTAAATCTGCCTGGAATCTACAAAGGAGAATACAAAATTTTAAAAAGTTCACTACTCATATCAATGGTAATGCCACATGCTTAACATTCCTTGCATGGGGTATCAATTCACCATTTAGTCGAGCTAATTTGTATGTTCTCAAACATACAACGCTCTCGACTTGGTATGGGCCTCCCAGTTAGGTCCCAACACTCTCCCACCGGGGTCTCGGGTGGCTAAGAAGACTCTTGCAACACCAGATCTCCGACCCCAAACTTTCAATCCTTTACTTTAGAGTTGAAATACCTGGCCAATTTGTGTTTGTAGGATGCTACTCGAAGCTGAGAAGCTTCACAGAGCTCCTCCACGAGGTCCAGGGACTTTCAGAGTAAAGTGTGGTTTGTGGTTAGGTCCTACATGTCTCGTCGATGCATGGAGATTAATGCCTCAACTGGGAGTATGGCCTCATACCCATAGGTCATTGAGAATGGCAAGTGGCCAGTGGAGGTCCTGGCAATGGTGCGATAGCTCCACAATGCCCGAGGCAGCTCCTCAGGCCTAGCGCCTTTTGCCTGTTCCAGCCTTATCTTCAAGGTGACTTTGAGCGTCTTGTTGATTGTTTCCACTTGCCTGTTTTCCTGTGGGTGGGTGATGGAGGAGAAGCATTTTATATCCGTGTGCTACTAACAGAAGTCTGTGAACACTTCACTGCCAAAGTGCAGACCGTTGTCTGAGAGTTTCTTCCTAGGAAGTCCGTAACGACAAACGATGTTCTTGACGACAAAATCTAGAGCCTTCTTGGACGTGATAGCAGCGAGTGGCTTGGCTTCGACCCACTTCATGAAGTATTCGATCGCCACTATCGCATACTTCACACCTTTTCCCGTGGGCATTGACTCAATAAGGAAATCCCCCAGATCACAAAGGGCCACAGACTTGTCATCTGAGTGACCTTGTTCGAAGGAGCTTGAGGTATGTTGGCAAAGCATTGGCACTTGTCACACTTCTGAACATAGTCCATTGCATCTCTGTTCATGGTGGGCCAAAAGTATCCTTGTCTCAAGATTTTCTTGGCGAGGCTCTGCCCCCTGCGTGGTACCCGCAAATACCCTCATGCACTTCTCAGAGTATCATACCGGCCTCTTGCGTGGACACGCACCATAGTAGGGGCAACAAATATCTTCGCCTGTACAACTTTTCTTCCACGATAATATACCAAGGCGCTTGATAAAGTAGCTTATGAGCTACTTTCATGTCCTTCGGAAACTCCCCTGAGGCAAGATATTTCACTATAGGCTCCACCTCCTCTGGAGAAAAAATGCTTTGAGAAGATAAGTAGTCGATGGGGACTACACTGATCAGTTCAGCGTCCTTGGTGGTTGCAAGCTCGGCCAGGGCATCATCGTTCGAGTTTTGTTCCTAGGGCACCTGTCGAATTGTGAATTTTTTGAAGCCATGTAGCATTTCTTGGGTCTTTTCTAAGTAAGCGACCATCTTCGTTCCACGGGTCTGGTACTCCCTGAGTACCTGATTTACTACTAGTTGCGAGTCACTAAAAATCTCGAGGCCCTCAACCTTGAGATCGAGTGCAACTCAAAGTCCAGCAATAAGTGCCCATACTCAGCTTCATTTTTGGAGGCATTGAAACCAAATCTCAGGGTGCTGTGGACCCTATGTCCTTTAGGGGATACAAAAATAAGGCCCACCCCGACACCATTTTCATTTGATGATCCATCTACATGCAACTTCTATGTGGGCCCATCAATCGAGGTGCTCCCAGGTCCCTCATGTTCTCATGGGCACTCGGCGATGAAATTTTCCAGTGCATATCCCTTTATGGCAGTCCTCGGAAGATAAGTGATATCAAACTGACTAAGTTCGATCGCCCACTTCAGGATTCTCCCGGATGACTCCGGCTTTTGGAGGTCTTGTTGTAAGGGATGGTTTGTGAGGATCTTGATGGGATGCGCCTGGAAGTAGGGCCTTAGCTTCCGAGAAGCTACCATCAGGCAAATGGTCAGTTTCTCCATGAGCAGGTATCTAGACTCTGCTCCGAGGAGCCTTTTGCTCACATAGTACACAAGGTGTTGGACACAACCATCCTCGCGAACTAAGGAAACACTAATGGCATTCTCAGAGACAACCATGTAGGGTAGGAGGGGTTTCCTATCCACGGGCTTTGATAGGATAGAAGGGTTTTCCATATGGGCCTTCAAATGTTGGAACGCTCGCTCACATTCCTTTGTCCATTCAAACCTCTGCCCTCCTCGGAGGATGTTGAAGAATGGGATGCACTTGTCAGTTGCCTTCAAAACGAAACAACTCAAGGCTGTGATCCTCTTAGTGAGGCTCTGGACATCCTTATGCCTTCAGGGAGGTGGCATGTCAATCAGGGCTCTAATATTTTTGGGATTTTCCTCTATTCCCCAAGCACTGATGATGAAGCCTAGGAATTTTTGGGAGGCAACGCCAAAAGTGCCCTTTTGGAGATTCAGCTTCATTCCAAACCTAAAAAGCACTGATAATACCTCCGCAAGGTCCCTCATGTGGTCGGGGGCTGTTCAGGACTTTACCAACATGTCATCTACATACACATCCATATTCCTTCCCATTTGTTCTTTGAACATTCAGTTCATAAGCCTTTGGTAAGTGGCCTCAACATTCTTCAGTCCGAAGGGCATCACCTTATAGCCGTAAACTCATTTATCCATTCGGAAGATGGTGTGCTCTTGAACCGCGACATGCATAAAAATTTGGTTATGCCTCGAGTACGCGTCCATAAAGGACCAGAGCTCGTACCCAGAGGTGGAATCGGCCATTTGATCGATCTTCAGCAGCGGGAAACAGTCCTTACATCAGGCCTTATTAAGGTCGGAGAAGTCTATGCAGGTCCTCCAGGTGTCGTTGGGTTTGGGCACAAGGACCGGATTGGATACCCACTTTGGGTACTGGGCGCTCCAGTTGAATCTGTTCACAAGTGGCTTGTCCACCTCCGCCTTTAGAGCCTCTGCTCTTGTATGGTCAAAGGTCATTCACTTCTGCTGAACCGAAGCGACGTTGGGATCGACATTCAAGGCATGCCAGATGATATTCAGGTCAATGTCGGTCATGTCAAAGTGAGACCAGGAAAAGGCATCCTGATTCTGCCAGAGAAAAGATAGGATCGAGTCTCGGACCTTTGCCTTTAGATTTTTCCCAATCTTAGTCCTTCTCTTGGGGATGACAGCATTGAGGGCTCCTCGACTTCCTCCATGGGCTTTACCGCCCTCTCTTCTTGAACCCGCGGGTCCAACTCATTGGCTTCTTCAACCAGTATCGCATGCACTTTCATGTCCTTGTGAAGAGAATTTCTGCATGCCATCGCCTCGATTACCATTATTGGTTGCCTGAGGGATATGTTGTAACATTGCCTCGCCTCCTTTTAGTCTCCTCGAATTGTACCAATTCCCAACTTCGTGGGAAATTTCATGCATAGATGTTGAATGGAGGTGACAGCACCGAACTCTACTAAGGTCAACCGTCCTAAAATGATGTTATACGTGGAGGAACAATCAACCATCACAAAAGTGCAATACTTGAACGCCTAGCGAGGTTCTTCCCCCAATGTCACGAGCAGCTTGATTTGGTCCATTGGTATGAGACCTTCCCCTCAGAACCCATATAGGTTTGAGGTTCATGGGGATAGGTTGCTTGTGGTCAGCCCGATCTTCTCAAATGCTAACTTGAATAGGAGTTCACTGAACTCCCTTTGTCTACGAATATCTGAGCCACCATCTTATTGGACACCTGGCTCTCGATCACTAAAGGATCGTGGTGCGGAAAGTAAAGTCTCCAAGGATCATCCTCGGAGAATGTGATGACTTGGTCCATCATTCGTGGCATCAGGGCTGGGAAATGCTACAATGCCAACACCTCATCATCATGGTTTAAGGCTCACGCATACCTATTATGCGAGCCTCAAGAGGAGCCTCTTAAGTGAGGTCCTCCCGAGATAGTCACTACTCGGTCGTTTACTAGAAGAGGCCTATTTTCTAGTGGTTGAGCTATGGGCACCAGGCTTAGAGATTGGGATCAGAGTGTTGTGCAGCTATTCCCACAGCTATGGTCGGAACTTGGCATGCCCCACTTCGAGCACATTGGTGGAGGTGTCCCAACTTCATGGGTTTTCAATCTCATCTTAGAGCTGGCGGCATTCATTGGTGTGATGCCCCACATCGTTATGAAAAAGACCAAACTTGCTGGGATCCTGCCTCTCCATGTCCCACTGGATGGCCTGCGGCTTCCGATAATGGGCATGCTGCTCTGTGGCCACAAAAATGTTTTCCCGAGAGTTCACTAAGTGGGTGTACTCAAAGTACTGCGAGACATACTTCTCGCCAGTGGCAGTTCCATGTTCAACCTGCGCTGTCCCATTTCCTCTGGGCTTCTTTCCCTTATCCTTACCCTCGCATATATTGTTGCTAGGGGTCTGATTGGGTGCAGTGGATTGGGATTGAGCAGCAACTCCAGCATTGTATGTTGGCTGATAAGCACTGTATCCAGTGGGCGTTGCTCCATATCCCATTGGTGGTGTACTGAAACCAGTGGTCAGCACGGTGCTAAAGCTAGCTGGTGGGATGCTCAGACTAGACTGGTAGCCCAGCCATACTTTGTTGGACAGGAGCATAGGGTGGATACTGGGTCCCCAAGGCCACGGGGCCAGGCGTTGTCAGAGTGGGAAAGGCGATGGCCCCCCCAAAGGCTCCAATCTAGGCATCTTCCCAGCTCATACATTCTTGTGCTCGATGGATGAAGTCATCGAGCCGTCGACACCCTCGCCACTGCAAGTCATCCCACAGTGTGGACCTTGCATGGATGCCAGCCTGTAAGGCCATTAGCTGTCGGCCGTCGTCAACCTTCTTCGTCCTCGCAGCTTCCTCCTTGAAGTGTTTGATGTACGCTTTGAGAGTCTCAAAGGGTCCTTGCTTTATGTTGGCTAGAGCGTTGACCTCAAAGCTCACCTTCCGAGCTGCTATGAACTGTCTTCGAAACAAAGAGGACAGTTGATGCCACGAGTGAATGGATCCCGACCTATGTTTCTTGAACAATTCGTTTGCTGGTCTACTCAAAGTTATCGGGAACACATGACACTTGGCATCTTCGGAGATGCGATGCACCAAAATCAACCTATTGAACTTTGAGAGGTGGTTGGTGGGATCCGTGCTGCCATCATAAGACGTGATGGTAGCCATCTTAAAGCCTTGTGGCAAAGAGGCTTCCACTATGCGAGGAGCGCATGGCTCCCCATCTTCATCATCTGAGTCAGAGTCGTGGCCCTGTCATCAAGCCATTATGAGCATGATCCTCTTCAAGCTCTCTAACTCCTCGCGGAGCGAGTCACAATCTTGGTTGGCACTTTGTGCTAGGATGTTTCTTCTCCCGACGTTGAGATTGTCCCTGAGGTCCGATTGACCTTTCTTTGCGGGTTCACACCTGGGGCCTTATTGCATCGACGAACATTGAGGTCATCCTGTCCTCGGGGTATGCCACTTCTGTTTCCCTGTCGAACTCAATGTTTTCATTGTTTACCGAGATGTTGATGTTGGCAAGAAGTTTCGCTTGTTGGTCCCTTGGCCACTGTTCCTATGGTTATGGTGAGGAGTTGAGGGACACCACCTTTGCGCTGCACGCAATTCGTATTGGCGAACCTAGGCGAAACTCTTCGGGATCCACAGGCGCCGACAGCCTGGCGCTGTGCTTGGGCTTTCTAGCCTCCACCCACACTAGCCGACCTTGGGGGCTGATTGTCGTTGGGGGTCTAACGAGCCTTCTTTGGTATGGGAGAAGAATTGTCATCCACCTTACCTTTGCCATGGTCCTATGGCACAGGTGAGGTTCCAACTCCAGCTGGGTGCAAGGGGGGCACGCCAGCTGGTGGATCTTGCACCAACTAAGCCGAGTGCTCAGGAGGCACACCAGCTGGTTCGACAGGTGGCACCCCAGTGGGGTGCACAGGTGGAACACTAGTTGGTTTCCTAGATGGTACTTCGCCATGGGGGTCCACTCGCAGCCCTTGGGCCGCCAGAGTAGCCCTCATGGCATTAATCATCTCCTGCAGGGTGGTGATGTTACCCTCTTGGGTGTCGATCTTTTGCTGTTGAGTGGCCACCTGGTCACAGAGCGCCACCACTTATGGTGTCTCCTACATGTCCATGGGATGAGGATATTCCTTCTCATAGTACTCATCATCACCTCCGTCGTCCATGCCATCGTATTCGATATTTTCGGCGTAGTCTTCCACCGTGTCAGGAAGGTCTTGAAGTGGCATATGTCTGGTTTCTCCACCCTCAGTTACGACGTGAGGTGTAGTATCGTCTGGTGCATTTCTTCGAGTTGTCACCATTACTATTCTTCAAGCTTCCTTCAAGCTCTCAATGAAAGCACCAAAATGTTAACTGCCTTTTTTATTATTAACTTAATCCGAAAGACTAAAGGAAACACTACAGAAGAATACAAGGATTTTACGTGGTTCAGGCTATAAAAGAGCCTTAGTCCATGAGTATCTATTATTTAGTTAACTCAAAGCTTGTTATAGCAAGCTTCAATGGTGGTTCTCAGGCAGCGTGTATATAGCACTGAGTTACAGAGTTTCTCTCTCTAAACAATTGAACTATTAACAAGGAGATACCCCCTCCCTATTAATAGGAGTTGGGGTCATTAATACTAATCATCTATCATTAATAAAAAAGTTCTCCCTCCTGGGGTGTTAATGTAGAATTAATACATAAAGGCCTGCACTAAATGGAGACTACGACCTATGCGGATTGCATGGGGCCCATTGGAGAAAATCGCATACCAACTTTATGGGTAACGTATCTCTGACTTGTTAGGGTGTGGCACACGTTTGCCCATGTCAAGCAACATTGTGGGAAATGCCAATTGTCGAGTGTACGAACTCGACACCACTAATCGAGGCTCACCAAAAGCTGTCAAATGATCATCTGGTGGCCCACATCTGCAGTGACTAATACCTGGCAGCTACCCCAAGTCCGAGAATCGGAATCATAGACCTAGGGGACGAGTAAGTGAAGAGAGCTCCTCTAGAGATAGCCTCACCTAGAGAGATCACTGTCCCGAGGACAGACCTCGGGGTGTGACCTCAATCAGAGACATCCACGACTTATCAACTAGCCCGGGACGTGGCCTCACTTGGAGGTACCCTCGCCTTGAGGACAGACCTCGGGGCGTGGCCTCACTCGGAGACGTCCACGACTCATCCGAATTGGGCTTGCTGAAGGGGTTACACTTTGAGAACCTCATGACTTATCTCACCACTAATCACTCTTAATCACCATGTGTTAGGTGGTGAAAATATGGACAACAATACCCTTATTTTATTTTTAATAATATTTCATTTGTTATTTTAAACTAAAGTAACGATATAAAGGCTTTACATATCAATTTATTCAAATAAACAAACTATATTTATCATTTATAGTTTGATATATGTATATTCATTTTTATATTATAAGCTTAAAAAATAAAATAAGTCATTAACTAAAAAATTATTGGTTTAAGATTTTTTTTTAAAATAATAATTTTTAAATATTTTACATTTGTAATAACTAATGTTATTATTTTCTTATAAGCTCCTTAATTATGACATCTTGTTAGTTTTATTAATTTAAGTTATAACCTGAGTGGTGAAACTTAAAAAGATTGCTTTAACTTTAATTATTTATTTTAAGTTATGATTTCTATGACTTATCCTAATTATAATTATTTTGGTTAGTACTTATAATTAAGTTAGAGTATAGTTTTATGTTTTTAATAAAATCATGTACACATATTACTTGGAGACTTAAGTTGTGTGCATGTGACATTAAAATAAGTCACAAAATTTGAATTACACTATGGTAGCCAAAATTCCATATAGATTTAATAGGTGGATTTTTTCATGATTTATTAAATAAGTAACAAAGTTTAATTAAAGGACCAAATTTTACTTGGTCAAAGACAAAGATTAGTCATAGGTGTGTAACACTAAAATAGGTTAGGATTTGACTCATTTTTTAACCTTACAAGATAGGTGCACACTAAGCTTGAATCAAGTTACCAAGTTGACAATAGGTTGAACCATTTGAAAACATTTGAACTTAAGATTGCATAGGTGTAGGCGTGAGCATGATTTTGGAGAAGCTAATAAAGACTTTTTACTACTTTGGTTACATAAGAGTGTGTGTGTCATCTAGAGAGAGTTTGTAGCGCCTTTGAATGAGTATTATAGGC
Source organism: Humulus lupulus (assembly GCF_963169125.1). Lineage (NCBI taxonomy): Eukaryota > Viridiplantae > Streptophyta > Magnoliopsida > Rosales > Cannabaceae > Humulus > Humulus lupulus. The sequence continues at coordinate 56,464,426 of NC_084798.1, read as the reverse complement.
TGCCTGAAACCACCATCAGAGATGGAAGGTTTGAAATTCAAAAATTGTAGTTGAAAGGTGTAGGAGAAGAACAAGGAAATGAGTTGGGTTTGAAGCCTATAAATAGAGCCTTTCTTCCCACCATTTTCACACACTCAAAAAGCATTCAAATGCTCTCATATTTTTTAAAATCACTCTCCCAAAAATCTTCATCTCTTGCTCATTATTTGCTTATGTAGTCGAACAACTATAGTCTTTATAGAGCTCGAAAATTCATCTTCTTCATTTTTTCTTATTAAGCTTCAAACAGTTTTGTCCTTGTAAACCCTACATAGTCGAAACACTAAACATATCAAACCACTATATAGCCAAAATTACCCCAAAGTATCAAGCTCTTGGTATTGTTGTTGGAGATAGGCATTGTTGTGAAGGCTCGGGATTTTGAACTATTGATCCTTTGGTCCTAGGGTAAAGGTATGACTTTTATGAGGTTTAGAATTTTTGGAAGTTTAGTTTTTATTATTGTCTCTAATCTTAATCTTTTATATTATAAATAAGGTTGTGGGCGAGATCTATTAGAAAAAATAATCTCTTTTTCTTATTTTATTCCACACTCAAGGTAAGAAAAATTAGATAGTTTTAGTTATGACATTTAAGTGATTTGTATGACCCTGACATTTCAGGTACAAGGAGATAAGTGTGGCTGGACCTTGTAAGTGTTCAGAATTTATGACGGACCTAAGTGATGTCTGGTAGGCTCGATTGCTAAAAACTTGTATGACAGACCTAAGTGATGAATGGGGCTTCAATGCTAACCTTTATAAGCACTTATTCTTTCCGTTTCCTGATTTGTTATTATGACCTATGTATGACCAATAGAATATGTTTATGATTTAAAGTTCGTTTATGACCTAGAATGTATTGTGATCTTATATGATTAGAATATGTTTTTTTTTCTGACCCTATAAATATGTTTTGATATGATTATATGTTTGTATGACTGCTCTATGTATTTTCCTTACTGAGCTTAGATGCTCACTCCTGATGATATTATTGTACAAATAATTGAGGTTAGAATAGTCGATGATGAGTGGGACCTAAAGAGCTTAGTGATGTATTCGTGAAGACTATGTAGCAACTGGAATGACCAAAGAGCCTATGATTTTATTTATGAGAGCATTTTCTTTAAGTATTTTTACTTCTTTTATTCGAATGTTGCTTATTTAATTTTGTTAAAAACCTTATTTATTTTGTAAGAACATGGGATCCCTTTGATTTATAGTATTTTTCTTAATTAAAATAGCAACATTTATGTTTATGATTCAATGCTGTGTTCTCGGTAATATTATGAGAAATTGGGGCATTACTAATTTTTTTAAATGTAATAATAATAATAATAATTAACTATATTTTATTTTATTTAAAAAATTGCTTTAAATCACTCTGTCTATTTTCTTAATTTTACTCCTTTTTTTATTTAACTTTTTTAAAAAATATATTTTTTTATTATGTTTTTTTTGTTAAAATATATAATAATAATAATAATAATAGTAATTAACTCTATTTTATTTTATTTTAGTTTTTAAAATAATAATTATAATATATAAAGAGCATGTTGTATTAGTAAGGTGAAAATTATACACAATTTTCCAAAAATATATTAAAAACATATATTTTTTAATCATTACAAAAGACTGCACGTTGCACCATTATATTTTCTAATTTATATATACACATTAATTATATAGAGTTGTGAATAAGTCCACCCTGGTTGTTTTAACTTCTTCAATTTTTGTGACAATTTATTATCTTTATTCTTGTATATTTTATATTCGAATGTATTTTACTACAATAAGTTTACTCATAGTTTTTTTTCTTCTTTATAATTTTTTTCTTACTTTATTTTTTTATTTCTGCTTTATCTTTTATTTATTACTTTTATATATGTCTACTACACATGATAATTATGCATTCAAACATTTTTTAATCTATCAGAAATACTCTCACATTTAAAATAGCTTAAGTGAAAACAATTTGTTTAGTTTTATTTTAAAAAATGTATTAATTTATTTTTATTATATTTTTTTAATTTTCATACAATTTTAACTAAATAAACAATATCATATATTATAAAAAAAAAAAATTAAACCAAAACATTGTTTATAATTTTTTTTAAAAAATTGCTTCATAGACAATGTTTTAACACTAAAATATCTATAATATATACTCGTAATAGTACTTCTTAATTTTTTTATATAAATATTATATTTTATCTATTAACATTTCTTAATCACTTTAAGTTAGAATCAAAATTTTACAAAATAATAAAATTTCTATTAAATATCTATTCTATATATTTATATAAATAAGTGCCCTAACACTACAAGAAAAATGAGTTTTAGGAGTGGCATTATTAGCAGCGACATTTAGTAGCAGCAACATTTCTTTGTTGCAACTAATAAATGCTCCAATAAAGTTTTTAGTTTATAACTTTATTAGCGGCGACATATGGTCTTATTATGGGAGAGATGTCACTCCTAATAATGCATTAATGGAAATTTTAGTAAAAAAATATTGGAGAAATCTACAGGGTTTCTCAAGTTATTAGGACCGACATATTGCCCCTAATAATGTATTTTCCAAAATTTTGGTAAAAAACGTGGGAAATGTTTGCGAGGTTGCTCAGGTTATTAGGGGCGACATCTGGAATTAGTAGGGGCAACATGTAGCCCCTAATGTTGCACTTTTGAAAATGTTGGTGAAAAAAATACGTGGGATATGTAATTAATAAAATAAATATAATTTAAAAATTAAAATCATATTCACTATTCATTAATGTGAATCCTAAAAAAATAAAATTATGTTATTTCATTATAAAAATTTATTCATTTATTTGTTATTTTATTAATAAATATTTTTTTCTTTAAATATTTTAGAAATGTTTAATTATTAAATTTTTAATCCATAATAAATAAATAATTTTTTAATAAATTATTAATATTTTATAAATGTTTTGCAATAAATTTATTAATTTAATTTAGAAGACCACTATTGAGATTAGTGCGATATTGTTGATCTTGTAAACGAGAGACTGTTCATTAGGTACGAAAAAACCTCATAATTAGTCTTGTTACATCCAAATTTCGAGAATAAATAAACAACCTCGAAATGTAGGCTGGTAAAAGTGTAAGCTCGGAATTAGCAAGAATCAATATTATACTTGTACACATTTGTTATGAAGTTCCAAGGCCACTCCATCAACACTCGAGCATGAGATGCAGGCTTGAAGGAAGCAGTCACCTCCAGGATATGAGCTCGACAGACTCATCTAGCAAGGAGGTGGCGACAACAGGAATGATGAGCTCGAAGCTACGAGTGGTCTCGAAAGCTCAAAGACGCGTTAAGCAATACACGGAAAGACTGTTAAGAAAAATCCCTATTTATATGGGAAATTTATTTAAATAATGCGTTCAAGATGTATTATTATTCTGTTACACCCAGATTTCGAGACCCTCGAGATTGTGATCTCGAAAGCTGGACTCGTCATTGTGAGCTCGAAATATCTGAAACGCATATGCATGACTCAGGTGTCGAACCCTCGAGTCAAGATGGCAACCTCGAAGACATTTTTTAACCTCAAAGTTCTTTCTGAGCTCGAAAGAACTCGGCATTGGGATATACCCGATGTCGGGTGTCTGCAGGTCAAGTAGCCCAAGCTTGGCATGAGTATAAGCTCAGAGTGTGACAACCTCGGTGGTATTTAGCCGCTCCGAGCTGGTCTTGGGGAAAGGTGCCTAGCTCATAACTTATCTATACACCTGGACTGGCATGATGCTGATTGCCGACCTCGAACGACTTATTGGGTCATCTGATGAGACACAGTCCATGCATTTAAAAGATATTTATTATTGTAACATCCCAACATTAAAGGGATATTAACAAGTCTGTTATATGCCCCCTGATCTTCAGGGGACATTTCCTTGTATATAGGAGTTACAAAATTTAATATCATTATTTTCATTAATAAATAGGAGTATCTTCCCGAAATATGTGGGAACGAACTCTGAGAACCCTCTATAAATGGATAGGTCATGAACATTTGTAGGGGACGGATCTTTGATATCTTGAGAGAATTTCTGGAGAATTCATCCCTGAAGGATTTCCTGAAATTTACAAAGTCTTAATAAAATTGACTTGTGGACTAAGCAGAGTTAACTGCTGAACCACGTAAAATTCTTATTATTTTACTGTATTATTCATCTGCGCCATAGTTCCTATTGTTTATTTGGTCTACGTTTTAAGTTGACGAAAAACGGCGTCAACATATTCAAATATTCATTTGAATGTGTTGTAACTTCCCTAAACTTGTGGGAAGATATTCTTGTAACCAGATCTATAAATAATATGGATTTAGTTATTTGTACGCACACACAATGCTGCATTGAAAAATACTTTGTGAAATTGCTCTATCTTGAAGCTTTAGCGCAAACTTTAATAAAAGTGACTCGTAGACGTAGGTAGATTTTAACCGCTGAACCACGTAAAAAATCTATTCTTTTCTTGCAGTTTTATTGTTTAACTAATCTACATAATTGAGTTGACAAAAACGATGTTAATAGTCTGGTGCTTTCATTGAGAGCATTGAGCAATTATTCTTACCGTTTAGCATAAAAATTGTTGCTTAACAACAATGGCTGCCCTGAATATTCCTAGAACCAGTGGGCGACCACTTCCCCAAATCCATGAGGGAAGTACTCCACGTATTGAAGAACATCCTTGAAGGCCTGGAAAATAGCCATTCGTGGACCAGAATCCCCACGAGGAGAGTGCCTAATCGTCTCCCAGAGAACAAAATCCCCCATGGAATCCGAGTTAAAGTTCTAGACCTAATGAACAAGATTACCATAATCCTGAAAGATAAGTGCCAGCAGTCGAGCTCAAAAATCAGAGGTTTCGTGAACAGTTAGCAGAAGCTGCGCGGCTAAATGAAGAGATGGAAAGATGAGCCGCTGAAGCCCAGGCACCCCCACGGAGGTCCAGGGGGCAACCCCAAGGAAGTACAGCAGCCAGGATGGCCGAACAAATTTCTCAACAAGCTCAACCGAGGCCTAAATACTGGAGAAAACCTGCCTAGGGTGTCATCTCAAAACCCTGCTAGAAACAACCCAACTAGGGACATTCCTGCAGACTATGAGAATAAGCGAGCTCTCCTAGCAGCTTAGAATGATAACCCAGCTCCTTCCAGGAATAAAAATAACCATGATCTTGCAAGGCCAAACAATGAATGCCACCACAGTCTCCAATGAGGCATCGTCCATCATCTATCAGGCATCCCTCTCCAGCTCAGGGTATACCCTTGCAAACACCTAGTGGAAACTGAGCTGGGGACAGGGCACCTCAGAGGCCTTCGCAAAGCGCTAGAAGTGGAAGCCGGGACAGGAGCCATCAAGCTCGATTCGAGCATAGGGGTGAACGTGAGGACTCACTGAGGGCACGTCAGGAACATAGACAGGTTGGACAACTCAAGCCATTTGGGAGATATAGCTCACATGCAACCGGAATTAGGGTGCACATGAATAACCCACCTCGCAATCAAGCCCTATAACAACATCATTAGCCAGAAAGAATTGTCAGCTTCCTTGACGGAAGTTAGGATTACAACAGGTCAGTGAGTGTCTCTAACACCGAGTCTAAATTTTACGATATCTATAAGAATGATTAACTTGGTCTTCTGAACCACCTGAACCAAAATTAGGGGCAGTTCAGTCAACCGAACTCGGATCTGAAGGCACACTTAAATTCTCTAAGGGAGTCTTTACAACCAGTATATGGAAATCAATACAACCCTATACTGCGACAAGGAGCTAGAGTTCCTATGAACAACCAACTCCAGTAGCACAAGCTCCCCTTCTAGTGGATTTAGTTCAAGAGATAATCAACCAACTAGATGAAGCATTCAGGCTCCTTCAAGAAGGAAAAAACAAAGAAAAGACTTACGATTCCGATGAGGAGCTCGAGCCTTTTGCTCAGCATATCTCTAACACACCATTCCCCAATAGTTTCAAGATACCCCACGTGGCGCCATATGATGGGACTACCAACCCAGGAAGCCACTTGAGTACATTCAATACTGTGATGCGAGGCACCAATGTCTGATATGATCTTAGATGCATGCCCTTCTCGACCACACTCACTGGACCAGCAAAGATATAGTTTGACAAGTTTCGAAGGCACTCGATCTCGTCATGGGATCAGTTGACTAAGGAGTTCAAGAAGCAGTTCCAAGCTACGAAGAGTATCAAACCCAAGGTTTCCACCCTAACAAATGTTTGACAACAACCAGGTGAATCACTAAAGAGCTACATGGCGAGGTTCAATTTAGAGGCGGCCTGAGTTTGTAATTTTGATGACAGTGGTCATCTTATGGTAGTACGAGTGGGAGTACTGCCATGAAGTCCTCTTTGGGATGACATGCAAAGAAAGCCTTTGAGGAAAATAGCCGAGTTCACCACTCAGGCTCAAATGTTTGACAATATAGAGGAGGCGAGGTCCGTACTTAAATTGGCTACTCCGTTGTAATGTCCTTCTAATCAAGGACTGTTACACTGTCCGTACTTAAATGAGTCATTTGGCCATAACTGTGTAACTAAACGTGGTTAATGGTTTAGGGTTAAATTTTTTGGTCAAAAGGTATAACCATTTCAGTAAAACATTTACTTCCATAAATGGGATCCCAAACTAACATTTAAAAGGGTTAATTACAATTGAAAATTTACAACCAGCCAACCTAAGCGTCAAAATAGGGTTTGACCCTAGTTCCTTTGAAAAACACCTGTCGTGGTAGTTGAGCAGTCGCATATGTACACATCATCATGGAAGCTCTCCAACTCAGTGATAGTCCATCTTCCTTTTCCCCTTACCTGCACCACATAGCATCCATGAGCGAAGGCTTAGCAAGAAAACTTAAACATGCTCATAAGCAGTTAATAACACGTTACCAAATCATAATAAGCATGCCATAGCTATAATAACTGTACTCATGCATGCATATCACTCATGTAAATGACTACAGCGTCATATGAGGGCTAATTTCCCTAGATAAATGATATTCATACCAGGACTCAGCGCCATAAGATATGGGAGTAATGAGTCATCTCGTGGCCATTTGTCCTATCCTTTATATAATCAACCTTGGAGTTGGCCCAGCGTACCTAGCGCTTTAGTATTCCATGACCAATGGGTCGGTCAAGCATATGTCAAGCTCCTGATTAGGCCTATGATATGGGGGCCCAACCCTAGGATATGGGACTAATAAGTCACCCCAAGGCCCATTGCCCTATTCTCTGTATAACCAGCCTTGGAGCTGGCCTAGCGGACCTGGCGTTGAATTTTCCATGACCATTGGGTCGTATAAGTGTATGATGCCTTTCTGATTAGGCCTAACCATATCTACCAACGCTAAGCGCACTATTGCCACCCTTGACTTATAAGTCAATGCTTTTCGATCAGCGCTCAGTGCTATTGTCGTCCATGACTCATAAGTCAGGCCTTTCTCAATCAGATAATGCAAACACGCATTCATTATATAAGAAATATCCAAACACAGAACATTCAACATGCTTAATCAAATAATCACATGCATAATCATAATCATGCACATTTACAGGTGCCCAAGCCCTAATCTAATCAATATTTAACAACCAGGCCAAGCCCTAATTATGTACATCATGTATTGGGTGCAATTTTCTTACCTCAGGCCCGAATGTAGTGTATATCAAGACCGTTCCATAAAGGCTTTCGGACCGAGTCCTGACCTCCGGGACGTCGAACTCTACTAAACCAGGTAGTAGGATCGATCCCGAGCCCTTAGGTTTGTGTTCCCGTCACTCAAATCCCAACTTGGCCAAAACTGCCTATGCGGGTAGTGACTTGACCCTGAGGGTCGCGGCGTGCCTCCAATCTGAGGCCTCCCTTACCTCTACCCAGGGACTCATGCCACGACTTTACTCTGAGGGTCGAGACGTGCCTAGTCCAAACAAAGTCCCTTACGCCCTGGGTTTACATGAGTCACGATGCCCTAAGAATAGGGCTTCGGTGCAACCTACGAACCCAGATTTACCCCTATTTTCCTCAGCCAACCTTACCCAAAAAATCACCCCAACAAAGCCCTAAAACCACAATTCAATCCCAGAACAACATTAGCATATTACCAGCAACAAAACCCAACATTACTTCACTCAAAACCTCCACTAAATCTCCAATCCAAAACCTTGAACCTCAAAGCTCAACAACACCAAAAACAAAATTCAATCAAAATAAGGTTTACAGCCTTACCTCAGTGATGAATTTAATCTCCTAGTTGCAGATAATCCACCCCTAACTCAAGCCTTCAATCCAAGCTTAGAAATTCCACTAGTTTTTCCTCAAAATTCACCAAACCACAAGAGAGAGAGAGAGAGAAACCGAGTGAGAGAGAAAGAGAGAGAGAGAGAGAGAGAGAGAAAGAGAGAGATATAGAGAGATGATGTTCAGTTCTTTTGGAGTTTACTTCAGCTGAAGGAAATAACAACTAAGTCACTAATTTACACACAAAGATCTAAATGCCCCTAGGGCCAAATTTCTCTCTCAAAGCCCCTCAAGGGCAATTTAGTCATTTACTACTTTTATCGTTAATCATAATTAACATCTCACAATTCCCGTTACTCCCAATATCCTTAAATAATTTCCCATTACCCGATCAATCCTGGTAATATACTAAATACCCAAAATACCCCTTGACTCACTCCGAGTCAAGTATTGGACCCGTTGTGACTTTCCTGCTAACTTGCTCCCTAAGATCGTCTCGTGCTGAGTAACCCAAATATATTCACATAATAACATCGTCTCACACATATATGCACATATACTCCAAATATACCCATAACGGGCCAAATTACGAAAATTGCCCTTCTGATGAGAAACGGGCCCACATGCATATTTAATACACCTAACACATGGATATATAGTTACAAATATATATCACTTAAACACATATTTCATAATTAAATCACATAATTTCCATATTTTTCCATCTTGCCCCCCTAATCAAGGCCCTAAGCCTTATTAGGTAATTTGGGACGTTACAATTATCCTTTCCTTACAGGAATTTTGTCCTCGAAATTTTACTTGAACGACCCGGGGTACTGATCCCGCATGTTGGACTCTAATTCCCAAGTCACCTCCTCGACCTTGATGTTCCTCCATAATACCTTAACCAAAGGTATAGTCTTGTTCCTCAGGACCTTGTCCTTCCTGTCTAAAATCTGAACTGGCTGCTCCTTATAGGATAAATCTGCCTCCAGTTCCAGATCCTCATAACACTAAACATGAGTCACGTATGATACATATTTCTGAAGTGCCGAAATATGAAACATTGTGTACGGCCGACATTGCCGAAGGTATGGCCAATCTATAGGCCGCTTGACCGATCCTCTCCAAGATCTCAAACTGTCCTACAAATCTATGGCTCAACTTGCATTTTTTCCCAAATCTCACCACCCATTTTATGGTGAAACTCTAAGGAGGACATAGTCTCCCACTTGGAACTCCACCTTCTTGCATTTCAGATCAACATAACTTTTATGTCTACTCTGAGAAGCAAGCATCCGAGCTCTAATCTTTTCAATAGTCTCAATGGTCCTCTGAACTGCCTCAGGTCCCATATATATCCTATTACCCATCTCATTCCAATGAATAGGCGATCTACATTTCCTACCATACAATATCTCATAAGGTGCCACTCCAATAGTCGACAGGTAGCTGTCATTATAGGAAAACTCTATTAGAGGCAAATACTCACTCCATGACCCTTCAATGTCTAATACACATGCTCTCAGCATGTCCTCCAATATCTGGATAATCCTCTCTAATTTACCAATAGTCGGAGGATGGTATGTTGCACTGAACTTTAGTTGTATACCATTGTCTTCTGTAAACTTTCCAAAAACTTGGAAGTAAAGATAAGGTCCTTATCAGACCCAATAGACCTCGGAGTCCCATAAAGGTGTACTATCTTTTTCACATAGAGATCTACATACTAGTCAACTGTGTAGTTCATCCTCACTGGTAAAAAGTGAGCTAACTTTGTATACCAGACCATAATGACTCACAATGAATCATGCTGGCCCACTGTCCTGGGCAACCCCCACCGCGAAATCCTTCATTATGTCCTCCCACTTCCACTCTGGGATATCCAGAGGTTGTAGTAGCCCCACTGGTCTCTGATGCCCCTCCTTGTCATGCTGATAGGTCGAGCATTTTACCACATACTCAGTCACGTCCCTCTTCATCCCAGGCCACCAATATAAAGCTTTCAAATTCTGGTACATCTTCATGGTGCCTGAATGTAGAGAATTGTTGGGGGAGAGTAAGATAACACCACCACAAGAATTAGAATCTACCAAAATTTGGATTGACAGAGACTTAAAAAGGATTGAGAAAGAACATGCAAACCCAAGTAGAACAATGGTGTTCTTCAACTTTGATGAAGCTCCAAAATCATTGGCAAGATCACCACTTTGAGCAAACCCTTGAGAAAACCAAACACAAACTAAGGATTATACATGTTGCAAAACACTGTCCTAATACTCTATTTCCAATCCACCATTGATGCTTGAGGCCTTCTCTTTAGGAAATGAGGATTGAGATTGAACAAGCCTTCAACTCTCAAAGTCAAGCACTTTCTTGGAGAGTTCTTGGAGAAAACTTAGAGATTCTTGGAGCTAGAGAGAGAGAGGGTGGAGAGAGTTTGGAGAGAGTGATCAAGTCACCCAAAACACAATTTTGGACCCTTTAATAGAGTAGGCACGGTCATTATGGCTAACCAATAGAATTAGACTTGAAAAACACGTCATTTAGAGCATTTACGATATTTCACGTAATACAATAGGTGACATGTCGCCTGTATGCAGGCGATGCATTGCCCGTTAGGGTTTCTGGAAACCCTAGCTTTCAGGCGATGTCTCACCTCTTGGGTGGGGACGTATCGCCACCTCTTTGACTTTGGACACTTCCAAAGGTCCCAAAATTTCTCTAAATGCCACCAAATTTTTGGGAACCCTTAGATACTCTCATGTATCACTTTGGACCCAAATTTGCATTTTATAAGTGCCTACAATTGAAGCTTAAATTCACATCATCATTATGTGAATTCTACTAAGTGTTTATGCCTTGCTTGTTTTTTTAACACTTATCATTTGTATTTAACCAATCATAACAATCCCCCACTTGGCTAAATACAAGCTACATTCTCTAGCTTAAATAGTTTTGGTGCATAAAATAAAGTTCCTTTCGGTTTGAACTTTTCCTTAGTGAAAATACCACAAAGTCTTATCGAAGTCATTAGTTTCTTAAAGCTCGAACCAAGTATTCCATATGACAACACCGGTGACACCTCACACACCTTCACCACATCTTTTGTTTTCCCACTTTCGCGCTTAGCACTATCATGGCCATGTGCTCATCTATTCATGGACTTTCCGGGGAGAAACTCAACCTCCCCTGAGAGGCGGCACGGCACCAACTCTAAGTCCACATAGGTGAAGTTCTGACAGCTTCTTTTCTACCTTTATAGATGCTTGTTACACTCAATTGAACTTCATTAAAAGCCCTAGGCTTAACCCTAACTCGGTAGCGACCAACACTAACCATCTCGGATGGAACTCATGATAAATTTTAGTGTTGAAACTATTCACTTATCAATGACTTGTTGTTACCCATTGAACTCTTTCCCTTGATTTTGTACAAGTTGAGAGTTGGGTTTCCATCATTTTTTAATCTATTTTTCTAGGATTTTTAATCCCATTCCTTTAGAAGTAGAACTTACTAACCTTCTCACAAGAGGTTTTGTAAATGGATCCGCTAAGTTCTCACTTGTCTTAACATATGAGATCGATATGATTCCGCCTTGAATCAATTGTCTCACATAATCATGTCTTAGACTAATATGTCTATACTTTCCATTATACACACTATTATATACTCTAGCAAGTGCAGATTGACTATCAAAGTGTATTGAAATTGTTGATACCATATCTGAGGTTAAAGGAACATCCATCATGAGATTACTAAGCCACTCAGCCTCTTTGTTGATTGCTGCTAAAGCTATAAACTCCACTTCCATGGTTGAGTGTGATATACACATTTTCTTCTTGGAGCCCCATGTGATTGCACCTCCTCCAAGAGTAAATACTCAACCGGTGGTGGAGAGATTATCTCTAACTCCCGATATCAAATTACCATCGGAATATCCTTCAAGTATCTTAGAAAATTTGTATAGTGAAGAATATACTCTTTGGTACCCTTAAGGTAACAAAGAATTCTCTCAATAGCTTTCCAATGCTTGATACTTGGATTGCTAGTAAACCTGCTAAGGTTACTAACTGCATATGCAATATCCGCTCTTGTGCAATGAGCGACGTACATTAGGCTACCTATTGCACTTGCATATTCCAATTGAGCCACCGTTCTTCATTCATTCTTTTCAAAATTCATGTTTGAATCAAATGGTGTATGTGCCTCTTTGGTTTTGAGATGACTGAATTTGTCGAGCACTTTCTCAACATAGTGGGTTTGACTCAACACAAAACCCCCACTATTCCTTCTAACTTTGATACCTAGAATGGCATCCACCTATCCAAGGTCTTTCAATTTAAAGTTAGAAGATAGAAACCTCTTCTTTTCCATTATTCCTTTCATGTCATTCCTCAAAATCAACATATCATCTACATATAGACACACAAGTATGACAAAGTCACCACAAGTCTCAGAGTATAAGCACTTTTTTGCATTATTGTGTCTAAATCCATTAGAAACAATGTTTTTACTAAATTTTTCATGCCATTTTTTTGGAGCTTGTTTCAAACCATATAATGATTTGACAAGTCTAAACACTTTATGTTCATTTCCTTGAAGAAAACCTTCTGGTTGTTCTATATAGACCTCCTCCTTGAAATCCCCATTTAGGAATGTCGTTTTGACATCCATTTGGTGAACATAAAGGTTGTATATAGATGATAAGGCAAACAACAACCTTATAGAAGTGGTTTTTGCTACCAGTGCATATGTGTCAAAGTAATCTATTCTCTCTCTTTGTTTGAATCGTTTGGCTAATAGCCTAGCCTTAAAGGTTTGTACGGTGCCATCAGTATGGTATTTCTTTCTAAATACCCATTTGCACACAATTAGTTTGAACCCCTTTGGAAGCTCAATAAATTCCCAAGTGTGGTTTGACATAATTGAATCAATTTTATCATTAATTACCTCATTCTAGAAAGTGGAGTCCCTTAAGGACATTACTTCCTTGAAGGTTTTGGGATCATCTTCTATTTGAAGTATTATTGGATGTTTCCAAGTAACTTCCTCATTATCACCTTCAACAAGGTATAATGTCTCTATTGGAGAACACTTCTCACTTGATCCCAAATCTTTGAGCCTTTGGCTCCTTCTAGACAGTTGAGGTTGCTCACCAACTATTCGAGGAGTCTTATCTTGAGGCTCTCTAGTTTGAGTTGGTTATAACTTATTGTCATTGCATGATATGTTCTAAAATTACTCAAACTCTCTAGATTCATTCAATATATTAGACTCCAAGTCTAATAATCTATAAGTTTTGATATTTTGTTCATAACCCACAAATGCACATCTTATAGCTCGTGGACCCAACTTCATCCATTTTGGATTGATTCTCTTGTAATAAGCAAGACACCCCCACACTTTAAGATAACCAATGTTTGGTTTCTTTCCTTTCCATAACTCATATGGAGATATATTATTTTTCTTCATGGGAATACGATTCAAAATATGGCAAGCAGATAGCAAGGCTTCACCCCACAAACTAAAATTCAATTTAGAGTGTAATAGCATAGCATTAATCATCTCAATAAGTGTTCTATTTTTTCTTTCTGCTATGCCACTTTGTTGTGGAGTATAGGGGGTTGTCCATTCATGAATTATTCCACGTTCTTTACAAACACAAGTTAAATTCATTTGAGAAATATTCACCGCCCCTATCACTTCTAAGTATTTTAATTTTCCTTTCTAGTTGATTTTCAACTTCCGCTTTATACACTTTAAACACATCAAATGCTTCATCTTTATTTTTAAGCAAATATACATATGTGAACCTAGATCAATCATCAATGAAAGTAATAAAATATCTACTTTCCCCTCTAGTAAACATTCCATTAAGTTCACATAAATCATTATGTATCAAATATAACTACTTAGAGTTTCTTTCAACACTAGGAAAAATGTTTCTTTACCATTTTAGATTTAACACATAATTCACATTTTTCATGCTCAACATTATCACAATCAATTAATCCACATTTGACAATCTTTTTAATTGTGTAAAATCCTATATGTGCAAGTCTAACATGCCACAAAGTAATAGAATTTGAGTCAAGAATATAACAAGAAGAAGAGATTTTATTGTTCACGTTGTCAATAGAAGTACAAAGTTTGTGTAATGACCCAACTAACTCTAGACCTTGGACTACTAATAACTACTATACATAAACTCTAATCTTAAGAAAAGATACATATGAAATAGTCATAACTTTATTAAAAACTGTAAAGTAAAGGTTAAAATACATAAAATTCGGGGTATGATATGGGATCCCATTGTTTGAAAATAAAGCATAACTTAAATCTTAAATAAATTTGTTACAAAATCAGGTGCGGAAAATACATAGAAAATATAATTGAAATGGCTGAAAACAACTTCGTCCTTGAATCATTCACGCAGTCCACCGAATCCATTCTTCCTCAATACACAATCCCAAGCCGCCAAGAATCTTCCCGCCGCCATAACTATTTTCCTGCACATATAAAACAAAGGAATGAGCCTAATGCCCAGTAAGGAAAATCTACTAAAAGCATGAAACATAAACATAAACTATAAACATATAACATATACTATAAACATATGTCATAATTCTAACCCATGTACATGGTAAACATTGGGGTTTCCTAACTAAGCAGCTATAAGCCTCAAAATACAATGAGGTTTGCTAGCTAAGCAACTATAAGCCCCAAGAACATAAAAGTGTTGGGGTTTGCTATTTAAGCAACTATAAGCCCCAAAACATATATATATCATAACATATAAAAATATATTATAACATAATCATATAAGCATATAATAACTATCTTATTTTCCTTACCAAATACTGGGATGTGAGAACAAGGACGAGATTTTGGAACACTCCTAAAACCAATAATAGAAAGTTGAGTACTTCTAAAAGAAAAAAGATGAAAAAGAATGAACTAAACCTCCGAGAAGATACTTACCGATAAGAAACCTCAAGTTCAAAGAACTTAGATGCCTAACCAAGAATTGAAAATAGCAAGTTAGGATTTGAGTAGAGAAAAACTATAAAAACTAATGAAACATACAAAAATGAACTAGGAATAGGAATACCTTTGAATGCACTATAACCGAACTACACCTCGATATCGAAAAACACACTATTAACCTTACTTCCCAAGTGTTTAATAAGCTTAAGATGATAAAACTTATAACCCCAACCCAAGTGTTTAACACTCTAAAGTAAACCTAGCTGCTTGAAGGCTCTGAACTCAGCTTGAAGAATGAAAGAAATGGCTGGGTACTAGGTCCTATTTATAGAGTTCAAGAATGAAAAGATCTTTCTTTTATCTTGAATAAAATAATGACTATTTAATTGAAAAACATTTGAATAATCGTTCAGCAGAGGCTTAAGACTCGGTCAAAAAGATTCTAAGGCTAGAAAAAGAGGTTATGGGTTGAATTGAGCTCGGTTTCAAAATTATTCAAAAACTTTGCCCTAGAGCCAATATATCGCCCATGGTAGGCGATATATCGCCTGGGCTTATGTTCTCGAGGCTCGTCGAAGTGTTCGTGCAAAGTTACGTGTTTTTCGCATTCCCCGAGTGGCGATATATCAGCATATGCTTAAATATTATACACGTAATTGCAGATTTTTAGCCTAATTTGAATTGAGTAAACAACTTTGATTGGGTCCTACAACGATTTCAAAGCTACTGGCAGACTCTGGGGTTTTCAAATATTACTCTTATAAAACTATTCCTCAAAAATACTTAATTTCTTAATAAACATGCACACGACAAGTGTCATTATCTTATTGGGTCTATCTAAACCTTATAGTATAATAAATATCATCTTCATAATCAGCTATTTTAATCAAACCTTATGTTATAATTAATATTCTTAAACTATAGGTTAAACTTATAAAATCTATAAGTGTTGCTACGAGTGTTCAACTAAGTCCCGGCTTGAACCAAAATCCACAGTAATAAACATACTACAACTATTACTAGTTATTACTACTACTACTACTACTACTATCTCACTAGCGAAGTAAAGCTCTTGGACTCTCCAGTTTGAACATGCCATCACAAGCATATCCCTTTCCCACAAACACATTGTCTTTAGATAAAATAAGCTTTTCAGAATCTATCACAACCTTGATTCCCGGTTTTCCAAGTAAATTGCCACTCACAAGGTTTTTACTCATTTCCGGTACATACAAAACATTAGTGAGTAGAACCTTCTTGCCGGATGTGAAGAACAAGTCAATGGTTCCCTTTTCTTCAACCTTGAACCTTTTCTCATTGCCCATTTGGATTTCATGCCGTTCCTTTGACGATTCAAAGGTCTTGAATAAAGTTCTATCATAGGTAACATGAATGGTGGCACAAGTATCATACCACCACCCACTCACCTTTCCATGAATGCATTAACCTCACTTAGTGTTGCCACTAGCTCCTCTTGGGCTGAGTTGACACTTGCCTCATTGTTATGGCTCCTCTTGGAACTTTTGAATTGTCCCTCATTCTTCTTGGGCCCCAAGGGTTTTTGACCCTTGCCCTTGTTCTTGCCATTTCCTTCGCCCTTGTTAGGAGGATTTGCCCCAACATTGGCCTTAGAAGTCTCTCCTTTGGACTTCTCTTCATCCATATCTCTAGAGCAAGATTCCTCCTCAATTCTCAAGTATTTGAGAATTTGCTCCGAATAAATCTCTTCATTTCTATGGAGAATTTTTTTCCTATAGCCTTTCCATGAAGGAGGTAACTTGGCTATAATGGCAGAAATTGTTCTGCCAATATAATTTTAAGAGTAGACAATTTATTAACAATAATTTGTAGCTCATGAATTTGAGGGAGATGGTGTTTATCATCATAAAATTTAAATTCCATATATTGAGTAATAAGGAATTTCTTAATACCTTCCTCTTTTGCTTTGTACTTCTTTTCCAAGGCCTCTCAAATTTCTTTGATGGTCTTGGTGTTGGAGTAGAGATCGTATAGCCTATCTAAGAGGGCATTGAGGAAGTGACCCTTACAAATCAACTCATCTTCTTCATGCTTTTTCCTTTCTTTGCCAACTTCTTGTGTATCATATTCCTTGGGCTCTGCCAAGGCATTTAGGTCTTTATCCAAGACATAGAAAACTTTCAAAGTAGTGAGCAAGAATCTAATCTTGTCTTGCCAACGAACAAAGTTAGTCCCATCAAATCTATCTAATCTAACAATGTCTTGAGTTATGAATTTCAATGCCTGAAAGAGAGTTAGATTCTTCCATGATATGCTCACTTAGATTATAGAGTATTAAAATGTTGGGGGAGAGTGAGATAACACCACCACAAGAAATAGAATCTACACAAAATTTGGATTGATAGAGACTTAAAAAAAGATTGAGAAAGAACATGAAAACCCAAGTAGAACAATGGTGTTGTTCAACTTTGATGAAGCTTCAAAACCCTAGCCAAGATCATCACTTTGAGCAAACCAAACACAAACCAAGGCTTATACACCTTACAAAATGTTGTCCTAATACTCTATTTTGCAGCTACCATTGCTGCTTGAGGCCTTCTCTTTAGGAAATGAGGATTGAGATTGAACAAGCCTTCAACTCTCAAAGTCAAGCACTTTCTTGGAGAGTTCTTGGAGAAAACTTAGAGATTCTTGGAGCTAGACAGAGAGGGTGGAGAAAGATTGAAGAGAGTGATCAAGTCTCCCAAAACACAATTTTGGACCCATATATAGAGTAGGCACGGTCATTATGTCTAACCAATAGAATTAGACTTGAAAAACACGTCATTTAGAGCATTTACGATATTTCACGTAATACAACAGGCGACGCGTCGCCTGCATGCAGGCGATGCATCGCCTGTTAAGGTTTCTGGAAACCCTAGCTTTCAAATGATGTCTCGCCTCTTGGGTGGTGACGTATCGCCACTCTCTCTGACTTTGGACAATTCCAAAGGTCGCAAAATTGCTCTAAATGCCACCAAACTTTTTGGGAACCCTTAGATACTCTCATGTATCACTTTGGACCCAAATTTGCATTTTATAAGTGCCTACAATTGAATCTCAAATTCACATCATCATTATGTGAATTCTATGAAGTGTTTATACCTTGCTTGTATTTTAACACTTATCATTTGTATTTAATCAATCATAACAGAGAATAAGGGGTAGTATGAGATTCATCCAAAATCTCTCATCTGATCCTAGTGTCCATCGGGATACAAATCTGATCCTTATACCTCAATAAACCCATGCCTGACACTGTATAGTGCTTAGCTACTCCGGCTATGACATCCCCTCTAATCTTTCCTAACTGTGGGTCACTGAACTGTTTTCCTTTATCCTTTTAAAAAGAGTAAACTGAAGTGTAATGTTGGCCAACTAGCCCACCAGTAACTCTATTCCAGCTCTGGTCATATCCTCTACTAACTCTCTGGATACCTCTCTCGCATTGTAGAACTATCCCAGACCTTTCTGGCTTAAGGCATCTACCACCACATTGGCTTTCCCCGGGTGATAAAGGATCTGACAGCCATAATCCTTCACCAGCTCCAACCAATGCCTCAATCTTAGCTAGGTCCACCTTGATCCCATCCCTACTGACAATGTGAATAGGAAAAGTCACCTGCAGTAACCAGAACTCACATTTCTTGAACTCCACATACAATCGGTGTTCCCTCAGCCTCTATAGAACCAACCTGAGGTACTGCTCATGTTTTGCCTCTGACTAAGAATAAACCATAATATTGTCAATGAAGACGAACACAAATCGGTCTAGATAATCCTTGAACACTCTGTTCATCTGATCCATAAAGATAGGTGGGGCATTAGTCAAATCAAAAGACATGACTAAGAACTCATAATGCCCATATCTAGTACGAAAAGCAGTCTTTGGTATATCTTCCTCGCTGATCCTCAACTGGTGATAGCCAGATCGAAGATCTATCTTGGAGGATACCTCCTTACACTGTAACTGATCAAACACGTCATCAATCCTTGACAAAGGATACATGTTCTTGATAGTTACATTGTTCAGTTCCCTATAATCAATACACATACCTAGAGAACCATCCTTGTTCTTTACAAATAGGACTGGTGCACTCCATTGTGAGAAGTTGGGTCTAATAAACCCAAGTCGTCAGTTCCTACAACTATACCTTTATTTATTTCAACTCTGCTGGGGCCATTCTGTACGATGCCCTAAACAATAGCCCTGTATCTGGTACTAGTTCAATAACAAACTCTATCTCTTTGTGGGGCGGTTACCCTGACAAATCTTCTGGAAACACATCTAGAAACTCACAGACTAGTCTAGTGGTATCTACCACATTGGCTTGGAAACTTATGCAACCATCTTGCAATAGATCTTTAGCCCTTAATACTAATATCATAGGTACATGGGGTCCATGCACAATGCCAAAAATATACAAAGGGATCCTCACCCTCAGGCCCAAGGGTTACCATCTTCTTCTCGCAATCTATCGTTGCCCTTTACTTGGCTAATAATTCCACATCCAAGATCATATTAAAGTCGGTCATAACCTACTCTATCAAGTCAACTGATGAATCTTTTCCCACAACAATCTAACCCATCTCTTCAAGTTACTAGTTCCTCAGTAGGCAATAGGGTTCCAAATTCTCATCACAACATAACCATGTAATATACATACTAAGTCTATGCCTCTGCTTGATGGAACAAAACAAAGAAAAACATGGCGCTAGAACCAATGAACATAATATAAGAATTAGAACTAGGAGGATGACCTGTCACTACTGAGGCACCAGCCTCAATCTCTGACTGCACCAGAGCAAACACTCAAGTTCGAGTCAAGCTGTCTGCCCCATTTGATTTTTTCTTCCTCAGCTCTGGGCAATCCTTCCTGAGGTGCCAAATCATCCCACATAAGAAACATGCTTTTGCTCGGCATTCTCCCAGATGGCGCCTCCTACACTGAGAATTTCAAAACCTCTTTTCTAGCCAAGGGATACTGAATATGTTGATAACTTTTATTTTCTGATCACTGGGGCCTTAGCCCCTGCCTGATCCAATAGACAGAGGTATCACTACCTGAACTCCGCGCTCTCTGTCCATACTATATTACTATCATGTTTCCCTGAACCAAGTTTAGAAATTCGTTTGTCTTGCAGTCCTAACTACATCACAGTAATATCTCTCATTAAATAACTGCCTAAACTCCTCCCAGTTCATCGTAGTTGTATCTTGCATCTGGGATACCACTTCCCACCAAGTCCAGGCATCCTCCAATAACACATACGTAGAACAGATCACCCTATCGTGACCTACCATCCCTATAAAGTCGAGGATGGAATTGATCATGCCCATCCATTGTTTAGCTCTGAATGGATCTAGGCCTCCCTCAAAAACTGGAGGGTAATGAATCTGAAATCTTTCATATAGTAATTTCCACCAATTCTCAACCCTAGGCTATGCCAGAACTGGTGCCACTCTTAGCATAGCAAAGGAAGAGGTGTTCTCTGACAAAACCTGTTGTTTTAAACACTTGATCTCTTCCTCTTGCCTCTGTAATCTTGCTTGCATATATGTAAACATCTGCTTCCAATTCTGAGGGGCAGACAAAGGGCTCTGGCCCTGGCTATAATTTTTGGCCTTGACATAAACACCACCGGATCCCATTAACTGCTTTGGGAACATAATCTCCGAGTTCGTCTGCAGTCGATGACTTGACCCATTAGGCATGATGATCACATCCAGAAGCCTTTCCACAGGAAAAATCCAACAACACCACATTCACATATAACTATAGTACTAAAATACATGCCCATAAAATTCATTCATCAATCAATAGGCCCTGCTCTTCCCATTATAAATATCATGTTCTCTACTCTAGCATGCTAGTAAAGCATTCATATATCAACTGAGAACTCAAGCACATAATCATATCAACAGTCAAGGGCCAGTCCCTATCAGAATATCTCATGCTTCCTAATAAGGCATGCAGATAAGGCATTTATATTCCCTTTAAGTAGTTAAACACTTAACCACATAAATAGTTACCAAACCTGAGTCGAGCTTGTCTTTAGTGGTAAGTGTACATGCCCAGCTTGTCTTCAGGAACCCTTAACCTTGGCACGCTCTGATACCAATTTGTAACATCCTCCTACTCAAGGACCCTTACACTGTGCATTTTAAATAGTGCTAGACTCGCTTAACAAGTCATTTGACCATAACCATGTAACTAAACGTGATTAATGGTATATGATTAAATTTTTTTGTCAAAATGTATAACAGTTTCACTAAAACATTTACTTCCATTCATGGGATCTCAAACTAACATTTAAAAGGGTTAATTACAATTGAAAAGTTACAACCAGCCAACCTAAACGGCAAAATAGGGTTTGAACCTAGTTCCTCTGAAAAATCGCGATCGTAGTGGTCGAGCGGCTGCATATGTACACATCGTCACTGAAGCTCTCCAACTAGGAATGGTCCAGCTTCCTTTTCCCCTTACTTACACCACATAGCACCCGTGAGCCAAGGCTCAGCAAGAAAACTTAAACATGCTCATAAGCAGTTAATAACACGTTACAAAATCATAATAAGCATGCCCTAGTAGTAACAACCTTACTCATGCATTCATACAACTCATGTAAATGACTACAACGTCATATGAGGGCCAGCTGCCCTAGATAAATGATTAATGAATCATATCGAGACTCAACGCCTAGGATATGGGACTAATGAGTCACCCCGAGGCAATTTTCCATATCCTCTGTATAACCAGCCTTGGAGCTGGCCCAGCATAACTGACGCTTTAGTTTTCCATGACCAATGGGTCTGTCAAGCATATGTCATTCTCCTGATTAGGCCTATCATACCGGGGCCCAACCCTAGGATATGGGACTAATAAGCCACCCCAGGGCCCATTGCCTTATCCTCTGTATAACCAGCCATGGAGCTGGCCCAACGTACTTGGCGTTGAATTTTCCATGGCCATTGGGTTTAAGAAGCGTATGATGCGCTCTTAATTAGGCCTAACCGTATCGACCAACGCTCAGCGTGCTATTGCCACCCTTGACTTATAAGTCAACACTTTTTGACAAGCACTCAGAGCTTTGGTCGTCCTTGACTCATAAGTCAAGCCTTTCTCAAGAAGATAATGCAACCAGGCATTCATTATATAACAAATATCCAGATGTAGAGCAATCAACATGCTTAATCAAACAATCACATGCATAATCATAATCATAATCATGCATATTTACAGGTTCTAAGCCCCAATCCAATCCATATTTAACAATTGGGCCAAGCCCTAATCACGTACATCACGTATTGGGAGCAGTTGTCTTAGCTCAGGTCCGAGTGTAATGTACATCAAGAACGACCCTCAAACATAATCTGGTTCCGAGCCCCTAGCGATAACCTAGTCAAAACCATAATATAGAATCCCATCAAGAATGTGTGAAGAAAGGCTTCCGGACTAAGTCCTTACCCCAGGGACGTCGAACTCCACTAAACCGGGTAGTAGGATCGATCCCGAGCCCTTAATTTTGAGTTCCCATCACTCAAAACCCAACTTGGCAAAAACTGCCTATGTGGGCCGCGACTTAACCCTAAGGATCGCGACATGCCTCCAATCTAAGGCCTCACCCTTCCTCTGCCCCAGTACATGCACCGCGACATGATCCTGAGGGCCACAGTGCACCTACTCCAAACAACCCCTACGCCCTGGGTTTACACGGGTCGCAGCGCCCTAAGTACAGAGCCGCGACGCAACCCTACGAACCTAGATTTTCCCTTATTTTCCTCAGCCAACCTTACCCAAAAAATCACCCCAAAAAAGCCCCAAACACTCAATTTAGTCCCAAACAACATTAGCATACTACCAGTAACAAAACCCTACATTAATTCATTCAAAACCTCCACCAAATCTCCAATTAAAATCCTTGAACCTCAAAGCTCAATAACACCATAAAACCAAAACATAATTCAATTAAAAAAGGGTTTACAACCTTACCTCAGTGATGAATTTAATCTCCTCGCTGCAGATAATCCACCTCTCGCTCAAGCCTTCAATCCAAGCTTAGGAATCCCATTAGTTTTTCCTCAAAATTCACCAAACCATAAGAGAAAGAGAGAAACTGAGTGAGACAGAAAGAGAGAGAAAAAGTTGATCTTCTGTTCTTTTGGGGTTTCCTTCATCTGAAGGAGATGGTGACTAAGTCACTAATTTACACACAAAGACCTAAATGCCCCCAAGGCCAAATTTCTCTCTCACAGCCCTTCAAGGGCAATTTAGTCCTTTACCACTTCTCCCGTTAATCATAATTAACGTCTCACAATTCCTGTTACTCCTAATATCCTTAAATTATTACCAAATAATTCCTCATTACTCGATAAATCTTGGTAATATACTAAATACCCCTTGACTCACTCTGAGTCAAGTATTGGTCTCGTTGTGACTTTGCCGCTAACTTTCTCCCTAAGATCGCATCGTGTTGAGTAACCCAAATATATCCACATAATAATGTGGTCTCATACATATATCCCAAATATGCGCATATACTCCAAATATACTTGTGACGATCCAAATTAGGAAAATTTCCCTTCTGATGAGAAACGGGCCCACATGTATATTTAATACACCTAAACATGCATATCTAGTCATATTATAATATAACTCACGTCATCATATATTGATACACATATATATCACATAAACGCATATTTCGTAATCAAATCACATAATTTCCATTATTTGTCATCCTGACCCACTAATCAAGGCCTTAGGCCTTATTAGGTAATCTGGGACGTTAAATCCACCCTCATTAACTACAACTACAAATGTTAAACACTTTTCCATTTACACAGTATACACTAAGCTCACAGATACCCGGGAGAATATTGTTTTCGCGAATGAGAATCAGGTCCCCTCCAGGCGACCTATCGGAATGCGACATCAGCGAACCAAGACAGATTCAAACAAGTACTGCAGATTCCACAGGGACGTGGGTCATACAACTGAGGAATGTAGACAACTAAAAGATCAAAGGGTTGATATCGAGAGGCACCTCAGAAATAATGTCTGAAACAGAACCAAGTCCAGGCTCTGCCTAGTCAAAAGGCAGTTCCGGCTCAACCTACCTAACAAGTCGCGGCCCCACCTGCGAGGGAGGATAATTAACCTCCCCCAATTGATGGAGAATATGTAATAACCATCATGGGGGGACCACACATTACAGGGTTGGACAGAAATGCTCAGAAGAGATACGTCTAGGAGCTCAAAATGGGGGATGGATCTCCCTATCTACCTGAACTGCGGCTCCGAAACAACAGAGAGTTGAATCACAACATATCACTTTTACATAATAGGACTCTTCACACATCCAATTTCCTCACAATGAACCTCTTCTCATAACCTTTCAGCTCGCCAAAAATAGAGTGCACCGAGTTTTGATTGATAATGGGAGCTTGGTCCACATCCTTTATAAGGCGACCTTGGACAAAATAGGTTTTTCTGTTTGAGACCTTAAAAATTGTGCTAAAAAATTATATGGATTCTCAGGAGAAGGAATCGCCAACATATGATCTATCGAGCTTCCAGTAACCTTGGGAGACTATCAACTCTCAATAACAAAAATGTTAGAGTTCAGCGTAGTAGACACCCCATCAGCCTACAATGTCCTGCTCGGAAGACTAGCCGTAATTGGGTTGGGGGAAGTTACATCGATTAGGCACTTGGCCATTAAGTTCCCAAACCTTAGCAGTATTGGGACATTGAGACCAGCTAGCAGCCCGAGAATGCTATAGCATCTCAATGAAGGGAGAGGGCCAAGCTAGTGCATAGGCACTAGTCATTATTGAGGAAATTGAACGAGTGGTTTATGAGGTCGAGGAAGAAATAGACCTAAGAGTAGAAAAATTTAGGGCCAATCTCGCTTTGATTGAAGAGCTCGAAGGCATTCAGCTCAATGAAAAGGACACCACCAAGGTGGTGAAAATTGGGAAGAACCTCACAAATGAAGCAAGATAGCAATTAATATGCTTCTTGAGGGAAAATCAAGATTTGCATGGTCACACTCAGATATGATTGGGATAAATCCCAATGTTATAAGCCACACACTAAACATTGACAAAAGCTTCCCTCCGAAACATCAAAAGAGAAAACTCATTGACTCCAAGAGGAAAAAAGCCTTGAAAGAAGTGGTCGACAGATTAAAAGAAATTAATATTATCCAAGATGCTTTCTACCTAGAATGGATTGCCAACCCAATATTGGTCCCGAAACCAAATGGCAAGTGGCGAACTTGCATCGAATATTCGGACCTCAACAAAGCATGCCCGAAAGATTGTTTCCTTCTACCTCGAATCGACCAACTCATGGATGCAACCTCAGGTCACGAAATCATGTCATTCATGGATGCGTATTTTGGATTTAACCAGATAGCCATGCGTGCACCCAACCAAGAACATACGAGCTTCATGATGGATAAAGGGTTATACTGTTACAACGTGATGCCTTTCAGGCTCAAAAATGCTAGGGCAGCATATCAGAGACTGGTAAATAGGTTGTTTGCTGAACAAATATGGAACAACATGGAAGTGTATGTGGAGGACATGTTGGTGAAGTCAAAACATAGTAATAACCATGCTGATGACCTTGCATAATGCTTTGCTATACTTCAAAAATATAACATCAGACTCAACCCACAAAAGTGCTCATTCGAAGTATCTTCAGGAAAGTTTCTCGGATTTATAGTGAATGCTTGAGGGATCAAGGCAAACCTTGATAAAGATGTCCAGAGCCTAGCTAGAATAATGACGACTCTAAGTAGGTTTATCTCGAAAAGACAAGCACCTACCATTATTTTATCTTTTGAGAGGGGGAAAAAAGTTTGAGTGGTCATATGAGTGTGAGCTTGCTTTTTCAACTCTCAAAAAGCATCTCGTTGAGCCACCTATCTTATCCAAACCAGTCACAGGGAAATACTATACTTATACCTCGCTACAACCGAGCATGCACCCTTGTTCCGGAGATAGATATAGCCCTCTCGAACCCTAGCTGTTAGAGTTTCATTTTGGGCTAATAAAAAAAGGAATCCCCGAACGGTTGTTCACTTCTCCTGCAAGGTATAGAACAACTAAGGGTACTGGTCCTGTGTGACACTTGTTCGGGAGGATAAAAACGTACAAAGACCTGTCTATTATATTAGCAAAATATTACTAGGGGCATAATAGAGATATCCATTGATGGAAAAAAAATTCATTATGCTTAATACATGCATCTCGAAAACTTCGACCCTACTTTCAAGAACACCCTACACATGTGCTAACTGATAGACATTGAGATAAATATTATTGAAAGTTAAAGCATCTAGAAGACTATTGAAGTGGGCAGTCAAACTTGGGCAGTTCGAGATCACATGTCACCCAAAAATGATGATACAGGGTTAGGCTCTAGTTGACTTTATAGATTAACCAACGAAGAAGTCATAACCTAGCTCGCAAGTTGTGGAGGCTTTATGTCGATGGATCCTCTAATTAGAACGGATTAGGGGTAGGCATAATCTTAATAACCCCATCAGGAAACACATTTCACTCAGCCTTAAGATTTGGCTTCGATGCCTCCAACAACAAGGCTGAATACGAGGCATTATTAGTTGGAATCTGAATAGCTTCCGAGCTAAAAGCTATGGCCATTCAACGCTATAGTGAATCTCAATTGGTAGTCAACCAAGTTCTAGGAGAATACCAAGCTCGAGGCACTAAGATGGTACCATACTTGCCAAAGGTCAAAGTAGCATTCGAACAATTCAAGTTCTATGCGATCGAGCAAGTTCTGCGAGAACAAAACTCGAACGCGGATGCCCTAGCTCGACTTGCAACAACCAAGGAAGCTGATACACTAAATGTGGTACCAATGGAGTTCTTACCAGAACAGAGCATAACTGAGCCTGATGAAGTCGAAATTGAAATGATAGACTAACAGCCTACTTGGATGACACCCATAATCAATTACCTCAAAACCAGGAACTTGCCTACTGACCCAAGCGAGGCTACAAAAATAACGTACAAAATACAAGATACACTATCCTGTAATGGAGATTGTACATAATAGGATAATCCATGCCACTACTATGATGTGTAACTCTACCCAAGCCTAAAAGGATCCTAGAAGAAATTCACGAATGATTTTGTGGAGATCACACTAGGGGCCACAGTCTCTCGAAGAAAATAAAAAGGCAGAGATATTTTTGGCCTATAGTTAAGGCAGACTCGTTCGAATATGTAAAACGATGTGACAAGTGTCAATGATTTGCCTCCATACCTTGAGCTCCACCAACCGATCTCACCATGAAGAGCTCCCTATGGCCCTTCGCAGTATGGGGAATCGACCTTATAGGATCCTTACCAACGAGAAAAGTTGGAGTCAAATATGCAGTAGTAGTCATAGACTACTCCACCAAATGGATCGAGGCTGAACCTCTGGCCACAATTTCCTCGAAAAAAGTTTGGGACTTCGTGGTAAGAAACATAGTTTGCATATATGGGATACCAAGGAAGATAGTCTCGGACAATGGAACCTAATTTGACAACGAGTTCTACAAAATGTTTTGCGAGAAAAACATGATTATCATAAGCTTTTCTTCAGTAGCCCATCTACAAGAAAATGGCCATGTCGAAGCTATAAACAAAACCCTCAAGAGTTCTATAAAGAAAAGGCTCGAAGAGGCTAAAGGAAGATGACTAGAAGAACTACCACAAGTCCTCTGGGCTTACAGAACGACAGCTCAAACTTCAACTGGGCATACACCCTTCTCCTTAGCCTATGGTTGCGAAGCAATGTTACCAATCGAGGTCGAAATACCTACCATCAGACACGAAGCATACAATTAGGACTTGAACCATTTCCAGCTCGAAGAATCCCTAGATCTGATTGAAGAAAAGTGAGATGAATCCTACCAAAAAAATGTTGCATACCAACAAATGGCTACAAGATACTTCAACAATAGGGTTCGAGACAGACAATTTGGATTGGGATACTTGGTGTTAAGACGTGTGTTTATGGCCACACAAGAATCCTTCACAGGCGTGCTCATGCCTAATTGGAAGGGACCTTACCAAATCAAATCCATCATTCGACCTGGAGTGTACAAACTTGCGAGATTGAAGGGAGAGTTGGTTCCACGAGCTTGGAATGGTGATCATCTACGACTTTATTATCAGTAATTTAGGAATGATGTATATTTAGTTGTAACCAAGCTTGTATTTATTTTTCGAGTTCAGTATTATTAATAAAGAACTTTTTCTTGTTCAATTCTTATTTTTTTTAATGTTATGTTTTTTGGGAAGCCCTCATAATGCAATAACGTAAGATTTCACAATCATAGGAATTCAAGGGGGCATAAGTGGTATACAATCATACCATAGGCTTGAAAAAATATAGAAAAAAATAATAATTAAAGTGCTTGTACATAAACAAGGCATGAGCCTAAATTATCTACAAGTCTAAACTAACCAGTAGAAACGAATCGATACAAGAATAAAGTTGGAATTCTAGATAAACCAACAATATTCATAAGTCAAAACAGGACTGGAATTTTTTTTCATAATAGTTTCAACCTTGCAACCTCGAGACAATACTTGAGGATGAGGAAAAGTTACTATCTCTAAGCAAGAAATAACTAGACTAACAAGACTACACACCAATAAGTGTTTTTAAACGAAAAAATACACGGTATAAGTAGTTTTCCTCCTTGAATATAATGAGGTTGAAATTTAGCAAACAAACGAACTATGTATGAATATATAGAAATTCGAACTTAAGCTCGAACTTGTACTTGTGCAAATAAACAAGTATAAAAACAAGTCTTTAGTAATGTGCTCGAAAGTATTTCGATCGTGAAATGTCATGCGTAATACTAAGACGAACCTTAAAAGTAGACAATGTGCATAAAGATTTTGAGATAGAAACTCAAGCATAAAACTACTGTTAAAAATGTACAAATATTCACAAGAGATAATTAAGTAGCTCAAGCTCGAGCGATAAAAAGATTGTCTCGGCCTAGGGGACTTAAAATAATATATACAACAAAAAATATGGGACGCAACCCTTGTTAAGAAATAGAAAAAAAAAAACTACTTCTGAGTAGTTGGAGTGGACTTAGCTTCTTCGCCCTTCTCCTCCTCTCTGCTAGCCTCGGCAGTAGTGCCCACAGCCGCCTCCTGTTCCACCAACCGAGCCTTCCATTTTCTCACAAACTCCTCCTCTTTGTCCAACAGGAATAAGGTGTCAATGTCTGCATTCAATGACCACATTTGATACATGGCTCTGTTGGTGGCCAACTCCTTCTTTACTACAAACTCTTCGAGAATGCGCTTCATCTGATCTCCGAGGATCTCATAGGCCATGTTTCTCTCCTCTTTGAGGCGCTCGATCTCCGAAGATCTTTTATCGAGCTCTGCTTTGGCAGCATCAAAGTCTACAGTCTTCGTGTCAAGCTCCTCCTTTAGACGGTTAACCTCAGCCTTGGAGGAGGTGAGTTGGTCCTGGATTTCTTTCAGAGTATCCTCGACCTTAGTCTAAGCCTTTTTAGCCACCTTAAGGTTGTTCTCAGCATGGATTCAGACCTGGTGAGCGTCGTTGGCCAACTTCTTACTATTAACGACCTTTGAGGATAAGAGATAGCATTGGTGCATAGTTAGAGAATAACTGAGAAAATAAAGAGTTAAAGGGGTGGAGAAACTTACAGAAACCTCAAACTCCATGGTATGGTTGAAGAAGGCGGCGGTGTTATCTCCTTTAAGAATCCTCCACACATTGGCATCGAGGTTGTTGCATGTCTTTCTAGTATGAGACAGCGAATTGGAGCACAGGTTGGATCCTGATGCTCCGGCCTTGTTTGCCAAAGGATACTCTGGCATATGTTGTATGGCATAAAATTGGCGAACCACGGTTGGAATGGGAGCACTACTGTCCTCGAAACTTCGAGGCCAACGACCTTTTTACTTTTATCCCCATCAAGGACTTTGTTTGGGGGAGGAGGTGGAGTCTTTCTCTTTGGGGGAGGAGGAGTTTTGTCTCCTGGCTCGCCAGGGTCAGCTTTTGAGGTCACCAAAAAGGGTCCTTGGCGACCTTTGCTAATTTAGAAGGAGGTGCATCCTTCTTCGAGGACACGCGACCTCGCTTGCCACCTCGAGCCTTAGGTGGCATCCCAAGTATGTTATGAAGCTCTGAATCCATATCACCTGAAAACAACAAAAGAGATTGTATATTAGTAACTGGTTATCATAGCGAGATCACAAATAATTAGTAGGGAAACTTAACTAGAAGATTCTGTCGAGCTTGAGCTTGAGGACCAGGAAATCCCTCTATCTTTTGAGGATTCTACGGGCGTACCTTCTCGATAGGTGGGGGTAACGTAGATAAGTTTCTATAGTCATTGGTTCTGTATTGAACCGCTATCCCTTCCCAAACCTTATTTAAACTATACGTTGTTTGAAATGTACCTAACCAGTTATCGTCTCTAGGGACCTTAACATCTACCCCTGACCAAGTGGAAAAGTTGTTTTAGGATTTTCAAAGAGAAAAAAGACATTGGGCTCATATTTCAAAAGAGTTAGGGACCGCATGGACATATCTAACACTACTTTACCTCCTGTCGAGCCTAGCGATGCCTCATCATAAGCCTCACTACCCGGCCCTAAAGGCTCCACTAGCTTTATGATTGAGTCTTTCCCTTTCTTTTTCTTTGAAGGATTTAAAGGGAGAGGAAGGGGGAATCTTCCCATCAAGCATACTTGTGAGTTGGAAATTTGTTTGTGGACTCGCTTTCATTAAGGAGCTTGCAGAGGCACAGTTTGTCCTCGTGTAGGAGGTAATGGAGGGATCGTTTCTTGTATGGGGGCTTTAGCATTTTCTCCTTGCGAGCCTCCATGTCTTGAGTTTGTTTGGGGCGGTCATAGTTGGTTGTAAAAGAATGCAAAGGCATGACTATTCGAGCTCCAAAAATGATTGTAAGAGAAACTAAGTGTTTGAAAAAGGATAAGATAGCTTACGAGGGCGTTGGAATGAGAGAAATTCGGACGATTCGAGACTATTCACCAATAATAATTGTGTCTTGAAGTTGGGAGGATGATTGGGAATATCCTCGAACAACCTCTTCTCTTGAGGCCAGCTGGAGAGATAGTAGAACCCGTCTCCACTTTTCGCTCTGGTGGGGTTGCTCTTTTAGCAGAAAAGGTGCAGGATCTCGTGAGGAGATGAACCTTCCCACTTAATTTCATGAACAAAGCAA
Source organism: Humulus lupulus (assembly GCF_963169125.1). Lineage (NCBI taxonomy): Eukaryota > Viridiplantae > Streptophyta > Magnoliopsida > Rosales > Cannabaceae > Humulus > Humulus lupulus. The sequence continues at coordinate 56,432,818 of NC_084798.1, read as the reverse complement.
CTTCAGTGCCGCCAGAACTCTATAAGAGTTGTTTTGGAGTTGGAAAGGAGCTATACCAACATAGTCAATAAACTTCCTAAAATAATCATTTGGAGCTAAAAGTGCCCAGCTCGCATATGCTCGCGACTCCCGGCCATGAGCTTAACCTTTCTCTCTGGGTCATCCTCACCCAGATCATAGCAACTTCTCTCGTCAGACTTAAGAGCTCGAAAGATGAGCTCCCCAGTCAGCTTAAGAACGTGACAAGACAGGATGTCTGAAATGCGTCTTGTAGTGTGAATAATACTCTTGTACAGTTCAGCCTCGAAAAACTCACCCTCAAGGGTAGAAATAGAAGAAATGGGAGGGGCATAAGAAGGGTTATGGCTCGACGAGATTTCCATAAGTACAAAGGATAGCTGGCATGGGGGATAGGCAATGGTAACCTTAAAGTTTGTATCTAAGGTAATAGTTCTCGGCTCGGGGTCACAATCGGGATCAGTAGCTAGTTGCAACCTCCATATTTTTCCTTCTTCAACTTCGATAACTTGACGTCGGAAGTGGGCTCAAATGTCTTCACATTCGAGGCATTCCTCGTGCTTTCGAATTAATTGTTGATTTCAAGTAATAGTTAGTCGAGTTTAGTAAAGCTTTTTCTATAAAAACTACAACAAGAAGATCAGAAAACTTTCGCGTTGGGAGTTGATGGAAGAATTGAAGATTTGACTGGTAGTATCTGTGCAGAGAGATCCTTAGAAACTCATCTTCGAAAGGGGAGTGAGTGGGGAATTGAGGAATTCTTTAGATTTCTTTTCTTCTCAGAGAACATGGAACTTTTTAAAAGAAATGAAATGAAAGTGGTGATTGAAGAAGAAGAGAGGGTTTATATTGGATTGAAATGGGGTGAAGTTTGAATAAATCTGAACCGTCCAAAGGGAATTAAACGAGTTTTAATGGACCGCATTTACTCTCGAAGATTGGCGGCAAAAGGTGAAATGGGAAAAGACATATGCAGAAAGAGAGTACTCGAGTACTCTTGACATGCAATCCCGTAGTGACATATGTCCACACTCAAATGTGGTAGGTGGGCACGTTTACTGAAAGTGAAGTTCAAAAGTTTCTTTCTCATAGGATTCGAATCAACACTTTTGAGGGAGAAAATGTTACACTCAAATTTCAAGAATTAATAAAAAAACATCGAAATGTAGGCTCTTAAAAGCGTAAGCTTGGAATTAGCAAGAATCAACATTATACTTGTAAACATTTGTCATGAAGTTTTCGGAGGAAGCAGTCACCTCAAGGAGATGAGCTCGACAGAATCATCTAGAAAGGTGCTGCTGACAACTTGAATGATGAGCTCGAAGCTACGAGTGGCTTCAAAAGCACATTAAAGTAGAGTTTAGGCTCAAACACGCGTTAAGCAATACACGGAAAGGTTGTTAAGAAATCCTTACTTCTTAGGGATTAGGTTAAAACTGTGTGTTAAATCCCTATTTTTATGAGATTTTTATTTAAATAATGTGTTAAAGATGTATTATTATTAGGGATATTTGAGGCATAAATACCCAATATTTTACACTTGTTACAGTTAAATACCTAATCTTTTATTTTTACAGCAAAAATACACAATGTTCAATATATGTTAAAGATAAATACCTAATATTTTTTCTTTGCGGCAAAAATACCTATAGTTTTTAAAACATTACTTTTTTCAATGTCTCCTCTGTTGGAGTTGTTAAGTGTTGACTCACCAGATATGTATCACTCTAGAATCTAGGTGTGTTTGTTATCAAAATATGTATTTTTTAAATTTGTATTAATTTAAAATGTATTTTTAATTTATTTTTCTAATTTAAAATATTTTAAAAAAAAAAAAATATGAAATGGACCGATTACAGAGTGACAAATGTCTGGTTAGTCAATATGCTTAACAATTCCAACACAGGAGGTACTCACAAAAGTAATATTTGAGCAACTTTAGGTATTTTTGCCGCAAAGAAAAAAGATTAGGTATTTATCTTTAACATATATTGAACATTGAGTATTTTTTCCGTAAAAATAAAAGATTAGGTATTTAACTATAACAAGTGTAAAACATTAAGTATTTATGCCGCAAATACCCCTTATTATTATTCAAATATTAATTTGAATTTAAATTTTAATGTGTTGTAACTTCTCTAAACTTGTGGGAAGATATTCTTGTAACTAGGTCTATAAATAGCCTGAATTTAGTCATTTGTACTCACGCACAATGTTGTACTAAAAAAAATCTGTAAAATTGCTCTTTCTTGAAGCTTTAACGCAGACCTTAATAAAAGTGACTCATGGACGTAGGCATATTTTAACTGCTAAACCATGTAAAAAATCTATTTCTTTTCTTTTCTTCCTCTTTAATTGTTTAACTGCTTAACATAATTGAGTTGACAAAAAATGGTGTCAACAAGTCTAGGTTCACAAAAAATACGACATCTAGATGAGATTGACGACGATCGAGAGTGATATGAGCCTTTCGACCACTAAAGTTAACATGAACAATGTTGATTGGTGTGATTGTTCATCTTGGATCCCACTTGGTGATATGACCATAGAATAGGCCTAAAATACCTCGTAATTAATCAAGGTTCCCATAAACTATGACATCTGGGTGAGATTGACGACGATGAAGATGTATCTGAGACTTTCGACCTCTAAAGTGAACAAGAACATTGTTGATTCACGTGATTGTTGATCTTTTAACATCCCGAGTGGCGATCTTAACATTGATTAAGTTTGAAATACCCCTCAATTAGTCAAGGTTCCCAAAAACAATAACATCCGGGTGAGATACACAGTGATTAAGACCGATATGAGCCCTTTGACCACTAAAGTCAAGTAGAACAGTGTTGATTAGTGTTATTATTGATCTTGGGACATCACCGGTGACGATCTAACCATTGATTAGTTTTGAAATACCCCGTAATTAGTCAAGATTCCCATAAACTACAACATCAAGGTAAGATAGACAGCGATGAAGATCGATATAAGCCTTATGACTACTAAAGTCAATTAGAACAATGTTGAGTAGTGTGACATCTCGCATGAAGAATTGACCATAGACTAGGTCTTAAATACCCCACAAATAGTTAAGGTTATCATAAACTACAAAATATGGGTGAGATCGATGACAATCAAGACCGATATAAGTCTTTTGACCACTAAAGTCAATTAGAAAAATGTTGAGTAGTGTGATTATTGATCTTGGGACATTCGAGATGGAGATCTGACCATTTACTAGGTCTTAAATACCCTATAACTAGTCAAGGTTATTATAAACTACAACATTTGGGTGAGATAAACAGTGATTAAGACCAATCTCAGCCTTTTGACCACTAAAGTCAATTAGAACAGTGTTGATTAGTGTTTTTATTGATCTTGGGACATCACAAGTGACAATATAACCATTGATTAGATCTGAAATACCTCGTAATTAGTCAAGGCTTCCATAAACTACAACATTTGGGTGAGACAGACGGTCATTAAGACCGATATGGGCCTTTTGACCACTAAAGTCAATTGGAACAATGTTGAGTAGTTTGATTGTAGATCTTGGGACATCATGCGTGGCGATCCGACCATAGACTAGGTATTAAATACCCCATAATAGTCAATATAGTTAATGTTATCATAAACTACGAAATACATGGGCAAGATCGACAATAATCGAGACCGATCTAAGCATTTTGACCACTAAAGTCAATTATAATAATGTTGAGTTGTATGATTGTTGATCTTGAGACATCCCGCATGGCGATTCGACCATAGATTAGGTCTTAAATACCCCATAACCAGTCAAGGTTATCATAAACTAAGAAATATGGGTGAGTAGTGTGATTGTTGATCTTGAAACACAATGGATGTCTAGTCGCCCCTAATAATAGAGATGTCTCCAATAATAGTGGTGATATTTTATGAAATATGTGAAAATTTTGTAGGGAATTTTTTATTTTTTAAATAATTATTAGGGGCGACATGTCGCCCCTAATAAGAGAGATATTTTATGAAATTTGTGAAAATTTTGGAGGGAATTTCTCGCAGTCAAATTTTTGCTGGGGTATTAAGGGCGACATGTCGGCTCTAATAATGTTGTTAGGTTTCCAGATTTAACTTAAAATAAACATTTTCGTTTAGCATATTAGAGGCGAATGTTTTCACTAATAGGGGTGACATTTGTCGCCACTAATAATCTCATTATATATGTATGTGGATGCCAAAAATCCACCAAAAAGAAACTCTTTAGTCCCTGGTTGGAACATAGGGTTAAGGGTCGCTTATTCGTGCTGTTGGGCTCGAGCCTGTAGGCCTTGTTGAATACAGGAGATCATCTCATGAGAAACAACACATTATGAGCCACAAGGTTTGGCCCTGCTAAGCTAAGGGGCCACAATGAATACTGCACGAGGATAGGTGCACAAGGCCCTCACATAGTGAGGTCCGAAGTGCCTGCGCAAGGCTGACATGCTCATGGGTCAAGATGCACTCATATGCGTGAGCGCTGCCAAAGACGCCCGGGACATACACCTATGGATGCTCAATATTCCACGCTTATAATCTCATCAAGAGAAAATATAAGGCCGAAGCAGAGCCCCAAGGCCACCGTCTCGCAAGGCCACCATTCCGCGAGGCCATCAAAGGGGCGAGGCCGTCCCTTCTCGCGAGGCCACTGATCCGCGAGGCCACCATTCCGTGAGGCCTTCCTGATCCGCGAGGCCACCATTCCGCGAGGCCCTCCTGATCTGCGAGGCCACCATTCCGCGAGGCCCTCCTGTCCCGCGAGGCCACCGTTCCGCGAAGCCCTCCCGTCTCGCGAGGCCACCCCGCCTCGCGAGACCACCGTTCCGCGAGGCCCTTGGGCCACTCCCACCATGCCCATGCGCGAGGCCGAGGAAGGCTGCGAGGCCGACAACGGCCCCCCATGCGCGAGGCCGAGGGAGGCTGCGAGGTCATCTATGGCACCCCATGCGCGAGGCTGTCGATGGCGCCCCGTGCGCGAGGCCGCGCAAGGTCCCACGCGCGCGCGCCCCAGAGGTCCATCAGCCCACCATCTTCTCAGGAGGCCGACACTCCGTCACTTGACACGTATGGGCCCAAGACCCCTACTCAACGCCACGGCCAGCACGGGCACCAAGGATCCCCTTTCTCACACCTCGAAGTCCCTATGCTTAGGAGATCCAGTACGAGTCGAATGAGACATATTTGTACGACCAAGTACTAAGTACGGATACCAGTGCCAGTGAGATTGCTGAGGTAAGGATCATGGTCCGTACGTCTACGACCATAGGTCAGAGCCAACACCACTACCTCCTGCGCCAATACGCCTGCCACCACACATCAGACATGGGTACAGACAAGTAGTGGAGACATCCTCCTGACACCTGCTCCTGTACGGGATGTACAACCACAACCTCTGAAGCCACTCCCCTAATACAGTACGTATGTACCACTTGGTCCCCTGGACCACTATGTACCTAAGGCCATTAGAGCCTACTATAAAATGAACTCTAAGGCCACCTGAAAGGGGGTTGGAAAATTCATTGTATGCAGAGGCCATTAAGAAATATACATTTTTTCACTCTATTGTTCATCTGTGTTTATCCTTTCATAAGTTAATTCTAAGTTCTTATCTAGAGATCGCCGCATTTACCTTTGAGTTTTCCGACCTAATTTCGTTGACGAGATTTCACCGTCAACAATGTATATATATTTTCTGATCGTATTCCTCATTTCCCCATTGCAGAGCCCAAAATTGCATAACCCCATTTTCTGCCTCTCTGCCTCCTTCTCTGCCTTTTTGCCCTCTAAACTCAATAAATCTCACCCAAAATTCACCTTAGTCCCACCAAATCCTCAAATATCTCCTAAATCCAACGCAAAAATCACTTAATATTCTTCACCTTTATCCAAATCCCATAATCTCCGAAAATCCCTAAATCCTTTCTCCGAAAACCCCAAAATCAACACTCTGTTTTGCCCTAAATTTGACCCTTCTCTCTCTTCTTGTTGTAAGATTTTGTAAATATATATAATATTTTTCCAATATACATATATATATATATGTATATAAGTATTTTTGTTTTTATTTTACTAAGTTTTTTGTTGTTTGTGAAATGGGAAGAAATTTGGGAGCATATTTTTGGAGTCATGGATGCCTCTCTTGCATTTGTCTCATTGGTATGTATATGTGTTTGTAATATATTTATATGTGATAAGTTTATGTTTAATGTTTAACTTTTTTTTTGTTTAAGTGTATATGTATTTAATGTTAAGTATTTTTTTTTTTTATATATGTGTTTAATGTGTAATTTTTTTTGTTTGTTTATGTGTTTAGTGTTTAATTTTTTTTTGTTTATATGTTTATGTGTGTATTTTAATTTTATATGTGTTTAATTTTTAATGTTTAAGTTTTTTTTTATTTATGTGTTTAATGTTTAATGTTTTTTATTTATGCCTTTATGTTGATATTTTAATTTGATATTGTCAGGGGAGAATGAGATTACACCATCACAATATCTAAAATCTACACAAAATAATGGTTGACAGAGACCAAATAAAGATTGAGAAAGATGATTAAAACCCTAGTTGTAGAACATTCTTCTTCAACGTTGTTGAAACTTCAAAACCCTAGTAGAACCACCACTTTGAGCATTTTCCTTCTTCAAATGCAAAAACACAAAACCAATGCAAACATCCTAGCCACCATTGATGCTTGAGGCCTTTTCTAAGAGGAAATGAGGATTGACATTGAACAAGCCTTAAACTCACAAAGTCAAGTACTTTCTTTATGAGTTTCTTGGAGAAAACTAGACATTCTTGAAAATTAGAAAAATATTGGAGAGAGTGATCAAGTCTTTCAAAACTCTATGATGACCAATTTATAGTGTAGACACCGTTATTAGGTCTAACCAATAGGATTAGAGATAATTCACATGCCATTTGGAGCTTATTTATGTAACCATACAAACACGACATTCGATATGTTGCCTGCATGGAGGCGATGTATCGCCTGCATGGCGATACATCGTCTACTAGCAAACGATGTATCTCTTGATGGGGCTTTTGAGCCACTTCGCATTTAAGCGATGCAACGCCTCTTAGGAGGCGGCGCATTTCCACCCCCTCTGACTTTTGACCCTTCCAATGGTCCTAAAATTGCTCCAAATGATACCAAACCTTTTGGGAATCCTTAGATACTTCCATGTATCACTTTGGACCCAAAAACACATTTTTCAAATGCCTACAATTGAAAATTCAAATTTGACATCTACACTATGTGAAATTCACTAGGTGTTTATACCTAGCTTGTATATTAACATTTATCATTTGTATTTAACCAATCATAACAAATATATGAGTTTAATTTTTAATGTTTGATTTTTTTTTTGTTTATCTGTTTATTGTTTAATGTTTTTTATGTGTTTATGTGTATATTTTAATTTGATATATATGTTTATGTGTGTAAAAAAAAAATTTGTTTATGTGTTTAATGTTTAAATTTTTTGTTTGTGTTTATGTGTATATTTTAATTTGATATATATATATGTGTGTGTTTAGTTTTTAATGTTAGTTTTTTTGTTTATGTGTTTAGTGTGTAATGTTTTTTGTTTATATGTTTATGTGTACATTTTAATTTAATATATGTGTTTATTTGTTTAATTTTTAATGTTTAAAATTTTCTATTTATGTGTTTAATGTTTCTTTTTTGTATACTTCACTATTTAGTAATTTTAATATTATTTTTAAAAAATTCTAATTTTTAATTTAAAAAATATTTTTATTTTTTTTATTTAAAAAATCAACTACTAGCATCGACATATTAGTATTAGGGGCAAGATATGATAATCGCCCATAATAGTAGTTTTTTTTTTAAAAAAATACTGCAAAAATTGAGTATAGCCATTACAAGAAAAAGACTCTACAACGATGACATCTATGGCGACGACTCCAAAGTCTTTGTTGTATGTTGTCGTAATTCGCAATTTTTTTAATTTATTGAAATAAATAAGCTACAACGATGACATATCGTCGTTGTAGGATCGTTAACAACACACGAACATGCCCTCCAACTTCCTGGTATCCTACAGCGACGACATATCGTCGCTTCGTTACTGAAGGGTACTAGGAATTTGGAGGGAACAAGAGGCGAGAACTGACTCTACAGTGACGACATGTCGTCGTTGTAGAGTCCTTGTTGAAAAAAAGAGGGAAATATCTTTGTCTATAGTGATGACATATCATCACTATAAGATACAGAGGGAACTTAACTGCCAAAAGTTGATTGTCAATTTTCACTCCCTATAGCGACGACATGTCGTCGATATAGAGGCTAATTTAATCCATTGGGCAGTTAAATTTTTAGTCTATAGCGACGATGTGTCATCGCTATAGGGTGCAAAAAAATGGAGGGAAAGTGGACTGCCAAAAATTTCAGTCAAATTTTCACTACCTTATCGTTGCTATAGACTGGATGCGTGGTAAACGAAACGATTCCTGTATTATTCCATCTATAGCGACGACATGTCGTCGCTATATGGTCTTACTATATGAGTGAAACAATGCATTTGATATCAGTGACGACATACTTATACTCTATAGCAACGACGTGTCGTCGCTATAGAGTCTGTCAATATAACTCCCCAACCCGAGCCTTCTTCTTCATTTTCTGCAAAAAATTTCTCCAAAAACCAGTGAGCCATTGACGAAAAACCATTCCTCACCGTCGTTCCGAAGTGTTTTAGGCTGATTTGTTGCCATTTCTTCCTTGTTTTGGTAATCTAAACCCATTTTCTTTGTATTTTATGGTTTAAAATGCTTTTTTTTTGTTAGTATATGTGTGTATTTTGTGTTTGGTATAAATGAGTTTTTAAAATTTTGTGGGTTATTTATTATTATTATTTTTTTTTGCAGATTACTTGTGCATAGCCCGAGCCTTGGGATTAGATTATTGACATTGGATAACACTGTAGCCTGACTTTTGGGTATTGTTTTTAAGTTTTTTATTATTTATTAAGTGTTAAATTATGTTTTCAATTGTGTAATTGGTTAGTTTATATTGTTTTGATTTTTTTTTTTAGCTTATATTTGTATATTTGTTAATTTAATTATATTTGTATTTTTTTGGGATATATTGCAAATATATTTATTAACTTGATTTAATTAAGTATTATGTTATAAAAAAATGCATATGATAAGTTTAGATATTAGATGATATCATTTTTTTTATTAATATATATATGTTTATTTTTTATGTGTATATGGATGTATATGTATATAAATATGAATATGTATGTATATGTATATTGTTGACGCCGCTTTTCGTCAACTTAAAATGTAGAGCACATAAACACTAAAAAATTATGGCCAGAATAAAACAATAAAACAAGGAGAGTTTTTTACGTGGTTCAGCAGTTAACTCTGCCTAGTCCACGAGTCTTTGTTATTAGAACTTAGGAAATTTCTGGAAATCCTTCAGGGATGAATTCTCCAGAGTTTCTCTCAAGATCAAAAAAATTCCCTTTTTATACAAAGGTATATGACTCCTCTATTTATAGAGAAGATCTCATAATACTCTCCCACACGTTTCGGGAAGTTATTCTATATATTAATAAATTTAATGGCTTTAAAGCCTGCAACTCCTATATACAAGGAAAGGTCCCTTGAAGACCAGGGGGCGTGTAACCGACTAGTAAATATCCCTTTATTGTAGGGAAGTTACAACAATAATATTTCTTGAATGCATGGACTGTGTCTCTTCAAGTGACCTATAAAGTCGTTCGAGACCAGCAATTAATATCATGCCTGTCAGTCTCTGAGAAGTATAAGTGGCCTTATTTTCCCGAGATCAACTCGGAAAGGGTAGATACCACCGAGGCCGCCCTACCCCGAGCTCACACTCATGCCAAGCTCGGGCCACTTGATCTAAGGTCACCCCGACAATGGGCGTACTCCGATGTTCTGTCTTTCGAGCTTGTAAGGACTTCGAGGCTGCCCATCTTCGAGGTTGCCACCTGTTTTGAAGATTCGGCGTCTAGATTACGAGCATGTATTTTGACTTTCGCGAACTCACCCTTGACGGATCCAGCTTTCGAGGTTACAACCTCAAGTCTCGAAATCTAGGTGTAACATATATAAATGTGAATATGTTTATATGATTTAATGTTGATATGAATACTAGAATTTGATAAAAAAAAATAGTTTATTAGGTTAGATAAATCTAATTAAATGTTTATAATATGATTTATGTTGTTGATATGAGATTTAAATTTTTATATTCAATTATATGTATGATTTAGGACTGGTTTTGTATATTTTTTGCAAATTTTAATTTTTGGGATAGGTTAAATTATAGTCGTTATCCTGCAGAAATTTTAGTAGATTTTAACGTAATTAATAAAAAATTTATAAAGTAATAAATAGTAGAATAAAAATTATAATAAAGTAATTAATATAGTCAATTTTACTCTTGAAATTCTATTAAAATAAAAAGTAGAAAATAAATTAATAATTTTATGATTATCAACTATATTTAAATAATAATCTTTAATGCTAAATTAATAAGAATATAATTAAATATTTGTTTATTTAATGAATTTGACAAAATATTCATAAAAGTTGATAATATATATTTATAAGATTCAATAAGATTTAACAATTTACTTAAAAAAAAATTAGTATGAGCAAATAAAGGTAGTTTTTTTTTATGATTATCACATTTTGATAATTTATTTTCCACTTGAATCAGTTATGACGATTGACAAGAGTTGGATAACTAATCAACCACGTAACTCTGATGAGTTTTGGAATGATCTTTAAGCATTTATACAAATGGCCAAGAATCATGCAAATGGTTCGGAAGAAGTCGGATGCCCATGCATTCAGTGTGTCAATATACTGAATCAGAAACTAGATGTGGTGGAGGTTCACATACACAGATATAGGTTTCTGTAGCGATACGTGAAGTGGACCTACCACAGTGAAGTTGAGATGCCTCCAGTAGTGGACGACGGGGCTCTAGTGACTGATGAGATGATTAACATCATTAATGATGTTATTGGTGAACAAGACACTAACGAAGAAGGCGTAAATGAAGGAATTTCAGATGGTGATGGCAATAGTGCGGCGAATCAATTTGATGATTTCTTTCAAGAGGTCGAAGCTGAGTTATACCCAGGTTTTACTTGGTTGTCTTTCTTGAACTTCTTAGCGAATATGATGAACATGAAAGTTATGAATAAATGGACAAATAGTTCATTTGATGAACCTTTTAAGTTTATGAAATTTGCATTCCCAAAGGAGAATAAGATTCCGGCTTCATTCGATGAGTCTAAGAAAAAAATGAGGAAGTTGGAGTTATGCCATCAATTAATTCATGCTTGCAAGTACGACAATTGTATGTTCTGGAAGGAGAATTCCCAAAAGCAGAGTTGTCATGTATGTGGTGAGAGCCGATGGGTTGACAAAGGCACAAAGGGAAAAAAAGTCGCCCACAAAGTGTTGTGGTACTCCCTTTGATTCCTAGGTTGAAGCGTCTTTATGGTTCAAGGCATATAGCAAATGATATGACCTGGCATAGTACAGGACGATCGAAAGAAGATGGTGTGATGCACCATCCTGTTGATGGGGGTGCTTGGAAACAATTTGATTCCAGATATCCCGATTTTTCCAAAGAACCTAGAAACGTTTGATTGGGTTTGGCTGCTGATGGTTTTAATCAATTTGGTAACATGAGTCTATCTTACAACATGTGGACGATAATATTCTACATGTGCAATATGCCTCCTTGGTTGTGCATGAAAGACTCATCATTCATGCTAACCTTATTGATTCCAAGTCCGAAATCAGCTAGGAAGGACATGGATGTCTTTTTTAGGCCTATGGTAGACGAATTGAAGGAGTTATGGGATGAAGGAGTTCAAACTAGGGACGCTTCAACAAACAGTGTATTCAGAATGCGTGCAACACTATTTGGACTATCAATGATTTTCCGGCCCGTAGTAGTTTGTTTGGTGGAGTGGCCAATGATATATGGCATCTGCTTCATGCAACAAAGACACTCCTTCATGTCGGGTAATTGGAAAGATGACTTATGTTGGTCATAGAATATTCTTATCTTCTACGCATAAGTGGAGGAAGAGTCGCTTGTTTGATGGGAATTATGAAAAAGGACGTCCTCCAAGAAAATTTAGTAGTCAAGACATACTCGAACAATTAGCGTATGTTCCAGATCATTTTCTGGGTAAACATGTCAGTTTCGAATGTTTGAAAAGAAAGCAAGATCCAAAATAGCTTAATTGGAGTAAAAAGAGTATTTTCTTTGAACTTGATTACTGGTCCAAACTTGAACTGAAGCACAATTTAGATGTGATGGATGTAGAGAAAAATGTTTGCGACAGTTTACTCGATACTTTTCCTGTGAATGAGAAATCTAAAGACACCACCAATGCACGAGTAGACTTGAAGAGTTGGGGTATCCAAGAAGAGTTGCACCTCAAGGAAGACGGTACGAAGTTGATCTAACCACATCCTATGTACTCTTTCACACTGAAAGATAGACGCCTTTTTTGTCAGTTCATAAATTGAGTTAGACTTACTGATGGCTTCGGTTCAAATTTCTCTAAGAAAGTAACTGACAATGATAGAAACATTGTTGGGTTGAAATCCCATGATTGTCACATTCTTATGCAATGTTTGTTGCAGGTAGGAGTTCGAGGCTACTTGGATAAGTCTAGTTCGAAGATAATCATTGAGCTTTGCAATTTCTTTAAGCAAGTTTTTGCTCGTACATTGATTGTTAAGGATATGGAGAATGTAGAAGATCAAGTGATACAAAATGTTGTGCAAGTTGGAGTTAATTTTTCCTCTAGCTTTTTTTGACATGATGATACATTTAATTCTTCATTTACCACAAGAAGATATCCTTGGAGGACCAATTTACATGAGTTGGATGTATTCATTTGAGCGATATATGAAGAAGTTGAAAAATTATGTCAGGAATAAGGTGTGCCCTGAAGGTTCTATAGCGGAGGGTTATGTTGCCGATGAAGCTTTGACTTTTTGTTCGCAATATATTCAGGGCGTAGTGACTAAACTAAATTGTCCATAAAGAAATGCGGAAATTGTTATTCCTAAAAGACAGTTGTCCGTTTTTTAATCACAATGTCGTCCAAGTAGCAAAAATAAAATGATATCCCTTGACTATCTTCATCGAAAAGAAGCGGAGTGGTTTGTACTCAACAATTGCTCTAAAATCCAACCATATATGGAGTAAATAGCTCAACACATATATGAATTCATTAAATTGAATTCATAGCGAACTGTTATCTTACCTTATTCCTTGTGCAATACAGTGAATGCCTTCAAGAAAATTTAAACATAAATCTTCAAAAATATTTCCATAGCTGGTTTAAATTGAAGGTAAATTATCGAAATTGTATAATTCTTATGAAATTCGTATCGATTAATACTCATCTCATTGTGTTTTCTTTTTTTGTGTCATACTCTATGGATGGGTCGTCTACGACAAGTATAGTCAACTGAGTGTACTAATGAATTATTTGCTTTAGCAAACGGGTCCAATCAGAATGCATATACCTACAATGCTTGCATTGTCAACAATGTGAAGTTTTTGGTACATAGTCGCGACGAGCGACGTACCACTAAAAACAGTGGAGTTTCGGTGCTAGGAGTCAATGATTTCACTTTTTATGGCCAACTTGAAGAGATTGTAGAGTTATGCTATTCCCATGGTTACTGATAGTATTGTTTCGATGCAAATGGTTCAACACCAATGCAAGCAAGGGTCGGAATGTGAGTGAGAATAACATAACTAGTATCATGATTAATTCTGAATGGTACAAGAACTAGCATTTTATTCTTGCCACTCGAGCAAAACAAGTTTTCTACTTGGAAGATCCTTCAAGAAACAAAAATTGGAAGGTAGTAAAAGAAGTCAATCATCGAAAGATCTGGGATCATCCAAGTATCGATAATGATAACGAGGTTGATGTTGTGCATGATAATACTTCATCAAATTTTGTACTCAATGTTGAATTAGGAGAGTTAGAGATTATGCATTTGGATTAACCTAGTCACACTAGCATAATTGGGGAAACGCCTCGATCTGTTCCGAATGTGGATGATGATTTCATCAATGACAATGATGATGACAAAATTAGTGAAGATGGTTTAGAAAGTACAAATGATGATGTAGGAATCGACATTGATGAGGAATAATATTATCTTATGCATATTCTTATTATATGTTTAATGTGTATGTTTTAATTTCAAGACTTTTCAATCAATATATGACATTTCTCAACAATGTTTGTTTTTCAATAGTTTCAAATGCATTACCGAAATTATTTAACTTATGTAATTAACATCCAACTATAACTGATTTTAAGTTAATAATTATTTAAACTATAAAGATATGTCTATGTTGTTGCTCGTTCTCATGGCGGTGATGGAGCGAGTGATCCGCCTCCAGATCCTACGCGAGTTCCTACTTCCCGTGAGACAGGCAATATACTATAATTAGTATATGTTTTATTAATAAATGACAAATTGTTATTATTTTATTCAATTTAATTTTATTGTTTAAATAACATATGCAGCGGCTGCCGCAAAAATAAGAGGTCGGACTCGATCCAAAAATTTGCAGTAGCTCGTCAACAACAATAAAGGTCTATTGGCTCTACAATTTGATTTGAAGGAGTTAAACCTACAAAGCAGCTGGTGATTTTAGGACATTGTTCACGAGACTTATTGGTAACCTTATTGGTCACCGTGTCCCGTTATATCATGACTCGTGGTAGAGTGTTTCGGATGAGCACAAGATAGGATTGATGCAAAAGATTGAGGTAAATTTATCAACCTACTCACATGTAATGTTTTTTTATAATTTCAAAATTCTAAACAGTTTAATTTTTTTTTGAAGGAATTTTTCATTCTTCCCCGAGCTCTCCCTGAGTGGCGATTGATAAAGACGGGGATTGAGCTAAAGTTTCAGGATCGCTACAAGGATAGAAAATGTTGCAAGAAAAAACACTTAGATGAACATGGAGTGTATGATGATATCGAGATAACCAGAAAGAATCCACCGGAGGACATGGACAATGAGAGTTGGCAGAAGTTGGTTGACATTTTCACCACTCCACAGTTCGTGGCACGCTCAAAGGAAAATGCTGCCAATAGAGCAAAACATAAGTATCCAAGTCTTCATGGATCTATCTCTTATGCTTCTGCTCGATTTAAGAAGGTAAATAAAAATATATAGATAATTTTAAATAGTTTTAGTTATCTTAATAATAATTTCAATATTTAACTGAAATTTTGTTACATTTTGTTTCCTAAAGATGAATATTCAGACTAAGGAATTGCCCATCATTATCGATACGTTTCATGACATACACAATCATCTGACACGTAGATGGGTGAACACGAATGCTAAGGATGCATATGTAAGTAACTTTCTAAGTTTTGTATATATGTATATTATTCAATTATATTATGTATTGATTGTCTTGTTTCTAAATTGTAGGATGCCTTGCAGCAAGAATTCCAAACACATTTTCAATCCCAATCCCAGTCTCAATCTGAATCTTCAGTAGGAAGTGCCTCTGTCAATGAGACACAAGTCATCTTAAAGGTACTTGGTCAACGTCGTGGCCACAACCGAGGTATTGGATGCAAGTTCAAGGGCACTAGTACCTTTGCCTCAGGCCCCACTAGATCCTCTTCACAATCAGAGGCATCACCATTTTCGTCCACCACAGTCGACCCTCCAATGGTACCAGCTGAGGTTTTCCAGTTCATGGTTCAACACTTCATCCAAACTATTATGACCCAGAACAACAACTTCCAACAATTTGCAACAATTTATGCAAGCTACAAATCTGAACATTCAAGCTCCACAATTTTAACCTGTCAACTTGGACATGAATATGATACAGTCCATGATTGCAAACTTTCAACCACAACAGCCACAACCACCACAGCCACCACAACACCAACCACCACAACCACTACCACAGCCACCACAACATCCCAACGATGATGATGACTTTGGAATTGATTTAGATGACATTTAGTTTGGTTATATTATTATTTTGAACTTAATAATATTTTATGTTGTTTTTTGCTTTTTTATTTTGGAGACTAGACTAATTTTAAATTGGCTTTATTATTTAATTAATAAATTTGTTTTATTATTTAATCAAATAAATTTTAATTAATATAATTAATTGATTTTTAAAAAAAATTATATACCTACAGTGACGACATGTCGTCGCAGTAGGGTGCTCGCTAAACATGAAAATCTGAGATTTCGTGACCCTACGACGACGACATGTCGTCGTTGAAGGCATATAAACCCACGCACTCTACAGCGACGAAAAATTGTTGTTGTAGATGTGGGCAGTTGACGGACCTACAGCGAAGACATGTCATTACAATATCCCAGTCCAACCGAAAAAAGAGATTTCCTACTGCGACTGACATGTCGTCGCTGTAGTAAAACACTACTGTGACGACTTTGTTTTGTTGTCGCTGTAGGTTGCTACACATACGGACCTACAGCGGCCTATAGCGACGCCGTTTGTGCGAAGATATGTCGTTGCTGTATACCTATAGCGACGACTTCTTAATCTACAACGACGACCAAAATCGTCGCTGCAGAGTCTTTTTCTTGTAGTGAGCTACGGCGATTCTCTCAATATCAGCAACGACAAAGTTGCTCCTAATAGTAGACTAGTAGAAGCGACTATATTTGTCGCTGCTAATAATGACTATTATTGTCGATGTATTAGCGGCGACGACTTTTGGGGTTATTAGGGGCGACATCTGTCTCCTCCAAAAGTACTATGTGTTGTAGTGCAAAGAGGAAATGTGACATTCTAAAATCTCTCTAAAACACTTTATATATTGTTTTTAATTTTTCTTACTTTTTTATTCCATTTTTTCTAATTTATAGCTATTTAATTAATTTACTAATAATTATATACTCACAAAAATAGTTAAATAATTAATTAATAAAAAAAATATAAATGATATACATCATATAATATATATTTATTGAATAGCTTTAAAATCTACTATAACCAAAACGTAAATCTAATATTTTAAATAACGTAATAATCTAAAAAAAACCACCATATCTATAATAATTAATCAATTAAATAATCTAAAAAATAAATTAAAAATAACTAAAATAATATATTATTTTAACTTTAAGTTCAAATAAGTTTTTAATTGAATTTACAATTATTATATTGTAACAAATGTGAAGATATTTATAATATTTTATCTCACAAATGACCAAGTTTACCCCCTATGTTTCACTATAAATAAAGTTGAAGTTCATTGGTAAAGGAGACTTAAATTCTAATTCTCTAGAGAAAACTCTCTCACTTGTAATGATTTTCTCCATAGTGAAAATAGTATATGTATATTTTTATTATTGATAATTATTTTTCAATTATTATCACTACTATCGTTTTTATATATTGTCATTTTTAATTTGTGTAACCACTTTTGCTAATGAACTATTTTCATTTTATTTAATTATGATACTATCTATTTATCTAATTTTTTTTTCTTACTTATCATTGCATTCGTAAGATTAATTGTTGAAAACTTCAAATTCGGTAATTCACATCTTTTTTATTTTAATTTTTTTAGTTTATTGTGTTTAGTTTTTCATTTTTCCTTTTTGTATTTTATCTTTTATGGAGTCTCTTGTTTGATCCCAAATTCTCAAGTGTATGATGATAATTCAATTTCAAAGAGTCTTCATTGAGGTTTGGTGTTAAGTATTAACCCAACAATACATCATTTCAAAAATTGTTATTCATTATTCTATATGTGGATTTAGATTCCTTATTTTGTGTATTTATACTCTTAACAACTTTTTCCTATTTTTTTTGCAACCTTTCATATTTATAATAAAAATAAATGAATAAATTTACTTAAACCAATTAAAATCAAATAAATTATTTTTATGTTATACATAATCACGTGCTTAAACAATTGAGAGCAAAAGGTTTTTTTATTTTTTTTTCTCATTTTTTAAATTCTACTTTTTCTAATTTATGGCTGATAATAATAATAATAACAATTAGTTTACTAAAAATTTATTTAAATTATTTATGCTTTTTATTTAAATGTAAATTGAAATTCTGTTTTTAGTAATTACCAAATTAATTAAACCATGTGAATTAATTAAAGTGCGGAATGGTAATTAACTGTTTGCACAGATAGCAGTTTTGTCGGGACAGAATCTGAACACAATAAATAGATAGTGCAAAACAATAAAGAACACACCGAATTTTTACAAGGTTCAGAAACCCTTTCGGATAACCTACTCCTTGGGGCCACACCCAGAGAATAAACCAATTAGTAAAGAAACAATGTGTACAAAAGTATTGACTTAAATAATGTAAGATTCCCTCTTAAACTATTGCCGCAATCTTGTTGTACTCTTCTCGACGAATTTGATTTGATGAAATGCTGATTCTCTTGAACTCCCTTCAAAGAATAGCGAGTGCACACTTCTTCCTGAAGTGAGACTTAGATAGAATCCTCTCCCGAAGAACCTTATGAACACGTTCACAATAGACACTATCTGTTTACAATGGACTAGATAGATATCCACAAGTAAACTCAGCACTCTCACAACGATTAAGATGAACAAACTTAATCTCTACAAATAAAGACACTCTTCAAAATAACATAATGTTTACAAATATTCAAAATGGAAGAGGTGAAAATTCCAAAGGCCTTGGCAAGATATTTATAGGCAAGGAAATCTTCCAAGGCCATCATTTTCTGATATCTTTGAAATCAATTTGCGAATTCCTTTGATTTAGGAAATCAGCCAGCCAGATGAATTCTGTGTCGATAGAAAAGGAAACTGATGAGTCAGCAATGAAATCAGTTTTATCTGGCAGAACGAACATGGTCATTTCTTTTGACCATGTTCATTTTCGATACTTTCTTTATTCCAGAATAATCATAATCCCTGAAAATAATCTCAAGATAATTGCAAAATATATTATTACCAAATATTGATTATTTGTGATAAATAAGGTAAAAAAATATATTCACACTTAAATATATTTTCACACTAGAAAATCAGCTGAATCATTAAATCAAGAATCAATATGAATATGCTACTGATTTTCCTTAATAACTTTAAAATATTTTGTCTAAAATAAAGTTAGCCAATAAAGGACTTTACATAAATAGTTTTACAAAATATCTTAACAACACATATAATTTCAATTTGAGTTCTAATTTGATTTATTTAAAAATTTAAATTCAAACGATATTTAGTTTGAATTCTAATTTCAGTAGATATTTAATAATGGCAACTCATTAAATAAATTTTAAATTATAAATATAAGGACAAATAGTAATTTCCCCCTGAACTATAACACTTGTAGAGTTTTGCCCCCTGAATTATTTTTTATGGCAAAAATGCCCCCCTAAACTATGAAAATCATTGGAAACATGTCCATTTTGTTGTATGATCTCATTTATATAAGGCTATATGCATGCTCCATATAAATATATATTCAAAACAATATACATAGTATAAAGCATAAAATAATTTAAGCATGCGAATATTATAGAGATAAGTAAATACAATAACAAAATCATTAGAGTACTTACGAAATGCGTAGCGGAACAATGACTACACATTTTGGATTCCATAACCTTTTGTCCTTGTTGAATGCTAGGTATTGCAAGAAATTCAAACCGCTTTGAAACAAGACCACAGTTTTCCAAATCTTTCTCTAAAATAACATATTGTTTGTGTGGGCAAGTCTCAACACATGAGAAGAGAATTCCTAGAGAAAAAACTAAGAGAGAGTGAGTGGCTAAGTATATAATATTAGTAGTGAATTTTTATCTTGTCAAATTCATCTGACCTAATGCATTCTATAACACTAGTACATATAAGCAATTAACTAGGACATAAAATAGGTTTTAGTTTCCCATTTTATTTTTAATTATTTAATAATTATAATTAATTAAATACTTGTCAAAACTAACCAATTATAATTTTGATCATTATTTAATTCATTTTATTAATATTAATACAAATATATCAAAATTAACAAAATTGCCGCAATTGACTATAATACTCTCTTTTTGAGACTTTGCAATAAAAATCTCAAAGTTTCTTCTATTTTTTCCTCACAAAATATCAATAAATAATTTAACATTATTTTATTTTCATTGATATAGTCAATATGATATTTTTTTTATAATTGATAATTAAATTAATTATTCAAGACTACTAGGTTCATTTTTTATAAGAGACGACATGGGGACTATGGATCCATGAACTCAAGCTCTTATAAGTTACCGTGAGTTTATTTATAATAAATAAACTTACTACCTTATTGATTCCTCGTGACTCCACTATTGACTCAAAATTGCACTCTTGAATTCATCGAACGCTTTACACCAAATGTAGATACGTTATCAATTGTTATAATCATAATCGTCATTCATTCCTCTATAGATAATCTACTAATGAGACAGGTTCAAATTATCACTTTACCCCTCATTGGTATTTTATCCTTAACTCCCACTAAGTTCCTTGTAAATGATATTTCCGTAAACTTAATTACATAAATGAGTACTATATTATTTAACACTTGAACCAAGCTATAAGAAAATCATCGTTTCACTTCTTAAATAGAAGTTATAGATTTCATGTCTATGATAAATATTCCTACTCAATTATAATACAAAATCTCCAATATGTAAGTATGAGCTAGTCCGTAGGGTAAGTTGGTAATAAACAAATCAAAAGACTTGAATAATACAATTAGCAGAATATTGATCATTCATAATTAATATTGAATTGACCTATGGTCAACGTTGTGATATGATTAGATTAGATAATAATGATACTTACTTATCTTATCAATAATCAATATCGATCTAATCCAATATAACAAAATACATCCGATCTTATCTACTTGGTTATTGTCCTGGATAGGACACCAATGTGTAAGTAGATTTTATTGCAGATTACCCAATTAGTAAAAATTCAGTGTACTGATTTAATCTTAGGACAAAATGCTTTTGAACATATAATTACAATTATAAACCACCGTGAATGAGTCACTATAATTGTAACTATACATATGTTCAGGATTTTATAATTGTTTGTATTAATAATAATTAATCATGTAAACAACGCAATTTGATTGAACAAAATGATTTATACTATTTTATTGATAATGAATGAATTACAAAAGAAATGTGGTTTTATAAGGGCATAAAACCCAACATTTGTTACATTATATTCATTTTAAGCAATTTTCTATGTAGCCACATGTCACATGCATAGTTACACCATGATGCTCTATTTAACTAATTGAAGTTAATTGAAATCGAGATTATCGATGTTAAACGTGCAAAATTTAGTTCTAAGAATGCATATACACATTCTCAAAATTTATCATTATACCACTAGATATGTATGTATTTGTCTATTAGGACTCTCGAATTTCGCCACATTAGCACAACATTAGTGTTATATGAGAAAATTGTTTTAAAAAAAAATGAATGATATGCAATATAAGGGCCACATTTACAATAGTTGCTATAGTTCAGGGGACATTTTTGTCATGAAAAAAGTTCCAGGGGCAAAACTCTACAAAGACCATAGTTTAGGAGGGAGATTTCCCATTTACCCTAAATATAATAATCAACATCCTTTTCTCACTTTCTATTGTAATTTTCTAATTTATGCGTATTAATTAATTAAGGGAAATTTTTTATCTATTTTCTCATTTTTTACTCTAATAATAATTATAATAGATGTCAATTAATTTTTTTTATATATAATAATAATAATAATAATAAATAATCTATCCATTTCTATTTTTAATCTTTTGACAAAACACGTAGTTCAAAAGTTTGTTTTTAAAAATAAAAGGTCCAAACAAGTAATCGACCAAAATACATGTGGTTAAAATAATTTATCTATATATACATTCCTATTTTTAACCTTTTGACAAAACGCAAGGTCAAAAAGTTAATTTTTAAAAATAGAGAGTCCAAACGGGTAATTGGCTAAAATATGAGGTTCAATATGGTGTGAACCCTTGCACAAAAATAAATTATATATAAAATTTACTTTTTTTATAAAGAATTTTTAACATTTTGAACAAATACATGGTCCAAATGTTATTAAAAAATAAAGGGTCTAAACAGGTAATTAACCAAAATGCAATATTCAAATAATTGATCTATCTATTCATATTTTTAACCTTTTGACAAAACACAAGGTCTAAAAGTTAATTTTAAAAAATAAATGATCTAAATAGGTATTCAGCCAAAATAACTCTTCCACAAAAAAATAGATCTATTTATGCATAATTTATAATTTTTACAAAAAATCACACAAAGCGTATAATTATTAATAATAACAATAACAATAAATAGAAAAAAACCAAGCACACAACAAGTTGTTTGAATTTTTGTTTGGTACTTTAATTATTTGGAATTTCTCGATATTTAAAAAATATATATATATTTTTAATGTGCGAAGAGCGGTTATGCGTTCTAATTTTTTATAATTTTTTATAAGATAAGATCAGTGAGATATTTTTCAAGTCTGCTTTTTTTTAAAAAAAAAAAAAAGAAAACTAGTTTTAATTTTAATAATGATTAAAACTAACAAATATTAAATTTAATTTTTTTAATTTTAATTTTAATTTTAATAATGGTTTTCTAATAATATATTTGTTAATTTTATTTAATCAGAACTAACACATATTATTTTTTTACATATTAATTTAGTATTTATTAAATTACATATTTTACTTATGCTTTATTGAATAGTTTGATTAATTTAAACAAAATTTCTAAGATTTGTTTAAAATTTATTTATTTACTTTAGGATTTAATTATTACTTAAATTATTTAATTAATGTTTATTTTTATTAAAATTTAGTTGCATAATGTTTATGTTAATTTTTTTAATGTTAATTTTAAAATATATTATTTTACTTATCAATTCACTATTTATTAAATTAGAAATTTTATTGAGTACTTCTACTAATATTCACAATATCTCTAAATTTTACAATTCTATAAAAATATTAAATATGTTTAATACATATAAAATTCACCAAAACAACATAGAATTTATTTAAAAAAAATACTAATTAATCATATAACAATTTTCTAATTCCTAATATCATTTTTACTAATACTTATTTTGAAAACCTAAAATAAATACATTCTATCTAATATAATAATTTCATATTTTTATTAAAATTAATATTATATTATTTATATAAAAAAACATAAATTATTCAAAAATTGAAAAAAAAATAAAAAAAATACAGAAAAATTAAAAAAAACTTACCAATGCCTTCAATATCTTGCTAGCAATCTCTTTAGTCCAACAAAAACCGAATACCCAACCTTCAAACAAAAATTACAAAATATCATTATACAATTTCATAAATATATATATATAATGAATAAATCGTTAGAATTACTTTAAGATTTATTACTTATTTAAATAAAATTTCAAGATTAATGTTTATTTTTATTAAAATTTGGTTGCATAATGTTATTGTTAATTTGATTTAATCATGATTAAAAATATATTATACAACTTATCAATTCACTATTTCTTAAATTATAAATTTTATTGAGTATTTTTAATTCTAAAAAAAATTGGGCAGCATAACGACTGTATTTTCATACATCCCAAAATTTAAAAACCTGCAAATAACACATAAAAAAATATCCAGTCGCAGAACATACACAAAGCAATACAAATACATTGTAAATGACTATATAATTTATAATTATTACTCTAAATTTTATTAATTATTCAATTTTCTATTTAAAATATCATAATTCTACTAAAAATTAACAACAAAAACAAAGCATCAATGTTCATCAACACTAAGAATAAAAAAATTAACAACAACAACAAAATTCAAATTAAATAAACAAAACTCACTCTAATAATCAAAATTTATTAACCAAATCTAATAATCTAAAACTAAAATTATTTAACCCAATCTAAAAAACAAACAATCAAATATTAAATTTTCATATAAACATATATTTATAACTAAAAGTCAAATTATATACCTAAAAAATAAATTATTAAATTAATAAATTTTCATACTAATAAATTAATTATTTATCATATGATTAAACTAACTAAATCTTAAAACTATATATGTATTTTACTAAAATACTACACAATATATTATTTCCTCTAAATTGGATATCACTAAATTTTTAACTAATTTTCATCACAAATTATTATTCTTACCTATTTTAATTACATAATCAGAAATTATATATATAATATAACAAATAACAATATATTAACAATATTAAACAAATTATAAATAAAACCCTAAATATATTTATGCAAAAAATATAAATAAAACCAAAAAATTACAAAGAAAATGTGAAATACCTCTAAAACCGCTGGTATACAATGCAAAACCTGAAAATAATACCACAAAAATCTCATTATAAAAGACCAAAACTGAAAAAAAATTAAAAAATTTATACAAAAAAAAAACTGAAATATTTGTAAATAATTACCTCAATAGACCTTATAGCCACTTAAATCGTCTTTGGAAGGGAAACTTTGACCAAAACCAAAGTTTGTGGGGGCCGAAATCCAGAAAAATAGAAATGGGGGGCGGAGAAAACGGTTCTCGGATTTTTCCGTTTCAGAGAGAATGAGCTCTCTGTTTGGGGAAGATGAAGATTATAAAGACCCTATACCGAGAACATGTTCTCGGTATAGGGTCCTCGGTACACAAACTAAAATGAAATAACCGCGTAAAAAAGGCGGGAGTCTAAATTATCTATACCGAGTACACGTTCTCGGTAAAGACCTCAGTAAAGACCCTATACCGAGAATATGTTCTCGGTATAAGGTCCTCGGTACACAAACTAAAATGAAAAAAACCGCGTAAAGGAGGCGGGTGTCTAAATGATCTATACCGAGAACTTGTACTCGGTATAGAACGTTTTTTTTGTAGTGACTATATTTTCTATATAAAAAGTGTGTAGATAACGAAAATTCTTGATTTTAACGGTTTATTTTGTTAACTTTAACATAATATTCTCAATATTTAATTAAATATACCTTACAAACAACTAATTAAAAATAGTTATTTATTAATTATATTAATATAAATTCAAATATTATAATATAAATTCAAATTCAAATGTTATAAATATCATTATTATAATAATATATAATAAAAAATATTTAATAATTATATTAATATAAATTTAAATGTTATAAATAGTATTATGATAATAATGTATAATCCTAATTTTTTACTAATTATATTAATATGAATTTAAATATTATAAAATATTATTATGATAATAATATTTAATACAAGACTGTATTTAAAACTTATATTAATATAAATTTAAATTTTATAAAATATCATTATAATAATATATAATACTTAATCTTAATTTTTATTAAAAAAATAATCATTTATGTTTCAAAAAGTTTTCATATTATATATATAGGAAGCGACTACAACGCATCCCTTTTTTTTGCAACACCGGTGTATCATTTTTCTATTTTGGCACCTAAATAGTTATAATTCCAAATTTTTTTATATGATAGTGTATATTATAGCTATCTAGAACATCCTACAAATTTTCAAGAAATTCTGAAAAAATTATGGTACCGAAAGAGGGTCTAAACTGTCTGTTGCACGCGTGCATGTTTTTTTGTGTGCGTGTAAAATTTGACAGTTTGAACTCTGTTTTAGGGTTCGTTAACTATTCAGAATTTCTTGAATATTTGCAGGATATTCTAAATACCTACAATGTACACCGTAATATAAAAAAATTTGGGATTATATCTATCCAGGTGCTGAAATAGAAAAATGTTGTACCGATATTGCAAAAAAAGGGATGCATTGTAGTCGTTCCCTATATATATATATATATTTAAAAAAAATCACAAACAATGTTTTGATTTAATATATTTATGTCATTCTTTTATTTATAATATTGTTTATTTATTTGAAATTTACATGAAAATGATACAAATTTAATAAAAATAATTAACAAATTTTATAAATAAAATTAAAAAATGTGCAAAAAAGAATTAATAAATTTTATAAATAAAATTAAACAAGTATGTATTGCACGTTGTTTGTTCTATTATATTTAAAAATTAAGAAAATATGAAATTTAAATATTAAATAACAAATATATATTTATAAATATAAATTTAATTAATTTTATATTTTTTTATTTGTAATTTGGTAAGTGCCTTAGGAATTAGTATATTTATATATGTAGTCCTTTGTGTGTAACTACTAACTATACCTCTTAAAATCTCAACAATTCATTTTTATCGTGTAATGATGGATGTGCCACATTAATTTGACAATACACAAAAATAAATAGAATAATAGATTTCCAAATAAGAAAATGTTGGGCATAAATTAAGTATTGACTTACCGCGGCGGGATTGAGATCCATATTCTATGGGTATATTGACAATGCATAATATGAGTATGAGACAAAGCAGTGAAGTCTCATTTTCAGTCATTTTTGTGGGGAATCCTCTCATTTAATGTTCCGTCACGACGACTTTACTCAAGTCAAGATTCTTGGTCTACGCAAAGAGCATATGAACGCGTGCGTGCGTAATCAAATAATAATAATAATTAAACAAAATGTATATATAAATTAATTTGGGTGTGAAGCTGAGACGGAAGAGAGCACTTTCTTGGTAAGAGAAGAGAAGAGATCAAGAACCCCCAGAGGAACAGGGTCTCAATCTATATAATACATGTGATTATGACATATCTGTATGTTTTATACCAACCAATCTTTTTAATGCCGATATATCTAATCCAGAGAGCCCTCTTTTCAGACTATGAATATATATATATATATCAAGTTTTCTATATATATATAGCGCGCTTTAATGTCGTCCTCAATACAATTCTTTAAATATATATATGGTCGGTGTCTTCCATTTTCTCATCTAAATTTTTAGGTTCATATTATTACTACTTATAATTAAACTTTTCCTTTTCATATGTTTTCGTCAACTTCTTTGATTTTTTGTCGTTTCATATGTTTATAAATGTTGCATGTGGTGTTCATAAAAGCTTATACTAACCCTTAACATCAAGTCCTTTTCACTTTAAGTACGCGTGCCGTCGTCTACAACAGTTTCTACGAAACTTTCAATTTTCCTATAGTGCATACCAGAACAAATATCAACTACTACAACTATAATCACAAAAAGGCAAAATTAAAGTTCCTTATTTGATAATCGCAACTAGTTCTTCGTTTTAATATTTCAGGTCATCAAAGATTTTTAACGAAGCTTACATAATTATTTTTCTAATAAATTGACTGAATGATGACTTATTAAAACTTCTATAATATTTTGATAGGAAAAAAACTAGTGTAATATTCTTTTACCATGAATACTTGCTACTGCAGGAGCTGTTCGTTAATATTACTTATAAAATATATATCTCTTTTATATAATAAGTGTATAGATAACGAAAATTTTTGGTTTTAACGGTTTTTTATTTTTTTAATGTTAACTTTAACGGAATATTTTTATATTTAACAGAATATTTTTATATTTAACTGTAGTTTGTAAATTATTAAACTTAAATAAAATAAATAATTAAAAAAAATTAAAATATGATATTTTTGAGATATTTTACAATAATAATTATTTAAAAATAATAAATAATTAAAAAAATTAAAATATAATATTTTTCAGATATTTTACAATGATAATTATTTAAAAATAATAAAATCATACATTTTATAACTTAAATAAAATTTATTTAAACTTCAATTCACTTATTAGAATAATATCATATTAAACATTTAATATAATCTACTATCAATTAGCAATAAATTATTTTTAAAAAAAATCTAGCAAGAAACTTAAATTTAAAATTCACGTATAATATTTAATATTATACTAAACATATAATATATAATCTCTTGTTGTCACTCTAAAATTAAAAAACTAGAACAAACATAAATTTAAACAAAAATAAATAAATTATTTAATTAAAATATGATATTTATTTAAAATTTATATGACATTAATATAAATTTAATAAAAATAATTAATAAATTTTATAAATAAAACTAAGAAAACATGCATATTACACGTTGTTTATATCTAGTATATATATATACATATTTCTTCATAATGTGTTTAGCTCAGAATGTATTTTTTTCGTATTTTTGTATTATACTTATTTAAGTTTTAAAAATAATATAGTTCCATTATTTATACCCTTATTTTTACTCATCTCACTTTCAATAATTCTCAGAAAGTTTTAAAAGTTTAAAATTTAATTTCCAAAATATTTATAACTTTCATTTGGTGTAAAATATCCCAATAATAAATAAATATTTTAAAAAATGCGCACCTACATATGTTTCATGGTATTAAAAAAAAATAAAAAATTAAGGCTTTGTCAGAAATCTCAACATTAAATATAACAGAAAAATGTAACTACATAATTAATTTTTGAGTTATAGTAGATGCACTCTTAATTTATACACTCAAATTATACTCCTTAATATGTGTAAGTAATCTCATTCAGAGATATATTCAGCAAAAAGAATCTCAATCATAAATTTTTTTAAGTGGGAATTACTATTATTTACACATCATAATTAAGTAGAGACCACCTAATATTTAATTGTATGGTTGAGATATTACTTACAAATCTATCAATACTCTTAAATTTTTTAAGCAGGAACATATAAACATAAAAAATTTAAAAAACTTATATGGTCAGAATAAAAATTAGAATATAATTTTATTCATTTGTATTTAATTAGAATTATTATGTCAATTAATTTCTAAAAATATATATTTGAAAATCATAAATAAAAACAAGAATGAGAAAAAAAAATAAAAAAGACCCAACTCTTTCGAAATATTACAAAAGAAAAAAAATTACAATATATACATACAAAGTAGCACCAAAACTGCCACAAAAAATATGCATCAAAACATTATTGCACATTAACTTAGCATGATTTTTCAACAAATTACATATATTTAAGGTAGGAGTTAACATATTAAAAAAATGCATTATTTCTCCACATAAGGTCACTATATGTGCAATAATTTGGTAAATATAAATACATGGATGTCTACACTAATTAACAAGTTTTTTCTTTCCCTTATTAACTCTATTCTCACTCTTTCATACTACTTTTGCTCTCTCCTTTCTCTTTTCATATTATCCTTCTCACTCTCCCATCATATTTTCGCTTTCCTTATTCCATCACTTTCTCTAGTCCATAGTTCTATTTTTTCACTCATAACTTTCTATTTTTCAATATCAAAATTAAAAATAAAGCTTTCAGTGCTAAACATTCATAGTTTTTTCTTCAAAAATCTTTATAACAAAATAAGAAATTTGATTTCTTTTGTTAAACGAAAGTGTGAACATTTATACTACATTGAAATAGTTATAAATACGAAAAGCCACGTCAAAACCTAAACTCTAAATAATGCCTTTACTTGATACATGTGGAATTTTTTTATAATAAATAAATCCTAGAGTTTCTTATTTTTCATTTTCTAATATATTATCAACTTAACCCGCTGTCAACCATTTTAGATAAAACTAATGGATAATATATGACTAATTATTGCCGTGCTTGAAAGTGTGTCTTACACCTTTTTTTTCCTTAAAAAACAAGTGTGTTTTACATGTGGATCACTACTGCATAGCTTGAGTGTGTGTGTTGTTTTTTCTTCAAGTGGTCTCATACTTATAATATGTTGAAGGGAATATTTGAGGAAAAAACTAAATATTAATGTCTTTCTGATATGTATGGGGGACAATCTCATTTTAAATCGGAAACATATTTTCAGAATATATAATAAGTTTTGATGAAAAGACGGATGTTGTGTATATATAAATATAAATATATATATATATATATACTAGTTAAAGATAGGTGCATCACTTGCCACCCCTCATAAATATTTGGGAAATTTATATCACATGCTTAATTTTGCTAATTTTTTTTATATTTTTACGGATTGATAAATTGTTTTTTTTTTCAATTTTGCGAATTTAAGGAAATTTTTACAGTTTTGTCTGTTTTTCATCTTTTGTGTTATTTTTTAGTTATTTTTGTGTTGTTGTTTAGGTTTATTTATAATTATTTTATATTATTTTTTTAATTGTTTAAGTTTATGTATAGTTATTATGTTATTGTGTTGATGTATAATTAATATTTAGTAATTTTTAGATATATTATAAATTTAAAAAAAACGTATTAGTATACAATGAGTTCACTTTTAGTTGTTGTCCAATTGTTATTTTTTATTGGGTTGATGGCTAGTTGTTAATTATCCAATTGTTATTTTTAGTTGTTTTTTTGATACTGTATTTTTTAAATAAAATAATTTAAAAAATTAATATTCTTGAAAACTTAAGATAGTATTTTTGAAGAAAAAAAATTAGACCATACAAAAGTAAAAAAAAAAGTATAAATATGAAAAAATTCCTAAATATTTTGAGATTTGTTTTATATAGTAAATTGTGAGAAGAAAATATAATTGAGAAGATATTTTCCTACTAAAGTAAAAACAATTAGAACAAAACATATTTAACTTTATATTGATATGCAAATATATATATTATATACAAGGATTACAGCACATGTTCCAAGAAAAAAAAAAGCAAAGGTAATTTATTTACCATGGACAAAAAGAAATCTATATATTTATAAATTATGTTCTGCAACAAATATATTTTTTCTTATTCTTCTAAGAGAAGAATAATAAGTGAAGTCTTAAATATAGCAAACAACATGAAACAATAATATGACTGCTTCTACTCAATTATTACTATAATAAAAAAATATATAATACATATGAGTAGATTGAGAAATTAAGTGCCATATCCAATTAAAGAATAAGAATAATAAAAATGATGATGATAATAATTAGAGTCTAAAATATGAGAAACAACATGAATACTGCTTGTACTAATTTGTTACTATGATAAAGAATATATTATGTGCCCGTGGTATCTAATGAGAACATAGATATTTTAAATATCACATATGATTTTTTTAATAGAAAAAATAAAACTAAAACTAATCGAGAACTAGAAGAATGAAGTAAGGGAAGTCAAATAAGAAATTAAAAAAAGTTATGAAATCTCACATCTCAGTAATGTGAATATTTCAAGGAGAATTTTTAACAAGTTGAAAAATTCAGAGGGCACGATTTGGATTGGTAATAGTTCGGGGGAAAAATCCTAATAAGTCATAAAGAAATTAGATGCAGAAAGTGACTTAGAGCACTCCCAATGGGTGTTTTACTTCATCATTTAAAATACTTCTCCAAAACACACTTTTTTCTATTTTACCTCTAAGTTTTACATTATACTATGTATCAGATTCTTTATATGTTTTTCTACATCATTTAAATATTATATCTTTAAACATACTTTATTACTTAAAGTAAAATAAAATAATTGAAAATGAAAAAAAAAAATATATATATACTAAATGGAGAGAGAAAGATTATAAAGAAAAATAATAATATTAAAATATTATATAAATGATATGTAAATGTAAATATGGATTAATTGGAGTTTTTGCATAACTATTATAAATATAAGTATAAAATAGCTGATGGAAGATGTTTTTATGAGTTTTAGCTAAATATTATAGAGAAAGTGTATTACAAAATATATCACCAAAACATACATTTTTATAATTTACCTCAAACTTTTACATTATACCATACATCTGTTTCTCTATTTTTTTTCTACATCATTTATATATTATATTTTTTAAATATTTTATTCATTTTAAGAAACAAAATAATTAAATATAATAATATCACACTTTTATATATACAAAAGTTTATTAAAAAATGATAAAATATTTATAGTTTGATGAATAATGTTTCATTATATATAGAGAAATACTATTTATTTAGGTAAAATTTTTTTTTACATCACCATACTATTTAACTATTTTTTATCAATATTATAAACAATAACATATTTGAGCTCTTAGGTTGAGAGTTCTCTTACCAAGTTAAAGGATGACAACGCCAGTGGAAAGCAAGCCTGGATTATTATTAATTACATAGGTGAGTAAGTCGGTCAGTGAGATTTAACAGTAAAAATAGTAAAATAAAATAATTATATATAGATATGTCAAAAAGAAAAACAAAGTAAAGTAATACACATATATACGGGGCTGTCCGAGAGAAAAAGGAAGAAACAAGAGAGGTGCACACGGGTCGGATTTTTGAGTTTCAGGTTCATCAGGTTCGGATTTTACGGATTTCGGGTTGAGAAAAATAGTACCGAAATTGATTCGAAATTTTTGGGTTTCGGGTTTTAGTCGGGTTCGAGTTCGAGTTTGATTCGGGTTGGCTGGGCATTTGTGTTTTGGGCTGAAAAGTCAAATTTTGCAAAAATACTATTTTTTTACACTTTTTTTCAAGAATACCATTTTTTCAGATTTTGGGTTGGACTGGGCCGATTGAGTTTTGGGCCGAAAAGCCAAATTTTACAAAAATACCATTTTTTTTACACTTTTCTTAAAAAATACAATTTTTTTTTCAAAAATACTATTTTTATGGATTTCGGGTTTGAACCCGAACCGAGTTTAACAAACTTCAAACCCAAACCCGACCCGACAAAAGTCAGGTTCGGGTCGGATTTAACCCGAATCCGACGAGTTTTTCCAAAAAACGGATTTTCGAGTTGTAAGTCGGGCGGGTTTGCAAGTTTTTCGAGTCAAATGTTCACCCCTAAAATAAGGTACATGCGTGGTCGTATAAAGGAAAAATAAATAAATAAATGAGTAATCCAGTATATAATTTTAGAAAATAAGCTCATTATATGTACGACTTGTGTAAAAAAGAACTTAAAAATAAAACAGAAATAAAAAATAACAAAAAATTAAATATAAATATATAATATAAGCAGGTGATTATCCTTTCTTCTATAATAGTAAAGATATATATAGGAACTGGGGGGAAATCCCTTTTGTCCTCATAAATAGGGGCGGTATTATTTTTGGCACCATAAAAAAGTTTTAATAATTTTTTTTTAATATAATGATGTATAATGTAGTTATTTAAGATCTTACGTTAGTTTTAAAAAAAATTCGAATAATTTACGGTGTCTAAAATATATTTCAAAACAAAATATTTCACGCGCGTATAAAATAGGCTTTAAAACAATCTGTTTCATGTTTTCAGTACCGTAAATTATTCAGAATTTCACAAAAATTTGTAAGAAGTTTTAAATAAATATATTGTACACTGTCATATAAAAAAGATTAGATTTTAACATATTCATGTGTCGAAAATACAAAAACAAATTGTTTTAAAATTTATTTTATACGCATGTGAAAGAGATAGTTTTAGAGTCTGTTTTTGGCACCGTAAATTATTCAGAATTTCTTAAAAATTAGTAAAATATCTACTATAACTACAATATACACCGTTATATAAAAAAATTAAGTTATAATTTCTTTATGTCCTAAAAATAGAAATATTCCTACCGGTGGGAACAAAAGCTATGTCATTCTTATAAAATTTTCCTATATATATAATGCACATTAATGCTCACAATAAATTTCTATAACAATTGACATGTGTAGTGATTTAAAATGTAACTTCTCAAACCCATTCACGTCATGATTATTAAACTGTAATCGTATTTGGAATAAATTAATTAAAGAAATAAATGAGAATAAAATATTACAAAATTTGAATGATTATTTTATTACGTTATTTACTAAATTAACCGAAAAAAATCAGAAATATTTTATTTTGTTTGTATAATTAAAAAAAAAATGTAATTTGAATGTTTTAATTTATTTTATTTTATTTTAATGAGTCATATGTAAGAGTTTTTCTTTTCTTTTTTAATGGCATGCACATTTTGTGATGTCATGGTGTCAAGTAACATGCACATTAAATTTAATCAAGACGTATGATGTGTGTATAAATATTTCTATATTTATTATGACGTGTTAACATAAACGTTGTCAAACTAAATTTTAGAAGATGGGTTTTATATATTTGATAAATAATTATTTAGTCTTTTTTTAAAATACTTTACATAAAAAAATCATCTGGCTATAGACTATCAAATATATAATATTTAACTTAAATACTGTTTATCTTGAAAATTCTTCCAATTTACATTGACATAGCTAGGGACGTGTATTGAGACACAACACGAGTAACATATATTCTTCAACAAAATCACTCCAAGCTAGAAAGGTGTGTGGTAGAGTTTTCCACGCGGGAAATAATGCCCGAAGACTTGGACCGAACTAAGGCTATTCTTTTCTTGATTCTCAATGTTTTCGCACTACATTTGTGTTTCTAGTCAAAGTATGTTTATCTAATTGCACTATACATTTAGTGAGACGACTCGCATCCAGGGCCATGCCAGATACAAGTATAAAAATCAATGTGTGTAAACTTTAGTTATCATTTTGAAATCTAATACAAAATCAGTATAACGATTATAACACCTATTTACGTCATTTAATAATATGTTTTCAGGATTTACTTGGCCAAGCAAAAGTAATAAATCTTTTTTTTTTTATGTCGTGAAAAAATGACATAACTTATAACATCATGAGATATGTAATAAGTTACTCTTAACAAAAATAAAAATAAAATGCTAAAGCCAATTAAGTCCATATAACACATCAATGTCGTTATAACACAAAAACCTTGAATATCCGGGCCGTTACAATTTTGGCTTGTGTTAAACACATCAATGTCGTTCTTGACTCTTAAGCCAATACCATAAGACAAATGCTCAATATTACCGCTAAACTTGACTGATAAGCCAATACATCACGATCAATACTAAACATCATTGTCGTTCCCTGACTAATAAGTGTTTAACGCCCAAAATGTGACAACCACTAAGCGGTGGTTGTAGTATAATCGGACGGTCGATCCATAAGGAGGTAACCTAAAATCAAAAAATTAGTAAGAAATAGCACAAAAAGTTAGTAACAAGAAGTAAATAAAATTGTAAATGGAAAGATGTTTGAGATTTTGGTATTGTATTTTGATAAAGTGATGAAATGAGATAAGTGAAATAAAGGTAAGATGTAATCAAGAGTTTGAGAAAATGAAAGGTTTCAAGAATCATCCATATGCTTGCTTAGTTACTTGGTTACTTGATTTACAAAAATACACAAGTAAATAGTTCACATCCCAACATTTACTTGGAAAATCTAACATTAAAGTCCATAGTTTTTCTAACAAAAGTTCATTTGAGTTATAAAGTTCTTTACTTTAAAAGCACAATGTTAATCTTATGAAAAATCTAAAAATGACAAAATACCCAAGGACAATTATGCAATAGAAGATTAGACATAAAATTATGTATCAATATTACTTTTACTAATTAGAAGCACATAGAAAGAGCATGACTAATCCTATATACTATTAGCATAAGTAAATAGAGATAACAAAATAAAGATAAAGATGAAAGAACATAAATAACTCAAATATATTACATTAAGAACATAGTAAATCAAAGTAGCAAAATAACATCACTTGCATATGGAATCATCCCTAACCTTCCTAGGAAGATTAGGCCATTATGCTCATGATTCTCACAAAATTCTAAGAAGAAAATATGAGAAGAAAGTGAGTGAAAATTTTGCTATAGTTTCTCTACTCTAAAAATTACATGCCAAACGTGAAGAAAGTGTCCCTATTTATAGATGGAGAGAAAGACTAAAAAGAAATTAAATAACAATTTGGGGTTTACAAAATAAATCTGAAATATTAATAATAAAATATGATTTTGAAAAATCAAATCTTATTATTAATATTAACCTATCTATTTTGGTGTATGGTCAAAATGTTCTTTTTTCAAAAAAAAAAAAAAAAAAGAGCTTTGAAGCTTAAAGTGGCAATTTTGCAAGGCCCAAAGTGCTTAAAATATTGGGTTGGGAGTACAATGGCAGCTGGGGAAAATTGGACCGGAGCTGGTGAAAGGAGTGAGCTGATGCACGCGGCCCGAAGCGCACACAACTGCAGGCGGCTGACAGGCGCTGACGGCGTCAGGGGCAGGCGGCTGACATGCGTCAGATGGCAGGCGGCTGGCAGGCGCAGATGTCAGGTGTGGCAGGCGGCTCGGCTCGGCTCAGCTGTGGCTTGGGGCGTTGGGCTGAGGAATGATGAAGTCTTGGGCCAAATTTAGAGCAATAATTCTTCAAGAATGCCATTTCTTTCCTCTTTGTTTTCAGATTTAATTGTTTTTTTTTTTCATTTCAAAGTGCCAAAATACAACTTTAATTCCTACAAAATAACAATAAATTAAATCATAATCAAATATTTTCATTTATAAAATAAATCATATTAATTCCATGAAAATATTAATTAAAACTTAATTTATTTTGACTATTAAAATCAATAAATGTGTATTTTTTCACCACTAATCAATAAGTCAGTGTCATACACAGATAAACAAAGCTGCTATGCATTTACTATGCAATCAATGTCCATATATAGAGCACTCAGCATGCTTCATCAATAACTATGGATGTCACATACTGGGTGCAGTTTTCTTACCTTTGGTTCAAGCGTGAAATGATAAAAGAACGACCTTTGAGAACGATAGGTTCTTAAGTCCCTTAGCAGTCACCTAGTCATAACCAAATATGAAATCCCATCATTAAAAATAAATAAT
Organism: Humulus lupulus; assembly: GCF_963169125.1. Classification (NCBI taxonomy): domain Eukaryota; kingdom Viridiplantae; phylum Streptophyta; class Magnoliopsida; order Rosales; family Cannabaceae; genus Humulus; species Humulus lupulus. The sequence goes on along the minus strand of NC_084798.1, from coordinate 56,396,036 downwards.
AAGAGGTTCATGGTCTAAGCCCCGCTCCTAGGGCCTCGAATCGAACTAGAATTGTTAGTAGATTCGATCCCGAGCCTTGGGAAATGAAAACCCGCGCTTAAAACCCTTAAAAACCCCTCATGGCACAAAAGGAAGGGGCGCGCCGCGACTTGACCTAGTGGGTCACGGCGCGCCTGCTAGATAGAGCCCAGGGGAGGCTCTGGAATGGGTTCAAGCCGCAATTTGCATGAACTCGGTCGCGACTTGACCCTGCGAACCCAGCTCCCCTTCCTTTCTCTCAATTCAAACCAGCCAAAATCATCACCAATTCAATCCCCAAAATCTCAACCAAACATTACCACAACACAACCAACTTTAAAACAGCAAAACCCAAACTTTATAACACTTAAAACCACACCAAATAACCACTTCAACAGTCAAGATTCAAAGGTTAAACATAACCTTAAAACAGAGCAAAATCCTGAAACTTTAGCTGAAAACCTTACCTTAACACAGAATTGAATCCCCTTCAATGGTTGAACTAAGATCCTAAGTCTCCAAACCTTGATTTCCTAGCTTGAATCCTCAAGTTTGCTCCAAAAATCACAACCCGAGAGAGAGAGAGAGAGAGAGAGAGAGAGATGATCGTGAGAGAGAAAACAAGCTGCTCTGTTTTTACCTTAAGCCTACTTCCTTTATACATCCCCCTAAGTTTAAACATATCTCATGGTCAAAAGACCAAAATGCCCCTAAGCCCAATTAATTCTTATACAGCCACCCAAGGGCAAAACTGACATTTCCTACTTATTCCGCTAATCATAATTAACGTCCTCCAATTCCCGTTATTCCCAATATTCTCAAATAATAATTAAATCATATCCCATTACCTATTCATTCCCGGTAATGTACTAAGCATCAAGTTACCCCCGAGCCTGGAAATTGATCCCGTTATGACCAAACCGCTAACTTGCGTTCTAGGAACACTACAAGAAATTCCATTATTAGCGGCGGGGGACTCCGCCGCTAATAATGGCCACATCCGCCGCTAATACCCCGCTCCTAAAAAGGTGTCGCTAATAATGATTATTAGCGACGGACATTAGCGGCGGAACCCGCCGCTAATAACTATGTCCGAGGCATTAGTATTAGCCGCGGGGTCCGCCGCTAATATTGTATTTATAATTTTTTTTAAATTAAATTTTAAATAAATTAATATTTATTAAATTTTATTATTTTTAAAAATAATTTATAATATAATTTAACAAAAATAAACATTTAATTAATTTAAACATAACTAACATTAAAATTAATATAAATAGTTTTAATATTTATCAACCTAGTAAATATCACTATAGTCATTAAAAATAAATAAAGTATTAATTCAGTCCAAATATATAAACTAGTATCTAAAGAAAGTCATTAAGATTAATATTGAAATTGTCCTCATCTTCAACATTTTGGTCTGGCTGTGAGGACGACGGCTGTGACGGTGGCGGTGGCGGTGGCTGTGGCGATGAAGGAATATAAGGTGGTTGTGATGATCGTCCGAGCGTGAGGTCCCCAAACATATCTCGAGGCTGTGGCTGTGGCGGAGGCTGCATCGATCCTCCTGGAAAATCGGTAAAAGTAAAATATTGTGGAGGAGACTGGGAAGGGGGTCCAAAAATGTATTGGTTTTGATACTGAGGAGGTTGTTGCGACGACATATGTGGTGGATACATTGGGTGAAGCTGGTACAGCTGCTGCGGCGGATACTGTGAAGGAGGCTGGAACTGCTGCTGTGAAGGAGGCTGATACTGCTGATGTGAAGGAGGCTGATACTGCTGATGTGAAGGAGGCTGATACTGCTGTGAAGGAGACTGAGAAGACGAACCACCTTCGGATTGTGGTGGCAAATGCCTCTACAAAAAACTGTCAATCATTGGGTTATACAGTTTACTGGGATGCACAGTTGTCGAAGTCTCAAACGTCTCATGAATTGCCTTCATCAGCAAAGCCATAACTCTCATATCTTCATTAGGCGAAACAACAGTATTTGCTTGGGACTGACTTTGATCTGTAGAGCTAGAGGATGTCTTTTTTGCCTTCCCTTTCGCTCTATAACCCACTCCTCTTTGGTAGTCAGATCTCTCCCCGAGTACTTTACTTAGCATCTCGTATTGATCGACCGGGGAGGAATCAACACCAGATACATTTAGAGATGCCTCACTTTGTTGTTGACTTTGCCTCTCATTCTGTGACCTCTCAACCTCTGCCGCCATTTTTTCCTGTATAAAGATAACATTATAAACAAAAATTAGAAACATTATAAACAAGAAAACAATACTATTCACTTACATAATCTTGTTGAGCTGCCTCATTGACAAAAGATTTTGTCGATTTTCTCATATGAACATCCCTCCAAGTATCAACAACATGCGCATCTGGGTTCTCCTATACAAATGTAAAAAAAATGTTTCAGAATGTGTTGTTTTATAAAATTAAATTAACATCTTCACTTACATATTGGTGACGCTTAGCTGCCAACGACTTTGTGCCTTGTGTTGTTACATACTTCATTTTTCTTCTGTTTGCTTGATTTTTAGCGGAATGAGCCAAAAATCTTTCGCTCAAAAACATTTCACAAATAAGCTGCCAAGCCTCCTTAGTGCAATGGTTAGGTGGCTTAGAGAGGACATTCTCCAAATCTTCTGGTCCAGCATAATGATTTTTGAAGTGTCTATGTCTATAGTTCTTTCTCTTGCGATATCTTTCCCCCATCTCCTTGTTGAGAGTTGCCAGAACTGACTCACGTTGTGGATGACCGTCTATATTATAGTAATACTGCATTAAGAAAAAAAATATTAGATAACTTGTAAATAATGGAATTAAATAATGAAAAGTACAAGATTTGTAATTTTTTTACCCTCATACGATCAAGCACTTGATCCTTAAACTGTTGAGGTACATCAGCAAAATCCAAATAATGCCCCGGACACAAAATAGAAAATAGAGTTCCCAACATGTGAATAAAAGCTTGATCCTCCTGCCCAACCACTTTGTTGGTCACAGGATCAAGCTCTAGATCCAATGGTTTCCCAGATTTTTTCCTTCGTTCTTCAAGAACATTATTACTAGCAGGGCCACGGCCTTTTCTTCACGTCGGCGGGGCTTTAAAATTTATTAACAATAATCAGTATTAGTATTGATGTTATATTTATCTAACAATATAATTTCTAAAAATAATTTTGATATGCAATATTTAACCTGACTCGCAAGATGTTGGTACCCTAGAAGGATCTCCGCCGTGATAAGTAGCTATATCAGCTGACATTATACTTCAGTTTAAAATTTATTAGTTAGTAATTAACATTAAATAGAAGTATATCACATTGAATTCATAATAATAATAATTACAAAAAAAAACTTCATTATATTTAAATATATAGTTCTGTTACACAAATAGAAAAAACTAAACAGAGTAATCACTATCATTTCCATCAGTAATCGGAGATACATTTTCATCTTCACAAAGCTCAAATATCTTATATTATAATTACAAAAAAACACTTCATTATATTCAAATACATAGTTCTGTTACACAAATAGAAAAAAACTAAACAGAGTAATCACTATCATTTCCATCAGTAATCGGAGATACATTTTCATCTTCACAAAGCTCAAATATCTTATATTATAATTACAAAAAAACACTTCATTATATTTAAATACATAGTTCTGTTACACAAATAGAAAAAAACTAAACAGAGTAATCACTATCATTTCCATCAGTAATCGGAGACACATTTTCATCTTCACAAAGTTCAACAACCAATTCATCTTCTGCATCTGCAACGTCCTCATGTTCTGACATATCAGCTTTGTCGTCACCATCTTCATCAGCTCCAACATATGAGCAGGTTGATCAGATTGCATAATCAACTCTCCGAGGTCCACAGTCAACACAAAATTTGATGAACTTGTTTCATGTACAACATCAATAACATCATTAACCTGATCAGAATTGTCCTTAATGTCCCAAATCTGTCGATGATTCACATCTTCTACAACTTTCCAATCATGACCTCTAAGTAAATCATCGAGATAGAAAACTTGCTTAGCTTGAGAAGCAAGTATGTACGGCTCATCTTTGTACCATTCGCCATTGACGTTTATACTGGTGATATTATTTTCAATGACTGTTTTCTTCATTCTTGGATTTGTATTAAACCATTTGCACCGAAATAATGCCACTGAATATGCACCAGTGAAAGAAAGTATCACTACTTCTTTAAGCATGCCGTAAAAATTAAAATCTTCTGTTCCGGCAGCAGACACTCCACTATTCTGTGTGGTGCGCTTTTTGTCTCGATCATGTGCAATAAATCGAACACCATTGACTATACAACCTTGGTAAAAGGTTGACAAATGATCTGACCCAGATGCTAAAGCTAACAGTTCATCACCGTTTTCCAAAGACCCAAGCTTGTGCAAGTCATATATCTAAATACATAGAATGATATTAGATTCACAAAAAATATCATTAATAAAATCACTGTTCAAAGTTCAAAGTTCAAAGCTACCTTTTTATGAAACCACGAACGAAATTTTTTCCTATGCAAACGATCATGATCACCATCTGGGTATTTTTGTTTAATCTCTTGTAGGTGTTCGCTGTTAATTAGAATAGTGTTACGATTCTTGATAACAAAAAACTGATAATAACCACACATGTTCTAATTTATAAGAGAATAAACTTACTCTAAATAACGCTCAATTTTAGGAGAATTCTCAAGTATGAACCACTCAGCTATTTCACGAGTCTTATGATCGATAGTCTTCAAAGTTCCCTTTGTGAGTGGACGACATTGAGATTGGAAAACTGCAAGATTTCGTGGGTTATAAGTTGCATCTTCATTTCGATCAAGACGGTTAAATCTTGTTTCAATGCCTTTGAAATACATTGAACAAAAGGTCAAAGCCTCGTCTGCAACATAGCCTTCGACGATCGACCCTTCAGGGAGAGCTTTATTTCCCACATAATTCTTTAATTTTTTCATGTACCTTTCAAAAAGATACATCCACCTCATAAATACCGGACCACCCAATATTGCTTCTTCTGGCAAATGTAATACCAAATGAATCATTATGTCAAAAAAAGCTGGAGGAAAAATGAACTCCATCTTGCACAATATATGAATAAGATCATTTTGTGCTTTTTCCATATCTTTAACATTTAAAGTCCTCGAACATATTTTCCTGAAGAAATTGCACAATTCTGCAATAGTGGTCGATATAGATTTTGGAAGAAACTTGCGAACACCGAGAGAAAGTAATCGTTGCATTATCACATGACAATCGTGTGACTTCAACCCAAGAATATTTGTATCATTCTCGGACACTTTCTTCTTCAAATTTGAACAAAAGCCATCTGGAAATCTAACTCCTTTTATAAACTGACAAAACTGTTGCCTCTGCGCCGGAGTTAACACATAAGGAGCGTGCGGCTTCATCAGCTTCCCATTCTCATCTTCATAAATCCACAATGATTCTCTCACACCCATCTTTTTCAAATCATGTCTGGCATTAGTGGTGTCCTTAGATTTATCACTGTCTAAGATGGTGCTAAGGAGACTATCACACACATTCTTCTCAACATGCATGACATCTATATTGTGTTTTAATTTGTTTGTACACCAATACTCAAGCTCGTAAAAAATACTTTTTTTCCTCCAATTACCTTCATCTACTCCTCTTTTACGTTTCACACCCCCAAACTGGACATGTTTTCCTGTAACTTGCGCTGCAAGAGCATTAACTTGTTCTAGTATATCCTCACAAGTAAACCATCTCGGAGGACGTCTTCTCTCAACTTCTCCATCGAACTCTTTGTCTCTTCTCATTCGATGAGTACTTGGCAAGAATCTTCTGTGACCAACGTAAGATGTCTTACCGATCACTCGGATGGAAGTTGTGTCCTCATTACACGTAGGACAAGCTTTGTATCCCTGACCACTCCATCCAGACAAACTACTGCGAGCTGGAAAATCGTTCACTGTCCACAAAAGGGTTGCCCGCATCTTGAACATCCTGTTGGTCGTACTATCTCTTGTATCAACTCCGTTAACCCACAGATCCTTCAACTCATCCACCAATGGTCTCAGAAATACATCCATGTCCTTACCGGGTGATTTTGGCCCAGGAATAAGGAGGGTCAACATGAAATAATTGTCTTTCATGCACAACCAAGGTGGCAGATTATAGTTTGCCAACACCACAGGCCACATGCTGTATGACAGGTTCATGTTGCCAAATGGATTAAATCCATCAGCAGCTAATCCCAGACGAACATTTCTGGGATCCCTTGAAAAATCAGGATGCTTGGCATCAAAGTCCTTCCACGCAGAGCCGTCCACCGGGTGTCGCATCACCCCTTCATCTTTTGATTTCCCGGCGTGATGCCATATCATGTGTTTTGCTGTAATCCTTGAACTGTATAATCTTTTCAACCGAGGGGTCAACGGAAAGTAACGCATCACCTTGTGTGGAACTTTTTTTCCTTTCGTCATTTCGGAAGTAATCCATCTACTACTTCCGCATACTGGACATGTCTCTTTAGATGCATGCTCATTGTAAAATAAGCAGCAATCATACTGACACACATGAATGGACTCGTATCCCAACCCTAATTTTTTCAATCTCTTTTTCGCCTTGTAGTACGATCCAGGGATTTTGTTTTCCTTAGGAAATTCAAGCTTTAACAACTTCAGCAATTCATCAAATATGTTGTTAGGCATCTTCCCTCTAACTTTTAGATGCAATAACTTTGCTAAAAAGTTCAGGGATGAAATCCAATCACAGCCAAGATACAACTCCGCTTCAATCTCCTCAAATAACTCGTCATAATACTGACTCCCACCGGGATCCCTTTCTACTTCCTCAGTTGTCGGTAAAAGGAAGTCTTCCACAATGTGAATCATCTCATCGTCTTCATTCTCATCAACCACCTCATCAGCAACAATTTCTTCCACCTCACCATGAAAAATCCACTTATCATAAGCTTGATGAAAACCCCTATCGAATACGTGTGCCCGAACTACATCCAAAGATTCAAATATATTATTATTGCATCTCACACACGGACACCTAATTATTCCATCAGAATCTTTATGTTCCGACGCCATCCTCAAAAAAGCTTGCAGACCATTCCAATATTCTTGACAACCACGATTTCTCAATATTGTCCAAGTCTTGTCAATCGCCATCTAAAGTGTTATAAGAGTGTGGGTTTTAGTAATGTGAATAGAAATGGATAACAAATGAGATTTTTTTTATCATTTTTGAAATCTTATGCAATATTATAATATCTTATGCTATTTTATGATGTTTTATTTGATAATGTTATTTATAAACAAATTAATTTTTTTTCCTAAACTAATTTATTATTTATTAAAATTTTATTAAATATTATATCTAACTTTTATTATTTAATTAATTAAATTATTATAAATTAATTAAAAAATAAACTATTATTTATACAATTATTTATTCTTAAATTTTTAAACTTTTATTAAATATAATTATCAATTTCTATATTCATGTAATTTATAAATTATTATTTGACTTTAAGACTAATTTATATTTTTAAATAATTAGATAAATTTTATTAATAATATTTTAAACTTATCAATTCTGTGCCGATATCCATGTAATTGATGGTTGTAGTCAACAACCATCAATCACAAACATACCGAGACTAAGAAAATAAATTAACTACTAATTAATTTTTTTGTTCTATTTTTACAAATTATAATAATAATAATAACATATGTTCAAGCAAAAATGAGAAAAAATAACAAAATAACATGATAATATGCACTTATTGTTGTTTTTTTTTTTCTATACTCACTTTTTTTATTAAATATACTATCTTAAATTTTTTTCAAAAAATTTCACAATCTAAACAAAATTAGTTTCCCTATTAAAAATATCAAGTTGCGATGAAAGTTAGTTAGTAGTATAAAAGCTTTCACTTATTTGACTAAATATTTTTTTTTGACAAAAATTAATAAGTAGTTCAAAAAATTTGGTGTGGCCGCTAATAATGACAATGGAGAAACACAGACGTGATATAATTAGTTTGTTTCAATTTTAATTTAAAAAATAATTACAATTTTTTTAAAATAAAAAATAATTCAAAATTTATTACTTAAATTTAAAAATGATTCAAACATTAAAAAAATATTTTAAAATTTAAATTAATTTTAATTGAATTTGTATATTTTTCTAGCACTTAGTTTAATTAATATTATATAATTAAGAAAATGGTGATAAAGAAAATATGGGTGCTAATAATCTGATTGATCAAGTATAAATCATCTTTATTCAATATTAACAAAAACACTATATTTTACTTAATATTAAATCATCTATCATTATATTTTATAAATTAATTTAAATTATCACTTAAATTTTGTTTTTAACCAAAACAGTCCTATAATTATTTACATACCAAGATTAAAAAATAAAGTAAGAACAAACATATATCTTAACAATAGATGTCAAGATTTACATACCAAGGATACTAACTAAAGGACTCAAAACTCAAATATTATACACTAAACAAATACAAAATAAATTATTCAAAAAATACAAAAGATATTAATTACAAAAAATATATCCACACCTGTTCAGGGTGTGCCAAGGTCGTGTGTGTGTCGGGGTCGTGGGTGTGTCGCTGTCCTGATAAAAAAAAATTAATACTAAAAGATACACGAAAAAAATTCAAACCAAAATAATATAAAACTAAGTATAAAAAAATGCAATATGTTGGTTAGGCATTACATTGCAAATAAGTATATAATACACCATTATTCACTATTGAAGATGATTAAAGCAGATAGCACAAAAGTAACTAGTATAAAACAAGTGTTTCTATACCACTTACAACAATGACCTACACAAGTATATTTATTTTAGTCAATTTATTAATCTAACTTTTGCAAGTGCTTAAAATGCATGCACTTGTTTGATTTAAATTAGAATAGTAAAATCAATTACATTGAGTAACTAAATTCTAGGAATTAAGTTTATGAAAGTATAAAATATGATCCGGATAAGTTACATTAAAAAAAATAAAGCAATTTATTATTGCTGATATAAATGAAAGCTACCAACAAATATATGAAATAAAAACTCGACATGAATAGAAATTGATAACAAAGGAGATTTGTTATCATTTTTGAAATCTTATGCAATATTATTATCAATTTCTATATTCATGTAATTTATATTAAACAATATTATTCAATAAACAAATTAAATTAAATTATTTATTTAGATAATATTATATCAAACTTTTATTATTTAATTCATTAAATTATTAAAAATTAATCAAAAAATAAGTTATTATTTATATAATTATTTATTCATAATTTTTTATACTTTTATTAAATATAATTATCAATTTCTATATTCATGTAATTTATAACTATTTAATATTGGATAATGTTATTCAATAAAAAAATTAAATTATATAATTTAATTAGATATTATTTAATTAATTAAATTAATAAAAATAATTATAAATAAATTATTATTTATTCATAATTTTTTAAAATTTTATTAAATATAATTATCAATTTTTATATTCATGTAATTTATATTAAACAATATTATTCAATAAACAAATTAAATTAAATTATTTAATTAAATAATAATATATCAAATTTTTATAATTTAATAAATTAAATTATTCAAAATTAATCAAAAATTAAATTATTATTTATATAATTATTTATTCTTAATTTTTTATACTTTTATTAAATATTATTATCAATTTCTATATTCATGTAATTTATATTAAACAATATTATTCAATAAACAAATTAAATTAAATTATTTATTTAGATAATATTATATCAAACTTTTATTATTTAATTCATTAAATTATTAAAAATTAATCAAAAAATAATTTATTATTTATATAATTATTTATTCTGAATTTTTTATACTTTTATGAAATATAATTATCAATTTCTATATTTATTCTTAATTTTTTATACTTTTATGAAATATAATTAATATTTCCACAATACAATATTTAAAACCTTATACACAAAATTTACAGATAATAATCTAATACACATAAAGTCTAAAATAGAAGAAACAAATAACTTTCATCTATATTCTTCATTTTTCTCTTTTTCAATTTCTTGGTCTTCAATGAAACCTTCCATGTCATGTATGGATGCAAAATAAAAAAATCACAAACTTAAACAAATTAAGCATAAAATCAAGTCACAAACTTAAACAACTAATTGCTAAATTTTTAAATAATTTGACACAGTTACATAGTTAAAAAATTATCTACAATCACAAAATAAAATTAATGTCATAAAAAATCATTACATTATATTTTATGTATAAAATAAGTTCAATACAGAGACTCAGAAAATTGCTACAAAAAATGCCCCAACCCCAACCGCGAACCCTACCAACCTCATCACTCAACCACAACCCCAACCTCAAAACCTCCTGACATCACAACCCCAAACCCATGCCCCCGGTCCACCCACAATCTCAATCCCCCCGACCTTAAACAACACACACACAATCTCAATTCAAAAGCTTTTTTTTCTCATCTTCTTTTTGTAAATATAGTGCAAGAGATAGGAGAATAAGACCTTTCCTAAATCTCTCAATAGCTGTCTCACTAACATATATGAGAAATTTTTTTAAAAAAATCTAAGAAGCACCAAATAAAAAATCTAACACTAATACGTGGAACAAGGAATATGAACGTAAAAAGTAGGCAAATATCAACACATTTTCCATGGCAAAAGCAATCATTATTAATAATATCAATCAATATTAGCATTTTTTACAAAAAAAATAAAATAATAAAAGAATCTGTTCAAATAATAATCTCAGTTGCCTTAAATAGTCTCAGAGATTTAAAATCTAAATTAATAAATTAATCTGAGAATTAGAATATGAAAATGGAGTATGCTTGCTTACCTTTGTAGAAAGCAACTAAACCAGAGAGAATCATATTGTAGTGCGAGCAGAGAGCCCTGAACCTGGACATATTTGACATAGACAATGAGACTAAGAATGATTAAGAGAAGGTGTAAGACTCAGAATCATATTGAAGAACTCAACGAAGAAGAAAATGGTTTAAGTTTTCTCAAGAAACTTACTTGTCTCAGATGTTTTTCTCTGCAACTGTGAAGAAATGTTGGAGATGAAGAAGAGAGAACGGTTGAAGAAGGGATGCGAGAGGCGAGGAAGAATAAGGGATGCATGGAAAATTTAAACTGCTCAAGAGCATTAGCGGCGGGGCCCGCCGCTATTATTAGTCCCCGCGGCTAATATTATTATTAGCGGCGGGTAGTCCGCAGCTAATAATAGTAATTACCCGCCGCTAATATTATTAGCGGCGGGCCGTCCACGCCTAATAATAGTAAATACCCGCCGCTAATAATATTAGCGGCGGGTAGTCCGCGGCTAATAATAGTAATTACCCACCGCTAATAATAAATGAAAATTTCCCGGGCTTTTTTATTATGGATATTGGCGGCGGATTGTCCGCCGCTAATAATTGTATATCCGCCGCTAATAAATATAAATATGGATATTTTATATTTTACGATACTCAAATATTATTAGCGGCGGAATCTCCTAGTTCGCCGCTAATAATCTCTATAATGGCGGCGGACTGAGCCCGCCACTAATGACCTCGCCGCAACTACCTGCATTTGTTGTAGTGGAACGTCTCATGCCAAATAGCTCGAACATATCCAAATTATAATGTGGTCTCATTCATAAATCATAAACATGCACATAAATATACAGATATGCTCTTAAAAGATCAAAATTACGAAAATGCCCTTCTAATCGAAAATGGGCCCACAGGCATGCAATTATCATCATATAATCATGCATTTAATCACATAATTGCATAATAAATCAATTATGACCCTCCTGGCCCCTAATCCAGGCATTAAGCCACATTATGGAATTTGAGACATTACATATATAGATCGTTTAGAAATTACATAGAGAAAGAGAAGAGAGTTTTACCACAATAGTGCAATGTATACCCATATGACATTTTATTTTTATTTATATTATTTAATAAGATTAATATTTATGTATTTGAAATAATGTATTAATTCAACTTCTACAGAAATATTAATTAATTCAAAATTAACTTTAACTTGTAAATATTAATTAATTATTATTTTATTCTAAATTAATTTGTTCTCTCCTGATATATTAAGTAATTTAAAATCAATATATTATTTTTAACTAACATATAGTTTTCAAATAAAAAATATTAGTTAATTTAATTAATTAATTACTTATGAGTATCTAAAAATTATATCTCTTTATCTTGGATAATTAATTATCTTGCAAATAAGTCCTTCCTTTTTTGTAATTAACACTCACAACCTAGGTTCTGTAGTACAAATGTGAGTCGGAGACTATGGACATATAATTCTAAGCTTCAATAGACCATATTATTAAATAAACATTTTTAATTTAATAATTTTATTTATTAATCCATTATTACTCCACTATAAATATAAAATTGCACTCTTAGTAATTAGAGAATTATATTTACAGAATAATCTTGTGTAGTCCATTGATATAATCATTACATGTAGTTCTGACCTTCAATTTATCATTTCGTAAATTAGAGCTGGTCGAAATTACAGTTTTACCATTCTAATTACCTCTTGATCCTTAAGTACTACTATTGCACCATTGAACGATTAATTTATAATCCTATTATAAATTTGATCTCAATAACCATTTAATTCCATAATTATTACTTAACGGAACAAATATTTGATCCATGAGGAAAGCTTGAATTCTAATTCTTGTAAGATCACGTTCCTAGCCATTCATGCCACTGAATCTCCAAAACAAAAGTTATTAGACTGTTTTCCAAACAAACCTTAACGAGTGAATCAAATGATCCAATAAATATGAATAAGAGTTCATAACTACTCAAGATTTATAATGATTTAGATATGATCTTCTTGATATGAATTAGATCTTTTTGCTAAATGACAAGTTTATAAAGAAATTAATTCATATTGGTACTGTTATATATAATCCAATTATATAAAGTACCTTCAGTTAAATGTATATCCACATCAACAATCCAGATCTAAATCACATGCATTCTTAAAAAAATGCTTAGCGAACCATACTAAAAACCATTTGTTAAAGATTCCATACTTTAGTATATTGCTGACTATTTTATTCATTATTAACGATCTTAATTCTCTCATAATGATACAAGATCATACTCTCATTAATGAATATGAAATTTTATGATACTTATATATCAATTATTCAATAATAATTCAAACCAATCAATTATAAGAAAAATGTAGTTTTATTTAATTTCAAAATAAAAAGTCTTTACACATGCTTTTAGGACATAACCCTAACATGATGAACTTCTATATTTTAATGGAGATTATTTGAAGGTAATTCTTTCATCATGTCTCAATCCTATACAATCTATATTGTATATGACATATGTATCTCCATATGTCAACTACACGTAACAACCTAGATAGACTGTCATTTGTAAGATAGAAGATAGATCATGCTCATAATCTTAATTAAAATAAAGCTCTCACTTTATATTAGCGATTACAGACAATTTTAAGTTATTATCTTAATTACATGTAATAACATTTGATCTTTCTAGATAAATGAAATGTAAATAAAATACAAATATGAGCGAAAATATTATCTTTATTAAATACTCAGTAGATGTTTTATAAAAATACACTTTAAGGGCACATATCCCAACATATTAAATTAGGGAAATTGATAATATTAAACAACTTAAAATTTTTGAAAAAACATGTGATTCGTACCTCAACAATTGCTTGGCTTTCATAAGTAACCCTAGAATGTCCTGTCTTCTTGCATCTCCTACAATGATTAACCTGACCTCTTCTAAATTTCTCTATCTCTCTTTGGTCTACCAAGTAAAGACTATTCTGGAGGTGGTTAATTTATCCATGCTTGGCATAGGTTCGATGACCCCAACTTATGTGGCCACAACTGCATCCTTTTTGTACTAGTCATCAATAAAGTCCTTAAAATTAATGTCTGATGCCCAAATAAAAGCTAAGGCATGTCCACAAGGGATGCCAAATAGCTAGAAGACCCTACATGAGTTACTATAGGCTTGTCATAATAGCTGCATTGAATCTCCCACATAGGTTGTTAAGAAGCATATTGAATTTTGAAATTAATTTGAGATGTGACTTACTCCATGCTATAGGCGATCTTTTTTTTTTTTTTTTTTTGTAATCACTGGTATGCCTTGTTATTGATTTGTTTTTCTCATTCAAGTAAACCGGGGTGCTCCTTTTTGAAATTGGCATGTAAATGCCTCACACATAATGTAATGCCCCAAAATCCCTAATAAGGTTTAGGACCTTGATTAGGAGGCCGGGAGGGCCATAATTGATTTATTATGCCATTAAATGATTATATGCATGTTTATGTGAATTATATTATAATATGATGATAAATGCATGCATATGGGTCCATTTTTAATTATAAGGGCATTTTTGTAATTTGGCCTGTTGAGGGCGTAATTGTGTATTTTCATGCATGCTGGTGAATTATGAATAATACCACATTATATTTGGATTTTTTTGAGCCATTCGGCATGACACGATCTCGGAATGCAAGTTTTCGGTCTGGTCATAACGGGGTTAATTTCGGTGCTCAGGGTGAGTCTCGGGGTAATTTGAGGATTAGAACATTATCGGGAATTAAGGGGTAATGGGATATGATTTATAAGCATTTGAGAATATTGAGAATAACGGGAATTGGAGGGTGTTAATTATGATTAATGAGATAGGCGGGAAATGTCGATTTTTCCCTTGGTGGCTGTTAAGGGTTTTAATTAGGCTTAGGGGAAATATGGTCTTTTCACCATAAGGATAAATATAACCAAGGAAAGTTGTAGAAACCTTCCAAAGTAGAGCATCATCTTCTCCTCCAACCGATCACCATTTTCTTCTTCTTTTCTTCTTGAATTTTGAAGCTTCTTTTGAGGAACCAAGCTTTGATAATCTAGGGTTGTGTTCCACCATTGAAGAGGGTTCTAAGCTGAGATTAAGGTGAGTTTTTGGCCACTAAAACTTTAGTTCTTGCTCTGTTTTTCTATTTGAGTTTCAGCTGGATTTTGAGTTGGATAATGGGAATCGATGGGAGTTTTTGGCTAGGGTTACTTGGGTTATGATGCCTAGGTCATGTGTAGATGGTTTTTGGGTTCAATTGGGGGTATAAATGGAGTTTGGAATATATTTTTTTCAGGTTGGATATGGAGGAATCAATGGAGGGAAGAACCAGGGTAGTTCTGCCCGGCCCTAGCGCTACAGCGCCCAAAGGGTGGCGCTACAGCGCTAGCCAGGGAAAAAATTCCCCTGCATGTAGCGCTGGGGCGCTAGGGGGGCAGCGCTGCAGTGCTACCCTATTTTTCCTGATGCATGTTTTAGGTACTTTTGAGGGTTTTTGGCTTGGGGTTTCAATTCCTAGGGCTCGAGATCGAATCTACTCACTGTTTGGGTACAATTCGAGGTCCCGAGAGTGAAGTTTAGGTCAAGACCCTTTTATTGTGGATTTTCATTAATCGAGATTGTAATTGGTTATGACTAGGTAACCACTAAGGGATTAAAGGATCGATCATTCTCAATGGTCGTTCAATTGTTATTTCTCGCTCGAACTAGAGGTAAGAAAACTGCACCCAGTATGTGATGCATGAGAAACATGCTATTAGGGCATGCCATGAATGTTGAATATGAGATTGATCAGAGGTTGAGTCTCTGTGTTTGTGCATGATCATAATTGTGCTGGAAATTATTAAGTAAGCATGCTGAATGCCATACATTTGGATATTTGACATATGATATATACCTGGTTGCATTGCTTACTTGTGCATGGCATTAACCCATGAGTCAGAAATCGGCACAGGCTGTATGGTATTGGCTTAAGAGTCAAGAACGACACTGATGTGTTCAACACAAGCCGAAAATATTATATCTAATCGACATCTGCATTGAATGACTCATCATGAGCATTAATTTTGGACCGACCTCAAGTTCGATGAAAACTAAAAGCGCTTGTCTCGCCTTTGGGTAGTCACTTAGAGCCAGGGCCAGAAGGCCTAGGTGACTGCATCGTCACATGGCTATGGGTGCTGAGCCCACGTAGTGACTCTCTCATTAGTCATCCATCTGAGGGTGAGGAACCCATGTTAGTGGCATGCTCATCAGTCACTCACCTGGTTTAAGTTATTGACTTGCTCATCAGTCACTCATCTTAGGGTGCGGAACCCATGTTAGTGACTTACTTCTCAGGCACTCATCTTATTAGAGCTATATGCTCCATTATGGTTAATAGAACCTCAAAGTGTTAAATCACTCATATGAGTAGGATTGACTTGATAGTCATCCATTCAGGAGGGCATGGCCCACAACCATCATTATCTGAACTTATTTGCATGCATGATATGATTTTGTAACATGTTATTACTGTTCATGAGAATATTGAGTTTTCTTGCTAGGCTTCAGCTCACGGGTGCTATGTGGTGCAGTTAAAGGCAAAAGAAAGTTGGACCATCCTTGAGTTGGAGAGCTTAGGTGACGGCGTGTACATATGCGGCTGCTCGACCGCCACGACCGAAGGTTGAAAGAGGAACTAGGGTTAAACCCTATTTTGCCGCTCAGGTCGACTGGTTGTAAATCTTTTGTTGTAATTAACCTTTAAATTATATTTTTGGGATCCCAATGTATATGGTAAACGTTTTAGTGAAACATTATATCTTAACCAAAATTTTTAACCCTAAACCGCTAATCATACTTAGTTACACAATTATGGCCAAATGACTCGATTAACGAGTTTAGCACTGTTCAAAATGCACATAGTAACGGTCCCTGGAGTTTAGGGCGTGACAACTTGGTATCAGAGCGAGCCAAGGTTAAGGGTTCCTGAAGACAAGCTGGGCATGTACACTCATCATCATAGATAGCTTCACTCAGGGAATGGTAACTATTTCTGTAGTTATGTGCTTAATTGCTGAAATAGAATGTAAATGCTTTACCTGCACATTATATTACGGGGCATGAGATTTTGATAGAGCCTGGCTCTTGACTATATGATTACCTGCTCCATGAATATATGTAATTGTGATATTTTCATGGTGGAGTTGGAGGCATGGTAGGTATGTTGGAAAAGCAGGGATTATGATTGATGTATGAATGCCATGGGCATGTTTTTAGCACTGCAACGTTTGTGATTGTAGTGTGGTAAGATTGTTCCCGTGGGGAAAGCTCTTGATATGCTCATTTTGTTTAATGAGTCAAGTTATTGACTGCTGATACAATCAGAAGGTATGTATCCAAGGCAGATAATGAGGCATGGTGGTTGTTATACCTAGGTTGGGTGTTTCAGCCAGGGCTTGAGTTCTTCATCTGCCCCTCAGAATTTCCTGCAAATGTTTATAGATTTGCAATTAAGATTGCATAGGCAAGAGGAAGAGATCAGGTGTTTAAAGCAACAATGGAATCTGTTGGGGAGCACTTCTTCCTTTGTTATGCCAGGAGTGGCACTAGTTTTGGGTCCGCCTAGGGTTGAGAGTAGATGGGAATTTCTCTGTGGAAGATTCCAGGAGTATTACCCTCAAGTCTTTGAGGGAGGCCTAGGTCCATTCAGAGCTAAGCAATGGATGGGCATGATCAGTTCCATTCTTGACAGTATAGGGCTGGTAGGTCACGATAGGGTGATCTGTGCGACATATGTATTGCGGGATGATGCCCGGACATGGTGGGAAGTAGTATCCTAGACGCGAGACACAGCTGTGATGGACCGAAAAGAGTTTAGACAGTTGTTTAATGAAAGGTTTATCCAAGGATTGAATCACAAGATAGCTCAGGGCATTAGGGTTGTGTAACGCCCTGGATAGCCAAGACCGTTACACTGTGTACTTATAAAGGTGCAAGACTCGCTAGTCAAGTCATTATTTTAAAAAACGTGTCACTAAACGTGTAAGAGCTAGGGTTAAAAAGGTTTTGGTCATGAAAGACTCATTTCATATATTTAAACTGTAGTAAACATGGGATCCCATAAGAAAATAAAGTTAGAATAAGTTTACAGACTCCCAAAAGTACATGAGTATTCACTAGCCATACTAAGGCAAAACAGACAGTCTTCAGGTTTCACGTCCTTGCCTAGACCTCAACCGTGGCGGCCGAGCACCTGGCTATGTACATTCTGCTCGCTGAGCTCTCCAATCAGGGCTGATCTAACTTGCCCTTGCCTTTACCTGCACCACGTAGCACCCGTGAGCCAAGGCCCAGCAAGAAAACATCTTAAACAACTCAATCAATGATAACAGACAATTAACTCATTATGCATGTATTCTCATCAGATAATTCCCAAAAAATATTCAGTACATACAATCAGATTCAGGATACAATCTATCACATATAACACTCATTTCACATAATATTCAGGGCCGACGACTTAGGCTGCACCCACTGTTTAACCCACTGACTTCGGCCCGCGTAAACCGAGCTCAATGCATAATAAGTTGTCCTCGGCTACCAATGGCCGAGCCGCGCCTTGTGCGCTAGTGAAACCCTTGGCACCCTTAGGCTGTTGGTTCACTAAATGGCTTGCATGGCATAATACCATCTTTTCAAGCGTTTACAATTGGGAGGCCTTAGTCCTGTCACATATATTCAACCAGGTACATTTTTCTTACCTTTAGTCTGTACAATTATTGAATTACGAGCAACGCCCTTCAAGCACGATCCGTTTCCGAGCCTAAGCCTTTATCACCTAGTCACAACCAAAGTATAGGGTTCCATTAACACTCAAATATAGGTTTCCGGTTATAAAACTAACTCCTGGGAATCCGAATTCCACCAAGCACGATGGTGAAACCAATCCTGAGCACACTAGACCACCTTCTCTTGCCTAAAACCCTCAAAAACTCATGTGTGCAACCAAGGGCTGCGGCCCTCGAAGCTTAGCCGTGGCCCTAGCCTCAAAACAGAACCAAGCCTAGCCTGAACAAGACACGCGCCGCGGCCCTTGCCTTGGGCGCCGCGGCGCCCTCCCATGGTCGAGCCTCCTCGACCCTTTTTCATCCTAGGGCCGCAGCGCTCTAGAACAGAGTCGCGGCCCTCCCCTTCGTGCCCAGAAAACCCATCATTTCTAAGCTTGAAACCTCACCTTAAACCATCCCAAAGCTCCCCAACACATAACCAATCAATCCCAACTCCTTTAGCATGACTTAAACAACATAATACCACAGAAAACACAGTCTAACACACATTAATCTTCTCTTTTCAATTTCTGAAACCCAAGAGCTATAAACACTCAAACCAACCATTCAAATCCAATTTAAAACCTCTAAACCATGAGTTGAAACTTACCTCTTCTGTTGAACCACTTCACCAAGCCAAAGCCAAGCTAGGTCTCCAAGTTTCCTCCTCAATTCTGCCTTAAGACATCAAAACCATGTTTGCTTCAACACTTAACCAAAACCCAGAATTCTAACCATAGAGAAGAAGATTAAAAGCTTACCTTAACCGTGTTTTAGTTCTTGATATACTCCTGAGCTAAGCCTCCAAATCACCCCCCTTCAATCCTCCAAACTCCAGCTGAATTCCAGCAAATTCTCTTTAAATTTCTGTGTTTCTTTCCCTTGTTTTCCTTGAGAGAGAATAGAGAGGTAAGGCTGAGAAAATAAGGTCGGTTTATATTTTTTTTTCTAAAGGCTTCCTTATGTCTATCTTACTCGTTAATTTAATTCCGAGGCTCGGGGTGCCGGAACCGTCCTCGAGGCCAAAATGGTAAAATCCCCCAATATTCCCGCCTAGACATCCTAACCTCAAATATGTCTCCATATATTTATTTTCGTAACTCGATAGTCCAATTCACTACCTGATACCTAAAATACCCCTGACTTGTCCAAAGTCACATCTTAGGTCCCGTTGTGACTTTTCCCCTTCTATCTGACCCTAGGATCGTCTTGAGTCGTGCCCTACAAACCTACCACATAATAATGTGGTTCTCACATTTATCACATATATATACATATCACATTACCACATAATATCATCAATTATCATATAAACATTCACTAAACATATAATTACTCATTTAAATCACAATTATTCCATTAATGCCCTCCTGGCACACTAATCAAGGCCCTTGAGCCTTATTAGCGATTTTGGGTCATTACAACTATCCCGTCCTACTGAGGATTTTGTCCTCGAAATTTACCTAAATAGCTCGGGATGTTGATCCCGCATCGCCATCTCTAACTCCCAGGCCGCTTCCTCGACCTTGCTATTCCTCCATAATACTTTTACCAACGGAATCATTTTATTCCGCAGAACTTTATCTTTCCGATCCAAAATCCGAACTGGTCTCTCCTCATAGGACAAGTCTGCCTGCAGCTCCAAGTCCTCATACCTCAACACATGTGTTGTATCAGAAACATACTTCGGCAACATAGAGCATGGAACACGTTATGAACTCCTGATAGTGACGGCGGCAAGGCCAGCCTATAAGCCACCTGCCCAATCCGCTCTAGGATCTCAAAGGGTCCAACAAACCGAGGGCTCAGCTTGCCCTTCACTCCAAACCTCCTCACACCCCTCAGTGGTGAAACTCACAGAAACACGTGGTCCTCAACCTAGAACTCCACGTTCCTACGCTTAGAATCAGCGTAGCTTTTCTGTCTACTCTGCGAGGCAAGCATCCTAGCTTGAATATTTTCAATGGCCTCATTAGTCTTTTGAACCATATCTGGCCCCAAATATCTCTTCTCACCCATCTCATCCCAGTGAATAGGCGATCTACACTTCCTTCCATACAACATCTCATAAGGAGCCACTCCAATCGTGGACTGATAACTGTTGTTATATGAAAACTCAATCAATGGGAGATACTTACTCCACGAACCCTCGAAGTCAATCACACATGCCCTAAGCATGTCCTCCAATACCTGAATCATCCTCTTAGACTGTCCATCAGTCTGAGGGTGAAAAGCTGTGCTAAACTTCAATTGAGTCCCCATGGCTCTCTGCAGAGCTCCCCAGAACTTAGAGGTAAAGATAGGGTCCCGGTCAGATACAATAGACTTTGGAAACCCATGGAGACGAACTATCTCCCTCACATACAGCTCCACATAATGCTCCACGGTATAAGTCGACATCACTGGTAGAAAATGAGCTGACTTGGTGTATCTGTCCACAATCACCCACATCGAGTCATGAAGTCCAACTGTCCTGGGTAATTCTCCCACGAAATCCATCATAATATCTTCCCATTTCCACTTTGGGATACCCAAAGGCTGAAGCAATCCCGCTGGTCGCTGATGCTCAGCCTTAACCTGCTGACACGTTAAACATCTAGACACATACTCAACCACATTCTTCTTCATCCCGGGCCACTAGTATAATGGCCGTAGATCCTGATACATCTTCGTGGTACCCGGATGAAGTGAGTATGGCGTAGTGTGAGACTCATCCAATATCTCCTGTCTATTCCCCTCATCTGCCGGAACACATATCCGTCCCTGATATCGGAGCAAACCTGTCTCTGAAACAGAATAATCTTTAGCTGTCCCCGCTAAGGCATGCTGCCTACTGTCCCGCAACTGTACATCTGTCAACTGACCCTCCTTGATCCGCTCTAACAAGGTCAACTGCAAAGCGATATTGGCTAACGGCCCCACCACCAATTCTATCTTTGCCTTGGCCATCTCATCAGCCAATTCTCTCGAGATCTGAGTAGAACTATACAACTGTCCTGGGCCCCTCCGGCTCAATGCATCTACCACCACATTGGCTTTCCCAGGGTGGTAAAGGATATCACAATCATAATCTTTAACCAGCTCCAACCAACGTCTCTGCCTCATATTCAGATCCTTTTGGGTAAAGAAATACTTCAGACTCTTATGGTCGGTGTAGATCTCGCACTTCTCTCCATACAGATAATGACGCCACACCTTCAGTGCGAACACCACTGCCGCTAACTCCAAATCATGGGTCGGATACCTTTGCTCATACTCCTTCAGCTGTCGAGATGCATAGGCTATAACTTTCTCGTTTTGCATCAGCACACAGCCTAAACCCAACCTCGATGCATCACAGTAAACTACATACTTCCCAAAGGATGTTTGGGCATCGTAAGAATAATTTCCCAAAGGAAAGATGAGCAAAAAAGGGATGGACAGCTCGACTCCAGCTTGAGTGTTTATTTCGAAGGAGTCCGATTTGAAGATTGAGACTGAGGCTGGTTCCTCAGGGATGGCAGGTTAGCTTTCTAGTTTTGATTTTTGTATTATGCTAACTCGTTTTGGTGCCATGTTGTTCCTTGCTTGTTGCATCTAGGGAAGCATAGAGTTGTTATGCAGATTGTATGGTTATGTTATGGTGGGAATGTGATACTGTATTGGTGATTTAAGAGATGAGTTAGGTTATAATGGAAAGAACCCATCAGCGGTTTTTATAAAGTTGGTTATGTCTGGCTTTAGTATGATCCTCGATATGAATTGATTAATCAAGTGTGGGACAATGCTAGATTGCAAGAAGAGGATAATAACTCTTGGGTTTGAGAGTGGGAGACCTTTGTGGTAGTTTGCACTGTGCATGGATTTTGTATGCTTATGACATCTGTATTTAGAGTTAGAGATCTATTGCAGAAGGATGCATAGAACTCCTAGCTAGTGTGGTGGATACCACTTAGATTGTGCCAGTGAGATTAAGACAGATTGAAGTAGTCTATAAGTTTCTGGATGGATTTATAGGGGAAAATTGTTAGGATTATGTTTACACAAAGAGATAAATGGTGAGTGGATTGGTACCAAGAATGGAATCAGATCTAGGGCACTGTTTTAAACGGCTCAGTAGAGTTGTAAGAACTAAAGGACTCAATTATTGGGTAAGATGGTATTCTCAAAAGGGGATCTTTGATCTGGTTAGTACCAACTGAAGATCAGTGAGAAGAATATGCAAAAGACTGATTTTATATTAGATAAGGGCACTGAGAGTGCTGAGTTATGTTTTGAGGAAATGGTTAACACAAGTTATGTTTGGATGGATTAGATGAGCAAAATATTCAAGGATTATTTGAATTGGATTTGTGATCGTCTTGTTCGATGATATTGTGATATATTCTTGGTTGGAAATTGTAATGCCCCAAATTTCCTAATAAGGTTTAGGACATTGATTAGGAGGCCGGGAGGGCCATAATTGCTTTACTATGTTATTAAATGATAATACGCATGTTTAGGTGTATTAAATATGCACGTGAACCCATTTATGAGTAATTGGATGATTTTCATATTTTGGGCATTTTTGGCATATATGTGATATGTGTGTGGTGCTTTATTATTATTTGGTTATGCTAGGATTACCCAGCACAAGATGATCCTAGGAGGTAAGCTAGTGGGAAAGTCACAACGGGGTATATGCTTGACTTGGAGTAAGTCAAGGGGTATTTAGAGCATTACCAGGTTATTGGGTAACGGGAATAAATATTTGGTGATAAATTGAGAGTTAGTAAGATCAGGGGGAAATTCTGGAGGTTTTGACTATTTTTCCCCCGGGAGTATTTTGGGACCCCGAGTGTTTGGATTTGGTTGAGGCTACTTAAGCTTGAAGTAACCTTTTAAAAGAATAAAATAACGTTCTATATGTTTTCTCTCCCTAAAAGATCCATTTTCGTCTCCCAATCACATTTTCGAAGGTAGCTTGAGTTCTAGGACTCGGAATCAATCGAGGATCGAGGCATAGCGATCCTAGGAAAGATTAGAAGCTTATTAGCCAGAGGATTTAGTTGGAAACAACTCAATTGGAGGTAATTCAAGTTTTAAGTTTTAAGTTTTTAAGCTTGAATTGGATTTTATGTTTTGATGTGTTTTTGGGTGATTTGAGACTTGGGTTTTATGGGTTTTGGATCATGGGGATGTTTGGGAACTTTGATTTTGGGATTTGGAGATGTTTGGATAGGTTTTTGGAAGGTTTTAAAAGTGGAAAAATGAAGAAAAGTGGTTGGTGCGAGGTTGGGCCGCGGCCCTAGCTTGATGAAGGTGGAGGAGGCTTTGCCAGGGGGGTGGGCCACGGCACGGTCCTTGTAGGTTCGCAACCCTTAAGGAAAAAGAATGCCAAATGTGGGTTTTTGTAATGGGAACTTAACTATAAGGGCCTGGGATCGATCCTACTACCTAGTTGAGTGGGATTCGATGTCCCGGAGGCTTGGGTTGGGTTTGGAAGTATTTATTTACCCATTTTGATGAGTTTTTATATCATGGTTGTGACTAGGTCTTCATTAGGGGCTTGGGATCAAGGTCGTGCTTGTGGCTCGTTTACTGGTAACCTATGCTTAGACCAAAGGTAAGAAAACTGCACCCTGTGTATATGTGACATGCATGGTTATTATTAATGCATGTTGGATTATTAAATGTGGCATGCATGATTATTGTTGAGGCATGTCAAGTGGTTAAATATGATGCATGTGATGCATGAGAAACATGTGATTAGGACATGCTTTGTATACTGAGTATGATATTGTTCAGAGCTTGAGCCTCTGTGTTTATGCATGATCCTAATTGTGCTAGTATATGTTAAGTAAGCATGTTGAATGCCTTGTATTCAGATATTGGATATGTGATATATGTTTGGTGGCATTGCTTACTTGTATATGTACTGACTAGTCAGGGATACTGGCCTAAGAGTCAAAAATGGCATTGCGTCATGAACGCCGAGCCAAATGAAGATTATATCTAATCGATGTCAGCGTTGAATGGCTCTAAGGCATTAACGATGGACTGACCCTAAGGTCGATGAACTTATAAGCGCTTGTCTAGTCTAAGACTAGTTACTAGAGCCAGGGCCTAAGGCCCTGGTGACTGCTTGTCACATGGCTAGGGAACGATGTTCCAGGGTTATGACTCTATGGTCATGAGGAAGGTTATGTTGGTGACTAGTCACCATGCACCTATCCTGTTCGAACTAATAAGAGTTCACTTATCTATTAAGCCCCGGTGACCCTATCGTCACAAGGCTAAAGGGAGCTAGACCCAACTTAGTGACTTTTGTGACTGTCACCTATTTGTTTGGACTGAAAGTCCTGGATGATTATTATGATCATTGGTTGATGTGTTATACTCAACATTATGTTCTATTTTGGGCTAAAAGCCCTGGATGATTATTATGATCATTGGTTGATGTGTTATACTCAACATTATGTGGATTTGTTGCCTGCTGGAATAGGGCTGTATCTGCTAGGCGTGTGCCTTATGATCTGATGACATGTTATAACTGTTCATGAGCAAATTAAGTTTTCTTGCTGGGCTTCGGCTCACGGGTGCTATGTGGTGCAGGTAAAGGCAAAAGAAAGCTGGAACATCCTTGAGTTGGAGAGCTTAGGTGACGATGTGTACATATGCAGCTGCTCGACCACCACGACCGAGGTTTGAACGGGAACTAGGATTTAACCATGTTTTGCCGCTTAGATCGGCCTGTTGTAAATATTTTCTTGTAATAGACCTATAAATTATATTTTTTGGGATCCCAATGTATATAATAAACGTTCTAATGAAATGTTATATCTTAACCAAAATTTTTAATCCCTAAACCTCTAATCATACTTAGATACACGATTTTGGCCAAATGACTCGATTAACGAGTTTAGCACTATTTACAAGGCACACCGTAACGGTCCCTGGAGTTGGGGCGTTACAGAAATTTGCCAAGGTCAAGAAACGCCTTAGGGGCAGGAGTTTCCTTGGACGGGAAGGATATTATATGTGCGTTGGGAAAGAGTTCTAAGTTTTCTTACAGATCAGAATCAGTTTGTAGGTTGTTATGACACCTCAGTGACATGGGAAAAGTGACTGCTTATGCATTGTGTTGGTTAAAGGGTCTGACCAGAACTAGAGTAGAGTTTCTGGTGGGCCAGGTGGTCAGCTGTATACTTGAGTTTACTCTTGTAGAGAGGAATAAAGGAAAATAATTAAGTGAACCATAGATATGAAGATTGAGAGGAATGTCTTAGTTGGATTAGCTAAAATTTTTGCAGTGTCATGTATGGGCTTATTATGGTATAAGGATCAAACTTGGGATCCGATGGACACTGGGATTAAATGGGAGATTCCAAATGAATCTCATACTACTATCTTATTCTCTTCATCCAAGCATTATGAAAGATGTATTAGGGTTTGAAAGCTTTGTAGTGGTGGCCTGGGATGGAGAGGGACATAATGGAATATGTGACAAAGTTCTTAACTTGTTAGTAGGTTAAGACAGAGTATCAAAAACCAATAAGGCTATTGTAGCCTTTGAGTATTTTATAATGGAAATAAGGAAACATCGCGATGGGTTTCGCGATGGGGCTGCCCAAGATAGTGGGTCAGCGTGATTGGTTTCAGTCATTATGGACCAGTATTTAGAGTGAGTTCATTTCTATCAGTAAGGACAAGTAACGCAGTTGATCAGCATTCAGATCTCTATGCGAGAGAGATAGTACGCCTTCATAGAATTCGAGGTCTATCTTATCAGATGCGGACTCAGTTTTTACTTCCAAGTCTTGAGGAAGATTGCAGAAGGCAATGAGTATATAGATGGAGTTTAGCACAGTTCATTATCCTCAGACTGATGGTAAATCAGAGAGAGTTATCCAGTATGGGAGGGGCACCTTATGAGATGTTGTATGATAAAGAATGTATAGTACCCATTCATTGGAATGAGATGGGTGAGATGTTGATTTTGGATCCTGAAGCAGTTCAGGGGAGCATTGAGGTTTTTGAAAAGGATAGAGCTTGGATGCTCACTTCTCATAATAAATGGAAAATTTTATTGAATTGAAAAGTACGAACATGGAGTTCTTGGTAGAAGATTTTATCTTCCTTAAAGTATTACCATGGGAAGGGGTGAGGAGATAAGGGTAAGTTGAGCCTTAGTTTAGTATGACCATTTGAGTCCTGGATAGGACTGTTCAGATTGAATTTGGATTGGCATTATCATTGGCACTGTCACCTTTACACAGTGTATTATATATTTCCATGTTGAGAACATGGGTTAAAAGAAACTCATGAGTTGAGTTATGAGAATTTGGGGATTTAGACTAAGTTATCCTTTGAGGAGTAGCCAGTCCAGATGTGAGATAGAACAAATAAGGTTCTGAGGAACAAAGTTATACCTTGAGTCAAGGTATGTTTCATAAACAGTGAGGTTGAGGGAACGACCTGGGAAACTGGAATCAGTTGTGCGGAATTTATATTCCGAGCAGTTCAGATAAATTTCGAGGAAGAAATTTCTGTAAGAAGGGGATAGTTGTAATGCCCCAAAATCCCTAATAAGGTTTATGACCTTGATTAGGAGACCGGGAGGGCCATAATTGATTTATTATGCCATTAAATGATTATATGCATGTTTATGTGAATTATATTATAATATGATGATAAATGCATGCATATGGGTCCATTTTTAATTATAAGGGCATTTTGGTAATTTGGCCGGTTGATGGCGTAATTGTGTATTTTCATGCATGTTGGTGAATTATGAATAATACCACATTATATGTGGCTTTTTTTGAGCCATTCCGCATGAGACAATCTCGGAATGCAAGTTTTCAGTCTGGTCATAACGGGGTTAATTTTGGGGCTCGGGGTGAGTCTCAGGGTAGTTTGAGGATTAGAACATTACCGAGAATTAAAGGGTAATGAGATATGATTTATAAGCATTTGAGAATATTGAGAATAATGGGTATTGGATGGTGTTAATTATGATTAATGAGATAGGCGGGAAAGGACGATTTTTCCCTTGGTGGCTGTTAAGGGTTTTAATTAGGCTTAGGGGCAATATGGTCTTTTCAACCTAAGGATAAATATAACCAAGGAAAGCTGTAGAAACCTTCCAAAGTAGAGCATCATCTTCTCCTCCAACCGATCACCATTTTTTTCTTCTTTTCTTCTTGAATTTTGAAGCTTCTTTTGAGGAACCAAGATAGGGAACCAAGCTTTGATAATATAGGGTTGTGTTCCACCATTGAAGAGGGTTCTAAACTGAGATTGAGGTGAGTTTTTGGCCATTAAAACTTTAGTTCTTGCTCTGTTTTTCTATTGGAGTTTTAGCTAGATTTTGAGTTGGATAATGGGAATTGATGGGAGGTTTTGGCTAGGGTTACTTGGGTTATGATGCCTAGGTCATGTGTAGATGGTTTTTGGGTTCAATTGGGGGTTTAAATGGATTTTGGGATCTTGTTTTTTAGGTTGGATATGGAGGAATCGAAGGAGGGAAGGACCAGGGCAGTTTTGCCTGGCCCTAGTGCTACAGCGCCCAAAGGGTGCTCTAGGGGGACAGCGCTACCCTGTTTTTCCTGATGCATGTTTTAGGCACTTTTGAGGGTTTTTGGCTCGGGGTTTCAATTCCTAAGGCTCAGGATTGAATTTACTCACCGTTTGGGTACAATTCGAGGTCCCGGGAGTGAGGTTTAGGTCAAGACCCTTTTATTGTGGATTTTCATTAATGGAGATTGTAATTGGTTATGACTAGGTAACCGCTAAGGGATTAAAGGATCGATCGTTCTCAAGGGTCGTTCAATTGTTATTTCTCGCTCGAACTAGAGGTAAGAAAACTGCACCCAGTATGTGATGCATGAGAAACATATGATTAGGGCATGCCATGAATGTTGAATATGAAATTGATCAGAGCTTGAGTCTCTGTGTTTGTGCATGATCATAATTATGTTAGCAATTGTTAAGTAAGCATGCTGAGTGCCCAACATTTGGATATTTGACATATGATATATACCTGGTTGCATTGCTTACTTGTGCATGGCATTGACCCATGAGTCAGAAATCGGCACGGGCTGTATTGTATTGGCTTAAGAGTCAAGAATGGCACTGATGTGTTCAACACAAGCTGAAAAGATTAGATCTAATCGAAATCTGCATTGAATGACTCATCATGAGCATTAATTCCGGACCGACCTCAAGTTTGATGAAAACTAAAAGCACTTGTCTCGCCTATGGCTAGTCACTTAGAGCCAGGGCCAGAAGGCCCACGTGACTCCATCGTCACATGGCTATGGGTGCTGAGCCCATGTAGTAACTCCCTCATTAGTCACTCATCTAAGGATGTGGAACCCATGTTAGTGGCCTGCTCATCAGTCACTCATCTGGTTTAAGTTAGTGACTTGCTCATCAGTCACTCATCTGAGGGTGTAGAACCTATGTTAGTGACTTACTTCTCAGTCACTCATCTGATTAGAGCTATATGCTCCATTATGGTTAATAGAACCTCAAAGTGTTAAATCACTCATCTAATTAGGATTGACTATCCATTCAGGAAGGCATGTCCCACAACCATCATTATCTGAACCTATTTGCATGCATGAATAGGGATATTATTGCTAGGCATGCCTGATATGATTTTATAACATGATATTACTGTTCATGAGAATATTGAGTTTTCTTGCTGGGCTTCGGCTCACAGGTGCTATGTGGTGTAGGTAAAGGCAAAAGAAAGCTGGACCATCCTTGAGTTGGAGAGCTTAGGTGACGAAGTGTACATATGCGGTTGCTCGACCGCCACGACCGAGGGTTGAAAGAGGAACTAGGATTAAACCCTATTTTGCCGCTTAGGTTGGCTGGTTGTCAATCTTTTGTTGTAATTAACCTTTAAATTATACTTTTGGGATCCCAATGTATATGATAAATGTTTTAGTGAAACGTTATATCTTAACCAAATTTTTTAACTCTGAACCGCTAATCATACTTAGTTACACGATTATGGCCAAATGACTCGATTAGCGAGTTTAGCACTGTTCAAAATGCACACCATAACGGTCCCTGGAGTTTAGGGCGTTACACATAACCTTATTTCTAAACCTTTAAAGATAACAATAAAAGCTTTTTCATGACCATTCTTTCTGTCAATCATCATTGTAAATGTAGCTGTGTTTTCTATGTCAAGATCTTCATACAACAACCTAAGAAACTATGCCTAGAAATTTTTGTTTTCTTTCTCAACTATAGCATAAGCTGGAAACTAATAATTTGTAGGGTTAATATCTATAGCAACCAATAAAATTCCCCTACAATACCCTTTTAATAAACAACCATCTAATCCTAACAATGACCTACAAACCTTATTAAAACCATCCTTACAAGCTTTCAAACATACATAAACCATCCTAAACCCCCAGTTTCCATCAACAAGTTTGGTCTTAAGGATTGTTGTGTTACCTGGGTTTGTTTGAAGCAACTGTTTGCATGAGTCATCAAGGATTTCATATTGGTCCTTCACTGACCCCTCCAACATTTTTATAGCATTCTCCTAGTCCTGTAGAACCTCCAACTAGACATTGTTGGGGGTTTTATGTCCTAATTAAAACCCAATTTCTTTGTAATCTCATTTATTATCAATAAAAGAATAGAAATCAATTTTTTACTTGGTTAATCACTTTGCTCACATGTTTTATTTTCATGGCTATTTGTTTAATATAAACTTCTATTGAATCCCAAGCATATAGCTAATAGTATCTACAGTGACGTAATTACAGTGGAATATAAATATGATTATATGTTCAAATATAAGTTAGTCCTAAGATTAGTCAGTGCACATGATTTACGCTGACTTGCCAATCTACGATATGATCTACTTACACATTGTAGTGTTATGTTTTTTCCAAAACATTTGCAAAGTAGATAAGATCAGATGTATTTGTTACATTGGACTGGACCGGTATTGACAGTTGATATGATAAGTAAACATACCGTTATTATCTATTCTAGTCATATCATATAGTTGACCATAGGTCAATTCACTCTCAATTCTGAGTGGTTAGTATTCTAACTGATTGTATTATTTGAGTTCTTTGACTTGTTTGTTACCAGCTTACCCTACGGACTAGCCCATTCTTACATCTTGGGAACTCGGTAGTATAATTGAGTGGGAGTGTTAATCATAGGTATGAACATCTATAGCTTCTGATGAAGAAGTGAAACGATGGTTTCCTTTTAGTTTGGTTCAAGGTGTTAAATGATAGATATCTCATTTCAGTAATTAAATTAGTTTACTGAAATATCATTTACAAGGAACTAAGTGTTTTAAGGATAAAATACAATGAGGGGTAAAACGATATTTTAGTCGTATCTCATTGTAGACTGTCCATAGAGGATAGAGTGACAATTATGGTTGTAACAATGGATAATTAATAGTGTATGCCCTAAATATCCGCACATATTGGCGAGCTAGAAAAGGGCCTAATTCGATCTGACACGTGTAGATCGTCCACCCAGAGCTGTGTGTTGCGGGCCTCCTTTTCTGCATCCTGAGCTGATTAGAGAGTTAACTGCTACACGGAGGCATCATGTAGCTAGAGTATGAGTGTCACGAGCTGGCGCTACGTTAAGCTCATGATGCAGCAGAGACCTGACATCAGAACCCTTGTAAAGTCAACCACGCAATATAAACGTGCATATATCAAACATCACGTGTCTATTCTATTATGGAATTCTCGGACACACAGTATAAACGTGTATGTTCGGACATCCCACGCTTGATTTGGGCCATGCGGCCCATTATCGCTCCTTACCAATTGATTAGACCACACTTCACTGCAAAGTTCATGAATTAATCATCAGTGTCACAGACATGGCGTGAAGGATAAAGAGATCACGGGATGACCCCATTGCCAACCAAGATATCTTCTTCCTATAAATATCGAGACCCTGGGTAGGGCAAGGGGTTGGCATATTTTTGTAAAGAAACACTCTGTAAGAAATAGTCAAGAGATATCAATAATATCGCCTGGTGGACTAGAGGGATTTTAACCTTCGAACCACCTAAAAAGAAAGGAGTGATCATCTATAGTTATTTTCATATTACGGTTCAACAATTTTCACTAATCCATCCTATTTATTCGTATAATTACCTGTTGCCGAAGAACCGCGTCAACAGTTTGGTGCTTTCATTGAGAGGATTTAGATTGGTGCTGTCGCAAAAACTTGATCATGGTAGTTACTCGTTCGAGATATGGCAACGAGGTGGATCAACATGATGGGCAGGAGGCCCACCATGCTGCCACATCCGATGAACAAAACCTCGAGATCTAGCAGCGATCAGGAAAGCAGCCAATGGGCTAGGACGACACCAGGAGTTCGGCGCCCTGACCGCCAAATCCGAACCTGGGTTTCCTGACGGCGATAGAGATGGAAAACATACAGTTGAGGAGTCAGCTATCTAGGGCAAGCAAGCAAATCGAAGAAGTCTTGGCCTGGCTACCCCCTCTTACGACTGACGTTTACGTCGGAAATAGGTCAGAACCTCAACCCCAAGTTCCGCACCCACATCACGCCACCACCAGGAAATTGGGTTTGAGGAGTTTCCCAGGACCAATCAGCAATTCAGCCGGTCAGTTTGAACCTCGACTCTTAGTTCGATTCCACCATCGAACGCTCACAGGAGGGCTCATGGCAGCTCGTGGAGGAGATCCGGAGAAGGCTCGTGAAGACAGACTGCTCTGGCTAACCCTCTTGTGCCGTGGTCCGACCGCCGAGCACATAATGCTGGAGATGGTAGAGTAGAATGGCTGCGAGCTAATTTGATCTGCCTGGATGGGGCTAGGATCGCGTCACCAGTTAGGCACCCCCATTGCCGATAAGATATCCATCTCCTCCCCATCCAGTTCGGGACATTCTGGCATACGGGAGTAGCAGAAGCAATCCTCCTTTCGCCGGTCCTTCCCATCGCAATCGAGCGCGCAGGGACGTCCCAGATCCTCACCCCCAGCAGCGGGCTCCAAGCTTTTCCAACGGGAGTTAGTGGACCGGGAGCCACCGATCCGGTGAAGACCTGCGCAATCACTTGAGTTCGGCGCAAAGCCCTCAGTCCACCTTGAGGGCCGACCTTCGAGATCGCCTCAACTCGTAGAGAGGGGATCCAGCTAGAAATGGTAGTCACGCTCATCGAGGGGATGGTTTTTCTGAAGTACGTGACAGTGGGAATGTCCCACCTAACCAAGCTCAAGCTTGGAGGGACAATAACCCGCCTAACGCTTACAATGGAATTGGAGTTGTTGAACAACCCCAGAATAACCAAGGAAGTAAGGACCAATCCCTAGAGCATTTAGCCTAGATGGAGGAGCTGATGAAGAAGCTCTTGTCAGAAAAGGAGAAAGACGACTATGACTCGGGGGACGAACTCGAGCTTTTCGCCCCCAACATAGCAGCCACAACATACTGTCGAGTTTCTAGATGCCCCACCTGTCTAAGTTCGATGGAGACGGAGACCCGTCGGATCATTTGGGTATGTTCAACAACCTGATGATGGCCCATAACATCGGCCCTGAGCTAAGGTGTTTGATATTCCCTTCCACCTTGATTGGGCCAGCCAGGCAATGGTTTAAGCAGTGTAAAAAGCAGTCCATTAGCTCGTGGAAAAAAATTTCTGCTGACTTCAAGAGGGCGTTCCAAGCTTCTCAAGCTGCCCGCGTCAAATCTGACACCCCGGCGAATGTGAAGCAATAGCCCGAGGAACCTTTAAAAGCTTACCTGAGCAGGTTCGCAAATGTCGTGGCTCGAGCCAGGGACACAGACGATAGTTCCAAGCTTATGGCTTTGAGGACTGGAATCCTCGTTGGAGGCGGGCTATGGAAATAGATATAGAGAAAAGGTTTCAACACCATGGATCACTTCCTAAACAAGGCCCAGGGATCGATAAACCTGGAAGAGGCGCGAGCGTCGATTGCGGGAACTAGCTAAACCCCTGTTCAGCTCATTGGAGTGGGAACGGATGTCGTGAAAATGACTCAAACCGTTACATAGAATAACCAAGGGGGTGGAGGTAAGAGAAAAGGGAGCAGCGAGGGCGGCCGGCACGGTCTGAAGAAGAACAAGCCCATGGAAAAATTTAAGCCAGTCTACGCAGCTTACCCCGAACTCATAAACACTAGGGAACACATTTTCCTAGCAAACTCTGCTCGCCTCCCCTAGAAAAAGCCGGAGCCTTTGAAACACCAGAAGGCTAAGAGGGACCCTTCCAAGTTCTGTCGATTCCACACCGACATTGGCCAGAACACTGACGATTGTAGGCATTTGAAGGATGAGATCGAGACACTCATCAGAGTCGGACCTTTGGCCCAGTATGCGCGGAACCGAGTTCCTACTAGTCAGCCAGCTCCGGAAGCGCCGGTAAATCAGCCTGGGCCCCGGATAAGTCAGGATACCCCTCCTCCTGTAATAGGAGGAGAGATATCCATAATCTCCGGAGGTCCTCATTTGGCCGGCACGAGCAGAGAAGCCCAGAAGTGATATGCCAATGAGTTGAAGGCCTATAACGGGGTGGAATTCATCCCGGAGTACCATCTACCCAAACAGCAGCGATTGGAGAGGCAACTAATCATTTTTTCTGAGGAGGATGCTAGTCACGTCCAGTTCCCCCACAACGATCCTCTAGTCATAACCTCCCAACTCGCCAACCGAAGAGTTAGGAGGATACTAGTCGATAATGGGAGTTCGGTGAACTTGCTGTTCTGGTCCACGCTGGAGAAAATGGGATTGTCTATCATCGAGCTGAAGGCCACTTCCATGATGCTGTATGGATATTCTGGGGAAGGGTCTGCAGCGATAGGAACTATCGAGCTAGTAATAACCTTGGGAGAAGGGCCCCGAACTGTCTCTAAGCTCCTCGAATTCGTGGTTATCGATTGTCCCACCGCCTACAGCGCTATTCTGGGCTAACCTACCTTGATGGCATTTGAGGCCATAACCTCTATCCGCCATCTCGCAATCAAATTTCCCTCCTCTACGGGAATATGTACGGTCTGATGTGATCAAATCGCTGCCAGGGAATGCTATAGCATTTCCATGAAGGGAAAATCACGACCTAGGTAGCAGACGATGACCGTTGAAAGCGGGGATGAGGAAGCTCAGCTAACAGGACCTACTCCTGAGATAGAAAAACCTCAAGAGGCCAGTGGGGAGGGGATCACCTTGAATGACGATATCAACCCCAGGATAGGCGAAGATAGATCCGAGCTCCAGGCCATTGAAGAACTCGAAGAGGTGAACCTCGACCCGAGAGACCCCTCGAAGGTGGTGAAGCTCGGGAAAAACCTGTGTAATAAGAGGAAGGTAGAGCTGCTGAGCTTTCTATAGGAGAATGTAGATGTGTTCGCCTGGTCTCATGAAGACATGATAGGGATCAGCCCAAGCATCATCATGCACACCCTCAGCCTGGACAAGAGCGTGCCTGCGTAGTCCCAGAAACAAAGGCGCCTGGGAACGGCACGAGCTGAGGCCCTAGAAGAGGAAGTAGCTCAACTTTTAAAGTGCGGCTTTATTCGCGAGGCAAAATACCCGATCTAGGTCGCCAATCCTGTTTTGGTCCCGAAGCCTAACGGGAAATGGGGGACTTGTATCGAGTTTTCCGATCTGAATAAAGCCTGCCCCAAAGATTGCTTCCCCTTGCCAAGGATTGATCAACTGGTGGATGCCACGTCGGGGCACGAGCTCATGTCCTTCATGGATGCGTACTCGGGCTATAACCAGATCACCATGAATCCAGCAGACCAGGAGCACACTAGCTTCATGACACCAACTAATGTTTATTGTTACAAGGTCATGCCTTTCAGATTGAAGAGTGCAAGAGCTACATACCAGAGATTGGTCAATAGGATGTTTGCTAATCAGATCGGGAGAAACATGGAAGTGTATGTTGATGACATGTTGGTTAAGTCGAAAGCTGCCTATAACCGTGTCCCCGATCTAAAAGAATGTTTTAAGATTTTAAGGCAGTATGGCATGAGGCTGAATCCTCAGAAGTGTACCTTCAAGGTTGCGTCAGGAAAATTTCTAGGTTTTATAGTCAACACAAGAGGAATAGAGGCGAACCTCGATAAAATCAGGTTGTTGCTCGAAATGCCATTACCCCGGTCGCAAAAGGACGTCCAGAGTCTAACAAGAAGGGTGGCAGCCCTTAATCGGTTCATTTCCAAATCAACTGACAAGTGTTTGCCATTCTATAACCTGCTCCGGGGAAATAAAAAATTTGAGTGGACCGATGAGTGTGAGCATGCTTTCCTCGACCTAAAAGCACACTTAGCTGAGTTGCCCGTGTTATCTAAACCAACAGCAGGATAGCCTCTTTTTCTCTACCTAGCTGTAACGGAAGATGCAGCCAACGCTGTGTTGGTTCGTGAGGAGGACCGGTCTGAGAAGTCGGTCTACTACATTAGGAAGAGGCTTCTCGGGGCCGAGTCTAGGTATCTGGTGATGGAAAAGATGGCGTTCTGCCTCATTACGGCCTTTAGAAAGCTCAGGCTGTACTTCCAGTCCCACTCAGTCCACGTCATAACCGATCAACCTTTAAGGCAGGTTTTGCAGAAACCTGAAGCATCGGGGCGTCTTTTGAAGTGGGCAATTGAGCTCAAGCCAATTCGAGATACTGTACGTGTCGCAAACTGCGATCAAAAGCCAAGCTCTGGCTGATTTTATAGCAGAGTGCACAGGATTCCAAGAGGAACCAGTGGAAGAACCGGTGCGAGCCTCGTGGAAAGTCTTTGTGGACGGTTCCTCCAACGAGAACGGATCCAGAGATGGAGTCATTCTGATATCCCCGGAAGGACATTGTTTCCACTCCGCGCTACGTTTCGGATTCGATGCATCCAACAACGAGGCCGAATATGAAGCTTTATTGGCTGAGCTAAGGGTGGCCCGGGAGCTGAAGGCCAGCTCCATCCTGTGCTATAGCGATTCCCAGCTCATGGTAAACCAGGTGTCAAGAGAATACCAGGCGTGGGGAACCAAGATAGTGGCCTATCTGGCCAAGGTAAAGATGGAGCTGTCCACATTCGAGCACAACCTAGTTGAACAGATACCTCGGGAGCAGAACGCCAATGCTGACGCCTTAGCAAAGCTCGCCATCTCCTGGGAGGTCGAAACCTTGGGCCTGGTACCGATTAAATTCTTGGAAAGGCCAAGCATAGCGGAAGCCGGGAGGGAGGTCAAAATGATCGACACCAGGGCGACCTAGATGACTCCCATAGTCGAGTACCTCACAACAGGAAAGTTACCTGAAGAGTGAAACGATGCGAGAAGGGTACTTTACCAAGCTTCGAGGTATACAATGGTAGGCGGGACATTATACCGACATGGTTTTTCTTTACCTCTCCTATGGTGTGTTCTGCCAGGCGAAGCGAAAATTATTCTGTGGGAAATCCATGAGGGGTTTTGTGGAGATCACGCTGGGGGGCAAAACCTGGCCTCGAAGATATTAAGGCAAGGATATTATTGGCCCACTCTGTCGAAAGATTCGTTTTCCTATGTCCAAAAGTGCGACAGGTGCCAGCTGTTCACCACGGTCGCTCGGGCCCCTCCAGTCGAGCTGAAGATGATCTCGTCCCCGTGGCCATTCGCGGTCTGGGGAATTGATTTAGTTGGTGTCCTACCCGCGGGAAAAGAGGGAGTTTGCTATGCGGTGGTGGCTATCGACTACTTCAAAAAATAGGAAGAAGCGGAGCCCCTGGCTACGATTACATCAAAGAGGTTCCTCGAGTTTGTGGTTAAGAATATAGTCTGTCGATTCGGGTTGCCAAAGAAGATCATGTCGGATAACGGAACCCAGTTCGATAGCGACCTCTTCACCAAATTTTGCGAAAAGCACGACATAATTAAGAGCTTTTCCTCCGTGGCCTACCCACAGGCTAATGGATAGGTCGAGGCTGTGAACAAGACACTAGAAACGAGCCTAAAGAAGAGGTTGGATGAAGCTAAGGGAGTTTGGCCTTAACAGCTCCCCCAGGTGCTGTGGGCATACCGGACCTCGCATCGAACTTTGACGGGTCACACTCCTTTCTCCCTGACTTTCGGGAGCGAGGTCATTCTTCCTGTCGAAATGAAGATAGCCTCACATAGAGTCTGGACATTTGACCAAGACAAGAACGATAAATTTCTCAGCGCATCCCTCGACCTAGTTGACAAAAAATGTGAAGCTTCGCAGCTGCAACTCATGCATTATCAACAAAAGATCACTCGTTATTTCAACTCAAAGGTCAAGAGACGCATTTTTAACTTAGGTGACCTGGTGCTCCGAAGATTCTTCTTAGCTGGTAAGGATCCCAAGGACGGAGTTTTGGGGCCGAACTGGGATGGACCCTATCAGATCAAAGAGGTTGTGAAGGAAGGGACCTTTAAATTAGCTCAGCCTAATGGAGAAGCAGTCCCACGGACATGGAACGCTATACACCTAAAGAAATATTATCAATAGTCATACTTTTGTAAGGCTTAATTACGAAAGCCGCCTTGTTTGATTAAAAACGAGAAGTACTTTTGTATATCGTTGTAGAAGAGCATTTTCCAAGTAACCAAGAAAGATCTCTTTCTGTTTACTTGGGGGGCATATATCCTAGCTACAACCAGGTCCCAAAAACTTAGAAGTTCGTTAAATTGACTAACTAGTGTTTTTCCTAAAGAGCACGAGGTGTCGATAAAACTAACGCGAACTAAGTTTTTGAAATCAAATATGTCCTGGATGCAACCAGGTCCCAAAAACATAGAAGTTAGTTAAATTGACTAACCAGTGTTTTTTTCTTAAAGAGCACGAGGTGTTGATAAAATTAACGCGAACTAAGTTTTTAAAATCAAATATGTCCTGGATGCGACCAGGTCCTAGAATTTAGAAGTTAGTTAAATTGACTAACCAGTGTTTTTCCTAAAGAGCATGAGGTGTCGATAAAATTAACGCGAACTAAGTTCTTAAAATAAAAAATGTCCTGGATACGGCCAGGTCCTAGAATTTAGAAGTTGATTCAAATTGGTTAATCGATGCTTTTCTTAAAAAGCATGAGGTATCAGTAACAATTAACGCGGACTGAGTTCTTAGTTAATCGTCCTAGATGTAACTAGGTCCTAAAAACTTAGAAGTTTGTTAAAATTGACTGGCATTACTTTGTAGTTTCGAAGAAAAAGTCAATAGACTGACGCAAACTAAGTTTTTACCAAACACAAAAAAAAAATATATATATATAAATAATAACAACTATTAAAAATAAATTGAAATAAAAGTCAAGGAAACCAATTGTCTCGAGGAGGAAAATAATCGTGGAAAAAGACTACAAATAAGTAAAGAAGACAAAAGTCCTAGGCCCCCCCCAGGCCGCTCCGATGAGGTCACCCCTTCGGTTTCCTGCTCGCCAGCAGCGGAAGTCTCCCCAGTCTCAGATGGCGGCTCCTGTTGAAGGCGGGCCTTGAACTTCTCGAGAAATGGCTCCCACACCTCAGGTGTCAGGAAGGAGAAGTCGCCATCCTGGTTGAAGGCCCAGCAGTGATAGAGCATGGCCTCCATGGAGGATCTCAAAGACGCCCTCTCTGCCACAGTGGCGGCCTCGCCCTCTAACTGCTTAGCCTTGGACTCCTTCAGCTCAGCCTTCACAGCAGCCAAGGCGACTTGTGTAGCCTCGACCTCCAATTGTTTAGCCCTGGCGGCCTCCAGTTCGGCCTTCGCAGCGGCCAAGGCGACCTGTGCAGCCTTTTTGCTTTCTTTGGCAGCCATCAGGGCAGCCTTGGCATTTTGCTCCTGCTATTGTGCAGACGCGGGCACGGCCTGAGCAGTCTGGAACTCGCCCCTGATCTCGTCAAACCTGGCCCTGGACCGGGCTATGCTACGATGTAGAGCCAAAGCCCCCTACAAAGACATAGAAAGTAAGGCAAAGAAGCAGATGTTGGGAAGAAAACAAAGGATGTTAACTAAATAAACTTACTGTGAGGGTCATCCCCAACGAAGACTCCATAACATTCTCAGGGCTCCTTGTCTCGATCTCCCGCAAGTCCCTATGAGTGGCATTGTAGCAATGGTCCACCGTATAGCTTGCGGACTCGTAGACCGTCCCTCGGAAGGCCTTGGGAATTTTCTCCAGGGCCTGAGTGTTCACCGGGATGCGCACAACGGGAGTGGGAGTTGGCGGGTTTCTGGCTGGTACCTCCTGTTCCTGAGTAGGGACCGGAGGCCGTGGGGGAGGTGGGAGCATGTTCTCTCCGGCGGCAGGAACCTGGCCCCTCCCCTTGGCGGGAGACTTGGAGAAGGTCCCGGGAGGAGCCTTCTTGGTCAGCCAGGGTTTCTTGACTAGTGGCTCAGACGATCCGGAGGAAGGATTCCCCCCTTGGAAGATGGACTGCAGGACGTTGTCACCAGGCTGGGCCATCTCTTCGCCAGAAATAAAAAAAAAAAGAGGGGGACGGGAGTGTTAATATACATACAAGGTTACTTCATTACAAGAGAAGTCTAAAGATGTATTGCAATGGTCCTGCCCTCCGAGCTGGAGGAGGAATCTAGTGCCACAACCTTCGGCCTTGGAGCTTCTATGGGGGAGCCTAAGTTTATAACTTCGCGAATGAGAGGGGGTTCTGGGTCCGGATCCGCCTCAGGACAGGACTCCTCTACATACTGCCTAAGCCCTGGAGTGACTACATCCTCCAGAAGGTAGGGCCACGACCTATGGTTGGTCCCGTACTCCTAAAAAAAGGTTGACCTAAATGCCAGAGTGTTGTCTACAACTACAATTCCCCTAGGGCGGCCCATATCATGGCGCAACACTAATTGATCTACACACTGGAGTAGGGTTATGTTAAGGTCTGGGTCATCTCGATGACGATGAACGAGCTGGCTTGGGTTAAACCTAGCCAGCCTTAGGTCTGCGGCAGCCTTGTCTAAGTCTCTAAACAGGTATGGGTTACCTTGGCCGGAGGGGCCGGCTGCTGCCCCGGACTGAATCCGATCTGCGTCTAGGTCCTGAGCAGCCTTGAGAGCCCGCTTTCGTTGCACGAGCGGCACCTCATCCTTCTCGTCACCGTTCGCAGCATCCCCCTCGGGGATAGGCACCAGCTCGCGAGCTACTGGGATAGCTCGCGGCCTCTTCAAGGCTAGAGTTTAGCCAGGAGAAATTAACTTACATGCCAGCACCATCTCATCCGACACGAGCTGGCAGTAGTCTTTTTCACTTGATGGGAGCCCCGATTTGGCCGTCCTCGCGAAGATGGCTACACGATGATGTTCAAGTCAAAACACGTGAAAAGAAATAAAGTATTGTGCTGATTTTGTGAGCTGAGAATAGAGAGAACTTACGAGGACGGTTGAAGTAGTGGTATTCGCAATTGCAAAACCCCGTCGACATGAAGAACTGGTCCTTGAAGTCGTTGGGGTGGCTGGGCAGCTCGATGACTGCGGGAGAGTTGGGAAAATGGGTCAAATAGTAGAACCCATCGCCTCGGCTCCATTGATCCGGGTTGGCTTTCAGGCAGAAGAAGAAAAGGTTGTCTGCTGGGGTCGGGACCTCCCACTCATGCCTCAGAAAGAGGTACCTCAGCCCTGCCAACAAACGGTAGTAATTAGGGGGCAGTTGGAAGGGAGCCAGCTTCACGTAATTCAGAAAATCCGCGAAGTACTGGTCTAGCGGTAGGAAGGCCCCGGCCTTTAGGTGTTCGTCGCTCCAAGTCGCGAACTCCTCATCGAGGGGCATGCAGCTCCTCTTGCCCTCGAGGGGAGGTCAGGCAACAAGAGCGCCTATCCCGATTTCGATGTTATGGGACAGCAGGATCTTGTTGACCCTCCCTTGGGTCGTAATCTTCAAGACTATCCTCTCTGCCTCGAAGAAAGCATCATGTCCCACCTCGACCTCTTTCTCCACTGTGGGACCGAAGTGGGGGATGGGAGAATCGACAACAATCCCTTTCCCCTTGCTGGCTTGCTGGGATGATGAGCCAGTCGTGCTCTTCTTGGGTACATTTTTCCTAGGTCCCATCTGGTCGCCTAACGAACAAGACGGAAGAAAAGTTTAAATAGGCGACCTAAAAATAGAAAAGGGAATATAGCGCAAGAAGTGATTTTCGTACACGGGCTGAGGTAATCTTAGCCCGCGGTGCGTGAGGCCACACGATGCCATGGTCACGCGCCCATGTTTCCAACGGATCCCCGATTGCTCGGGATCTGTGTGTCAGGAGGGTCAAGATAA
This sequence comes from Humulus lupulus, assembly GCF_963169125.1. NCBI lineage: Eukaryota > Viridiplantae > Streptophyta > Magnoliopsida > Rosales > Cannabaceae > Humulus > Humulus lupulus. Next base: position 56,354,000 of record NC_084798.1, on the reverse strand, counting down.
TTCTTGCCTTGGAGGGAAAGTTTTAAAAAGCAAAACCGCCTAGGAAGCGTGACCCCTAAGCTACCCGGTTTTGCACCCTAGAAACCTCTCACCTTCCCCTTTCCAAACAGGCATTCCCTAAAGCTACCCAGAAAAATTACCCAGAATTTATCTTGTCCCAAACATCACGTTCCTAGACATGTTCTCGTATAGTCGATATACCTAGGACCAAAACTTATGCACCAAAAACCAGCCAAAAACAACCTACAGTGTGCGACTAAGAAAGAGGTTTGCCTAACTGAAAAACAGAAAGATCAAAACATGAAACAGGCAGAGGACTTACAATGTATTTTTCGTATGGAACCCGCAAAAAGCATAGAAATCGGAGTCCTGGTGGAGTTTTTAAAGCTGGACTGGTGTAGAAACTCCTATGGCGAGAGCGTAGGGATCTCTGGGATGATAACCGAAAGAAGAGAAACTTTTGAGACTAAAAAGGAGAAAAAATGAGGAAATAACTTCAAACGAAGGGTGGCTAATACGGAAGATGGCCAACCTTATATATATACGTAAGAGGCATAAAGGAACGAGGGCCGTTTGATCAAATTAATGTGAGATATGAGGATCATAACTCGAGAGGCGAAATGGCAGTCGAAAGAAGGCCAGGCCATTTAATGCAAGCCTCAAAAACCGAACAGTCGCCAACCACGGGGCTCCATGTGTCTGATGCCCACGCAGGGGGCGGGACATGAAGAGTTGAAAGGGATACTTAAAAGCCCCCGTTGTGAAGACCATGGAGGACGTCAGGGGTCACGAGCAGGGGCTTGGGGGGAAAATGTACGCCCTAAATATCTGCACATATTGGTGAGCTAGAAAAGGGCTTAATTCGATCTGACACCTGTAGATCGTCCACCTAGAGCTGTGTGTTGCGGGACTCCTTTTCTGCATCCTGAGCTGATTAGAGAGTTAACTGCGACATGGAGGCATCATGTAGCTGGAGTATGAATGTCACGAGATGGTGCCATTTTAATCTCGTGATGCAGCAGAGACCTGACATCCGAACCCTTGTAAAGTCAACCACGCAATATAATCGTGCATATATCAAACATCACGTGTCTATTCTATTCCTGAATTCTCGGACACACAATATAAACGTGCGTGTTCGGACATCCCACGCCTGATTTGGGCCATGCGGCCCATCATCCCTCCTTACCTATTGATTAGACCACACTTCACTACAGAGTTCAGGAATTAATCATCAGTGTCACAGACATGACGTGAAGGATAAAGAGATCACGGGATGACCCCATTGCCAACCCATATATCTTCTTCCTATAAATACCGAGACCCTGGGTAGGGCAAGGGGTTGGCATATTTTTGTAAAGAAACACTCTGTAAGAAATAGTCAAGAGATATCAATAATATCCCCTGGTGGACTAGAGGGATTTTAACCTTCGAACCACCTAAAAAGAAAGGAGTGATCATCTATAGTTATTTTCATATTACGGTTCACCAATTTGCACTAATCCATCCTATTTATTCATATAATTACCTGTTGCCGAAGAACCGCGTCAACAAATATCATATCTATATTTGTTATAGAACGTTTTATGAATTCAAGAGTGCAATTCTGAGTCTATAGTGGAGTCACGAGGAATTAATAAGTTAGTAAATTTATTTGTTAGATTTATGATAACTTATTGGAGCTTGATTTCATAGGCCCGTGGTCCCCATTCTACCTTGGATAAAATCATATAGATAGTCTCAATTAATTGATTTAATTATCAATTAGAATTATCAAAGTTGACCAGGTCAATTTTGGATAGTTTCAAAGAGTTGTGTAATTTTGAGAAGAAAAGAGAAATTATGGCAGATTTATTAATTAAGATAAATTGGTATCTAAATTAATAAATAAGTTTAAATCACGATTCAAATTATAAATAATTAATTTGATAAATGATTTAAATAATTATTTAATTAATTAAATCAATAGAAAATAATACAGACATTGATTTTAAGTCCAATGGGCTTATAATCAAATGGGAAATTTCATGGGCCTATAGCCCATGATAATTTCGACCTAGGGCTTCAAAATGGCTATTATTTTATTGATTTTTTTAATTAAATTAAATGGCCTAATTGAGTCTATAAAATGAGTTCTTAGAGAGAAGTCAAAACATAAGTCACAAGTCAGATTTTTTGATAGTTTTAGATTCTCTCTAAACACAAGTCATTTTCTAAGCCTCTTTGTTATTTTCTCTTCTTCTCTCTATATCTATCTCATGTGTTGAGAATTTCCCACACTAGTCTAGGTGGTTCTAAGGATACATTGGAAGATTGTGAAGAAAATAGAAGATCGGTTCAGTTTCTTGATAATACTATGCGACAGAGAGGATACAAGAGTTAGAGAAACTGAAGGAAGGACTCTTTAATTCCGCTGCGTATACTGTAAGTATTCTATTCTTTGTTTCTCTTTGAATTCAATTTTAGAAACATGTTTTAGGCTATCTCGTATTAATTTGTTTATATTCTGCGACCTAACGAACCCCTCGCTCTTAATAATGATTTATTCAAAGTAGCTAAACCTAGGACAAATAAACGTCAAAAGACCAATAACAATAATATGATGTATTTATGGCACTTGAGACTAGGTCACATTGGCTATGACAGACCTTTGAGGGAACTCACCTTAGGTGAATTACCTGTCTGTGAATCTTGTCTAGAAGGCAAACTGACCAAGCGTCCATTCTCTGCAAAGGGTGATAGGGCCAAAGAACCACTTGGTCTTGTGCATTCAGATGTTTGTGGACCTTTGAATGTACAAGCCAGGGGTGGTTTTGAGTATTTTGTCACTTTCATTGACTATTACTCTAGATACTCATGTCATTACCTAATGCATAGGAAATCAGAAACATTTTCAAAGTTTCAAGAATTCCTCGCAATGGCTCAGAACCAATTAGGTAAAACGTTAAAGATCTTGCGATCTGATAGGGGTGGAGAATATTTGGATATGCAGTTCCAAGATCATTTAACTGAACTTGGGATTTTATCACAACTTACTGCCCCGGGTACTCCGCAACAAAATGGTGTAGCGGAACAGCGGAACAGAACTTTATTGGAAATGGTTAGACGCATGCTAGTTACTCAACTCTACCAACTTCGTTCTGGGGACATGCAATTGAAACTGCGAACGACATTCTTAATGTCGTGTCGTCAAAATCAATCCCCAAAACACCTTTAGAACGCTGGAATGGTCGTGAACCTAGTATACGCCATTATAGAATCTGTGGGTGTCCCGCCCACGTCCTGAGGAAAAGGGAGGGAAAGCTAGAACCGCGAACTGAAGTTTGTTTGTTTGTTGGCTATCGTAAAGGTACTCGGGGTGGACTTTTCTATAGTCATTTCGAAAAGAAAGTGTTTACTTCTACAACTGCTACTTTTCTAGAAAATGACTATGTCTAGAACTTTAAACCTCGTAGCAAAGTAGTTGTAGAGGAGATGGTTAAAGAATTGACTCCACCCAATGTTCCATCATCATCAACGCGAGTTGATGATGTAATTCCCACTCTTCACGTCCAACCCACGCAAGTCAATTTAAATGAAGAAAGTACCACTGTTCCTGAGCAAACAGTCATGGAGCCTCGTCCTAGTGGGAGGGTTTCTAGGAACCCAGTTCGCTATGGTTTGGATGGTGAAACCAATATGGTTGTTCGTGATACTAGTGATGATGATCTGTTGTCTTTCAAACAGGCAATGGCTAGCCTTGAAAAGGAACTATGGCTCGAAGCCATGAAATAGGAAATAGAGTCCATGTACTCGAATTCTGTCTGGGATCTTGTGGAAGCACCTAGTGACTTTAGGGCCATTGGGTGCAAGTGGATCTACAAGAAGAAACGAGGTGTTGATGGAAATATTGAGACTTATAAAGCTTGATTAGTGGCAAAGGGTTATACCCAAAGAGAAGGCGTGGACTATTAGGAAACTAGTAGACCGGTAGCCATGCTCAAATCCATTCGCATCCTCCTATCCATAGCATCCGCTCTTGACTATGAGATCTGGCAAATGGATGTCAAGACAGCTTTTCTTAATGGAAAGCTTGACGAAGTCATTTATATGGATCAGCCAGAAGGATTTAAAGTATCTGGACAAGAAGGAAAAGTTTGTAAGTTGAATAGATCCATCTATGGACTTAAGCATGCTTCTCGTTCCTGGAATCTTAGGTTTGATGAAATAATCAAAACCTATGGCTTTGAACAAAATATTGATGAGCCCTGTGTTTACTAACTGAAGGCAAATCAAATAGTGGTATTCCTGGTTCTTTATGCAGATGATATCTTACTCATTGGAAACAATGATAAGAAATTATCAGATGTGAAGAATTCGCTGAGCACTCAATTCTAGATGAAGGATTTGGGTGAAGCAAGTTATGTTCTAGGTATCCAGATCATCAGGGATAGAAAGAACAGACTCTTAGCTCTATCTCAAGCAGCTTACATAGATAAAGTGCTTGAACGTTTCTCAATGAAAAATTCCAAGAAAGGGCATCTACCGTCCCGCCATGGAATTCATCTTTCAAAGAAGCAGTCTCCCTAGACTCCTGATGAGGAAGATGCAATGAGAAAAGTTCCTTACGCATCTGCAGTTGGAAGTCTGATGTATGCCATGTTGTGTGCTAGACAAAATATCTGCTATGCAGTGGGAGTAGTGAGCAGGTATCAGTCAAACCCAGGACCGGAACATTGGATAGCAGTTAAGAATATCCTGAAGTATTTGAGACGGACTAGGGATTATATGTTAGTCTACAAGGGTGGTGTTCTGAACCCTGTACGCAACACCGCTTCAGATTTTTAGACTGATGTCGATGAGAGAAAGTCTACTTCTGGAATGGTGTTTACTCTTGGGGGTGGAGCTGTGATATGGAGAAGCGTAAAGCAGTCTGCAATCTTAGATTCCACCATGGAGGCTGAGTACAGAGCCGCGTCAGAAGTAGCTAAGGAAATAGTCTGCCTAAAGAAGTTCTATTCAAATCTTGGTGTTATTCTAGAAATGGATAAACTGCTTGTGTTGTTTTGTGACAATACAGAAGCAATAGCCAACTCGAAAGAACCTCGAAGTCACAAGAGGAGTAAGCATATAGAAAGGAAGTATCACATTATTCGAGAATATGTGGCCAGGGGAGATGTGAAGGTTATGAAGATTGCAACTGAAGACAATCCTGCAGATCTATTTACAAAGACACTACCAGAAGCTACATTTGACAAGCATATCAAGGAAATGGGATTAGTAGAATTAAGGCATTAGTTTCAATTAGTGCAAGTGGGAGTTTGTTGGGGTTTTATGCCCTAATTAAAACCCAAATTCTTTGTAATATCATTTTTTTGACTTGGTTAATCACTTTTCTCACATGTTTTATTTTCATGATTATTTGTTTAATATAAACTTCTATTAAATCCCGAGCATATAGCTAACCTTATTTATAGTGACATAATCACAGTGGAATATAAATATGATTATATGTTCAAAATAAGTTAGTCCTAAGATTAGTTAGTGCACCAGATTTACACTGACTTGCCAATCTACGATATGATCTACTTACACATTACAGTGTTATGTTCTTTCCAGAACATTAGCAAAGTAGATAAGATCGGGTGTATTTGTTACATCGGACTGGACCGATATTGATAGTTGATAAGATAAGTAAACATACCGTTATTATTTATTCTAGTCATATCATATAGTTGACCATAGGCCAATTCAATCTCAATTCTGAGTGGTTAGTATTCTAACTGATTGTATTGTTTGAGTTCTTTGACTTGTTCGTTACCAGCTTACCCTACGGACTAGCCCATACTTACATCTTGGGAACTCGGTAGTATAATTGAGTGAGAGTGTTAATCATAGATATGAACTTCTATAGCTTCTGATGAAGAAGTGAAAGGATGGTTTCCTTTTAGTTTGGTTCAAGGTGTTAAATGATAGAGATCTCATTTCAGTAATTAAATTAGTTTACTGAAATATCATTTACAAGGAACTAAGTGTTTTAAGGATAAAACACAATGAGGGGTAAAACGGTATTTTAGTCCTATCTCATTGTAGACCGTCCATAGAGGATTGAGTGACAATTATGGTTGTAACAATGGATAATTAATAACGTATATATATTTGTTATAGAGCATTCTATGAATACAAGAGTGCAATTCCGAGTCTATAGTGGAGTCACGAGAAATTAATAAGTTAGTAAATTGGAGCTTGATTTCTTAGTCCCATGGTCCCCATTGTACCTTGGATAAAATCATCTAGATAGTCTCAATTAATTGATTTAATTATTAATTTGAATTATCAAAGTTGACCAGGTCAATTTTGGATAGTTTCAAAGAGTTGTATAATTTTGAGAAGAAAAAATAAATTATGGCAGATTTATTAATAAAGATAAATTGGTATCTAAATTAATAAATAAGTTTAAATCAAGGTTCAATTATAAATAATTAATTTGATAAATGATTTAAATAATTATTTAATTAATTAAATCAATAAAAAATTATACAAGCATTGATTTTAAGTCCAATGTGCTTATAATAAAATGGGAAATTTCATGGGCCTATAACCCATGATAATTTCGACCTAGGGCTTCAAAATGACTATTATTTTATTGATTTTTTAATTAAATTAAATGGCCTAATTGAGTCTATAAAATGAGTGCTTAGAGAGAAGTCAAAACATAAGTCACAAGTCAGATTTTCTGATAGTTTTAGATTCTCTCTAAACACAAGTCCTTTTCTAAGCCTCTTTGTTATTTTCTCTTCTTCTCTCTATATCTATCTCATTTGTTGAGAATTTCCCACACTAGTCTAGGTGGTTCTAAGGATACATTGGATGATTGTGAAGAAAATAGTAGATCGGTTCAGTTTCTTGATAATACTCTGTGACACAGAGGATACAAGAGTTAGAGAAACTGAAGGAATGACTCTTTAATTCCGCTGCGTATACTGTAAGTATTCTATTCTTTGTTTCTCTTTGAATTCAATTTTAGAAACATGTTTTAAGCTATCTCGTATTAATTTGTTTAATATTAGATATACATGATAATTACCGTTTTACCCTTCATTTGTATTTTATCCTTAAATACCACTAAGTTTCTTGTAAATGATATTTTCGTAAACTTAATTACAGATATGACATCTATATCATTTAACGCTTGAACTAAGCTATAAGGAAATCATCATTGCACTTCTTAGATAAAAGCTATAGATTTCATATCTATGATAAATACTCCCACTCAATTATACTACCAAGTTCCCAATATGTAAGTATGCGCTAGTCCATAGGGTAAGCTAGTAATGAACAAATCTAAAGACTTGAATAATATAATCAGTGGAATTTTAATCACTCAGAATTGGGATTGTATTTACCTATGGTAAACTTTATGATACGACTAGATTAGATAATAATGAGACTTTACTTATCTATCTATAATCAATATTGGTCCAATTCGATGTAACAAAATACTCTGATCTTATCTACTTGGTCAAAGTCCTGGATAGGACATCACACTAGATTGTGTAAGTAGATCATATCATAGATTCACAAGTCAGTGTAAATCTTGTGCACTAACTTAATCTTAGGTCTAATGCTTTAGAACATATAACCATAATTATAATCCACTGTGACCAAGTCAATATAACTATAATTATCCATATGTTCAAGATTTAATAGATGTTTATATTAAATAAGTAATCATGTAAACAAACAAGTGAGCAATGTGATTGACAAGTAAAAAATGATATCTATTATTTATTGATAATGAAATGAGGTTACATAGAAAATAGGTTTTACACAGGGTGTGGAAGCCAAAAATGTGACATGCTCCCAAGGTAGTCCTGGGGGACCTTTGGTTGAATGGTGAGACCTTCTCCCCTCGCAATGTTTGTTGCATTGTCACAAGGTCACGAACACGCCGTTGGTAACTGGTTCACCATGTGCGCAATGAAAAGCACGGGGTGTTGGGCCCAGTAATTTCAAAATATTTTATCTAAAAAAGCTTTAAATAATCAAATCCATAACATGCAATACATTAATTATAGAGAAATAAAAAATGAGGATTTACCAGTAAAAAAACTATCAAGAATCCTCGCTATCATTTTGTATCTCCAACGAACATCCAATCCAAAACAGTTCTTCAAAATACTCAGGCGAAGATCTTCCAAGATGTATCTCTATTCCTCAAGACGTCACTACTGCAAAGAAGGATTTTTAGGGCTTGCGGGGCGCGAGTCTTCTATTTGAGAGCCTTAAAAAGTGAGGTTTTTTAGGGATCACGTTGCAAGTCCTAAAAGGTTTCGTTGAGTGCCTTTAAGTAAAGTTTTTAGGGCTCTCTTTGCGTGCCCTAAAAGAATATTTTTAGGGCTTGCAATGCGTGTCCTAAATGATCCTGTTGAGTGTCTTTAAATAAAGTTTTTAGGGCTCTCTTCCCGTGCCCTTAAAAGTTAATTTTTTTTAAAAAAAAAATGCAACTACATTTTTCGTTTTGATTTAAAAAAAATATATCACATTGAGTGTCCAAAATGTATTACATTTGTTAGATTTCTAAAATTTCAAAAGAAAATACTAAGAAAATGCAAAAAAAAAAAAAATCACCATCTACGAAAGAATTTTTTTATAAAAAGTGAAAAGCATTCTTTGATTCTATCTCAATATACTTGGACATTGTCAAAAAAGAAAAAGTCTTTTACTCAATAAGAACATAATACATGTCACAGTCTCTCTTAGCATGCCACTTTCCACCTTGAAGCATATAAAGTGTAAGTTGAATTTCAAATAACTCATAATCTTTGAGAAAAAAAGCAAGAAAAAAGTGTGGTACATGATGTACTACCAGATAAAACAAAACAACTGCTAAAGAACCAAAATATGCATCATAAAATTAGGCTATGAAATGTATTTGTATGCTCAATGGTTAAAAATAATGTTTGTAGGAGTTGATTGTAGAACTCGGAACTCTGTCAATATGTACCGACAAGATAAAATAATATAAAGAGAATTACATTTGCTTATTATCCAACATAATCATATAGAAAAATAATAATAATAAAAAGCACCTGAAAAGTTCTTTAGCATTTTAATTAGTAAAAGGTTTTAGCCCAATTTCTTCAATATTCGTTAATGTTAGCCGAAATACCCACATAAGTGAATCCATAACAAGTTTTAGTTGGTGAAAAATGCACCAAAAAGCACCCTTATAAGGGAGCCAAAATCATTGGGTCAGATCAAATCATTACTTCCATGTGGTGGTTATTTCAATATTGCTGCAAGCCCAAATGTGAATGAAAGCTAAATGGCAATCAGCTCCAATAAGGGTCCATGAGTTTCACAATTTTTTTTAAAATCAGCATAAAGAAAATGGAAAGGGGATATTTTTAAAATAGAATAATGTACACCAAACAAATAGAAGGACAAAAATATATTTAAAATGTCATAAACAAAGCAAATAAAACATGATCACCATTAGATAACATTAGAAAAGATTCACCCAATTATTTAAAACAAGTTTTTTTTTTTATCATAAATGATTTTTTTCAATGAAAAATACACTTAATCTCACTAGATTCTACTCTAACTAATGCTAAATGTCCAAAACAAGAGAGAAATAAACAAGAAAAAACATAAAAAACAATGTAAAACTATACATACAATGGGCATGAGAACAAGGAGTGTCTAAAAAGCAATATATATATATATATTCATTTAGTACTATATTATATGTTCCAATAAATTAACAAGCAGGAGCATTAAATATGCATGCACAAAAATAAGGTAGAAGCAAATTAATGAACACTTGAGAATAGGCATTTGAACACAACCCATGAAATCAAAAACTTAATTTAGGATCAATAATAGTAGAATATAAATTTAAACCAAATGCATAAAAATAAATCACATGAAAACAGAGGAAGGACTCCACAACATTATGTCACTTAAACTTCAATCCAAAGTAAAAAAACACATAGCAATTTATCTTAGTGGCAAATTCTAGCCATCAAAATCTACGGCTGACCAACTTTGAGGATATTAAAGAGATTATTATAGTATATATATAGTATATGTATGTGTATATAGATTATTCTATCTTTGGCGATCAATCAATTTTGGTTCTTTCCCATTTTAAATCCAAAACAAAATAAGCTAAGAAAAACAAAAAATAAACACTTAAAAAATTATGCCTTCTTATCATTTAAATATTTCACTACTCAGAAATGAAAGTCCAAAAACAAAAATGTTTCAAAATTATGAGATAAGAAAAATGCCAAAAGCTCACCAGTAACCAAAAGAAGCCCATATATGAGAGTTGCTCAAGGAAAATAAGCCCATATATGAGAGTTGCTTAAGGAAAATAACTCATTTTCCGTTAAGTGAGAAATCAAAGTAAAAAACTTATGGAAACATAGATATTGCACTTATAATATTTTTTAATATGTTAATATAAAGAGTCAACAAAAAGAGTGAAAAAAATACTAGAACAATTAATAATAGTACCTGCAATTTAATTGTGGAGTGTCATTACTTGCTAGGCTCTTTTCATTCCACTATATTGTATACAAATATATATATATATATATAACTTACTCATATTAGCTAGCCACCTAAACATTTTAATGCTACTAATAATATTATAACTAATAGATTTGACAAAAGCGGCAACGAGACCAAAACAGGAGGAACCCACTTTGCTAACTTATTATTCTTTTCCAATAACTTTAATTTGGTTTATATTTAAGTGACATCTCTCATATTACTTGTTTTGTTTATTTCTTTGCTATGTTTTGTTCCTTAATTTTTGTTACTATTGTACAGAAAGGGAAAAGAAAGTAAATTAAACAGAAAGGTTTTTCTACTTAAGATTATTGTTATATATATATATATGTATTAGAATACAATATTTAAGAATGGGTGCACTATTTAATTTCTAATCTGCATAGTTCATATTTGTAACGTCACAAAATTACTTAATAAGGCTTAGGGCCATGATGGCAATATATGGAGAAATGTGCTTATTTGTTACATTTAATTGTATTATGTAGATTATGTGATAATATGATTAGTTGTGCATGCTTAGAGATATTAAATATGCATGTGGACCCGTTTCTTACTAGAAGGGCAATCTTGGTAATTCGGCCTGTTGCGATCATAATTGTATATTTATGAGATATATGTGTGAGACCCCATTATTATGTGGGTTTATTTGAGTTACTCGAGACGAGGCAATCCTAGGGTGCAAGTTAGCGGGAAAGTCACAACGAGACCCAATACCCGACTTGGGGCGAGTCGAGGGGTATTTTATGTATTAGGCATTTAATTGGGTTATTGAGTAATGGAAATGAAATTGGAGATATATTTGAAGTTAGTAAGTTTAGGAGGGAATATTGGGGAATTTGACCATTTTGCCCTCAGGGACGTTTCTGGTAAACCGAGCCTCTAGATTAGCTTAAGTCACTTAACCTTAGGAAACTAAAGTCAAAAACATAAAACACCTAAACACTAACCGAATCCCTCTCTCTCACCTCAATCTCTCTTTCTCCAAGCTTCTTTGAGCTAACTATTGAAGAACTGGGGAGGAATTTTAGCAAGAAATCAAAGAATTGAAGCCTAAAACTTTGGGAATAAGTTCTGCTGCAGCTTGTGAGATCGATCATTAGTTGGGGTAAGCTTTAGATTGTGTTTTTGGCCATTGAATTCAGTTTTTTGCTTGGCTGTTTTGAATAGTTTTGAACCTCTTAGCTCAAGAATTGAAAGTGTTGTTTTGATGAGTTTTTAAGAATATATTTTTCTTGGGTTTTGTGGCTGGGAAGATGTTAGAATTTGGGGTGAATTTGGATTAGTTTGGATTGAAATTAGCTACTAAAAAGTGTAAAAATTCTGGGTTCGAAGGGCCAAGTCGCGACCTTGTTCTTGAGGGGTCGCGACTCAGCTCGAACTTGGGGCCTTCGGAGGCCTCTGTTTGGGAGGCGCACCGCGACCCTATAGGGCAAGTCGCGGTCCAAGCCACTTGACAAGGGGAGGAGGCTTGTTGTAAGAAGGGTGCGCCGCGACCCTCAGGGCTAGGTCGTGGCCCGCCTGGGCGGTTTCGGCCTTTGGAAGCTTTTTAAAAAGGGAATCATTTCCTTAGGGCTTGGAATCGATTCCCCTACCTATTTAGTGGAACTCAAGGCCCCGAAGGCTAGGACTCAGTCCAGAAGCCTTTATTTGCTTGTTATTGATCGAATCTTATATTATGGTTGTGACTAGGTTATCGTTAGGGGCTCAGAACTGGGATCGTGCTCGAGGGTCGTTCTTATTTACGTTATACTCGAACCTGAGGTAAGAAACTTACACCCAATACGCGTTATATGTGATTAGGGCTTGGACCGATTGTTATCAATTATCATGAATAGGGCTTGGGCCCCAAGAAAATTTGTATTTAAGATAATGCTTCACATGTTGGTCGATACATGCTTAAGTGTTCCATGATTGTTGTATGAATTCCATGGTTAGGGCATGAGGCCCCGTTAAATAAATATGATTAGTATTGTGGGAATGGTTATTTGATGGTGTTATGTGATAAACATGAGTTGGGGAGCTTCGATGGCTGCGTGTACATACACTACTACAAATATAGGGTTTCTCTGCGCTTTTTTTTCAATCTAAAATAAAAAGCGCAGAGAAAAGGATTGAAGGACACTTAGGAACTTTGTTACTGCGGTTTTTTTAAAAAACGCAATGTAAAGTAGGAAAAGTGGGAGAAAAACGCAGAGAAAAGTTGCACTACTTTTCTCCGCCGTTTTCTTAAGAAAACCGCAGAGAAATAAAGACTTTTCTCCGCGGTTTTATTGAAAAAACCGCAGAGAAAAGTAGTGTAATTTTTCAAAACTTTTACCAAGCATAACTTTGTGCTCGGTTGTCCGTTTTGATTGTTTTTCTTTTTAACTTTGATATTTTTTCGAGATCTATCCAAAGAAAAGACTATTTTCTTTGGATAGATCTCGAAAAAATATCAAAGTTAAAAAAAAAAAACAATCAAAACGGACAACCGAGCAAAAAGTTATGCTTGGTAAAAGATTTGAAAAATTACACTACTTTTCTTTGCGGTTTTTTCAATAAAACCGCGGAGAAAATTCTTTATTTCTCTGCGGTTTTCTTAAGAAAACCGCGGAGAAAAGGTTCCAGACCTATATATAAACTCATTCTTCCCCACAGGGTTCGTAAACATACTTCATTTCGCGAAAAAACTTCTTCAACAGCGGCGGTACGTCTTTCAACCTTCATCTTACTATTTTTTTTTCATCTTTTTTAGCTAAATTTTAGTTAAAAACTGAAGTTGATGCTTAATATTTGTCTATTTTTAGGTTTTTGGTAGTAAAAATGGTTAGGATTTGGTCGAAAAATTGTCCATTTTCACTGTATTTTTGGGCATGCATTGTGTTCTTGAGCTTGAAAATAGGTAATGATCTATATATCTTTGTTTGTATAGTTTTTTTTTTTTCATCATTATTTTTAGAGTTTATTTTGTGTGAAATAGACAAATAGAAATCAAAATTTTGAGAGGTTTTTCATAAATCATTAATTTGGTTGCTGAATTTTTTTTCTTCAGATTTTTCGGTGACAAAACCTGAAAATTTTGTTTTTTTTCTTTCAGGTTTTCAGGTTTCTTTTGTATGCAGCTAGATAGATCTCGAAAAAATACCCAAGTTAAAAAAAAAAAACACCAAAAACAGAGAACTGAGCACAATGTTATGCTTTGTCAAAATTTTGAAATATTACACTACTTTTCTCTGCGGTTTTTTCAATAAAACCGCGGAGAAAAGTCTTTCTTTCTCAGCGGTTGTTTTAAAAAAACCGCGGAGAAAAGTACATCTTTCTCTGTGGTTGGCTTACTACAACCGCAGAGAAAAGTGACACTTTTCTCCGCGATTGGCATACCACTTTTCTCTGCGGTCGAATACACTGCGCTTTTCAATACTCTCGAAAACCGCAGTGTATTGAGTAAAAAAACCGCAGTGAAAAGCCTTTTTTGTAGTAGTGATATGCGGCTGTTCGACCACCATAATCGGGGATATCTCAGAGGAACTAGGGTTATAACCCTGTTTTCGCCGCTTAGGCTGACTGAATGTAATTTTTGATGAATATTCACCTTTTTAAAAGTTTGGTTGTAATATTTTTGGATCCCATGTTTGTATGAAACTTTTAAATAAAAGTCAACAGTTCATTTGACCAAAAAATTTTACCCTAACCCTTGATATTAACCTTAGTTACACATTTTAAACAAAATGACTTAGTTAGCAAGTCTGACACAATTTAAAGTACACAGTGTAATTGTTCTTGATTAGGAGGACATTACAACTTGGTGTCAGAGCTGCCAAGGTTTAAGGGTTCCTTAAGACTGGACGAGCATGTACACTCACCACTATAGACAAGCTCGACTCAGGGTTTGGTAACTATTATATGTTTATATGTTTAAATGCTTAAACATTGTATGAATGCCTTATCTGCGTGCCTATTTAGGAAGCATAAGATAATCTGATAGGGCCTAGTCCTTGACTGCTGCATGAATGAAAATGAACGTGCTTATTAGCATCGTTACTGCTTGTGAATGGAAAGGAATCACTTATTAGAGTTATTATTTGTATATAGGCCAGGAAATGCTTATTAACAGTGTTAATACTGGCAGAGATTGAAAGAACGTGCTCATTAGCTATGTTAGAATTGTGAAAATGCTTGGCTATGTTTGTGTGCATTGTTAATTGCTGATGGATATGAGGAAGTGCTTATTAGAACCATGAATGAAATATTACGGGATGGCATTCTTATTAGCATGACACTTGTTTGTTATCTGATGATCTTGGACCGTCAGGCAGAAAGAGGTATAGTTATTACTTACCTAACAACCGATTTGATCTGTAGGGTGAATTGGGTAACAGTATGAATCCTCGAAGGTCGGAGAGATTGGCTGGCCAGGAGTTACAGGCAAGTGAAAAGAATGATCAGGGCCAGGCCCCACTGCCAGCTCCAGAAAATTGGAAACAGGTGCTTGCTGACTTGCGAGCCAGATTAGAGAGGTAGGAAGAAGAGATACCCCTCTTGAGAGAACAACAGGTTCCAGCAGGGAACCTACAGGCCGTGGTACCGGCAGCGGTGCATCAAGAGGTACCAGTTGTTGTACAGCCCCAGAAAGGGAAATAGGTGGGAACCCCTGTATAAGAGGTTTAGGAAGCAACTCCCTCCAGTCTTTGAGTGCGGTTTAGATCCACTAAATGCTAAGCAGTGGATGACCATGATAACCACTATCCTGGAATTTATGAGGGTGGGTGGTAATGAGAGAGTGGCCTGCGCCACCTAAATGTTTTGGGAGGATGCCCGAATATGGTGGGAGGTGGTATCCCATACCAGAGAAGTTACCACCATGGAATGGGAAGAGTTCAGAACTCTGTTCAATGAGAAGTACTACAATGATACAGTTAAATCTGCGAAGGCTGAAGAATTCAGCAAGCAGCTTCAAGGTAATATGACAATGACTAACTATGCCTTGAAGTTCGATAGATTGGAAAAGTTGGCCGGGGTTCTGGTGCCCACTTATGGGACCAGAACAGAGCGGTTTCTTCAGGGGCTACAACCTATGATAGCCCTATACATTTGTATTACTACTGTGTTATGAGTGACTACCTATGCAAAGGCTGTGGAGAAGGCGCTTACAACTGAGAGCATAGAGAATAAGATCTGGCATGACAATGTAGCCAAAAGGGATTCTAGGAGGCCGGGACCTCCATTTCCAGGTTTTGGTAGGGGTAGAGGCCCCAATGATCAGAAGAGGAAGACTTCAGACACAGTTTCTACGCTAGGGTCAGATAGGAGGCCATGGGGCATATAGATGGGTCGCCAGAGTGGCGATGAGACATGGAAGGCATGCCTAGAGTGTGCTACGTGTAGGAGGTGCCATACTGGGGAGTGTCGGGCGAAGGCCTGTTTCGTTTGCGGTAGTACGGGGCAGTTGAACAAAGATTTCCCAAGAACTAGGAAAGAGTAGTCGAAGAGGGTGGATTGCAAAACGCCAGCTTGGGCGTTCACCTTGACCCAGGCAGAGGCCGAGGCTAGTCCCTCTATAGTTACAGGTCAGCTTTCTATTGAGGGAACCTTCTATACTATTCTTATTGATTCGGGTGCTATGCACTCTTTTGATGCTAGCAGGATTATCGATGGGTTGTGTAGACCATGTGACTTTTATCCTGTGGGGTTTGGTACGATGTCACCTCCTGGGGAGTTAGTTGTTTTGGGGAAGTGGGTTAGATCACTTCCAGTTACAATGGATGGCATGGAGTTATCATTTCACTTGGTATAGCTGGAGATGACCAATTTTGATATAATTCTGGGTATGGATTGGCTAGAGAAGTATGGGGCAATGATACACTGCAAGAAGAAGATGGTAACCTTCGAGCCAGAGGGTGAGGACCCCCTTATTTTCATTGGCATTGTGCATGGACCCCATATACCTATTATATCTGTACTTAGAGCTAGGGACCTATTGTAGTGGGGATGCATATGGTTCTTAGCTAGCGTGGTGGATACCACTCAGGTATTGCTAGTGGGACCAGAACATACCTGATTAGTTTGGGAGTTTCTGGACGTGTTTCCAAAGGATTTGCCAGGGTTACCTCCACACAGGTAGATTGAGTTTTTAATTGAATTGGTGCCAAGGACAGAGCCAGTGTCTAGGGCACCTTACAGGATGGCTCCAACTGAGCTGAATAAACTAAAGGTTCAACTACTGGAGTTACTAGACTTGGGTTTTATCAGGACCTGTTTCTCGCCATGGGGTGCACCGATCCTCTTTGTGAGGAAAAATGATGGTTCTCTGAGGATGTGTATCGATTATAGAGAATTGAACAAGTTGACTATCAAGAATAGATATCCTCTGTCAAGGATTTTTGATTTGTTTGATCAGTTATAGAGTAGAATGGTGTTCTTTAAGATAGATCTTTGATCTAGTTATCACCAGCTAAGGATCAGAGAGAAGGATATATCGAAGACAACTTTTCGCACCAGAGACGGGCATTATGAATTTTTGGTGATGTCATTTGGGGTTGACTAATGCCCCAACAACATTTATGGATTTGATGAACATGGTGTTCAAAGACTACCTGGATCAGTTTGTGATCGTCTTTATTGACGAAATATTGGTATACTCTCGAACAGAGACAGAACATGAACAACACCTCAGATTGGTACTACAGAGGTTGAGAGAACACAGGCTATAGGCAATGTTCAAGAAATGCGGATTTCGGTTGCCACAGGTGAGTTTCTTAGGTCACATTGTTAGTAGGGATGGAATTAAGGTGGATCCAGCTAAGATTGAGGCAGTCAGAGATTGGCCAAGTCCAAAGAATGCTTCAAAGATCAGGAGTTTCTTGGTATTGGTAGGGTATTATAAATGCTTTGTGGAAGGATTCTCCAAGGTTGCGTCATCATTGATAGAGTTAGCCTACAAGAATAAGAATTTTGTTTGGTTAGACAAGTGCGAAGATAGCTTCTAGAAGCTTAAGAAGAGTTTTATCACCGCTCCGGTTTTGAGTCTTCCTACAGATCTAGACAAGTGTGTAGTTTACTATGGCGCTTTGAGGCAGGGTCTAGGTTGTGTACTTATGCAGGCAGGGAAGGTGATTGCCTATGCATCATGATAGTTGAAGGAATATGAGCAAAGATAACCCACACATGACTTGGAACTTGCAGCTGTAGTTTTTGCATTGAAGGTGTGGCGGCACTACTTGTATGATGAGAATTGTGAGATATACACAGACCACAAGAGTTTAAAATACTTCTTCATCCCAAAGGATCTAAACATGAGGCAGAGACATTGGTTAGAGCTGGTCAAGGATTATGATTGTGAGATCCACTATCACCATGGGAAGGCGAATGTTGTAACAGATGCCTTAAGCCAGAAGGGTCCTTGACAACTATATGGTGCCGGGCAGATATCGAGGAAGTTGGCTGATGACATGACTAGAGCATGGATTGAGTTAGTGGTGGGTCGGTTAGCCAACATCACTTTACAGTCTACTCTCTTGGAGAGAATCAGTTAGATGATCCACAGTTGGGGCATAATAGAGGAAACGTCCTAGCCGGAGTAGCTAAGGACTATACAATGTCAAGTATGGGCATGTTGAGATACAAGGATCAGATTTGCGTTTAGATGGACACCGGGATCAGACAGGAGATTCTTGATGAATCTCACACTACCCCTTACTTTCTACATCCGCGCACCACGAAGATGTACTAGGATCTTAAAGTTTTATATTGGTGACCTGGGATGAAGAGGGATGTGGCTGAGTATGTGGCAAAGTGCCTGACCTGTCAGCAGGTCAAGGCTGAGCATCAGAGGCCAGCAGGGCTATTACAGCCTTTGGATATCTCAGAGTGGAAGTGGGAGGATATCACGATGGATTTCGTGGTAGGATTTCCCAAGAGAATGGGTCAGCATGATTCTATTTGGGTCATCGTGGATTGATATAAGAAATCAGCTCATTTTCTACCAGTGAGGATGAATTACACAGTTGACCAGTATCCAGATCTCTATGTGAAAAAGATAGTTCGCCTTCATGGGACTCCAAAGTCTATTATGTCTGATAGGGACCCTATCTTTACTTCCAAGTTTTGGGGAAGTTTGCCGAGGGCAATGGGTACACAGTTGAAGTTTAGCACAACATATCATCCTCAGACTGATGGTTAGTTTGAGAGGATTATCCAGATATTGGAGGACATATTAAGATCATGTGTGTAGGACTTTGAAGGGTCCTAGAGTAAATACTTGCCTTTGATAGAATTTTCCTATAACAATAGCTACCAGTCTACCATTGGGGTAGCACCTCATGAGATGTACGGTAGGAAGTGCAGATCGCCCATTCATTGGGATGAGATGGGTGAGAGGAAATACTTAGGTCTTGATGCAGTACAAAGAACAACCGAGGCTATCGAGAAAATTAGAGCTTGGACGCTCGCATCTCAGAGTAGACAGAAAAGCTATCCAGACCCAAGATGGAGGAACGTAGAGTTCCAAGTGGGAGATTATGTCCTCCTTAGGGTTTCACCTCTGAGTAGGGTGAAGAGGTTCAGGAAGAAGGGCAAGTTGAGCCCTAGGATTGTGGGACCATTTGAGATCCTGGAGAGGATCGGGCAGGTGGCCTACAGGTTGGCCTTACCCCATGCACTGTCTAGTGTGCATAATGTATTCCATATTTCCATGCTGAGGAAGTATGTGTCTAATGGAACTCATGTACTGAGTTATGAGGATCTAGAATTTGAAGCAAACTTGTCCTAAATGCAGCCAGTTCAGATTTTAGACAGGAAGGACAAGGTCCTGAGCTAGCCACCTAAACATTTTAATGCTATTAATAATACTATAATTAATAGAATTGACAAAAGCGACAACGAGACCAAAACAGGAGTAGCCCACTTTGCTAACTTATTACTCTTTTCCAATGACTTTAATTTGGTTTATATTTAAGTGGCATCTCTCATATTACTTGTTTTGTTTATATCTTTGTTATGTTTTGCTCCTCAATTTTTTGTTACTATTGTACAGAAAGGGAAAAGAAAATAAATTAAATAGAAAGGTTTCTGTACTTAATATTATTGTTATATATATATATATATATATATAAATTAGAATACAGAATTTAAGAATGGGTGCACTATTCAATTTATAAATCTGCATAGTTCATATTTGTAACGTCCCAAAATTACCTAATAAGGCTTAGGGCCATGATTAGGGGGACATGAAGGCAATATATGTAAATATGTGCTTATTTGTTACATTTAATTGTATTATGTGATAATATGATTAGTTGTGCATGCTTAGAGATATTAAATATGCATGTGGGCCCGTTTCTTATTAGAAGGGAAATCTTGGTAATTTGGCCCGTTGCGGGCATAATTGTATATTTATGAGATATATGTGTGAGACCACATTATTATGTGTGTTTATTTCAGTTACTCGGCACGAGGCGATCGTAGGGAGCAAGTTAGAGGGAAAGTCACAACGAGACCCAATACCCGACTTGGGGCGAGTCGAGCGGTATTATAGGTATTAGGCATTTAATTGGGTTATTGGGTAGTGGAAATGAATAATTGGAGATATATTTGAAGTTAGTGAGTTTAGAAGAGAATATTGGGGAATTTGACCATTTTTCCCTCGAGGACATTTCTGGTACCCCGATCCTCAGGATTAGCTTAAGTCACTTAACCTTAGAAAACTAAAGACAAAAACATAAAACACCTAAACACTAACCGACTCCCTCTCTCTCACCTCACTTTCTCCTACTCTAAGCTTCTTTGAGCTAACTATTGAAGAACTAAGGAGGATTTTTAGCTAGAAATCAAAGAATTGAAGCCTAAAACTTGGGGATAAGTTCTACTGCAGCTTGTGGGATTGATCATCAGTTGAGGTAAGCTTTAGATTGTGTTTTTGGCCATTGAATTCTATTTTTTTTCTTGGCTGTTTTGAAGAGTTTTGAACCTCTTAGCTCAAGAATTGAAAGTGTTGTTTTGATGAGTTTTAAGACTAGATTTTTGTTGGGTTTTGTTGCTGGGAAGATCTTAGAACTATTATGATTATTGAATTATGGTTTTGGGGTGAATTTGGATTAGTTTGGATTGAAATTAGCTGCTGAAAAGTATGAAAATTCTGGGTTCGAAAGGCCAAGTCGCGACCTTATTCTTGAGGGGTCGCGACTCAGCTTGAACCTAGGGCCTTAGGAGGCCTCTGTCTTGGAGGCGCGCCATGACCAAATAAGGCAAGTCGCAACCCACCTAGGCAGTTTAGGCCTTGAGAAGCTTTTTAAAAAGGGAACCTTTTCCTAAGGGCTCGGGATCGATTCCACTTCCCAGTTTAGGGGAACTCAAGGCCACGGAGGCTAGGACTTGGTCCGGAAGCCTTTATTTGCTTGCTATTGATAGAATCCTATATTATGGTTGTGACTAGGATATCGTCAGGGTTTCGGAACTGGGATCGTTCTCGAGGGTCGTTCTTATTTATGCTATACTTGAACCTAAGGTAAGAAAACTACACCTAATATGTGTTATATTTGAACAGGGCTTAGCCCAATCGTTATCAATTATCATGAATAGGGTTTGGGGCCCAAGAAAATTTATATTTTAGATAATGCTTCACATGTTGGTCGATACTTGCTTAAGTGTTCCATGATTGTTGTATGAATTTTGTGGTTAGGGTATGAGGCCCCATTAAATATGTATGATTAGTATCGTGAGAATGATTATTCGATGGTGTTATGTGATTAACATGCATGTGTACTTATTTGTTGGGATATGCCTATCCATATCTTTGTTTGTATTGAGCTCTATATTCCTAGATTAGGGCTTGGCTTATTAGTCAAGGACGGCAGTAGCATGCTGCGTGCTAGTCGAAAGGCTTAGGCCTAAACCAGCAACGTATTATTACGTTGGCCGACCCTATGGTCGATGAATCATTAATGCGCCAGGTACACTGGACAAGCTCTACGGCTAGTTACTCAGGCCTAAGGACAAAGGCCCAAGGTGACTCTATGGTCACATATCTTGGGCGTAGGGCCCCGGGATTGACTCTATGGTCAACTGTTCAGGGCAACGGCCCCAAATCAGTCCAATGACCATTTGTTTATAATTAAATAGATGTATGTGTAGGTTATTACTATTGGACGTGCTAGATATGTATTTGGAAGCTTATATTAACTATTTATGTACATGTTGAGTTTTCTTGCTGAGTCTTGGTTCATGGGTGCTTTGTGGTGCAAGTAATGGGAAAGGAAAGCTTGACTAGCCATGAGTTGGAGAGCCTCAGTGGCGGCGTCTACATATGCGGTTGCTCAACCACCACGGCTGGGGATATCTTAGAGGAACTAGGGTTGTTGCCCTATTTTTTCCGCTTAGGTTGGCTGAATGTAATTTTTTATGAATATTTACCTTTTTAAAAGTTTGGTTGTATTATTTTGGGATCTCATGTTTGTATAAAACTTTTAATTAAAAGTAAACGGTTTATTTGACCAAAAAATTTAACCTTAACCCTTAACATTAACCTTAGTTACACATTTTAAACCAACTACTCGGTTAGCAAGTCTGACATAGTTTAAAGTACACAATCTAACGATTCTTGATTAGGAGGACGTTACAATATTCGTTTTCTATAGGAAGAGTCAAAGATAAATGTTTCAAACACCACTCCAAGACAAATAATTTGATAATCAAAACAAATTCAAACACATTAAACTTCAAGTAGAAATTAGAAAAACTGTAAAAATGCCCTAGTCTAATACGTTGTAAAATATTTGCGTGCACATAAGTTCATAAAAGAAAAAGCCATTTATTATAAAAAGTCCCAGTGGGGCCTTGCTAAAACATGTAAGTTGGGCCTAATAGTTTAAAAGAAAAAGAATAGTTTTCATGCAACGTTTTAAACATAATTAAAGTTCAAGTCCCATTGATAAGTTCTGAAAGTTAAAAATAAACATAACATTATTCTGTAGAAAATGGCGTTTAATTGATCGTTTGTTGTCCATAAGATACCCCCCACACCATACACTTCCTGACGGTAGAACTCCCCACATCACCACGCGTGCCAAAGAGAAAACCTATTTGCTACCTGGAAGGGAAAGTAAGGGGGTGAACTAAGAGCCCCATAAGGAAGTACAAATAACACATAAGAAAAACACGACAAAACATATTCATACTCATACATCGTCATACATCATAGCATCATTATCGTAACTATCATCATAAAAAACTTATACATAATCATCATAACATAGGTCTCATGTACATGGTCATCGTCATCATAACATCATAGCATAAACACCATAAACATAACATCATGTCTTTGTCAACTATTGAGGTTGTTACAACATGTATATAGTTGTCAATTAGTTATCAATTAGATTAATTTTAGAGATCCTAATTGACGTAGTTTCCTAAGATATCTATACTAGTTTGTATATAAATATGTATCATTTTTCAATGAAAAGTAAGAGAATACAAAATTTTCACCTCAGATAACATGGTATCAGAGAAGAGCCAGGTTCTGGGTTCGAGATTCAAAATTCAAAATTAGAGTTCATCACAAATTGGGGTTTGCAATTAGGGTTTAATTTTATTTCATTTTTAGGGTTCCTATTTCGGAAACCATATTTAGAGTGTTCTTTTGTTCTCACCACCGACACAGAAGAACTGCCCAGCCACCGACCAACCAAACCCCGCCATCCAAGGTCCAGAAACGCCGCGAGTGGAGCCCATGTGCCACCGTAGCCCGCTGCCCCGTCCCCTACGCGCCTACGCGTGTATAAGCGTGCGCCGTTCAGCCATCGTGCTTTCGACTCCGGTTGCTCCCCACGTCCCTCTCGACACTTTTCTGCCCAATTTGTGTGCTTCTCCAGTCATTTTCATATCTGTTTTTGTTCAAATCTTGTGTTTAGAAAGTTCCTTTTCTTGGCTTTGTTTACTTGTTTTCTCCATATTTGATTTTGAGGTTATGACTGAGACAAAATCCGTGGTATCTAATGTGGTTCCTGTGATGTCTAAAATCACGGACCATAAACTGAAAGGTTCGAATTATTTGGACTGGAGTAAGACTATTCGGCTTTATTTACGAAGTATCAACAAAGAAGACCATTTGACTGATGATCCTCCTAAAGACAAAGGTTATTCGAGACAGGCATGGCTCCGCTTATTCCTTCAGATTCGAAATTCCATTGATGGTGAGGTAATTGGCTTGATCAATCATTGTGAGTTTGTTAAAGAACTAATGGATTATTTAGAATTTTTGTATTATGGAAAAGGGAATCTCTCCCACATGTATGAAGTTTGCAAAGCTTTTTACCGTGTGGACAAACAAGACCAGTCCCTCATAAACTATTTTATGACGTTCAAGAAGACGTATGAGGAGCTTAATATGCTGCTGCCTTTTAGTCTTGATGTGAAGGTTCAACAAAGCCAACGAGAGAAGATGGCTATTATGAGTTTTTTGGCTGGCCTTTCGTTTGATTTTGAGTCTGCTAAGTCACAAATCCTCTCCAGTTCTGAGATCTCCTCTCTCCAAAATGTCTTTAGTTGCCTTTTACGCACAGAAAGTCCTCCACATGTTCCAGTTAGTGGTACTTTAGTCGGTCGGAATAATACTTATGCTCCTGGGAGATCAAATAATCATACTAGCAACAAAGGAGGTGGCTCGCACGGATTTGAAACTCGAACGTCGGACTCTGGAACCATTATGTGAAACTACTGTAAAAAGTCAGGCCATACGAAGTTTGAGTGTCGAAAGCTTCAGTACAAAAATCAGCAAAAACACTTGGCCAACGTTGCCTTTACTGATGATACCTCTGAAAAATTAGTCCTTATTTTTGCCGATGAATTTGCCAAGTTCTCATAGTATCAGGAATCACTCAAGCCTTCATCTTCTTCTATCACTGCTATTGTTGATTCAGGTAAATCCAATGTGTGTCTTCTTTCCTCATCCTCCATATGGATCATTGATTCTAGTGCCACAGATCATATGACAGGTAATTCTAATCTCTTTTCCACTTTTCAATCACATGCTTCCACTCATACCATTACTTTAGCTGACGGGTTGTCATCATGTGTTCGTGGATCTCGCACTATCAATCCTACCCCTTTGCTTTCTTTGTCCTCTGTCTTACATTTACGTAATTTATCCTTTAATTTGCTTTTTGTTAGTCAACTCACTCGTAATCTTAACTGTTGCATCTCATTTTTTCCCGATTATTGTTTATTTCAGGATCTTATGACGAAGAAGATTATTGGTAAAGGACAAGAGTCTAGAGGCCTCTATGTTCTTGACCCACTGCCATCAACTTCTATTGCTTGCTCTAGTGTCACTTCCGCTCTCTAGGCTCATTGTCGATTGGGACACCCATCTCTTCCTTTGCTCAAGAGGCTTTGTCCTCAGTATAGTAAGGTGTCTTCGTTAGATTGTGAGTCGTGTCAATTTTCCAAACACCATCGTCTTAGTTCGAGTCCTAGAATTAATAAATGTGCTAGTGTCCCTTTTGAATTAGTTCATTCTGAAGTTTGGGGTCCTTCACCTATTTTTTCTAAACCTGGATTAAGATATTTTGTTACTTTTGTGGATGATTATTCTCGTCTAACTTGGTTATTCTTAATGAAAAATCGTTCTGAGTTGTTTTATATATTATGTGCATTTTGTGCTGAGATCAAAACTCAATTCAATGTTTCTATTCGTACTTTGCAAAGTGATAATGCCAAAGAATATACATCACATTTATTTCACTCATATATGGTTCAGAATGGTATGCTTCATGAAACTTCTTGTGTTGATACTGCATCTCAAAATAGCATCGCAGAACGTAAAAATAGACATCTTCTTGAAACTACACGAGCCCTCCTATTTCAAATGAATGTTCCTAAACTTTTTTGGGTCGATGCCGTTTCTACAGCATGTTTTCTCATTAATCGCATGCCATCTTCTGTTCTTAATGGTGAGATTCCTTATAAGGTCCTTTTTCCCAATAAGTCATTGTTTCCAGTTAATCTTAAGATATTTGGCAGTACTTGTTTCGTTAGAGATGTTCGTCCGCAAGTCACTAAATTAGATCCAAAGTCATTAAAATGTGTATTCCTTGGTTATTCTCGTCTTCAGAAAGGGTATTGGTGTTATTGTTCCAGTCTTAACAAATATCTCTTCTCAATTGATGTTACCTTCATGGAAGACACACCTACTTTCCATCCACACCTATTTCTACTAGTTAGGGGGAGGATGATTATTTGTTGGTATACTCTATCACATATTCTGATCCTATCTCAGCCACAAACACAGCTCCAATCAGGCCTCCTATTACGCAAGTCTACTCCAGGCGTCCACCTCCTGATTCATGTCTTGCACCTACTCCTTCGTCATCAGATCCGGTCCAAAATGATGATCTTCCTATTGCCTTGTGCAAAGGTAAACGTCAGTGCACTTACCATATTTCTTCTTTTGTTTCTTATAATCACTTGTCATCTTTATCTTGTTCTTTTATTGCTTCCCTTGATTCTGTCTCTATTCCTAAAACGGTTCGTGAAGCCATATCTCATCCTGGTTGGCATAATGCAATGATAGAGGAGATGAATGCTTTAGATGACAATGGTACTTGGGATTTGGTCGATTTACCATCAGGGAAACGGACTATTGGATGCAAATGGGTATTTGCCGTTAAGGTTAATTCGGATGGGTCAGTTGCTCGTTTGAAAGCTCGTCTTGTTGCTAAGGGCTATGCTCAAACTTATGGAGTGGATTATTCAGACACTTTTTCCCCGGTTGCAAAATTGACATCTGTTTGATTGTTCATTTCAATGGCAGCAACTCATCACTAGCCTTTGCATCAAATTGATATAAAGAATGCATTTTTTCATGGTGATCTTCAGGAGGACGTGTATATGGAGCAACCTCCTGGTTTTGTTGCTCAGGGGGAGTATGGCCGAGTTTGTTGTCTTTGAAAGTCTTTGTATGGTTTGAAACAGAGTCCTCGGGCTTGGTTTGTTAAATTTAGTCAGGCTGTTGAAAATTTTGGCATGATGAAAAGTAAGTTAGATCATTCTGTGTTCCACAAACAATCAGAATTTGGTATCATTTTGTTAGTTGTGTATGTGGATGATATTGTGATTACTGGAAGTGATATTGTGGAAATCTTATCTCTCAAGTCTTTTCTTCATACTCAGTTTTATACAAAGGACATGGGGATGCTAAAATATTTCATGGGTGTTGAAGTCACAAGGAGTAAGAAAGGTATTTTTCTATTTCAGAGAAAGTATGTTCTTGACTTGTTAACTGAAACGGGAAAATTGGGAGCAAAGCCCTGTAGTGCTCCAATGACGCCGAACATGCACCTTACAAAAGATGGAGAACTATTTGAGGATTCTGAGATATATAGAAGGTTGGTTGGAAAGCTGAATTACCTTACTGTGACTCATCCAGATATTGCATATTCAGTCAGTGTTGTCAGTCAGTTTATGACATCCCCAACAATTCATCATTGGGCAGTGTTAGAGCAAATTTTCTGTTATTTGAAGGGAGCACCAGGACAAACTGACAAAGCACAACTGAAAAACTTTACAATGAGCCTATATCATAACCAAATAACATCATTTAGCATCACATAAGACTCTATTGTGCCCACCCATAAATCCCATGTGTGCATGGGCCATGCACACATGGTGAAAACTACTCATTATTCTCAAACTAGGCACAATTACACATAAAATCACAAAAAGAATAATGTGACTTATACCAATGTTATATGCATGGTTTTTTTTAAAATAAAATCACATGGTTGCATAATAGACATATTTTTTAACGTAAAAGTGAAATTGCATGCGATATGCATACGTGAGAACGTTGTTAAAAAGTGGCGTTAAAAATGATAATTCCTACGCGCTTATTTCTATCGTTTTGAAAATAATGAATTAGTAACATGCTTTGCTTACCATTATTTATCTCTTTAAAATCTTTAAATTGATTAAACCTCCAAAGCATTATTTTTATTTCATAAAATAATTTATTTAACTATTTTAAAATATAATAATTCAATTATTTACTTTTAAATTCCATAAAATAATAAGGACTAAAAATTATGTAAAAATACTTATAATTTGATATGTTTCCTTAAAAAATAACATTATAATCCAATTAACAAATTTACAAACTTAATGTGAGAAAAATAAAAAATTTAGGTGTGGAAAAATACATTTTACTTGTATTATTTTAAGAATTAATTTTAAGTAGAATAAATTCATATGTGAAAATCCAATAATTATTTTTATTGATATTTAACTAAACTTTCAGCCATGATTTTATTTATTTAAAAATTAGAAGTGAATTAAATTCAACATTTTTCTTAATTGAAATAAAGAAAAGTCATATCTATTAAAATGAACACTCATGGTTATATTAAAAATACCATTTTAAATATTTTCATAGTTTAGGGTATTAATTTATTTCATCCTACACACAAAATTTCTTTCATTTAAAAATACAACCTCACATTTTTACTAAAATTCCAGGAACTAAATATATCATCAAAATCACTATTTTTAATTTTTAAAAACTCACATTTTCTCAAAAATATAAAAAAAAATCTGTAGGTAATTATTTGTGTAAAAATATCATTTTAAGTGTGAAATAAAACACCATTTTATTCACATAAAATCAACATATCATTAGAGACATCACTTATGCATTCAAATCATTGTTTCACCAAATTTACTCACCAACTAAACACAAATTCAGCAAGCATAAATCTTCATGAAATTCATCTTTAATTTATGCTTCTCAAAACTCAATCCGTAACCTTCATGAAATCACCAATATATCAATTTATAAAAGATTCAAGACAATCCCTTCTTTTAACCAATTAACCTAGCATGTTCCTAACATGTACAAGCGACACAAAAATAAAAACAACACAACATACGTCATACCTTATAGGCCGAACCCCGTGAATCGCAATTCCCACATATTAACAACTTACCCCAAACTCATAAGCATGTTTACCAACAATTTCAATAAACTTATGAACCCTAACAAAAATACAAGATCACATAATTCCAACATGTTTTCCAAGAGTGAGATAAAATATTGATTCAACAACAACAATAATACCTTTGCATGTATCCATCATCATCCTTATATTCTTATTACATAAACCCTTAGATTCAAAATAACCATGAAAAATTAACCATAAGATTTTAGATTTTATGTATGACCAAAATCTCTAATCATGCTTGCCTATATACACCACATGCCTATGCCAAAACCTTCATGCATCAAACAAAACAACCCTTCATCCCAATATCAATAACATTAATCAACACAACATAATATCCTACCCAAAACACAAACCCACTTTCAGCCATGATCTCTCCAAATGACAACATACAATAACAATAACCAATAAATTGAAGGGGGGAAAATCCAATGCCTCTCTTGATAGAAATCAAGAACCCAAACTAGAACCATCTCTTTGCTCAAAATCCTAGGAGTTTCGAACACCATAGAACCAAAGAAAGAAAAACACCATTATTCTAAGATTAAAGAAGAAGAAGACTCTTAACCAAGGGTTTAAAAAAAACACTATAGATGAATACATACCTAGAGCTTTGAAGCCTCTTTCCTTTCTCCTCCTTATCCTTCTTTATTTCCTCCTTCTCTCTAGAAAATTGCAGCCCCTCTCTCCCGTTCTCTCTCTAGCTCGCCACTCTCTCTCTCTCTCTCTTCTTCTCTCTATGGCCAACGGCTTCCTCAAGCATGAATGGCCTTTTTCTTTTCTTTCCTTCCTTTTAATCTAACCTAGGAAATAATAGCCTAATGGGAAATGGTAAGTTTCCTAAACCATCTATTCTAATTAAGCTTAAAATCAATTATAATAAATAAATAACTAATAGTGAAATGTAAACAATTCCCTTACCAATAATAGTTTTAGTCATCCAATTTAGTTTATTTGATTGAAAAAAAATGGGAATAAAATCCTTCCCTTTCCCACTCTATTGCCATGCACCACTCTCCATTTCCTCTTATTATTTTTTTTATTAAATAATTAAATCTAATAAAAAGGAAACTACAAAGTGTGTAGAAAATTTTACACATGTGCACCATCCAACAATGCACATGCACACACTCAATAACTAGAGTTCATCACTACCTACCATGCACCTTAGTACATTCAATCAAAAATCAATTATTCACATTTTTAAAATAAATAAATAAATAACAATTAACAATTAAATTCACAAAATTCTACCACAAAATTCTAACAATTAATTTAAATAAATAAATAAAATAATTCACAATACTTAACAATTAAATAAAATAAAGCACAAAATTTAAAATAAAAAAAATTGGTGCGCTACAAAAACACAACATCAAGTATGAGCAAGATCATATATATTTTTGGTAGTATTCTTCGATCATAGTAACCAATTCATGTTCTCAAGAATTATAACCAAACACACCCACCAGTACAGAACTATAGATATACAAATTGAAATCAAAACTAAGATAAACTTTATTGATGTCTAGAGAAAAATATTTACAGAGTGTGTTGTCTATCGAAACAAAAACATAAGTGTTTCTAATGAGCATTAGCTGTTATTTATATTACAAAGAAGTATAGGCAAGAGCTTATCAAAATAGTACACATGTCTTAGTTGAATTACTGAATATAACTAACAATTCTCCACCTTGGTTGGTAATTCTGTAAAATGTGTTCCATGAATGATCTCAAGCTACTTATCATACCTCTATAATTCTAAGTAGCTTACGACAATGTTTGAATTTGGATAATGGAAGAGGCTTGGTTAGCATATCTGAGGCATTTTCTTCAGTTGAGACTTTTTCCAGCGTTACCTTCCCCTCTGCTATTACTTCTCTTATGAAGTGTAATCAGACATCAATATGTTTGGTGCACTCGTGATACATCTGATTCTTACTGAGGTGTAGAGCACTTTGGCTGTCACCATAAACCGTGATCTGCTTTTGAGTTAATCCCAGTTCTTTTGTGATACCCTTGAGCCACAATGCCTCCTTCACTGCTTCAGTACAGGCAATATACTCTGCCTCTGTGGTGGACAGTGCCACAATAGACTGAATGTTGGCCTTCCACCTAATAGTGCATTCACCCATTTTGAAAATCCATCCAAATTGTGATCTCCTTGTGTCAATACCACCAGCAAAATCAAAGTCAACATACCCCATCACCTCTGCTTCTTGTGAACTAGGCTTGTATTTTTGTCCAAAATTTGATGTTCCTTGCAAGTACCTCATCACCCATTTAACAGCATTCCAATGTTCAATGCCTAGGTTCCCAATATACTGGCTGACTACACTGATAGTCTGACATAAATCTGGTCGTGTACATACCAATATGTACATGATGTTGCCAACCAAATTAATGTAAGGTATCTTTCTCACGTAGTTTATGTCTTCATTTGTAGTTGGGCTTTGTAAGTGAGTCAACTTGAACAATTGGTGTCATCACTGGTTTTACTTCTGAAAAACCAAATTACTTCAACACCTTTGAGATATAGCCTTTTTGGGATAACTTCAGACTCCTTGTTTCTCTATTCCTCTGAATCTCAATTCCAAGAATTTTCTTGGCACTTCCTAGGTCCTTCATTTCATACTCACTACTTAGCAACTTATTGACTTGATTAATCTCATTGTTCTGCTTGCTAACTATGAGCATGTCGTAAACATATTGTAGTGGATACACCACTGACTGTGTATTTGATGACATTACATATCCACAACTATCATAGGCAATCCTCTTGAATCCACAATTTGTGACAAACTGATCAAATCTTTTATACCACTGTCGTGGTAATTTTTTAAGACCATAAAATGACCTTCTTAGCAAGCATACATGATTTTCCATTCCCTTGACTTCAAACCCCTCAGGTTGCCTCATTAGTTTTTTCATCCAGCTCACCATGCAAAAAGGATGTTTTCACGTCCATTTGTTCAAGTTCAAGATCATGTATTGCTGTCAAAGCAAGTAGCATCCTAATCGAGGTGTGCTTCAGCACTGGAGAGAAGATCTCTTTGTAGTCGACTCGCTCTCTTTGTGTATAACCTCTTGCCACCAATCTTGCCTTGTATCTTTCCTTTTCAACCCCCAGAATTTCCTCCTTGAACTTAAAGATGAATCTGCAACTCATTACTTTCTTCCCATCTGGTTTTTCTATGAGTTCCCACGTATGATTCTTGTTTAGTAACTGGATTTCTTCCTACATGGCAGACTCCCATTTCACCCTATCAACTTAATTTATTGCTTCTTAATAGGTCCTAGGCTCATTATTACATTGCTCTATATTCAAAACATAATGAATGATGTCAGCAAACCCAAAACTTTCAAGAGCTTTGGTAGTCCTCCTTTCTCGATCTTTGGTAGTCCTTCTTCATCAATTCTGTCTTGTTGTTTATCCAAAATTTCTCCTTCTATTTCTAATTCTACTTCAGTATGTTCCACGGTGTTTTTGTTGGTCTCCACCTCAAGTTGTGCCTTTGTTGTACTGTCCTCCTTTAGCTGTAATCCTAGAGTATCTTTATAGAATTTATCTTCTTCAAATACTACATCCCTGTTGACAAAGTACCTTTGGTGGTTGCCTGAATCGATACTCCACAATTTGTAGCATTTGACTCCCTCAGGATAGCCTATAAAGATGCATTTTCTTGCCCTTGCTTCTAGTTTATCCTGCCTTATGTGAGCATAAGCTACACATCCAAATGTCCTTAATACTTCATAACTGGCTGGCCTTCCTATCCATTTTTCAATAGGTGTCTTAAACTCAATAGCAGAAGATGGACACCTATTAATAAGGTAGCAGGCAGTCACAATAGCTTCTGCCCAAAAATTCTTAGGTAGCCCAGTAAAAATCAGCATACATCTTACTTTTTCCATGATTGTTCTATTCATACGTTCTACCAGTCCATTTTGTTGAGGAGTTCTAGGCACTGTGAGATGCATAGAAATTCCATTCTTCTTGCAAAACAAGCCAAATTCATCTAAGCAGTACTCCAATTCATTATCTGTCTTCAAATTTTTTAGTTCCTGCCATTTTGAGTTTCCAGTAATGATCTCCATTCCTTGAACCTTTTAAACACCTCTTTTTGTGCTTTAATATGTATTTCTAGACATATCTTGTGTGGTCATCTATAATGGCCAGAAAGTACCTAACTCCACCTCGAGATACAGTCCTTGATGGCCCCCACAAATCTGAATGTACATAGTCAAGGATGCCTTTCGCATTGTGTTTCCCAAGTACCTAACTCCACCTCGAGATACAGTCCTTGATGGCCCCCACAAGTCTGAATGTACATAGTCAAGGAGGCCTTTTGCATCGTGTTTCCCAAGTCCCAACATAAACTTTATTTAGGTTGACTTCCCTAATACACACTGCTCACAAAAATCCAAGTCCTGGATCACTTCTTTACCCAGAAGTCCCTTCTTGTTCATAATCTCAATGCCTTTTGAACTTACATGGCCCAATCTTATGTCCCATAAAGTTGATGAATTTTCCATAGCCTTTGAAGCCATTGTCACGAAATTCTTTGATGTATTGCCTTGAAATACATATACTCCATTGATCATTGAACCTTTTACTATCACCATGGAACTCTTTACCACTTTGACAACTCCACCTTCAACCTTGACCGTGCACCCCTCCTTATCCGACATTGCTACTAAACTTAGATTCATTTTTATCTCAGGTGCATGCCTCACCTTGTACAATTCTCTCATGGATTGGAGCTTGACTGATCCAATCCATACAATATTACATGCCCTATTGTCTTCTAGTCTTATTGTTCCTCCATTAACCTCCTTATATTCATTAAATTGACTTCTGTCAGGACACACATGAAAGGAACATCCTAAATCAATCACCCAATCTAGTCTAGAGTATTCTTTTGTCACCACCATTACGCCTGCACTCTCATAGCCATCACTATGATTTTCTAGGTAGTTAGCAACCATATCTGCATTCCCATTTCTCCTGTTATCCACATTTATTTTAAATTTTGGGCACTCCCTTTTCAGATGTGTTGTCTTATGGCATATGTAGCACTTTGTTTTAGATCTTGGATTAGAACTTTCTCTATTTTGACTTCCATAACCTTTTTTATCTTTCTTATACGATCTTCCTCTCACTAGCAGTCCTTCTCTAATGCTCTCTTCCTCCTGCTCTAATTTCCTCTTCAATTCTTTAGACATCAGTGCACTTTACACTTCTTCCAGAGTTAAAGAATTCCCATACATCATTGTATCAGCGAAGTGTTCATACGTATCAGATGGAAGGGATTTAAGGACAATAATTGTCTGGTCTTCATCTCCAATCTTGATGTCGATATTCTCGAGATCAAGAACGATCTTGTTGAAGTCATCGAGATTATCTTCAACACTCCCTCCTGGTGCCATTTTGAATGAATACAACTTCTGCTTCAAGAACAACCTACGCCAGTGACTTTGTCATATATAGAGTTTCCAATTTCTTCCATAGCCCAGTAGTTGTTGTCTCCTTTGATACTTCTCTCAAGACCTTATCCCCAAGACAGAAGATGATTGCACTATATGCCTTCTCGATCATCCCTGTCTTTTCTTTATCAGTCTTGTACTTGATTTTACTTTCCTCAAGCAAAGCATCTTGGATTCCCTGATGTACAAGAACTGCCTCCATCTTTATTTTCCAAAGTCGAAAGTCGTTCTTCCCCATAAACTTCTCAGGATCGAACTTAGCATTCCCCATCTCCTAGAATATTCTTCACGCTGTAAAATGTTGCTTGCGTTGAACCCAAGCTCAAGAACCCAACTTGGCTCCTGATACCTCTATGTTAGTATTCTTCGATCATAGTGACCAATTCTTGTTCTCAAGAATTATAACCAAACACACCCACCAGTATAGAACTTTAGACATATAAATTGAAATCAAAACTGAGAGATACTTTATTGATGTGTATTGAAAAACAATTACAGAGTGTGTTAGCTATTAAAACAAAAGCATAAGTGTTCCTAAAGGGCATTAGCTCTTATTTATATTACAATGAAGTATAGGCAAGAGCCTATAAAAAATAGTACATGTGTCTTAGCTGAAATACTGACCATAACTAACAATTTATATAAATATAAAAACCATAAATTTATATTGGTGCGACCTTAGTAGCCTATACACATCCAGTTTGTGAATCTTCTTGAGCATTTCACTAGTAATCAAAACAGAATTACACACTCAATGCAGTCATTACCTTATTATATTTATGAGATGTGTTGAATCACTCACTCATTTTTCATGAACACAACTTACCCATAGCTCTTGTCAAGTTCAAACTTCCATTGATCCATCCAACTTGAATGTGTCCTCCATTTTCCAAAATCCTATCTTTCTCAACCTTTAAATCTGGCTGAAAATCTTTAAATAATTTATATGCCTGAATAAAATATTCATGAAAACAAGACGTGAAAGTGCTTTGCTTACATTAGAGATACTCTGGCAGATTTTCCTAAATTTCTTATTATAACAAACGGTAACAAATATATAGTTAGGGAAAACAAGAGAGAGACTACCATGTTGTTATATGAGTATTTCAAGCAAAACTAATAGATATATATTTCTTTTCTTTTTGGATCAATCTAATATAGTGAAAAATGAATATAATCCAGCTTAATTATGCCATTTTCTTATTAAATATGACTTTATATAGTAGAGCCCAAGAGCTTTGTTATTCTGTAAGTATTTTGAAGCTAAAACTTTGAAATACCCATATCTCTCCATACCTACTGTTTCAAACACCTCCCAAAAATCTCAGAAATTGTAGCTCAGCTTGTCAAAAGAACTTTCTCAAACACTTAAAAAAGTTCTAGATTTTAAAAAAATAGTAATAAAAATTATAAAACCCTCACATTAACTACTCCCATTAAGATCCAAATGTAAGTGAGTGTTAACAGAGATGCGTGATAGAGGAGCAAATAGATGGAGATGAAGCTGTCATATGGAGGAGCTATTTGGGGGAGAGAGCATAATAATGAGATAGAGAGAGAGAGAGAGATAAATGAGGTATTTGGTTATAACACTTCATTTTTTTCACTTTCCCGCTTAATCTTTAGTTATATCTTGTTTCCTTAAGTACCATTAACTTTACTAGTGAAGGTTAATTCATAAACTGATTTATGAATTTCAGCTCAATAACCTTTTAGTTCCAAAAGCCAACCCTTAAGAGAACCATTACTCAATTCCTCTCGGAAATGTATAGATTCCATATCTGTATAGTATGTCCCCAACCATTTACATCAATTAGTTCCCAAAACAAAAGTTTTCAACCTCATCATTTTTTCAAATCCATAATGAGTGAATCAAAGAACTCATATGACACAAACATGAGCTCACAATAACTTCAAGATTAAGATCAATTTGTATATGGTCATCTTATTGATATGTTTAATTAATACTTATAAAGTAAATATTATTATTAAGTATTAATAACATATAGGATCTTGTTAAGTACCTCCACTAAGATGTCTTACTGCATCAATAATCTGGATCTAGATTACACTTATTCATAACACTAGAGAATCGTACTTACAGTATTTAATCCAAAGATTCCATATAACTTTGTTTTACTGCGAATTGTTAAAATTTGTTCCCTACAATCCTAATTCTCTCGTACCAATACAAGATTTTAGTCACAAAAACAAATTTGGGAACTTTCTGATATTCATATAATATTATTCTAATAATCATAATAAACAATCAATATATGCAAAAATAAATTTTAATTATTTATTTCATAATACATTTTTCAACACATATTCTTTAAAGGGTACTAGTCCGAACACACACCAACATCGCGCACTCGGTGAAACACTCGCCTTGCAAGACCATAGCGCCACAGGTTCTTCCTTTCATGCCACTCGAGACCCTTATCTCTCACATGAGTTTCCATGCCGCCTCGCGCTTCACAAGACCATAGCTTTGTGAGCCCTTCCTTTTGAGCCTCGTGAGACCCTTATCTCGCGCATGGGCCACCATGCTGCCTTGCGTCTCAAGATACCATAGCCTTGAGAGCCCTTCCTTTCATGCCTCACAAAACCCTACTCTCATGCATGGGCTACCATGCTGCCTCATGCCTCGAAAGATGCCTCTAACTCATGCGTGCATGTCTCCAAGCTGCTCCCCCACGATGCCCTTGCGAGATACTTCTGTCTCTAACGCGTGTCTCCAAGATGCGTCTCTGAGAAGCCCTCGTGCCTCTTGAGATGCCTCTACCTCATCCGTGCATGCCTCCAAGCTACACCCCTACGAGGCCCTCGTGTACGTAACATCAAGCTATGCCCCCGCGAGGCCGTCGTGCCTCGCGAGATGCCTCTGCCTCACGCACAACCATGGGCATCGCATCCGTCAAGGGTTTTGGTCCCTATGAACCTCTTGAGGCATGTGGCTTGCTAAAGAGGCCCTATCCCATTTTGGGGTAGGATCCACCAAAAAAGATGCACCTCACATATAGATTGCGAAGGAATTCTCAAGTACTCTTACTTAGCTAGGTATCGAGGGGCTCAAGGTACAAATGCAACCTTGAAAGGTGGTAGCATGGACGTAACTCTCATTCAGATATGGAAGATACAAACAAGATAGAGGGAACCAGGATACATGTACAAGGCTCGTACCTGGCCAAAAGTGGCATTACAAGAATGGTACATAGTAATGTTGGGTTTTATGCCCTTATAAAACCATGTGGACATGTAACACGATTTTATATTGTCTATAAAAGTAGTAGAAATAATTTAGTTTGAAAACTGTGTTGCTTGCTTGTTTTATTACATGACTATTGCTATAATACAAACATTTATAAAATCCCGAATAAATGGATAGTTATAATTATAGTGACTAGGTCACAGTGATTATAGTTGTAATTATATGTTCAAAAGAACGAGTTCTATGATTAGATTAGTGTATTGGATTTCAATGATTTGGCAATCTATGATATGATATACTTACACATTCAGGGTGTGAATGTCTTGTACAAGGCATTGACCAAGCAGATAAGATGGAATGTATTTGGTTACATCGGACCAGGACTGATATTGTTTATTGATAGATAAATAAGTATCGTTGGTATCCAATCTAATCAATGTCACAACGTTGACGATAGGTTAAGTCGATCTAAATTCTGAGTGATAATATTGTGCAAATTATATTATTTAAATCTTTTGACTTATTCGTTACCATCTTACCCTATAGTCTAGCCCATACTTACATCTTGGAGATTTAATAGTGTAATTGAGTGGGAGTATTATTCAAAGATATGAAATCTATAACTTCTGTATGAGAAGTAAAAAGATGATTTCCTCAATTGCTTTGTTCAAAAGTTTAAATGATTGAGATCTCATTTCTGTGATTAAGTTCATAGAAATATCATTTATAAGGAACTTAGTGGGAGTTAAGGATAAAATATTGATTAGGGGTAAAATGGTAATTTTTACCCCGCTCGTTAGTAAGTCATCGATAGAGGATTGACTGAGTGTAATGGTTATAACAATGGATAACGTATTTGTGGTTTGGAAAATACATTCTATGAATTCAAGAGTTCAATTCCGAGTCTGTAGTGGAGTCACGAGGAATTAATAAGGTAGTGAAATTATTCGTAAATAAATTCACGATAACTTATTGGTGCTTTGATTTCATGGATCCATGGTGCCCACATCACCTTTTAGTAAATCATCTAGAATGTCTCAATTAATTGATTCAATTTTGGAAATTTTTACAGAGATATGAGATTTAGAGAATAAAAGAGAATGATTGGGAAAATTTATTAATATTGATAAATTGGTGTCAATATAAATAAATACATTTAAATCAAGTTTCAAATAATAATTTGTTAATTTGAATAAGGATTTAATTAATTAATTAAAAGATAAATAAGTAAAAAAAAATTGAATTTAGGCCAATTTGTGATTTAAATTCAAAACAAAGAGATTGAGCCGAAGACTTTTATTTATTTTTTGTTTATTATTTTTAATTAATTTAAATTTAAATAAAGCCCATTGAGTTGCCTATATAAGGAATATGATATCTAGAGTTTTCATAAGTAAGTCTTAGTTGATTCATTGGGTAAGTGAAAACCTAGACAATCTAATCCTTGCTTGGCCACTCACTCTCTTCTTCTTCTCTTCTAGATCTTTATCTCATATGTTGAGAACTAACCGACACTAGTCTAGATTGATCAAAGGCTTGGTGAGGAAGACTAGCTGATCTAGTTAAATCTCTTGAAAATACTCTGCTTCATAAATGAATCAAGGGTTAGAGATATTGAAGGAAGGAGTTTTTCCAGTTCCGTTACGTAATGTAAGTTTTTTACTTTACTCTGTTTTGTATCAATTTCATAGGAGCATGTTCTAGGAATTTAAATGTTTGTTTGATAATATGTAAATTACATGAAAATAAATAAAGATCCAGTAATATGCTTATCTAATCGTCAACAGTTTGGCGTCATCTGTGGGAAGGACAAGTATCAAGCCACTGTTCTTCCATCAATTCCAACAAGAAGAAATGCCAAGGTGTTCAAGACGCCTACGGGAATCTCAGGATGCTAAGATCCACATTGACGGAGACCAACTAAGAGCCTCCAGAAGAGACCTCCACTACCTGTGAATTGAGGTATGCCAGAGGAAACTCCAGCCCCTGGAGGGGAGAAGGTGGCATCATCCCTGACTATTCAACCTAACGGAGGTCATTAAGATCCATCAACCAACCCTGTGGGAGGTATGGGTACGCACCCTCATCCTCGTCAACCATCGGCTACACCGTTCCCCGACCACTAGGATCAAGGTCCCTCCATGCACAGGCCTGGCAAGAGTCCTTGTGTACACTCCAGCTTCAGAAGTCACTTTTATGAGGATGAGATACACGAGTTGCATAAGAAGAATCAAAGGTTGGAAACCACGCTAGAAAACATCCAGGAGGTGTTGAACGACCTGCTTTAAGGGAAGTCAGGCATGCTCTTTCCCAAGCATAGGCAGATGGAGCTTGAGGGAATGGAGCCACCGCCCCCATAGACGACGGGAGGACCCAATTTTCCACTAGAAACACTCCCCTTTCAAAACATCATGAAGGCCCTTGATCAGTGAGGTACCCCCAAGAGCAAAGTCGGGGGGGGGGGGGGGGGGGCACGTTGGTCATAGAAACGAAGCTAAAGTTACCTTTAAGGAAGCGCCCTTAACATGAGAGAAAATCTCAATATGGAAAGGCCAGACGTATGGACAACACCCTCTATGGTTCCTTTGAAGGACATGGGGAAAGGGACGACCAACCCGTCTGACTTATGGGGCTCCTTGAATAGAAGGAGACAGGAGCAGGACACCGAGATGAGAAGCCTTCGAAGCAAAATAGTTACTGCATCTGGGGGGAACATTTTTGATGATGAGTTCAACTATGAGTCACCTTTCACAAGAGAGATTCAAGCTGAATGACTCCCAGAAACCTTCAAAGAGCCTCATATGACCTCTTATAAGGGCACTACGGACCCCAAATACCACCTTGATGCGTTCAATGATATAATCAAACTAAGAGGGGACAATAGTAGAGCAAGGTATCACTATTTTGTTGTCACGCTAAAAGGAGTTGCATGCAAGTGGTTCAAGAGGCTAAGGCCAGGAACCATTCGGTCATGGAAATAATTTTCTGATGAATTTCTCCAGCAGCACCATGCAGTGCGCGATTGTGCCATGACGGGTACCATCCTCGCTAACATAAAGCAAGGTGATGGTGAAAGCCTAAAAGTCTATATCCACAGGTTCATAATGGAAGTGGCTAAGGTAGGAAGCCTGACTTAAGGAGAACTCAAGATGGCGATCACGGTCGGCGTGCACCCAGGCAGCAAGCTATGGGATAATATACTTAGACGACTTCTATAAAAGAGCACAAAAGTACATTCGTGTTGAAGATGGCCATGAGAACCTTAAGGTTAGCAGAAGTGAACTCCTATCTAAGGCCTCATCCCATGAAGGCTCAAATGGTGTAAAGAAGAAAAAAGCGTACGAAGGGCCAATGGATGACCAATAGAGAAAACACAAACACGGAGGTGAACCCAAGAAAATGTCATACACCTTCTATACAGACCTGACAGATACCAGGAAACATATCTTCCTAATAAATCAAAATATGGTCTCCTTCAATAGACCTCTACCAATGAAGAGAGATCGATCCAAAAGGGACCATAGTAAGTATTTCCAATACCACAAGGATATTGGCCACACCACGGTGGAATGTACCCATTTGAAAGGGGAAATAAAGAAACTCATATGCAAGGGGAACCTTGGCAGGTAAGTTAGAAAGGGGAACCTAAGACCAGAAGATAGGCCAGCCTCACCGCAAACCCAATGACAAACCACAGAGGAGCATGGGGAGGTAAGAACGGTCTTTGGAGGTCCAGGATTTGGAGGAGAGTCGTGGAAGAGAAGAGATAGATATGCCAGAGAAGGTAGACAAAGTCTAGCCCTGTTCACCATGAGCTTGGAGTAGCGACCCCCAAAGAGATTTGAGGGGGAAAATGATTCGATAACATTCACGAAAAAATATGCACGAGGGGTGCATTTCCCCCACAGCATCCCCCTGGTACTAACCATCCAATTAGCCAATATGAGAGTACATTGGGTTCTCATGGACGATGGTAGTTCCGTAGATATCATATATAACCCGACATTGGAGAAGATGGCCTTGGGCGTCAGGAACTTGAAACCCTGCGTACCACCTTATATAGATTCACTAGGGACTTGATACAACCCTTAGGAACAATTGAGTTAGCCCTCAGCATGGGGGAGCAACCCAGACAAACCACTGTCATGGAAAATTTTGTTGTAGTAGATTGCGTTTTAGCTTTCAATGTGGTATTAGGGAGACTGTAATGCCCTACTGCCTTAGAGCAACTACTAAGTGAGTTTAAAACGTGCAATTAACTCGCTAATCGAGGTTTTAAGACAATAGTGTAAATAAACCGTAATCACAGTCATAAACTTTGAAAATAAATCATTTACTGAAAATTATAAAGCGTTTAACATTTCGGATCCCAAAATACTGTTTGGAAATATTTACAACTCAAAAATGTGATCAGTGTCGGCTAAACGAAAAAATTCAAGTTTTGTACAACATCTCCCAAAAATACCCCTGGCCGTGGCAGCTAGGCAGACCAAACATGTATGCGCTGCCTCACGCTCTCCGTACTCATGGTTGGTTGACTTTCCCCTTGCCTTTACCTGCACCATAGAGCACCCGTGAGCCGAAGCCCAGCAAGAAAACCCTCATAAGCAGATAACATATGTATATTACACACTTAACATATAAACAAGCCACCATCAGGCTAAACACATACAGCCATGCCGTCCTAGGCACTTACCAAGCCCTAGGTTCGCGGTCAACACCGTGAGGATATCCCAGGTATCCTTTAGGGTCTCGCCTTGGCAACTCGCACTCCTTGTGCTAAACGCTGCTCCCGGCCCCTTGCCGTTCTCGGCCTTCGCCGCTCCCGGCCCTCGCCGTTCCCCGCCCTCACTGTTCCCAGCTCTTGCCGTTCATTCATTTATATGAACACATAAGATACTTAAACACATGTAAATTCAATCAAAGGGCTACGCCCTACTACACAGTGAGATAGGGCCGAGCCCTGCAACACAATCATATAGGGTCGTGCCCTGCAACACAAGCTCTATGGGAACAGTAGTTTTTCTTACCTGTGTCCCGAGCTTTCCAAGAACAGATGTCCTGAGCACAGTCCCCTAGTCCGAGCCTCGCAGAAACCCTAGCCACAACGCACCAACAATATCCATCCATCAAGCTCTAATCCATTAAATTACTTTAGGTCATAATTCTAGTCTCCAAGACCTTGAATTCTATCAATTCGGGTGATAAAATCCATCCAGAGCCTTAACTATTGAACTCTCGAGCCTAAAACCCCTTTAAAGCCCAGAAATGCACTAAGCGTTGTGGCCCTAAGAACTCATGCCGCGGCCCCCAGCTCAACCCGAGGCCCTGCCTCATTTCTTCCTACACGCGCCGCGGACCTTCCTGAAGGGCGCCGCGGCGCGCCTCCACTTCCAGACGCCCCTATGTTCTAAGGGTTCACGGCTCAGCAAGAACAGCGTCGTGGCCCGACCGCTCGAGCCCAGAAAATATCACCATTTTTACCACAAAAACCAATCCAATTAACCCCAAAATCAAACCAACAATCCAAACCATCAATCACAAAAGCTCTACTATGTTTTTTAGTAACAAAACCTAACAAAGAACTAGCTGAAAACCTCATCAAATCTCAACAATGATCCTTCACCCAACACACATGCAAAAATCTAACATTTTAGCAGAAAACCAGCTGCAATCCAACACAACTCAATCATATTAAAAAGCTTACCTTAGACAGAAGAGAATCCCTAAATCAGTTCTCTAGGCTCCAAGCCTTTAGCTCCCCAAAATCCCAGCTGAAATTCCTTAGTCTTTGATTAGATTCACCAAGGTTTCCCCAAGCTTCCAAAGGATGAAACTCCAAGAGAGAGAGAGACAGAAGAGGGGGGGGGGGGGGGGGGGGGGGGGCGGGGGGGGGGGGGGGGGGTCGGTTCCTTTTTTTCTTCCTAAAGGCTTCTTTTAGTTTTGTTTTATTTAACTCAAGTTCCTAAGGTTACCTCAAGGCTCAAGGTGCCAAAAATGTCCCTGAGGGCAAAATGGTAAATTTTCCAAATATTCCCTCATAAGCATTCTATCTTCAAATATATCTCCAAATATTTATTTCCATAACCCGATAACCCCATAAAATGTCTAATACCCTAAATACCCCTCAACCCACCCCGAGTCAGATTTTCGAACCCGTTGTGACTTTCTAGCTAACCGCTCCATTGGACTGTCTTGGATCGTGCAACACAGATA
Source organism: Humulus lupulus (assembly GCF_963169125.1). Lineage (NCBI taxonomy): Eukaryota > Viridiplantae > Streptophyta > Magnoliopsida > Rosales > Cannabaceae > Humulus > Humulus lupulus. The sequence goes on along the minus strand of NC_084798.1, from coordinate 56,310,554 downwards.
TATCACAAATATATCACAATTATTACAAATATCACATTTATGCCCTCAACGGGCTAAAATTACAAACATGCCCCTAATAACCAAACGGGGCCCACATGCATATTTAATTCACCTAAACATGCGTCACTAATCACATATTCACACAAATTCACATATTATAACCATAAATCACTTATTGCCCTCCAGGCACGCTAATCAAGGACCTAGGCCTTATTAACAAATTTTGGAACATTACAACTATCCCCTCCATACAGAAATTTCGTCTTCAAAATTACCTGAACAACTCGGGATACCGCTCCCACATTTCTGACTCAAGTTGCCACGTTGCCTCCTCAACCTTGTTGTTCCTCCACAACACTTTTACTGAGGCGATGGTCTTGCTCCGCAAGACTTTATCTTTCCGGTTGAGAATCTGAACCTGCTTCTCCTCATAAGACAAATCCTGATCCAGCTCCAAATTCTCATAACTCAGAACATGCGTTGAATCAAACACATAATTCCAGAGCATGGACACGTGAAACACATCATGAACCCCTGATAAGGCTGGAGGCATCGCCAATCTGTAAGCTACCTCTCCAACCCGTTCCATAATCTCGAAGGGGCCAACAAACCTAGGGCATAACTTGCCCCAAACACCAAATCGTTTCACTCCCCTCAAAGGTGATACCCTAAGGAACACATGGTCACCAACCTGAAATTCCACACTCCTATGTTTCAGGTCTGAGTAACTCTTCTGGCGACTCTGGGAGACGAGCATTCGAGCTCTAATCTTCTTAACCGCCTCATTGGTCCTCTGAACCATTTTAGGACCTAAGTACCTCCTCTCACTTGTCTCATCCCAGTGGATAGGTGATCTACACTTCCTCCCGTAAAGCATCTCATATGGAGCCACTCCGATAGTCACCTGATAACTGTTGTTCTACGAGAACTCAATCAAAGGAGATACTTACTCCAAGATCCCCTAAAGTCTAGCACATAGGCTCGCAACATGTCCTCCAATATCTGAATCGTCCTCTTAGACTGTCCATTTGTCTGAGGATGATAAGCGGTACTAAAGCATAACTATGTGCCCATAGCCTTCTGCAGACCCTCCAAAAACTTGAAGGTGAAGGTGGGGTCCCTGTCGGATACTATTGACCTCGGAGCCCCATGAAGTCGAACGATTTCCTTCACATATAACTCAGCATACTGCTCCACAGTATAAGTCGTCCTAACAGGTAAAAAGTGGGCGGACTTGTTATATCTATCCACAATCACCCACACTGAGTCGTCCTGTCCCACAGTCCTCGACAAACCAACCACGAAGTCCATGGTGATATCTTCTCACTTCCACTCTGGAATCCCCAAAGGCTGCAGCAACCCTGTTGGCCTCTGATGTTCAGCCTTGACCTGCTGACAAATTAAGCATTTGGCCACATAATCCACTACATCCCTCTTCATGCCCGACCACCAATACAAAGCTCTCAAATCCTGGTACATCTTCGTCATACCTGGATGTAAGGAATAGGGAGTGGTATGCGATGCATCTAAGATCTCCCACCGGATATCAGAATCCATCGGAACACAGATCCGACCCTTGTACTTTAGTAACCCCATCTCCGAGATAGAAAAGTCCTTCACCGCTCCGACTAAGACATTTTCTGAGTGACCTCTCAACCGAGAATCCTTCCCCTGTGACTCCTTGATCCTCTTAAGGAGTGTAGACTGAAGAGTGATGTTGGATAACCTACCAACCACCAACTCTATACCCACTCTAGTCATCTCCTCAACTAGCTTATTGGATATCTGTCTCGAACTAAACAACTGTCCTGGGCTTTTCCGACTCAATGCATCAGCCATTACGTTAGCCTTCCCAGGATGGTATAGGATATCAGAACCATAATTCTTAACCAACTCCAGCCACCGTCTCTGGCGCATATTCAAATCCTTCTGAGTAAAGTAGTACTTCAAACTCTTATGGTCGGTGTATATCTCGCACTTCTCTCCATATAGATAATGCCTCCAAATCATAAGTGCGAATACCACAGCTGCCAATTCTAGATCATGGGTGGGATATCTCTGTTCATACTCCTTGAACTGTCTCGATGCATAGGCTATCACCTTCCAAGCTTTCATTAGCACACACCCTAAACCCTGTCTGGATGCATCACAATAAACCACGAACTTCTCATTGTCTGTCGGCAATCTTAACATTGGCGCAGTGATCAGTCGCCGCTTCAATTCTTTGAAACTATTCTCACATATGTCTGTCTCGACATACTTTGTCTTCTTCTTTGTCAACTATTTCAATGGCGTAGCTATCCTAGAGAACCCCTCAACAAACCGCCAATATCCTGCCAATCCCAAAAAACTCCTCACTTCAGAAACACTGCTCTGTCTAGGCCAATCTCTCACCGCCTCTATCTTACCTGGGTCAACCAGGATCCCCTCCTTACTGACGATATGGCCCAGAAATGTAATTTGCGGTAACCAGAACTCACACTGGCTGAACTTAGCATATAACCTATGCTCCCTCAACCGCTACAATACAAAACGTAGATGCTGCTCATGCTCTGTCTCTGACTGAGAGTACACTAGAATATCGTCGATGAACACAATCACAAATTTGTCCAAATAGTCCTTGAAAACCCTATTCATCATGTCCAAAAAAGCTATTGGGGGCATTGGTTAATCCAAAGGACATAACCAGGAATTCATAGTGTCCATACCTCGTGCGAAAAGCGGTCTTTGGTATGTCCTCCCCCTTAATCCTTAACTGGTGGTAACCTGACCGGAGATCAATCTTGGAAAACACTGTTCTTCCCTATAACTGGTCAAACAAATCGTCGATCCTAGGAAGTGGATACTTGTTCTTCATGGTCAACTTATTTAGCTCCCTGTAGTCAATACACATCGTAAAAGATCCATCCTTCTTTTTGACAAACAACACTGGAGCACCCCATGGAGAGAAACTTGGTCTGATGAACCCCAAATCTAGTAACTCCTGCAACTAAATCTTCAACTCCTTCAACTTCGCCAGAGCCATTCTGTAGGGTGTCCTAGACACTGACTCCACCCCCGGCACCAACTCTATAACAAAATCGATCTCCCGCTACGGCGGCAACCCTGGCAGGTCTGCTGGAAATAAATCTGGAAACTCACATACCAATTTGGTCTCCCTCGGTCCAACCGACACAAACATAGAGGCATCCATAACATTCGCTAGGAATCCTATGCAACCTTGATGCATCAGGTCTCTAGCCTTCAGTGCTGAAATCATAGGTATTCGCGGTCCACTAGTTGTTCCCACAAATACAAATGGTACCTCCCCTTCTAGTTCAAAAGTCACCATCCTGCGCTTGCAGTCAATCGTTGCCCCATACTTCGATAAACAATCCATCCCTAGGATCATGTCGAAGTCATCCATCGCAAGCTCAATCAGATCAGCAAACAACTCCCTACCATCTACCTCTACTAGTAAAGCTCTAATCCATCTCCTAGAGACTACCAGTTCCCCAGTAGGCAACAAAGTCTGAAAACCCCTAGCATACAAAACACTAGGTCTACACAGCTGATCTATCACTCTAGCAGACACAAACAAATGAGTAGCTCCCGAATCAAACAATGCAATATAAGAAGAACCAGCACTAGAAATCTGACCTATCACAACCGAGGGGTTAGCCTCCGCCTCAGTCTGAGTCAAAGTAAACACTCTGGCAGGAACGAGACTGTCACGCTGCTTTGGCTCCTCTTTCCTGGCTTGTGGGGAGTCCTTCTTCAGATGATTGGCACTCCCACAGATAAAGCAGGCCCAAATCCTGCATTTACCCTGGTGTCATCGTCTGCATCGTGGACACACTGGAAAGCTCCTCCAGTTGTCACCCCACCCCCTGACCGCCACTAAAAGCACCCCATGCCCTCCTATCCGAGCTAGGAGGAACAAAGGAATTTGAGGCCTTCCTCTTGTGCTCACTAGAGCCACTACCCTGACTGGATTCAATAAAAGGAGGCATCATTCGCCTGGCATCGCACATAACAGCGCTCTCTCTCCAAATCTAGTCCTCGGCCTCCTCAGCTGTAAGGGCCTTGTCTACAACCTGAGCATAGGAGGTAGTCTTTGGATCCAAGGTGATCTTCACATCACGGATGATCATAACATTCAACCCCGTACAAATATGTCCCTTCTTGCCGCATCTATCAGCACTAAATCCAGCGCAAACTTCACCAATCGGTCAAATTTCAAAGCATACTCGGCCATGGTCAACCGGTTCTGAGTCAGGTTGATGAACTCGTCAACCTTCGCGGCTCAGACTGCTACACTATAGCATTTCTCATTAAAGATGTTCCTGAACTCTTCCCAAGTCAAAACTGTCACATTCCTTCTCTGAACTACTACATCCCACCAGTTGCGGGCATCCTCTCTGAACATGTAGCTTGCACAAGCTACCCTCTCGTTCCTCTCAACCCTCATAAAATCCAGAATTGAGGAAATCATATTCATCCACTGCTCTGCCCGCAGTGGGTCTGATCCACCCTTAAAGGTGGGAGGATGTTGTTTTCTGAACCTCTCATATAAAGGTTCTCACCTGTTCACCACAACAGGTTGAACCGGAACTAGCACCACAACCTACTGAACTGGAAACCCAGTGACCTGTGGAGGGGCTTGCTGCCTCAACAGTCGAAGTTCTTCCTCTGTTCTTTGCAATCTTGCTTCCATTTCGGCAAACATCTATTGCCAATTCTGTAGGGCAGGTGGAGGGTCCTGACCCTGGTTGTCATGCTCGACCCTACTGCCACGGAGTCTCGATGATTGTCGAGGCATCGCAACAAATATGCCTGCAATCAATGACGCCGCTCATCAGGCATGATAAAAACATCCAAACCACTTCCCAATCACATCAACCAACCATAAACAATAGTCCACATAACATACAAAATAGCATAAAGCATACAACGGGCCATGCCCTGGCATCATGAATATGTTAACTCATTCATCATGCTTTATATGAAATAAGCAGGCAAACAGGGCATTTAAACACATATTTCAGGTTTAGTACAACCATCTCCCAAAAATACCCCTAGCCGTGGCAACCAGGTAGGACAAACATGTACGCGCCGCCTCACGCTCTCTATACTCATGGTTGGTTGACTTTCCCCTTGCCTTTCCCGGTCCTTGCCGTTCCCGGATCTTGTTGTTCATTCATTTATATGAACACATAATATAACTAAACAGATACTTAAACACATATAAATTCAATCAAAGTGCTACGCCCCGCTACACAGTCAGATAGGGCCGAGCCCTGCAACACAATCATATAAGGACATGCCCCGCAACACAAGCTCTATGGGAATAGTAGTTTTTCTTACCTGTGTCCCGAGCTTTCCAAGCACCGATGTCCTGAGCACAGTCTTTTAGTCTGAGCCTCGCAGAAACCCTAGCCACAACGCCAACAATATCCATCGATCAAGCTCTAATCCATTAAATAACATTAGGTCATAATTCTAGTCTCCGGGACCTTGAACTCTATCAATCCAGGTGATAAAATCCATCCCGAGCCTTAACTATTGAATTCCCGAACCTAAAACCCCTTTAACGCCCAGAAATGCACTAAGTGCCACCGCCCTAAGAACTCATGCCCTGGCCCCTAACTCAACCTAAGGCCCTGCCTCATTTCAGCCTACACGCATCGCGGCCCTTCCTGAAGGGCACCGTGGTGCGCCTCCACTTCCAGACGCCCCAATGTTCTAAGAGGCCGCGGCTCAACAAGAACAGCACTGCGGCCCGACCCCTCAAGCCCATAAAATCTCACCATTTTTACCACAAAAACCAATCCAATTAACATTTCAGCAAAAAACCAGCTGCAATCCAACACAACTCAATCATATTAAAAAGCTTACCTTAGACAGAAGAGAATCCCTAAATCAGTTCTCTAGGCTCAAAGCCTCTAGCTCCCAAAATCCCAGCTGAAATTCCTTAGTCTTTGATTAGATTCACCAAGGTTTCCCCAAGCTTCCAAAGGATGAAACTCCAAGAGAGAGAGAGACAGAAGGGGGGGTCGGTTCCTTTTTTTCCTGAAGGCTTCTTTTTGTTTTGTTTTATTTAACTCAAGTTCCTAAGGTTACCTCAAGGCTCGGGGTACCAAAAACGTCCCCGAGGGAAAAATTGTAAATTTCCCAAATATTCCCTCCTAAACATTCTATCTTCAAATATATCTCTAAATATTTATTTCCATAACCCGATAACCCCATAAAATGTCTAATACCCGAAATACCCCTCGACCCACCCCGAGTCAGATTTTCGACCCCGTTGTGACTTTCTAGCTAATCGCTCCCTAGGACTGTCTCGGATCGTGCAACACGGATATATCACAAATATATCACAATTATTACAAATATCACATTTATGCCCTCAACGGGCTAAAATTGCAAACATGCCCCTAATAACCAAACGGGACCCACATGCATATTTAATTCACCTAAACATGCGTCACTAATCACATATTCACACAAATTCACATAATATAACCATAAATCACTTAATGCCCTCTAGGCACGCTAACCAAAGACCTAAGCCTTATTGGAAAATTTTTGGTCATTACAGAGACCCTCCCAGATAGAATTGTAGGCGGTGACCTCGATATATCACCTGTCTGTTAAGTTCCCTAGCCCAGAAGGGGTGGAAAGCTTGAAAGGAGAGCAAGGGGAAGCCAGGGAGTGTTACAACACCTCCATTGTGACAGCTTCCAAATCATGGGAACCTATGACAATGATGATCCATGGGGAATTAAACCCCCAAAATTTAGACCCCAAAGTCATTGAGGAAATCGAAACTCGTACCTTTCGTTAAGTATGTGAGGGAAGACCAGGGAAGAAATGAAGTGGCTACTCCCATTGGTGGTGGAGGAATCCAACCTTCAAGAAACCACTCCCTATGCTTAGAGCCCCACATGAGTTCCATATCAGAAATGCGGCCAAGAATGTGGGAGCTAGCACATGGTGCAGACACCCTTACCTCAAAAAAGGAACTAGGCAATGAGGAAAATAGGTCCCAACATAATGAAGAAGGGATGAGAGGAAAAAGAGTCCTCCCACGAAGGAGATTATAACATGAGTTTTACCCACCATCGAACTTTCAAGTTTATTGAGTGCAAGGAGGAAGGAGCCTGATGCGACAATACATGATCTAAGAAGCAAGATTGCAGTTGCACAAAGGGAAAGGCTGAGGCCTGAGGAGTCTAATATAAATGCTCAACTCCCAACGGAGAAATCAGCAAGCCTTCTCCTGCCTCACTCCAAAGAAACACACTCCAAGGGGCCGCGCACGGCACCTTATGAAGGGGATTCCTACTGGCAACACCGCGCCTCCCATGGCCACGCAGCACCCATTGGAAACCTCGTGTATGTAAAGCAAGGCGAAGGTGAAAGTTTAAGAGAGTACATTCAACGCTTCAATGTAAAAATGGCTAAAGTAGGACGGTTGTCACAGGACGAGCGTAAAATGGCTATCAACGCAGGATTGCATCCGAAGACTGAAATATGGGAGAGTATGCTTAAAAGACAAATTGAAGACAAGGGTGACTTCTATGAAAGAGCCCTAACGTGCATTCAGGTGGAAGATGATTGCGACCACCTGAGAGCTGGTAGGTCGGGGTTGTGATTCAAGCCAATCCTACAAAGCATCCACGAGCACTCTAAGAAATTAAAAAATACCGCAACATCCTACATCAATGACCCACCAAACCCTGAAAGATTGGTTGTCAACCATTGCGAGGACGAGGAAACCTACAAGGTAACCTAAGTAGTTCGCACCAAGGGAGGAGTACCTGGTAACATTTTATGTTTTATGTAATGAATTAAAGAGGTTATACAAGTTAGCCACGATTTATTTTTACAATGTAATGAATCAAAGAAGCTACCTGAGCTAGCTCCCAATTGTAATGAAATTTTGTTGTTTGAAAAATATGGGTGTCATTGGAAGCACTTAACCAACTCATTGTGCCCTCATCTCCAATTAAAATTTCCAAAGGCATGTGCCCAAAAAAAAAAAGGAAGAAAAAGCTAATAAAAAATGCTTAAATAGATAAATATTTCCAACCACTTGGGGGTAGGAGACAGGCATAAAAAATGCAAGGCCCCCGTCTACGGACCTCGATAGAAGAACCCCTCAAGGTTGTAAGGATTAGCTATCCTTACAAACCTCGAAAGGGTCGGTAAGTCCCAAGGGACCCCTAAAAAACAACAAAGATAAGAAAAGGAGCCCCACACAAATAAGAAGTGAACACAAAAATCTATAAAATGACAACAAAAACCCAAAAGGTTAACTTGTCCTTACACAAGCAGTCAAGGTGCACCAAGTCGAAATAAGCAGTTAGAAGCTTCCCATGCAAGGGAGAAAAAGAGAGGACAAGAGAAAACTTCATGATCTCCCTCCATGAACATTCCATTCAGCAGCCTTAGCAACAACGTGATTGCTAAAAGAGGAAATGTAACGCCCTGGGTAGCCAAGACCATTACACTGTGTGTTTATAAAGGTGCAAGACTTGCTAATCAAGTTGTTTAGTTGAAAATGTGTCACTAAAACAATTATTGAACTAGGGTTAAAACATTTTGGTCATAAAAGATACATTTCATACATGGGATCCCAAAAGAAATGGAGTTTAAAGGACAGTTTACAAAATTTTAGGGTATACACAACTACCAGCCACTCTAAGGGAAAAATTGACATTTAAGGTTCTTCTGTTCCTGCCCATCACTCGACCGTGCCAGCCAAGCAGCTGACTATGTACATTCCGCCTCTAGAGCTCTCCAAATCAGGGCTGATCAAGTTTACCCTTGCCTTTACCTACACCACGTAGCACCCGTGAGCCAAGGCCCAGCAAGAAAACCATAACATCTTGGCATTATCAATAACAATAACCAAATAATTCATTAAGCATAATCATATATACAGCATCCCATAGCATTTACAAAATTTGTGAACATAATCAGTATATCCACAATCTAACATTCAGATATTCAGCATAACATATTCATCAAATTAACATCAATAACCATGTCATACAATAACCAGGGTCGACCCCTTAGGTCGCACCCTCTGTTTACCCCACTGACTCCGGTCCGCTTAAACCAAGTTCAGTGAATATTAAGCTGTCCTTAGCTACCAGTGGCCGAGCTGCACCCTGTGCGCCAATATTAATTTTAGCACTTTTAGGCCGTTTAATTCATGTTACATGGTGTAATCCCATCATACAATATTTCATACAAGTATAGGGAACCCTTAGTCCCAACATAGTCACACAACCGGATGTAGTTTTCTTACCTTTAATTCCAAGTGTTCTGATTATGAGAATGACCCTAGAGCACGATCCCTTTCCTGAGCCCTAGCGTACACCTAGTCATAACAAAGATAAGGGATTCCATCAATAATAATTGAATAAAGGATTCCGGACTAAGTTCTAGCCTTTGAAAGATTGAATTTCACCAAACACGGTAGTGGAATCGATCCCGAGCACCGTAGGTTACCTAAAACCTCCTCAAGGCCAAAAATTGCCCTCAAGAGCCGCGACCCTTAGCCCTCCATGCCGCTGCCCACCTCCAACCAGAGCCCTAGCCTCCCCCAAACATCACACACAGGTCGCCGCCCAGCACTCCCCATGCCGCGGCCCGCCCTTCACTTCGGCTCCCATTTGTTCTACAGGGTCGCGGCATACCAAGAACAGAGTTGTGGCCCGACCCCTTCGAACCCCAAAAAATCCCTATTTTCAATAACCAAACCTCAACCAAATTAACCCAAAACCATCCCAATAATACAATTTAACTATCATAAACACCCTAACATGATCTCAGTAGGAAAACCCTACAAGAACCTAGCTTAGAAACTCACTAAAATCACACTTCAATCCTTGAAACCCAAAAGCTCGTAAACTTCTTAAAACTTCAAGCAATTCAAGGAATTCAAATGCTAAACCATAATTTAAAGCTTACCTTTACTGAAGAACAATTCCACCAAGTAGTTGCAGAGCTAATTCCCAAGACCTTAGCCTCAATTCAAGAAGTTACTAGCCCAAAATCCCTCCATAGCTTCAAAGGTCAGCTTGAGAAAGAGTGTTTCTAGAGCAAGCAATAGTGAGAGAGAAAATAGCAGAGTCGGTTTAGGCAGCTTCTACTGTTTTCCTTTACTTTGTTTTATCTAACTTAAGCTACTTAGGCTAATCCCAAGGCTCGGGGTACCAAAAACGTCCCCGAGGGAAAAATGGTAAATTTCCCCAATATTCCCTCCTAAACTCTCAAACCTAAAATATCTCTCCAATTATTTATTTTCACAACTCGATAGCCCAAATAAATATCTAATACTCAAAATATCCCTTGACTCGCCCCGAGTCAGGTATCAGGTCCCATTGTGACTTTCCCGCTAACTGGCTCTCTAGGATTGCCTCGAGCCGTATGCTACAAATACATCCACATAATAATGTGGCGTCCACAATTATAACATATAATCACATTTATGACCTCAACGGGCCAAAATTACAAATATGCCCCTTTAAACTAAATAGGGCCCACATGCATATTAATACCCATAAACATGCATCTCATATATCCATATAATCATATAGGCTTGCTTATCACAGAATCATGCATTAAATCATTTAAATCACAAATAAACCAATTATGCCCCCCCGACACACTAATAAAGGCCCTTAAGTCTTAATAGTGATTTTTTTGGGTAGTTACAATTATCCCCTCCTACTGAGAATTTCGTCCTCGAAATTTACGTGAATAACTCGGGATACTGATCCCGCATCGCTGACTCAAGCTCACAGGTTGCTTCCTCGACCCTGCTATTCCTCCATAATACATTAACTAGAGGAATCGTCTTGTTCTGTAGAACCTTATCTTTCTGGTCTAAGATCTGAACTGGTCACTCCTCATAAGACAAATCTGTCTGCAATTCCAGGTCTTCATACTTCAACACATGTGACGTATCTGAGAAGTACTTTCGAAGCATAGAAACATGGAATACATCATGAACTCCTATATCGATGGTGGCAAAGCCAACCTGTAAGCCACCTGTCCGATCCTCTCTAGGATCTCAAAAGGTCCAATGAATCGAGGGCTCAACTTGCCCTTCTTCCCAAATCTGCTCAAGCCTCGCAGTGGTGAAACCTGCAGAAACACGTGGTCCCCAACCTGGAACTCCACATCCCTACGCTTAGGATCAGTGTAGCTTTTTTGTCTACTCTATGAAGCAAGCATTCTAGCTCGAATCTTCTCAATAACTTCACTAGTCTTCTGAACCATGTCCGGTCCCAAATACTTCCTCTCACCCATCTCATCCTAATGAATGGGCACTCTACATCTCCTCCCGTATAACATCTCATATGGAGCCATTCCAATCATTGACTGATAACTGTTATTATATGAAAACTCAATCAACGGGAGATACTTACTCCAAGATCCCTCAAAGTTGATCACACATGCTCTAAGCATATCCTCTAACACCTAGATTATCTTCTCAGACTATCCGCCAGTCTAAGGATTAAAGGTTGCGCTAAACTTCAACTGAGTCCCCATGGCTTTATGCAAACTACCCCAAAACTTGGAGGTAAAGATAGGATCTCGATCTGATACAATTGACTTAGGAACCTCGTGGAGACGAACAATCTCCCTCACATACAACTTTGCATATTGATGCACTGTATAAGTCGACTTAACTGGCAGAAAATGAGCTGACTTGGTGTATCTATCCACTATTACCCACATCGAGTCATGAAGCCCCACTGTCCTGGGTAAACTTCCCACAAAGTCCATTGTAACATACTCCCATTTCCACTCAAGGATACCCAAAGGCTGAAGCAGCCCCGTTGGTCGCTGATGCTCAGCTTTCACCTGCTGACAGGTCAAACACCTGGCCACATACTCCACTACATCCTTCTTCATCTTAGGCCACCAATACAATGTCCGTAGATCCTGATACATCTTCGTGGTTCCTGGATGAAGTGAGTACGGCATAGTATGGGACTCATCCAATATCTCTCGTTTGATCCTAACTTCAGCAGGAACATAAATCCGCCCCTGATACCGTAGCATACCAACCTCAGAAATAGAATAGTCCTTAGCTACCCCGCTAAGACATTCTCTCTAATCTCTTGTAACTGGACATCTACCAATTGACCCTCCTTGATCCGCTCTAGTAGGGTCGGCTGCAAGTTTATATTGGCCAATCGGCCCACCACTAGTTCTATCCTCACTCTGGTCATCTCATTAGTCAACTCTCTAGAAATCTGTGTAGAACTAAATAACTGTCCCGAGCCCCTCCGGCTCAATGCATCCGCCACTACATTGGCTTTCCCTGGGTGGTAAAAAATGTCACAGTCATAATCCTTTACCAACTCCAACCAACATCTTTGTCTCATGTTCAGGTCCTTCAGGGTGAAGAAGTACTTCAAACTCTTGTGATCGGTGTATATCTCGCACTTCTCCCCATACAGGTAATGTCACCACACCTTCAGTGCTGCCAATTCTAGATCATGGGTAGGATATCGATGCTCATACTCATTCAATTGTCGTGATGCATAAGCTATAACTTTCTCATTCTGCATCAACACACAACCCAAACCTATCCTTGATGCGTCACAATTTACGACAAAATTTCCTTCCTCCGAAGGAAGACTCAGTACAGGTGTAGTAATAAGTCGTCGCTTCAATTCTTGGAAACTATTCTCACACTTCTCTGACCAAACAAACTTCTGATTCTTCCGTGTCAATTCTGTCATCGGTGTAGCGATCTTCAAAAACCCTTCCACAAATCATCGATAGTAACCTACTAACCCGAGGAAACTCCGAACTTCTGAGGCGTTCCTTGGCCTCGGCCAATATCTCACTACCTCCACCTTAGATGGATCCACCTTAATCCCATCTGTGCCAACTTTGTGTCCAAGAAAGGTCACTTCTAGTAGCCAAAACTCACTCTTCTTAAACTTGGCATATAATTGATGTTCTCTTAACCTCCGCAAGACCTGTCGAAGATGTTGCTCGTGCTCTGCCTCTGAAATGGAGTACACTAAAATGTCGTCGATGAAAACAATGACGAACTGATCCAAAAAGTCTTTGAATACCCTGTTCATTAAGTCCATAAAGGCTGCCGGGGCATTGGTCAAACCAAGCGACATGACCAAAAACTCATAGTGTCCATATCTCATTCGGAAGGTCGCCTTCGATATATCCTCATCCTTGATCCTCAACTGGTGATAACCAGATCAAAGATTAATCTTCGAGAATATCGTCTTTCCCTGCAGCTGATCAAACAAGTCATCGATGCTTCTTAGAGGGTACTTATTCTTGATGGTAACATTGTTCAATTCTTGTAGTCTATACACATCATCAGAGTTCTATCCTTCTTCTTCACAAACAAAACTGGAGCACCCCATGGTGAGTAACTAGGCCTGATGAACCCCAAATCCAGAAGCTCATGTAACTGTATCTTCAATTCCTTCAGTTCTGCTGGAGCCATCATGTATGGTGCTCTTGACACTGGTTCGGTCCCTGGTGCTAACTCAATAACAAACTGAATCTCCCAGTGTGGCGGCAGCCCTGGCAGATCCTCAGGATATACATCCAAGAACTCACAAACCAATCTAGTCTCTCCTGGCCCTGTTGGCAAAACTCTAGTGGTATCTACCACACTAGCCAGGAAACCTATACATCCTCTCTGTAATAAGTCTCTGGCTCTCAACGCTGATATCATGGGTATACGGGGTCCACATATCGTACCTATGAACACAAAGGGATCCTCTCCCTCAGGCTCAAAAGTCACCATCTTCTTCTTGCAGTCAATAGTAGCCCCATATCTGACCAGCCAATCCATGCCCAAGATCATGCAAAGTCTTCCATATCTAGCATAATCAAATCTACTGAAAGCTCTCTACCACCAACCATCACAGGCAGTGCTCAAATCCACCTCCTAGAAACTACCAGTTCCTTAATAGGCAATATAGTCCCGAACCCCGCAGTACGGTACTCACTAAGTCTACACAATCTATCAATCACCTTACTAGAAACAAATGAATGTGTAACACCAGAGTCAAACAATACAGTAAAAGGAGAGCTAGCTCTAAAAAGCTGACCTGTCACCACCGAGGGACTAGCCTCGGCTTCTACTTGTGTCAAGGTGAACACTCGAGCTGGAGTCAAGCTGTCCACCTTCCCTACTTCCCCTTTCTTCGATGTTGGGCAATCCTTCTTGAGGTGTCCCACTGTCCCGCACACAAAAAGGGCCTTGGCCCGACACTCGCCCTGATGGCGTCTTCTGCACCTCGTGCACTTTGGGTAACTCCTCCATGTATCACCGCTTCCCTGACGGCCACCCTGAACACCCCAACCCCTCCTATCAGAACCAGCAATGGTCGAAATGTCAGGGGTCTTCCCCTTCAGATCATTGTGGCCTCCGCCCCTACCAGACCCAAAATATGGAGGCGTCGCTTTGCGACCCTCTCGCTTTGTAGCACCCTCCCTCCAGATTTTGTTCTCCGCTTCCTCAGTGGTAAGAGCCTTCTCAACAGACTGAGTGTAAGTCGTCCCTCTAGGTAATGTTGTAATCCTCACGTCTCGGGCTATCATAGCATTAAGCCCCCTGATAAATCTGTCCTGCCTAGCTGCATCTGTAGGCACGAGATCTAGTGCAAACTTCGCAAGTCTATCGAACTTCAGGGCACACTCAGTAACTATCATGTTGCCCTGTACCAACCCCACAAATTCATTCACCTTCACTGCACTAATGGCAACATTATAATACTTCCGACCGAACAAGTCCTTGAATCCATTCCAACTCAAAGTAGTAACGTCTCTAGTCTGAGATGCCATTTCCCACCAGATGCGGGCATCCTCTCTCAGCATATATGTGGCACAGACCACTCTGTCATGACCTTCTACCCTCATAAAATCCAGGATAGTAGTAATCATACTCATTCATTATTCGGCCTTCAGTGGATCAGGTCCTCCCTCAAAGATTGGAGGGTGCTGTCTCCTGAAACGCTCATACAATGGCTCCCACCTATTCCCAACTTCCACTGGCGGAACAACTAGTGCCATTGCAGGTGGCACAATAAATGCAGCACTCCCTGACGAAGCCTGCTGCCTCAGAAGATGGATCTGTTCATCTTGGCTCTGAAGCCGAGCTTGCATATCTGACATAATCTGCTGCCAGTTCTCAGGGACTGGCGTAGGGTTCTGGCCCTGGTCATCATCTCTAGTCCCAAACTTGGTACCGACTAGTCGTGTAGATTGCCTTGGACGCATAGCTATACAAGTTAATATGCAATCAATGACTCGACGATCAGACTATGATGATAGGGTAATAGCCTTTACATAACCCACCATTGGAAATCTACCAAACACAAGCAATCAAGATATAACAATTCATCCAAATATTCATCCACATGCAGCAACGATGCTAATAAGCATGCCTCAACGCCATCATACAACAATCAAAATATAAACATTTATCCATATATTCATCAATATATAAGCAATATACAAATAATCATTTCAGATATTCATTTACATGCATGGCAATGCTAATAAGCATGCCTCAATATTGTCACACAACAATCAAGGGACAGGCCCTATCAGTATCTCATGCTCCCTATTAATCAAACAGTTAGATACAATCATAGTTCTTTCCAATCACTTAAGCACATAAACATGTATACACAATTACCAACCCTGAGTCAAGCATGTATTAAGTGGCGAATGTACATGTCCAACCAGTCTTTAGGTACCCTTAAACCTAGACCGCACTGATACCAAGTTGTAACCCCTGGGTAGCCAAGACCATTACACTGTGTGTTTATAAAGGTGCAAGACTTGCTAATCAAGTCATTTAGTTGAAAATGTGTCACTAAAACCACTATTGAACTAGGGTTAAAAGATTTTGGTCATAAAAGATACATTTCATTTAAATAAACATTTCATACATGGGATCCCAAAAGAAATAGAGTTTAAAGGACAGTTTACAAAATTTCAGGGTATATACAACTACCATCCACTCTAAGGGCAAAATTGACATTTAAGGTTCTTCTATTCATGCCCATCCCTCGACCGTGGCGGCCGAGCAGCTGACTATATACATTCCGCCTCTAGAGCTCTCCAAATTAGGGTTGATCAAGCTTACCCTTGCCTTTACCTACACCACGTAGCACCCGTGAGCCAAGGCCCAGCAAGAAAACCATAACATCATGGCATTATCAATAACAATAACCAAATAATTCATTAAGTATAATCATATATACTGCAACCCATAGCATTCACATAATTAGTGAACATAATCAGTAAATCTACAATCTAACATTCAGATATTCATCATATCATATTTATCAAATTAACATCAATAACCATGTCATACAATAACCAGGCTCGATGCCCTTAGGTCGCACCCTCTGTTTACCCCACTGACTCTGGTTCACTTAAACTGAGTATAGTGAATATTAAGTTGTCCTCAGCTACCAGTGGTCGAGCCGTGCCCTGTGCACCAATATTAATTATTGCATTCTTAGGCCGTTTAATTCATGTTACATGGCATAATACCATCGTACAATATTTCATACAAGTATAGGGAACCCTTAGTCCAAACATAGTCACACAATCGGGTGCAGTTTTCTTACGTTTAATTCTAAGTGTTTTCAGATTATTAGAAGGGACCCTTGAACACGATCCCTTTCCTGAGCCCTAGCATACACCTAGTCACAACCAAGATAAGGGATTCCATCAATAATAATTGAATGAAGGTTTCCGGACTAAGTTCTAGCCTTCGGAAGATTGAATTCCACCAAACACGGTAGTGGAATCGATCCCGAGCACCCTAGGTTATCTAAAACCTCCTCAAGGCCAAAAATTCCCTTAAGAGTCGCGGCCCTAAGCCCTCCATGCCACGACCCGCCTCCAACCAGAGGCCCAACCTCCCCCAAACAGCACACACGGGTCGCGGCCCAGCACTCCCCATGCCGCGGCCCGCCTTTCACTTCGGCTCCCATTTGTTCTACAGGGCCGCGACACACCAAGAACAAAGCCGCAGCCCGACCCCTTCGAACCCAGAAAAATCCCTATTTTCAACAACCAAACCTCAACCAAATTAATCCAAAACCATCCCAATAATACAATTTAACTATCATAAACACCCTAACATGATCTCAGCAGTAAAACCCCACAATAACCTAGCTTAGAAACTCACTAAAATTACACTTCAATCCTTGAAACCCAAAAGCTCATAAACTTCTTAAAATAGCCAGAAATTACCAGAATTCAAATGCAAAACCATAATTTAAAGCTTACCTTTACTGAAGAACAATTCCACCAAGTAGTTGCAGAGCTAATTCCCAAGACCTTAGCCTCAATTCAAGAAGTTCCTAGCCCAAAATCCCTCCATAGCTTCAAAGGTCAGCTTGAGAAAGAGTGTTTCTAGAGCAAGCAATAGTGAGAGAGAAAATAGCAGAGTCGGTTTAGGCAGCTTCTACTGTTTTCCTTTACTTTTTTTTATCTAACTTAAGCTACTTAGGTTAATCCCAAGGCTCAAGGTACCAAAAACGTCCCCGAGGGCAAAATGGTAAATTTCCCCAATATTCCCTCCTAAACTCTTGAACCTCAAATATATCTCCAATTATTTAATTTCACAACTCGATAACCCAAATAGATATCTAATACCCAGATTACCCCTTGACTCGCCCCGAGTCAGGTATCGGGTCCTGTTGTGACTTTCCCGCTAACTAGCTCCCTAGGATCGCCTCGAGCCGCATGCTGCAAATACATTCACATAATAATGTGGCCTCCACAATTATAACATACAATCACAATTATGCCCTCGACGGGACAAAATTACAAATATGCCCCTTTAAACTAAACAGGGCCCACATGCATATTAATACCCATAAACATGCATCTCATGTATCCGTATAATCATATAAGCTTGCTTATCATAGAATCATGCATTAAATCATTTAAATCACAAATAAACCAAGTATGCCCTCCCCGCACACTAATCAAGGCCCTTACACCTTAATAGTGATTTTTTTTTTATCGTTACAGGAATAGTCAAAGTCAGGATTTTGCTTCCACACCTCATACAGAGTGCACTCCACCAACTTGTAGTCAACCGCTACTAATTGCAACTTGTAGTCAACCGCTACTAATTGCAACTTGAGAGAAATAATATTCTCTTGCAGTACCAGGGCCTTCGCCTCTACCTTCTTCTTACCCTTGGATGAAGAGGATGCCTTCATTAGGGCCGCCTCCTTCTTGGGTGTGACCTCACCAAGCTGGCTCTCAAGCTCCTTAATCCTTGCAGCAAGTTGGTCGTTCTCTGCCCGACTGATGATAATTCTTTTTTCGAAGATACTAGACGTTGTGCCACTAGAGTAGTCTGTAAGGCACAAAAGGATAAGAGGTCAAAATGTAAGAAATAATATATGTAAGGACTCACCCACGAAACTTACCCAAGTAGCCACGTGAAAGAGCTTGTCTCCAAGCACTGTCGTGTTAAATCTTTGAAGAGCCCTTCATTCCCCCTCTGAAACATCCTCAATAGATTGAGCATACCTCTCCACAAAAGGAGTTGTCGTATAAGTTACCCATGGTACTTTTTTTGCTCCTAGGACGTCTGGATAAGTGGGGATGGATGAACCACTGGCAGAACAAGGTAGAGGTTTTGAGGTGCAAGGTGGAGGACCTCCACAAGTGCCATGACCAGGGAGGTTGGTAGGAGAAATATCAAACTCATCATAAGAGGTCAAGACAAATCCAACTGGGTTGGAAGGCAGAGCTCGTTAATGAGAGACCATATCTGGGTCCGATGAAGCAGAAGTCCCCCGCCCCCTAGAAGCAGAAGACATACGGGCCAGTTGCTTTGAATCAGAAGAGGGCTCATCTTGAACCTAGTCATCATCTCCATCAAAGGAGTCTGGGCCCATCAGAAGGGTCTTTAACTTTCAATCCATAATATGCCACAGCAAATCAGGATCGGAGAAGTTAGAAAGACCATACATATTGAGATTTTCCATAGTGAAAAGGTTAACATCTATATTCTCCATAACGTCTACCTTATCCAAGGTCTCAACACAATGAAGCTATTGAGCAGATATTTTGGGAGGAGCGAGATCCCCTGAACCACCAGCTCATTTGCTAGGCCAAAAACAATGATAATAATAACAAAAAAAAAGGGTATGATGCTTACTTGGATAAGTGCGAAAACATTCCCGAACCAAAAGGAAGCCCATGACAGAGAAGAAATCCTATTTCCATGAGCCAAGGTTGGAGACGCCACCCTCGATCAACAAAACATGATTATTGGCCTTCTGCAGAAAATAAAACCCCTTCAACTTGGGAGTTGGCATGAGATTGTACGTGAAATGCACCTCCTTCACCGTAGGAGAATGACCCACGCATTTCATATACACCATGTTGTAGGCAACTGAGACTCAGCCAACTTTTTGGCGCAAGCTGAAGTGGAGAAATCCTGAAGTACTTTAGTATTGTGTCAAAAAATGGATGGGGAGGAATCGTGCCTCCCACCTTAGTATATGCTAATTGCACACTGTAGAACCAGGAGGTGGCTCATGAACCTGACACTTAGAAGTGAGCACACAACATTGAAACTCACCACTGATATGTTAGTTCTCCATTGGTTCCATAAACTTATTCTCCGGCATATGAGAGACAAGGGAAGCGCTAGTAGAGAACTGGACTCTGGCTTCTCAGGCACCACATTTCAACGACCTCTCTTCAACATATCTGCAAGACCAAACGAAAAGGGTGACGTTAGTACAAGACATTTTACCTTTCATTTACATCCCTGCTGCTTTATGCCCACTAGAGTTTCCCACCAAGGTGTTCCAGCTGGAAGCATTAAAAATGGATACACTTAGAAAATGCCTAAGGGGATCTAGAGGTTGCTTTGAATTCACTTTAGGAAGCCTCATCATTAATAGGAGAGTTGGGAGGTGGAGGTCCAGGCAAAAGGCTCTCTTCAATAAATGTCTGCTCCATTTGTAAGTTAAGAAGGCTAACTCTAGGTTCAGGCGAAAGGCTCTCTTCCGTAAATGGCATCTCCATTTGTAAGTCAAGAAGGCTAGCTCTAAGACTAGCAATGTAGTCATCAGGGTCCCAAGAAGAAGCACCCCTTCACCCTTCAAGACGAAATCTATCGCACTTTCAACAACCGAAAAGTTTTGCCTAAGGTCAGGTAACCGCTCCATGTGACACATACTTCTTAAGATCTCGTACACATGGTGTGGATTATCTTAGATGGTTCTGAATTTGACGAAGATAGATTTATGGGTTCAACACCAGGACGTATGCTAGGTGACCCATAGAAAGCCATGGAACAACGTCTCATGAAGAACATGGGTGCAAACGTGTGTGCAGTATACGATGTGCTACATGATACAAAAGAAAGGGTATTAAATCCCTAGACACTTACGCGTAAAAGGAGGGCCAACTATGGGGTACGGTAGCGTGTGAGGTGAACATGAAGGGGTATTGAGGCTAAAACAACATCACTCTCAAATGGTAACTTAAACTCTCCAAGCATAAGAATACTAAGAGAATGAATAAGGGAATACCTCAAGTGGATGAGGAACCACTAGTGGAAGCTCATGGTTGTTGGAGATGCTCACAACTATCTCTACCAAAGTACCTCGCACCAAAAACCCACTCACCAGGAACGTTGTCAGAGTATCTTGCACCAAAGCGCCCGCATGCACCACATCTACTTTGGTACCACACACCCAATGCCTACAAACATAAGAGGAAAAAGAGACAGTTGCTAGCACCTCATCCAGATATGTATATTGTTAAAACAAAAAACAAAATAGTGCATATGCAGAATGATGTTGTGAAGGATAGAACCTTCAACCTATTAGAGTTATAAAGGACAAGGCTCCACCAAACTAAGAGAAATGAGAGTGTCTTCAAGAAGAAGACCTATTTATAGAAAGCTCAAAATCATCCTAGCCCTTGAATGCAATATTCGATCCATGGTTAGAAATGAAGACTTACACTCATATTGGTATCTTTGAAGCCAAATGATAGACCCACATTCATTCTCAAGGAATCATTATAACCACCACCTCCAAAGTGTGTTTCTTCACACTAACAGAGCAAAGAAGCAAACTAATACCACATGATCTATGAGAACACCACATCGTGAAGTCTATGAAATCTCCTAAAGACCATCTCATAGACTGGGGCGCAAGTGTGGATGCCAAAAATGTGACACGCTCCCAAGGTAGTCTCGAAGACCTTGGGTCAAATTGTGAGACCTTTGCCCCTCGCAACCTTGGTTGCATCGTTGCAAGGTCACGGACATGCCAATACTACGCACTTGGTGAAACCCTCACCTTGCAAGTCCAGAGCCCCGCAAGCCCTTCTTTTTGTGCCTCACGAGACCCTCATCTTGCACATGGGCCGCCACGGTGCCTCGTGCCTCGCAATAACATAGCATCGTGAGCCCTTCCTTCTATGCCTCGCGAGATCCTTATCTCATACATGGGCCGTCATGCCACCTCGCACCTCGTGCACACATGTCTCCAAGTCGCGCCCCTGCGAGGCCCTCACGAGATACCTCTGCCTCCCACGTGTGTCTCTAAGTTATGCCCATGCGAGGCCGTCGTACCTCGCGAGATGCCTCCGCCTCACGCGTGCATGCCTCTTAGCCACACCCTCACGAGATACCTTCACCTTGCGTGCATGTCTCCAAGTTGCGCCCCCCCAATGGGCATCACATGCGTCAAGGGTATAGTAGGTCCCCGTGAACCTCTTGAGGCATGTGGCTTGCTGAAGAGGCCCTATCCCTTTTTGGGGAAGGTGCCACCAGCAATGATGCACATTACACATAGGTTCTGAAGGAGTTCGTAAGTACCCTTACTTAGCCAGGTAT
Source organism: Humulus lupulus (assembly GCF_963169125.1). NCBI lineage: Eukaryota > Viridiplantae > Streptophyta > Magnoliopsida > Rosales > Cannabaceae > Humulus > Humulus lupulus. The sequence goes on along the minus strand of NC_084798.1, from coordinate 56,288,653 downwards.
CGAGGGGCTCAAAACACAGATGCAACCCTAAAAGGTGGTAGAATGGATGGAACTCTCGTACAGGTACAGAAGATACAAACAAGACAAATGGAACCAGGGTACGCGTACAAGACCCGTACCCGGCTAGTAGTGGCAGTACAAGAATGGTACATAGTAAGGAGTCCCCCAGAAAGCTTATGAGGTTTGTACCTAAAAAGAAGTGAAGGTACGACATGGTATCATGGCAAGAGTACTTTTCCAGATCCCTAACACGTACTAAATTTTACCTCCACTCGTCCAGCACCACTACCGACTGCTCCACGATCACCTGCGGCCTGCAGATGAGTCATTTTGTCCCTTCGAGACCACTATGTATTTGGAGCTGATAGTGCTCACCTATAAATAGGACCTCCCTCCACCTAGGAAGGGGGTTTAAAAATTGTGCATAGTAACCTGAGATTTTTGAGTAATACAAGTGTTCTCTCCATTTTTCGCTCTACAACTTGATCCTAAGCTCATCTAAGTTCTTATAAGCTTTTTTACAATTGTTTGTTTACTTTGAAGCTTATTAGTTTTCTGACTTAACTTAGTTGACGATCTCTAACCATCAACGCAGGGCCTAAAACCCCAACAAACTCTCACTTACACTGTCTAAAAAAAATGCAACATTTCTACTAAACCCATATCCCTCATGTGCTTATAAAAAATATTCTATGTCAACGTCTTTGTAAAAGGATCTGCAAGATGCCTTCAGACGCTATCTTCATGACCTTCACATCTCCCTTGACCACATATTCACTGATAATGTGGTATTTCCTCTCTATATGATTACTCCTCTTGTGGCTTTGGGGTTCCTTTGAATTGGCTATTGCTCATGTATTGTCGCAAAACAAGAGAGTGTTTTATCCATCGCTGGAATAGCGCCAAGGTCAGAATAGAACTTTTTAGCCAAACTATTTCCTTAGCTGCCTCAGACACAGCTATGTACTCAGCCACCATGGAAGAATCTGAAATTGCGGATTGCTCAAAGCTTCTCCTTATCACAGCTCCACCCCCATAAGTAAACATCATTCAAGAAGTTGACTTAGTTTCATTGACATAAGTCTGAAAAATCTAAATCAGTGTAGCCTAACAGATTCAAGGCTCCACCCGAGTAGGGCAGCATATAATCCTTGGTTCATCAAAGATACTTCAGGATGTGCTTGACTGCTACCCAATGTTCCCTTCCTGGGTTTGACTGAAACTTGCTCACAACTCCCATTGCATGGCAGATGTCTGATACAACATAGCATACATCAAACTTCCAACTACAGATGCATAAGGAATTCTTTTCATTTCATCTTTCTCTTCAAGAGTTTGGGGAAACTGCTTCTTCGAAAGATGAAATCCATGTCGGGATGGCAAACGTCCTTTCTTGGAGTTTGTCATAGAGAAGTACTCAAGCACCTTATCTATGTAAGTTGCTTGAGACAGAGCCAGTAGTCTGTTCTTTCTATCCCTAACGATCTGGATACCAAGAGCATAACTTGCTTCACCCAAGTCCTTCATTTGGAATTTTAGTGGTCATCCATTCATTTACGTCTAATAATTTCTTAACATTCTTTCCAATCAACATAATATCATCTACGAAAAGGAACAAGAATACCACAATGTACTTGGCCTTTAGTTGGTAAACATAAGGCTCATCCACATTCTGCTCAAAGCCATAGGTTTTAATGATTTCATCAAACCAAAGATTCCAGGAACAGGAAGCTTGCTTAGGTCCATAAATTGACCTATTCAACTTGCAAACTTTCCTTTCTTGTCCAACTAATTTTAATCCCTCTGGTTGATCCATATAAATGGTATTGTCAAGATTTTTTTTAAGGAAAGCAGTCTTGATGTCCATTTGCCAGATCTTATAATCAAGAATTGGTGTTACTGATAAGAGTATGCGGATTGATTTTAACATGGAAACTGGACTAAAAGTTTCCTCATAGTCCACTACTTCTCTCTGGGTATAACCTTTGCCACGAGTCAAGCATTATAAGTCTCAAACTTTCCATCAACTCCTTGCTTCTTCTTGTAGATCCACTTGAATCCAATGGCCCTAAAGTCACCAGGTGCTTCTACAAGACCCCACATGAAATTAGAGTACATTGACTCCATTTCCTGTTTCATGGGTTTAAGTCATAGTTCCTTTTCAGGACTAGCCATTGTTTGTTTAAAAGACAACGAGTTGTTATCACTTGTGTCACCAACGACCATGTTGGTTTCACCGTCCAGACTGTAGCAAACAAGGTTTCAAGAAACCCTCCTAAAACCTTGTGTCAGTTGAGGAGGAAGAGTGGGAATGTCAACATCAAATTGCGTTGATGATGATGGAACATTGGTAGGAATCAAATTTGAAAACATTTCCTCTAATACTACTTTGCTCCGAGGTTCAAAATTTTGGACACAACTATTTTCTAGAGAAGTAACATTTGTGGAAGTAAAAATTTTCTTGTCTAGAGGACTGTACAAAATAACACCCTGAGTTCCTTTAGGATCGCCAACTAACATATAAACTTCAGTTTGTGGCTCTAGCTTTCCTTCCTGTTTCCTCAAGACATCCCCAGATTCTGTAGTGACGTAAACTAGGTTTACTTCCATTCCAATGTTCTAGAGGTGTTTTGGGAACTGGTTTGGATGGCACAAGATTTAGGATGTCATTTACAGTCTCTATCGCGTATCCCAAGAAAGATGTGGGAAGAGTCGAGTAACTTAGCATTGACCTAACCATTTCAAACAATGTGTGTTTCCAACGTTCCACAACACCATTTTTTTGTGGGGTGCCTTGGGATCACATTGCTCAATAAACATCTAAACATCAACCAATTATTAATTATCTTGGAACTTCGTATCCAAATATTCTCCTCCCCTATCAGCTCGCAAGATCTTCAATGTTTTACCTAATTGGTTCTAAGCCATTGCAAGGAATTCCTTAAACTTTGTAAAAGTTTCTGATTTCATGTGCATTAGGTAAATACATGAGTATCTAGATTAATCGTCAATGAATGTGATGAAGTACTCAAAACTACTCCTCACTTGTACATTTAGAGGTCCACAGACATTTGAATGCACTAGCTCGAGCAGTTCTTTGACCGTGTCTCCTTTTGCAGATAATGGACACTTGGTCATTTTGCCCTCTAGACAAGGCTAACAAACAGAAAATTCACCAATGGTGAGTTCCCTCAAAGCCATGTCCTTTCTATGCCTTTGAATCCTATCAAAGCTAATGTGAACAAGACGTAAGTGCCATAGATACGTCATATTATCATTATCGATCTTTTGTTGTTTAACGGTCCTAGGTTTTTCTACTTTGAATAATTTGTTATTTAGTGTGTAGGGTTCGCTTGGTCGTAGAACATAAAGGGTGTTTTCCATACATGCAACACACAATTCACATCCATTGAAATAAATAGATATATTAAAACATGGTTACAGCAAATTGTTGTTCATGTAATAAAGAAACTTAAATTAAATTACGACTAAAGTTTGGAATATAGTAAACATTGTCTAAAAACAAAAATTTAGTTCCAAAGTTTAGGCGGGCTTGTCGTCTAGCCTTGACTTCGATGAAAGCTCTGTTCTCAACTCTCAACTTTAGCTCGCCATCTTTCACCTCCTCCCATTGGCTAAGTAGTTGTAAAGAAGTGCATACATTGTTAATAGATCCTAAATCAACAATCCAAACAAACATGTAATTCACATATTATCAAATAAACATACAAATTCCTAGAACATGCTCTTATGAAATTGATACAAATATAGAGTAAAGTTATTAGAAACATACATTGGACAGTGGAATTGGAACAACTCCTTCCTTCAGATACTCAAACCCTTGAATCCTAGTAGTAGCAGGGTATAATCAAGAATCTGAACTTGATCAGCGACACATTCTTCCTCACCAAACCTTTAATCAACCTAGAACTAGTGTGAGCTGGTTCTCAACACATGAGAGAGAGAGAGAGGTCTAGAAGAGAAGAAGAGAGCGTGGCTAGAAGAGTGTAATTCTAGAGTTTTCTATGACTGAACACTTACGAAAACTTTTTTTCTCTATCAAGTGTCTCTTATTAACACCCTAACTATAACACTCTATTTATAGACACATCTATGAGCTAATTTTCTTAATTAAATTAATTAAAAAAATAAAATGTAAATAAAGCCCTATCATGGCTAGTCCACACCATATGGGTTGGAAGATTTTATTTGCAAGTTTTAATTGTTTGGTTAGGTTTCATTACAGTCATTATGTTGTTGATTTGTTAATATATATGAATTTAGGATAATTTAAAGTCACCGTAAAAGTTAAATAATAATAATAAGTATAGTGTTATACTCAGATTTCGAGCCATAGTAAATATGACCTCGAAAGCTGAGTTCGCATTAAATGGTCTCGTGAGGGTTAGGGTATGCTCTACGATTGTAAACCGAGCCTGCAAAGTATGATACATGGCCTCGAATGTACTGACCTAGAAATGATCTCGATCTCGAAGGATAGCTCTGAGAGCCCCTCATCTTCGGGAACAACTTCGGAGCAGGGATATTGAGCTCGATGTACTATCTCGAAAGCAATGTTAGCTCGAGAGATGTCAGTGGCTCGCACAATGACGTGAAACCCTGAGATGCTGAATCCTTGGAGATACGCTATGACCACCTTGAATATCTACAAGTATTGTAAGCATGAGATGTAATCCTCATTTATTGATATAAATCCCCAAGAATCGTGGGATATTATTTAGTCAGTTATGCGTTTCCTGATCTATGGGGGACGTTTCCTTATATATCTGATTATTGGCATTTAAAGCCATTTATTTTTATTCACAAAAGAGTAACTACCCAAAATATGTGGGATAGTATTCTGCATCCTTCTCTATAAATAGAGAAGCCATGCACCATTGTAAGGGACCGAAATTCTGATCCTTAAGAGAAAACTCTGGAGAATTCATGCTAAAGAATTGTTCAGAGATAATCTTGAGATTAATAACAGAGACTCGTGGACTAGGCAGATTTAACTGCTGAACCACGTAAAAAACCGTGTTTGATTCGTTTGTTTATTTTTGGCCATTGTCTTAAATTGTTTACGTGCTCTCTTCTTTTATCTGTTGACGAAAAACGACGTCAACAGTTTGGTGCTTTCATTGAGAGCCTCAAGCATCCATCCCGGAGAGATTCATGGCTGCAAACAATCAGAACACTCCTGAAGGAAATTACCCAAGGCGTCCTGGAAAACAACCAATGGAGAACCCGGACGCTGAAGAAAGGAGTGGGTCCTCTGATTCCCGGGGACCACCTCCACAAACAAGGGATGAGGACATGTACTATAACCCTGAGCGTTATGTCCCTATTGTAGAATTGGAGAATCGGCAGTTGAAACAGCTGCTGGCAGATGCCAACAAACGTAACGAGGAGTTGACTAGGATAGCCGCGGAGGCGCAGGTGGCTCAGCCCCCGCTTCCGCGCGAAGATCAAGTCCCTCCTCCAAGGGACGTGCACGTTCCTCCCCGGAGGCCCCGTGGACGTCCACGAAAAAATGCTGCCACAAGGAGGCCAGCACAACCTCCAGCACCAACAGAGCCATCTGCTCCTTCTAGGCCTAAGAGGAGTACCTGAGCTCGGGTCCCGCCTAATCCACCTGTGGGAGTGCCTGCAGGAACTGAGAACAACCGAGCTCCTACCGAGGCTTGGACTCAGGTTCCTGGTAGTGCACCGAACGCAACTGGCCCGTCTCGAGCAAATTCTGGACCCTCCAGGCCGAGGCAAGGAAGACAACCACCGTCACCTATACGGTTTCCTCCGTCTCCCATAAGATATCCTTCACCTCCCCACAGAAACGCTCAACCTGGTCGAGATCAGGATCAAGGGCGTACAGGGGAAAGACAAGGAAACAGGGAGACGTTCCAAGGGCGGAAAGGCGCGCCATCCGAGAAAAGTCAGACGTCCCGATCTCGCACTGCAGAGACGAGGCGACGTAGAAAGGATCCACCACGAAATGACCGATCGATGAGTTTCACCAGTGATGAGTCTGGAGAAACTAGGTTTGTCAGTAAACACGACCGGGGTCGTAAAAATACTGGAAATCACAAGAGCCATCCCGACCTGCGCAATCATCTGAATCAGAGCAGGGGAAAGGGAGATCAGACAAACCCGGATCTTAGGAATCATCTGAACGGGCGTAGAGATCCCTCACGGAGATGCGAGCCTGGGATCGCGATTAACGACTGTCAATTCCAAACACCGCCTAAGGACCTAGTACAAGAAAGGATCGATCAGCTCGAAAAAGCCTTTAGGCTTTTGAAGAATGAACGAGGAAACGGTCGATATGAGGACTCTGATGAGGAGCTCGAGCCGTTTGCTCCCAATATTTCTAACACTCAGTTCCCCCAAGGGTTTCAGATTCCTCACGTCCCAGCGTTTGAAGGAAAAACCGACCCATGCAGCCACCTGAGTACATTCAACACTATCATGAGAGCTAGTAACGTGGGTTACGAGCTCAGATGTATGTTGTTTCCGACATCATTGGCCGGACCTGCCAAGAGTTGGTTCGAGAAGTACAAGAGACATTCTATAACTTCGTGGGATCAATTGTCTAGAGACTTCAAGAAGCAGTTCCGAGCTATGATGGGAGTTAGACCCGAAGGATCCACTTTGACTAACGTCCGACAACAACCGGGCGAAACACTGAAGAGCTACCTGACAAGATTTAATCTAGAGGTCGCCCGAGCTCGTGACGTGGATGACAGCGGGCACTTGATGGCCATCCGAGCTGGTGTTTTACCCGGGAGTGCCCTTTGGGATGACATGCAAGGGAAACCGGTGAGGTCGATAACCGAGTTTAACAGACGGGCGCAGAAATTTGTCAATGTAGAGGAGGCGAGGTCAACACTCAAGGCGACCTCGCAGACCGAAACTACAACGATAAACATTACCTCCGCCTCAACCTCGGTTGACCCAGCAGTTACGCAGCCTACCTCGGAGAATCCTTCCAAGAGGAAAAAGAGCGAGGGAAATAATCCCGAGGCTGATGGAGGAAAGAAGAAAAAAGGAGAAAGGTATTTCTCCGTATATAAAGTGCATACCGAGCTCAAGGAGTCTCGGGAAAACATATACCTGGCTAATGAAAACCAGGTCCCCTTCAGGCGTCCGGACCCTATGAGGAATCAAAAGTCCAAGAGGGACTCCAGCAAGTATTGTCGATTTCATAGGGACACCGGCCACACAACTGATGAGTGCCGACAGCTGAAGGACGAGATCGAAGGATTGATCTCGAGAGGTTATTTCCGGCAGTATGTCAAAAACCAGAATACTGGACAGGCTACTGCCAGCCAGAGAGTAGCCGCGCTTCCGGCATCGCAGAATAATAACTCCCGATCTCGGGATGAAGACAGGCCTCCGCCGATAGATGGAGAGGACGTAATAACCATCTCGGGAGGTCCTCATCTCGCAGGAGGGGGCAGAAATGCTCAAAAACGATATGTGAATGAGCTGAAGACAGGGGACGGATCTCCATACGAACCCGAACCAAGAGCACCAAAAAGCCAAAGGGTTGAGACTCAGCCTATAACCTTCACCGAGGAGGATGCCTCCCATGTCCAGTTCCCTCATCATGATCCACTCGTCATCACCCTACAGCTTGCCAACAAAAGAGTGCGCCGAGTTCTCATAGACAATGGGAGCTCAGTTAACATTCTTTATAAAGCGACACTAGAGAAAATGGGACTCTCCCTTCGCGACCTGAAGGCTTGTGCAACCACTTTGTACGGATTTTCTGGAGAAGGAACCGCCTGTATGGGGTCCATTGAACTCCCTGTGACCTTGGGAGACTATCCAGTCTCGGTAACCAAGATGATGGAGTTCGTGGTGGTAGAGTTACCATCTGCCTACAATGTACTGCTCGGGAGACCCGCCCTGGTCGGGCTGGGGGCAGTTTCATCTGTAAGACATCTAGCCCTTAAGTTCCCAACTCCAAGCGAGGTCGGAACATTGAAAGGAGATCAATTGGCAGGAAGGGAGTGCTACAGCATTTCCTTAAGGGGAAAGAAACAAACAAGCGCGCAAGCACTCGTTGTCATACAGAATAAAGATGGGACAGTTTTAAAAATTGATGAGGAGATCGATCCAAGGATTGAGGAGAAGGTCGACCTCCAACCTTTGGAAGAGCTCGAAGAGGTTCAACTCGAGGAAGCTGATCCCTCAAAGAAAGTGAAGGTCGGGAAACACCTCCAAGACGAATCAAAATAGCAATTAATTTTCTTTCTGAAGAAAAACCAGGATGTCTTCGCGTGGTCACACTCTGACATGGTGGGAATAAGCCCTAATGTAGCGAGCCACGCATTGAATATAGACAAAAGCTTTCCCCCGAAGCAGCAAAAGCGAAGGCAGCTGGATGAAGACAGAAAGAAAGCACTAAAGGAGGAGGTAGACAGGCTGAAAACAAATAATTTCATAAGGGACGCTTTTTACCCGGACTGGGTGGCCAATCCAGTGTTAGTCCCGAAACCCAATGGGACGTGGAGAACGTGCATTGACTACTCAGACCTCAACAAGGCCTGCCCGAAAGACTGTTTTCCCCTGCCGAGAATTGACCAGCTCGTAGACGCCACGGCGGGGCATGGTCTGATGTCGTTCATGGATGCTTATTCTGGGTATAACCAGATTCCCATGCATGCCCCCGACCAAGAACATACGAGCTTCATCACAGACAAGGGGCTCTACTGCTACAATGTCATGCCATCCGGACTCAAGAATGCCGGAGCCACGTACCAGTGGCTCGTAAACATGATGTTCTCAGAGCAAATTGGGAACAACATGGAAGTTTATGTTGATGACATGCTTGTAAAGTCTCAACTTAACAAAAACCATGTTGATGACCTCGAAGAGTGCTTTGGCGTGCTCAGAAAGTACAACATGAAGTTGAATCCTCAGAAGTGCACTTTTGGGGTGTCTTCAGGGAAATTTCTGGGTTTCATTGTCAACTCTCGTGGAATCGAGGCTAACCCCGATAAAATAAAGGTCCTGATCGATATGCCTTCACCTCGGAAGCATAAAGATGTTCAAAGCTTGACTGGCAGGATGGCAGCTCTGGGCAGGTTCATTTCAAAGTCAACGGACCGCGGTCTCCCATTCTTCAACTTATTGAAAGGAAGTAGAAAGTTCGAATGGACAGATGAGTGCGAGCTAGCCTTTCAAGAGCTCAAAAGGCACTTAGCCGAACCACCCATCCTATCGAAGCCTGAGACGGGAGAAATACTGTTCCTATACCTCTCAACAACCGAACACGCGATAAGCGCGGTGCTCGTCCGAGAGGAAGAGAGAAGCTCGCCCTCAGTCTGATCCACTCATCTCGAAAGCTCCGCCCTTACTTTCAGGCACATCCTATCCATGTACTAACAGATCAACCACTAAGGCAAGTCTTGTCCAAACCAGAGGCATCTGGTCGACTCCTTAGGTGGGCTGTTGAGCTCGGACAATTCGAGATCACCTACCATCCGAGAACAACCATTAAGGCACAAGCGTTGGCAGATTTTATAGTGGAGTGCACCGGTACAGCCGACGACGAGGTAACAACCACGGCCCACGAGCTGTGGAAACTTTACGTCGACGGATCGTCAAATGAAAATGGAGCGGGGCCAGGAGTTATTCTGATCACTCCTACAGGGAGCAGATTTCACTCTGCTTTAAAGTTCGGCTTCAAAGCATCTAATAATGAAGCTGAGTATGAAGCTTTACTTGCGGGACTACGAATAGCAAAGGAGCTCAAGGCCAAAGCTATACATTGCTACAGCGACTCCCAGCTCGTAGTTAATCAAATCTTGGGAGAGTACCAGGCTCGTGGCACAAAAATGGCAGCTTATCTGGAGAAGGCAAAATCCGCATTGGGGTTTTTTGAGTTTTATGCAATCGAACAGGTTCCCCGAGAACAAAACTCAAACGCAGATGCCTTAGCTCGCCTCGCCACCTCCGCCGAAAATGAGGAGCTAAATGTCGTACCCGTAGAGCACCTGCCAGCGCCCAGCATTACTGAGCCTGACGAGGAAGATGTGTGTATGGTCGAGACAGAGCCGACCTGGATGAGCCCGATAGTTGAGTACCTCGAAAATGGAATTCTTCCAAAAGATCGAAATCAGGCTCGGAAACTAATGTATCAACTTCCCCGTTACACCGTCCTAGACGGAAGGCTATACAGAAGGGGGTATTCCATGCCATTGCTCAGATGTGTAACTCCTCTCGAGGCAAAGAAGATTATTGAAGAAATTCATGAAGGGTTCTGCGGAGACCATACCGGGGGGCATAGCCTGTCCAAGAAGATTATACGCCAAGGATATTTCTGGCCAACCATTAAAACGGATTCTTTCGAGTTCGTGAAAAAGTGCGACAAGTGCCAGAGATTCGCCACGATACCCCGAGCTCCACCTTCCGAACTAACCATGTTGACATCCCCATGGCCTTTTGCGGTATGGGGCATCGACCTCATAGGCTCACTCCCAACTGGCAAAGGAGGAGTAAAATATGCTGTGGTCGCAGTTGATTACTTCACAAAATGGACGGAGGCTGAACCATTGGCGACCATAACTTCGAAGAAGATCCTAGATTTCGTGGTAAAAAACATCGTATGCCGATATGGAGTGCCAAGAAAGATTGTGTCTGACAACGGAACCCAGTTTGATTGTGACTTATTTACCAACTTTTGTAACAAGAACGGTATAATAAAGAGCTTTTCGTCAGTGGCTCACCCTCAGGCGAACGGTCAGGTCGAAGCCGTTAATAAAACTCTCAAGAGTTCCTTGAAGAAAAAGTTGGAAGAAGCAAAGGGACGATGGCCTGAGGAATTACCCCAAGTCCTTTGGGGATATAGAACTACAGCTCGGACGTCAACTGGGCATACCCCGTTTTCTCTAGCATACGGCTGCGAGGCAATGTTGCCCATTGAGGTCGAAATTCCAACGATTCGAACTCGGACTTACGACCAAAGTTCCAATCATACTCAGCTCGAAGAAACCCTAGACTTGATCGAAGAAAAAAGGGAAGAGGCTCAGCTGAAAAATGCTGCTTACCAGCAACGGGCCACGAGATATTTCAATAAGAGGGTTCGAGACCGAAAGTTCGGAGTGGGAGACCTGATTTTGAGACGAGTATTCTTAGCAACCCGAGATCCAGCAGCTGGGGTGCTCGGGCCGAACTGGGAAGGACCATACCAGATAGAGTCAATCATCCGACCGGGCGTATACAAACTTGCGAGATTAGATGGGAGCCTGATACCTCAAGCATGGAATGGCGAACACCTTAGACCATATTATCAATAGTGTAGAAAGTGTCGCATGTAACCATGATTTTCCGTATTACTGTGTTTTTGAATTTCAAATAAAGGGTCTACTTTGTTTCACATGTAATTTATTTTTATTTTTGCAATCTCTCTTAATTTAATAACCTATTATCACACTCATAGGATATTAAGGGGGCATCATTGGTATACATACCACCAACTTAAAAAATAAAAAATATACATAAAGTACTTGGATATAACCAAGTACGCGATGTTAGATAGTTCGGACATAACCGAATTATCAAACACAAAGTATTTGGACATGACCAAATGCGCGAGCTTAGATAGTCCGGATATAACCGAACCATCGCGAGCTTAGATAGTTCGGATATAACCGAACCATCAAAACCTAGATATCTGGAGTTAACCAGATGTGTAGACACAACAGGTTTGGAACAAACCAGCCAAATTATCGATCGATGACAAATGGGAGCCTAAACCTATTGCGAGATAAGTCAAAGTCAAGGCTGGAATATCTTAGAAATATAGTTTCGAACTTTTAACCTCGGAGCTAAAATACTGAGGATGAGGAATAGTAACTAAAAAAAAAAAAAAGATATAACCAAATCATTCATATTACATACCATATAAGTACTTTCGAGTTCATGGTTGGAGTAATATCCGACCTTGATAAATAACGAGGTCGGAAACGGATAATCCGAATAAACTATGCATGAATGCATCGAATTTCGAGCTTAAAATCCAAACTATGTTTGTATGCGTAAATAAACATAAACGAGTTCATCAATTATAAGAATGTGCAAAATATTTCGAGCCAAGAAATTTAAAGCATGTAAAAAATTAAATTAGTTAAAGAAATTGTATCAACCCCATGGGCGTAATTCACAATAATTACATAAGAGGACGCAGCCCCAATGACTAATCTTCCCGAGGTCAGACTCAATGAAGAGGAGTCTCCTTGGCCTTCTCAGCGGCACCGGACCCCTCAGGACGAATAGCATGACTATCCTCCTGAGCTCCCTCCGAAACGGTACTCGGAGCAGCTTTACCCTTCTCGAGCTGCTCAGCCTCTTCCTTCTCGAGCCGAGCATTCCATCATTCGAGGAAGGACGCCTCGAGGGGACCCAAAAAACTGGTGTCCAGTTCTTCGTTATAAGCCCACATCCGGTACATGGCTGAATCGACCGCCGTTTCCTTCTTTTCTTTGAACTCGGCAGTAAGGCGGGTTTTGATATCCTCCATAAGGTCGAGGGTGATGGCCTTGTCTTCCTCGAGCTTCTTATTGGTCTCCCGGAGCTGGATGTTATCTTTCTTTTGCTCCTCGAGTTCGTTTTTCAGCTTTCCGAGCTCCTTGGCCATTTCCTCACGCTCCTTGACCACTGCCTCGAGCTTAATGTTCGCCGCCATCAGGTCATCATTCGCTCTAAGGTGGAGGTCCCTCTCCTCTTGGGCAAGGGTCCTGCTCGAATGGACCTCGTTGTTCAGCTCGTAATTGAGCTGGGCAGTGAAAGCAAGAGCCTGAAAAAAGGAAGAAACCATCTTTAGCCTCGAGACAGTATGGATGTAAGCAAAGGGAATATAGGATACTTACCGCGGCAGTGTGTTCGATACTCTTCTCGTACAGGACAGTGCGGTCCCGAGTGCCAGTTAGACACTGCCACTGAGGAGCCTCGAAATTGCCGTAGCTCTGGCCGATCCGGGACATTACATCCGAGATCAGCGTAGATCTGTGAGGACCGGCAGCATTATCCACCACATACGAATCCATATGGGTGGAGATGGTTAGCTTCTGAGTTCGGGAAGCAGAAGGTCTTTTGGCGAGCTGGGTAGAAGGTATTTGACCCGCCACAGGAGGTTGGGATTCGGCCACGGCAGCGATACCGGTCTGCGAGGCCGGCGCCACCATAGAGACGACGGCCTGCGAGGGTGGTATCATCGTGGGGGCATTAGTCTAGCCAGTCGACTCAGCAACAGAGCTCGAAGCCGGCGGGGGAGGAGGAGGCGTTTTCCTAGATTTCTTGGAGCCTTTCCCAGGCTGGCTGGTTTTCAGTCCCCCTGACCTGGGGCGTTTGCTCCTCTTGGCACCCGCATTTTCGATAAGGGCGTCGAGGTCGGAGTCCATATCGCCTGCACAAGTCATCACAGTGAGTCAGTAAAAGAGACAAGTTACTTCAACACTATATATAGAGTGGTGGAAGAAAAAACCTAACTGGAACTTTTCCCCGAGCTTGAGCTTGGGGACCATGAAATTCCCCCGTCTTCAGAAGAGGCGGGGGGAGGGCCTTCCCTATAAGTTGGTGATAACCTCGAAAGGTCCCTATAATCATTGGTCCCATACTGCACAGCTATCCCATTCCACATCTCATCCGTGGTATACATAGTGTCGTATTTCCCGAGCCCACTATCAAACCTATGGACACAGTCATCTACCCAACTCCATATGTAGAAGTGGTATCTATCCTGTGGGCACGAGACTAGTCTATTGGGCCTGTGTTTTAATAAAGTGGGGGACCACATTCGCGAAGTAGGAAGGGTTTTACCTCCATCGGAGTCCGAGCTCGAGGCTTCGTCATTGGCCTCATTTCCCGACCGCGGACTTCTCGAGCGAATTGGGAGGGATGATTTCCTTTCCCTCCTCGGAGGAAGGATGCCTGTGGGCAGAGGCACTTCCTCCCAGCGTTCATATTTTTTACTGGACCAGTCAGAGGTTGACTGACCCTGTCCCAACAAGCCACAAGCTCGTAGCTTGTCCTCATGTAGCAGAAATGAGAGAGACCTCCTGCCATAAGGGAGTCGGAGCAGGCTCTCTCTGTGCTCCTTCATTGTCTCGTCAGGGGTGGGACGCTGAAAGTTAGCTGAAAGGCGAGATACACTTCAACTAAACATGGATTCAAGGGCTAAAGATTCGAGCTCAAAAATAGAAAGTAACGAGAATACTTACGAATTCGCCTAAACGAACGATGTCGAGACGGGAACAGACCGTCTGTCCAGAAAAAAGACCTCTTGAAGTCAGGGGGATGGTTCGGAAGGTCTTCAAAGATTTTTGTCTCTTTGGGGTAGCTCGAAAGATAATAGAAACCATCTCCTCCCCGAGCTCGGGAGGGATTACTCTTCAAGCAAAAGAGATATAAAATCTCTTGGGGTGAAGGTCCTGTCCACCCCTGCTCGTGAAACAAGGACCTCAGGGCAGACAGCACCCTGTATGAATTGGTGTTGAGTTGGAATGGAGCCAACCCAAAAAAATCGATGAAGTCTCTGAAAAAGGACTTCAGGGGCAACAAAGCTCCTGCCCTTAGGTGTTCTTGGCTCCAGGCCGCGTATTTCACACTGGAATAGCGGCCCCCAGGAACGAAGCAGCTCCGTTCATGCCTTGTCGGAGCTCGACAGTTCAGTGTGTCCAACGAACTTTGGCCATGAAGGGCCAGGATGTCAGTTATCTGGTCAGAGGTGGTAACCGAGCTCTGGTAGAACTCGGCTTCAAACATCTCCCTCCTAGGCTGCGAAGACGAAGGCTCCGCCATTAAGGAAAACTGAAGTTCCCCCGGGTGGTATGCTACCGTGACTTTTAGCGCGGGGTCGAGGGGAACTGGCCTAGGTCCGGGGTTAGGCTCCGGATAGATGGCTTCCCGAAGGACCTTTCTCTTCTTTTCGATGACCTCGTCAATCTGGCGACGATAGTGGGCTCGAATGTCTTCTTGCTCGCATGTGATCTCGTACTCTTTAATCCGACGCTGGTTCCGGGCAAAGATCGATTCCGGGCTCGGAGATTTGGGCTCGTAAGGAATTGCTCGTAATGACCCCCACCGTTTTTCCGAATTCTGTGACATCTAACGAGAAAGAAAAAATGGTGAGGGCCATGCATGCAAGAATCACGAGCTCGATGGATGAGCTCGGAGATCTAATGACAAGAAACTAAATATTAAGACCCTCACTAAAGAGTCAGAGCGCGTAGTCCACGGGAAAGGAAAAGGAGCGTGGATGATTTCTTTTTTTGAAAATCCCGAAATTCAAGGGAAAGGAGAGTGGCGGTTAGCCAGGAAAAGCGTTTTTGGGTTTCGTGTAATTGTCAAGAACAAGGGTTTTTACCCGAAAACTTGGTGTACAAGAAACATAGCCTAAAATTTTCAAAACCCAGAAAGTTGAAACGCCGGTCAAAGGACAAAACTGGGCATAAACCAGAGGCGAACATCCAGAAAGAAAATCCAGAAAACATAAAACCTATCGGTTCAAAACCTCCTATCGCATCATGCTAAGAACACATACTAACGTACACAGCAAGCACAGTATAAAAAGAACAATAAAAATGGCGTACTTACACAGTGATGGTGAGTGCAGCGAAATCGTCGAGTGGAGAAGAGGTTGCAAGAAAGAACTCACTGACTCGAACAGACCAGGGTTCCTTTGTTTTTTGGGTCGAGAAAACATGCACGGGATGGAAGCTTCTTAAGAAAGTTTCTGGCTTTCTTGTTTTTTCTTTCTTTTCTGGTTTACAATGAACAAACGTAAAGAAGAAGACGAAGAGGAGATCTTATATATATAGGTGGGAAAACCAAATCAATCAGGAGCGTTGGTTAAAATCCTCAACAGATCGAATGGAGGGGAATCGGTGATAAAATGGCGCCGAAAAGCTGTCAGACGAACAATCGTGGGCGTGTTCCCAAGGTACTCAAGTACCTAAAGTGAGCAATACCCATCTGGCACGTGTCCATTTTTAAGAGTGTGACGGTATGGTTCCCAGAAAGAGTAGTTCAAAAGTTTCCTTCTCTTAGGACTCGAACAAATACTTTTGAGGGGGCAAAATGTTATACTCAGATTTCGAGCCATAGTAAATATGACCTCGAAAGCTGAGTTCACATTAAATGGTCTCGTGAGGGTTAGGGTATGCTCTACGATTGTAAACCGAGCCTGCAAAGTATGATACATGGCCTCGAATGTACTGACCTCGAAATGATCTCGATCTCGAAGGATAGCTCTGAGAGCCCCTCATCTTCGGGAACAACTTCGGAGCAGGGATATTGAGCTCGATGTACTATCTCGAAAGCAATGTTAGCTCGAGAGATGTCAGTGGCTCGCACAATGACGTGAAACCCTGAGATGCTGAAGCCTTGGAGATACGCTATGACCACCTTGAATATCTACAAGTATTGTAAGCATGAGATGTAATCCTCATTTATTGATATAAATCCCCAAGAATCGTGGGATATTATTTAGTCAGTTATGCGTTTCCTGATCTATGGGGGACGTTTCCTTATATATCTGATTATTGGCATTTAAAGCCATTTATTTTTATTCACAAAAGAGTAACTACCCAAAATATGTGGGATAGTATTCTGCATCCTTCTCTATAAATAGAGAAGCCATGCACCATTGTAAGGGACCGAAATTCTGATCCTTAAGAGAAAACTCTGGAGAATTCATGCTAAAGAATTGTTCAGAGATAATCTTGAGATTAATAACAGAGACTCGTGGACTAGGCAGATTTAACTGCTGAACCACGTAAAAAACCGTGTTTGATTCGTTTGTTTATTTTTGGCCATTGTCTTAAATTGTTTACGTGTTCTCTTCTTTTATCTGTTGACGAAAAACGGCGTCAACATATAGATAAAGCAATATAGATAAATAAAATTTGTGAAAATATAAAACGATTATATAATAGTTTATTTATAATGAAACATTGAAGATAGAAATATTAAGTAATGAAAAAATGAATTAATTAAATAATAATGATAATAAGATATTAATCAATAATTAAATATTTTTGTGAAAAAATAAAATTTGAAAAATGGTTATGTAATAATTTATTTATAATTAAATATTTAAATAATAATATTAAGTGTTATACCCAAAAATTGGAGAATGCATCCTAGGAGGCTAAGGAGAATGCATCTAGGGGAGTGCCTCCTAGGAGAGCTAAGGGGAGTGGTCCTAGGAGACCCCAAGGAGGGTGTGGTCCTAGGAGACCCCAAGGAGGGTGTGGTCCTAGGAGACCCCAAGGGTGTGTAGGAGGCAAGCCTCCCAAGGTTTTCTAAGTGTTGGCTCGAACGTGTCCAAGGTAAATAGCTAAGGAGGAGGAGTCTCATGCAAGAGAATGGAGACTTAGACTTTCATAAGGAAAGTCTATACAATGTTCGATCGGACATGTTTGGGAGATGCTAAAGAAGGTTGCCTCAATGTTGTCCAAGGTGAGGTTGCCTCAATATTGTCCAAGGTGAGGTTCCCTCAATGTTGTCCAAGGTGAGGTGCCAAGGAGGTTGCCTCGGACCACCTTGGTCCGAGGAGAAGCCAAGGAGATTGGTTCAAGGAGGAACATGGCATGCTAGAGGAGAGTGCATGTTAAAGGAGAGAAGTGCATCTCCTACCACCATGCACGTTCAACCTACCACCATGCACGTTCAACCTACCACCATGCATATCCTACCACCATGCATGTTCAACCAGCACTTGCATGGGTAGTGAGTAGGAGGTGGACCAACTAGCTAGAGGAGACTAAGTCAGACACAACTTCAACAACATGCGCGGGAATCTCTCATTCTTCCCACAAATGGGGAATTTGTTACATTTTGAATTTTGAATGTTTATTTGTAATATAAATGTGATAAATATAATAAAATATCCCTATTATAAGGGGATATCAGTTGAGGATCCCATCTCTATAAATAGAGAGCTTAGGGGATGAGAGAAGGGTCCCTTCTGCTTCTTCTTTCTAGAGAGAGAAAATTGGGTCTGTCTATTCTAGAGAGAGAAAGTGCTGAAATTAGAGAGAATTCTTGTATTTTCACAATCTGTACTGAAGAAACTCAGTTGGCACAGTCCATCTGATCTTGAGTGTAGATTTATAAATCACAACTCTAAGTGGATTAGGCTATTACCGACAATCGGGGCTGAACCACTATAAAAATTCTGTGTTATTTACTTTTCTTGTTTATACCGTCTGTTGTCGTTTACATTCTCTTGAAGGTTCGTCGTATTTGACGTTCTCACGTCGTTGGCTAAAAACGCAGTCAACATTTTGGTGCTTTCATTGAGAGCCTGAAGAGAAGAACAGACGGTCCCTGAAGCAAGATGGCGCCTAAGAACACCACTGCTGCTTCCAAGAGGACAAACTCCTCTAAAGAACCTGCTAGATCTGAAGGTCCTTGCCCACAATATCATGAGAATGAGCCTAGAGTCATGCTTGAGGACGTGACTCCAGGAGTCGAAGAGCTCCAAGAGACCATGGGGGCCTTCCAGGAGGAGATGGCACGATTCCACGCTAGGCAAGAGGCGTTTGCTGAAGAGATGGCCAGACAGAGAGCTGCCTTAGAGCAGCAAAAACGCGATATGGAGGCCAGAAGTGAGGAGCTCAGACAACAACAGGAGGAGGTCAACCAGAAACATCGTGAAGCAGCGTTTGCTTTGGAGGCAGCTACCAAGTTGGCCCAGGCCAATGCCCAAGCTACAGCACGAGGGGCAACCACTCCAGGAGCAAGGACCACAGAAGCTGGTGGTAGGAGTAATGATAGACCAAGGAGGGGTGGTAATAACCCACCTAGTGAGGGAGATGGAGTTCGATCGCACACTACCTCAACCCAAGGGGAGCACTCTAGAACCCCCTCAAGAAGTCACCGATCGGGCAGTAAAAAGACTCCACCTGGGAAGGAGCAAAATAAAGCTCCTAGAGAGAAGAGGACCTCTCAGTTCAAAGATGGGCATGGTGGGGATGAGGCTGATAGTCATCCAACCAGCCAATCCAAGGAAAAGGAGGGCCACAACCCACAAGGAGGAGAACACTGCCCAGAGCGTGCCAAGAAGCCTCCATTGCACCCCGACCAGCGGCGTAGCAGGAGAGATGAAGTCCCACGTAGTAAGCCCACTGGGAAATCGAAGAGTACGGTGTTTGATCGGGTAGGAGAGCATGCTTCTCAGAAGGATCTGAGGGACGTTATCACCAACAAGAGGAGGACCGTCCCGGTCGAAGGGCAAAATCTGGACTGTCCTATCAGTCAATTAGAAATACTTGACGGTGGCGTGCCAGATGGTAATGCCCGACCAGGCGGTCAAAACCTTGGAACCTCATCAGTTGCACCAGCTATCCAAGCCCAGCTTGACATGCTAGCAGCTGCAGTTCAAGGTTTGTCGAAGCGACCTTCCGAGATAGATCCGATAAACTACCGGAGTGGCAGCCCGTTCTCTGCTCGAATAAGAGCAGCCCAACCACCAGCAAAGTACAAAGCACCGGTACTGCCAATTTATACCGAAAAGGCAGACCCGATAAGACATGTTGGGAAGTTTGAGGACCAGATGGAACTACTCGGGGTGAGTGATGACTATCGGTGTAGAGTCTTCCCCACCACCTTGACGGACACTGCCCAAGAGTGGTATTGGAGGTTTAAACCAAACTCCATTACCTCTTGGGAGTCATTCAGGAAGGAGTTTTGTAGACAATTTAGCACTGCCCGGACTCCACCAGTTTATGCCAACGACTTGGCAGATATCAAACAAAGAAAAGATGAGTCTCTAAAGAGCTATATACAGAGGTTCATGAGAGAAGCCAATAGAGCAACCGATGTAGGAGACGAAGGGAAGATGGTTGCCATATCTGCTGGGATAATTTATCGGAGTCCTCTATGGGACAGCATCCATCGCCATCCAATCTCAACACTTCAACAATTTCTTGACCGGGCGGAAAAATATATGAATTTGGATGATGCGATAGAGAAAGGGGAGAATGGCATAAACAACCCAAGTAGACCAAGTGACTCTCCTAGTGATGGTGGAAAGAAACGTAGAAGTAATGGGTCTGACCACCATGAAGAAAAGAAGGCAAAGGTGGATTCAAGTGAGAAGCCAACCAAGTATGAGCCTCAATTCACCAACTACACCACTCTCTCAACCAGTAGAGCAGAGATATATCTTGCTAGTCAAGAGGAGGTTCCTTACAAGAAGCCTCCACCCATCAGGAGAGAGATGAGGAAGAGAGACATGAACAAGTATTGTCGCTTCCATGAAGATTATGGTCACGACACAAATGAATGCAACCACCTCAAGGACGAGATAGAATTTCTTCTCCGGTCGGGCAAGTTGAAGAAGTACCGAGCAGAGACACCCCAAGGAGAAGGAGGTAGAAGCAACTCCGGATTCAAGCGACAAAAATCTCCACCCTTGCAGCCTGGACCCGTGGACTTCACCGTAGACACTATATGTGGAGGTCCACCCTTAGCTGAGGAGAGCAACGAAGCAAGAGGAGGAGTATGCTGAGGAGGAGTGCTAGGAGCAGGAATCGTTGGAGTGGCGTGCACATAGAGCGTCGAAGGAGATATTATTTTTAAATACCGCTTTCAGAGTGGTAGCTTGGTTTCGAGTTTTTTAGACTTGTTATTTAAGTTTGGTGTATGAACTGGTTATTTGCTAACCAGTCATTTTATTTTGAACAATTTTCGTTGTTTAAGACTCGTTGTTAGACATGTTTTGTCATTTTTAATTTACGAGTAATAAAAGAGACTACGCGCAGCGTGGTCGATTCTTGCTACAAATATGCATGTGTGTTAGTTATCCGAGCAGTGTTCAACTGGTCGATGTGTTCAAGCAGTGTTCAACTGCTTGAGTATTTTCCATATATTCTATGTGTTTCACGAGTAGTTAACTGCTCGAATAGATTCAGTCATGTAGCAAGTGACTAAGGGTCTTTCAACCTCCAACCACCTGGGGGGCACATGGGGTATGCTGGTATATAACTTAACACAGGCAATAAGAGCATGAGGTAATATATCTGTTTTTAGGCTGACTTGTAAATTTTCGAAGTCCAAAAAGGCCATTAAGCTAACTTGCTTGGCAAAGCTTAAGTAACTTGGAATTTTTAAAATTTCAAGTTAGGAGCAGATATTCGTGTGACCATAAACATCATGCTCATAAAATGTTAGAGCAACAAGAGTGTGAGAAAGTATACTTAGCATGGACTTATGAAATGTCTAAAATTTCTAAGTTAGAAAACTAGGTACTCATGCGAAAATGTAAGGCATACACCAGAGTGACTTTACTCTTCACAAAAAACTTATAACTTTTTAAGTCTAGAGGAGACTTAGAATGTTTTAAGTTAACAAGGAGAAGTAAAGTCTAAATGCCAACAGCTACAAGTTTAGCTCATCAGGTGTAAAGTTTTCTTGCTCAAGAGAGCAGATACAACTTCCCTGGTAGGCTAAGCATGTATCACCAATCAACTTCCCTGGAGTGAATCAAACAAATACGTGCAAAATAAATGCTACATGGTGAAAATTTCTCCTTGGGAGGAGAAGTCAAGTTTTCACCAAGATTTATTGAGAAAAATCAATCTCTCAAAATAATTTTGGGAGGCTCGAACAAAGGTGCTTCGATGGTCTTTCTTAAAAGGTCCTAAGAGTGCCTAAAGGTGAAATGTTTGGAAAAATTATAGCATGGAGTATACCATGTTTGGTCCGAAAGGTGTGTCTAAGGAGAAGCGTCCAAATGGTGATGCTGCCTATGTCCGATCGGATGTGCATGCTTAGAAGGCTGGCTACTGTTCCATGCATTGCATTCATGTTAACACAGCTTATGCCTGTTTGTCCATGCTCACGATCAATACAGGTGCTTAAAGTGTTTGAAAAATTTGGTGTCCAAGCATACTTTGAGATGGCTGATCGGATGCATGTTGATCCAAGGAGCATCTCACCTACGTCCAAGGATCTAGGCTAGAAATATTGGTGCCTAAGGTGCTACATCCGACCAAGAGGAAACAAGAAGTATCCAGTCGGACCTAGGTCTTTGGCACCATAAGAAAAGAAGTGTCCGATCGGACAAGAAGTGTGCCTAAGGTGCTACATTCGACCAAGAGATAGACTTGGACCTTGGCCAAAGAGAGGCCACGAAGTGACCGATCAGACCTTAGTTGGAGGAGCCAAAAGCTTGGCTCGGACCATGTCCAAGGAGGAGCCAAGTCATTGGCTTGGACTTTGATTCAAGGAAAGGTCATGAAAGCTTCGATCGGATTATGTTCGAGGAGAAGGCCATGCATGTGTGCCAAGGGTCCGATCGGACCTTAGCTTGGTGAGCTTCCAAGAAGATTGGCTCGGACCAAATCCAAGGAGAGGTCCAATGCATGCCTGCCTTGTGTCTAAGAGTATATGCATCCGATCGGACATGATTGGAGGAGCCAAGAAGTGTCCGATCGAACCTTAGTTTGAACTTCCAAAAATATGTAGCTAGGACATGTCTGAGGAGAGCCAAGGTGATTGCCTTGGACCCATACCCGAGGAGAGTGCCTGCATTCGATCGGATCACATCCAAGGAGACCCTGTTTTGCATGGTGTAGGCCGAGCATATCCAAGGAGCCTAATGCATGTGTCCGATCGGACAATGTCATGAAAGCTCAGTCTGAGGAGACCGTGCATCCGTTCCAAGATGGTTGGCTCGGACCAAGTCCAAGGAGAAGTCCCATGCATACCCAAAAGATGAACTTAGTTTTTGGCCAAGGGTATGCAATGTCCGATCGGACATGATCTGAGATGCCAAGAGATTGGACCTAGATTTTGGCCAAGGAGAGGCCACACAAGCTTCGATCAGACAGTGTCCGAGGAGAAAGCCAAGTCATTGGCTTAGATTTTAGATCGAGGAAAGGCCATGGAAGCTCCGATCGGACCATATCATGAAAGCTCCGATCGGACATAGTTGGAGGAGCCTAGTGCGTTTGGCTCGGACATGTCCGAGGTGAACTTCCAAGATGTGTGGCTCGGACCACCTTGGTCCGAGGAGAATGCAAAAATATGCCCGATCGGACCCTAGTCTGAGAAGCCAAGAAATTGCCTCGGAGGAGAAGACAAGAAGCTCACCCATGGTCCGATCGGACAAAATTGCTAAAAAAATCGAGTTCGATCACCGAAATTCTAATCCTAGCGCAACCAAATCGAGGATATTCAACGACGTATCTCTATACCATGATGATTTTGCAACATATACAAAGGGAGCTTATGTTTTCATTACATCAAGAAAATAGAGTTTGAAGAAATCACAAGGCAAGTTCGAGACAAGTTCTGTCATGGGAGTTTACGTGAAAGTTATCAACCGGATAGGAGCTTTGGGATGACCTCGAGAGCATTTTGCTAGAAGAAAAGTTTATCATACGAGGGAAATCGTATAATAAACTTGGGGGGCAAATGTTATACCCAAAAATTGGAGAATGCATCCTAGGAGGCTAAGGAGAATGCATCTAGGGGAGTGCCTCCTAGGAGAGCTAAGGGGAGTGGTCCTAGGAGACCCCAAGGAGGATGTGGTCCTAGGAGACCCCAAGGAGGGTGTGGTCCTAGGAGACCCCAAGGAGGGTGTGGTCCTAGGAGACCCCTAGGGTGTGTAGGAGGCAAGCCTCCCAAGGTTTTCTAAGTGTTGGCTCGAACGTGTCCAAGGTAAATAGCTAAGGAGGAGGAGTCTCATGCAAGAGAATGGAGACTTAGACTTTCATAAGGAAAGTCTATACAATGTTCGATCGGACATGTTTGGGAGATGCTAAAGAAGGTTGCCTCAATGTTGTCCAAGGTGAGGTTGCCTCAATATTGTCCAAGGTGAGGTTCCCTCAATGTTGTCCAAGGTGAGGTGCCAAGGAGGTTGCCTCGGACCACCTTGGTCCGAGGAGAAGCCAAGGAGATTGGTTCAAGGAGGAACATGGCATGCTAGAGGAGAGTGCATGTTAAAGGAGAGAAGTGCATCTCCTACCACCATGCACGTTCAACCTACCACCATGCACGTTCAACCTACCACCATGCATATCCTACCACCATGCATGTTCAACCAGCACTTGCATGGGTAGTGAGTAGGAGGTGGACCAACTAGCTAGAGGAGACTAAGTCAGACACAACTTCAACAACATGCGCGGGAATCTCTCATTCTTCCCACAAATGGGGAATTTGTTACATTTTGAATTTTGAATGTTTATTTGTAATATAAATGTGATAAATATAATAAAATATCCCTATTATAAGGGGATATCAGTTGAGGATCCCATCTCTATAAATAGAGAGCTTAGGGGATGAGAGAAGGGTCCCTTCTGCTTCTTCTTTCTAGAGAGAGAAAATTGGGTCTGTCTATTCTAGAGAGAGAAAGTGCTGAAATTAGAGAGAATTCTTGTATTTTCACAATCTGTACTGAAGAAACTCAGTTGGCACAGTCCATCTGATCTTGAGTATAGATTTATAAATCACAACTCTAAGTGGATTAGGCTATTACCGACAATCGGGGCTGAACCACTATAAAAATTCTGTGTTATTTACTTTTCTTGTTTATACCGTCTGTTGTCGTTTACATTCTCTTGAAGGTTCGTCGTATTTGACGTTCTCACGTCGTTGGCTAAAAACGCAGTCAATATTAAGTAATGTAAAAAAATGAATTAATTAAATAATAATATATTAATCATGTTGACGACGCTTTTTATCAACCGAAATTAAATAAGAGCAATTAAGCACTTAATAATTGTAAGGAAAAAAATAAAAGAAACAGGTTTTTTACGTGGTTCAGTAGTTAAATCTACCTAGTCCACGAGTCACTTTTATTAAGATAATCTGCGTTAAAGCTTGAAAGCAATTTCACAGAACTTGAGTACAGAATTTGTGCGTGAAAATAAATGACTACCATCCAGGCTATTTATAGAACTTATTTATAAAATATCTCTTCCCTTAATTTTAGGGAAGTTATATAATATCTTATTTAAATTGAAACTACAAAAGAATGAATAAAAATACAATTTTATATTTAAAATATCAAATATTACTTCAAAATAGGGTCATTAGTATACAACTATAAAAAAAAATCCACAAATATAGGGAATTGTAAAGGCCTATTATGCTAATCTAGCATGCTTTCATGCTTGCACAATGATTCGAGGTTGTTGCTACATGATTATCCACCTTGTAAATTAGGCTTTCGAGACTAATCTTCAAAGCGAACCCTCTTCTTTGAGCTCACATCATGTGTTTGAACTTTGCTAGTGACGTGCCTTTTAGGTGTGTGATCACTAACGTATGTGATCATACCACTTCTTTTATATACTCGATCCCAACTCTTATGAGCCTACATTTTCAGGTTGATAACTATATCTCAAAATTTGAGGGTAACATTTTGCCCCCTCAAAAGTATATTCTCGAGCCTAGTGAAAAAGAAACTTTTGAACTTTAGTTTCAGGAAACGCGCCCACTTACCACACTCGAGTGGATATATGTATCGTCATGGGAATGGATGTAAGAGTACTTGAGTACCATTCTTTTGCCCCTGTCTTTTCACTTGCCACCTTTTTGCCGCCAGTTTTCAAGATTAATCGTGGTCCCTTGGATCATGTGTTAATATATTTTAAAGGCCCAGATCCATTTGAGAATCAATGTATACTCCTATTTAAACCCCTCCTCTCTCATAGTTCACCACTTTCGTCTTTTTTTTTTAAAAAAATCTTTATATGCTTCCTTCGAAGAAAAGCGTATCAGATCTCCCCCAATTTCCCACACACTCTCCTTTTTACAATGAGTTCCCAAGGATTTCTCTGTACAAGCTCTTCTAATCCACTCTATTGTTTCATCATCAAATCCCCTTGTGTAAGTTTCTCTACTGTTTCTTTGTTGATAATGTCTGAGATTTTTCCTTTTCTTGTTCTTGATGTGTTCTTGACATATTTGGAAAAAAGGGTATTTTGATATGTTTTTCTGTGGAATTTGTTTCGAAAATGAATTTTTTAGAGAAAAAATGGCATTTTTTCTCGATTGTAAAGTGGTAGGACATAGGTGTCGCATAGTACAAGAAATAGGGTTTTAGATGTAGTGTTTATATGCACACAAGCCAATGATAGTTGGTTGTCTGACTGGAAACCATGTATAACATTAACAAAATGTGGGATGGTATATGTTTCCAATATGGCTCGAACGATTCGAAAGATTTTTTCGAATTGTCTCCCACATTTCGAGGTGAGGAATCAGAGTCGTCCAAGGAACCTACCCAGGTAATCGAGATCTTCTTGGATGACCTAGTAACTTCTTAGTTTTCGAGTTCTCCTTCTAGTTAGGTTTCCCCCTTACTAACATTTATTTTATTTATACCATAAATAGTGTTAATGTAATTTCCTTTGTCTTGCAGGTGACATGGACTTGGACTTGGACAGTCTCCTCGAAAATCCTCCTAAATCTTGAGGTGGGAAACGAAGACGTGTTTCCCCAAAGAAGGATGGTCCACTACCTCCTGCTAAGACTCAAAAGGTTATTGAAAACCCCCCTCGTCAGACTACGTTGAAGCCTTCCATCACCTCAGAGCAGGTTCCACTTCCGACCCCTAGAATGAAGACTCTTACTCCCAGCAGAACCCCCCTCAACAAACGAAGGGAAGAAAGTCACTGACCTTGCAATCTCGAGGCCAACAGGTCCACCAACACCTACCGTGACTCGCAAGTTTGTTGCTTCGAGTCATGAATGGGAGTTTTTACCAGACAATGAGGCTAGTGCCTTAGGAGCCGACCTCTCCTCGGACCTTCTGACTTGAGTGGGCTGAACCTGTAGTTACCTTGATGCTCTGGTTTGGAGGTTCTTGAAGGGTGATGTCTCCACCAATCTCCTTGACCAGAGTGTGGAGCTAGGAATCTCGGTAAAGATCTTTCTCATGCTCGAAAATTTTCAATAACTTGTCCTATTATTTTACTAACACTTGGTTTATTTTAGGCCTTACTTAGTGCCCTGCACCAAGGCTCTCTTTTGTCGACTCAGGTAGCCACAAAATAGCCTTTGACACCAAGGTAGCTCAGACTAAATCTGAGGATTCCCTTAAAGAGGACAAAGGTAAGTTAGCCACTTTTGAGGCCAAGGCTGGGAGTCTAAAGACCGACCTCGATGCCACGAGGGCTAAATTCGACACAAAGAATGTCGACTACGATGCTGCTAGGATCGAGCTTGATACCAAGGTCGCCGAGATCGAACACCTAGAGTTGCAAGACTCCAAGCTCGAAGAAGAGAATAATGAAACTTATGACATCATGGAGGAGGAGGAGAAGCACCTCTTGGAGGAATTCAAGGCGAATAAGGGTCACTCAATGGATATAGTCATGTATCACGTATGGTCTGTGAATCTTGAGATAGACACCTCTTTTTTGGAGGCCTTCTTAACAAAATGGTGAGTTCAACTGGCAGGGGAGGAGGCAGCCGAAGTGACTACTGTGGAGGCCGGGGTTGACGAGGAGAAGGACGATGCTAACAAGTCCACACCTGCCTCGAAGGAGTAAGTATATTATTGTTACAAGGGCTTCGACTCTTATTTTTTATTTGTAACTAATTAAGGCCATTGTTACAGCTCGATTTGGCGAGTTATTTTATATCTCTTGCTTTTGTAATTACTTTTCTATCTTTTAAAGTAGTTTTATATTTAAATTTTTTATCAAGAAAATTCATGCACATATCCACTTTAATTTTTCCCTCATATCATGCCCAATATTTGCTAAGTGTAGAAATATTTTGATCTTTCCTTATATTTGGCTTTTGTTATACTTGTTTATCCATATAAGTCAATTTTGAGCTTACATCGAACCTCCATATTATCATGTACGGTTTGTATTTTGCTCTTGGTTCAATCTCATTTTTGACGAGGTCGAATACTACTTATACAAAATATTTTTATTTTAAAAAACATTTAATGATTTGTATTTTTATTTTTCTAGTGAATTCTTGCTTTTTATCAATTTCTTTTCCTCGTCCATAATTATGGTTTCGAGGTTGAAATCATGTGTTGCAAAAATAATTTCCAACTTGAAATATATTGGTTGGTTAATCTATACTTACATATGATCATGTTCATGCTTGGTTAATTATCCCTACACTTGTTAATTATTTTTAATTTTTTTCTATATTTTTTCGAGCCTGTTGGTATCATTGGTATACCATATATGCCCCAATAATATCCTATAATTGTGAAATCTTAGGTTGTTTGAACAGTGAGAGCAAGCAAAAAATTAAAAAATAAAAATAACCAAAATGAAAATGAACAACACTTTATTGATAATACTTAAAAAGTAAATACAAGCTTGGTTACAATTAAATAAACATCTTCCAAAATTTATGGATAATATGGTCGTAGATGTTGACCATTCCAAGCTCGTGGGACCAATTCTCCATTTAATCGAGCTAGTTTGTAGATTCAAGGTCAAATGATGGATTCAATTTAGTACAGTCCTTCCCATTTAGGCCTGAGTTCTCCTGATGTTGGTCTCGTGTGGCCAGAAATACTTGTATGAGTACCAAGTCTCCCACTGCAAAGTGTCTGTCTCGAACCCTTTTGTTAAAGTACCTTATGGTGTGTTGTTGATACGCGACATTTTTGAGTTGAGCTTTATCTCACTTTTCTTCTAATAAATCTAAGGATTCTTCGAGTTGGATCTGATTCGTAGCTTGTGTGTATGCCTCACATCTTATTGTCGATACTTCGACCTCGATTGGTAACATAGGCTCACAACCATAGGTTAATGAGAAGTGTGTGTGTCTAGTCGAGGTTCGAGTTGTCGTTCTATAAACACATAGTACTTGTGGTAGTTCAATTGGCCATTTTCCATTGGCCTCTTCTAGCCACTTCTTTATCGAACTCTTCAGTGTCTTGTTCACGTCTTTGACCTAACCATTTTCCTGGGGATGGGCTACTGAGAAGAAGTTTTTTATAATCTCATTTCATTCACAAAACTAACTGAACAGTTCACTATCAAATTGGGTTTCGTTGTTGGAAACTATTTTCTTCGATATCCCGTAACGACATATGAAGTTATTAACAACGAAGTCAATGACGTTTTACGAAGTGATAGTAGCTAAATGTTCAGCTTCGGTCCATTTAGTGAAATAGTCCATGGCTACTACTGCATATTTAACTCCACCTCGTCCCATTGGTAGCGATCATTTGAGGTCTATGCCCCATACTATGAATGGCCATGGGGAAGTTAACATGGTGAGCTCAGTTGGTGGAGCTCATCGTATTGACGCAAACCACTGGAATTTATCACAATGTTTAACATATCTGAATGCATCGACTTTGAGCATAGGTCATAATTATCCTCGCCTTATGACTTATTTTGAGAGGCTATGCCCCCTTACATGATTTCCACAAAATCCATCATGGATTTCTTCAAGGATTCCTTTTGGTTCTTGTGGGGTTACACATTGTAATGGAGGCATAGACCATCCTCTCTAGTACAATTTCCCACCAAGATAGTATATCTTGGAATCTTGACCTTTTCCATGTATACCGCCATTTTTGTCCCTAAAGCTTGGTACTCACCCCGTACCTGGTTAACCACTAGTTGTGAATCACTGTAACATTTATATCTTTGGCTTTTAGCTCGAAAGCTACTCAAAGCCTTGCTAGTAGTGCTTCATATTCAGCCTCGTTGTTGGATGCTTCAAATCAAAATCTCAACACTGAATAAAATATGTATCATGATGGGAATATTAGTATAATACCTGGCCGTGATCAATTTTCGTTGGATATTCCTGCACATTCTACTACGAAATCATCCAGTGCCAGGCCCTTTATCATTGTTCTCGGGTGATATGTGATCTCGAACTGCCCGAGTTCAATGGTCCATTTCAATAACCGACCTGATGCTTTAGGTTTTGACAGTATTTTTCTCAATGGTTGATCATTTAGCACATGTATAGGGTGCGCTTGAAAGTAGGGTCACAACTTTCAAGATGCATGTACTAGGCACAATGCGAGCTTTTCCATTAGAGGTTACCGTGATTCAGCTCCTAAGAGTCGTTCACTGATGTAATAGAATTGCCTTTTTTTCCTCCCAAACTAATGCAGCACTAACTTCATGCCCGGTTGGGGAAAGATATAAGTACAATATTTCTCTCAAGATTGGTTTAGATAAGATAGGTGGTTCAGTGAGGTGCTTTTTGAGAGCTTGAAAGGCAAGCTCGCACTCCTCTGTCCATTCGAATTTCTTGTCCCCTCACAAAAGATTAATGAATGGCAATCATTTATTAGTAGATGTTGACCCTCAAATTGGTCAACGACACGAAGTCAGATAAACGATATGAAATAAGATGAAAACAAGAAGAAAATCCAATGGAAAATTAAACCACACAAACGATTTATAGTGGTTCGGCCCCAATTGGATGGTAATGACCTACGTCCACTTAGTGTTCTTATTGGTGTAGAATCCCAATACTGTGATCAATGAACTAGGGTTCACGAGTTTCATAAGCCTTGGGAGAATTACAACCTCAGTGCATAATAGCACTATATTTTTCTCTCATAATTCAAAGATCCAAAAGTCCTTTCCTTTGAGCCCTTTGATTCTTATTTATAGCCTCCAAGAAGTTACATAGGGGAATGGGCCTTAATTACAATTAAGACTTGCGTATCTAGGTCATAAAAGAACTTACAACTAATGCATAATTATAGATTTTGCATGAATAAAGGAAGTAAATGAAAGTATGCAACCAGACTGGTCACACACAAGTATGAGGCTTGATAAATCAATAACTTTCTGGTTGATGGCTGAGCAGGATACACTCACTTAAAGTCGTCACATGCCTCCCACATGTAGACCAATCCTGCCACATCATCAGGGGTCGGTTTTTGGTAAACAGTAGATTTCAAGATGAACCTATTTAAAGTCGTCATTCGTCCAGTGAAGCTTTGGAAATATTTACGCTTTCGAGGTGAAGGCATGTCTATTAGGGCCTTGAACTTGTCTGGATTCGCCTCGATGCCTCAAGTATTCACTATAAAACCTAGAAATTTTCCCGAAGATACACCAAAGGAACACTTTTGTGGGTTAAGTCTCATATTATACTTTCAAAGTATAGTGAAACGCTCTGCGAGGTCAGCAACATGGTTGTTATTTTGTTTGGGTTTTTACCCGCATATTGTCCACATACACTTCCATGTTGTTTCCAATGTGTTCGGCGAACATACCATTTTCCAATCTTTGGTATGTCGCTCCAACATTCGTTAGCCCAAATGGCATCACATTATAATAGTATAGTCCTTTATTTGTCACAAAGCTCGTGTGTTCTTGGTCGGGAGCATGCAATGCTATCTGGTTATATGCAGAGCAAGCATCCATGAATGGCATGATTTCGTGTCCTGAGGTTGCATCAACAAGCTGATAAATTTGAGGAAACGGGAAACAATCCTTTGGGAATGCCTTATTCTAGTTCGAATAATCAATGTAGGTTCACCATTTTCCATTCAGTTTGGGGACTAAAAATGGATTGGCTATCCAGTTTGGATAAATCACATCTCTTATGAAGCGATTTTCCTTTAATCTATCGACCTCTTCTTTCAGAGCTTGCTTCCTTTCATCATCAAGGAGTCTTCTTTTGAGTTTTTTCAGGTTGTTGTTTCGAGGGGAAGCTCTTATCTATGTTTAATGCATGGCTTATTATGTTGGGATTAATCCAAATCATATCTAAATGAGACCATGCAAAAACATCTTGATTTTCCCTTAGAAAGCGTATTAATTGCTATCTTGCTTCCTTAGTGAGGTTCTTCCCATTCTTCACCAATTTGGCGGTATCCTTATCATTGAGATGAATGTCCTCGAGCTCCTCCATTGGGCCGAGATCATCCCGGTCTTCTCCCATTCTTCGGTTGATTTCATCCTTGACCTCGAAAACTCTCTTCAATCTCCTCGATCACAACTAGTGCTTGGGCACTAGATTGACCCTTCCCCTTCATGGAAATGTTGTAGCAGTCTCGAGTTGCTAATTGATCTCCCTTTAATGTCGCAATTCCACTTGGTGTTTGGAATTTTAATGTGAAGTGTCTTACTAACATCGCTTTCCCCAGCCTAATCATGGTTTGTCTCCCAAGCAAGACGTTGTAAGCTGATGGAGTATCCACCACTATGAATTTGAACATCTTCGTGAGCGAGACTAGATTTCTCCTAGGGTTACTAGGAGATCGATTGATCCGGTACTAGGTATCCCTTCTCCTGAGATTCCATACAGGGTAGTTGCACAAGCTTCTCGAATTCAAAGATCCATTTTCTCTAGTGTCGTCTTATAGAGGATGTTTATCGAGCTCCCATTATCAATCAGTATTCGGTGGACCCTCTTGTTGGCAACCTGGATGGTTGCGACCAGGGGGGTCATTATGGGGAAATTAGACATGAGAGGCATCATCTTCCACGAAGGTTATTGGTTGTTATTCGATTCATTTTTGTTTTAGGGCTCGAAGCACTGGAATATAAGGAGATTCATTGTAACGCCCTGGATAGCCAAGACCGCTACACTGTGTGTTTATAAAGCTGCAGGACTCACTAATCAAGTCATTTAGTTAAAACGTGATACTGAAACCACTAATGTGCTAGGGTTAAAAGGTTTTGGTCTCAAAAGTGTACATTCTATATAGTAAAACATTTTATACATGGGATCCCAAAAAGGAACAGTGATCGAAAGTCGGTTTACAAATTTCCAAGGTTTAAACACCCATTAGCCATTCTAAGGCAAAACAGACATTTCTGGCTCCCCTGCTCCTGCCTTCCCCTCAACCGTGGCGGTTGAGCAGCTGGTCATGTACATTCAGCTCACAGAGCTCTCCAAGTTAGGGCTGATCATGTTTTCCCTTGCCTTTACCTGCACCACGTATCACCCGTGAGCCAAGGCCTAGCAAGAAAACATAATATGCATCACAAACAACAATAACAGATGAATAATCCCTTAAGACTGATCAAACACTTAGCACTCATATTAATCACATAGCACGTATTCAGAATCAAAGATGCAACCAATCATTAATAACAATCAAGTTACATGATTATTAGGGCCGACAACTTAGGCCGCACCCTCTGTTTACCCCATTGACTCCGGCCCGCTTAAACCGAGCTCAGTGCATAATAAGCTGTCCTTGGCTACCAGTGGCCGAGCCGCGCCCTATGCGCTAGTGTAACCTTGGCACTCTTAGGCCGTTGGTTTATTATTTACATGGCATAATACCATTCTTTCAAATCATACATATTAGGGAACCCTTAGTCCCATTACAAATACACAACAGGGTGCAGTTTTCTTACCTTTAATTTCCACGTTCACTGACTACGAGCGACGACTCTCGAGCACGCTCCGCTTCCCGAGCCCTAGCTTAACACCTAGTCACAACAAAGGTAATGGATTCCATTAATATTCAAATAAAGGTTTCCGGGTACAATGCTAGCTTTCGGGACATCGAATTCCACCAACACATGGTGGTGAAATCGATCCCGAGCACCCTAGGTTAGGTTCCCGCGCTTAAAATCCCCAAAAGATCAAAAATGCATCTAAGGGCTGTGGTCCCATAAACCTAGCCGCGGCCCGCCCCTGAAACAGAGACAAAGCCTCTCTGAAGGCAGACACGCCCCGCGGCCCTGCCCTGTGGCGCCGCGGCGCTCCTCTTTGGCCGAGCCTCCCTAGCTCCTTTGCTTCGTAGGGTCGCAGCGCTCTAGAACAGAGCCGCGGCCCAACCCTTCGTGGCCAGAAAATCCACCATTTCTAACATCCTAACCTTATTCAAAACCACCCCAAAGCACCCTAATACCAAAACCCATTAATCACAAGACTTTTAGCATGATCCTAACATCATAATCCAACAACAATCCAGCTTAAAAACCCATCAGAATCCCATTTTGATTTCTAAAACCCAACAGCTCAAAAACACAAAAACCAGTCATGAAAACTCAGATTTTAACCTCTAAATTACGAATTGAAGCTTACCTTCTCCGATGAACCACTTCCTTAACAATTTCTGAGCCAAAACCCAAGCTTCTCAGCTCCAATTCAGTCCTTAAATATTCAAACCATAAACACCCTTAATATTCAGTCAAAACTCAGAATTCTAATCCTCAAACATAAAACTCAATTCTTACCTTGGCCTTGGTTGAGTGTTCCTTGGTTAGAGCTGAGCTAGTTCCTCTAACTTCAGTTCAAATCCTCTTAATTCCACCTAAAGTTTCTAAGTTCTGTGTTTTTCCTTTGAGAGAGAAAGAGAGGAAGAGGAAAGAGTCGGTCTAATTTGTTCTACTATTTTCTAAAGCCTCTTAAGTCTATCCTTAAGTGATTAAGCTAATCCCAAGGCTCGGGGTACCAGAAACGTCCCCAAGGGCAAAATGGTAAAATTCCCCAAAATTCCCGCCTAAGCTTCCTAACCTCAAATATATCTCCATATATTTATTTCCATAACCCGATAGTCTAAATAACCAACCGATACCTGAAATACCCCTGACTTGTCCAAAGTCAAATATTAAGCCCCGTTGTGACTTTCCCGCTATCTAGCTCCCTAGGATTGCCTCAAGTCGCTCGCTGCAGATCTACCCACATAATAATGTGGTTCTCACAGATATAACATTTAACCACACTTACATTCATATAATCATACAAGCATGCTTATCATATAATCATGCATTAAATCAATAACTCACACATAAACCAATTATGCCCTCC
This sequence comes from Humulus lupulus, assembly GCF_963169125.1. Lineage (NCBI taxonomy): Eukaryota > Viridiplantae > Streptophyta > Magnoliopsida > Rosales > Cannabaceae > Humulus > Humulus lupulus. The sequence continues at coordinate 56,253,958 of NC_084798.1, read as the reverse complement.
CGGCACACTAATCAAGGCCCTTAAGCCATGTCAGTAATTTTGGGTCGTTACAACTATCCCTTCCTACTGAGAATTTCGTCCTCGAAATTTACGTGAATAGCTCATGATACTGATCCCGCATCGCTGTCTCTAACTCCCAGGTCGCTTCCTTGACCTTGCTATTTTTACACAACACTTTAACTAATGGAATCGTCTTATTCCATAGAACTTTGTCCTTCCGATCCAAAATCTAAACTGGTCGCTCTTCATAGGAAAAATCCGTCTGTAACTCTAAGTCCTCGTACTTCAGCACATGCGTCGTATCTGAAACATACTTCCGCAACATGGAGACATGGAATACATCATGAACTCCTGACAGCGACGGTGGCAAGGCCAACCTATAAGCCACCTGTCCAATCCTTTCTAGAATCTTGAAAGGTCCAACAAACCGAGGGATCAGCTTGCCCTTTACCCCAAATCTCCTTACCACTCTTAATGGTGAAACTTGCAGAAACACGTGGTCCCCAACCTAGAGCTCCACGTCCCTACGCTTAGGATCAGTGTAGCTTTTCTGCCTACTCTACGAGGAAATCATTCTAGCTCGAATCTTCTCAATAGCTTCATTAGTCTTCTGAACCATATCTGGCCCTAAATACTTCCTCTCACCCATCTCATCCCAATGAATGGGTGATCTACACTTTCTCCCATATAACATTTCATAAGGAGCCACTCCAATCGTGGATTGATAACTGTTGTTATACGAGAACTCAATCAACGGTAGATACTTACTCCAAGATCCCTCGAAATCAATCACACACGCCCTAAGCATGTCCTCCAACACCTGAGTCGTTCACTCGGACTGTCCATCAGTCTGAGGATGGAAAGTTGTACTAAACTTCAACTGGGTCCCCATAGCTCTCTGTAGAGCTCCCCAAAACTTAGAGGTAAAGATAGGATCTCAATCAGATACAATAGACTTTGGAACCCCATGGAGAAGAACTATCTCCCTCACATACAACTCTGCATACTGTTCCATTGTATAGGTCGACTTCACTTGCAGAAAATGAGCTGACTTGGTGTATCTGTCTACTATCACCAACACCAAGTCACAAAGTCCCACTGTCCTGGGTAGTCCTCCCACAAAATCCATCGTGATTTCCTCCCACTTCCACTCTGGGATGCCCAGAGGCTGAAGCAATCCCACTGGTCACTGATGCTTAGCCTTTACCTACTGACATGTCAAACATCTAGACACATACTCTACCACATCCTTCTTCATCCCGGGCCACCAATATAATGTCCGTAGATCCTAATACATCTTAGTGGTACCCGGATGAAGTGAGTATGGCATAGTGTGAGACTCATCCAATATCTCTCGTCTGATCCCCTCATTTGCCGAAACACAAATCCGTCCCTGATATCAAAGCATACCAGTCTCAGAAATAGAATAATCCTTAGCTGTCCCAGCTAAGACATGCTGCCTAACATCTCGCAACTGCGCATCCACCAATTGTCCCTCCTTGATCCTCTCTAGCAGGGTCGACTGCAAGGTAATATTATCTAACTGGCCCACCACCAATTCTATCTTTGCCCTGGCCATCTCATCTGCTAACTCTCTCGAGATCTGGGTGGAACTATACAATTGTCCTGGACCCCTCCTACTCAACGCATCTGCCACCACATTGGCCTTCCCTGGGTTGTAAAGGATATCACAGTCATAATCCTTAACCAGCTCCAACCAGCGCCTCTATCTCATGTTCAGATCCTTCTGAGTGACGAAATATTTCAAACTCTTATGGTCAGTGTATATCTCGCACTTCTCCCCATATAGGTAATGATGCCACACCTTCAGTGCGAATACCACTGCTGCTATTTACAAATCATGAGTAGGATACCGCTGTTCATACTCCTTCAGCTGTCGCGATGCATAAGCTATAACTTTCTCATTCTGCATCAGCACGCAGCCTAAACCCATCCTCAATGCATCACAGTAAACCACAAACTTTCCTTCCTCCGAAGGAAGACTCAGCACAGGTGCAGAAATAAGTCGTCGCTTCAACTCTTGGAAACTGTTCTCACACTTCTCTGACCAAACAAACCTCTGATTCTTTCTTGTCAATTCTGTCCTCGGTGAAGCAATCTTTGAAAATCCCTCCACAAACCGCCTGTAATAACCTGCCAACCCAAGGAAACTCCGCACCTCCCATGCATTCCTTGGCCTCGGCCAATCTCTCACTGCTTTCACCTTGGACAGATCCACCTTAATCCCTTCTGCACCAACTATATGCCCAAGGAAAGTCACCTCTGGTAACCAAAATTCACACTTTTTAAACTTAGCATATAACTGGTGTTCCCTTAATCTCTGTAAAACCTGTCGAAGATGCTGCTGATGCTCTGCCTCTGAACTGGAGTATACTAGAATGTTTTTGATGAAGAGAATGACGAAATGATCCAAGAAGTCCTTGAACACCCTGTTCATCAAATCCATAAAAGCTGCCGGGGCATTGGTCAAACCAAAAGACATGACCAAGAACTCATAGTGCCCATATCGCATCCGGAAGGTCGTCTTCGGTATAACCACATCTTTGATCCTCAGCTGGTGATAACCATATCATAGATCAATCTTTGAGAACACCGTCTTTCCCTGCAGCTGATCGAATAGGTCATCAATCCTTGGTAGAGGGTACTTATTCTTGATAGTCAACTTGTTCAATTCCCTATAATCTATACACATCCTCAATGTCCCGTCCTTCTTCTTAACAAATAACACTGAAGCGCCCCATGGTGAGTAACTAGGTCTGAAGAATCCCAAATCCAAAATCTCCTGCAACTGTATCTTTAGTTCCTTCAACTGAGCTGGTTCCATTCTATATGGTGTCCTTGATACTGGCTCTGTCCCCGATGCTAACTCAATCTCAAACTGAATCTCCGTGCGCGACGGCAACCCTGGTAGATCCTCAGGAAATACGTCTAAAAACTCACACATCAATTTGGTCTCTCCCGGCCCTACTGGCATAACCCTAGTGGTATCTAATACACTAGCTAGAAAACCTATGCATCCCCCCTGCAACAAGTCTCTGGCTCTCAATGCTGAAATCATGGGTACGCGGGGTCCACATACCGCACCCACAAAGACAAAAGGATCCTCGCCCTTAGGCTTAAAAGTCACCATCTTCTTTCTGCAGTCAATAGTATCCCCATATCTGGCCGCTACATTGTGTGTTTATAAAGATGTAGGACTCGCTAATCAAGTCATTTAGTTAAAACGTGATACTGAAACCACTAATGTGCTAGGGTTAAAAGGTTTTGGTCTCAAAAGTGTACATTCTATATAGCAAAACATTTTATACATGGGATCCCAAAAAGGAACAGCGATCAAAAGTCAGTTTACAAATTTCCAAGGTTTAAACACCCATTAGCCATTCTAAGGCAAAACAGACATTTCTGGTTCCCCTGCTCCTGCCTTCCCCTCAACCGTGGTGGCTGAGCAGCTGGTCATGTACATTAAGCTCACAGAGCTCTCCAAGTCATGGCTGATCAAGTTTGCCCTTGCCTTTACCTGCACCACGTAGCACCCGTGAGCCAAGGCCCAACAAGAAAACATAATATGCATCACAAACAACAATAGCAGATGAATAATCCCTTAAGCATGATCAAACACTTAGCACTCATATTAATCACATAGCACGTATTCAGAATCAAAGATGCAACCAAGCATTAATAACAATCAAGTTACATGATTATTAGGGCCAACAACTTAGGCCGCACCCTCTGTTTACCCCACTGGTTCCGGCCCGCTTAAACCGAACTCAGTGCATAATAAGCTGTCCTCGGCTACCAGTGGCCGAGCCACGCCCTGTACGCTAGTGTAACCTTGGCACTCTTAGTCCGTTGGTTTACTGTTTACATGGCATAATACCATCCTTTCAAAGAATACATATTAGGGAACCTTTAGTCCCATTACAAATACACAACCGGGTGCAGTTTTCTTACCTTTAATTTCCATGTTCACTGACTATGAGCGACGACTCTCGAGCACGCTCCGCTTCCCGAGCCCTAGCTTAACACCTAGTCACAACAAAGGTAATGGATTCCATTAATATTCAAATAAAGGTTTCCGGGTACAATGCTAGCTTTCGGGACATCGAATTCCACCAAACATGGTGGTGAAATCGATCCCGAGCACCCTAGGTTAGGTTCCCGCGCGTAAAATCCCCAAAAGATAAAAAATGCATCTAAGGGCTGCGGCCCCAGAAACCTAGCCGCAGCCCGCCCCTGAAACAGAGACCAAGCCTCTCTGAAGGCAGACACTCATCGCGGCCCTGCCCTGTGGCGCCGCGGTGCTCCCCTTCGGCCGAGCCTCCCTGGCTCCTTTGCTTCGTAGGGCCGCAGCGCTCTAGAACAGAGCCGCAGCCCAACCCTTCGTGCCCAGAAAATCCACCATTTCTAACATCCTAACCTTATTCAAAACCACCCCAAAGCACCCTAATACTAAAACCCATTAATCACAAGACTTTTAGCATGATCCTAACAGCATAATCCAACAGCAATCCAGCTTAAAAAAACCCCTAAGAATCCCATTTTGATTTCTAAAACCCAACAACTCAAAAACACAAAAACCATTCATGCAAACTCAGATTTGATAATTCCTCAAACTTCAGTTCAAATCCTCTGAATTCTAGCTAAAGTTTCTAAGTTCTGTGTTTTTCCTTTGAGAGAGAAAGAGAGGAAGAGAGGAAGAGGAAAAAGTCAGTCTAATTTGTTCTACTATTTTCTAAAGCCTCTTAAGTCTATCCTTAAGTGATTAAGCTAATCCCAAGGCTCGGGGTACTGGAAACGTCCCCAAGGGCAAAATGGTAAAATTCCCCAAAATTCCCTCCTAAGCTTCCTAACCTCAAATATATCTCCATATATTTATTTCCATAACCCGATAGTCTAAATAACCACCTGATACCTGAAATACCCCTGACTTGTCCAAAGTCAAATATTAAGCCCCGTTGTGACTTTCCCGCTATCTAGCTCCCTAGGATCGCCTCAAGTCGCTCGATGCAGATCTACCCACATAATAATGTGGTTCTCACAGATATAACATTTAACCACACTTACATTCATATAATCATACAAGCATGCTTATCATATAATCATGCATTAAATCAATAACTCACACATAAACCAATTATGCCCTCCTGACACACTAATCAAGGCCCTTAAGCCATATCAGTAATTTTGGGTCGTTACATCCATCTCCAATTTTTCAGCTCTTGTACATACCTCTTTTGAGCATTCCTACTCATTCTGCTATGTGGGGTCCCCCGGAGATGGTTATTACATCTTCTTCATCAATTGGAGGAGGTTGATTATCTTCCCTCGCTAGGGGTGTTGCGACCTGAGGTTGTGGTGCAAGCTGGACCAGAGCCACCATTTGGTTTTGTGGTGTCTACACCTAGTTATTATTTCTGTTTCGGACGTATTGTCTGAGGTAGCCTCTCAAGATCAAACCTTCAATCTCGTCTTTTAACTACCTGCTTTCCATAGTCATGTGACCAATGTCCTTGTGGAATCGACATTACTTGTTATGTTCTCGATTTGCATATTCATTGCGCATTACTTCAAGTCGCCTAAATGGAACTTGGTTTCATTAGCTACGTATATGTTCTCCCAAGTTTCTATGATCTCATTGTACACGGTGTAAATGGAGATGTACTTATCTTCCTTTTTCTTTTTATTCTCATCTACCTTAGGAGTGTTATTTTTGTTTTTCTTCTATTTGGAAGAATTGTCACAAGAAGGTTGAGCCACAGATGGTGCTGCCGAGCTCGTTGCAGAGTTAATATTCGTCACTGTAGTTATTGGGGTTGGAGGCGCTAATTGTAGTGCTAACCTAGCCTCTTCTACATTGATGAACCCTGGTGCTAGAAAAGTGAGCTCTGCTATGGTTCGCACCAATTTTCGCTGCAAGTCATCCCAAAGGGGGCTTGTAGGCAAGATTCCCTTTCGAATGGCGATTAGATGGCTACTATCATCAACATCTCAAGCTTGAGTTGCTTCAATGTTGAATCTGGCGAGATATTTCTTACGTGACTCTCCTGGTTGTTGCTTAATGTTTGCCAAGGAGGAAGCTTCAGGCTTGATGCTCTTTGCAGCTCAAAACTTCTTCTTAAACTCTTTCGACAATTGTTCCCACGATGTGATCGAATGTCAACGGAAATTTTCGAACCAACTTTTTGCAGCTCCTGACATCGTTGTTTGGAAGAGCATGCATCGAAGTTCAAGGCCAACATTACTGGCTCTCATCACTGTGTTAAATGTGCTCAAGTGGTTACCAGGGTCGGTATTCACATCATATGGTGCCACGTTGGGTATTTTGAACCCATGTGGGAAAGGTGTGCTTGAAATATGAGGAGCGAACGGTTCAAGTTCCTCATCCAAATCGTATCGTTTCTCATTATCTTTTCACTCTCGAAGGTGCCTGAACTGCTCCTCGAGTTGATTTATTGTAATGATTTATTGTAATGCCCTGGTTACTCCAAGACCGTAAGTGTGAACTTTGAACCGTGCTTAACTCTTTAATCGAGTTCTTAGGTTATAAACATGCATCTAGGTGTTTTTCATAGGTTAAGGTGAAAACCCAATAAAAAAGGAAATGATATATTTTATTTAAAACATAAAACTTTCATGGGCCCTTAAAAGCGTTTACAAGTTATTTACAATTCAAAACGGTCATTACAGTATAAAATTACAACCAGCTGACCTAAGTGGCAAAAATAGGGTTAACCCCTAGTCCCTATGAGAAACTCCTTGGCCGTGGTGGTCAAGTGGCCGCATATGTACACATCACCACCTAAGCTCTCCACTCAAGGCTGGGTGAGCTTTTCTTTCCCTTTACCTGCACCACATAGCACCCATGAGCCAAAGCCCAACAAGAAAACTCAATACTACATGTATATAATATCAAATGATGATCATGATAATCATCCAGAACATATAGCCATAAACAGGTGAGTGACAGATGTAAAAGCCACTAATGTGGGATTCCGCACCCTTTACAAATAAGTGATCAAGTCACTAGCTTAAACAGATTAAGTGACTGATGAGCAAGTCACCAATGTAAACCAACTGAGTGACCATGGAGTCATTAATGTGGGTTCCGTACCCTTATCCATGTGACGATACGGTCTCCTGGGCCTTCTGGCCATGGCTCTAAGTAACTAGGCAAGCGCTTATAGTTTTTCATCGAACTTGGGGTCGGTCCAGCATTAATGCTCATGATGAGTCATTCAATGCAGATTTTGATTAGATCTAATCTTTATCGGATCTACGTTCATGACGCTTATGCCGCTCCTTACTCACAGGTCAGTAACATACAACCAGTGCTCAGTACCGCTGTCGAACTTGACTAGTAAGTCACAGCTTCATAGACGGATCTGACACCATTGCCGATTTTGACTAGTAAGTCAGTGCCATTAACAAGTAAGCAAGATTTGCTAAGAATTTGATATGCAATCAATGTCCACATTTAAACACTCAACATGCCTCAATAATAACCATGCATGTCACATATGGGGTGCAGTTTTCTTACCTCTGGTTCGAGCGAGAATTAGTAAAAGAACGACCCTTGAGAACGATCTGCCATTTAGTTTCTTAGTGGTCACCTAGTCATAACCAATTGGAATCCATCAATAAAGTAAATCAATAAAATGTTCACAATCTAAAACCTCACTCCCGGGATCAATCCCACGCTCTCAGGACTCCCAATCCAACCAAACAAGGTAGTGGAACCAATCCCCGAGTCCCCAAAGTCATCCCGAGCCCTAAAAATAGGACTCGCTGAAACTGACCTAGCGCTGGGGCGCTGCTAGGTAGTGCTAGGGCGCTGCCCCAAGTCAGGGAGACCCACCTCCTTGCTCTACCTAGCGCTGGGGCGCCACCTACAGGACCAGATTTTTCTGGTCTTCTCCCCTGCGACTTCCCCTAAAAACCATGCTTCCAAACCAACCCCAAACATCATTCAAACATGCCATTTAACCCCAAAACTTCATCCACACCACAACCTCATCAAAATCCAAGTAAACTTTCTCAAAAACTTCCATTGATTCCCAACTAATCACTTCAAATTTCTCAACTGAAAACTATTAGAAAAATAGAGTATAACTAAAGTTTCATGGCTGAATCCTTACCTCAAGCTTGAATTGAGTCCTCTTCAATGGATAAACTAAAGTTATAAGCTCCAAACTTTGATTCCCTAGCTTGGTTCTTCAAATAGGGTTCAAAAATTGAAAAGGAAAAGGAGGAGGAATGATGATCGGATGAAGAAGGAGAGGTGCTCTGCTTTGGTAAGCTTCTACAACCTAAATGGTTAATATATATCTTAGGGGTGAAAAGACTATTTTGCCCCTAGGTCATTTAAGGTCTTCTAAAGGCTCCCAAGGGTAAAACGTCATTTCCCGTCTATCTCGTTAATCATAATTAACACCCTCCAATTCCCGTTATTCTCAAAATTCTCAAATACCAATAATTCATATCATGTCACCCTTTAATTCTCGGCACACTCTAATCACCAAATTACCCCGAGACTCACCCCGAGCCCCGAACTTAATACCGTTATGACCAAACCGCTAACTTGCCCTCAAAGATCATCTCATGTCGAATGGCTCGAACAAATCCACATTATAATGTGGCCTCATCAATAATTCACCAACATGCATGAAAATACACAATTACGCCCTCAACGGGCCAAATTACCAAAATGCCCCCTATAATAAAATGTGGATCCACATGCATGTATTTAACATCATATTATAATATAATTCACATAAACATGCACATAATCATTTAATGGCATAATAAATCAATTATGGCCCTCCCGGCCTACTAATCCAACCATTAAAACGCATTAGGGATTTTGGGGCATTACATTTATCCTCTCCTGGACCGGATCTATCGGGGGCAGAGCCTACACTACTAGGAGCGGGTTATTGTTCAAAGGAACTCCAGCCCCTTGTTGTTGTATTAGGTTATAATTATTCACGTAAGCAGATTGTAAGGGCTCCCTCTAAGCATTCAAATGTGCCCTCAAGTCCGGATTTGGTTGGTTGTACTGCCTTCAGTTCTGGTTCAGGTGGTCTCGAAGGTCTGGACCGTTATTAGGATAATTTTCATAGTATCTTAGTTCGGTGTTGTGACAATCACCGACCTACTATGATCATGACTATCTTCGAAGAAACTGATTGTCCTATGCTACTGCTATTGAACAAGGTTTCGAGGTGGATTATCCACATGGATCCTAATTCTAATGGCACATGACCTCAATATGTGACTCCCCGATGGTTGGGGTTGTCTTGGATGTCTATGCCCTTGATTTGCCCCATTGCGACCTCACGATTATTCCTTTTTTCGCGCATAGCCTGAGGGTTCCTTTCTCGACTTACACTCCTTGCACTTTGGGCAGGCCTTTGTGGCGCCCTCTCACCAGTTCGAGGTCCACTAGGAACATGTTGTGATATGTCTCAAATAGGTGAGCGATGTCTTATTAGAGAGGAGGATGTTTGATCGGAGATGGTGGGAGCCTCTCATTGTTAGGAGCTGGCCTTGCAGGTTATGGGTTATTACTCTAAGCCGCTTGTGGGGCAGCTAGGTTATTCCCAATATCAGCAGGAATATCTCTGTTCTGGTTGGTACGTGTCAGGTCGAGATGAAACCCTTATCTGGGTAACTCCAACACTTGCCCTAGCCCTTCCTGCCTGATTCTGTTGTGCTCTCTGCTCGGCCATTCTAGCCCTCGTACTTCCCCAAGGATACCCCCTAGTCCTTCTTGGGAGTGCTTGGGCCTCAGTTGGTCGTCTTGCCATTTCTTCGTTTAATCGAGTAGCCTCGGCTAATCTTTCTCCCAGCCTTTGGTTCTCCTGCTCCACCATTGGGACATATCTCTCAGGATTGTAGTAATCCTAATTTGGTGGCCTGGAACTTTGACCAGGGTCTTTCAGTTGACCATGGTCCCACATTGTTGATGACGCACTCCCTTCATATGGGGGTTTATCATTGACCAACTGCTTGCCAGGTCGTCGAGGGTGTTCTTTATTACGAAGAGTGTTCTCCTCAGGGGTTCTAGGCAGTGGTCGACCACTTCCAGATCCAAGGATATTACCAGCGGGTGCAACCATTATAGTAATGAATGGAAGGATTGAAAGAATGCTTAATACTCTCAATGAAAGCACCAAACTCTTGATGACGTTTTTCGTCAACCAAAATTAAATCAAAGCAATTAAGCACTTCAAAATTATAAGGAAAAAAATAAAAGAAATAGATTTTTTATGTGGTTCAGTAGTTAAATCTGCCTAGTCTGGGAGTCACTTTTATTAAGATAGTATGTGTTAAAGCTTGAAAGCAATTTCACAGAACTTGAGTACAGAATTTGTGCATGAAAATCAATGACTACCATCCAGGCTATTTATAGACCTAATTTATAAAACATCTCTTCCCTTAATTTTAGGGAAGTTATATAATATCTGATTTAAATTCAAACTACAAAAGAATTAATAAAATTACAATTTGATATTTAAAATATCAAATATTACTAAAAATAGGGTTGTTAATATACAACTATAAAAAATTCCACAAATATAGGGAATTGTAACGGCCTATTATGCTAATCTAGCACGCTTTCGTGCTTGCACAATGATTCGAGGTTGTCGCTACATGATTATCCACCTCCTTGTAAATTAGGCTTTCGAGACTAATCTTCAGAGCGAACCCTCTTCTTCGAGCTCACATCACATGTTTGAACTGTGCTAGTGATGTGACTTTTAGGTGTGTGATCACTAACGTATGTGATCATACCACTTCTTTTATATACTCGATCTCTACTTTTATGAGCCTACATTTCGAGGTTGATAACTATATCTCCAAATTTGGGGTGTAACAAATCAATAATTAAATATTTTTGTGAAAAAATAAATTTTCTAAACTGGTTAGATAATAATTTATTTATAATCAAACATTTAATATAGAAATATTAAGTAATGTAAAAAAATGAAATAAATAAATAATAATAATAATAAGATATTAATAATTAATTAAATATTTTTGCACAAAAATAAATTTTGTAAAATGGTTATATAATAATTTATTTATAATTAATCATTTAATATAGAAATATTAGGTAATGAAAAAATAAATTAATTAAATACTGATAAGATATTAATAGATAACTAAATATATTCTTACAATAAATTTATAAATAATAATTTCAGGTGAAATTTTAAGTAATGAAAGAATAAATTAAATAGTTAATAAATTACAAAATATTAATATATTTTTAAATAATATATTATTTATTAATAATTTGAAGGATAAAATTTTGGGAAATTACCAACTGTACGCTTTTTTCTCACTTTTTTTTTCACATTTACGTCTTTTTTTTTTCTTTTTCATTCTTATGAGTGTATTCTTTCAAATATACGGTGTGCATATTTTTACTATTTCTTTTATACATTTTCTTCCTTCTCTCTCCCCCATGTTGATTGCCTCCATAATATAGCTGTGCCAAATCAGTCCTTCAACAATGATCTCTCCCCATAACTGCGAGCCTCTTCCAGAGTATCCACACTCACTAAGCATCCATACTGCAAACATGTCATCACCACAACCATCACTTGTGTCATCGCCGGAATCCACAATAAGGCCAACCCTTGCCAAAACGGTTTGCCTCTACCACCGTCAACGTGTCACAACAACTTTCGTCGTCACCTAAAACCACAACAAGCCTAGTCCCACTAAAGTTGTTGTTGCCTCCGCCAGCAGTGATGTCGTATTGTTGTCTAAAGTGACGATTTCCCCCTATGATCTAGCCATATTTTCATCCTCACAACATAATGAACCACATCATGGAAGTAAGAAAAAAGATATATGCATGACCCACAACCTAATTATTTATTAGATTTTATACATTATGATCAGACTACCTTGATATACTCATATATACTATATATTTATGTTATTATTACTTAGATTAATTTAAGAATCTTCATTATAAAGGGGTGTCATACGAAAATTCTAAATTATGTCCATTATTTTCAAATATTGTAGAGATAAATATATATCTACCTAGCTATTTCCAAGGATTCTGTCAATTATTTTTGTTTTTGACTTAACCTTCTTATTGGGTTGTTGATTAGTGTTGTTTTAATATAAATTGCCATTGTAAGTAATAGTAAGGAAGTAAGATAAAAATATACATATCTGGTATATTTTAAAGTTGCATGAGTTTGTATTTGAAGTTGCAGTGAGTTACATGAGTTTTAATTGTCATGGTTACATTGAGGTTGAATTGGGTTTTGTTTAAGTTGCTTTAACTTTCATATGCTTGCATTTGAGGTTGTAATGGATTGCACAATGATGAAATTAGCATATGAAATTTCAAGTTTTCATGGGGTTACATTGAGCTTTTTAAAGTTGTTTTAGGTTGCATGGACTTGCATTTGAGGTTGCGTAAGTTATATAAGAATGAAATTTGAAAATGAGATTTTTAAAGTTGTTTTAGGTTGCATGGAGTCGCATTAAGCTTGCGTTTAAGTTGCATGACTTGCAACTCGTTACGTTGCATGAGGTTGCATTAAGCTTGCATTTGAGGTTGTAGTGGGTTGTATAATAATGAAATTAGTATATGAGTTTTTTAAAGTTGCATTGGGTTGCATGAGCTTACATTTGAGGTTGCATTGAGTTTGCATTTGAGGTTGCATTGAGTTTACATTTGAGGTTGTGGTGGGCGTAAGTTGCATAAAGACAAAATTAGTTTATGAGTTTTTAAGTTGTTATTGAGTTTTTTAAAACTGCTTTAGGTTGCTTTGAGTTGCATGAGGTTATATGAGTGTTGCATAGACTTTTCTTTGAAGTTGCATTGGGTTGCATTGATTTTCATTTTAGGTTGTAGTAGGTTGCATTGAATTTACATTTGAGGTTGTAGTGGGTGACATGAGTTGCATAAAGACAAAATTAGTTCATGAGTTTTTAAGTTGTCGTGGGTTGCATTGAGATTTTTAAAATTGTTTTAGGTTGCATTGAGTTGCATGAGCTTATATAAGCATTGCATAGACTTGTATTTGAGGTTGCATTGATTTCCAATTTAGGTTGCAGTAGGTTGCATTTGAAGTTCACCAATAAAATCAAAAGTTAGACTCTTGAAACGGTCAACATTATTATTATTTGTTTCAAGACAATGATAACTATAAACTATCTAGTAATTAGTCATATACATTTTTTTTATTTTTTTAAGAAAAAGAAAAGACTTGTGAATAAATAAAGGAGAGACAAAAATCTAATTTGTGGAGAAGAAGAACTCTTGAAGGGATTTTTGTTTGTATTAAATGGATTTAGGTTAAGTATGCATCAAAAGGTTATGCGTTCACCACAATCAATATATAAATATTTTGTTTATTAACAGATGCAACTCATACAAAAAATAATTATAAATATGGGCACTATAGTGGAGACCATATATTTGTAAAAGAAAACTGAAAAGTTATATAAAAATGAAACAAATTTTTAAACATGGTATAAATGAACGAAAAGATTTATATATATATATATATTAATAAAAAAATCCCTTAAATTTTAGCTACTGAGAAAATGTAGTTATTAATTAATAAATTAATAATGGTAAATATTATTTTGGACCCTGTGTTTTGTAAAAGTTACCGATCAGACCATTTGTTTTGTTAAATGACAATTCATACTTTGTGTTTTACAAAATGGAACAAAATAATACCTTATACCCAATTTTAATAAAAAAAATTCAAATATAATATTTCATTCTCAGCTCCTCGACCACTTTCTTTGTTTCTCTGAACGTATCACATCACTAACGCCCGATAATTTATATTATAATTGAATTTTTTTTGACCAAAATTAGGTAAAAGACACTCTTTTGTTCCATTTTGTAAAACGCAGTGTCTGAATTGTCATTTAACAAAACACAAAGGCTAATCGATAACTTTTGTAAAACACGTGGTCCAAAATAGTATTTACCCTATTAATAAATACTAATTTATTGTTCACATACTATTAATTGTATAGCTTTTAATTGTACTCGGATTGCTAAAATAATATTATGTTAAATTTTAGTGGTTTTGTTTCTAAATATTAGTAAGTCATTTTTGGATATTTTAGTTTTAATTTTAATATAACAAATATTATTTAATAAGTCCTTTTTTTTCTTTTCTAAAATACCATATAAGTAATTCTCCCAAAAAGTAGATGTGTCACTTCAAAAATAGAAAAATAAATTAACATTTTAAATTTTAAAAACTGAATTATATCAATATATTTAAATTGGTCACTACACTTGCAAATATGTTGCCAAAGTCGTTGAAATTGAAGAAATCGACGACTTTGTGGCAATAAAGTCGTTGCTAAAACATTATTTTTTGCGTTGATTAAAAAGCCATTGCAAAAAACTCCTAGTGCGACGAAAAAATCGACAATAGCCACACAAGTGCTTTTTTAACATCACCATTTCATAGAATCACCCCTTTTTTTCCTTAATAATACATGTTTTTTTTATAGTAAAATTCTCAAAGTATTTTTTTTTAGTGATTTAATTGTTCTTATTAATTTTGTTTCTACTTATATTGCTTCAAACTCTCACACTTTATTTTTTTTATTTCAAATTTCTCAATTTCTTAATTTCACATTCTCTCAAACTCTCTTAATGGAATAAAAAATTAATTTTTTTATCCACACTTTCAAATATAAATGATTGTTTTTCTTCATTTTTTAAAAGAAATTTAACAAAACTATTATGAATAGCTTTCTCTATTAATTGATACTAATAGTTTCAAATATAATGTTTAGAAATTTTACAATTATTTAAAATAAATTTAAAAAGTAAATTCATTGTTTACAATTTACTTGACATAAATACTTAAAGAATAAACTCATAATTTACATTTTTGTTGAAATAAAAATTTGTATTATCTCTACAAGATAGATGCTTTATATGTATTTCACTCTACTTTATTAAATAGCAAACTCATTGTTAACAATTTCAATAAAGTGAATAATAAAATGTAAATTCATTGTTTACATTTCCTTGAAATAAAATAATTTGTCGCCTCCACAACACATAGGCTCTATGATATTGTAAAGTAGGCATTCACAATTTTAAATTTAAACATAAATATATTTTTGTATGTCTATTTAATAGGTGTGGATAATTTTGAACAAAAATAATAATAAAAAAAACTCAAACATAAATATATAAGTAAACTGTTTGTTTACAATTTCAAACCAATTTTTAAACATAAATGTAAATTAATTATTTACTATTTCAAATATAAATATAAATGTAAATACAATTTAAATTTTTTAATGAAATCGTAAACCACTATACATGATTTTTTTTCCCTTATTGCAGTGACTTTTGGAACATTTTGCGGTGACTTTTTCTGTCAGATGAATAAGAAAACCTAACAAGTATTTATACGGTAAATATTCTTTATTATTATTGTTATTATTTTCAAAATAAAACTTAATGAATGGGCTGGTTAAAATATAATTTCTACCCAAATAAGAAAGTTCATAAATTGTTGTAGGTGTACCTGAATTCTATACTCGTATGTACTAGGTAGCTACGTACTGACTTTATATTATTAAATCGCGTACTTCTACGTTGAAATTCAAATGAGCTGCTTTCCTAATTTTGTAGAGATGAGATCTTGAAGGAACCAAAGGATCATAAATTACATGGTTCCAAATCCAACATATGTGTCATGTGTGGTCCAACCACGTCACATGAATAGTCCTCCATCCAACAAAACTTTGCACAGATGTCATCTCACGTGTCCCAATCCTCACACACAACAAAACTTTGTGTCTAAAGTAGTAATTTCACAGACGTTAAAGTTAAAGTAGTATTTTTTTATTTTGAGATGTATATTTTCATTTCACAAAAGTGGGTGAAGTTTAATGTAATGCGATTAAATGATATCATCAATAATAGGACCCATCATTGTCTCACCTCGTGTCTTAATTTTGCACCAAAGTTCAGTGCAGTTACTCAGAAGCATCATAAAAGCCTTCTGATTATTTTTGTTCACACGCAAACTAGTCTTATCATCCTTATGTTTCACGTGCTTTAATCTTTTAACGCCATATATTTTTTTTACCAATTTTTCTCAACAGATCGTGCGTGAAAAGATTTGCCAACTTCCTACACCTTTAATGCACACATTATAATAACCACTTATTATTTTTAAGCGATACCATGATAACGCATCATATTGTATAGATTTAGTATATGAATTTGAAGTGTGTTGAGTATACTCGTTACAAATTGAGTAATGATTGAGACACTCTCTTTTTATCTTTTTATACACTATTTTACACATAATAATGTCTCAATATTATTAAGTACCCAAAATAAGTCTTATAATCTCACTAGTTAAATTGTATGAGAAACTGTTACATCATTGTGCATGCAAATAATATGTAAAAAGCATGTATGCTTAATTAGCATCACTATCACAAATTTTACGTATCCCTATCATTAATAATGATTCATATTTATTTAACTAAATTAAAAATAATTATTACATAAATATGTGTAATGTTTTAGTACAAATTTTATATGAAAATATCATTTAAATTATTTTACTATTACAAAAAATGGTCATTTGTGACAGTTTACAACTGACACAATTAATTTTTTGTATAAATTTTAAAAGTGACACGGAATCCTATAACGCAAACCAGTTTAGCATTTGTATTAGTGCCCCACTTTTACAAACCTGACATTTGTGGTAATTTTCCACTGATGCAAATGCCTGATATTTGTGTCAGTGCCCAACTGATACAAATGTCATGTTTGTGAGAGTGGGGCACTGACACAAATGTCAAGGGTTTGTGTCAGTGGAGAGCTATCATAAATGCCAAGTTTGTGACAGTGGGACATTGACGCAAATGTCATGCTGGTTTGCGTTAGTGGAAAACTGCCACAAACGCTAAAAAACGTGATTTTTTGCATCAGTTAGAAACTGTCACATAATGTTTTAACCAGGGAAAGAGGAAATATTTATGCCAAATCCCCTAGCCTATTTGATAAAAAAAATAGTAGCAGAAATAAAAAACAATAGCAAAAATAGAAAAACAGTAGTATAAACATAAAAACATCACCATAAATAAAATAAAGCATTTGTATAGTTAACATTTGTGATTAAATATACATAAGTAATTCAAAGTTAATCTATGTATATAGTTATAACTATTGTATTATAAAGGGAATATACTCATTTGGTACCCTGCGTTTTTGCAAAGTATCATTTTGGTACGCTTTGTTTTCAATAATGCTCATATGGTACCCTGTATTTTAAAATCGTACATATTTGGTACCCTAAACTCAGATTTGATAGATAAGATTTTGTCAATATGATCAAACTGTCATCAGTTATATGTAATTATGTAATTAAATTTAAATTTGTAAATTACATAATTGACAGCAGTTTGATTAATATCTTATATATTAATCCAAACAAGATTAATATTTATTTTTTAACCTATAGCTTTTCAAAATAAAAACTATATAGTTAAATAATTAATTAATTGTCCCTAACTATCACATTATTCATTGCTCTGAAAAATTAATTCATTTGCAATTAAGTCATTCGCTATACAAATATTTCTTTTGACATCCTTACCCTTGACAGTGTAGAACAAATGTGATCTGGGGACCATGTGTTGGGGTTTTATGCCCTAATTAAAACCCAAATTCTTTGTAATATCATTTTATTATCAATCACTTTGCTCACATGTTTTATTTTCATGATTATTTGTTTAATATAAACTTCTATTAAATCCCGAGCATATAGTTAATCTTATTTATAGTGACGTAATCACAATGGAATATAAATATAATTATATGTTCAAAATAAGTTAGTCCTAAGATTAGTCAGTGCACAAGATTTACACTGACTTGCCAATCTACGATATGATCTACTTACACATTACAGTATTATGTTCTTTCCAGAACATTAGCAAAGTAGATAAGATTGGATGTATTTGTTACATCGGACTGGACTGATATTGACAGTTGATAAGATAAGTAAACATACTGTTATTATCTATTATAGTCATATCAAATAGTTGACCATAGGTCAATTCAATCTCAATTCTGAGTGGTTAGTATTCTAACTGATTGTATTATTTGAGTTCTTTGACTTGTTCGTTACCAACTTACCCTACAGACTAGCCCATACTTACATCTTGGGAAGTCGGTAGTATAATTGAGTGGGAGTGTTAATCATAGATATGAACATCTATAGTATCTGATGCAGAAGTGAAACGATGGTTTCCTTTTAGTTTGGTTCAAGGTGTTAAATGATAGAGAACTCATTTCAGTAATTAAATTAGTTTACTGAAATATCATTTACAAGGAACTAAGTGTTTTAAGGATAAAATACAATGAGGGGTAAAATAGTATTTTAGTCTCATCTCATTGTAGACCGTCTATAGAGGATTGAGTGACAATTATGGTTGTAACAATGGATAATTAATAGCGTATCTATATTTGTTATAGAACGTTCTATGAATTCAAGAGTGCAATTCCGAGTCTATAGTGGAGTCACGAGGAATTAATAAGTTAGTAAATTTATTTGTTTGATTTATGATAACTTATTGGAACTTGATTTCATAGGCCCATGGTCCCCATTGTACCTTGGATAAAATCATCTAGATAGTCTCAATTAATTGATTTAATCACCAATTATAATTATCAAAGTTGACCAGGTCAATTTTTGATAGTTTCACAGAGTTGTGTAATTTTGAGAAGAAAAGAGAAATTATAGCAGATTTATTAATTAAGATAAATTGGTATCTAAATTAATAAATAAGTTTAAATCAAGGTTCAAATTATAAATAATTAATTTGATATATGATTTAAATAATTATTTAATTTATTAAATCGATAAAAATAATACATGCATTGATTTTAAGTTCAATGAGCTTATAATCAAATGGGAAATTTCACGGGCCTAAAGCCCGTGATAATTTCGACCTAGGGCTTTAAAATGATTATTATTTTATTGATTTTTTAATTAAATTAAAGGACCTAATTGAGTGAATATAAAGAGTGCTTAGAGAGAAGTCAAAACATAAATTTAATCACTGGTTTTCTGATAGTTTTAGATTCTCTCTAAACACAAGTCATTTTCTAAGTCTCTTTGTTATTTTCTCTTCTTCTCTCTACATCTATCTCATGTGTTGATAATTGCCCACACTAGTCTAGGTGGTTCTAAGGATACATTGGAAGATTGTGAAGAAAATAGAGGATCGGTTCAGTTTCTTGATAATATTCTGCGACAGAGAGGACACAAGAGTTAGAGAAACTGAAGGAATGACTCTTTAATTCCGCTGCGTATAATGTAAGTATTATATTCATTTTTTCTCTTTAAATTCAATTTTAGAAACATGTTTTAGACTATCTCGTATTAATTTATTTAATATTAGATATACATGAAAATAAATAAAGATTATGTATTAGCTTTTCCTAACAACTGGCCTCAGAGCCTTTGGTAATCTTTATTTTCATGCATGAACATGTTTAAAATTGAATTATTTGATATGTTTGAATAATTGGATGGTTTTCATGTTTTTATGAAGCATATTGATTTTATGTGAATTTTAGCATTTTTTAGGTTATTTTGTTGTGTTTTCTATAATATTAATTTTTATATAAGCTTTATTTTAGGTAAAACATGTTAAAAATTAATTAGAAAATGTTTTTGGTTTGAAAAATTGCTCAAAAAAAAATTTTCAAAAATTTTTGCCTGGCTGCCATGCGCGTGTGCGCACCCGCGCGATGCATGCAATGAACAGTAACCGGTGAACAGTACCGATGGTACTGTTCATCCATTTTTTTTAAATTAAAAAAAATTAAAATTGTTGAAATTTATTATATATAATCAAAACCAAAAATATTTTTTTTGTTTTATCATTTAATTTTTTTTAAATAAGATATTTTTGTTAGTTGTGATTTAAATAATTAGATATTTTCTACAAAGATTCAAATTCAAATTTAAAAATAGACTAACAACATAATTTTAAATATTTTAATATATTAAAATATTAGAATTATGATATTAGATATTTAAGATATTTTCATTTAAATTCTTGATTTTTTTATTAAATCTTTATTTGAAAATATAAATATCTTTTTATTCTATAGTTTTTAATATTTAAATTATTTGAAATTTGAATATTGTTAGGTAGATATATTTATGGATATTAGAATTTGTTTAACTATTTTGAGATATTTTAGGATTGTTATAACTATTTATATTTTATTTTATTTTTTAATTGTTAAAATATTAGCTAATAGTTACAACAACACAAGATATTTTGGAAAATAGTTAAGATATTGATTTTAAAATTTAAAATTGGTTAAATTTTGAAAAATATCATTTTTTTCCAGCCAATTAATAAAATATTTTTTTATAAATGAGATTTAAATTAACTTTGGTTAATTGTTGATAAATCCTATTTAAATTAAATTAATATTTTTTTTTCAAATTAACTTAAACCAAGTTGATTGTTGATAAATGAAATTTAAATTAACTATTGTTAGTTGTAGATAAATTTCATTTAAATTGACTTATTTTTTGTACAAATTTAATTCATTTGAATTTTTTGATAAATTCTAGATAATTAATTGTGGTATTTTTGCAAATGAAATAAATTGTGGTTTTTTTTTGCATAAATTCATAGAATTGCTCATATAGTAACATGATTAGGCACATCCAATTATAACATGTCTATTTGCACTATATGTGGTATTTTTGCAATTGGGCTTAGATGCATATAGTGGCTCATATGTTTGTTAGATATATGGTATTTTGCCAAATAAATATTCATAAAATGATAGGTTTTATTTGGGTCCATTAGAAAATGTAAAGTTTAAATTCCTCTCTTGTGGGTGATTCCACTTGTGAAGGCCCATTTGTTTTGCATTACTATAGTGAGTCTAATCAATTAATAAAACGAAGGTATAAATTCCTATCTTTTGGACCTTGTATGGAAGATATGGGCATTTGTAGTGGGAACGACATACTGGACCCAGCCCTCCTCCATACAAGCCCAATTGTTAAGGCCCATTTACCTGAGTTGGACTTAATTGTATAGGTTCATTATATTAGTTAAACCTAAATATTGATTAGCAACAAATTAATTCTAAATTAAGTGAATTTGTTTCAATGTGACACTTTAGAATTAATAAGAAATTATAGGACTTTGGTTTAAAAAAATTTAATCTGTTTAAGTTTTTTTGGAAAAACCATAGTCATTAATTTTCTAAAAATAAATAATAAATATGCT
Organism: Humulus lupulus; assembly: GCF_963169125.1. Lineage (NCBI taxonomy): Eukaryota > Viridiplantae > Streptophyta > Magnoliopsida > Rosales > Cannabaceae > Humulus > Humulus lupulus. The sequence goes on along the minus strand of NC_084798.1, from coordinate 56,232,622 downwards.
AATTTTAATTTTATAATGAGCTTATTTTAAGAATTTTATTCAATCTCCACCGTTGGTTTAACATAGTCAATAGCTTAATGGGGTCTCGAGGCGCTTTGATTCGTCCCCCTACGGAAGGTGTTCATTAGTTATTTTGACAATGTTAGATTTCGAAAGATAGATAATTATAGGTCAAATTCTACTAGACTCACCCCTACGGTGACTACTTGTAAAGAACGCCCTAGACTAATACTTACAAAACATTCGCATAACATAGTTTATAAAAGAATACCATCCATTATTAAAGTCTCAGGGGGACTTATTTAAAATCATGCAAGTTGGCGCCATAAGTTTAAAATAAAACATAGGTTTTTATGCAAAGTTCAAAGAAAAACCAAATAATTTAAATAACAGAGTCCCACTGATAATTTTTAGGAAAGTCTCTTAAAAACGAAAACATAATTTAAATGGCGTTCTACGTTGATCGTTTTATCATCCATAGGATTGCCCCACGCCATACACCCCATGATGAAAGAACTCCTCACGTCACCACGCGTGTCATAAAGAAAACTTATTTGCTACCTGGAAGGAAAGTAAGGGGGGTGAGCTAAAAGCCCAGTAAGGAAGTACAAACAAATAAGCAAGTAAGAAAAAACAACAAACAACCAAACACTAACGTTCATCTAAAACATCATGGTATATCATAACATAATCGTAACATTTCATCATATCATAACATAAATATGACATATCATCATATCATAACATAAATGTAACATTTCATCATATCATAACATAAATGTGACATATCATCATATCATAACGTAACATATCATCATATCATAACATAAATGTGACATATCATCATATCACAATCATACAGCATACATGATGAGCATGGAACGCTAGTTGTCCATGTCACCCTATGAGGTAAACAGGAGATCACTGGTCCTTGAATAACCTCGGCGCGTCCGCCCTAGGAGTCACGTCTCAATGTCCTTAGTAACTCGTTCGATGTATCTGACATCGTAATCTGTTTGATGTATCTAACATCGTAATCTGTTTGATGTGAGCTACGTCTCAATGTCCTTAGTAACTCGTTCGATGTATCTGACATCGAAATCTGTTTGATGTATCTAACATCCATACACATATCACATTCAACATATCATCACATTAAGGCATTCATAATTCATAACAAATCATTCATACAACAGTCTTACCATTCATAGCATAAAATCATAGAATCTATCTAACTTCCTTACCTCAGGTCCAAGCTAAGAATTTCACAATCTTTTCAACGAGCCTATATCATAATCAAAATAACGTTTCTTAGGTTCATAAAATTACTATTTTGCCCTTCCATACAACTCATGTGTGCATGGGCCATGCACTCATGATAACAGTTACACTAAAACATGCAATTATCACCAAAAAGAATAATGCTCGTTCTACTCATTTTACTAACATGATTGCTTTATAAAAATTACATAGTTGAATAATAATCATGATTTTGGACGTAAAAGTTGATTTACATGTAACATGCATACGTGGGAACGTTGCGTAATAAAGACGTTTTCAAAAACGATATTTCTACATTTCTTTTATTATTTTAAAATCAATAGACATATTACATGCTTTATTTTCTTAAAATTTCTAAGTTGATTAAATTTCTCAAAAACTTTATTTTATTTTATAAATTTATTTTATTTTAGCTCAAAATAAAATATGTGACATTTTCATTAAATAAATATTAATTTACCAAGAATTTCCCAACAAGCTTGGATTTAATTAAAATACCTATTTTAATATGTTTCTTTAGAAAAATATATTTTATCATTGCGTTACAAAAATGATGTGAAAAATATATTTTAAGTGTGGAAAAATACATTTTGATTTAATTTATTTAAGACTTAGTTTTTAAGTAGCAAAAATCCATATGTGACAATTTAATAACAATTGTTAACCTTTTTAAAACAAACTTTCAGCCATCATTTATTTTATTAAAAAATCACAAATAAATAGAGTCTAAATATTTTTCTCAATCAAAATAAAGAAAAATCATTATTTAACAAAATATGCATTTATACCATTAAAATATCATTTTTCAATATTACCATAACTTAGGAAAAATAATTTATTCCAAAAATTAATCAAATTCATTTTTAGTGAAACTTACTTCATATTTTATTACAAAATTCCAGCAACTATTTTTTTATCATTAAAATCACCATATTCAATTTTATAAACTCATTTTTTCTCAAAATTCAATAAAAATTCTGTAGGAAATTAATTGGGTAAAATATCATAACATGAGACTTAAAATCCTCTTTTAATTTCATAAAAATTAACACATTCATCAAGAACATTATTTATGCATGCAACTCATCTTTTTATCAACTTTTACCCAATTATTTTGAAAAAACAGCAAGCTTAATTCTTTGTAAAACTCAACTTTTGTCTTAAAAATTACATAAAATCATTCATGCCTAAAATCTCATTATGCTCTTATAATATGCATGATTCTAATATCACTAACATAATCACATGAATCCTTTTAAAAACCATTTGTTGCAATTCCATGAAAACCAACAAAACATTATCAATAAAATAGCATATAGTAAATTTATAAGCACCATATTCACATATGTCTTATATTAACCTAGCATATTTCTATCATTATTTTCATGCATCTCATAATTTAATCATTCAAAATATAACATGCATCTAACAAAATTTCATGATCAAAATATCAAGATTACCACTTATTCTCTTACCCACATATCATAGGTCCTAAAACATTGATCAAATATATTGTAAATCACACAACATATCAAGAACACCCTTGGGTGTACCTAGGCCGAAATCACCATACAAGTATTCATAGATTATTACAATTTTTTTATGCATAGCAAAATCAACATCACAACCCTTAAACACAAATCATACTCTCACAAAATCCAAATCCTATACATCAATCCTACCAAAATCAACCATTAGCACCATTAGCAAAACCTCATATACAACCCACCAAAAACAATATAAGGCTAAGGAAAAGACCATTACCTCTCTTGATTGTAAAAATCATGAACACAAAAGATCAATACCCCAAACTCCACACCCTTGTTCAAGCCTAGGGTTTTTATGGGAAAGCCACCATGAGGAGGAGGAAGAACCCAAACACACACAAGAAAATAACACAAATCAAAATCATATTATCAAAAAAAGATTATGCAAAGAGAAGAACAAGAAGACATACTCTAGGGGGTTCCTCTTCACTTTCTCCTTCCTTCTTCCTTTCTTTCTTTCTTCCTCTCTCTCTCTCTCTCTCTACACGCCACTCTCTCTCTCTCTCTAGGTCACGGCAGCCACACACACACACAAGAGCAATGGCTCTTCTCTCCTTTCATAGCCCCTTTATCACAAATCCCCCCATAAAGTCTCCCCAAAGACAATAAGGTAAGTTTCCATTTCTCTTTTATTTTTCTTAATTTCTCTTTATTTCAAAAAGATACAAAGGAATAAAATGTGATCATGCCTATCCCCAAATGATCATGGTCTTCAATTTTTTTTTATTTTTACCATCTTAAGGAAAGTATTCCTTTCCCACTAGGTCACACGCCCACTTCCTATTTCCCTCTTCTTTTCCCCTTTTTTTTTATAAATAAATTACCCAAATAAATCTAAAATAAGGAAACATAAAATGTGTAGAAAATTTACACATGTGCACCATGCTACCATGCACTAGCACACACTAAATCACTAGGGTGCATTACTATCTATCATGCACCTTAGTGCATTCCACCATAGCTCACATAATTACCTCATTTGTCACACTTAAATAAAATGTAACACTAATAGTAAAATAACATGTTACACAATTATTCACTTATTAAATTAATTAACCAAAACATTTCTAACAATTAAATAAAATAACAAACAATCAAATAAAACAAATAAACAATTAAATAAAATAACAACACTTAAATAAAACAATTCATCACACTTAACATTTAAATCAAATAAAGCACAAAATTTAAATAATCTAAAAAAAAAAAATTTTGATGCACTATACTACTAGGACTAAATCTATGATTATTGAAACCGTGGGTCTAGCTCATAAAATAAGAGATTTTGTTTTCTTATTTTGATCTAATAGTAGGTTGTTAATAGTGGTGTCCATTATTAAATGAGTTTACAACTCTATTTAACTAGTGATATTTTTGACTCTCGCCAACCGGGACAAGGATATCATAGATTAGTTAAAAACCTAAAGGAATAGAGATATGATTGTTTTTAGTATTTTTTTTCTCATATCTTACATATTTTTGGTATATGTGTGCTATTTCTTGAAATTTGTATGAATAGAAGTTTTATTGAGAAAATGTGATTGATTTCTATTTTATTGATAATTTGTAGTTTTGAGTTATGGCTGTGTCAACTTCCAGCCTTTCTCAACTTTCGATGGAGAAACTCACTGGAGAAAATTTCCTTAAATGGAAACAAAACATCAACATTGTGTTGATAGGTGACAACTCCAAGTTTGTCATGACTGAGGAATCCTTGGAAGTTCCAGCTGAAGGAGCTACCAAGTCTGTGAGGGACAAGTATGAGCGTTGGTAGGCGGCTAACAACAAGGCGCGGTACTACATGTTGACTAGTATGGTCAACACTCTCAAGACAAAGATGGAGAATGTCGAGACAACCTACGAAATCATGGATCAGCCCCAAGACATGTTTGGTGCCAAGTTAGCGTAGACTCGTTTTGAGGCCACCAAGAAATATGCCAATGCTCGAATGGCATCTTCTCAACACGTTCGTGATCACCTGATCAAGATGACAAACTACTTTCAGGAAGCTGAACTGCAAGGAGCCATAATAGATGAGGAAACTGAAGTTGGCTTAATCCTCAACAGTCTTTCTCCAGCTTTCCTTCCATTCACCACCAACTATGTGTTGAATAAACTCAACTATGGTCTGACGCAGCTCATGAATGAGCTTAAGACTTTTGAGTCTATCATGGGTGGACCTAGTAAGGGAGGAAAAAAGAAGACAACTACTACTACTGCTGCTGATCCAGCTAAGGCTGAAGCTAACCAAGCTTCGTCTTCAAAAGTTGGAAAAAAAAAAGGAAAGGTGGGCAGAACAACAACCCCAAGCCTGTAAAGGCTGCAAAGGCGAGTGCACAACCAAGTGCACAGACGCCTAAGGGGAAAAACAAGAAAGGTAAATGTAAATGTTTTCACTGCAAAGAGAAGGGGCATTGGAAATAAGATTGCCCCAAGTTTCTAGCAGATAAAAACAAAGGTAATGATTATAGTTCATTTATCTTGGAAACATGTGTTTTAGAGGATGATAACTCTGTTTGGATTATTGATTCTGGATCTACTAACCATGTTTGTAACTCTTTACAGCTTCTTGAATCATGGGAGGAAGTGAACGAAGGCGGCTTAAAGCTTAGAGTTGGGAATGGAGCGTTCGTTGCGGTCCAAGCTAGAGGAAGAGCTCGTCTGAAGTTCAGAAATAAATTTTTAATTTTAAAAGATGTATTTTTTTATTCCGGATTTTAGTAGAAATTTAATTTCAGTTTCCATGTTGCAATTAGAACGATTTGTTATGACTTTCACAAGTTCTAATATATCTATTTCTTTCAATGGATCACAATAGTGTATTGCATGTTTGGAAAATGGGCTTTATATTCCGCGACCTAACGAACCCCTCGCTCTTAATACTGATTTATTCAAAGTAGCTAAACCTAGGACCAATAAACGTCAAAAGACCGATAACAATAATATGACGTATTTATGGCACTTGAGACTAGGTCACATTGGATATGATAGGATTCAAAGACTTACAAAGGATGGACCTTTGAGAGAACTCACCTTAGGTGAATTACCTGTCTATGAATCTTGTCTAGAAGGCAAACTGACCAAGCGTCCATTCTCTGCAAAGGGTGATAGGGCCAAAGAACCACTTGGTCTTGTGCATTCAAATGTTTGTGGACCTTTGAATGTACAAGCCAGGGGTGGTTTTGAGTATTTCGTCACTTTCATTGACGATTACTCTAGATACTCATGTCTTTACCTAATGCATAGGAAATCAGAAACAATTTCAAAGTTTCATAAATTCCTAGCAATGGCTCAGAACCAATTAGGTAAAACGTTAAAGATCTTGCGAACTGATAGGGGTGGAGAATATTTGGATATGCAGTTCCAAGATCATTTAACTGAACTTGGGATTTTATCACAACTTACTGCCCCGGGTACTCCGCAACAAAATGGTGTAGCAGAACGCTGAAACAGAACTTTATTGGAAATGGTTAGATGCATGCTTAGTTACTCAACTCTACCAACTTCGTTCTGGGGACATGCAATTGAAACCGCGAATAACATTCTCAATGTTGTGCCGTCAAAATCAATCCCCAAAACACCTTTAGAATGCTAGAATGGTCGTGAACCTAGTTTACGCCATTATAGAATCTGGGGGTGTCCCGCTCACGTCCTGAGGAAAAAGGAGGGAAAGCTAGAACCGCAAACTGAAGTTTGCATGTTTGTTGGCTATCCTAAAGGTACTCGGGGTGGACTTTTCTATAATCATTCAGATTAGAAAGTGTTTACTTCTACAAATGCTACTTTTCTGGAAAATGACTATGTCAAGAACTTTAAACCTCGCATCAAAGTAGTTTTAGAGAAGATGGTTAAAGAATTGACTCCAACCAATGTTCCATCATCATCAACACAAGTTGATGATGAAATTCCCACTCTTCACATTCAACCGACGCAAGTCGATTTAAATGAAGAAAGTACCACTGATCCTGAGCAAACAGTCACAGAGCCTCGTCGTAGTGGGAGGGTTTCTAGGAACCCAGTTCGTTATGGTTTGGATGGTGAAACCAATATGGTTGTTGGTTACACTAGTGATGATGATCCGTTGTCTTTCAAACAGGCAATGGCTAGCCCTGAAAAAGAACTATGGCTCGAAGCCATGAAACAGGAAATGGAGTCCATGTACTCAAATTCCGTCTGGGATCTTGTGGAAGCACCTAGTGACTTTACGGCCATTGGGTGCAAGTGGATCTACAAGAAGAAATGAGGTGTTGATGGAAATATCGAGACTTTTAAAGCTCGATTAGTGGAAAAGGGTTATACCCAAAGAGAAGGTGTGGACCATGAGGAAACTTTTAGTTCGGTAGCCATGCTCAAATCCATTCTCATCCTCCTACCCATAGCAGCCGCTCTCGACTATGAGATCTGGAAAATGGACGTCAAGACAAATTTTCTTAATGGAAAGCTTGACGAAGTCATTTATATGGATCAGCCAGAAGGATTTAAAGTGTCTTGACAAGAAGGAAAAGTTTGCAAGTTGAATAGGTCCATCTATGGACTTAAGCAAGCTTCTCGTTTGTGGAATCTTAGGTTTGATGAAATAATCAAAACCTATGGCTTTGAACAAAATATTGATGAGCCTTGTGTTTACCAACTGAAGGCAAATCAAATAGTGGTATTCCTGGTTGTAGATGATATCTTACTCATTGGAAACAATGCTAAGAAATTATCAGATGTGCAGAATTGGCTTAGCACTCAATTCCAGATGAAGGATTTGGGTGAAGCAAGTTATATTCTAGGTATCCAGATCATCAGGGATAGAAAGAACAGACTCTTAGCTCTATCTCAAGCAGCTTACATAGATAAAGTGCTTGAACGTTTCTCAATGACAAATTCCAAGAAAGGGCATCTACCGTCCCGCCATGGAATTCATCTTTCAAAGAAGCAGTCTCCCCACACTCCTGAAGAGGAAGATGCAATTAGAAAAGTTCCTTACACATCTGCAGTTGGAAGTCTGATCTATGCCATGTTGTGTACTAGACCAGATATCTGCTATGCAGTGGGAGTAGTGAGCAGGTATCAGTCAAACCTAGGACCGGAACATTGGATAGCAGTTAAGCATATCCTGAAGTATTTGAGACGGACTAGGGATTATATGTTAGTCTACAAGGGTGGTGTTCTGAACCCTATAGGCTACACCGATTCAGATTTTCAGACTGATGTCGATGATAGGAAGTCTACTTCTGGAATGGTGTTTACTCTTAGGGGTGGAGCTATGATTTGGAGAAGCGTAAAGCAGTCTGCAATCTCAGATTCCACCATGGAGGCTGAGTACATAGTCGCGTAAGAAGCAGCTAAGGAAATAGTCTGGCTAAAGAATTTCTATTCAGATCTTGGTGTTATTCCAGAAATGGATAAACCGCTTGTGTTGTTTTGTGACAATACAGGAGCGATAGCCAACTCGAAAGAACCTCGAAGTCACAAGAGGAGTAAGCATATAGAAAGGAAGTATCACATTATTCGAGAATATGTGGCCATGGGAGATGTGAAGGTTATGAAGATTGCAACTAAAGACAATCTTGCGGATCCGCTTACAAAGACACTACCAGAAGCTACATTTGATAAGCATATCAAGGAAATGGGATTAGTAGAATTAAGGCATCAGTTTCAATTAGTGCAAGTGGGAGTTTGTTGAGGTTTTATGCCCTAATTAAAACTTAAATTCTTTGTAATCTCATTTTATTATCAATAAAAGAATAGAAATCATTTTTTGACTTGGTCAATCACTTTGCTCACATGTTTTATTTTCATGATTATTTGTTTAATATAAACTTCAATTAAATCCCGAGCATATAGCTAATCTTATTTATAGTGACGTAATCACAGTGGAATATAAATATGATTATATGTTCAAAATAAGTTAGTCCTAAGATTAGTCAGTGCGCAAGATTTACACTGACTTGCCAATCTACGATATGATATACTTACACATTACAGTGTTATGTTCTTTCCAGAACAATAGCAAAGTAGATAAGATCGGATGTATTTGTTACATCGGACTGGACTGATATTGACAGTTGATAAGATAACTAAACGTACCATTATTATCTATTCTAGTCATATCATATAGTTGACCATAGGTCAATTCAATCTTAATTCTGAGTGGTTAGTATTCTAACTGATTGTATTATTTGAGTTCTTTGACTTGTTCGTTACCAGCTTACCCTATGGACTATCCCATACTTACATCTTGGGAACTCGGTAGTATAATTGAGTTGGAGTGTTAATCATAGATATGAACAACTATAGCTTCTGATGCAGAAGTAAAATGATGGTTTCCTTTTAGTTTGGTTCAAGGTGTTAAATGATAGAGGTCTCATTTCAGTAATTAAATTAGTTTACTGAAATATCATTTATAAGGAACTAAGTGTTTTAAGGATAAAATACAATGAGGGGTAAAACAATATTTTAGTCCTATCTCATTGTAGACTATCTATAGAGGATTGAGTGACAATTATGGTTGTAACAATGGATAATTAATAGCGTATCTATATTTGTTATAGAGCGTTCTATGAATTCAAGAGTACAATTTCGAGTCTATAGTGGAGTCACGAGGAATTAATAAGTTAGTAAATTTATTTGTTAGATTTATGATAACTTATTGGAACTTGATTTCATAGGCCCATGGTCCTCATTGTACCTTGGATAAAATCATCTAGATAGTCTCAATTAATTGATTTAATCATCAATTAGAATCATCAAAGTTGACCAGGTCAATTTTGGATAGTTTCACAGAGTTGTGTAATTTTGAGAAGAAAAGAGAAATTATAGTAGACTTATTAATTAAGATAAATTGGTATCTAAATTAATAAATAAGTTTAAATCAAGGTTCAAATTATAAATAATTAATTTGATAAATGATTTAAATAATTATTTAATTTATTAAATCGATAGAAAATAATATAGGCCTTGATTTTAAGTCCATTGGGCTTACAATCAAATGAGAAATTTCATGGGCCTAAAGCCCATGATAATTTCGACCTAGGGCTTTAAAATGACTATTATTTTATTGATTTTTTAATTAAATTAAATGGCCTGATTGAGTCTATAAAAGGAGTGCTTAGAGAGAAGTCAAAACATAAGTTTAATCACTAGTTTTTTGATAGTTTAGATTCTCTCTAAACATAAGTCTTTTTCTAAGCCTCTTTGTTATTTTCTCTTCTTCTGTCTATATCTATCTCATGTTTTGATAATTGCCCACACTAGTCTAGGTGGTTCTAAGGATACATTGGAAGATTGTGAAGAAAATAGAAGATTGGTTCAGTTTCTTGATAATACTCTACGATAGAAAGGATACAAGAGTTAGAGAAACTGAAGGAATGACTCTTTAATTCCGCTGCGTATAATGTAAGTATTATATTCATTTTTTCTCTTTGAATTCAATTTTAGAAACATTATTTAGGCTATCTCGTATTAATTTGTTTAATATTAGATATACATGAAAGTAAATAAAGAACTTGTATAAGCTTTTCCTAACACCATGGACCTATAATACAAAGCTCCAATATACCATATTATTAATTAAACTCTTTAATCCAATAATCTTATTTATTAATTCCATGATTACTCCACTATAAATATGGAATTGCACTCTAAGTATTTATAGAGTTATATTTACAGAGTTTTCTCCTGTAATCTATTGATATAATCAATAAATGTGGTTTTGTCCTCCATTTATTGGTTCATTAATTTGAGCTGGTCAAGATTACTATTTTACCCTTCTAATTATCTCTTGATTCTTAAGTATCATTAATTCACTAGCGAATAATGAATCTATAATCAAATTATACATTTGAGCCCAATAACTATTCAATTCCAGAATTAACCCTTAAGGGAACCAATATTCCATTCGTTAGGAAAGTATGAATTTCATTATTGTAATTCATGTTCCCAACTATTCATGATATTGAATGTCCAAAACAAAATTCATTAGCCTCATTATACTAAAAAACCTTAACGAGTTTATCAAAAGATCCAATAAACATTAGTAGGAGTTCATGAATACTCAAGATTTAGCCTGATCTACAAATTATCATCTATTATGATAAGAATCAAATCTTTATATCAAACAACAAGTTTATAAGGATAATTATTTCTATCGGTCATGTCATATATAATATCTATTATATACAACACATTTACTAAGTTGACTATCTACATCAGTAATCCGAATCTAGATCACTTGCATCCTGTATGCTTAGTAAACCGCACTAGTAATCATTCATTAAAAATTCCTTACTTTAATATGTTACTGACTATTTTATTCATTATATATGATCTTAATTCTCTCGTACTAATACAAGATCATACACTCATGAACGAATACGAAATTTTACTAATATTATCATATAATCAATTCAAACAATAATTATAATATTCAAATATAATAAAATTGTTCTTTTTATTTAATTTAATGAAATGTATTTACGTGTTTTTAGGACAATAATCCTAACAATCTCCCACTTGCCCTCAAAGCAAGTGATGCATCTCCCTTAATCCCATGCCACATACATGACCCATAAACAACTTTGTAGGAAGTGTCTTGGTAAATTGGCCAGCCAGGTTCTGTTCCGACGCTATCTTCATAATAGTCACATCACCTCGGTGTACAATCTCTCTAACCAGATGGTATTTCCTTTCTATATGCTTTCCTCTCTTGTGGCTTCTTGGTTCCTTGGAGTTAGCTACTGCTCCACTGTTGTCACATTATAAGATTAGTGGTTTATCCATATCTGGAACTACTTCCATTTCAGTGTAGAACTTTCTCAACCAAACTGCCTCCTTAGTTGCTTCACAAGTCGCTATGTATTCGGCTTCTATGGTTGAATCTGGTATGTTGGATTGCTTACTACTCCTCCAAAACACAACTCCTCCACCAAGAGTGAACACTGACCCAGACGTCAACTTACGACTATCTTTGTCTGATTGGAAATCAGAATCAGTGTATCCAGTAGGGTTCAACTCACCCCCTCAATATTCAAGCATATAATCTCTTGTTCTCCTAAGATACTTGAGAATGTTCTTTACTGGAATCTAGTGTTCCAAACCAGGATTTGATTGATAACGACTCACAATTGGGTCTAGTACAGAACATGGCGTACAATAGACTCCCAAGTAATGAAGCATAGGGATCCTTTCTCATATCCTCTTCCCCCGGAGGTGTCTTAGGACACTGTTCCTTGGAGAAAGTGATTCCATGTCTGGTCGGTAACTGACCTTTCTTTGAATTTTCCATAGAGAATCTTTCAAGTACCTTATCGATATAATTAGCTCAAGAAAGTGGCAAGAGTTTGTTCTTCCTATCCCTTAGGATTTGGATTCCCAGAACATAGCTCCCCTCGCCCAAATCTTTCATTTGGAACTTTTTGACTAACCACTTCTTCACGTTTGATAGTGTATCTACATTGTTACCAATGAGGAGAATGTCATTCATGTAAAGAACTAGGAAAACCACTACTTTTCCTTTGATGTATTTGTACACACATGCTTCGTTGATATTCTGTTCGAAGCCATATGTTTTAATTATTTCATCAAAGGTGATGTTCCAAGACCTAGATGCTTGCTTTAATCCATAAATGGATTTCAGCAACTTACACACCTTTTGATCTTCCCCATTTTTAATGAACGCTTCTGGTTGTACCATATAGATTCTTTCATCAAGATATACATTTAGAAAGGCTGTCTTGATGTCCATTTTCCATTTCTCATAGCCATAGGTGGCAGCTATGGATAAGAGGATGCGAATGGATTTAAGCATGGCCACAAGAGAAAATGTTTCTTCATAATCAACACCTTTTCTCTGAGTGTAGCCTTTGGCTACTAGCCTTGCTTTGAAAGTCTCCAATTTCCTATCTACACCTGTTTTTTTCTTGTATATCCATTTGCACCCAATGAGACTGTCATCTTCAAGTGGATCTACAAGCTCCCAGACAGAATTGGAATACATAGATTCCATTTCTTGGTTCATGGCTTCTTTCCATTTCTCATTTTCAGGATCATCCATTGCTTCTTTGAAGGTTAATGGATCATCCTTGCTTGTATCAGAAACAAGGGCATGTGCTTCATGTTCGTAGTGAACAAGTTGTCTCACAATCCTCCCACTACGACGTTGCACTAGGTTTCTTTCCCAGGAATAGTGGTTGGCTCGGTTTTTCATTTATCATTTAATGATGACGATGAAAGTGATGGAATCTTATTAGCTGTGAGTTCCTCCAAAACTACTTTGCTCTGAGGTTTATAATTATTCATATAGTCGTGTTCAAGGAAGATCGCATTTGTTGAAACAAATACCTTTTGGTCCTTGGGACTATAGAAGTAATTGCCTCTTGTTTTTGGAGCGTAGCCCACAAAAATGCACACTTCAGACCTTGAATCAAGTGTCCCTGATTTAGATCTAAGAACATGAGCAAGGCAGCCCCAAATGCAGAAATGGTGCAAACTAGGTTTGTATCCATTCCACGGTTCCAGTGGCGTTTTGCTTATGGTCTTGGATGAGACTACATTCAAAATGTAAGTCGCTATTTGAAGTGCATATCCCCAGAATGAGAGAGGAAGTGAAGAGTAGCTTAACATAGACTTGACCATGTCTAACAATTTCCTGTTTCTTCTTTTAGAAACACTATTTTGTTGTGGTGTTCCTAGTGTTGTAAGTTGGGATAGAATACCATGCTCCAGCAAGAAATCTTTGAATTCTAAATCCAAATATTCTCCACCCTGATCAGATTGAAGTGTTTTAAGAGTCTTACCTAATTTCTTCTCAACCTCAGCTTTGAATTCTTGAAACTTACCAAAGGTTTCCAATTTCCTAAGCATTAAGTAAGTATGACCATGTCTTGAGTAATCGTCAATAAAAGTGATGAAGTACTTATACCCACCTCTTTATTGTACATTGATTGGACCATAAACATTGTTGTGTACAAGTTCCAAAGGTTCTTTAGCTCTATTTCCTTCCGCTGAGAAATGACATTTGGTCATTTTACCTTCTAGACAAGATTCACAAACCGGAAGAGTTCCAACTCTTAGTTTTCTCAAAGGTCCATCTTTTGTTAACCAGTTTATCATGTCTAGACCTACATGACCAAGTCTAAGATGCCAAAGAAATGTGTCACCATCATTTGAAACTTTTTGTCTTTTGTTTCCTTGCGATTTTGCTACTTTGAATAATTCTGAGTTATTAAGCATCCGTTCATTAGGTTTGAGCATATACAGTCCACGTGTATGTTCTGCTTGACAAATTTTGAAATTATTCTTTGAAATAATAATCGTCGTATTATTATAAGAAATATCATAAGATTTCTCATACAACATAGATAAAGAAACTAAATTTCTAGAAAATTCTATAATAAAATAAAGATTGTTCATAACAAGATAATTGTTCCAAAAATGTAAATAGACTGTTCCTTTTGCTCTAGTTGAAACGAGCGCTCAACTTTCAACTCACATGATCACCTCACCATCAGCTAGCTCCTTTGATGACTCAAGTATTTGCAAAGAACAAAAAAACATGGTTAGAGGCTCATGAATCTAAAACCCAGGATAACATATCATCTTCCACTACACAAGCTTCAAGTACAAGTAAATTAGATTTACCTTTCTTTTTTAGGTCCGAGAGATACTTTTTTCAGTTTCTCTTCTAGTGACCTTCAACTCCACAGTGGAAACATTTTCCTTTTGGTTTTTTCTTCTTGGAGTTATTACCATTCTTGTTCTCCTTGGATTTTTGTGCCTTCTTGCTTTTCTGAGACTTCTTGCCCTTTCCTTTGTCCTTGTCATTACTCGTCTTTCTCTTCTTCGATTTATCCTCAGAGTTTGAAGGTTTCTCTTCTATCACATTTGCCTCAACCTCTTTTGTAATGAATTTGTTAAGAGACTAAAATGTCTGTAGTTCATTCAACATCTGGGTCATGTTGAATTCCAAGTTATTCATAAAATAGTTGGTGGTGAACGGGAAGGTTACTTGTCTACGCTCATCAATGATGGCCCCATGTATTTCTATTTCATGCATCACGTTAATCATGCTCAAGACATGTTCACGTACAGAAACACCTTTCTTCATCTTAGTAGTCATGTAGGTTCTAGTAGCCTCATATCTACTTTGATCAGATTGCTATCCAAACATGGCCTGCAGAGAATCCATTATCTCAAACACAGTAACACTTTGCCTTGTAGTTGGATTGAATCCAGGCATCATACTTGTCCCGAACATTCTTCGGGGCAGTGGCAGCGGGCTCTTCAGGACATTCCTCAGTTAAGAGAAATTTATAGTTCTCACATATTAGGATAAGATTCAGGTTTAATTTCCATCTTATAAAATTATCACCATTATGTTTTTTAAGTGAAAGTAATGCAGTTATAGGATTGCCACCGTTCAACATTACTGAAACAAATAAAATAAAATAATATTACTATTTGAAAAAATATCAAAGTAAATATGATGCATGAATACAACAATTAAAACACATAAATAAAATTTTACTTTTCCACGATAAGACTACCCAACAAATAAGTTCTGCCTTAAGGTCGGTCAATTTAAATTCAAATAGTTTATAACACAATCTTACCTTTATAACTTAAAACTCAAAACAACTCTTTATTTTATCTTTTAAAAATAAAGTATTGGTGGTTTGGTCAAGAGGAAATTATCCACTGCAAAAGCGTAATTTCATCTTTGTAAGTGTAACCCATTTTCAGAATTCATGACTTAACTTAGAGAGTGCCGCCTTAGGGCCGGTCAAGCCTAAAATACATCACTTCTTCCTATCTTTGTAAGAAGCCAACCTTGGTGCTAATATGTCTAGAAACCTTCCTTAGGGGGACAGAAAAAAGCTGCCTCGAGGCCATATGGTAGAAGGTGAACATCTCAATATGACCTATGGTCTCCATTATTAGTACAACACCGTGAGATATGAATAATGGAGACCATAGGTCACATTGAGATGTTCACCTTCTACCACTTACTATTTTAGAAATAATGTGTTTTATTAAACCAATCAATTAATTACTAGTTTATTAATAACCTATGAATGTAATTAACTACAAAATACATTTAATTATAAAAGAGCTTGTTTCTACTATTAATGTGATCTAGATAATTACCCATTACATTCATCTAACTTTATTAAAACATATATATATATATATTAAATCACATACAATCAGATTAGATATTATCTCTTGTGGCCTATCAAGTGTCCTCGAATCTTTTTGTATAAAATCAACGATCTTCTTATCCAAGTTCTGAAAGATCACACCTTGGTTTTCCAGACCTATCCTTAAACACACAAGGACGTGTGTGGGCACGTAGGAATCAAAAGGTTGATTTATGACTCTCTACATGTACTCAACACATGAGAACTAGAGAAGTAGAGAGGTTTGATAGAGAGAAGAGGAATTGAATAGTTTTCAGGTTTAGGAAAACTATTGCTTCTGTTTCAGAGAGAGAGAGAGTATAATAGTCTATGAAAAACAATTAACTTCTACTTAAGAGTATTGCTTCTTTTCAGGTTTATAAAGATAATTAACTAATTTAATTAATCTTTATTTTCTTAAAATAAAATTGATTATTTATAACCTTATTTAATTCAAATCATATTTAAAAAATAATTAAATAAAATAAATTATTTGAAATTCAAAATTCAAAATCACAGGGATAGGAAATCCTTGTGTGTGGCACCACACTCACTGTACAGTGAGTGTGTCGACCACACCATTAGGGTTATCCCTAATTTTCCCATTTATTTATTTAATTAATATTTAAGACAAAATTTATATCCAAAATAAATATCAGTTAATTCAAAATTAACTTTATCTTAAAATATTTGTATTAAATAAATATCTTATTCTAAATAAGATAATTATTTGTTACATCCAAATTTTGAGAATAAAATAAATAGCCTCGAAATGTAGGCTTGAAAAAGTCAAGCTTGTATCTACAAATGTTAGCAGTACACATATGAATTGTCAAGTGGTTCCAGGTTTGTTCTTTGCAGTCGAGCATGAGTCGCATTGTTCGAGCCTGAGTTGCAGGCTCGAAGACACCAACCTTCTCCAAGGAACGTACTCAAAAAAATTACTAGATGAGGAGGAGGTTATTACTGGAACGATGAGCTCGAAGCTTGATCAGTCTCGAAAGCGCGTCAGCACAACGATCAAGCTCTATGACGCGTTTGGCACGCAGAAAGACTGTTAGGAAATCCCTATTTCAAATGGATTCGTAATTATCATATATTAAATCCCTATTATCATGGGATATTATGTAATTAACACATTTATAGTATTTATTTCAAACTTATTTGAGTGATTGTAACTTCCCTGAATCAGAGGAAGATATTCTCACAACTAGGTTTGTAAATAGCGTAGAGTAATTCATTTGTATTGATGCACAGATTATACTAGAGAATACTCTGCCAAATTGCTTTTACCTAAAACTTTGAGAGTAGTATAATAATAGTGACTCGTGGACTAGGCAGATTTTAACTACTGAACCATGTAAAAAAACCTATGAATTCGTCTACTTTTTATATATTCTTGTTTAGTGCTCTTTCATATTTAAGTTGACAAAAAATGACGTCAACAGTTCGATGCTTTCATTGAGAGCATTAAGAAAATCAGTGTATTGTTTAATCAAAAACCTCCTACATATCATCAATGGTCGCCGCGAATAACCTCACAACTGGTGGGCGACCATTACCACAAATCCTCGAGGAGCGAACTCCTCAAACTGAGAACTACCCACAGAGGCGTTGGAAGCATCCCATGGTAGATCAGAGCCTTGATGAGGGGAGTGCATCATCGGCCTCCAGGGGGAAACCTGCTCAAACCCCCAGACCTGATGAGGATATGTATTATAATCCTGAAAGGTACATCCCAATCGTGGAATTGGAGAATCGCAAATTGTGTGAACAGCTGGCCGAAGCTACACAGCAAAATAAAGAATTGGCTAGGCAAGCCGCTGAAGTATAGGCACCACCTTGAAGGACTAGAAGACTGCCCCGGGGGAGTACGATCGCTAGAATGGCTAAGCAAAGGGCCCAATAAGCCCAACCGAGGCCCAGGACAAATACCAACAATGGTCATCTTGGGGAAAACACTCAAAATCCTGCAAGGGGAAATCCTACAGGGGTGTAACTGTTGGAACTGGGGATAACTGAGCTCCTTCAGTAGCTCAGAATGATAAACCCGAACCTGTCAGGAACAACCTGGAGCCTATTATGAATCTTCTAGACCCAATAACAAAAGGCCACGTCCATCACCAATAAGGCATCTCCCCTGTCCGATAAGACACCCCTCTCTAGCTTGAGAAGCACTCCAGCTAACTCCCAATGGGAACAAGAAAGGGGAGCGGGCACCCCAGCCAGCTCCCAATGGGAACCGGACAGGGGAGTGGGCACCCAGAGGCCTTCTCGAAGTGCGGGCCAAGATAGAAATCATAGGGCTCGACTTGGACAAGAGGGTGAATGAGAGGCTCACCGAGGACATAGGGCATCCCAGACTACGGGAAGTCATATGTCGAGGTCATAAACAACTAGGGCGAGGGGGCAAGCAGAAAACCCACCTCGTAACAATTTGAGCCACGTAAAAACAACCAGAGAGGAATGTTAGATTCCTCAGTGGAAGTCTGGACCTCAGCTGGTTGGTGAGTGTTAACAACACCGACCCTAGGAATACTGGGAATTATAAGAATGATTACCCTGATCTTCGAGATCATTTGAATCAAAATAGGGGGAAAACTAACCTGTCAATCCTAGATTTACGAATGCATTTAAATAACCAAAAAGAGCCTCCACAGGCAGTACAAGGAAATCAGTATAACCCTGTACTAGGACAGGGAGCTGGAGTTTTCACAAACAATAAATAGCTACCCAAAATGCAAGCTGAAGACTTGGTCCAAGAAAGGATCAACCAACTTGAAAGAGCATTTAGGATCTTTCAAGAAGAAAGAAATAAGGACAAGACTGACGACTCTGATGAGGAGCTCGAGCCTTTTGCTCCACACATATCAAATACTCCATTTCCTTATGGATTCAAGATACCCCATGTGGCACCCTTTGATGGGACTTCAGACCCATATAGCAATCTAAGTTTGTTTAACACAATAATGCATGCCAACAATGTTGGATACGAGCTTAGGTGCATGCTCTTTCCAACCACACTCATGGTACCAACGAAAAAATGGTTCGACAAGTTCTAAAGGCACTCGATCTTGTCTTTGGAACAACTAACTAAGGAGTTCAAGAAGCTATTCAAGGCCATGGTGGACATCACGCCAGAGGCCTCGACATTGACTAATGTTAGATAGCAGCCGGGAGAGTCATTAAAAAGCTACCTGGCAAGATTCAACATTGAAGTGGCATAAGCTCGAAATGTCAATGACAGTGGTCATCTCATGGCAGTACTAGCTGAAGTGTTGCTAGGGAGTCCCCTTTGGGACTACATGCAAAGGAAACTCGTGAGGACAATAACCGGGCTCAAAGATTCATCAATGTAGAAGAGGCGAGGTCAGCATTAAAACTGACTCCTCAACCCATTATAACTACAACGACTAATGTTAACTCAACCTTGACCTCGGCTACGCCCTCAACATCGTAACCCTCATGAGATAACCCTTCAAAGAGGAAGAAAAATGAAGGGAATTACTCAGAGGCGGACAAGGGGTAAAAAGAAAAAAGTAGATAAATACTTCTCCATTCACAGAATTTATACCAAGCTTACAGATACTTGAGAGAGCATTTTTATCACGGATAAGAACCAGGTCCCGTTCAGACAACTTGATCCGATGCAAAATTAGAAGACTAAAAGGGATACCAATAAATTTTGCAGATTCCATAGGGACATTGGTCATACCACCGATGAATGCAGACAGTCGAAGGACGAGATCAAAGGTCTGATCTCGAGAGGATACTTTGGGCCATATCTAAGAAATAGGAATATGGCCCAAGCTTCGGTTGGACAGATGGTAGCTCCTACACAGCCTTCCCAATAGAATACAGCCCCACGCGCAATGGAGGATGACCGACCTCCCCCGATCAATAAGGAGGATGTAGTAACCATTGTTGGAGGACCGCATATCCCTGGGTTGGGCAGAAATGCTCAGAAGAGATATGTGAACGAGCTCAAGATGGGGGGCGGATCTCCCTACGAACCTGAACTCTGAGCTCCAAAACAACTGAGGGTTGAAACTCAGCCCATCACTTTCACTGAAGAAGACGTCTCGCACGTCCAGTTTCCCCACAAAGACCCTTTGGTCATCACATTCCAGCTTTCCAATAAAAGGGTGTATTAAGTCCTAATAGATAAAGAGAGCTCGGTTAACATCCTTTATAAGGCCACCTTGGGAAAGATGGGACTCTCAGTTTGAGACTTGAAAGCTTGTGCAACAACGTTGTACGGATTTCCAAGAGAAGGAAAAGCCAGCAAGGAATCTATCGATCTCCTAGTGACCTCGGGAGACTATCCAGTCTCAGTAACCAAGATAATGGAGTTCATAGTGGTGGACATGCCCTCGGCCTCAATGTATTGCTCGGGAGACCAACCCTGATTAGGGTTTGGGGCAGTTTCATCTGTGAGGCACTTGGCCATCAAGTTCCCATCACCTAGTGGCATTGGGACTCTGAAGGGAGACCAGCTGGCCGCTCAAGAATGCTATAGCATCTCCATGAGGGGGAAGGGCAAAACAAGTGCACAAGCACTTGTTGTCGTCCGTGAAATAAGTGGGACAGTCTTTGAAGTCGAAGAAGAGATCAACCCCATAATAGAATAGGATATGGCCGATTTCGGACCATTCGAGGAGCTCGAGTGTAACGCCCTAAACTCTAGGGGTTGTTACGGTGTGCCGTATAAACAGTGCTAAACTCGCTAATCGAGTCATTTGGCAAAAATCGTGTAACTAAGTATGATTAGCGGTTTAGGGATTAAAATTTTTGGTTAAGATGTAACGTTTCATTAGAATGTTTACTGTTTACATTGGGATCCCAAAAATATAATTTAGAGGTCTACTACAAGAAAATATTTACAATAGGCCGATCTAAGCGGCAAAACAGGGTTTAACCCTAAGTCCTCTTTCAACCCTCGGTCGTGGTGGTTGAGCAGCCGCATATGTACACGTCGTCACCTGAGCTCTCCAACTCAAGGTTGGTCTAGCTTTCTTTTGCCTTTACCTACACCACATAGCACTCGTGAGCCGAAGCCCAGCAAGAAAACTCAATATGCTTATGAACAGTTATAACACATCATCGAATCATAATGTGCATGCCTAGCAATAATAGCTTTCATCATGAATGCAAATAAGTTCAAATAAATGATTATGGGGTCCTGCATCTAAATAAATGACTAATGAGTCAAGCTCTGGGGACCTGCTTCTTGAATAAATGACTAGTAAGTCAATCTCGGAGTGGGTGACTAATGAGTCACACCCTGTATAGGTGACTAATTAGTCACACTCTGTATAGATGACTAACGAGTCATACACTGTGTAGATGACTAATGAGTCCATCTCTGTCTAGGTGACTAATGAGTCACACTCTGTATAGGTGACTAATGAGTCACACCTAATGAGTCTATCTCTATGTGGATGATTAATGAGTCATACCCTGTATAGGTGACTAATGAGTCACACTCTGGAGGTCCCATACCCTCCTAGTCATGTGACATGTAGGTCACCTTAGCCTTTCTGGCTCTAGCTCTAATTAACTAGCCCTTAGACTAGACAAGCACTTTCAATTTTCATCGAACTTGAGGTAGGTTCGGCATTAATGCTCATTTGAGTCATTCAATGCAGATGTCGATTAGATCTAATCTTTTACCAGCTTGCGTTAAACACGCTAAGACCATTCTTGACTTATGTGTCAATTCCACGTGACCAGTGCTCAATACCACTGCTGAACTTGACTAATGAGTCACAGCTTCACAGCTGATACTAAGACCATTGCCAATTCTGACTAATGAGTTAGTCCGTGCACAAGTAAGCAATGCTACCAGGCATATATCATATGTCAATTATCCAAACATAGGGCATTCAACATACTTACTTATCAGTTACTAGCACAATTATAATCATGTACAAACACAGAGACTAAAGCTCTGATCAATCCCATATTCAACATTCATGGCATGCCCTAAACACGTGTTTCTCGTGCATTACGTGCATCACATTTAGACATCCAACATGCATCAAGAATAACCATGCATGTCACATATACACAGGGTGTAGTTTTCTTACCTTTGGTTCGAGCGAGAATTAGAACAAGAACGACCCTTGAGAACGATCGATCCTCAATCCTTTAGTGGTCACCTAGTCATAACCAAATACAGTCTCCGATTAATGAAAATCAACAAAGATAGGGTCTTGATCTAAACCCCACTCCCGGGACCCCGAAATGTACCCACATGGTGAGTAGATTCGATCCCGGGCCTTAAGGATTGAAACCCCAAGCCAAAAACCCTTAAAAACACTTAAAACAGGCTTCTGAAGAAATAGGGTAGCGCTACAGTGCCCCAGCGCTCTTCACAGAACCAGAACTGCCCAGCACCCCTGCAGGTAGCGCTGTAGTGCCCCCTACTGGGCGCTTTAGCGTTACCTTCAGCCAGAAAATGCCCATAAACCTCTTCCTTCGATTCCACCATGTCCAACCCAAACTATAAGATTCCAAACATTAAATTAAGTCCCAAATGAACCCAAATACCACCTCCACACATCCTAGGCACCATAACCCCAAGAACCCTAGCCAAAACTCCAATCGATTCCCAACTTTCTAACTCAAAAACCAGTTGAAACTCAACTAGGAAAACAGAGCAAAAACAAGAGTTCTAATGGCTAAAAACTCACCTCAATCTCAGCAACACACCCTCTTCAATGGTGGAGCATAACCCTAGCTTATTACAACTTGGTTCCTTGGCTTGGTTCCTCAAAAAGAGCTTGAAAATTCAGAGAGAAATGGGGAATAAATGACCATCAGGAGAGAAGGAGGAAGCAACACTCTGTTTTTGGTAAGCTTCTACAGCCTTAATGGCTGATATAAATCTTTAAGGGTGAAAAGACCTAAATGCCCTCAAGTCTAAAATAAGACCTTCACAGCCACCAAGAGCAAAATCGTCCTTTCGCACCTATTTTTTTATTCATAATTAACACCTTCCAATTCCCGCTATTCTCAATATTCTCAAACACCAATAACCCATAACCCATTACCCTTTAATTCCCGGTAATGTTCTAATCATCAAATCACCCCGAGACTCACCCCGAGCCCCGTACTTAAACCCGTTATACCAGACCGAACACTTGCATTTCATGATCGTCTCATGCCGAAAAGCTCAAACAAATACACATATAATGTGGTACCATTCATAACTCACCCACATGCACGAAAATACACAATTATGCCCTCAATGGGCCAAATTACCAAAATGCCCTTATAATTAAAAATATACCCATATGCATGCGTTTACCATCGTATTATGATATAATTCACATAAACATGGATATAATCATTTAATAACATAATAAACCAATTATAGCCCTCCCGACCTCCTAATCAAGGTCATAAAACTTATTAGGGATTTTGGGGCATTACATCGAGGACATAGAGCTCAATGAAAAGAATACCACTAGGGTGGTAAAGATAGGGAAGAACCTCCCAAAAGATGCAAGATAGCAATTAATTCTCTTCCTGAGGGAAAATCAAGATGTGTTCGCATGCTCGCATTCAAACATGATTGGGATCAGCCCAAACATTATAAGCCATGCGTGCAACATAGACAAAGAATTCCCTCCAAAGCAACAAAAAAGAAGGCTCCCGGACGATGAAAATAAGAAAGCCTTTAAAGAAGAGGTCGAAAGGTTGAAGGCAAATTGGTTTATCCGAGATGCTTTCTATCTCGATTAGATAGCCAATCTGGTGTTAGTTTTGGAAGGCCAATGGCAAGTGGCACTTCCATTGATTATTCAGACCTCAATAAGGCATGTCCAAAGGATTTCTTTCCCCTACCTCGAATTGATCAGTTAGTAGATGCTACCGTAGGTCACAACATTATGTCGTTCATGGGTGCGTATTCTAGATATAACCAGATAGACATGCATGCACCCGACCAGGAACATACGAGCTTTATGACCGATCATGGTTTGTACTACTACAATGTGATGCCTTTCGGGTTCAAGAATGTCGGGCCACATATCAAATATTGGTGAATAAGATGTTTGTCGAGCAAATAGGGAACAATATGGAGGTTTATGTAAACGACATCCTGGTCAATTCCAAGAATAACTGTAACCATGTTGATGATCTCGCAGAATGCTTTCCTATACTCCGGAAATACAATATGAGACATAACACACAAAAATGCTCATTCGGAGTATCCCCGGAAAGTTTCTCGGATTCATAGTAAATGCTCGAGGCATAGAGGCAAACCCAGATAAGATCAAGGTGTTAATCGATATGCTCTCATCTCAAAAACATAAATTGTCCAGAGTATAACTGGACGAATGGCGGCCTTAAGTAGGTTCATATCAAAATCTACAGACAGATGCTTTCCATTCTTTAATATTTTGAGAGGGGGCAAGAAATTTGAATGGTCGGACGAGTGTGAGCTTGCTTTTCAAGCTCTTAAAAAGAACCTCATCAAACCACCAATCTTATCCAAACCAATCACAGGGGAAGTATTGTACTTAGATCTCACCACAATCGAGCATGGAATCAACACTATACTTGTTCGAGAGGATAAGAAAGTACAAAAACCTGTTTACTATGCTAGTAAAAGGTTACTGGGTGCAGAGTCGAGATATCCATTAATTGAAAAGCTGGCCTGGTGCTTGATACATGCTTCTCGAAAGCTCTGACCTTACTTCCAGGCACATCCAATACACATATTGACAGACTAACCATTAAGGCAGGTGTTGTCAAAACCTGAGGCGTCCGAAAGATTGTTAAAATGGGCGGTCGAACTCAGACAATTCGAGATCACTTATCTTTTGAGAACAACGATCAAATGACAAACCTTAGAAGATTTCATAGTTGAATGTATGGGAATCACCAACGAGGAAGTCATAACCCTAGCTCACGAGCTGTGGAGACTTTTCGTCGATAGATCTTCATATAAGAACGGGTCAGGGACAGGAATTATTTTGATCACTCTGACTAGTCGTTTTCATTCAGCCTTACGGTTTGGCTTCGAGGCATCAAATAACGAGGCTAAATACAAAGCACTATTAGCGAAACTTCGGATAGCTTCCGAGCTCAAAGCAAAAGCCATTCGCTGCTATAGTGACTCCCAATTGGTTGTTAACCAGGTCTTAGGAGAATATCAGGCTCGTGGCATTAAAATGGTAGATTACTTGGAGAAAGTCAAGGAAACATTCGGGAAATTCGAGTTATATGCCATTGATAAAGTTTCGCGGGAGCAAAACTTGAATGCAGATGCTTTAGCCAGGCTCGCCACAACCAAGGAAGCTGATACACTCAATGTGGTGCAAGTCAAGTTCCTACCAGTCCCAAGCATAGACGAGATTGAAGAAGAGGATGTCAACATAATTGACTTGCAACCTACCTGGATGACCCTTATAATTGACTACCTCGAAACCAGGAACCTCTTAGCATACTGAAATGAGTCTAAGGAACTTATGTACAAGATCCAAGGTACACTATCTTGGAGGGGAAATTGTACAGAAGAGGGTAATCTATGCCATTGCTAAGGTGTGTAACTCCACGCGAAGCCAAAAGAATTTTAGAAGAAATCCATGAAGGATTTTGCGGAGACCACATTGGGGGGTATAGTCTATCAAAAAAGGTGATTAGGCAAGGATACTTCTGGCCTACAGTTAAAGTAGACTTGTTCGAATATGTCAAGCGCTGTGACAAGTGTCAGCGGTTTGCTTCAAACTCGCGAGCTCCACCAACCTAGCTCACCATGATGAGCTCTCTATGGCATTCGCAGTATGGGGAATCGACCTCATAGGATCCTTACCAACAAGAAAAGGGGGAGTAAAATATGTTGTAGTTGTTGTTGATTAGTTTACAAAGTGGACCAAGGTCGAAACTCTAGCTACTATCACCTCGAAGAAAGTTTTTGATTTCGTGGTGAAAAATATAATTTGCATATACGGGGTACCAAGGAAATTAGTATCAGACAACGGGAGCCAATTCAATAGTGATCTGTTTACACAACTTTGCAAAAAGAATAGGATAATCAAAAGTATTTCCTCAGTAGCCCATCAAAAAGAAAATGGCTAGGTCGAAGCAGTGACAAGACTTTGAAGAGCCTGATTAAGAAAAGGCTCGAAGAGGCTAAAGGAAAATGGCTAGAGGAATTACCACAAGTCCTATGAGCCTATAGGAAAGTGGTAGTAGTATAACCTAAGGTTTGATTAATATGACTGATTATGAAGAGGATATTTATTATACTATAACGTTTAGATAAACCCAATAAGATATTAACACTTGTCATAAGTATGTTTAATGAAGAAATTAAGAATTTTTTAGGAATAAGTTTATTAAGAGTAATATTTGAACATCTTACAGTCTGCCAGCAGCTTTGAAATCGTTAAAGGACTTAGTCAAGGCTGTTTACTCAATTCAAATTAGGCTAAAAAAGTGTAATTACATGTATAATATTTCAGCGTATACCGATATATCGCAGCTCTAGGGGGCCATATATCGGCATATGGGGATACGAAAAACACGTAGCTTCGTACGACAACCTCGACGAGCCTCGGGTATATCAGCCCAAGCGATATATCGCCTAGCATGGGTGATATATCGACTATGGTTCATGCTTTTTGAACTATTTTGAAACTGAGCTCATTTTAATCCTTAACCTCTTGATAAGTCCAGCATCTTTCTGACCGAGTCTTCAGCCTCTGCGGAACGATTATTCAAATATTTTTCAATTAAAAAGCCATTATTTTATTCAAGTTAAATGAAGATCTTTTCATTCTTGAACTCTATAAATAAGACCTAGTACCCAGCCATTTCTTTATTCATCAAGCTGAGTTCAGAGTCTACAAGCTGGTAGGTTATTTTAGAGTGTTAAACACTTGGGTTGGGGTTATAAGCGTAATCATTATAAGCTTATCAAACACTTGGGAAGTAAGGATAATAGAGTATTTTGGTTTCGAGGTATAGTTCGGTCATAATACATTAAAGGTATTCCTATGCTTAAAGTTCCTTTTTGTATCGTTCCATTAGTTTTTATAGTTTATCTCTACTCAAATCCTAACTCAGTATTTTTTTATTCTTGGTTAGGCATCTAAGTTCTTTGAACTTTAGGTTCTTGTTGGTAAGTATCTTTCCCAAATGGTTTAGTTCATTCTCTTCATCTTCTTCTTTTAGAAATACTCACCTTTTCGTTATGGTATTTAGGAGTGTTCCAAAATCATGACTTTGTTCTCATCATCCAGATATATTGGTAAGGAAAATAGGATAATTTTATATGCTTATATGTATGTTGATAAGTTATGCTATAATATGTTATGATATGTCTTCTTATGTTTCATGGTTATGATTTGCCCTACCTCAAATATTAGACAGGGGACATAGATGGGTTATCATAAACCTACCATGTGATCTAACCTACCTCAGATATTAGAAAGGGGACGTAGATGGTTTATCACATGTTTTAATGGCCATTAATAGTATAGTCTTATATGATGTACGTCCTTATAGATATATGTTTATAGCTTATAGTTTATGTGTATGATTATGTTTCATGCTTGTAGTAGATTTTCCTTGCTGGGCATTACGCTTATTCCTATATGTTTTATTATGTGCAGGAAAATAGATTTGGCGGCAGGAAGGTTCTTGGTAGGTTGGGAATGTGTATTGAGGGAGAATGACATCGGTGGACTGCGTGAACGATTCGAGGATGAAGTTGATTTTTAGTATTTTAATTATGATTTCTATGTATTTCCGCATCTAATTTTGTAACCCATTTGTTTAAGTTATGTTATGTTTTTATTTTCAAAACAATGCGATCCCATATCCTACTTTGAATTTTATGTAGTTTAACATTTGTTTTACAAGTTTTAATAAAGTAATGTTTATTTCATATGTACGTTTTCTTAAAGATTAGTGTCTATGTATAGTAGTCATTAATGGTCCAAAGTCTAGAGTAGTTCGGTCGTTACAGTTGGTATCAGAGAAACGGTTCATTTGCATGAAGTTCTCCTCGATACACACACTCAAAGCTCCGAATCTGACGGCCAAGTAAGTGTTTAAGTTATTGTTATTATGTTTATATGTATAGCTAACAAGTTTAGTCTTTATGTTTCAGTTAAGAATGAACAGAGCATTAACCTATGGGGATATCTGAGCCATTAAGGCTTTAAAAAGAATTAGAGAACCAAGAAAAATCGTAGGAGTGCTAGAAAGAATCACTCAAAGGCTAGTTTTGTTCCACAGAGAAATAGGTCATCTCTAAGAATCTAAGCAGATCATGATGAGAGCAACAGAGCAATACATTTTAGTAATAAGATTATTTAGAGATTACCGTACCATAATTGCAGCCTTAGAGGAGATATGGGAGACAATGGATAATGAAGAAGAATCGCCAGTAGAAATGAGATATTAGTTTCTCTTAATTAGGTTCACTTCAAAAATGGAGTTTCAATTTACAAATGAGCAAAAGCATATAATTTTTAAGGACCTTCCTCGAGGGCATTTTGAGGCACATGATAATGAGGAGTATGAGGAAATAGAAGATGATATGCTAGATGAAGGATCGGATATAGAAGATCCCGATTTTTAGAATAGTTAGTTTCATTGTTTGTCTTTATTTATTATTTGTTTTCTTTTATGGTTTTAAATAGTGAAAAGTTTATTTTTCCAAATTAATATCAGGTTATTTTGTTATCATGTATGAGTTTGATTTTCTTTCGCAATCATAATAAATAATAAATAAAATAAATAATGACTAAGTTCGGTGAGGGTGGATACAAAACAATGAACCAAGTTTCTATATTGAGAGTTAGGGGGCCATAGTAGTGGGAACGATTTTACTGATCCCAGCCCTCCCTCAATATGGTTAACTTTGGAACAAAGATGAGTTTCGAGCCTTAGAATTAAGTCATATAGGATGATTAGAAACAGACTTAGAAAATAATAAAGATGGCTTGTTTTTCTAAGTATAGAAATCTACTCTAATAATAAAGAAGACTTATATAATTTTCATAAGAAGTCATAATCAATAGGTTCGAGATATGTTTGTTTAGATTAAGTTTTTGCCTTAGAGCCTATTAGGGTGAAGTTCTGACATGTTTCTCTCAACTGTTAGAACTCTGCTACGATGTCGCTCCGAAGATCTGCTCGCACCAACGGAAAGGCCTCCAACGCTGCTCCGGTGAACATTGAAGCCCCTCCGGTTCGTAGAAGGGGTGTGCGTGCTATTGCCAGCCGCAACGCGCCGCCACCACCAGTTAAAAATGCTACGGAAATCGTCAGACTACGACAACAAGTCGAGGAACTATTGTAGCAATAGCGACAACAGGCTCAACCCCAGACTCAGCCTCCACCTCCGCCGCAGCCACAGCCACAGCAAATGGCCTCAGCACCCCATCAAGTTGGTCCATGTGGGGGATGGCTAGTGGTGAATTATGCGCCGTATCCAGTACAACACATGGAGCCAGTTTATGAGAGGTTTCGTAAGCAGCACACTCCAAACTTTGAAGGGACTACATACCCCTTCAAGGCAGAAGAGTGGCTAAGGAACATGGAGCCAATCCTGACACACATGAACCTCAGCAACGCGGACCGCATATCCTGTGTTTCGTCCTTGCTCAAGAAAGATGCCAGGATATGGTGGGACTTAGTCCATCAGACACATGATGTTGCCACCATGACGTGGACTCGATTTGTGCAGCTGTTCCACAAGAAGTATTATAATTCGGCTGTACTCGCTTCAAGAGTTGAGGAGTTCGCTGTCTTGAAGAAAGGGAGTTTATTAGTGGCAGAGTATGCTCGGTAGTTCGACCAATTAGCTAAGTTCGCATCGAAAATGGTTCTAACTGACTACTTGAGGGTGTCTAAGTTCGTTAGAGGACTTCGACCGAAGATCGAGTTAGGGGTTAAGCTAGCAAACCTAGGAAGCACTACTTATGCCGACGTTCTAGAGACGACAATAGAAGTAGAAAGGCTGCAGGCTAATGTTAGTAAAGAAGAAGCCAGTAAGCCTGAGCCTAGACAGGAAAATCAACCTCAGACTAGTCAGAACAACAACCATAGCAGCGGTAATCAATCCAACAACAACAACCGCAATCAGTCCAGCAACAACAACAACAACAAAAACTGTCAGAAAAGAAGGCATCCTGACAACAAACAGCCCGACAACGATAAAAGGGCACAGAAAAATAATGGGGGAAATAGGCCGGGTTATGTAGAATACCCGCCATGTGCTAAGTGCCAGAAGAAACATCTTGGTGAATGTTGGGCAAACACAAGGGATGTTACAATTGTGGTCAAGAAGGACACCGGAAGAAAGACTGTCCTCAGCTCAAGACAGAACGGAAAAAGGAAGATAAGATGGTTCCTGCCAGGGTCTTCGCCTTAACCCAAGGAGAGGCTGATGCTAGCAATAAGGTGGTCACAGGTAAGGTTTCTATCCTCAATAATATATGTTCTGCATTATTTGATTCGAGAGCCACTCATTTGTATATCTCGTTAGGAATGATAGAAAAACTAGACAAACCTTGTGAAAATTTAGAACTAGGTTTGTAACCGAGTTGCCTTCGGGCAAAGTAGTTTTATCATCACGGATAGTACGAGGCATACCGATCAAGATTGAGGACATAGAATTAGAGTGAGACCTGATAGAACTGGAGATCAAGGACTTTGACGCAATACTAGGCATGGACTGGCTAGCATGGCACGACGCAACCATTGACTGCAAATGTAAGAAGGTGACGTTTGAGACTCCTGACGGCCAGAAACTATGCTTCATGGGAAAAGCTTCAGGATTACGCACCCCGTTAGTATCATCTCTCAAAGTTCAAAGAATGATGGAAAAATGATGTTAAGCATTCTTAGCTAGCATCACAGATGTGGTAAAGGAAACACCACTTAAGGTTGGAGACGTCCGCATAGTAAGAGAATTCCCAGAGGTATTTCCCGATGATTTACCAGGATTGCCACTAACTCCGGAAATTGACTTCACAATAGAATTAGTACCGGGCACCGAGCCTATCTCCAAGGCACCATACTGGATGGCACCTACGAAACTCAAGGAGTTAAAGACGCAGCTGCAAGAACTTCTAGACTTGGGGTTTTATTAGGCCGAGCCATTCGCCATGGGGAGCACCAGTGCTATTCGTGAAGAAAAAGGACGGAAGTATGCGGATGTGAATAGACTACCGCGAGCTGAATAAAGTAATGATTAAGAATAAGTGCCCGCTATCCCGGATTGATGACTTGTTTGATCAACTTCGAGGTGCGACCGTATTTTCAAAGATTGACTTACGGTCCAGGTACCATCAGCTCAAAGTGCGGGGAGAAGATATTCCTAAGACAACTTTTAGAACTCGTTATGGGCATTACGAGTTCTTGGTTATGTCTTTTGGCCTTACCAACGCACCAACCACGTTTATGGAATTGATGAATAGGGTCTTCAAGGACTACTTAGATAAATTCATCGTAGTGTTCATCGATGACATCTTAGTATACTCCAAGGATGAAGTAGAGCACGAGGAACATTTGAGGTTGATTTTGTCACGACTAAAGGAGCATCAACTCTATGCCAAGTTCAAGAAGTGCGAGTTTTGGCTTTCGTAAGTATCGTTCCTTGGGCACATTATATCCAAGGACAGAGTTGCAGTAGACCCATCAAAGGTAGAGGCCGTGAAGGACTGGCCAAGACCAAAGAACGGATCAGAAGTAAGGAGCTTTCTGGGATTAGCAGGTTATTATAGGAGATTTGTAGAGGGCTTTTCTAAGATAGCCACTCTGCTCACCAACCTGACCCGGAAACAGCAAAGATTCAATTGGAATGATAAATGTGAAGAAAGCTTCTAGTTGCTTAAGGATAAGCTTTGCTCAGCACCAGTACTTTGTGTACCGACACCTAACGATAAGTTCATAGTCTACTGTAATGCATTGAAGCAAGGGTTGGGTTGCCTGCTAATGCAAAATGACAAAGTGATAGCCTACGCCTCACGACAGTTGAAGGAGTACGAGCAACGCTATCCAAAGCATGATATGGATTTTGGCAGCGGTGGTCTTTGCATTGAAAATCTGGCGCCATTATCTTTATGGAGAACGGTGCAAGATTTATACGGACCACAAAAGTTTAAAGTACTTCTTTACTCAGAAGGAGCTCAACATGAGGCAGCGTAGGTGGTTAGAGCTAGTGAAGGATTACGACTGCGAAATCTTATACCACCCGGGAAAGGCAAACGTAGATTCCGATGCACTAAGTAGGAAAAGTTATGGAAGTTTAGCAGCTCTAGCCGGAATAGAAAAGTCGCTGCGGCAAGAGCTGATCAATGTCGGAATAGAGGTAGTTATCGGCAAGCTGGCTAATTTGTCTATCCAGTCAAATCTACTAGAAGATATGCTGATTGGGCAAAGGCATGACGACACACAAGCAGCATATATGGGTGCAGTCAGAGAAGGCAAGGCCACAAATTTCTCAATATCATGTCAAGGATTATTGAGATATATGGATCGGGTATGCGTGCCAGATTATCAAGGGATTAAGATGACAATTATAGAAGAAGCGCAAAGTAGCCTGTACTCAGTTCACCCAGGGTCGACCAAGATGACGCATGACATCAAGGCAATCTATTGGTGGCCAGGGATGAAGAAGGACATAGCAGAATTTGTGTCTGAGTGTTTCATATGCCAGCAAGTGAAAGCAGAGCATCAGCGACCTGCAGGCTTATTGCAACCGCTTAGCATACCAGAATGGAAGTGGGACATATAGCTATGGATTTCGTGACAGGGTTGCCACGAACGAACAAGAAGCATGATTCCACTTGGGTAGTAATAGATAGACTAACCAAGTTCGCTCATTTCTTGCCTGTTAAGACTTTATACACGGTAGACCAATATGCAGACATCTATGTCCAAGAGATAGTACGGTTGCATGGAACCCCTAAGACAATAGTATCTGATAGAGGGTCAGTGTTTACATTGAGATTTTGGGGAAGTTTACAGCAAGCCATGGGTACTAAATTAATTCTTATTACAGCTTTTCATCCTCAGACAGATGGGCAGTCCGAGCGTACGGTTCAGATTTTAGAGGATATGCTTCGTGCTTGTGTACTTGATTTCGGAGGATCCTGGAATAAGTACTTGCCACTGATAGAGTTCTCCTACAACAATAGCTACCAGTCAACGATCGGGATGGCACCTTATGAGGTTCTATATGGAAGAAGGTGTCAATCACTGTTGCACTAGGACGAGGTAGGAGAGAGGCAGCTTCTCGGTCCTGAAGCTGTTAGAAAAGCTCAAGAAGCAGTAGCACTAATTAGACAGCGTATGCTTGCTGCTCAAAGCCGTCAGAAAAGCTATACGAATGCCAAGCGATGCGATGTAGAATTCAAGGTCGGAGATCAAGTCTTCCTTAAGATATCTCCTATGAAAGGTATAAAGCAATTTGGGAAGAAAGGAAAACTTAGTCCCCGATTTATAGGTCCTTTTGAGATATTGGACAAAGTGGGAGCAGTTGCGTATAGACTAGCCCTACCGCCAGCCCTAGCTGATAGTCACAACGTGTTCCACATCTTAATGCTACACAAATATGTGTCAGACCCATCTCACGTCCTCAAGTAAAATACGATAGAACTGTATAAAGACTTAAGTTACGAGGAACGATCGGTTAGCATCCTGGATAGAGGGGTGAAGTAGTTATGGTCCAAGAGTATTCCAATAGTCAAAGTCCTATGGAGTAATAGTTCTAAATAAGAGGCAGCGTGGGAGTTGGAGGAAGACATGCAAGGCCAGTATCCGGATTTATTTGGTAAGTAAATTTCGAGGACGAAATTCTTTTTAACAGGGGAGAATTGTAGAGTCCGAGAACTTTGTCGGGACTTAGTTGAACACTCGTAGTAACACTTGTAGATTTTATAAGTTTAACCTATAGTTTAAGAATATTAATTATAACCTAAGGTTTGATTAATATGACTGATTATGAAGAGGATATTTATTATACTATAACGTTTAGATAAACCCAATAAGATATTAACACTTGTCATAAGTATGTTTAATGAAGAAATTAGGAATTTTTGAGGAATAAGTTTATTAAGGGTAATATTTGAACATCCTAGAGTCTGCCAGCAGCTTTGAAATCGTTAAAGGACTTAGTCAAGACTGTTTACTCAATTCAAATTAGGTTGAAAAAGTGTAATTACATGTATAATATTTCAGCGTATGTCGATATATCGCAGCTCTAGGGGTAATATATCACCATACGGGGATACGAAAAACACGTAGCTTCGTAC
This sequence comes from Humulus lupulus, assembly GCF_963169125.1. Lineage (NCBI taxonomy): Eukaryota > Viridiplantae > Streptophyta > Magnoliopsida > Rosales > Cannabaceae > Humulus > Humulus lupulus. The sequence continues at coordinate 56,198,347 of NC_084798.1, read as the reverse complement.
GACAACCTCGACGAGCCTCGGGTATATCAACCCAGGCGATATATCGCCTAGCATGGGTGATATATCGACTATGGTTCATGATTTTTGAACTATTTTGAAACTGAGCTCATTTTAATCCTTAACCTCTTGATAAGTCCAGCATCTTTCTGACCGAGTCTTCAGCCTCTGCGGAACGATTATTCAAATATTTTTCAATTAAAAAGCCATTATTTTATTCAAGTTAAATGAAGATCTTTTCATTCTTGAACTCTATAAATAGGACCTAGTACCCAACCATTTCTTTATTCATCAAGCTGAGTTCAGAGTCTACAAGCTGGTAGGTTATTTTAGAGTGTTAAACACTTGGGTTGGGGTTATAAGCTTAATCATTATAAGCTTATCAAACACTTGGGAAGTAAGGATAATAGAGTATTTTGGTTTTGAGGTATAGTTCGGTCATAATACATTAAAGGTATTACTATGCTTAAATTTCCTTTCTGTATCGTTCCATTAGATTTTATAGTTTATCTCTACTCAAATCCTAACTCAGTATTTTTTTATTCTTGGTTAGGCATCTAAGTTCTTTGAACTTCAGGTTCTTGTTGGTAAGTATCTTTCCCAAATGGTTTAGTTCATTCTCTTCATCTTCTTCTTTTAGAAATACTCACCTTTTCGTTATGGTATTTAGAAGTGTTCCAAAATCCTGACTTTGTTCTCATCATCCCGATATATTGGTAAGGAAAATATGATAGTTTTATATGCTTATATGTTATGTTGATAAGTTATGCTATAATATGTTATGATATGTCTTCTTATGTTTCATGGTTATGATTTGCCCTACCTCAAATATTAGACAGGGGACATAGATGGGTTATCATAAACCTACCATGTGATCTAACCTACCTCAGATATTAGAAAGGGGATGTAGATGGTTTATCACATGCTTTAATGGCCATTAATAGTATAGTCTTATATGATGTACGTCCTTATAGATATATGTTTATAGCTTATAGTTTATGTGTATGATTATGTTTCATGCTTGTAGTAGATTTTCCTTGCTGGGCATTACACTTATTCCTATATGTTTTATTATGTGCAGGAAAATAGATTTGGCGGCAGGAAGGTTCTTGGCAGGTTGGGAATGTGTATTGAGGGAGAATGACATCGGTTGACTGCGTGAACGATTCGAGGATGAAGTTGCTTTTCAGTCTTTTAATTATGATTTCTATGTATTTCCGCATCTAATTTTGTAACCCATTTATTTAAGTTATGTTATGTTTTTATTTTCAAAACAATGGGATCCCATATCCTACTTTGAATTTTATGTAGTTTAACATTTGTTTTACAAGTTTTAATAAAGTAATGTTTATTTCATATGTACGTTTTCTTAAAGATTAGTATCTATGTATAGTAGTCTTTAATGGTCCAAAGTCTAGAGTAGTTGGGTCGTTACAGATTTGGTTCTCAGACGCGTGTTTTTGGTCACACGAGACCCATCAGCAGGCATGCTCGGGCCTAATTGGGAAGGACCATACCAAATCGAATCCATCATTTGACTTGGTGTTTATAAACTAGCAGGATTGAATGGAGAATTGGTACCACGAGCTTGGAATGGTGAACATCTACGACCTTATTATCAGTAATGTAAGAATGATGTGTATTCACTTGTAACCCAACCTGTACTTAATTTTTTCTTTTTATCAATAAAACACTAATTTTTATTCAAATTTTGTGTATTTTTACTGTTGTACTTTTTGCAAGCTCTCAAAATTCAATAAGCTAAGATTGCAATCATAGGATATTAAGGGGGCATAAGTGGTATACAATAATACCATAAGCTCGAAAGTATAACATCAATAAAAATGAAATAAATTGAGTCAAAGTGTATAGATTATTAACTAGGCACGAATTAGACAAGTGTATGGATTATTATCCAAACACAAACTAAACGAGTCTGGAATGAACCAGGAAATTCTAATCGACATGGTTAAAAGTTGGAATTCTAGATTAACCAACAAATGTTATAAGTCGAGACAAAGCTGGATATTTTTTTGCAAAGAAGTTTCGACCTCGCAACCTCGAGACCATATTCGAGAATGAGGAAAAGTTACTATGAATAAGCAAGAAATAAATAGATTAACGAGGCTATATACCTAAAAGTATTTTAAATGAAGATAGGAGGTCAAAGTAATATTCGATTTTGAGGATAACAAAGTCAAAAAATGGGCAATCGAATGAACCATGCATGAATACATGGAAGTTCGAACTCAAGCACGATACTATTTGTGTAGATAAACAAAAATACAAGCAAAGTATTTTGTAGTGGATTTGGTTGGATCTCAGTGTGACAGTCAGAATCCCGTGATCCATAAGGGGAAAGACCGGGTAAGCTGTGCAATCCCACACCGCCTGGGGAAGGTCAAGCATGATGATTCTAAGGCTGTTTAGGTATGGGACTACACAGCTGAAGAGGGCTTAAATGGATTGATGGGTACTACCTATATCAACAAGATGCATCTTCTTTTCGGTAGCCCGTCACTTGAGAACTACAAATTTAAGCATGCTTGACCTGGGGTAATCTAGGGATGGGTGACCTCCTGGGAAGTTTTCCTAGGAAGCATGTGAGTGAGGACAAAGCACGCTGAATAGACTCATGTTGGTTGGCAGGGCTAGTAGTCATTCCAGAAAGCAGCCATAGTGACGTGGGGTGTCACACTCAGGGTTCAGATCATGATACACAGTAACCTAAAGCTTCTTTCTTTTTCCTTCTTTGACCTTGTCGACCTAGCATCAAAAATTGGCTCAGATGTCCTCTCTTTCGAGTTGTTCCTTGTGTTCGCGGATTAACCATTGGTTTCGTGTAAATGACGATTCAAGTCGAGAAGACAGTGAATGGTAAGGGATGGCAAGCTCGGGCCCCCACCGATTCTCTAAAGACTGTGACGTCTAACGAGAAAGAAAAAGGTGAGGGCCCTTAATAAAAAGAAAGTGGAAAAGATTAAGATCTTGATAACTCGAGTTTGCAAGCTTGAGATAACGAGATTGCCTTAATCGAGCCTGAAGGCTCAAAATAGCGATATTAACTCAAATGCCTACTGTAACGCCCCAACTCCTGGGACCGTTACGATGTGCCTTGCAAACAGTGCTAAACTCGCTAATCGAGTCATTTGGCCAAAATCGTGAACTAAGTATGATTAGCGGTTTAGGGATTAAAAACTTTGGTTAGGATGTAACGTTTCACTAGAACGTTTAATATATACATTGGGATCCTGAAAATATAATTTTAGAGTTTATTACAGAAAATATTTACAACAGGCCGTTCTACGCGGCAAAACAGGGTTCAACCCTAGTTCCACTTTAAACCTCGGCCGTGGCGGACGAGCAGCTGCATATGTACACTTCATCACCTAAGCTCTTCAACTCAAGGATGGTCCAGCTTCCTCTTGCCTTTACCTGCACCACGTAGCACCCGTGAGCCGAAGCCCAGCAAGAAGACACAATATAACATGATATAATATCCACAATAACCACAGTTGCCATTCGGAACCAACAGTCCATACAGATGGGTGACAATAGCCAAAAGTCACAATATTGAGCATCGCTCCCTCTAGCCATGTGACGGTAGGGTCACCAGGGCTTAACCGATAAGTGATTCTTTCTTAAGTTTGATTAGGACAGGTGCAAGGTGATTAGTCACCAACATAACCTTCCTCACGACTCTAGAGTCGAAACTATGGACAACGTCCCTTAGCCATGTGACAAACAGTCACCGGGGTCATATACCTTGGCTATAGTCATCTGGTCGTAGACCAGGCAAGCGCTTATAAGTTCTTCGACCCTAGGGTTGGTCTAGCATTAATGCCATAGAGCCATTCAATGCGTAATTCTCGACTTTAGAGTCGGTCCCTGACTAGTCAGTGCCATACACAAGCAAGTCATGCCACCAATCGTATACCACATGTTCAATATCCATAAACAAGGTATTTAGCATGCTTACTAAACAGATACCAGTACAAGTAGGACCATGCACAACCACAGAGGCTCAAGCTCTGAACAATATCATACCCAGTATACAAAGCATGTCCTAATCACATGTTTCTCATGCATCATATGCAATATATCCGACAATCCAACATGCTCCAATAACAGCCATGCATGTCACGTTTAATAATCAACTAACATGCATCAAGAATAGCCATGCATGTCATACATAATAATCAACCGACATGCATCAATAATAACCATGCATGTCATACTCAATAATCAACCAACATGCTTCGATAACAACCATGCATGTCTCATATACACAGGGTGCAGTTTTCTTACCTCTGGTTCGAGTGAGAATTATTATATGAACGACCCCTGAGAACGATCAACCTTTAGAACCCTTGACGGTCACCTGGTCATAACCAAATTATAGAATTTATCAATAAAAATGATAACCGAGGGTTCCCAAACCAAAACCCAGCCCCCGAGACCTCAAACACTACCCAACCGGGTACTAGGTTCAACCCCGAGGCCTATGGTTTGAATCCCCGAGCTAAAAACCACACTTTAGCAAAATTAGCCTTAAGGGCCACGGCCCCCCTCTGCTGCGCCGCGGCGCGCCCCCAAACAGAGAGCCTCCCCATCTGCCAGACGCCAAGGGCCGCGGCGCTCCCCTGCTGCGCCGCGGCGCTCAGCCCAGAACGGCTAAGTCGGCCACACGAACCAGTTTTTTTTCCCTGTGCGTTTTCCACTCAAACCAGCCCTTCAAACCCTCATAAAACCTCTTCCTAACACACAATTAAACCCCCAAACAACACCCATAGCTCACCCTCATCAAACCCCAATCAAAACAACATAAAAACTCCCTTCAATCCTCACTCCCCACATCAAAAACCATGAACTAAAAACTTATACGAAAACAGAGCACCAGCTGTGCAAAATGGCCAAAACTCACCTTGAAATCTGTTTTGAACCTCCCTTACAAGCTGAACCAAGTCCCCAACCCAGCCTTTAAGTTTTTCCCTAGCTTGAATCCACACCTAGTGCTCAAAACCTCAAAGGAGAAATGAAGAGGATGAAGCAAGGAGAAGGTACGGGAAGAGAAGGAGGCAAACCCCTGTTTTTGCTCTGTTTGTTCTACAGCTTTCTAAGCCTCTTAAGTCACATATATCCTCCCAAAAAGACCAAAATACCCTTGTGTCATCCTAAGCCTTTTAAACCAACTCAAGGGCAAAATTGGTACATTCCGCTAAACCCGTTAATTATAATTAACGCTTCCCAATTCCCGCTAATCTCAATATCCTCAAACATCAACAATTCATAACCCGTTACCCTAAAATCCCCGGTAACGCTATAATCATTAACAACACCCCGAGACTCACCCCGAGCCCCGAGCTTAAACCTGTTATGACCAAACCGACAAATCGTGTTTAAAGATCGTCTCATGTCGAAATACTCGAACCAATCCACATTACAATGCGGTCTCACAATATATCATTAACGCACATACATATATACAATTACGCCCACAGTGGCCAAATTACCAAAATACCCTCACAATAATAAATTCTCCCATATGCATGCATTCACCATCATATAATAATATAATTCACGTAAATATGCATATAATCATCGAATACTATAATAAATCGATTATGGCCCTCCCGGCCTCCTAATCAAGGTCCTAAACCTTATTAGGAAATTTGGGGCATTACACCTACACCGAAGTATTGAAAAGTTTGGGGCATTGAGAGTGTACCCACACAAGAGTGGGGCGGTTAATGTCAATTTAGAGTATCCTGAGTTTCTACGAAAAAATGGACAGTTACCCAATAAAGGAGATATTATTGGGATGCATGTGTCAAAACCCTAATCCAAAACCATTTTTCCTAAGCTACACAAAACCTATATCCTAATACCCCACAACCTATATCCTGAGTTGCATGCTCGAAGACACCAACCTTCTGTGAGGAACGTACTTGACCCAATTACTGGATAAGGAGGAGATTAGGAAATCCCTATTTCATAGGGATCGTTATTATCATATATTAAATCTCTATTGTCATGGGATATTATGTAACTAGCACATTTATAGTATTTATTTCAAATTTATTTGATTGATTGTAACTTCCCTGAATCAGAGGAAGATATTCTCACAACCAGGTCTATAAATAGCTTGAAGAATTGCATTTGTATTGACGCACAGATTGTACTATAGAGAATACTTTGCCAAATTGCTTTCACCCAAAACTTTGAGAGAGTAGTATAATAATAGTGACTCATGGATTAGGCAAACTTTAACTGCTAAACCACGTAAAAAACCTCTAAATCCTTCTACTTTTTATATATTCTTGTTTAGTGACCTTTCATATTTAAGTTGACGAAAAATGACGTCAACATTATTAATCTCTCTTTATATTTTAATCAAAACAAGAATAATATTTATTTTAACTATAGTTTTTCAAAATAAAAACTATATAGTTGAATAATTAATTAATTTAAAATTAATCAATTGCCCATAACTATCACATAATTATTTCATTCCCATGGAAAATTAATTTATTTGCAATTAAGTCCCTCTCTCTATAAATCTTTCTTTTGACATCCTTACCCTTGACAGTGTAAGACAGAGGTGATCTAGGGACCATGGACCTATAAAATGAAACTCTAATAAACCAGATTATTATATAATCTCTCTAATCCAATAACTTTTTTTTTATTAATGCCATGATTACTCCATTATAAATATGGAATTCAACATTAAGTATTTATAGAATTATATTTACAGAGTTTTCTCTTGCAGTCTATTGATATAATCAATAAATGTAGTTATATCCTCCATTTACTGGTTCTTAAATTAGAGTTGGTCAAAGATTAGTATTTTACCCTTCTAACTACCTCTTTATCCTTAAGTATCATTAATTCACTAGCGAATAATTAATCTATAATCAAATTATAGATCTGAACTCAATAACTATTCAGTTCCAGAATTAACCCTTAAGAGAACCAATATTTCATCCATTAGGAAAGTATGGATTTCATTATTGTAATTCTTGTTCCTAGTCATTCATGATATTGAATCTCCAAAACAAAAGTCATTAGCCTCATTATACTAAGAAACCTTAACGAGTGAATCAAAAGATCCCATAAACACAAACATGAGTTCATAAATTCTTATCTTTAGAAGAATGAAATCTTTATGTCAAATGGCTAGTTTATAAAGATAATTAATTCTTATCGGTCATGTCATATATAATCTCTATTATATACATATCCTTTACTAAGATATCTATCCACATTAGTAATTCGAATCTAGATCACTTGCATCTCATATGCTTAGTAAATTTCACTTGTAACCATTCATTAAAGATTCCTTACTTTAATATGTTACTGACTATTTTATTAATTATATATGTCATTAATTCTCTCGCACTAATACAAGATCATACTATCATGAATGAATAAGGAATTTTCTTGATATTATCATATAATTAATTCAAATAATAATTATAATATTCAAATATAATAAAATTATTCTTTTTATTCAATTCAATAAAATGTCTTTACATGTTTTTAGGGCATTAATCCTAACACATGTATACAACACATAGTATAGACAAAAGTATTCAACAAATCAATCAAACATGCATAATTATCATATTACTAAATCTAAAAAATATTGGGTAACATTTCTCCAATTCTATCACATTTCCCAAATTTAAATGAACTTAAATTCATCACATAAACACAACAAACCAATTAATCAATCAAACATGCATAATTTTAACCTTATATCATCAGAGCACATAGTCCAAAAACCTATCTCCACTAATTTACAATTCCTACATTCCACTAAGTTCAATTTTTTAATTATATATTATGGTAAAAAATATTAACTCCAATATAAATTCCTCTAAAACTTGATCTCACCAACAAATTCGTCAACAAAAACCGATTCAAATATACCAATAAACAAAAAAAAAAAGTTAACAAAATATAAAGAAAAATATACTAACACTATTCTAACTAAATAAAAAATATAGTGGAGCTTAAAGAAAACTCATAATTTAATTACATATACCCATTTAAATACTTAAACCCGAAATTATCATTTTTTTTTTTAAAAAGTTAACAAAACATAAAGAAAAATATACTAACTAAATAAATAATAAAATTGAACTTAAAGGAAAAAAAATGTTTTAATATATATACATATTTAAACAATTAAAGTTAAAAATAAAAATAAAAATTATAAAGATAACAAAATTTAAAGAAAAATTCACTATTAATATTCAAACTAAATAATTAATAAAGTGGAACTTATAGAAAATATATAAATTTATATATATACCCATTTACATAATTAAACTCGAAATTAAATTTAATAAAAAAATTGAAAAAGTTAACAAAAAATAAAGAAATTATAATAAAAAACTCTAAAAAAATAAAATATTAAAATGCAAAATTTAAACCTAAAAAAATCACATAATCATCAATATGAAACTAACAAAAAGTTAAAAAATCTGAAATATAGCTACTTCGTAAAAAAAAATCACAAAAATTAAATTTAATTCATAAAAATTAATAAAATTGCAATTACTTGCGGTAATTGAGTAATGTGAGTTCTTGAAATAACAAACCCCAAAAACTAAGAATGTTTTTGGGTTTTCAAATAATAATCTTCAAAAATAAAAAATCTACAAAAAAAAAAACTATGTATAAGGTTCATAAACATATATAATTCATCAATTTAACCTTAAAATTGAAAAAAAAAATTAAGAAAAACTCACCAAAATAGATCAAGAATCTCGGAAGCGTCGCTGGTTTGGAAAGGAAACGTACATAAATTTTTCTTGAAGATTTATAGCAAACGAGGCTATCGAGGACGATGAGTGCACATTATTCTAGGCAGGGGCGTTAGTGGGGCGCTAACGCAAACGTCTTACTCAGACGTTTGTGTTAGTGCCCCACTATCGCAAACCTGCCCTTAGCATCAATTAGGCACTGACGCTAACAATGTCGTTAACAACGTCAGTGTCTAATTGACTCAAACGGTCCCCACCAACACCATCAGTGTTACAAGTGACGCAAATACCATTTCATTTGTGGCAGTGCCCAACTGCCATAAATGTTAATTCTCGGTCAACGACATCAGCCAACTGCATTGACTGACGTGTTTGACTAACACAAAATGAGTATTTTAGTGTAGTGTTTCCTCTTTATTATTATCGCTAGAAAAAACATAGTGTTTAATAAAAAGACATCATCCACCTACTCTCTTATAGTTCTTCACCAAACCATATCCTCTCATTTGTTTAAATTGCATCCATTTCATTTGGGTTAAAAAAGAAATCAATCCTTCCATTTTGGGAACAAGATTTACTGAAGCCTTGAGTATTAAACAATAATTCAGTTGTAGTCAAAAACATGTTAATTGATATTACTATATTGTTGAGTCTAATCTTTACATTTTATGGTAATACTTTTTATATTTGTCTCTTGCAATAAGAATATATTCTAAAAGAATTATTTTTTGATGAAAAACAATATACGTTTTTCACACTGTTGTTGTATATGGATATTTAATTATCAAGTCTCTATGAACTAATAAAAAATAGAATAAAATCTTTTGTCTCCAAATCATATATCTTCTTTCTGTCTTACCATTTAAAATTTACAAAATCTGTTATTTACATAAAATTCACTTTCTCACTTATTTATATATACTAGATACAAAGTACAATACACATTTTGTTTAGTTTTATTTATAAAATCTATTAATTATATTTAAATTAAGATTATGAATTATACATTATTATAATAATATTTTATATATTTAAATTTATAATAATAAAAGTATTAAATATTTAGAGTTGTATTAAATATTATTATAATAATAATATTTGAATTCATATTAATTAATTAGTAAAAAATTAGGATTATATATTATTATCATAATAATATTTATAACATTTAAATTTCCATTAATATAATTATTAAATATCTAATCTTGGATTATATATTATTATAATAATTATATTTTATAACATTTGAATTTGAATTTATATTAAAATAATTATTATTATTATATAAAAAAAGTGTATAATCTTACATTAATATTTAATATAAGACTATATATTTAATAATTATAATAATATAAATTCAAATGTTATAAAATATCAATAAAATACAAGACTAGATATTTAATAATTATATTAATATAAATTTAAATGTTATAAAATATTATTATGATAATTCTATATAATCCTAATTTTTTACTAATTATATTAATATGAATTCACATATTATAAAATATTATTATTATATAAATAATAAAAAATTTAATAAAAATTTAGATTATAAATTATATATTATTATAATAATGATCATTTTTAATTTTTTAATTTATATTAATATAATTATTAAATATATAGTATAGTATTAAATATTATTATAATAATGATATTTTATAATATTTGAATTTATATTAATAGTTTTTAAAGATATATTTTGTTAAAATTAACAAAAAAATGTTAAAACTAAAATTTTTTGTTATCTACACACTTTAAATATAAAATATATATAAATATATATTCACATATAAATGATAATTTATCAAATTTAAATTTTGAGTAGTAGGATAGATATAAGAAATGTGTAATTTAGAGACAGAAAATTTATTCTAATAAATGTCGCCCACTATATTCTAATGTAGGTATAAGGTGTTAGAATTTTATATGGACTAATATAATTACAAACATAATTCCATTATCACAATCATTTTCTAGAGTGCCTACGAATAGTTAAAGACCATAATAGGATGGTTAATATTAATCTAATTGCATTTGAGGCACATGGTGGCACCCTAAAGACACTATAGGTTGGCCCATTAAACCATAGTGCACCATATCTAATAATATAAGCCCAATAGGCCCAATATACCCCTTAGGGTAAGAAGGCATACGAGACATATATATAGAACATATATGTTGTTGGGTGGTGATAAGCATGTGGTTTTGGTAAGGGTTGCTCTCCATAAGTTCTCTCTTGTATTGCGATTTTCTAATTTTGTTTGTGTGGATCGTGAAAGATTCAAAGATGAACATTGGAGACTCAATGTCAGGTATGTTTTATCTATATATATTCAATTCAATACCCTAAATAAAGTTTGATCTTGCAGATTACATGAGCATGGTTTATTGTTATTGATTTCAGAATTGATAATGTTATAATGCTCATATGTTAGAAATATTAACAATTGGCATCAGAGCTAGGTTCACTTGATTTTAGGGTTTGAAATTTTGATATATACCCAATTTTTTCAAAATATGATTTTTTCACAAGAAATTTCGAAATCATGCTATGTTAATGGGGAAATCGGGTTTGATAATGAGTATTGGGTTTTAGCTATTTTTTTTTGGGCAAAAATTTCATGCATTGTTATTGTGAAAACCGAGCTTTTCATGGAGCTCAACAATGGTGGAAACCCATTTTGGTTTTCATGTTGTTTTGACCTTTTTTGTTGGGAAATGAGGAGAATGGATATGCTAGGGTGGTCGACGACATTGAGAGAAAGAAAACCCAAGTCACGGTGGCCAAAACGGTGGCCGGAACCACTGATTTCAGTCGGGTCGGACCCACGAACTGAACCGGGTCGAGGCGACCCGCGAGCCTGAAAAATCAAGGTCAGGGACGACAGAAAACGACATGTCGTTTTGTCTCTGTCAGACAAAAAACGACATGTCGTTTCAACAGAAGCTTTTTGGGTGCGTGGGGGCGCGTGAGGGGTCCATTTTGGCCAAATTTTTACCATTTCACTCCTATTCTCATATCCTACTATTTGTATATGTTTATGCACAAGATTAATTCATAGATTTGGTTTCATAATTATATTTATATTTAATATTTTGTGGCATAAATCTTATTATATATTGTTTATTTTCTTTCCTGTCGTAAGAATAAGCATGTAAATTGTTTAGTAAAAAGGAACATTTAAATAATTATTTATTTAAATTTTGTGTTTTTTCCTCCAAAATTACATTAAGATCTATATAAGTAATTAATTATCCTATCGATAATAATTGCTTGGTAAGGATGCTTAATATGGTGAAGAAAATTTATTAAACGTTATGAATCACAATTTATCTATCCTTTCGATAGTAAATTAATGTATTTGATTATAATGTTTAATAGATTGTTCTTACCTGTGTATGAGTTCTATTTTGTGTGTTTGTCTAAGTACTCTAGCATACATAATGATCATTTGTTATTTTGCGATCATATATTGATGAGAAAAGAGCACAAATAACATGGTTTATCATAACATGTATTTAATAGTTATTGCTCTTGTTTCTCATTCAGCTGTAAGCATTCCTAGATCTCCTTCCGTCTTGACGCTGAATGCAACCAACCACAAGCAGTGGATTGAAAATATCACGATGAACTTGACCTTCATGAAAATGGACTTGGCCTTGAGAATTGATGAACCATCTAAGCCTGCTGATGATGCTACTGAGAAGGATAAGAAATCTTACGAGGACTGGGAACACTCCAATCGTTGTTGCTTGATGCTTATGAGATATCACATGGACGAATCCATTCGCGATAGTATTCCCAAGTCTGAAAATGCAAAGGATTTTCTTACTGCCATTAAGGAAAAGTATAACAAATTCTCAAAGAATGAGAAGAATGAACACTTGAACATGCTACATCACACTATTTATGATGGTTCAGGTGACATTAGGGCTCACATTGACAAGCTCATGGGCCACTATCATAAACTTAAGGCCATGGATATGGACCTTGGTGAGGATTACATGGTGTGGTTGGTGATGGAGAACATTCCATCTCAGTTTGATTCAATCAGATCAAGCTACAATGCTCAAAAGGAGCAATGGACTATTGGGGAGGTGTCTGCTATTCTTGCCAAGGAAGAGGAGGACATGAGAAAGGGAAAGGCAAGAAGTATCTCCATGGTGACAAATCCCAATAATTGTCACAAGAGAAAGTTCACTCCTAGTAACTCTAGTGACCAAAAGCATCATAAGAAGAAAACAGTTAGTTCTAAAGGGAGTGGACAATCAGTCTCATCTTCTACTGGTCATAAGAATGAGTTTTTCAAGGGAAAATGCAACTTTTGTCAAAACTTTGGGCACAAGAAAGCTGATTGTCGAAAGCTCAAAGCTCACGTAGAAAAGAAAGGTAATTATCATGTGATGGTTTGTTTAGAGTCTAATATTATTGATGTGCCCTCAAATTCTTGGTGGTTAGATACTGGAGCCACAATTCATGTTACAAATTCCTTGCAGGCAGTGACAAGTCGAAGAAGACCGAGTAGTTTGGAGCAGCATGTGTACATGGGAGACGATACAAAAGTCAAAGTTGAATTTTTGGGGACAGTTAGATTACAATTGAATACAGGACACTTCTTGGAATTACAGGATGTTGCTTACATACCCTGTATTAGGAGGAATTTGATTTCTGTATCTATTTTGGATGGACTGGGTTATAGTCTTCATTTTGGAACTGGAAAACTTAATTTGTATCGTGACTCTCTTTTGGTTGGCAATGGAATTTTATGTGGAAACTTATATAAACTTGTTTTGCATGATGTTACTCCTATTGTTTCTACTTCTCTTAATACTGTTGTTGGTTCTAAACGTGCAAGGTTAGATTTAAAATCTTCTATGTTGTGGCACAAACGTTTAGGCCATATCTCTAAAGATAGAATGCAAAGGTTGGTGAAAGATGGGGTTCTTCAAGATCTAGATTTTTCAGATTTTACTGCCTGTGTTGATTGTATTAAAGGAAAGTTAACTGCCAAGGTTAGAAAGAGCAAGTCAGATAGGTGCACAGATGTATTGGAGCTTATTCATACTGATATTTGTGGGCCTTTTGTTTCGCTTGCTATGGGTGGTTATAAATACTTTATCACCTTCATTGATGACTTTTCCCGGTATGGCCATGTTGACCTCATTCGTGAAAAATCTGAATCTTTAGATTCGTTTAAGATTTTTAAGACGAAAATTGAGCTTCAAAAGGGGAAAAAGATCAAGGCAGTTAATTCTGATAGAGGTGGAGAGTATTATGGACGTTATGATGAAAGTGGAAGGAACCCCGGGCCTTTCGCTAGGTACTTACAGGAATGTGGCATTGATGCAAGATATACAATGCCAGGAACACCCCAACAGAATGGAATTGCTGAAAGGAGAAATCGCACTCTTCTTGACATGGTGTGATGTATGTTGATTCATTCTAGTTTGCCAGAGTTTTTATGGGGTGAGGCATTAAAGACTGCAGCTTATATCTTGAATCAAGTGTCCAGCAAGTCTGTCCCAAAGACGCCTTATGAGCTATGGTCAAGTAAGAAACCAAGCTTGCGTCATTTTCATGTTTGGGGTTGCAAAGCAGAAGTGTGGCCCTATAATCCACAGTCTAAGAAACTTGATCCGAAGACCATTAGTGGCTATTTTGTGCGCTACACCATTGGATCAAGGGGTTCCATTTTATTGCCCATCTCACACCACCAAGGTTATAGAATCAGATAGGGCTGTCTATTTTGAGGATGAATTTGGTTCAAGTCAAGGGTCAAGAGAAATTGTTTTCAGAGAAGAATGCATTTTTGTCCCTGTACCTGTCGCTTCCGCTCCTATTGATGACCCTGTGATTGAACAGATTCCGGTAGAAACTCATGATGAATCTCAAAATCAAGAACAAGGTGAAAATCTTGATATTGGGGATGATGAAGCTATGGTGAGAAGATCACAGAGAACCCGCAAGTCTGCTATTCCTAATGACTACCTTGTCTATTTACAGGAACATGAGTTTGATGTGGGAGACACTTTTGAGCCAGTTACCTATCAAGAAGCTATGAATAGTCCTCAATCTATATTGTGGATATATGCAATGAAAGATGAGTTGAATTCTATGTCACAAAATGAAGTTTGGGAGTTGGTTGAATTACCCAAAGGTTGCAGACCCATTGGGTGCAAATGGGTGTATAAGATCAAACGTGACTCGAATGGGCAAGTGGAAAGGTATAAGGCTAGGCTTGTGGCTAAAGGATATAGCTAGAGAGAAGGTATTGATTACAAAGAAACCTTTTCACCTGTTTCCACCAAAGATTCGTTGCAAATCATTATGGCTATAGTTGCTCATTTTGATATAGAACTCAATCAAATGGATGTGAGGACTGCCTTCTTGAATGGGGATTTATTTGAAGATGTTTACAGGACTCAACCTATTGGTTTTGAGAATTCTGGCAAAGAACACATGGTTTGCAAGCTCAAAAAGTCTATCTATGGGCTTAAACAAGCATCAAGGCAGTGGTATCTCAAGTTCGATATGATTGTCACTGCAAATGGCTTCAAGGAGAATGTAGTAGATCAATGTATATACATGAAGGTCAGTGGGAGCAGCTTTATTTTTCTAGTATTGTATGTTGACGACATCCTGCTTGCATCTAATAATTCTGATCTGTTGTCTGAGACAAAACAACTTTTGTTTAGCCATTTTGATATGAGGGATCTTGGTGAGGCTTCCTATGTGCTTGGGATTCAGATTCTTCGGGATAGGGCTAATGGTATTCTTCGTTTGTCTCAGAAGACTTACATTGATCGGATCTTGAAAAGATTCAATATGCATGCATGTTCTCCTGGAAAGGCACCAATAGTGAAGGGTGACAAGTTCTCAAAGGCTCAATGTCCACAAAATGATAAAGAAAGAGATGAAATGAAAGTCGTTCCTTATGCGTCATTGGTTGGTAGCTTGATGTATGCTCAAGTATGCACACGCCCTGATATTGCTTTTGTTGTTGGCGTGTTGGGTAGATACTTGAGTGATCCTGGTCTTAGCCATTGGAAAGCGGCTAAGAAAGTCATGAGGTATCTTCAGAGTACAAAGGATCATATGTTGACTTATCGGCGAGCTGACACTCTTGATATAGTTGGGTTCAGTGACGCCGATTATGCAGGATGCGTGGATGATAAAAAGTCCACTTCAGGCTACATTTATATGATGGCTGGAGGAGCTGTTTCATGGAAAAGTGTCAAGGAGACACTCACAGCTTCTTCTACGATGGAGGTAGAATATATGGCGTGTTATGAGGCTACTTGTCAAGCAATATGGCTGCGGAATTTCATTTCAGCATTGAGTGTTATAGACTCTATTTCGAGGCCGCTGAAATTGTATTGTGACAACTCCGCAGCAGTAGCTTTCTCTAAGAACACTAGGAGTACTTCTCGCTCAAAGCATATTGATATAAAGTACTATTTTGTTAAAGAGAAAGTCGCTGAGTCCCTCATTTCTATTGAGTACACGCCTACCCCTAGCATGTTAGCAGACCCACTAACGAAAGGCTTACCTGTATGTGTGTTTTTAGAGCACGTTGCCCGAATGGAATTGTCAAGAGCCTAGCTTGTTGAGCTTAGTGGGAGTTTTGTTATTTATGTATTGGTCATGCTAGTATTTTGTATGGATTGCTTATAGCTTGTGTTTTGTTCTGAACATGCATAATGATAATTGAAGTCACTTCTTATTGTTGCTATTACGTATATATGTTTATATATGTATATACTATTGTTCATCGAAGTGACAGGTACGAAAGGAGATGAATGCGCATAGTCTCAAATTAATGTACCACATGCATGCTTGGTTTAATGATTGTTATTGTATTTGAATGTCTTCAAGACCAAATCATAAATAATATATGTATCCTATCGATATGATATTATACATGATTTATTAGACTGTCTATTAGTGATGGACAATATTATGGTGGTTTGATTATATTGTCCAAGTGGGAGAATGTTAGAATTTTATATGGACTAATATAATTACAAACATAATTCCATTATCACAATCATTTTCTAGAGTGCCTACGAATAGTTAAAGACCATAATGTGATGGTTAATATTAATCTAATTGCATTTGAGGCACATGGTAGCACCCTAAAGACTATAGGTTGGCCCATTAAACCATAGTGCACCATATCTAATAATATAATCCCAATAGACCCAATATACCCCTTAGGGTAAGAAGGCATACGAGACATATATATAGAACATATATGTTGTTGGGTGGTGATAAGCATGTGGTTTTGGTAAGGGTTGCTCTCCATAAGTTCTCTCTTGTATTGCGATTTTCTAATTTTGTTTGTGTAGATCATGAGAGATTCAAAGATGAACATTGGAGACTCAATGTCAGGTATGTTTTATCTATATATATTCAATTCAATACCCTAAATAAAGTTTGATCTTGCAGATTACATGAGCATGGTTTATTGTTATTGATTTCAGAATTGATAATGTTATAATGCTCATATGTTAGTGTTATCCCCAAAAAAATGGAGATCGATGACGTGGCAATAGAGGTGACAAGTGGTAGTACATGGTCCGTAAAAGACACATTAAATAATCAATAAATACATTGACTCCTCAGAGTTGTGATAAAATTTTGACTGGCTTGAGAAGTGTCATGACCGACCAAGCATGACCTTGTCCGACCAGTCACGACATTACTGCCCAGGAGTGACATTGCTGCCCAAGAGTGGCATGCTAGACCGGAGTGCCATGTTAGAGGAGAGGCATGGCATGCTAGACCAGAGTGCCATGTTAGACGAGAGACATGGCATGCTAGACCAAAGTGCCATGTTAGACGAGAGACATGGCATGCTAGACCAGAGTGCCATGTTAGACCAGCATGCATGTGTCCGACCAGCACTTGCATATGTCCAACATGCATGTGTCCTACCAGCACTTGCATATGTCCAGGATGCATGTGTCCGACCAGCACTTGCATATGTCCAGCATGCATGTATCCGACCAGCACTTGCATATGTCTAGCATGCATGTGTTCGACCAGCACTTGCATATGTCCAGCATGCATATGTCCGACCAGCATGTGCATGTCCTACCAGCAAGTGCATGTCCTACCAGCCAAGTGCATGACTGTCCAGTAGAGGTGTGTTCGACCAGGTTGAAGGAGATATGGGTCGACCAGATAGAGGAGGACTAAGTCAAGATTCCCAGAAACGGCTTCAACAAGAACCGGTCTTGGCACACGCGGGAATATCTCATTTTTCCCAAAAATTGGGTGTTCTCTTATAGTTTGAATATTTTTGTAATTTAAACATAATAAATATAATGAAATATCCCGATTCTAGGGGATATCAGTGTATGCTCCTAAGCCTATAAATATATGGCTTATGGGATTAGAAAAGGGGCTTCTTCTTCTTCTGGGACTTTTGGGGAAATTTTGGGTCTGAGTTTTCTAGAGAGAGAAAGTGCTTGCAACTGAAAGAATGCACCTTGTTGGTCAACAAGACCAGTCAAGCCTTCCCTCAAGTAGGAGAGAACGTTGTTGGGAAAAAAGGGAGAATGCACCTTGTAAGAAGAGGAGAATGACTTGACAAGAAGAAGACAATCCCCACGTGAATATGAGGCAATATCTCTATGAGTCCAAGATATTTGATATGAATCGGATAACTAGTCACTCCACTAATTGCATTGACTTATCTAAAAAGTATGACCACTATCTTCACTAGCTGCCTTTGCGGAACAGTAACAGAGTGGTACCTTTCCACCACCTTGTAAGATCAGGTTTGACACTACTCAGCAACAAGACAATTAAGAGTGTATACATATATTATGTCTCTCTTTTTGTATATTTAGAAGAGTACGGTTGTAATTAAGCACATGCAAATGAACCCTATAAAAAGGGGAAGAGTCCCATTTGGAAGGGGTTTCGATTTGATGTCCTTAAGCAACACAGTATAGAATTTCCCTCCTTTTTCTCTCTATTGTTTCATTACTTCACTACATATCTCATTACTATTCTTCAATGTTTTTATTCTTTAACCTTGTGGAAAACAAATCTTAATGGCGTCGTTTATGGGAAGATTTCCTAGAAGTCTTCTCTACTACCACAAACATTTGAGGAAGGAAGACCCATCTCAAACAATGGTGAGAAGATCATCACAGTTGCACGACATGGAGATTGTTTTGGATGATACACAACTTCACACCACGAGAAGGGAACCACCTACTTTGAGCGAAGACGTGACCCCGCGAGAAGATCCTCGCTCAAATGAAAAAGACATTCCTACATGGAATGCACACCTGCCAGACACATGGTTACCACCTTGTGCTACTCCCCCATCTTCGCTTATAGAGTCAAGGATATAGATGTTAAGAACTTTGGACATCTTCTCCTCAGAGAAGAGAGAAAAGTTAACAAGTACATTGGTGAGTTCAAGCTCTCGAACCCAAAGTTGAGATGTTAAGATCAAAGAATTGGAAATGAGCTAGAAACATGAGACTCGAGACCACAATAAAAAATATGCAAGAAGTAATCAACTACATACTTCAAGGGAGGAATGATGTACCATTGCCGATGAGGAAGCCCCAGCACCCAAAAACTAGGGCCCGTGAGAAAGACTTGACCAGGGAAACAACAAAGTAGATGTGTGACGCTCTGCATTTCGGGTACCTTTAAACAACTCAGGTCAGAATTATTTTACCCGAGTTAAGAATATTATTTTATATAATATTATAGTTGTTGGAGTTTATTTCCATGAGTTAGTGCTAGCCAAATTATGAATTGTGTGACTAAAGTCAAGGTAAGACTTTCAGTCTTGGACCAACACAAAAACCCTAATCAGGTAAAAATCTCGGAAAATAAAATGGTAAACTATGTGTACGCCCTAATTTTCCACGGGCTATTAATGAGCTGAGACATGGCATAATTATATCAGCCACGTGGAGGCCACATGCCCGGAGCTGCTGTTGTCAGGTCCTACCTCTTTAGCTTGAGGTAACCAAAGGTTTATTAAGATTACTAAGGAGCCGAGTCAGAGGTATGAAGATCGCGAGTTAAGAAGGCATCCAGCTCGAGGCTGAGCTTGAGTTGGAAGCCGTGACCCTTTATAAAGTCAACCACGCAATGTAAATGTCCATATATCAGACATCACGTGTCTGATATATCCCTGAATTCTTGGACACGCAGCATAAACGTGCGTGTTCAGGCACCTACGACTGGGTTGGGCCTGCGACCCATTATCCCCCTTACCTACTTATTAGACCACACTTCATTTGTCAGGTTTTAGGAATTAATCATGAATGTCACAGAAGTGACATGATGGGTAAGGAGGCCATGAGATGACCCCCCAACCCCCCAGGTGTCCTCTCCTATAAATATGGAGACCCTGGGAGTTGCAAGGGGTTGGATTCTATTGTGTAAAGAAATACCCTGTAAAGAATATCATAAATATAGCAATAACAGTGGCTGGTGGAGTAGAAGGATTTTAACCTTTGAACCACCTAAAAAAGTATTCTTATCGTCAGTTCATTTTAAGATCATTCATCTGTTTCGGTTCATTACTTAGCACTAATCCCATTCTCTTATTTTCTTAATTACCTGTTGGTGAAGAACCGCATCAATAGTTTGGTGCTTTCATTGAGAGCTTGTTAGATTGGTGCTATCGCAAATACCCATCCATGGTGATCACTCGCTCAAGACACGGTAACGAGGCGGACCAACATGATGGGCAGGAGGCCCATCATGCCGCCATCTCCGGTGAGCAAAACCGTGAAGTTCAGCAGCGGCCGGGCAAGCAACCAATAGGCCAAGATGACACTGGAAGTTCGGCACCCCGGCCACCTAATCCGAACCCAGATTTTTACACGGCAGTAGAAATGGAGAATGCTCAGCTGAGGAGTTAGCTGGCGGAAGCTAACAAGCAGATTAAGGAGGTGTTGGCCCAACTACCCCCTCTTACAACGGATGCTAACGTCGGAAAGAGGTAAGGCGAGACTCATAAGTCCCGCCGGGGTAGTCGGTCCAGGCCTAGCCAGTCGGCCACACCCCCGACATCCAACTCTACTCCCTCATCGCACCGCTGAGAGACAACCTTCGAAGAACCACCCAGGGCCGAGCAACAGTATAGCCGCTCTGTCCGAACTTCAACTCCCAGCTCACTACCACCCTTGAGCGCACCCAGGAGGGCTCGAGGGAATTCTAGAAGGAGATCCAGGGAGGGCTCACAGCGACAGCCAGTCCTGGCCAGCCGTCCTGTGCCCCGCTTAGACCGCCAAGCACAAGACCCGCAGGTTGGCAGGACCGAGAGGCCCCTACCTAACCTGGTCCGCCCTGACGGGACCAGGATTACATCCCCGGTCAGACATCCTCCTTCACCGATAAGATATCCGTCTCCTACTCGGCCAGTCCGAGATATTCCAGCTTATGGGAGTAGTAGGCGAAACCCGCCTTTCTCTGGCCCTTCCCCTCGTAGCAGGGCGCCTAGAGAAGTCTCGGATCCTCATCCCCAGAGGCGGGCTCCAAGCTTCTCAAATGGGAGCTATTGGACAGGAAGCCGCTGAAGTGACCTTTCTGGTGGAGACCTGCGCCAACGCCTAAGCTCGGCGCAGAGTCCTCAAGCCGCTCCAAGGGGCGATCTCCGAGATCGTCTTACCTCTCAAAGGGGAGACCCAGTGGGAAATGGCAGCCATGCTCACCCAAGGGAAGACCTGTCTGAGGTACGCGACAGCGGGAATGTCCCATATAACCTATCTCAAGATAGGAGGGACAATTACCCACCGAACGTGTACAATGGATCCGGAGATGTTGAATAGCTCCAGAATAACCAAGGAAATCAGGACAAAACCCTTGAGTGCTTGGCTCAGATGGAGGAGCTAATGAGGAAGCTCCTGTCAGAGAAATAAAAAGACGAATATGATTCAGGGGACGAACTTGAACTCTTCGCCCCCAGCATAGCAGCAATGGCATACCCACCCGGTTTCCGTATGCCGCACCTGTCCAAATTCAATGGAGACGGAGATCCGTCAGATCACCTGGGTATGTTCAATACCCTGATGATGGCCCACAACATTGGCCCCGAGATGAGGTGTTTAATATTTCCCTCCACATTGACTGGGTCGGCCAGGCAGTGGTTCAAACAAAGCAAGAAACAGTCAATCAGCTCCTGGAAAACTTTCTCTGCTGACTTCAAGAGAGCATTCCGAGCTTCCCAGGCTGCCCGCGTCAAGGCCGACTCCCTGGCCAACGTGAGGCAACAACCCGACGAGCCTCTGAAGGCTTACCTAAGCAGATTTGCGAACGTCGCTACTTGAGCCAGAGACGTGGATGACAGCTCCATGCTCATGGCTTTGAGAACTGGAATCCTCGTCGGAGGGGGACTTTGGAATGAGATACAGAGGAAGGGAGTCAGCTCCGTAAACGAATTCCTGAATAAGGCCCAGGGGTGGATCAACTTGGAGGAGGCCCAAGCCTCAACTGCGGGAACCAGCCAGGTCCCTGAGCAGCCCGCTGGAGTGGGAACGGAGGTCGTGACAGCGACCCAGAACGTTACACAGAATAACCAGTTTGGTGGAGGCAAGAGAAAGGGGAACGGCGAGGGCAACCAGGACGGCCCGAAGATGAATAAGTCCATAGAAAAATTTAAGCCGGTCTACACGACTTATACGGAGCTCACCCACTCCAGGGAGAACATCTTCCTAGCAAACTCTGCTCGCCTTCCCTGGAAGAAGCCGGAGCCGTTAAAGCACCAGAAGGGGAAGCGAGACCCCTCCAAGTTTTGCCGTTTCCACAACGACGTTGGCCACAATACCGATGACTGCAGACACCTGAAGGATGAGATCGAGACTCTCATCCGAGCCGGCCCCTTGGCTCAATACACGCGGAACAGAGTCTCCTCAGCCCGTCCAGCTCCAGAAGTCCCGGTCACTCAGCCCGGGTCTCGGGTAGATCAAGACATCCCTCCTCCAGTGAAAGGAGGAGAGATCTCCACAATCTCTGGAGGTCCTCATTTGGCTGGCGCGAGCAGAGGTGCCCAAAAGAGGTACGTCAACAAACTTAAGGCTCATAATGGAGTAGAGTTCGTCCCCAAGCAGCATCTGCCAAAGCAGCAGCGATTGGAAAGGCAACCAATCATTTTTACTGAAGAAGATGCCAGCCACGTTCAGTTCCCTCATAACGACTCTCTGGTCGTAGCAATGTAGCTTGCTAATCGAAGGGTTAGGAGAGTGCTGATCGATAATGGGAGCTCGATAAACCTTCTATTCTGGTCCACGCTGGAGAAGATGGGATTGTATGTCGCCGAGCTGAAGGCGACCTCCATGATGCTTTATGGTTTCTCTGGAGAAGGTTCAGCGGCCATAGGGACGATCGAGCTGGTGATCACCTTAGGAGAGGGACCTCGGACAGTCTCAAAACTCCTTGAGTTCGTGGTCATCGACTGTCCCGCCGCATACAATGCCATTTTGGGTCGACCTACACTTATAGCTTTTGAAGCCATCACCTCCATCCGCCACCTCACACTGAAATTCCCTTCTTCCACAGGGATATACACAATCCATGGCGATCAGCTTGCTACCAGGGAATGCTACAGCATTTCCATGAAGGGAAAATTGAAACCCGGGCAGTTAACAATGGCCGTCCAAGGTGGAGAAGAGGAATCTCAAGAACCTTTGCCTAATCCTGAGATTGAAAAACCTCAGAGCGCCGAAGGGGAAACTATCATCCTAAGTGAGGATATTGACCCCCGAATAGGCGAGGATAAGTCCGAGCTCCAAGCTATTGAAGAGCTCGAGGAAGTAAATATCGATCCACAGAATCCCTCACGGATGGTTAAGCTCGGGAAAAACCTCTGTGGCAAGAGGAAGGCGGAGCTGATCAAGTTCCTGCAGGAGAACCTGGATGTGTTCGCATGGTCACACGAGGACATGGTGGGAATCAGTCCAAATGTCATCATGCACACCCTTCATTTGGATAAGAGCGTTCCTGCAAAGTCCCAGAAACAGAGGCGCCTGGGAACAACTCGAGTTGAAGCCCTAGAAGAAGAAGTAGCCCAGCTCAAGAAACGCGGCTTTATCCGTGAAGCCAAGTTTCCGATTTGGTTAGGTTTTTAGGTTCTTTTAAACCTAAGGTTTTTCAGTAAGTTTCTATCTTGATGGTTAGTTCTCTTTTTCATCTCCATTTCTTTAGAAAACTCATGGTTTTTACTGTTGGTTTTAGGAGTGTTCCAATCCCGTTCTTGTCTCCATATCCCAGTTTTTGGTAAGGAAAATAGGTTAGATTATGTGTTTATATGTTTATGTTATGATATGTTTTATGCTATGATATGATATGTGATATGATATATGTTTTGTAGTCACTTGGGCATATGACTTGCTTAGATAGCAAGCCCCAATAATTTTTATCATTTTCGTGGTTTAGGGTTATGATTTACCCTACCTCGATTAGTAGACAGAGGACCTAGATGGGTTATCATATACTATAGTTGTGATCTAACCTACCTCGATTAGTAGATTGAGGACCTAGATGGTTTTATCACATACCACGTTAATGAGTTAATGGCCATTAATATTGTAGTCCTATATGTTATACGTTTTTATAGTCATATGTTTTATAGTATATGCTTTATGATATAGTCTTATGTTCTATCATTTATGATATATATTTTTAGTAGATTTTCATTGTTGGGCATGAGGCTCATTCCTTTCTTTTTAGATGATGTGGGAAAATTTGCATGGAAGGCGGAAAGGATTCGTAGGCAGCTTGGCATGTGTGTTAAGGATGAATGGATTGAATGGACTGTTGGAAGATCGAGGATGTCATTGTTTTTAAGTATTTTGATTTATGTTTTATGTATTTCCACACTTAGTTTTTAAACAATTGATTAAAGTTATGTGTTTATGTTTTATATACTAAACAATGGGTACCTATACTTTACTTTGTATTTGGCACAATATTTTGGGTTTTAAATAAAGTTATGTTATTTCTTATATATGTATTCAAATTAGTTATTATGTTTAGTAGTTTTTAATGGTCCGAAGTCTATAATTAGTAGGGGCATTACACATGGCTTCAACTGGAAGCACGACATTGCCTCCAAAAGTTAAGGAAAAAGGAGTATGCTTCGTGGAGGTTCTGTGAGAAGTTCGGTAGGCCCAAAGTACTTGCGGGAGCTGTTCGGGCCATAGTCCTTTGGCTTCGTCTAACCTCTTCTTCAGGCTTTCCTTTAGGGTTTTTTTCACAGCCTCGACCTGCCCACTGGCCTACGAATATGCTACTAAGGAGAAACTCTTCGTAATGCCATATTTTTCACAGAAATTAGTAAGGAGATCACTGTCAAATTGTGTCCCATTGTCTGACACGATCTTTTTAGGAAGCCTAAATCAACATATAATACTCTTCACCACGAAGTCCAAGACTCTTTTTGAAGTGATGGTTGCCAGAGGCTCGCTTCTACCCACTTCGTGAAATAGTCAATCTCCACCATTGCATAACAAACTCCCCCCTTTCCCATAGGAAGGGAACCTATTAGGTCAATTCCCCATACCGCAAATGGCCATGGGGATGAAATCATCATTAGCTTAACCGGAGTAGTTCAGGCAACTATGGCGAAACGTTGGCATTTGTCGCACTTATGAACATACGAGATTGAGCCTTTCGTCAAAGTGGGCCAAAAATAACCCTACCTCAGTATTTTTAGTGCTAGATTTTTCCCCCTAGCATGATCTCCACAAAAGCCTTCGTGTATTTCTTGTAAAATGGTTTTGGCTTCCTCGGGGCAGAATGCATCATAGGAGAGGCAACAAATGACCACGTCGATACAAGGTTCCATCCACTATTACGTTCCGCGGAGCTTGATAAAGTATTTTTCTTGCGTCTTTTCTGTCGTCAGCCAACTTTCATGTTGTGAGGTATTCCATTATGGGAGTCATACAGGTCGTTCTTGTGTCGATCATTTTGACTTTTATCATTTCTTCTGTTACACTCAGAATCTCCAAGAACTCCACTAGAACTACATTCAATGTCTCAGCTTCTTTTGTGTTGGCAAGACGTGCATGGGCGTCAGCATTAGAATTTTGCTCGCGATGTATCTGTTCAACAGAACTGTACTCAAATTCAGAAAGTTCTCCCTTCACCTTAGATAGGTAGGCCGCCATCTTGGTACCTCGAGCTTGATATTCTTCCAATACCTGATTAATCATGAGTAGAGAATCACTATAACATTGGATGACTTTTTCCTTAAGCTCACTTTCCACTCTTAGCCTAACTAGTAAGGCCTCATATTCAGCTTCGTTGTTGGATGCTTCGAATTCAAACCTCAGAGCTGTATGAAATTGATGCCCTTCTTGTGAGATCAAGATGATCCCAGCTCCTGATCCGTTCTCGTTTGATGATCCATCCACGAATATTTTCCATAACTCCTGCACCGAATCCTTCAAGAGCTCCTCTTGAAATCTGGTGCATTCAGCCATAAAATCAGCAAGGGCATGACTTTTGATTGAGGTTCGTGGTACGCACAATATCTCAAACTAGCTAAGTTCGATAGCCCATTTTAACAGTCGTCTCGACATTTCAAGTTTTTGCAAAACCTGCCTTAAAGGTTGGTCGGTCATGACATTGATTGAATGGGACTGGAAATATGGTCGGAGCTTCCTGGAAGCCAATATCATATAGAATGCCAGTTTCTCTATCAATGGGTATGGTGACTAAGCTCCGAGAAATCTCTTGCTTATATATTATACTGGTTTTTGAGCACGATCTTCTTCTCGAACTAAAATGGCACTGACTGCATTCTCTGTCATGACCAGATAAAGGAATAGAGGTTCTCAACACATAGGCTTAGATAACATTGGGGGCTCGACCAAGTGCATTTTTAGGTCGAGGAACGCCTGTTCGCACTCCTCAGTCCACTCAAATATTTTGTTTCCTTTGAGCAAGTTGTAGAATGGCAGACACATGTCAGTGGATTTTGAAATGAAATGATTCAAAGCTGCTACCCTTCTAGTTAGGCTTTGAACTTCGTTACGTGACCTGGGCGAGGGCATTTCTAACAACGATATGATTTTCTTAGGATTTGCCTCTATCCCCCTCGTGTTGACTATGAAACCAAGAAATTTTCCAGATGCCACTCCGAAAGTGCACTTATGAGGATTCAACTTCATGTCATACCTCCTCAAGATTCCAAAACATTCTTCTAGATCGAATACATGGTTATTGACATATTTGACAAGCATATTATCGACTTACACTTCCATATTTCTCCCGATCTGATTAGCGAACATCTTGTTGACCAAGCGTTGATATGTTGCTCCGACATTCTTCAGCCATAAGAGCATAACTTTATAACAATATACGTTATTTGGGGTCATGAAACTAGTATGTTCCTGGTTTGCAAGATTCATCGCGATCTGGTTATATCCAGAATACGTATCCATGAAGGACATGAGCTCGTGACCTGCCGTGACATCTACCAAATGATTAATCCTTGGCAGTGGGAAACAATCCTTGGGACAAGCTTTATTCAAATTGGAGAAGTCAATACATGTCCTCCATTTCCCATTTGGCTTTGGGACCAGCACAGGATTGGCGACCCATATCGGGTATTTTTCCTCACGGATAAACCCGGACTTCAATAGTCGAGCTACTTCTTCCTCAAGAGCTTCAGCTCGAACCATTCCCAAGCATCTTCATTTTTGGGATTTTGCAGGCACATTCTTGTCTAAATTTAAGGTGTGCATGATTACACTCGGATTTATTCCCACCATATCTTCATGTGACCAGGCGAAAACATCCAGATTCTCCTGTAAGAAACTGAACAACTCCTTCTTCCTTTTATCCTTAAGATTCATCCCAGCCTTTAAGACTCTTGAAGCTTCTTTAGGGTCAATGTTTACTGCCTCGAGCTCCTCTATGGCTTGGAGTTCTGACCTGTCTTCGCCCTTTCGTGGGTCGATGTCATCGCATTGGGCGACGTCACTATCCTCTTTTTGTTGAGGTTCTTTCATCCCGCAAGTAACTTCTACTTCCTGGGACTCCTCACCCTTATCATTTATTACCATTGCTTGCTGTCTGGGTTATGATTTTCCCTTCATAGAAATGCTATAGCATTCTCTGGCAGCGAGCTGATCACCTCTGACGGTGCATATTCCCACACCTGAGGTTATGGCTTCAAACGCCATCAACATAGGTCAGCCCAAAATCGCATTGTACGCAGCTGGACAATCGATTACCACAAACTCAAGTAACTTGGAAACAGTTCGCGGGTCTTCTCCCAATGTCACTACCAATCTGATCGTCCCAATGGCTGCCGACCCTTCACTAGAAAACCCATAAAGAGTCATTGAGGTTGCCTTCAAATGTATTACAAACAACCTCATTTTTTCCAAGGTGGACCTGAAAAGTAGATTCACAGAACTTCCGTTATCTACCAGTTCCCTCCGGACCCTCTGGTTGGCGAGCTGAACGGTTATGAACAAGGGATCGTTATGTGGAAATTGGATGTGGCTAGCATCCACTTCTTTGAAAATGATTGGTTTCGTTTCCAATCATTGTTGTTTCGACAACCGCTACTCCGGGACAAACTCCACTCCATTATGGGACTTCAATTTGTTAATGTACCTCTTCTGGGCCCTGCTGCTCGTGCCTGCCAAATGAGGTCCTCCCAAAATGGTAGTTATATCTCCCCCTACTATTGGAGGAGGGTCGACCTGATTTTCTTGAGCTTTACTTTGACTTACTGTAGCTTCAGGGACTGATGGAGGGTTTGGTCTAGCGGGATGATTAGGGACCACCCAATTTCGGGCGTACTAGGCCAAAGGTCCTGCTCTAATGAGAGTTTCAATCTCATCCTTCAGCTGTCGAAAATCATCAGTGTTATGCCCGATGTCATTATGGAATCGACAGAACTTTGAAGAATCTCTCTTCGCCCTCTGGTTCTTCAATGGCTTTGGCTTCTTCCATGGAAGGCAAGTAGAATTTTCCAGGAAGATGCGCTCCCTTGTGTCCATTAAGTCGGTATAAGTAATGTAAACAGGTTTGAATTTCTACCCAGACTTAATTTTTCTTCATCCCGCTCTGGTCACCCTCGCCATTTCCCTTCCTTTTGTTATTTGCCCCTGGTTATTATGGGTAACGGTTTGAGCCTTAGCTGCATTGTCCGTTACCACTCCAATAGGCTGGATGAGGGTCTAGCTGGTTCCCGCGACGGAAGCTCACGCCTCCTCTAGGTTAATCCACTCTTGAGCTCGGACCAAGAATTCATCCACACTCTTAACTCCTTTTCTCTGTAATTCTTGCCATAGGTCGCCCCCAACGAGGATTCCTGTCCTCAGTGCCGTGAGCTTGGAGCTGTCATCAACATCCCTAGCTCGTGCAGTAACATTGACAAAACTACTTAGATATGCCTTCAACGTCTCACCAGGTTACTGCTTTACGTTGGCCAGTGAATCGGTATCAACCCGAGCTGCTTATGAAGCTCGGAATGCTTTTTTGAAATCAGAAGAAAACTTCTTCCACGAGCTCATGGAATTCCTCTTATATTGTTTAAACCGTTGTCTTGCTGGCCCGACCAGAGTTGCAGGGAATAAAATACACCTTAGATCGAGTTTGACATTGTGGGTCATCATCACGGTGTTAAAAATTCCGAGGTGGTCTGACGGATCTCCATCTCCATCAAATTTTGACAAGTGTGGCATTCTGAAGCCTGCTGGATATGTGGCCGTCGGAATATTTGGAGCGAAAGGCTCAAGCTCGTCCTCTGAGTCGCAATTGTCCTTGTCTTTTCCAGATAAAAGCTTCATCATTTGCTCTTCCATCAAAGCTAGTCTCTTAAGGGTTTGGTCTCTGGTCCCTAGGTTACTTGAACAGCCCCTTTCCTATCATATGCGTTTAATGGGTTATTTTCCCTCCAAGCTCGAGCTTGGTTTTGTGGGGCATTATTCTCATTATCGCGTACTATGGACGGATCTCCCTCTTGTCGAGGATAACTAACATCTTCATTCCGAGCTGGATTCCTCCTCCGTGAATTCAGACGATCGCGCAAATCGAGTTGTGGATCGTACTGAGGGCTCTGTGCTGAACTCAACTGATTTCTTAGGTCACCCTCAGACCTACCACTACGACGGCTTTCGGTCCAATAACTCCCATTTGCGAAGCTTATAGCTCATGGTTGGGGCCGAGGATCTGGATTTTCAACACGTGTATATGGGATGTAAGTATTGGCGGATAAGGAAGGATTTCTCCTACTTTGCTCATAAGCTGGAATGTCCCGTGTAGGACGAGGTGGCGTCAGATGTCTTATAAGTGACATGGGATGCCTTATTGGTGAGGGAATCCTTGTTCCATCAGGGCAGACTAAATTAGCCCGCCTATGTTCTACTCCATTGTCTCTAGCTCTCTGCACCTGACAATCTGATCGTGACGTATGGGGGTTTGTTGGAACATTTTTTCTTTGTGAGCCTTCCCCAGCCCCTCCTCATGGATTTCCATGGGCAATTCTAGGGACTTGTGAAGGAGGCACCGAACTTGGGGTTGCGATTCTAACCGATTGACTGACACGCTGATGACCCCTATGAGGGCCACTGGGTTGAGCATTCTGGCGATCTCGCCCTGTAGGTACATAACTTGGGGTGGTAGTTCTGACTGATCAACTTGGTTTGGATCGATTATTCCTGTGGGACTTATGAGACCCACTTTGCCTCTTTCCGACATTAACGTCGGTTGCAAGAGGTAACCGAGCAAAAACCTCCTCAATATGCCTGTTTGCCTTAGCAAGATGGCTTTTCAATTGCATGTTTTCCAATTCGACAACAGTTAGGTAGTCTGGATTTGGATTCGGTGGGAATGAAGTCGAACTCCCAGTGTCACCATGACCCCCCGGTTGTTTTCCCGGACGCCGTTGAATCTCAGGGCCATGTTCATTCGGAACAGCGATATGATGGGCCTCCTGCCCAGCAGGCTATTCTATCTCATTATCATGCATTGAACGAGTGAGCATCATGATGAGAATCGACTAGGATTTTGATGAGGCACTAATTTGCTCTCAATGAAAGCACCAAACTGTTGACACAGTTTTTCGCCAGCAGTATATTAAGAAATAATAAGGCAGATTAGTGCTTAATAGTAGACCGTAATGAATAATAATATGAATTCACTCAAGAACACATAACTTTTACGTGGTTCAGTGGTTAAAATTCACCTAGTCCACGAGTCTATTTTGGCAGAGTTTTGGTACTACAGAATAATCGTCCTGCCTTTCCTATCCAATATTCCCAGTATTTATAGGGGAATTCCATGGACAAGTTTGGGTAACCATGTGAGTCAATCACGCATTTACATAATAATTACATTTAATACAAATAATTCTCATTTATATTGGGATATGATTTGATAATAGAATAACAGGTTCCCGATATCTCAGATAATAAATATGACAGCTTGGTCATAAATAAATGTATCTAGGGATCCCGAGTCTCTGGGGATCCGCGGGTATGAAATATACTAGAATTACCACGAGCTGGATATCCCCTCCAAGCTCGTGCTTCGAGAACTATTTAAAATTATGAGCTTTGCTTCACAGCCATTGCATCCTTGGTTCGGGATAACCTCAGGACACCTTACACCACGTATGACCACTATGAATCTCGAGTTGTCCTCATGGATAATAAGCGGATATTATTTCCCTTAGTCATTTCTCCATATATTTATCTGTCAGCTGTACTCGAGCTGAGTGCATGGACTCGTGCTAAAATCAGGGTACAACAGGCTACATGTGGTAAATCATTTCGTCTCAATTTTATGTATACATATTTTGTTGATTAACATATTTCATATTAAAGGATCCACATATAAAGTTGTTTATATGAAAATTTTTTGTTGTACACAATGCTACCATTACCGCAATTTCCGCTGCGCACTAGGAACAATTCCTTACAATTGGTACCAGAGCGCTCTTTAATCCCTACGTATGTTAATTACTGTGTGGATATCATATGAATGTTTATGTATGAATTTTTGATGTTCTTAAGGATTTGTTTTCATGGTGCTTTTGGGTCAGAAAAATAATTAAATTTTCTAGATATACAAAATTGTAAGCCATTATGGGCATAAGATTTTTTTTGTAATTTATTTTATTGTATTTTAAATTATAAAAATATTGTAATCAATGACCCGCACCTTGAGGAGACTTCACGACCGTCGTGTTCTCCCCCTCCTCCGCGTCTGTGGCTGTGCACAAGTCCCAAGGCTAATCGGCCTTGGTGTTCTGTCCGCCCCTTGCACGTATGGTGGTTCGTCTACCTCTTGGCCTCCTCTTGTCGCACGCACCCCAAGGCACGTGAGCCCGCCACCAATGGCCGTCCGTGCCTTCCTCCACCGTCGGGTTCCCTTGCCGCCGTCCACTATGACACACCCATTACAGTTTGTGTCATGCAAACCCTAATGGATGTATAATTATCCTTTTGGAACATTTTGAGCCCGAGACAATTAAAAAAAAATTAATTACAATTTTTGAATTAATTGTGGTGAGTCCAAATTTCAATTGGGCATCAATAACTTGTTGGGTATTAAAACCCAAAGTTTGATTATTTTAACAATTGTTTACAATAATTAAAAGGTTATTTAATTCATAATGGATAATTAAAATGGTAAAAGCCCAAAGACTAAAAGAGAAGGTCCAAGATCAAAGGAGTTGCACTTCATCAGGCCTTAGTTTGTTTAATTACTATTTTGTGTATTTTTTGCAAGGGTTGTAATTTTCTAAAAATACCCAAAGCACTCAACCAGCAATTATTTATTTATTTGCTTGAACATGATTAAATTGCTTAATACTTTATCATGCATTATAACATGCCATATATATTACCCACACAATACATAATAAGCATGCATCTCATTTTTTTTTTGTAGAAACTTGCTTAATATTGATTATATATTTTTATTTGATAACTCATACTATTAATTTAGTCTTAATTAGTTAAGATGGTAAATATAATTTAAAAGTTGTATATTTTCTTGTTTAATAAAAATGTTTTATTAAATTAAAATGATATTCTTTTTATTAAAAAGAAAAATAAAATTAATCTAGGACATGATTATTTATTTTGCATTATTGGATTGATATTTATTACAATATCATTTGGACACATTCTTTTAAAATAGTGAGCGGGAGAGGGAATTATGACAATGAGTGTAACGTCTCAAATTACCTAATAAGGCTTAGGGCCTTAATTAGGGGGGCAGGATGACAATATATGAAATTATATGCTTATATGATATATTTGTGTGTGATTGTGTGATTATGTGAGCTATATGATAATATAACTAGTTATGCATGTTTAGGAGTATTAAATATGCACGTGGACTTGTTTCTTATTAGAATGAAAATTTTTATAATTTAGCCCGTTATGGGCATAATTGTATAAATGTCCATATATGTGATATATGTGAGAGACCACATTATTATGTGGGTATATTTGGGTTATTCGACACGAGATGATCCTAGGGAGCAAGTTAGCGGGAAAGTCAAAACGGGACCCAATACCTGACTCGGGGCGAGTCAAGGGGTATTTTAGGTATTTAGCATAGTATCGAGTTATCAAGAAACGAGAATGAATAATTGAGGATATATTTGGAGTTAGTGAGATTAGGAGGAAATATTGAGGATTTTGACCATTTTGCCCTCGGGGACGTTTTTTGTACTCCGAGCCTCAAGATTAGCTTAAGATTTACTTAAGCCTTAAGGAAATAAATAAAACACCCAGCTTCCTCCCTCACCCAACTGAATCCCTCTCTCTCTCATACTCTTTCAACTTTCCTAAGTATGTTCTTGAGGAATTAAGGAGATTTTGGCTGGAAACCACATAATTGAAGGCTCAGGTTAGGATTCGGGATTGCTTGTGGCTAGGAGATCACCATTCACAGTTGAGGTAAGCTTTAAACTTTGTTTTTAATTGATTTTTGTTAAGAGTTTTCGGTGTTCTTGAGCTTGTAGCTCAAGGTTTGGATTATTGAGTTTTGATGGGGTTTTCATCAAGTTTTAGGTTGGGTTTTATTGCTGGGAAGATGTTAAATCTGTTATGAGGATTGAATTGTGATTTTATGGTGGATTTCGGGTGGTTTTGATTGAGTTTGGTTGGAGAAAAATGGAGAAATTCTGGGTTCGCAGTGTAACGCCCTGGATAATCAAGACCGTTACACTGTGTAGTTGAAATAGTGCAAGTCTTGCTAATCGAGTCACTTGATTAAAAAACGTGATCCTAAGGTCAACCATCAGATTAGGGTTAAAAGATTTTGAACATAAACAGTTAATTTTCATTAAAACAGATGTTTAAGACATGGGATCCCATAAAAAACATGGTACACAGTGATAGTTGCAATCCTCGACAGTTTAATACAAACAACAGCCACTCTAATGGAAAAATACAAATTTTAGGCCTCTGTCCTTGTACTTTTTCTTAGCCGTGGCGGTCGAGCAGCTAACTATGTACACTCTGCCCCCAAAGCTCTCCAACTCATGGTTGGTCCAGCTTCCCTTTGCCTTTACCTGCACCACGTAGCACCTGTGAGCCAAAGCCCATCAAGAAAACCAGAAACATCAAACATATGTAGCAATAAGAACATTCATTCAAGCTTATCTCATTCAAACATAAAACATAATATGAATATTCAACTAATCAATGATAAACACATAATCTCAAGTTCTCAAATAATCAGGGTTGACACATTTAGGCCGAGCCCCCTATTGATCTTGCTAGGCCTGGCTCGCTTATGCTGGGCTGTGCTGAGTTCGCTTACAGTCAGCCCCAGCTCCCTTAGGCAAGTTATTCTTGTGTATCGCATCAATCTTACAAACACAGAGTGTAAGTAATCAATAATTGGGAATCTCAGTCCAGTTCACAATCACACAAGGGTGCAATTTTCTTACCTTGAATTCCAAGCGGAGGATACAAAATGGTCCTGAGCATGATCCTCAGTCCTGAGCCTTGGTGATAAACCGAGTCACATTGGTTAATGGGAAATCATCAATTTCTAATCCAAATAAATACTTAGGAGACAAAAAATGGCCTCTGGGACCTTGATTTCTACTAAACCGGGTAGTTGAAATGGTCCCAAGCGCCTAGGTTCGAAACCCCCGAGCCTTACCAAAACTATAACCCATTCTTAAGCAAAATCTCTTAGGCGGGCCGCAACCTGGCTGTATGAGTCGTGAGCCCATATAATGACCCACTAATCTAGACTTTTTGGACCATTAACGAAACTATACATAAACTTACATTTTTACGAAAATACCATAATTTTATTGAGTAACTTGTAAAATAAGAGTTACTTACAAATAAATACTAAGAAGGATATGGGATCCCATTGTCTTTAAAAACAAAACATGATTTAAATGAAAAGAATTACATAAGAAATGCGGAAGATACATATAAAACCATAAAAAGGTAAAATGAGACTACATCCTCGAATCGAATAACGCTCGGCCCCTTGACTCCATTCACCATCGATACACATCCTCTAAGCGTAACGAATCTTACCGCCTCTAAAGCTATTTTCCTGCACATAAAACAGAAAGGAATGAGCCTAATGCCCAGTAAGGAAAATCTAACACATAGTCATAAACATAAATTTCATAATAAACGTAAAGACATATCATAACACTTAATACACTTATTATAATGGCCATTATTACTTGGGGTCCCATAGACTAAACAAGCTTATGCCCATGAGATTAGTGGGGTCCTACTAGCTAAGTAGGCATATGCCCAAAATCTTTTTGGGGTCTTGTTAGTCAAATAGGGCATAAGCCCAAGCCTACAAACATACACATTCATAACATATTCATAACATATCATATTTCATAACATAACACATAAGATAACATAAGCAATACACATATAGATTCTATCCTATTTTCCTTACCAAAGTTACCGGGATATGACGGACTGAGTTGGGACTTTTGGAACACTCCTAAAACCATATGAGAAAGAGTGAGTCTTATGAAGAAGAAGAAATGAAAATGAATAGGAAGACTAAACCATTGAGAAATATGCTTACCACAACTTATGTGCTTAAGAACTTGGGTTCCCTAACCAAAATAAGAATGAGGTTAGGGGACTGAGTAGAAGGCTTTGAGAAAGAAAATAACATGAGACAAATGAAATAGAGTTTCGGGTTTACCTCAAAGACTTGCAAGACCAATCTAACCACAACCGAAATACTAAAGAATCTTACTTCCCAAAGTGTTTGATAAGCTTATGATGATTAAGCTTATGACTTTCCCACCCAAGTGCTTAACTCTCACACTCTCCTAGCACTTGCAGCTTCTGAACTCAGAGTAAAAGGTGAATATTGGCTGGGTACTAGGTCCTATTTATAGAGTTTGGGAATGAAAGTATCTTGATTTTACTTGAATAAAAATAATGGCTATTTAGGTGAAAATAATTTGAATAATCGTTCAGCAGAGGCTGAAGACTCGTTCAAAAGATGCTGGACTTATGAAGGAGTTTGAATGGCTGAAAGGAAAAGAATTCAAAAGTGTTTGAAAACATGCTGGTGGAGGCGATATATCGCCCCCTGTAGGCGATATATCGCCTGGACCACTGTTCCCGAGGCGACCGTGCATCGATTCGTGTTTTCCGTATCTACGTGCTGCGACATATCGCCCCCTATAGCTGCGATATATCGGCACACACTGAATATTTAAACACGAAATTACACATTTTTAGCTAAGTTTGAATGGAGTAAACAACCTTGACTAAGCCCTCAACGTATTCAAAGCTGCTGACTGACCCTATAACATTCAAACTTTACTCCTTATTAAATTTAATCCTAAAAAATACTTAATCCTTAATCACCATTCATAACATGTGCTTAAAATCCTATTGGTTGATATCTAAACCTTATAGTATAATAAATATAATCCTTAATATCAGTCATATTAATCAACCTTAGGTTAAAATTAATATTCTTAAACTATAGGTTAAACTTAGAAAATCTATAAGTACTACTATGAGTATCCAAATAATTCCCGGTCTGAACCAAAAATCCACAGTCACAAAGATAACACTAAACATACTATAATA
Organism: Humulus lupulus; assembly: GCF_963169125.1. Taxonomy (NCBI): domain Eukaryota; kingdom Viridiplantae; phylum Streptophyta; class Magnoliopsida; order Rosales; family Cannabaceae; genus Humulus; species Humulus lupulus. The sequence continues at coordinate 56,161,493 of NC_084798.1, read as the reverse complement.
CTACTAAACACTTAGTTAAGTAAAGTTCTTGGACTCTACAATTCTCCCCTAAAAAAAGAATTTCGTCCTCGAAATTTACTTACCAAATAACTCCGGATACCGGTTTTGCATGTCCTCCTCTAACTCCCACGTTGCCTCGCGTTCAGAACTATTACTCCATAAGACTTTGACTATAGGAAAGCTCTTGGACCGTAACTGCTTCATCCCTCTATCTAGGATGCTAATTGGTCGTTCCTCGTAACTTAAGTCTTTCTGGAGCGCTATGGTATCGTACTTGAGGACGTGAGATGGGTCTGACACATACTTGCATAACATCGAGATGTGGAAGACGTTGTGACTATCGGCTAGTGCTGGCGGTAGGGCTAGTCTATAAGCAACTGGTCCCACTTTGTCCGATATTTCAAAAGGACCTATGAATCGGGGACTAAGCTTGCCTTTCTTCCCGAACCGCTTGACACCTTTCATAGGAGATATCTTCAGGAAGACTTGATCTCCAACTTGGAACTCCACATCGCGTCTCTTGGTATCCGCATAGCTTTTCTGTTGGCTTTGAGCAGCAAGCATACGCTGTCTAATAAGCGCTACTGCTTCTTGAGCTGGTCTAACAGCTTCGGGCCCTAGAAGCTGCCTTTCTCCTACCTCGTCCCAGTGCAACGGTGATCGGCACCTTCTCCCATACAGTAACTCATAAGGTGCCATCCCGATCGTCGACTGGTAGCTGTTGTTATACGAGAATTCGATCAGCGGTAAATACTTGTTCCACGATCCTCCGAAATCAAGTATACACGCGCGTAGCATATCCTCTAAGATCTGAATCGTACGCTCGGACTGCCCATCTGTCTGAGGATGGAAAGCTGTACTAAGACTTAACTTAGTACCCATGGCTTGCTGTAAGCTTCTCCAAAATCTTGATGTAAACACCGATCCTCTATCTGACACTATCGTCTTGGGGATTCCATGCAATCGTACAATCTCTTGGATGTAGATGTCTGCATATTGGTCTGCCGTATATGAAGTCTTAACAGGCAGAAAATGAGCCGACTTGGTTAGTCTATCTATGACTGTCCAAGCGGAATCATGCTGCTTATTCGTCTTTGGTAGACCCGTCACGAAGTCCATGGCTATATCGTCCCACTTCCATTCCGGTATGCTAAGCGGCTGCAATAATCCTGCAGGCCGCTGATGCTCCGCCTTCACTTGCTGGCATACAAGACACTTAGATACATACTCCGCTATCTCCTTCTTCATCCCTGGCCACCAATAGACTGCCTTGATGTCATGAGTCATCTTGGTAGACCCTAGATGAACTGAGTACGGGGTATTGTGCGCTTCTTCTAGGATCGTCTTCTTAATACTTTGATCGTCTGGCACGCATACCCGATCCTTATATCTCAATAAACCTTGACTGGATATTGAGAAATCTGTAGTCTTGCCTTCTCTGACTGCATCCATGTGTGCTGCTAGTGTGTTGTCATGTCCCTGACCAATTCGTATGTCCTCTAGCAGATTCGATTGGATAGACAAGTTAGCCAGCTTGCCTACAACCACTTCTATTCCGGCACTGATAAGCTCCTGCTGTAGCGGCTTTTCTATTCCGGATAAGGCTGCTAAGTTCCCATAACTTTTTCGGCTAAGTGCATCGACAACTACGTTTGCCTTCCCCGGGTGGTATAGGATTTCGCAGTCATAATCCTTTACTAACTCCAACCACCGGCGCTGCCTCATGTTAAGCTCCTTCTGTGTAAAGAAGTATTTTAAACTCTTGTGGTCCGTATAAATCTCGCACCGTTCTCCGTAAAGATAATGGCGCCAGATTTTTAACGCAAAGACCACCGCTGCCAACTCCATATCGTGAGTTGGATTGCGATGTTCATACTCCTTTAACTGACGTGAGGCGTAGGCTATCACCTTGTCATTTTGCATCAGGACGCATCCCAATCCTAACTTTGATGCATCACAGTAGACAACGAACTTGTCGTTGGGTGTTGGGACACTAAGTACTGGTGTAGAGCAAAGCTTATCCTTAAGCAACTGGAAGCTTTCCTCACACTTATCATTCCAGTTAAACTTTTGTTGCTTCCGGGTCAGGTTGGTGAGTGGAGTGGCTATCTTAGAAAATTCCTCTACAAACTTTCTATAATAACCTGCTAGCCCTAAGAAGCTTCTTACTTTTGACGCGTTCTTTGGTCTAGGCCAATCCTTCACGGCCTCTACCTTCGATGGATCTACTGCAACTCCGTCTTTCGATATGATGTGCCCGAGGAACGCCACTTGCGAAAGCCAAAAATCGCATTTCTTGAACTTGGCATAGAGTTTATGCTCCTTCAATCGCGTCAAAATCAACCTTAAGTGTTCCTCGTGCTCTACTTCGTCCTTGGAGTAAATTAAAATGTCGTCGATGAACAGAACGACGAATTTATCCAAGTAGTCTTTGAAGACCCTATTCATTAAGTCCATAAACGCGACTGGAGCGTTAGTAAGACCAAAAGACATAACCAAGAACTCGTAATGTCCATAACGAGTCCTAAAGGCTGTCTTAGGAATATCTTCCCCCTTTACCTTGAGCTGATGATACCCGGACCGTAAATCGATCTTAGAAAATACAATCGCGCCTCGGAGTTGATCGAACAAATCGTCAATCCGAGGTAGCGGGTACTTGTTCTTAATCATTAATTTGTTCAGCTCACGGTAGTCTATGCACATTCGCATACTTTCGTCCTTCTTCTTCACGAATAGTACCGGAGCTCCCCATGGCGAATGGCTTGGCCTAATGAAACCCAAGTCTAGGAGTTCTTGTAGCTGCGTCTTTAACTCCTTGAGTTCCGTAGGTGCCATCCAGTATGGTGCCTTAGAGATAGGCTCGATGCCTGGTACTAATTCTATCGTGAAGTCTATTTCTCGATTTGGCGGCAATCCTGGCAAGTCATCGGGAAAAACTTCTGGAAATTCTTGTATAACCCGAACATCTCCAACTTTAAGTGATGTCTCCTTCTCCACATTTGTGATGCTGGCTAAGAACGCTTGGCATCCTTTCTCCATCATTCTCTGAGCTTTGAGAGATGACACTAACGGGGTGCGTAGTCCTGAAGCTTGTCCCATGAAGCACAGTTTCTGGCCGTCAGGAGTCTCGAACACCACCTTCTTGCGTTCGCAGTCGATCGTTGCGCCATGCCGTGCTAGGCAATCCATGCATAGTATGACGTCGAAGTCTTTGATCACCAGTTCTATCAGGTCTCCTTCTAGTTCCTTGTCCTCAATCTTGATTGGTACGCCTCGTACAATTCGTGATGATAGAACTACTTTGCCCGAAGGCAGCTCGGTTACAAACCTAATTCTAAATCTTTCACTAGGTTTGTCTAGTTTATCTATCATTCCTAACGAAATATACGAATGAGTGGCTCCCGAATCAAATAATACATGACATAAATTATTGAGGATGGAAACCTGACCTGTGACCACCTTGTTGCTAGCATCCGCCTCTCCTTGGGTTAAAGCAAAAACCCGAGCAGGAACCATCTTTTCATCCTTCTTTCCTTCTGGCTTTTGCTGAGGACACTCTTTCTTGCGATGCCCCTCTTGGCCACAATTGAAACACTCCTTGGTGTTGGCGCGGCATTCTCTGGGGTGTTTCTTCTAACATTTGGCACATGGCGGGTATTCCACGTAGCCCGACCTATTTCCCCCATTATTTGGTCGTGCCCTTTTATTACTGTCGGCTTGCTTGTTGTCAGGATGCCTTCTCTTCTGTCCGTTACCGTTGTTGTTGGACTGATTGTTGCCACTATTGCTAGACTGATTGTTGTTCCGACTGGCCTGAGGTTGGTTCTGCTGTTTGGGTTCCGGCTTACTGGTTTCTTCTTTGCTTACGTTGGCCTGCAACCTTTTTACTTCAATTGCCGTCTCAAGAACGTCGGCATATGAAGTGTTTCCCGGGTTTGCTAGTTTAACCCCCATCTCGATCTTCGGTCGGAGTCCTCTCACGAATTTGTTCACCCTTAGATAATCGGTTGGAACTAACTCTGCTGTGAACTTTGCTAAGCGGTCGAACTGACGAGCATATTCTGCCACTGTTAAATTCCCTTGCTTCAGGTTGGTGAACTCCTCAACTCTTGTAGCGAGTACCGCCGAATTGTAGTACTTTTTGTGGAAGAGCTCCAAAAATCGGGTCCATGTCATGGTGGCAGCATCATGGGATTGCTGGACCAAGTCCCACCATATCCTGGCATCCTTCTTGAGCAAGGATGAGACGCAGGATATGCGGTCTGCATTACTAAGATTCATGTGGGCTAGAATCGGCTCCACATTCCTTAGCCATTCTTCCGCCTCAAAGGGGTCTGTAGTCCCTTCGAAGTTCGGAGCGTGCTGCTTGCGGAACCTCTCGTACACTGGCTCCAGGTGCTGTACTGGATACGGCGCGTAATTCATCATAGGCCATCCCCCATACGGACCAACTTGTTGGGGTGCTGGGGCCATTTGCTGTGGCTGTTGTTGTGGCTGTGGCGGAGGCTGAGGCTGAGATTGAGCCTGTTGGCGTTGTTGCTACAGAAGTTCCTCGACTTGCTGTCGCAGTCTAGCAATCTCTGCAGTGTTGTCAGCTGGCTGTGCCGGCGCGTTGCGGCGAGCAGTAGCACGCACTCCCCTTCGGCGAACTGTTGGAACCGCATTGGTCACTGGAACATCGTTAGCGGCGTTTCCGTTGGTGCGTGCAGATCTTCGGAGAGACATCGTAGCAGAGTTCTAACAGTTGAAAGAAACATGTTAGAACTTTTCCTAATAGGCTCTAAGGCAAAAACTTATTCTAAAACAAACATATCTCGGACCTATTTATTATGACTTGTTATGAAAAAAAATTATATAAGTCTTTATTAGTTAGAGTGGGTTTCTATACTTAGAAAAACAAGTCATCTTTATTTTTCTAAGTGTGTTTCTAATCATCCTATATGACTTAATTCTCAGGCTCGAAACTTATCTTTGTTCCAAAGTTATCCATATTGAGGGAGGGCTGGGATCAGTAAAATCGTTCCCACTACTAAGGCCCCCTAACTCTCAATAAGGAAACTTGGTTCATTGATTTGTATCCACCCTCACCGAACTTAGTCATTATTCATTTTATTTATTACTTATTATGATTGCGAAAATAAAAATCAAATTCACACATGATATTCAAATAGCATGTTTATTCATTTGGAAAAAAAAATTCGCTTATTACAATCATAGCATAAAAAGTAAATAAAACAAACAATGAAAACTACTATTCTAAAAAATCAGGATCTTCTACATCCGATCCATCATCTAACATATCATCATCTATTGCCTCATAGTCATCATTATCATGAGCATCAAAATGCCCTCTAGGAAGGTTTGTGAGAATCCTATGTTTTTGCTCATTTGTGAATTGAAACTCAAATTTTGCGGTGAACCTAACTAAGAGGAAATAATATCTCATCGCTAATGGTAGTTCATTCTCATCATTCATGTCTTCCCATATTTCTTCTAAGGCTGCTATTACAGAATGAAAATCTTTAAACAACATAATTACTAATACATATTGTTCCGTTGATCTTAGCATTATTTGTTTAGCCTCTTAAAGGCCACCTATCTCTTGGTGAAACAAAAGCAACCTTCGAGTGATCCTTTCTAGGGCTCCTACGGTGTTTCTTGGCTCCCTTATTCTTTTTAAGGCCTTAATGGCTCGGATATCTTGGTAGGTTAAAGCTCCGTTCATTCTTAACTAAAAACATAAACACTATAAAGGTGTTAGCTATACACATAAGTAACATAACTAGTAACTTAAACACTTACTTGGCGGTCAGATTCAGAGCTTTGAGCGTGTGTATCGAGGAGAACTTCATGCGAAGGAACCGTTTGGCTCTGATACCAACTGTAATGACCCACTAATCTAGACTTTTTGGACCATTAACGAAACTATACATAAACTTACATTTTTACGAAAATACCATAATTTTATTGAGTAACTTGTAAAATAAGAGTTACTTACAAATAAATACTAAGAAGGATATGGGATCCCATTGTCTTTAAAAACAAAACATGATTTAAATGAAAAGAATTACATAAGAAATGCGGAAGATACATATAAAACCATAAAAAGGTAAAATGAGACTACATCCTCGAATCGAATAACGCTCGGCCCCTTGACTCCATTCACCATCGATACACATCCTCTAAGCGTCACGAATCTTACCGCCTCTAAAGCTATTTTCCTGCACATAAAACAGAATGGAATGAGCCTAATGCCCAGTAAGGAAAATCTAACACATAGTCATAAACATAAATTTCATAATAAACGTAAAGACATATCATAACACTTAATACACTTATTATAATGGCCATTATTACTTGGGGTCCCATAGACTAAACAAGCTTATGCCCATGAGATTAGTGGGGTCCTACTAGCTAAGTAGGCATATGCCCAAAATCTTTTTGGGGTCTTGTTAGTCAAATAGGGCATAAGCCCAAGCCTACAAGCATACACATTCATAACATATTCATAACATATCATATTTCATAACATAACACATAAGATAACATAAGCAATACACATATAGATTCTATCCTATTTTCCTTACCAAAGTTACCGGGATATGACGGACTGAGTTGGGACTTTTGGAACACTCCTAAAACCATATGAAAAAGAGTGAGTCTTATGAAGAAGAAGAAATGAAAATGAATAGGAAGACTAAACCATTGAGAAATATGCTTACCACAACTTATGTGCTTAAGAACTTGGATTCCCTAACCAAAATAAGAATGAGGTTAGGGGACTGAGTAGAAGGCTTTGAGAAAGAAAATAACATGAGACAAATGAAATAGAGTTTCGGGTTTACCTCAAAGACTTGCAAGACCAATCTAACCACAACCGAAATACTAAAGAATCTTACTTCCCAAAGTGTTTGATAAGCTTATGATGATTAAGCTTATGACTTTCCCACCCAAGTGTTTAACTCTCACACTCTCCTAGCACTTGCAGCTTCTGAACTTAGAGTAAAAGGTGAATATTGGCTGGGTACTAGGTCCTATTTATAGAGTTTGGGAATGAAAGTATCTTGATTTTACTTGAATAAAAATAATGGCTATTTAGGTGAAAATAATTTGAATAATCGTTCAGCAGAGGCTGAAGACTCGTTCAAAAGATGCTGGACTTATGAAGGAGTTTGAATGGATGAAAGGAAAAGAATTCAAAAGTGTTTGAAAACATGCTGGTGGAGGCGATATATCGCCCCCTGTAGGCGATATATCGCCTGGACCACTGTTCCCGAGGCGACCGTGCATCGATTCGTGTTTTCCGTATCTACGTGCTGCGACATATCGCCCCCTATAGCTGCGATATATCGGCACACACTGAATATTTAAACACGAAATTACACATTTTTAGCTAAGTTTGAATGGAGTAAACAGCCTTGACTAAGCCCTCAACGTATTCAAAGCTGCTGACTGACCCTATAACATTCAAACTTTACTCCTTATTAAATTTAATCCTCAAAAATACTTAATCCTTAATCACCATTCATAACATGTGCTTAAAATCCTATTGGTTGATATCTAAACCTTATAGTATAATAAATATAATCCTTAATATCAGTCATATTAATCAACCTTAGGTTAAAATTAATATTCTTAAACTATAGGTTAAACTTAGAAAATCTATAAGTACTACTATGAGTATCCAAATAATTCCCGGTCTGAACCAAAAATCCACAGTCACAAAGATAACACTAAACATACTATAATACTACTAAACAATTAGCTAAGTAAAGTTCTTGGACTCTACAGCCCCCAAGTCAGAGGCTAAACCCCCAAGCCTCAAGGGGAGGCGGGCCACGACTTGCCTCCTAAGGATGCGGCGGGCCCTGAAAACAGAGATCTACCCTGGGCGTTCTGGGCACGTTGGCCATGGCTCCCCCTGTACCAAAAATCTCTGGGTTCCTCCTCTCTCTTCCCAGCCAAATTCCCAGAATTTCAATCCTAACAATCCTCTCAACCCAAACCAAGCTTAGCTACAATTTTAAGATTTTTAATCACCCAATTTAAACACCAAAATCACAACAATAATATTGAAGCTAACACCCCAATTCAACAACAATTTATTATCCGGAAACCCAGTCTAATTCCACCCAAATAAGTAGAATTTCTTAACACAACTAGGGACAAGAACTTACCTCAATTGCTTGTAGAATTCCCACAAGCTTTCTGCCTCCTACTCTTGAGCTTAAACCCCCAAGTTTCCCAGCTTCAGCTCAGCCTTTCCCCTTCAATTCCCTTCAAAAAATTCCAGCCTCAAGCTTAAGTTCTTCTGCCCTTTTTCCTTAGCTTCAAAGTGTAAAGAGAGGGAGAGTGAGAGAAAGAGTATGTGAGAGAGAGATAGGTGAGGGATAGCTAAAAGTTTCTACAACTTTCTCGCTAATCCTAAGTGTTTTTTTGAGTATATCCTTTGCTTAACAAAAGACTATTTTGCCCCTTAAGCCTATTAATCTTCTAAGGCTACTAAAGGGTAAAATGGTCATTCCACTCCCAGTTTCCGCTAATTCCCCAAGTGTTCCTAATATTAACCAGTTAACCCCGTCATGTCCAATCAATCACCAAATATTTATTCCATACTAATAAATCCCAAAATATCCTCTAAATTCCCAAAAATACCCCCAATCTCCCCCCGAGCTAAGTATTAAACCCCGCTGTGACTATTTCGCTAAACCGCTCAATAGGATCGTCTCGAGCCATATACTGCAAATATATCCACATAATAATGTGGTCTCAACAATTTATCACATATAATCACATTTATTCCCTCAACGGGCCAAACTTATAAATAGGCCCTTATAAGCTATAAAGGGCCCACATGCATGTCTAATACTCGTAAAAATGCATATCACATATACATAAAATCATGTTCATCATGCATGCCACATAATCATGTATTTAACAAATTAAACATACATATAAACCAATTATGCCCTCCCGGCACACTAATCAAGCCCCTAAGCCTTATTAGAAATTTTGGGTCGTTACACGCAGGGTTAGGTCATGGCCTTGTTCTTGGGGCTCCGTGACCTAACCGAACCCAGGGCCTTTGGGGAACTTCTATCTAGGAAGCGCGCTATGACCCTCTAGGGAAGGTCATGGCCCGTGTTCCATTCCCAAGAAGAAGGGGGCCTCTGACTTGAGGGGCGCGTCGCGGCCCTCAAGGGTAGGTCGCGACTTGCCTAGGTTGTTTTTCCACCGTGGGTTTTTAATGACGGGAATTTATTCCTAAGGGCTCGGGATCGATTCTACTACCCTGTTTAGTAGAATTTGATGTCCCGGAAGCAAGGACTCGGTCCGAAAGCCTTTATTTGCTCGTTAATGAGGAATCCCATATTATGGTTTTGACTAGGTTATTGCTAGGGACTCAAAACTGGGATCATGCTTGAGGGTCGTTCTTATTTTACGCTATACTCGAACCTGAGGTAAGAAAACTGCACCTAATACGTGATATATGTGTGATTAGGGCTTGACGTGATTGCTGACTATAATTATGAATAGGGCTCGGGCCCTTGAGAATGAACATGTTTAAGTTATCGTTTCGCTTGTTCATTAAACATACTTGAATATTCTGTACCTGATTAAGTGTTGCATGACTGTTCACATGGTTTGCGTAGCTAGGGCTTGGCCCTGTTAAGGAGCATGGTTATTACCATGTTTGCAATTACTTGATAATGTTAAATTATTAATATGTATGCATACTTGTATTTTCTGAAGTATGCTTATCTATATCTGTTTTTGTATCTGTATCTAAATACCTGGTTTAGGGCTTGACTTATTAGTCAAAAATGGAAATAGCGCGTTCTACGCTGGTTGAAGGCTTAGGCCCAAATCAGCAACATACTATTATGTTGGCCAACCCAATGGTCATTGGAAAACAAAAGTGTTTGGCTAGCTATATGGCTAGTTACCCAGAGCTAAGGGCGAGGGCCTCAGGTTACTCTATGGTCAAATAGCAAGGGCATAGGGCCCCCAGGTTGACTCTATGGTCAACTATTTAGGGCAGCGACTCTAGAATGGTCCAATGACGATTTATGTGTAATCGTATGCCTGCATGAGTAGGTTATTACTACTGGGCATGCTAGATAAGTATCTGGAAATCTGTATTTACTGTTCATGCACATGTTTAAATTTTGTTGCTGAGTCTTGGCTCACGGGTGCTATGTGGTGTAGGTAATACTTGTATAAATACCGTTTAGTAGTATTATAAAACTCATCAACTAATGATCATATACAAACTGATCTTAATTATGAAGTTACTATGAACTCCTATATATGTCATTTGATAATTTGATTCATGCGTTACGGTTCGTCAGAATGATTAGGCTAAGAACTATTGTTTTAGGGACTCAATGATGTATAACAGATATGGAATCTATACCTTCTTATAGATTGAATGATGGTTCCCTATTGGGTTGGCTTTTTGAACTGAAAAGGTTATTGGCATTAAATTCATAATCAGATTATGAATTAACCTTCACTAGTGAAGTCAATGGTACACTAGGAAAAAGGATATAATTAAAAGGGTAAAATGGTAATTTTATTCCCACTTAATTATGAATCATCAATAGATGATTAATTTGTATGTAATGATTATATCAATGGACACTTTATGGTTACAATAAAGTCCTCAGTAAATATATGTCTTTAATTCTCATGAGTGCAGTATCATATTTTTAGTGGAGTAATCATGAGATTAATAAATATGTTTGTTGAATCAAAGAGTTTTGATTAATAATCTATTATTTATTGGAGCTTAGAATTATTGGTCCATAGGTCCCCGAGGCAACTCTAGCAACACTATTCAAGGTAAGAGTTGATACAAGGGTCAAATTGTGAATGAGCTATTTGAGAGAATATTTATTCATCGGGACAAATATACAGTTTTGTGATAATTGAAGTTACTCAATTTATTATTGTATTAATGCAATTTTTGAAATTGTATAGAAATAAAAGAAATTGATTTTAATCAATTATTTTATTTATGTGAGAAAGGATAAATATGGATAGTCAATTTATTATTAGGGCTTGGCCTGATTGTTGACTATAATTATGAATAGGGCTTGGGCCCCTGAGAATGAACATGTTTAAGTTATCATTTCGCTTGTTGATTAAACATACTTGAATATTATGTACTTGATTATGTGTTACATGATTGTTCGCATGGTTTGTGTAGCTAGGGCTTGGCCCCATTAAGGAGCATACAAGGCTTGACTTATTAGTCAAGGACGAAAATAGCGCGCTAGTCAAAAGGCTTATGCCCAAATAAGCAAGGTACTATTACGTTGGCCGACCCAATGTCATTGGAAAACAAAAGCGTTTGGCTTGCTCTATGGCTAGTTACCCAGAGCTAAGGGCGATGGCCTCAGGTGACTTGATGGTCACATAGCTGGGCATAGGGCCTCAGAGTTGACTCTATGGTGAACTATTCAGGACAGCGACCCTAGAATGGTCCAATGACGATTTATTTGTAATTGTATGCTTGCATGAGTAGGTTATTACTGCTGGGCATGCTAGATGAGTATCTAGAAATCTGTATTTACTGTTCATGCACATGTTTAAGCATTGTTGCTAAGCCTTGGCTCACGGGTGCTATGTGGTGCAGGTAAGGGAAAAGGAATGCTTGACCAGCCATGAGGTGCAGAGCTTCGGTGGCAGCATTTACATATGTGGCTGCTCGTCCACCATGACCGAGGATATCTTAGAGGAACTAGGGTTGTAGCGCTAATTTTGCCGCTTAGGTCGGCCGATTGTAACTTTTTATGTATATACACCCTTTTAAACATTTGTTTGTAATATTTTGGGATGCCATGTATGTATGAAACTTTTTAAATAAAAGTCAACAGTTCCTTGACCAAATTTTTAACCCTAACCCTTGACATTAACCTTAGTTGCATGTTTATAACCAAATGACTTGATTAACAAGTCTGACACAATTTAAAGTCCATAGTGTAACGGTCCTGGATTAGGAGAACATTACAATAAGTCCCATGGTCTCCATTATTGGTTGAATACCGAGAGGCATAGGAAGGGTCTCGTGTCGCTTCCATTTGCAGCCTCCCTAAGGAAAGGCTTCCGAATATGTTTATTTATTATCAAGGTTGACTTCTCCTACGAGAATAAGATTAGTGATGTATTTCAATTTTGACTGGCCCTAAGGCACACTCTTGAGTTAAGTCCTTAATAAAAAAATAATGGGTTACACTCCGAAGATGTATCAAGGCTTTCAAGCACACCTAGTACATCTTTACCAAACTAACGATAATTCATAAGTCAAAGGAAAAAAAGAGTTTTTAAGTTTTCACTTATTGAGTTGAGATCTTGTCTCAAGGTTAATTTGTAATTAGTTTGACCTACCACAAGGCTGGTCCATTAATTTTCAAATTAATCTATCGTGGATTAGTAATTATTTTTTATGTGTTATTTTATGTGTGGCATTCATGCATCATGTTTACTATTCCAAATATAAATTGATATTTATTATATGCATTAATTCATTATATTTTATTTATTTATTTTTCAGCAATATGTCTAATCCAAACCCTGTAATTGCTTTACTTGCTAATGAGAAATTGACTGGTGATAACTACATGAAATGAAAATCGAACATGAACATTGTTTTGATATGTTAAAACCACATGGTTCTTCTGAATGAGGAATGTCCTGAGGTTCTTGCTCTCACTGCTGCCAATAATACTAGAGAAAAGTATGACAGTTAGATCTTACCTAACAACAAGGCCAAATGTTATATGCTTGCTAGTATGAGCGATGTGCTCAAAAAGAAGTTTGAAGCTGTTGAAACACCTTATGAGACATGGGAATCTCTATAAGGCATGTTTGGCCAGTAGTCTGATAAGTGCAGACATGATGCTACTAGAAGCTTCATGAATATGAAAATGAAGAAAAATGTTTCTGTTAGAGAACATGTCCTAGACATGATCAACATATTGCACGATGCGGAAATCCATTGTGCAACAATTGATGAGAGAAGTCAAGTAAGTGTGATACTTGAATCTCTCACAGCAGCTTTTGTGGCATTCACTACCAACTATGTTATGAACAAGTTGGACTGCAAAATGACCCAACTGTTGAATGAGTTGCAAAATTTTGAGTCTCTAAACAAAAGTTCCACTAAGGTTGAGGAGGAAAATATTATTGAAACCAAGCCTTCCACTTCAAATGGTAATTTTAAGAAAAGGAAGGGTGGCCAATGAAAGGACAAACAACCAGAGAAGACCAACAAGTCTTCCAAGAAGAACAAAGCTGCAAAGAACTCCAAAATGAAGGCACCGAAAGGATCATGCTTTCATTGTGGAGTTGATGGTCATTGGAAAAGGAATTGTCCTAAGTACCTGGCTGAACTGAAAGACAAAAAGAAGGGTAAATTTGATTTACTTGTTTTAGAATCTTGTCTAGTGGAAGGTAATTTTTCATCTTGGATAGTTTATTCCGGAGCCACTAATCATGTTTGTTTTTCTTTGCAGATTGTTAGTACTTTGAGGAAGCTGGCTCATGGAGAGGTGATCATGAGAGTTGGAAATGGGCAGGAGATCTCGGCAGCTACAATTGGAAAAGCTCGCCTAGTTTTTTATAATAATAAATTTATTGTGTTGGACAATGTTTATTTTATTCCAGAATTTTCTAGAAATTTGATTTCCTTATCATAATTACATGAACAAGGTTTTAATGTTTCTTTTAATAATAATTCAATTGTTATTTAAAAATATGGTTTTGACATTTGTTTTGCAAAGTTTGAAGGTGGACTTTACATGTTAGAGTCCAATGTTGAGCATCTTGATAATTCTGAATTATTTAAAATTGCAAATCCCAAATCTATTTAAAGACAGAAGACAAATTCCGATAGTGAAACGTATTTGTGGCATTTAATATTGGGACATATTGGTTTAGACAGAATTAAGAGACTAACAAAGGATGGTTATTTAAAAGAATTATCTATTGGTTCTCTCCATGTATGTGAATCTTGCCTAGAAGGAAAAATGACCAAGAGACATTTCTCTGCTAAAGGTTCAAGAGCCACAAAACAACTTCAACTTGTACATATGGAAGTTTGTGCTCCATTAAATGTCCAAGCTAGAGGAGGTTATGAATATTTTGTCACTTTCATTGACGATTATTTGAGATGTGGTTACCTATATTTAATGCAAAGGAAATCTGAAACTTTTGGAAAGTTATAAGAATTCCGAGGTGGAGAGTACTTAGATTATGAATTTGAAGACCATTTGCACAAGCATGGTATTCAATCCCAACTCACTGCACCTGGAACGCCACAACCAAATGGTGTTTTAGAAAGACGGAACATAACCTTGTTGGATATGGTTAGACTGATGATTAGTTTCTCATCATTTCCTTTGTCATTCTGGGGTTATGCAATAAAATGTGCTCTATACATACTCAATGTCGTTCCACCTAAGTCTATCAGAAAACACCATTGGAATTTTGGAATGGTACTAAACCTATTTTATGCCATTTTCGTATATGGGGTTGTCCTGCACATGTGCTTAAAGGAAAGACTGGGAAGTTGGAATCATGCAATGAGGTGTGTATGTTTGTAGGATATTCCAAGGAAACAAAAGGTTGTGTATTTTATAGTCCCAAAGAAAAAAAAAAGTTTGTATCTGCAAATGCTACTTTTCTGGAGCATGACTATATAAATAACCACAAACCTCAAAGTATAGATGTACTTGAGGAAATGTTCTCAAATAAACAATACCAATCACCGACAGTGGCAAATGAAAAACGGCCAGAGGATATCGCTAGTTCTAGTCAGAACAATGGAGAGCTTCGTCGTAGTGGGAGGGTTGGTAAACAACTAGTTCGCTATGAACATGAAGTTTTGATGCTTGTGTCCGACACAAACAAAGATGATCCATTGACATATAGAGATGCAATGGATGAATTTGATAAAGAAAAATGGCTACACGCCATGGACCTTGTAATGGAATCAATGTATTCCAATTCTGTCTGGACTCTTGAAGATCCACCTGAAAATGTTAAACCTATTGGTTAAAAATGGATATTCAAGAAGAAGAGAGCAACAGATTGGGAAAGTAGAGACTTTCAAAGCAAGGATAGTAGCAAAAGGCTACACACATAAAGAAGGAGTTGATTATGAAGAAACTTTTTCTCCTGTGGCCATGCTTAAATCTATCTGCATACTTTTATCCATAGCTGCTTTCATGGATTATGAGATTTGGCAAATGGACGTTAAGACAACTTTTTCAGAATAGCTTTCTTGATGAACCTTTACATGTCTCAACCAGAAGGGTTAAAATTTAAGGTCACAAGAAAAAGGTTTGCAAGCTTCTTAAGTCTATTTATGGACTCAAACAAGCTTCGAGATCTTGGAATCTTAGATGTGATGAAACAATAAAAACGTTTGGTGTTGAACAAAATGTTGATGAACCTTGTCTTTACAAAAAAATCAAAGATAAGATTGTGGCATTCCTCATTCTTTACGTTGATGATATTCTACTCATTTGGAATGACATAGAAACATTATCAAAAGTAAAGAAATGGTTAGCTAAGAAATTCCAAATGAATGATTTAGGAGAAGCCAAATATGTTCTGGGAATTCAGATCTGTAGAGATCAAAAGAACAAAGTTTTGGCACTGTCTCAAGCAACTTATATTGATAAAGTGCTAGAACGCTTTGGCATGCAAAACTCCAAGAAAGGCACTATGCCTACCCGGTTAGGAATTACATTGTCTAAAGAACAATGTCCATAAACACCTCAGGAAGAGAAGGACATGAGACAGTATCCTATGCCTCTGCGGTAGGCAGTCTAATGTATGTAATGCTATGCACTAGACCTGACATCTATTATGTAGTAGGGATAGTCGGTCGTTATCAATCCAATCATATATTGAGTAATTGGCTGTAAAGAATATTCTCAAGTATCTAAGACATACTAGAGATTACATGCTTGTGTATTCAGGTGGAGACCTGAACCATACTGGATATACTGATTCTAATTTTCAATCAGACAAAGATAGTCGAAAGTCGACATCTGGATCAATTTTCACACTTGGAGGAGGTGTTGTAGTTTGGAGAAGTATTAAACAATACAATATTGCAGATTCCACCATGGAAATCGAATACATAGCAGCTTGTGAAGCAGCTAAAGAGGTTGTGTGGCTCAGGAAATTCTTTATTGATCTAGAAGTTGTTCCAGGCATGGATAAGCCACTTGTTCTATACTGTGATAACAATGGGGCAGTAACTAATTCAAATGAACCTATAAGTTACAAGAGGGGAAAGCACATTGAGAGGAAATATCACTTGATTCGAGGACAGTCAATCGTGGAGATGTTGCTGTCTTGAAGATTTCCTCTGAAGATAATCTTGCAGATCCATTCACAATGACTTTATCTATTAAATCTTTTCAGGGTAATAAAGAAGCATGGGGTTGAGGGAAATGCTTCATTTGCTTTAGGGCAAGTGGGAGATTGTTGGGAATAGTTCCCTTAAAGCAATTGTAGTTGACAATGGTTTTAAGGAAATGAATAAATGAATTGAATTATTGTGTATATGTAGCTTATGTACTATATTATTGTTAATAATATTAAGTAAATATCAGAAAATTCTCAAGTTCATCTATGTAGTCTAAATCTCATATTGGTATGAGAGAATTGAGATTGAGATCATGAACTTAAATAGTTTGCAGTAAAATAAAGTTGTGGAATCTTTAGATTAATTACTGCTAGTACGGTCCACTAGTATTATGAATATATGTGACCTATATTTGGGTTACTGGTGTAGTAGGAAAATTTAGTGGAGGAACTTTACATACTGAGAGTATTGTTGAACTGGAACAGATGTGATTTGATAATAATTGTTTAAATACTATTTCGTAGTATTATAAAACACATCAACTGATGATCATATACAAATTGGTCTTAATTTTGAAGTTACTATGAACTTCTATATATGTCATTTCATCTTTTCATTCATGCGTTACGGTTTGTCAGAATAATCAGGCTAAGAACTATTGTATTGGGGACTCAATGATGTATATGGATGGGGACATAGCTTAACATATATGGAATCTATACCTTCCTATAGATTGAATGTTGGTTCCCTATTGGGTTGACTTTTGGAACTTAAAAAGTTATTGATGTCAAATTCGTAATCAGATTATGAATTAACATTCACTAGTGAAGTCAATGGTATACTAGGAAACAAGATATAATTAAAAGGGTAAAACAATAATTTTATTCCCACTTAATTATTAATTTCCAATAGAGGATTAATTTGTATGTAATGATTATATCAATGGACACTTTATGGTTACAATAAAGTACTCAGTAAATAGATGTCTTTAATTCTCAAGAGTGCAGTATGATATTTATAGTGGAGTAATCATGACATTAATAAATATGATTATTGAATAAAAAAGTTTTGGTTAATATTCTATTATTTATTGGAGCTTTGAATTACTGGTCCATAGGTCCTCGGGGGTGGCTCTATCAACACTATTCGAGGTAAGAGTTGATACAAGGGTCAAACTGTGAATGAACTATTTTGAGAGAAAATATTTATTCTTCTGGATAAATATACAATTATATGATAATTGAAGTTCTACAGTTTATTATTGCATTAATGCAATTTTTTGAAATTGTATAGAAATAAAGGAAATTGATTTTAATCAATTATTTTATTTAAGTGAGAGATATTAAATATGGATAATCAGAAGGGAAATTACCACAGTTACTATATTTTGCATTTTTTTACTATCCCTAAAAAAGCTTCTCACTTTTATAAAGAATTTTTATCATTAATACTACTTACTTAATTTTATATTTTCAGTTTTACGTTTTGTTCATTAGTTTTTTCCTTTTTTTTTCACACTAAGTTTTTACTTAATTTTGGCCTTTTTAACGTTGCCTGAATTGAAAATAGAGTTAATAAAGGTCGCTATACGACCCCCTGCAGAAATGGGTTGCTTCACTTTTTTCAGTTCGCCATAGATTTTCAAAGCCTTAAGCTTCGTCTTCGAAAACCCACCATTCTCCAGCTTCGCGGTCTTCTTCTGCTGACTTTTATCTGAACTCCTTTGGTCAAACTGGGTGGATATGACCTTTTTCTTGGAATGATCAGAAGATACCACTACTCCAATAGTGGCTCGAAACGGCTTCGTTTTGGATCTGTGGTTTTGGGTTGACTCTGTTTCGAAGGAAGACCACAGAGCACTGGAGCTTGAGTCGGCCGAAGAGCTCGAGGCCGAAGTCGAAAGCACAAAACTTTGAACGCTCTGTTTCTCGACCCAATTCTCGATCATCATAGCTTGCGTGAGATTGCTTTTCTCCTTCTCTTCTTTCTGTTTCTTCTTCATAACCACTCTAGTAGTAGTAGTAGTAGTAGTAGTAGTAGAAGTAGTAGTAGTAGTAGTAGTAGTAGTAGTAGTAGTAGTAGTAGTAGTAGTAGTAGTAGTAGTAGTAGTAGCATAACCACTCCTATCTTCCTCTTCCTCTTCCTCTTGTTTGTGATCACCACCACCCTTTGATTCGTCAATCGAACGGTAGATAATGTCTAGAAGAAAGGAAGAGAAATATGGAGTTCTTCTCCTTCGTGGGTTCGTTTCTTTCTCCCACTTATCCATACTCAAGTCTTAGTGTAGTAGCCTAGTAACAGATCAAATAGGGGATTTATTATAAGGAGAGAAAGAGAAGAAGAAAAGAGAGAGTTGTAGTGTTGGGTCTGAGAACGTCAAAAGCTGCAAAAAGAGATTAATGGAATTGCAACTAGATCTTGTTCATGTGAAAGAAACAAAGAGTGGAAAGAAAATTATATAAACAGAACAAGTTAGAGTGACAGAGAAAAATACGGCAGAAACATTATAAATTTATTTAAAATATTTAAGTAATAAGGAAATTATCTTTATGTGTTTGTTTTCTTTTCTTTTCTCTCGTGTGTCATGTGTGTCTTTTGTACTACGTCTCCGTGTAAAACTGAACAATGGTATTGGAAAGCGAGAGTATTTATATTATATATATAAATGAATGGCCGTGCGTACGGGTGAATTATGGTCTTGCACCTCTTACAGTCTAGCTACTTTATTTTTTTATTTTTTTTATTTACTTTTACAGCTTCTGT
Source organism: Humulus lupulus (assembly GCF_963169125.1). NCBI lineage: Eukaryota > Viridiplantae > Streptophyta > Magnoliopsida > Rosales > Cannabaceae > Humulus > Humulus lupulus. The sequence goes on along the minus strand of NC_084798.1, from coordinate 56,142,343 downwards.
CCTTTCATTTTTCTTTTTTTATACCAATAATTAGGGGTGTTCGTGGTGCGGGTGGTGCGGTTTTTCTCTAATCTTTTGGACCGCACCGCATATGCGGTTTGAACAATTTTCTAAACTGCAACCCACACTGCATAGACCTCAAACCGCATAAACTACACCGCAAAAATGCAGTGTGGTGCGGTGTGGGCGGTTTATACCTATCGCCAAATAATTTAACATTTAAATATTATAATTAAGAAATATGCAACCTAAAGCAACCCATGGCTAGTCCAAGTGCAACCTACTGCAACTCCTAATGTGAGTTATACATATGAATTACGAATGCAACCACGTGCAACCTAAAGCAACCCATGGCTAAACCAAGTGCAACCCACTGCAACTCCTAATGTGAGTTATACATATGAATTACGAATGCAACCACATGCAACCTAAAGCAACCCATGGCTAGTCCAAGTGCAACTAACTGCAATTCCTTGTGTGAGTTATACATATGAATTACGAATGCAACCACATACAACCTAAAGCAACCCATGGATAGTCCAAGTGCAACCCACTGCAACTCCTAATTTGAGTTATACATATGAATTACGAATGCAACCACATGCAACCTAAAGCAACCCATGGCTAGTCCAAGTGCAACCCATTGCAACTCCTAATGTGAGTTATACATATGAATTACGAATGCAACCGCATGCAACCTAAAGCAACCCATGGCTAGTCCAAGTGCAACCCACTGCAACTCCTAATGTGATTTATACATATGAATTACGAATGCAACCACATGCAACCTAAAGCAACCCATGACTAGTCCAAGTGCAACCCACTGCAACTGCTAATGTGAGTTATACATATGAATTATGAATGCAACCACATGCAACCTAAAGCAACCCATGGCTAGTCCAAGTGCAACCAACTACAACTCCTAATGTGATTTATACATATGAATTACGAACTCTAAAGCTCCAAAGCAACTCATATAGCGACCATTTTATGCTTGAAATTCTTTATCAAAATAAGAAGCAACTTAAACAAACTAAGCAACCTGATCTTATGCTACATGACATCTCAAAGCAAACTACAACCCCAAATGATGAAATACGTGTGTTCTTCATATATTAAAATAGAGAAAATAAAGAAGGATTATTTTATATGTGACTACTTTTGTTGCATATAAAAAAGCTGGTAAATTTTGTATATGTAGATTTTCTTGTACATGATGAAATACGTGTGTTCTTCATATATGATGTATAAACAAAGATCAATATTGATAGGACATCAATATCATGATAAAAATATTCTAATTGAATAGATAGTGCACTAATTAATTTTGTACTTTTTTTTAAATGATTAAAGCATATAGACAACTTTATTTCATATTTCGAACAAACTTTTTCCAGCACATATCATGGGCAAAAAAATAATGTTTTAAATTTGCAAGTTGCATGTAGACAATTTAGCACCATAACTTTGCATGAGACAGACCGTAATTTTGCAAAAACAAAATTAAAGTTATGCATTAATGAATGATATTTGTATACACCGTATAAATGCATTAAAAGTTTTTTATATATGTATTAATAAAAAAATTCCTAGTCAAAATTGGTTTTGATTATTATATTTATTTATTTAATAATAAGATGATAATGAAAATTCAAAATTTAAAATTTGAGTTGTTATCTTTTCCTTAAAAAGATGATACCTTATTTGAATTTCTAATTAGGGTTATTTGCGGCAATAATACTTATGTAGTTAGATTTATTGCACTTAAATGCTTATGTAAAAATTTTGACGGCAATAATGCCTACCGTTACTCATTTGGTGCAGACGTTGGTCCCTGGACCGTTAAGTCTGACCAGGGACCTACGTGGCTATACCTGATTGGTCTAATTTTATTTAAATATTACAAAATTATTTAAAATTAAAAATCCAAAAATATTTAAAAACAATTAAATTTTCTTTCATACATTTAGAAAAATAAATTTAAATTAACTTAATATTTTAATTATCATAAAACTTAATTAAAAAAATATCAATTAAACTAAACCCAAAAATCCAATTACTCAACAAAAACAATTAATCCAACCTTTATATCTTTATGAATGAAAATTTCTTTATATCTTTTTCACATTGTCTAATATAAATCAATCCCAGATTACAGCAAAAGAAAAAAAATACTGAATAAAAATCCAAGTCCATCATCAGACCAAACAAAGCTATATTAATGTGTTCAAATTACCCAAATACTAGACCAAACCCAATAACATATAAATATATATTGTGTTTTTTCTTTCTGTGGGTTGTGGCTGAAGTCATCGACTGAGGACGGAGCCAAACACTACTGGGTTCGAAGAAGAAGAACAAGATTGGGACTGCCAAGAGGAGAGTTCGAAGTCGACACCACCTGGAGACGAGATTGGGTGCTCCGTCCATGGGGTCGACTGGATCTAGGTTGAGATCGAAGTCGTCGATTAAGGACGGAGCCAAACGCTACTCAGAAGAAGAAGAAGATCTAGACCGCCTGGAGAAGAGAGTCCGACGTGGAGACCACTTGCAGACGAAACTGGGTGCTTCGTCCATGGGGTCGCTGGATCTGGGTTTTGAGAATATCAGTGAAATGTGGGGTTTGGGTTTGGGCTGAATAGCAAAGATGAAGAAGAAGAAGAATATGATGATGATGCTCTAGTCTTTGAGTTGTATTGAGATTAGGGGAAGAAAAAAAGAACATGAGGTCTAAGATTAGGGGAAGAAGAAGATGAACAGGGAGACGAAGAAGAGTAGAAATATATATACATATATAAAAAAAGTCTAAACGTTTATTTTAATTTTTAGTTTTAGGTTTTTTTTTATATTTTTATATTTTTTAATTAAAAATTATTTTTAAATAATTTTTTAATATTTAAATAAAATTAAACCAATTAGGTATAGCCACGCAGGTTCCTGGTCAGACTTAATGGTCCAGGGACCAACGTTTGCACCAAATGAGTAACGGTAGGCATTATTGCCACCAAATTTTTTACATAAGCATTTAAGTGCAACAAATCTAACTACATAAGTATTATTGCGGAAAATAACCCTTCTAATTATTAATTAATTAAAATAAATAAGTATGAAAAAAAATCAAATCCCCTTATTTTAGGAAGTGTTACACGTATAGGGTATCCTGGACTGCTCTATGCGCGTCCCAGTACTGATGGTGATCAGTTATTGGTTTTGTTATATTATTTAATAAATTAATAAAACATTTTGAAAAAAGTTTTAAAATGGAATGTAAGACTTTGTCCTCAATTATCATTTATTTTTATTATTATTAAAATGACCACTATTATTTTAACATTATTATTATTATCATCATAATAATGCCTATATATTCCATATGATAGAAAATAGGTGAAGAAGTAGTTTTTGAAGTTTCAGAAAAAGTGATCACCATTTTCTCACAAAAAAAAAAACCTCATTGTCTCTCTAGCCTATAATCAAGAGTCTCATATGTTGAGAATACTTTTGATTCATAGATTTGATTCTTGTTCTCTTTGTGCCCACCCACATATTGAGGTGTAGAGAACGTCTTGGAAGATCTTCGTGTGAGTACTCTAGCGAGGATAGGAAGATGAATTATATACAAAAACATTCAAAGACTCTTGATAGACTACAAGAGGTAAATCATTTTCGTCTCAATTTTACATATACATATTTTGTTAATTAACATATTGCATATTAAAGGATCCACATATAAAGTTTTTTATATAATTTTTTTTTGTTGTATATAATGCTACCATTACCGCAATTTTCGTTGTTCACTAAGAGCAGATTCTTACACTTTTCAAGCTGATCTTCATAGTCCTCGAGTTGGTACCATGATGAACTCTCACCCAAGCTAAAATATCAAGCTTTCGGGCCGATCCCCTGCCTCTGAGTTTTCATCAAGCTATACGCTTTAGGTCTGCTCGACAGATCCTTTATTACTTGCAAAATTCTATTAATATCATAATATAATAGATATTTTGCTCGGATAGTAAGCTCAGCGATTATCACACTAAGCTCGATCTCAAACACTACTACAAAACTGGGCTTTCCCGACACCCAACCACGACAGTCAACTCTGTTGACTTTCGTAGTTGCTTAGCGGGACTCTACGCCGACAGTTAAAAACTGTAGGCATAGAGACCAACGTCGACAGCTAATAACTGTCATCGTTGCTTTTGACTGTCGTTATTGACCCCAACGCCGACAGTTAATTCGAGACCAATGCCGACAGTTAAAATGTGTCGCTATTGAGCCCAACGCCGACAGTTAATTCTAGACCAATGCCGACAGTTAAAATGTGTCGCTATTGAGCCCAACGCCGACAGTTAATTTGAGACCAATGCCGACAGTTAAAATGTGTCGTTATTGACCCCAACGCCGACAGTTAATAAAAGTCCAATGCCGATAGTCATAAAATGTCGCCAAAATTCAAATAAAAAATTATAATTAATGAATAGTATAATTTTAAAAATATAAACTAAATTTTGTAAATATATATGTATAAAAATTATGTATTTATTAAAAACTTTTAAAACTAGATTTTTTTTGTTTCTAAATTTTTTATTTACTTTTGTAATTATAATAATTTTTATATCAAAATTTAAATTTATTATTCTTTAACATATTTATAAATTAATTATATTATTAACTATATTATTCTTTAACACATTTAATTATACATATATAATTTATTTGGGTGTGAAATAAGTATTAAAAAAGTATATTTATTATTATTACATACATTATAAATTTTGAACTATAAATAAATAAATTGATTATTTGTAATAACAAAATTAATTTAATTTTTATAAATAAGAAAACATTTTAATTTAATATAATAGTATTTATAATTTAAAATCTAACACTAATAAATAAATATTATGCCACGCGGGTACTAAAAAATTTGGGCGCCAACCTTCAACTTTTTCATTTTCATTTCTCCACTATTTGATTTAAATACTTTATTTCTTATTTTATTTTTAACTCTCTTTCTGAAATCCCTCATATCTCTCTTTCTCAATCCCTAAATTTCTCCATGCCTCCGATCTCCAGCCTCTCACTGCACCTCTCGCACGATCGACTATTGCCTTTAGCCTTTCCGAATAAATGGCCTTTGAATCGAGCTCATCCTCGTCTCCTCTGGTGGGTCAATGGAAGTTGAGCGCCACCTCTGCTTGCTCGGGACACCGCCTCCTTCGGTCCCATCGCCCCCGCTGGCCGGGGTGAAGAAGTTGAGCACGGACTATGCCGGGTATGTCCCTTCTCTTGAATATATACTTATATATTTATAATTATTTGCTTACTTTATTTTGTTTGCTAAAAATGATGTTCTGAATTTTAAAATTGTGGTGTTTACCATAGTGAACCTTGCCATCAGAGATTCCAGAAGCAGTGACCCGTATGTTGTTGTCAAGTTGGGAAAGCAGGTAATCTTTTGGGACTCTAAGTTTGGGTGTTTTCAATTTTGTGCTTCGTCTTTTTGTTAGAGATTGTAATTGTAGTGTAGAATTGTGAATAGTTTAGTTTTCCTCTTCCGATTAGTAAGTTCAATGGTTTGGCTTGGTTGTGGTTGGAGTAAGTTTTAAAGCTGGATTTAATTAAGGAGCATTTTTCTACATGTTTGTTTTTGAATCCTAGGTGTTCTGGGTAAGGTCTAAGTGCATATCTTTACTTCATCTGTTAATTTTTTATTTTTATATTTTCAGCAGAGTTGAAAACATTAAGCAAAGGGGATCATACACACACACACAGATATATATATATATATATATATATATATATATATATATATATATATATATAAGAATGCGTGTTACAGGTACTAATGTTTTTTTTTCCCCTTGAAATAATCTGTCTCCTGCAGAAGGTAAAGACTTGTGTGGTGAAGAAGAATGTGAATCCGGAATGGAATGACCTTCTCACTCTATCAGTTTCAGATCCAAATACGCCAATCAAGCTGGTAATAATCATAACTAAAATTCTCAAGTTTCATTTTCAGATCTTCATGATTAAATTCCATGCGACTATTTTCCTCTTTTTAAAAAAAAAAAAAAATTTGACTGGAGAAAGGGGTTTCCGTGCAAAAGTGGACTCTTTGATCTTGTAAATTTATATCTATTGAGCAGGTGATTATTTAGTATTTTGAGTGAATGACTTATGTTTTGGTTTGTATGTATGTAAGTATGACTTTGTATTTTTTTATTTCATTGATTCAGGCATTCTTTCACTGATGGTGGAGAGGTCATGTGAGAAAGATAGTCTTTTATGCTATTCTATTTTTGTATAGGTGCTTCACTTTAAGAAGTGCCATATACTTTTGTCAAGAAAAGGTAAATAAACTTTCTAAAGGTAGTATTTAAAATAATTATTGTGAATGTTTGGATGTTTGTATAGAAACTGTTTGACAAAATATTAACTTGATCTGGTAGTATATTATATTAACTTGATAAATGTTAAGTTAGTTGAAAAAAATTATAATCTCCCACTATGCAATTTATAATATGTTTTCCCCTTCTATTATGCTCTTCTCGTAAAGAGTTTTACTTGGCTTTAAAAAATGCTCATGATTAAATATACTCCTGTTTTATGTATGGCTGATTTGTTTGAATCATAAATTGAAAGATTTTATCGCATTGTGCTATGTATAGCTTAAATTTGGCAACATTGTTATACAAAATATATTTGTACAGAGAGCATGTTTATGAAACTTAATAAGCATTTTTTGGCATGTTGTGAATTCTATCAATTATGACTAGATAGATGTCAGATGAAATAATTGAGATATTATTATTGCTGTTAAAAGTATAAATCTCATTTCGTCTTTAATAGAATTGCAAAAAGTTTACTCTAGCATATGATAACTTCTATAATTATTTTCAACTATAATTTTCTGTGGCTATATTAGAATGGTTCTGGCTTGCTTATCTAGTCACCGGAAATATAACAAAGTTTATACCCTACTGTTATTCTTGTTTCAGATGATGTGTATATAGTCATGCAATGCCATGAAGTTTAAGTACTTGACATTGCCTAACAAATTATCAAGAAATTTGAGATAGGACTTATTTATAGAAATTCAATTGAGCCTTGGTAAATGTAATTTTTTACCTGAAATTTTAAGTGTTAATATTTGATAAGCTATTTGAGACTCACTTTTTTTTTTTTTTTTGCTGAAGTTTTATTATTAACCTCACTTCAATTTCTAATTCTTGAGACCTTGATATTATTAACATTATGCTTCTTTATACATAATGATTAATTGGATGCAAATACACTACTACATTATGCTTCTAATTCTTGAGAATAATGTATTTGACTCAACCCAAGGCTGAGAAGAAAGAGTAAGATGGGCATTTGGTTTTTCTCTTCTTTGCATTATTATTTAATGATTTAATTCAGATTTGACTCATTTTCATTATATTATAACATTGTAAATGTGTGTATATGCTGAGACAGACTTCAAAGAAACTATTTTGCAACAGTTTGCAAGAGGTATGCTTTTAACTTTTATTTTAATACTATGCAAATTTTAGAGGAGTTTGAATATCTTAAATATTCATCCATAGTGAAGTAGGTTCTGATATTGTTATTGTGTGCTGCGGTGATAACGGAAGGTTGAGAACTTGTGTGTTTTAATGAAGTAGGATCTGAGAAATTTGTGTGCTGCGGAGATAAGAAAGAAAACTTGTGTGTTGTTTGAATTGATGTAGACTTGTCTATGATCATCCGATAATTGAATTGTGTTTGTTTGATTGGTTTGATTATAACATATACTTGTATGAATGTACATATTGCGTGTTGGCATACGCATATAGCATAACCTTTTGTATTTCTTGTTTTATATATGTTAGTTTTCTTCTTGTCCCTTGTCTAATGTCTTTAGTGAGGTGATTTATAACATTGAGCATCGTTCTTGTGATCACATGTAGGTTCAATAGTATAAAGTGCTATACAAAAGTTTGATGTTATTAGCATATTGGTTGATAATTTATGATTTCTTTTTTTGCACCAGAACTACTATTTCAATTTGTGTTTATTTTAATTGAAGCATAGCTTTATGTTTCATTGTAGTATAATAGTTTGATCATTTTCTTACTTAAATAATATCCAAGTTATTTTTTTTCTTTCAAACTGTAATTGTTTTCACCATGTTCAATGGCCTTAGCTGAAACAATGTATTCTTTAAACAATTGAAAATTTTCTAAAAAAATCAATTGGTGAGTTTTGGGTTCAATCAATTGAGACATAGGATATATATTTATATATTTACTCTATGATTTCCTTTTCTGCACTAGAACTACTATCTCAATTTGTGTTTATTAGCTTTATGTTTCTTTGTATTCTAATAGTTTGATCATTTTCTTATTTAAATAATATCTAAGTTATTTGTTTTCTTCCAAATTGTGATTGTTTTTACCATGTTTGATGGCTTTAGCTGAAACAATGTATTCTTTAAACAATTGAAAGTTTTTTAAAAAAATCAATTGGTGAGTTTTGGGTTCAATCAATTGAGACATAGGATATATATCTATATATTTACTCGATGATTTCCTTTTCTGCACCAGAACTACTATCTCAATTTGTGTTTATTTTAATTGAAGCATAGCTTTGTGTTTCATTGTAGTCTAATAGTTTGATCATTTTCTTACTTAAATAATATCTAAGTTATTTTTTTCTTCCAAACTGTGATTGTTTTTACCATGTTCGATGGCTTTAGTTGAAATAATGTATTTTTTAAACAATTGAAAATTTTCCAAAATGGATTGATTATCACTTTGATAAAAATGTTTCGCTTGTATAAAATTCATAATTATATGGCTATTTATTAAAAGAAATATATATGCTTGACCAAAAGAAATTATGATTTTCTATTTTTTGTAGACTTTCAAATGTGAATTAGATTTATAAATTTGGATTAGGCTTATTCACAACTCGTAGTGTTACTTTAACAACTTTGTTTGGTATGCTTGTTGTGTTACTTTAATTATCTTATGCATATTACCTACACAGGGCATGTCTTTATATTTGTATATATGTATATTTATTTCTCGATGTTTATTGTATATTTGCTAATGTGCTATGAATGATTGTTAATTTGGTTTATTAATGTCTATGTGATTTCATAAACAAACTAGCTTGAGCACTTTTAAATTGAAACTGACAGGTATGCATTTCCATTGGTCATTGTAATAGAGTTAGTAATTCTACAGCTCATTCCTTAGCAAAACTTGCATTATCTCTTGATTCCCCTAGAGTTTGGTGGCTTGTTTTGCCTTCATGTCTGTGGCCTTAAAACTCTTTATGTTTGATGTTTTTGCTTCATTTTGGCTGTTTGCCCAATAAAATTCTATGAATTTCACTCAAAAAAAAAAAAAAAAAAGAATTAAGACTAACTACTTAAGCCATAAGGCTATCCAATTTGATAAGAAAAATACAACTTTTATGTAAATTATTTTTGTGACTGAAAACCACAATCATCCTTTTTATTTATTTTGCAACCTCAAGTTCTCTATTTATTTTAGTTTTGGTTTAACTTTAATGGTGTTTACTCTGTATTGCAGGCTAAAACTCTACTTGGATATTTAAGAGAACCAAGACAATTATATAAGAGAACCAAGGCAACACGAAATTCTTCTTCAAGTTGTTGGGTATTATTTTCTTTCTTGCTTGTAAGAATTATGTACAGTGAGGATTTGATGTATTATTTACATCGAGAATAATAAATTTTTATTGAGAATTATAATGAATTTTCATTAAGACTTATTTAGTCTCATGGGGATTAGATGTATTATTTACATTTCAATTGTATGAATAAATGTTGTATGTATATGAATTTTTATTATGATAAATATAATTCTTTTTTACAATTTATGGTAATAATAATTAATTATGTGAGTAATTTTTTTATTTAAATTTATATCAAACTTTACTTGTTAAAAATATAATTAAAAGTTTTAAAAAATATATATCGAAAAATTATTATATATATAAATTCAATGTTATGGCGATACCTATTAACTGTCGGTTTTGCTAGCAACGACGACATCTATTAACTGTTGGTATTGTCAGCAATGGCGACATCTATTAACTGTCGGCATTGCCAGCAACGGCGACACGTATTAACTGTCGGCGTAGCCAGCAACGGCGACACGTATTAACTGTCGGCGTAGCCAGCAATGACGACATCTATTAACTGTCGGCGTAGCCAGCAATGACGACACATATTAACTGTCGGCGTAGCTACCCTACGCCGGCATAGGCAAATACGACAGTTAGTTGACTGTCGTCATTGCTCAATAACGACAGTTAAAAACTGTCGGGAAATCCCATTTTTGTAGTAGTGAAATATTATGATATATATATTTAAAATTGAACTTATTTTCTATAAGTTTGATCTTTAGGTATACTAAATGATAGCTAAGTGATCAATAATATTTTCACTAATTGACCGCAGAAATTGACTCAAGTTCCACAATAATAAACATTTGATCCATAACTTAACCAATTACTTTACAATTTGATTAGAGTAATTAGTCTTCTAAATAATCTTTTACAAAATAGTTATTCAAGGTGTCAAAAAATTTCAATAGAATATTGAGAATTTTTGACCATGTGTCGAAGTGTTGGAAATGTCATCTTACAGAATATTATCAAAATAAGACTATTACACATAGCGATTAAAAAAAAAAAGATTTTTGTTCAACACCCAATTCGATTAATATCATTCTAACTTTTTGCTATCATAAGTTCACCATTAACATTTATACCTATATATAAAGAATTGGCTATTTATGTAAAAGTTCTCCATTAATTCTTTATTGGATCTATCCTATATATATAACATCCAATTTTGACATTAATTTTTCTGATCAAATGATACAAATATTTCACTCCAAAAACTGTTTTTTCCCCTTTCCGGCGGCATTAAAGCAATTGGGTTTGACTCCACATATATTAGCCACATTTTGTAACGAAAATGCGTGTTGTATATTGAAAATTTTATACATATACACTAAATTAAATAATTTCTAAATTTAATATTCCACGCTAAAATTTTAAAAAAAAATCTCATAAATACTAAAACATTTTTTTTCTCATAATTTGACTGATTAAAATTGGACAATTGTATTTTTCTAGCTTTTCTATGTTTCCAACTTTACTACCTCATGCCTGCCCTAGTATATTATAGAGAACAATAGAAAGTAGTAGCAAATTCTTAATTAAAATTAGCCATTTTATTATATAGATCTAAACCTCAATTTATTAAAGCTATTCAGATTAATAACAATGATAATCTTACCTTCATTCCAGTCTCTCATCTGTATGTGTATATTTAGTCAAGGATCTACTCTCAATTATATACATCAAAGAATTGTTATACCATGGCATTGCATGAAACAAACAGAGCCCAACATAGCCCAGAACGAATCGCCGACAGGTATAAATATATACTTATATATCAAATACATGTATATATATATACAAATATTTGTATATATATATATAAAATAATAATAAGAATGCCGGCAATTCATCCTTGGCTTTATTGCACTCTCTTTGTGTTCATGCAAAGCCGATTAGATTAGTACATTACACCTTCTCTTCTCTCCAAATTAGATGTTACATATACACAATACGTTGTGTATATATAGCCAAAGAACGACGCATGTTTGTACACATAAAAAAGATATTATATCAAGAATTTGCATTGGATGAGAAAATAATTCCTTGTCGAGTAATTAAGCCCACTAGCTAGCTCTTTTTCTGTTAAACGTACATTATTATGACCCACATACCCATGCCACCATGTGATGACCATACCATTATATATACCATTTTATTGTAGGTAAAGAAAGTACTATTATTGGTTCGGTGTATTCAGCCAACTGCGTTGATTTTTTTCTTCTCGTGTGGTATCTAGCTCAATAAAATGCTTTTGGATATGGGGTCAACGTAGTAACTTGTGGAAAGGCATATAATAACAGAGATTTGATCATTATGGGGAATGGTTGACATGTATGCTGAGGACTTATCATAATTGAGGAATATAGCATCTCAACGAGAGATGAGAGGATAAGTACTAGTGATCTTGATAAGTGGTTTTCATATACATTTGGGCAATTTTTTGGATTTGATATAGTATGGGTCATATAATGTGTATAATATTGGACGGGTTACTTCTTGTTTCTAATTTTTGTAACTATTTAATATAGTTTGTTTGTTTCTTATCCGGGATAATTATTTGTTTTCTTATTATGTTCAATTTTTTCTTGTAACATGATACAAATTAACAAAAAGTGATAATTTTTATTTATTATATATGTTATAAAAAGGACCTAATTATACCCCCAAAAAAATCAAATTTTATTTTATTACATTATATATACATATTAATATTTAAGGACAAATAATATTTTATATCTCAATTATGACTCTTATAGAATTTTGTCTCTTACACTTTATTTTTTTGTGAAAAAAATCTCCTAAACCATAGAAACTATTGCAAATGTGCCACATCAGTTGGATTCTGTTCATTTATAAAACAAAATTGATGATGTAGTACTAATGTGGCACTAATCTGGTGTAATTTAAGAGCCCACGTGAAAAATGCATTCGTAGATAGTACTCTAGTGACAAATTCTAATAATATGTATCCGCATATCTTAGAGAAAATATTTTTATGTTTATTAGTAACTTGATTTTGGCTAGCTTAATTGTTAGTTAAATGAACCCTTGTATTGTTGGCTATTTTTAACTATTTAAAAAAAAATCACGTCCCACTTCTCCAAGGAGAGATGTTAAATATGAGTAAAAATACCATTTTTGGATTATTTCTTTAAATTTTTTTAAAGAAATGTGTCATGTCTCCCATAGAAAGATGTGAAGTTATATAAATATATATATGGGTGCACTCTTAATGGTTATTACCCATGGATGGTTACTTTAATATTAACCATTAGATTAAGATCAATGGTCTATATTTATAGTTGTTAATTAATATTTCTAAAAATAAATTTTGATTTTTTTAAATTTTTAGAAGGGTTACCTGAAAAACGTGTATTTATTATGAAAATATAATGTTGTAAACTTTTCATTTTTCAAATGCATGTCAATTTCTAAATATAGTTAGTATTTTTAAATATATTACCATGTTGGTGACTTGCTATACCAAGTTACCATGTTGCCACATCATCATAATTGTTAGTACACATCTATGTAGTAACAATTGAAAAGTCTTCCATCTATATATATATATCTTCTATAAAATAAATATGTAGATAACGGAAATTTTTAATTTTAACGATTTATTTTGTTAACTTTAATGAAATATTCTATATATTTAATAGAATATACTTTTAAAACTAACTTAAAAATAGATATTTATCAATTATATTAATATAAATTTAAATATTATTATTATAATAATATTTAATATAAGACTACATGTATAATAATTATATTAATATAAATTCAAATGTTATAAGATATCATTATTATAATAATGTATAATACAAGAATAAATATTTAATAACTATATTAATATAAATTTAAATGTTATAAAATATTATTATGATAATAATATATGTAATTATATTAATATGAATTCAAATATTATATAATATTATTATAATAATAATATTTAATATAAGACTATATATTTAGTAATTATATCAATATAAATTTAAATATTATATAATATTATTATAATAATATATAATACATAATCTTAATTTTTATTTAAAAATTATCATTTATGTTTAAAAAGGTTATCATATTATATATATATGTAAAAAATTCGTAAACATTGTTTTGGTTTAATTTTTCATTTAATATTACTTATTTATTTGAAATATTTATATGACAATAATACAAATTTAATAAATATAATTAATAAATTACATAAATAAAACTAAACAAACATGTATTGTATATGTATTGTATGTTGCTTGTATCTAGTATATATATATATATATATATATATATAAAAAACCTAACACCTTATAAACTCTCCCTCCCACGTTTCCTTAATTTTCTCCCACATTTATTATTATTATTATTATTAATTTAATAAACTGACATATCCCCCTCTCCCACTCTCTGCCCTCTCAATTACAAACCCTAGCTGCCTGCTCTTTTCGTTTCCCCTATATTACTCTCTTATCTCTAAACACAAGTCCTATCTCTCTCTCTCTCTCTCCCCAATTGTCTTAGCCGCCCCACCTGATTCCTCATTTCTCTCAAACTATTTCTCACAGGCAAGGCAATGGGGTTGCAAGAAAGCGAAGGTTGTGTAGCACGTGGTGGCGTAGGCGAGGGTGTGTGGAAATGAGTGCTCCAAGACCTATGGCTGCCCCACCCGATTCCTCATTTCTCTTCAAGTCTCTCTCATAGGCAAGGCAATGGGGTTGCAAGAAAGTGGAGGTCGTGTAGCGCGTGGTGGCATAGGTGAGGGCGTGTGAAAATGGGTGCTCCAAGACATATGGCTCATGGTGGGGGCTTGTAGAGGCAAAGGCACAGAAGAGGGTTGGCAGACTTACGCGGCGACAGACTCACACGATAGCAAGGTGAGGACTTGGCATATTGTATTTCTTTTTCTTGTTTATATTGGTTTTGGTTTTGTTAAGAGTGATGAATAGTTTTGGTAATGGAACTGTGAGCATACAGTTTTTGTTTTTGTTTGTTTTAATCCGTGATGGTGATTTGATTTATTTTGTGTTAATTTGAGTTTGTATTGTATTATTTGCTTTTGCGTTAATCTATAATTTTTTTGGTATTTTTTTATTAATCTAGTTTAGGTTTGTTTTATATTATTGAAGATTAGAATAATTTTTTAATTAAATTCTAAATAATGTTTTCTTTTATTTTTATGATAATTATAAAAATAAAAAATAGATTTTATAATTAATTAAATATATCAAGAATATATATAAAATCTAAAATAGAAAAAAAAAAAGTAGTTATATCACGTCTCTCTCATTGGGAAACATACATAATACACTTCCCAGATCAAGGGACAACATCTCCCATGGGAAGACGTGACATAATAATTGGGTATCTTTTGTTTATTTCTTTTGGTTTTTTATTTTAATGAGTTTTTTTTAAAGTTTTTGGTTATGTTGGAGCATTTATGAGAAAATAGGTATTTTTTCGCTATTTAGTCATATTTCATATATCACTTAGTTATTTATGCCTCGCAACGGGTCAGCACCTTCGAAAGAAACAGAGGACTTCATTCAGTGACTTCGCGATTGCCCTCTCAATGACTAGCTTCTACTTTTTGTCTTTTAGGAGGAGCAGAAAGCATTCCTTTTTCTCTCGCTACTATGAAGGCTTTTTATAGAAAGATAGTCAAGGGAGCAGAGCTTTACTTAGCCCTACTTGTCGGTTATCCATTCTCGCTTTCCTTTCTTTAACTACTAATCTCGTGTTCCGTACCTCTCCCTTGGCCTGAGAATGATAGAAGAAGGTATGGAAAGAGGAAGATGTTGAGTAAAGCTTCAAAAGCTGCTGAGAGTGTAAAGCCAGTCACACGAACAGATCGAAACAAAAAATCAAGAACAGCGTGGGATTGGGAGGTTTTCGGTTGCACCTAGTCTGGATGACCATGAAGTGCAACGAGTTAATGCTACTTTTCTTTGTCCAATCCAATCAGTTTTGTCTTCTTAGCGACGGATCGAGCCTATTAGGGAGGGGCTTCCAATTCTGTATGACAACCATAGTTATTTATATTATATTTTTTCAATTTCTGTTGGTAGGAGTGGAGAAGTGGAGGCCAACAATGGAGGTTTATAGCAATATTTTTTTTTTGGTGGATTGAAGAATGAATTAGAAATTTAAATTCTATTTAATTTGGATATTTTGTTTTAGTTAGCCATTTAAATATTGTTGATTTGGTAATTTTTAATGTAAAGATTTGATTCCCATATTTAATTATTAATATATTGTCTCGATTAAAGGGATGATTATCTTTGAATTTTGGATATTTGTTTCAGTATTTATTTATATTTTTGTTACAAATTTGTAGTATTATTGTGTTGTAAAAGATGCAACTAAGTGCAAGAACCCCACTAGTGAATGTACTTAGATGGAACAATACAAAGGGCCTATTTGGCATAACTTTTACTTTTACATGTAGACATAAGAAGAAAAGAAGTAAAAGTTTGAAATTTTTCGTTTTTGTGTTGATTTATATTTTGGAAAAGCTTTTTTTTTTTTTTTTTGAAGAGCTTTTCAGAGTGTTTGGTATATACTGTTGAGTTTTATGCCCTTATAAAACCATGTCAGACATGTAATGCGATTTTATATTGTCTATATAAGTTGTAAAAATCATTTAGTTTGACTACTTTGTTGCTTGCTTGTTTTATTACATTATTATTGGAACAGTACAAACATTTATAAAATATCGATTATATTGATAGTTACAATTATAGTGACTAGGTCACAGTGGATTATAGTTGTAATTGCTTGTTTAAAAGAACGAGTCCTAAGATTAGATCAGTGCACTGGATTTTCACTGATTAGGCAATATATGATATGATCTACTTACACATTCGTGGGGTGATGTCTTGTCCAATGCATTGACCAAGTAGATAAGATTGAATGTATTTGGTTACATCGGACTAGGAGAGATATTGATTATTGATAGATAAATAAGTATCATTGTAATCGAATCTAATCAATATCACAACGTTGACTATAGGTCAAGTCGATCATTATTGTGAGTGATAATATTTTGCTAATTATATTTTATAAATATTTTGACTTGTTCGTTACCAGCTTACCCTACGGTTTAGCCCATACTTACATTTTGGAGATTTAGTAGTGTAGTTGAGTGAGAGTATTATTCATAGATATAAAATCTATAACTTTTGTATGAGAAGTGAAAATATGATTTCCTTAATTGCTTTGTTCAAAAGGTTAAATGATTAAGATCTCATTTCTACAATTAAGTTGAAGGAAATATCATTTATAAGGAACTTAGTGGGAGTTAAAGATAAAATACTGATAAGGGTTAAAAAGGTAATTTGCACCTAACTTGTTAGTAAATCATCGATAGATGATTGACTAACTATTATGGTTATAACAATGGATAACGTATTTATGATTCAGAAAATATGTTCTATGAATTCAAGAGTTCAATTCCAAGTCTATAGTAGAGTCACGAGGAATTACTAATGTAGTGAAATTATTCGTAAATAAATTCACGGTAATTTATTGGAGCTTGATTTCATGGATTCCCTGCATCACCTTTGAGTAAATTATCTAGAATGTCTCAATTAATTGATTTAATTATCAATTAGGATTTTTAAAGTTGACTAGGTAAATTTTGGAAATTTTTACAGAGAGATGAGATTTAGAGAATAAAAGAGAATCTTTGGGCAAATTTATTAATATTGATAAATTGGTGTCAATATAAATAAATAATATTAAATCAAGTTTCAAATTATAATTAGTTAATTTGAATAATGATTTCATTAATTAATTAAAAGATAAATAAATAAAAAGGTATTGAATTTAGTCGCAATTGAGATTTAAATTCAAAACAAAGAGATTGAGCCCATGTCCATTTGTGAAATCCCAATGATTTTATTTTTTGTTTATTATTTTTTATTAATTTAAATTTAAATGAAGTCCATTAATTTGCCTATATAAGGAATATGATATCTAGGGTTTTTATAAGTTAGTCTAAAATGATTAATTGGGTAAGTGAAAACGTAGACAGTCTAATCCTTTCTTGGCCACTCACTCTTCTAGATCTCCATCTCATGTGTTGAGAACCAACCCACACTAGTTCTAGGTTGATCAACGACTTGATGAGGAAGAATGAGTTGCTGATCTAGTTCAATCTCTTGATAATACTCTACTACAGAAAGAAATCAATGGTTAGAGAGATTGAAGGAATGAGTTGTTCGAGTTCTGCTGCATAATGTAAGTTTCTTTACTTTACTCTTTTTGTATCAATTTCATAGGAGCATGTTCTAGGAATTTAAATATTTGTTTGATAATATGTAAATTACATGGAAATAAATAAAGATCATATTATATGCAATTTCCAATAACTAGCCTAGGAGCCATAGGTTGCTAGTTTATTTTCATGAATGAACATATATGAAATTGATTGATATGTTAGTGTGTTAATTGGATGGTACATGTTATTTGGTGCATGTTTTTTTTTATTTTTTTTTATGTAAATTTAGAAAAAAAATTGGTTCTTTTTTTGCTTGTTTTAGGATTGAAAAACTACATAGTTTTTAATTATTTAATTTTTTTTTGACTGATTAGGCAGTATGCTTGTTGGGCAGAAAAAGCCATCGGGATCCCGGGGTCTGCAGCGAGGTTTTTCACAAAAAAAATATTATATTTTTTAAAATTGCATATTGTGTGCAGTTAAGTTTAAAATATTTAAAATTAATTGTATGATTATTTTTCATATTTTAGCCTTTTAAAATATTTTGAATTGATTATATGAAAATCATGATATTTTAAGATATTTTTTAAAACTTTTTTATCATTAAAATATTAAAATTGGTTATCTGATTATTCAAGATATTTTTTATTGTTTAAAATATTTGAAATTGGTTATCTCATAATTTTGGATATTTTGAATAGTTTTAAATTTGGTTAAAAGATATTTTGATATTTTAAAATTGATTAAAAAACTTAAAAATAAAATATCTTGTCATTCCTAACAACTTAACAACCTAGTTTAAATTAATTATTTGAAATTGCATTTTGTTTGATAAATTCTATTTTAATCAATTTAATATTTTGCAACTTGTTTAATTAATAATATTGAATTTTGTCTAATGAATTATAAGTTAATTAATTATAGTATTTTTTCAAAACAGTATATTATTGTGGCATATTTGCATAAATTAATAATACATGCTCATATAGTAACACGTTAGACCCGCCCAATTATTAACATATCAAACATCATTGTTAAGTTATTTTTTTGCATTTAGACTTTAAAAATAAGTATAATGATAGCCCAATTTTTGTTCTGAAAAATGTGGGGAAAATCAAATAAAACTTTCATAAAATGTTAGCTTTTAATTTGGGCCCAATTGAACATGTAAAGTTTAAATTTCTCTCTTGTGGGTGATTTCACTTGTGAATGTCCATTTGCTTTGCATTACTAGATTGAGTTTAATCAATTAAAAAACAATTAATAAAATGAAGGTTCAAATTTTTGTCTTTTTGGGCTTTGCGTGGAAGTTAGGGAGCCTTAGTAATGGGTTCGACATACTGAACCCAACTCTCCTCCATGCAAGCTTGAATTATTAAGGCTCATTTACCTTAGTTGGACTTAATTGTATTAGGTTATTCTTTTTAGTTGGACCTAATAATTGATTAGAAAAAAATAATTCTAGTTTTTGGATTAATTTTCAATGGTAATTTTAGAATTAATGGGAAAATTTAAAGTATGCTTTATTGATTATTTTAATAATTTGGCAAACCTAAGTTGGTTTATTAATTATTTTAATAATTTTTCAAAACTAAGTTGGTTTATTCATTATCTTAATATTTTGGCAAACCTAAGTTGGTTTATTGATTAGTTTAATAATTTGGCAAGTCTAAGTTGGTTTATTAATTATTTTAATAATGTGGTAAACCTAAGTTGATATTTTTCAAAAAGAATATAATACTAAAAGATTTAATAATTAGTCTTAAAATTTGAATTTGATCTCCACCATTGATTTAACAAGGTTAGAGTTTAGTGGGGCATCGTGGCACTTTGATTTCGTCTCCCTACGGAATTCAATGAACTTCTTAACATGGTTAAATTTCTTAGAATAGATGGTTATAGATGGACCTTTTATAGACTCATCCCTACGGTGACTATAGGAATTAAGTCTGTAATATTCAAAACCACGGGTCAAACCCATAAAGTAAGAAATATTTTTGACTCTCGCCTTCCAGGACACATGAGTTTTCGTTACTTTGATTGAATGAATAGGTAGTTAATAAAAGTCTAGGACGTTTAGTAATTGAGATGTGTTTCTATTTAACTAAGTGAATATATGTGACTCTCGCTTACCGGGACACATGGGTTCATGGCTAGTTAATGTACCTAAGAAATAGAAGATAAGTGTTTTAATATTTTACTTATCTCAAAACATTTTTTATATGTTATGCTATTTCTAAAAATTTTATGAATAAATGTTTGTCAAACAATGCGTTAATTTCTACTTAGTTGATAATCGTAGCTTTAGGCTTCCCACCCCAAAGAGGATTGTTGGGGGTGGATTGAGCAAAGGAAAGAAGGTAATACTACCAAACATGCTCAAGGAGAAGTTGCCTTAAGCTTCTTCTTCGAAGAGAAAATGAGGAAGAAATTCAAACAAAAAGAACAAGAACACCATTGGAAAGACACCAAATGCTGCAAAGCACCATGGAGGAAGGCCTGATTATAAGTACACTAAAGGGGATGTTAAAGGGGAGTGTTTCCAAATGCAAGGAGACTGGGAATTGGGACAAGATTGCACAATACTCAAGGCATATGAAACCCAAGATAACGAAATATTTATCTTGGATGCATGTGATTTTAGAGGATGATTCTTCCGTTTTTCATCGCTGAATAAAGATCTACTAAACATGCATGTATTTTTTTACACCTTTTTAGCATTTGGAAAGCCATGAAGGATAAAAAGCCAAAGCTTGGAATCCATCAAGGGTTGTTCGTATTAGACAAGGAAAAATGATAAGCTTGAATGAATTTTGGAAATAAATATATTGTTGTAATACAATGTTTATTTTATTCCGATTTTCAATGGACATTTTAATTTTAGTTTTTCTTATTACATCATCAACAATTTGTAGTTACTTTAACCAAACGAACCCTATGGAAAATGGGTTATACCTATTATATCGTGCCAAATTTCCTAATAAGGTTTAGGGCCTTGATTAGGGGGCCAGGATGGCAAATTATGGAATTATGTGAATATGTGATATATATGTGCATCATTATGTGATTATGTGAGTTATATTATAATATGACTTGTTATGCATATGTTAGATGTATTAAATGTGCACGTGGGCCCATTTATGATTAATAGGGCAACTGTTGTAATTTGGCCCGTTATGGGTATATTTGGCATATATGTGGTATGTGTGTGGTACTACATTATTATGTAAATATGTTTGGGTTACTCAGCATGAGACGATCCTAGGAAGCAAGTTAGTAGGAAAGTCACAACAGGATTAATACTTGACTCGGAGTGGGTCAAGGGGTATATTTGGTATTTAGCACATTACTGGGGATATTGGATAATGGGAATGATTATTTGATGATATATTGGAAGTTAGTGAGATTAGGAGGGAATTCTGGGAATTTTGACTATTTCACCCCGAGGGCAGTTTTGGGACCCGGAGCATTAGGATTTGCTTGAGGTTACTTAAGCCTGTCAGAAATAAAAAGAACATTTAGAACATTCTCTCTCTCTCTCTCTTTCCCGTTCCCTTATTGATGTCGTTCACATTTTCAAAGGAATCTCGAGTTTTAGAACTCGGATTCAAGCAAGGTTAAATTCATTGCAATTCTAGGATAGATTAGAAGCTTATTAGCTGGAGGATTTAGCTGAAAACGACTCAGCTAGAGGTAATCCAAGCTTTATGTTTTGAGTTTTTGAGTTTTTAAGCTTTGATTGGATTTTACGTTTTGATGAGTTTTTGAATTGTTTAAAGCTTAGGTTTTGATGGTTTTGAGCCATTGGAATGTTTGACAACCTTGTTTTGTGGATTTGGAGATGTTTGGATAGGTTTTTGGAAGGCTTTTAAATGGGAAAACGGAGAAAATGGCTGGGTTCGAGGTCGGCCGCAACCTTGTTCTTGGGCGCCGCAGCCCAGGCTTGATGAAGGTGAAGGTGGTTATGACTGGGGAGCATGCCGCGGCCCGTGTTCTGAAATTCAGATAGGGGAGTTCTGTCGGGGGAGCATGCCACGACCCTTAAGGGCAAGTTCCAGCATGCTTGGGCAACTTTAGCCAAAAGTAGCATGTTTGGGCAGCTTTAGCCAAAAGTGGGTTTTAGTCATGGGAACTTAAAGCGAAGGGCTCGGGATCGATCCTACTACCTGGTTTGGTAGGATTCGACGTTCTGGAGGCTAGGACTCAGTCCGAAAGTCTTTCTTTACTCGTTTTTGACGGGATTCTATATTATGGTTGTGATTGGGTGATCGTTAGGAGCTTGGAAACAGGATCATGCTTGAGGGTCGGTTATTGGTAAGCTGTGCTTGGATGAAAGGTAAGAAAAGTGCACCCAGTATGTGATGCATAAGATACGTGTGATTAGGGCATGGCGTGAATGTTGAATATGAGATTGATCAGAGCTCGAGTCTCTGTAAATGTGCATGATCATATTTATGCTAGCGAATGTTGAGTAAGCATGCTGAATGCCTTATATTTGGATGTTTGACATATGATATATGCTTGGGTGCATTGTTTACTTGTGAGTTGTACTGACTCATTAGTTAGAAACGGCACGAGTCGTATGGAATTGACCTATGAGTCAAGAGAGGCATAAGCGTATTGAACCAAAATGATTAGATCTAATCAACATAAGTATTAAATGCTTGACCGACCCTAAGCTCGATGAAAACTAAAAGCTCTTGTCTATTTTAGAGGCTACTTAGAGCCAGGGTTAAAAGGCGCAGGTGATTGTAACGTTACATGGCTTAGGGTGCATAGCCCAAGTGCATGACATATTTGTCACTTATCTGATTAGGGTGTAGAGCCCAAGTGCGTGACCCATTAGTCACTTATCTGATTAGGGTGCAGATCCCAAGTGTGTGACTCATTAGTCACCTATTCAAAGATGGACACATTAGCCATCTATTCCCAAATTTACTTGATAGTCATCTATACAGGGGGCAGGGCCCATAATCATTTATTTATACTTGTCTGCATGCATGAATGGAGTTATTATTGTTAGGCATGCTATTATGATTTAGTGACATGCTATTACCTTTTTATGAGCATGTGTTTGAGTTTTCTTGCTGAGCTTCGGCTCATGGGTGCTATGTGGTCCAGGTAAAGGTAAAAAAAAAGCTGGACCATCCTTGAGTTGGAGAGCTTAGGTGACGATGTGTACATATATGGGTGCTCGACTACCACAGCCAAGAGTTTAAAGAGGAACTAGGGTTAAACCCTATTTCGTCACTTAGGTCGGCTGGTTGTAAAACTTTTATTGTAGTTAACCCTTTTTAATGTATTTTGGGATCCCAATGTATACAGTAAACATTTTAGTTAAACGTTTGTATCTTTGACCAAATTTTTTAACCCTAAACCATTAATCACATTTAGATACACGATTATGGCCAAATGACTCGTTTAATGAGTTTAGCACTATTTAAAATACACAGTGTAATAGACCCTGGGTGGTAGGGAGTTATACCTATTGCAACCAAACGAAATCTATCTACTAAATAATGAGTTGTTTAAGATAGCTAAATCTAGGACCGCTAAACAAAAAATGGTTAATAACTTTAGAAATGACGTACCTTTGGCATCTTCGCTTTGGCCATATTTGCTATGATAGGATTCAAAGGCTAACAAAAGGCTGGACCTTTGAGGTAACTCACCTAGGGTGACCTACCTATTTGTGAATCTAGTCCAGAGGGAAAAATGACAAAACGTCCATTCTCTGTGAAAAGAGAAAGGGCGATAGAACCACTAGGGATAGTATATTCAAATGTCTGGGGACAAATGAATGTTCAAGCGAGGGGTGGTTATAAGTATTACGTCACCTTCATTGACCATTTCTCTAGAGACCCATGTATGTACCTAAAGCATAGGAATTCTAAGAGCTTGTTAAGAAGTTCAAATAATTCATTGTAATGGCTTTAAAACCAAATTAGGTAAAATGTTAAAGATCTTGCGATCTAATAGGGGTGGAGGATATTTGGATAATCAGATTCAAGATCATTTTAATTGAATTTGGAGAATTGTGTAAAGCTACTTCCCCAAGGACTCCACAATGCAACATAACGATGTTGCTGAGCAGTATGAATCGCGTGTTCATGAAAATGTGTGTTCTATGATAAGCTATTAAACTCTATCAACTTCTTACCAATATCTTTTCTGGAGACATACTACCTATACCGCATGTGATATTTTACAAATGTTGTGCCATCTCAAAGCTCTCTCTAAGATACCACTAGAAGTATTGAATGGTCGTGAACCTGGTTTACGTCATAATAGAATTTGGGGGTGTCATGCTTATGTCCTAAGGAAAAAGGTAGGAATGATAGAATAATGAATTTAGGTCTGCTTATTTCTTGGCTATCCTACAGCTACTGAGAGTGGTCTGTTTTATAGTCCAGTAGACAAGAAAATGTTTGGCTCTACAAACACTACTTTTCCAGATAACGATTACATAATGAATTTCAAGCCTCGTGGAAAAATAGTATTAGATAGAAAAATGATAAACTATTGTTCCATCCTCACCGACGCAAGTCGATGAAAATAAGGTAGATTTAGAAACCACTAATCTAAGTCAGAAGGTTATGGTGCCTCGTCATAGTGGGAGAGTTTCTAGGAACTCGATACCTATAAGATGGCTAGTGAAAACCACAAGCTGGTTGGGAACACAATTAACAATGATCTATTGGCCTTTAAATAGGCAATGGGCAGGTCTGAAAGTGATCTTTGACTCGAAGCCAAGTACTAGGAAATTGAGTCTAAGAACTCTAAATTTGTCTGAGATCTTGTAGATGCGTCATTAGACTTTAGGCCCATGGGGTGCAAGTAGGTCTATAAGAAGAAGAGGGGAGCTGATAGAAATGCCGAGACATTTAAGGCTTGACTCGTGGTAGAGAGAGAAAGTTGACTTAGAGAAAAAAAATTATCCGGTAGCCATGTTAAAATTCATTTAGTATACTCTTATCAATAGCCACCACTCTTGATTTAGATATAAGGCAAATGGACATCAAAGAAGCATTTTTAATGGATATCTTGATGAGACCATTAACATGAATCAATCGGAAGGATTTAAAGTAGTTGGACAAGAAAGTCGGCAAGCTGAGTAGGTCAATCTATGAAGTTAAACAAGCTTCGCGCTCCAAGAACTTAAGGTTAAATGGAAACATTAAGACTTGTGGTTTTGAACAAAATGTCGTTGACCCTTGTGATTAACAACTTAGGGGAAAAGACATTGTGGTGTTCTTAATCCTTTATGTAGATGATATCTTACTCATTGGAAACAATGTCAAGAAACTATCAGACATAAAGAACTAGCTAGAACCGGAATTCCAGATTTTGTTGTAGCAAGTCATGTTCTTGGTATCCAGATCATCAAAGATATAATAAATAACTGAATTTTGGCTCTAACTCAAGCGACCTACTTAGGTGAGTTGCTTGGTCGTTACTCTGTAACGAATTCCGAGAAAGGATGTTTAGCGTCTTGACATGGAATTTATTTTTCTAAGTAGTAGTCTCCATAGACTCCTCAAGAGAAAGAAAAGATGTAACGACTTCCTTTTGCATTTGAATTATAAGTCTAATGCACGCCATGTTGTGTATTGTGATCGAAGATCTACTATGCAGTGGGAGTGGTGAGCAAGTGCCAGTAAAACCTTGATAATGAACAATATATGGAATTCGATATCTTTGATGGACTACAGACTATATGTTAGTCTTTTTCAGGTGGATTTGGGAACCTGTTAGGCTACACAACTTTGGATTTTAGACTAATGTTGATGATAGGAAGGTGTTTACTCTTGGGGTGGAGCTATGATTTGGAGAAGTGATAGTTTGTTTGCCATCTCAGTAGCTGTGATTTGGAGAAGCGTTAGGCTATATGCAATTTTAGAATCCACCTTGAAGGCTGAGTACTTAGGTTGCGTCTATGGCGGCTAAGGAAATAATGTGGCTCAGGAAGTTCTATATGAATCTCGGTGTTATTCCAAAAATGAATAAACCGCTCATTTTGTCTAGTGACAGTAATGAGACAATATCGAATTCGAAATAACTTCGAAGCCACAAAATAGCAAAGCATATATAGAGAAAGTACCATATTATCAAGGATGTGTGGCGAAGGCGTGATGTGAAGGTGATGAAGACAGCATTGGAAGACAACCTTTCATATCCCATTACAAAGATATAAGGAAAGAGACTAATTGTGAAGCATCTAGAATGTATGGTTTTGAGAAACATGTCCCATTTCTTTTAAAAGGGCAAGTGGGAGTTTGTTGGGTTTTATGCCCTTATAAAACTATGTCGGACATGTAACACGATTTTATATTGTCAATAAAAGTAATAGAAATAATTTAGTTTGACAATCGTGTTGCTTTCTTATTTTATTACATGATTATTGGAATAATACAAACATTTATAAAATCTCGAACATATGAATAGTTACAATGATAGTGACTAAGTCACAGTGAATTGTAGTTGTAATTATATGTTCAAAAAAATAAGTCCTAAGAGTATATCAATTCATTGGATTTTCATTTATTAGGCAAGAGTGTATCAATTCATTGGATCGTTGTTATCAAATCTAATCAATGTCACAACATTGACTATAGGACGAGTCGATGTGAATTCTGAGTGATAATATTCTGCTAATTAGATTATTTAAATCTTTTGACTTGTTCGTTACCACCTTACCCTACGGTCTAGCCCATACTTACATCTTGGAGATTTAGTAGTGTAATTGAGTGGGAGTATTATTCATAGATATGAAATCTATAACTTTTGCATGAGAAGTGAAAAAATGATTCCTTAATTTTTTTGTTCCAATGGTTAAATGATTGATATCTCATTTCTGTAATTAAGTTCACATAAATATCATTTATAAGGAACTTAGTAAGAGTTAAGGATAAAATACAGATGAGGGGTAAAACAGTAATTTGCACCCAGCTCGTTAGTAAGTCATCGATAGAGGATTGATTGACTGTAATTGTTATAACAATGGATAACATTTTTATTGTTTGGAAAATACGTTCTATGAATTCAAGACTTCAATTTCGAGTCTATAGTGGAGTCACGATCAATTAATAAGGTAGTGAAATTATTCGTAAATAAATTCACGGTAACTTATTGGAGCTTGATTTCATGGATCTATGGTTTCCTGCATCACCTTTGAGTAAATAATCTAGAATGTCTCAATTAATTGATTTAATTATCAATTAGGATTTTAAAGTTGACTAGGTCAATTTTAGAAAATTTTACTGAGAGGAAATTTAGATAATAAAAGAAAATCTTTGGGCAAATTTATTAATATTGATAAATTGGTGTCAATATAAATAAATAATATTAAATCAAGTTTCAAATTATAATTAGTTAATTTGAATAAAAATTTGATTAATTAATTAAAAGATTAATAAATAAGATGCTTTTGAATTTAGGCCCAATTGAGATTTAAATTCAAAACAAAAAGATTGAGTCCAAGTCCATTTGTGGGAGCCCAATGCTTTTATTTTTTGTTTATTATTTTATATTAATTTAAATTTAAATTATATATCATTTGAATATCAATCGTTCTTTTGATGAAAAAAAACTGAATTGCATACATACATGAGAATTAATAAATAAAAGAATCAGATTATTTTTTTTTCAAATAGTTTAATAAACCTAAACATAATTAACAAAAAAACTAAATATTTAAAACTAAAATTTTTATTTTTATATTCAAATATAAAAATCTAAATGTAGTTAGACAAACAAATTCTATATATAAAACAATAACAAAAAAAAATCAAAAATAAAAACTAAAAGAAATCATACGTAATTTTTTCTTTTAGAAAAATCAGATAGAATATTTATTAAGAAGAAAGAAATCGTATTCTTTAACCATTATCGACACAATTTAGGAGAAATATGTAAAAAAAATTCTTTTATAAAAATAGGGGTAAAATAGATATTATATGAAATATTCATTCAAACAAGAAAATATATTCACGTGTTTTTTTAAGAAGTTCTTCTTGAAGAAGCTGGTGAGTCATTTCTTCTCTAAAAAGCTATTTTTGTGTTTCATCCAAACACACCTAAAAGTAATTTTAGGACTTAAAAAGATCTTCCAAAGCCATGCCAAACAAGGCCAAAATATAAATGAACTGAAGCTAAATGTGTTTGGTTGTCAAAACATAACCAATTAACCCTCTGATTGTAGTCATGAGATTTTTTTTTAGAGAGAAAATGAGATTCTTTTGTAAACATGCTTGATTATATTGATGCGTGTTGTTAGCCGTACAAAATTTAATTATTATTATCTTTATTACTCACTGAATTATTAGTAAAGTGGTAGTAATGGTCAATCCTACGAGGACTATCAATTGAATTCGTTATTCAAAAACAAAAGTTAATAAAAATAGAATTTTGAGAATTTAAGAATAAAACCGTAACTAAAATAAATGAAGGTGAATTCAAGAATTGAAGATAGTCATGAGTTCATTCTCCACCACTAAACAAACTTTCAGTTATTCATAAATGTTTAACTGAAAGTTGGACATGATGATGTGTCATATGAAAATGACATGTGGCAGCAGTAGGTATTGAATTCGTTCATGTTGGTCGGTTTGCAGGTGCTCATGATTGTTTTCGCTCGAGGGCAGAAAAAGAAGTTGTTGTAATCAAGTAACAAGATCAAGGAGTACCATTCACAAATCACTACTCGGAAGGCACCTAGTCGGCAACAAAGGCTGGTCGATGGCATATTAGTGATACAACTTACTCGAAAGAGTTACCTGCTCAAAGGACTCTTTAATCAACTAGAATGACCCAAATCTTATTAGATATTTACGTAACCGATATTTGAATGTATCTTTTTTTTTATTATTATATATTCACTTGTAACATGTCCACATTATGTGTGTAGGACCTATTTCATGTTTGAAGGGCCCATGGCCCAATGAGAGACTCTATAAGTCTTATGCACACTTTACATACAAATTCTTTTGCCCAAATCACTATATTCTTGTGTGTCATTTAATAGTAAATGGTATCATATTTCAGCCCTAATTAAAATCGTGGCAAAGTCAAAAGCTAAATATTAAGAAGAAAATAATTAAAATGAGAATACTAAAACATAAAAAATGAACCATAAAACGATTGCAAAACAAGTTACTAAATGTAACTAAAATAAGATTACCCTGAATCTCAAAAATTACTAATTAGTAAAAATAAACATCTAATTCGTAACAAGATATATTTTAACCATGTGACGTAAGACTAAACCATAGCTAATAATTTACCGAGCAAACCGAATCAATGCAATTTGGAAGATATGCAGCAGCTAAAGCCACAAAAATGGTAGAAAATACTAAAAGACAACAGAAATCAGCCAAAAAATTAAGGGTTGCAGAACCAGAAAATTAAATAGCAAAGGAAAACTTATTAAACAGTTTTAAGATCAGGCAAGTGTACGAATGGCCGAAAAATGACAATTTAAGGAAATAGTTAATAGTACTAAGACGGACAATTTAACGAAATATTAAATGTAACTGTAGCCAAGACGGACACAACACTACAAAACCAAAAGATATAGTCATTGTATTAGTAAGAAATACCCAAACACTTGCTAAAATCGTAGAAACAAAAATATAACCAAACTGTAAGAAAGAGAGAAATTAATTTGATCACTCAACGTCTCACATCAAAAAAACTATAGAGCATGTAATAGAAAATTAAACTTTGAAAAATTAAGATAATTTTCTGATAGTATATTACTTTTGTATCTGTCAAAATTATTTTGCAGTTTATCTTGCAAAAATCTTGTAAAAGCAAATCCAAGATTAATGATAAAAAACAATATACACTAGCACAAACATTCCTACACAAATCAACTTCACATTTGATCGCATCACTGATCCTACAGAAATATATAAAAGATAAACGAATATGTAGCAAAAACATATAAAAATCTGATCATGAAAAAAAAGGAAAAGAACAAAGATAACTCATCACCACTGAACTTTCCCACCCAATATGTTCTGGAGACGCAGTCATATAAGACAAAATATTTCTCCTGCCACTTTGTACTAGATTTAACAGTTTTAAAAAAGATGAATGTATCACCTATTTAGCTTCAGTCTGCTTAGTTACATACACTTTCTTCTAGGAGGGAGATGGTTTATTAATTTGGGCGTAAAAAATAACAAAATATAGGAACAGTGAAGAAAAGGGAAAAGATGAAGAAAGTAAAACAATAATGTAGAGAGAGCATTAAAACAAAGTTATAAGTGCTTAATGTCTGGTTAAATCTGTTAATGATGGAGGTGAAATTTCAGCTTGTATATCTGGTTTATTATTTTGAAAATAGGTTATTATTAGAACTAAAGTCTAACACAAGTTAAAATGTCTACAAATCTCTAATTAACTTATTTGCAGAGAGCATAAACAGAATATGTTTTCAAAGAAACTGAAAATAATACAACTGTTGATCAAAGAAAATCTGAAAAACAAAATACGCTGCAAAAGGGCAAAGAAAACGGAAAACAATACAACATAATAATGTGATACATAAAGATCTATTAGTCGTTATTTAGGTCTTCTGGAATTTTAATGATGACATTAATAGAAAAATAAGATCAAATTATGTATGAATATACATATATATGTATTATATGGCATGAAGATATATACCGCCGATAAAATGCCCATCTCGAAATCATATTATTTGGTTGCTCCATCGAAAACGGTATTCTATCGCGTTCACAAGACTAATAAATGAGATCTTTCTTCCTATCATCAACTACATACAAATTAAAGATAGGTCACAGAGGCTTACATTAAGAGTGAAGAGCGAAATGTAGCCAAGGACAACTCACCAGCAACGTTACCCTACTTGTCATAATTATTATTATTTTTATTTATGTATAAATCACTCTATCAACTATATATGCCGGCCGGCAAGTCATCCTTGGCTGCATTCTCTCTCTCCTTCTCCTCATGCAAACACTGTCAGACCGATCGACCCAAAATAAAAACAATGTAATAATAGTTAGAGAACATAATAGTACTTGCTCTAAATATTTGGATTCATTTTTTCTTATTTGTATGGCTCGTGAGTACTACGTATATATATAGGCCTATATGTTTATATTCATGTTAATAAGTGTTCTATATATATAATATAGTACAGTTACTTTAGTAGAGCTAGGGTTAGTTGCATGTGTTTCTGATATATTCTGTTGACTGACTGACCAATTTGTCAGTACTGTAGTACACAAAATATGTGACTATTGCAGCTCCGGAAGGGCACACGAGACAGGTTGGGTCCATTAGGACGATAATATATGATGAGGATGATGATATTATTATTCAGCCGAATAAAGTGATCATATCGACATATTGATGACAGAACGATGTAATATTCCCAATGATATTGCGGGCTTGGGAATCAAATCTTTTTGCATATCACCTTCACAAAAATGAAAATGGTTTCAATAATTATCTCTTAATTATTAATTTGTTAGGTCGTAGTAGTTATGACTATATATGATCTTCATTTCACTAGTTATTACATTTAGCATCCTCTTTTCCCTCTTTCAAAAACTTCATCACTTCTTTCATACTTTTCTATCTTATCATACAGATTTTATTACTCATTTATAATTAATGTTTTTATAATGAAGAGCGTGCTAAGTAAATTCTCATTTACACACTTTTTTTGTACTCTCTTGCGTAACTTCTTGTCTGAACATTACTCAAATATTTTATACGTTAAATATTATAAATTATTATTAATAAAACTCAAATGTTAAACAATAATCATAAGAGAGTGCGCAGGAAAGAAAAAAGAAGTGTAAAGCTGAATCTCTTACTACTCTTTAAAATATAAAATATTTAAGTAATGTCAACTTATCATGAGGATAAATCAATTCAAGATTGTACATTTGCACTAATTTTGACAAAGTATTTTGGATCATAATTAAAATCAAATTATTTTATTAAATAATATATATTTATTATGATATAATGCATCTTTCTAATTAAAAATTACAAATGATTTTATTTTTAACAGGAGACACTTAATTTCTTCTACCATTGATATCAAACTTACGACATTACTCAAATGTAAATTGAATATAGAACCTTACAGAATATTTATATGAGAACAAAATGAAAAAAAAATATATTTATATTTAGTATCCTTTTATTTATTTAATAAATACAATTTTTAAATAAATAATATATAGAGATATTTGAAAATAAAAAACGAAATTTAATTAAATTAATAGGGATTTCATAATAAAAAATATTTTCACTAAAATTAGTGAAAAATCATAATTTAAACTGATTTATATATCATATACAAGATACTGTTACTATTTTTTATAGATATAAATAAGTTTTAATTTTTAAAATAATTTTTAATTAAATAAATTTGAGGGATTTTGGTTATAATCAAAAATATTTTTACTAAAAATTTGTGGTAATGTACAATCTTAAAATTTATTTATCATATACAAGATATTAAAATGTTATTAATTAAAACAATTGAGTATTAAGTTAGTATTAATACAAAAAACATAATACTAAAATAGTATTTACTAAACAATAGAATACTAAATTGATTCTTGGAGATACTACCAAAAAAAAAAAGTTGGTCCTTGAACAAATAACAAACAACATACACTACAAGAAATAAGACTTTCCCCGGTAAGTCCCTTTTTTGTCGGCAAACGCGACTTTTGCCAGGGGCAACCACCGACAAAAGTCCACTTTTTCCCCGAGGCGTTTTGTCACCGATAAAAGCAAGTTTTGCCAACATTGTTTGCTAAACGCGCCAGCAAAGGGTTGGCCGAATTTGTTTAGGAATGTGAGGAGACTTTTGGCGACGTGTTTGTTATATCGCCAGGAAAAGTCTTCATCATTCCTATAGAAATGTCAAATCCCTGCCAGGAAAAGTAAAGTTTGTGTTAGAAAAAAGTTTTTTAGTTTGAAATAATGAATTTTTTGTTCACTTGTTGTCATTTTTTTGTTCACTTGCATCGTTTTATATGTTTTGAGTATGAAAATCGTAATCAACAGTGTTATTTCTTCCAGATTGTTCTGAGATTAACATATGAACTTACTAATAGTGTTTTCTTAACTATTTGTAGTTAAACCAGTTTGATCGGTGTCAATCTCACCATGGAATCGTAGTTTGTAGCAACCTTTGATAATTAAGCGTTTGTTTAGAACTAATCAACAATTTGATTGTACGTATAGTATTTCTAGATACATATTCTCTAATATTTATAATCGTTATTTTTAACTGTTAGTACTTAAAGTGTTATGATTTATCTATAGTGTTGTTATAATCTAACTACGAATTAGTAATACCTTGCAACATTAACTAATTATAAGTTAGTTGAAAAGTAATAAATGGTTCGATTGATTCATTATTGTTTAAATATCAACAATCAAACTAACTAACACTGTTCTTATTGAATGTTAAATGTTAATTATCGATTTCCATCAAACCATAATCGTCCGATCAACTGCAACCTTAAGAATTGATTAGTCGTTTTGAAGTTAATCAACCATACAATTGTCTCTCGGATATTTTAAATTATGAAAATCACTAATTTCTAGTTATGGCTAATGATACTTTTTCTGGCGAGACCACTTTTATCGCCAGCAAAACACTCCGCTAAATACACTTTTGCCGACGACGTAAGAGAAATGTGCCGGAAAAAGTCTTCCTAGTACCTTATTAAAATGTGGACTTTTGCCAGCGTATTTCACCTACCTCGCTGGCAAAAGTCATTTTTTTTATTACCATTAGGACTTTTGTCGGCATTAGGTGAAATGCTCCGGTAAAAGTCCACGTTTTAATTAAGTTAGATGTACATACTTTTGCCGGGGCGTTTCAAAGCGCCGACAAATCTCAAGAACTCGCCGGTGAAGGGATCACGTAGTTAAAACACGATGTTTTCGTTTAGGATTACGATCAGACTTTTGTAGAACATTACGGGCTTTTGTCGACGAGCCCAAACGCCCTGGGAAAAGTATTAAGGATATCACACGCAGCCAGCCACATCCTCCCTCATTTTTCTTCAATTTTTTTTCTCTGCAACTAGCCGCCCCTCCTGAGCCCCCCATTGACCGCCCCACCTCCTGCACTTTCTCTCTTTCTCTGTCCGGCCCCCCAACCCTCTTTTCCTAAGCCCCCACCCCACCACCACCACCACCTCCGACCCCCTTTTCCAAGGACCACCATCACCACCTCCGACCCCCTTCATTACTAAAGGTATTTATACTTTTGTTTTTTATTTAATTTTTATGTAATTTTCTAACACTCTTTGTATGTGTCCCAAGCTCGTCCACCACCAGTCTGAGCTCACTGCTGCTGCTGCCTGCTTTGGATTTGGAGATATCATAAATTTTTCATTTGTGAAAAAGTATGTTTTTGATATTTTTTTTTTGTATTTGATTTTTACATTTTATGTATATGTGTTAGAAAAAATATTAATATGTTTTAGAAATTTTGGGTATGTTTGGATTTTGTAAATTTAAAATATAAATAGTTTTATGTGTATGTTTGGAAATTATGTGTTTGGTAGTCATAATTTAAATTAACATTAATTGATTAGTGATAAATATTTTATGTGTTATTGTGAACATTCTGACATTTTCTGAGGACATGATTTTAACATTTTGGGAATGGTAAAAATTAAGTCGTTATGCTGTCGAATTTTTTGTGAAATTTAATTAAGTGAACTTTTATTTTAAAGAAATTTAATTATATGTTAAAGTAATCAATTACTAGAAATTACTGTATGATCCTTGTCTCAATATTCTTATGATTGATGGGTGTAGAACACAACCATCAATGATAGGAATATTGGCACAGAGAACATAAATTTTGTTGTATTAAATTATTATTAATTTGAGATTTAATTAATAATTTATTAAAAATTAATAACTAATTGATTAATGAATTTGTAATTTAATTTGTAATTATTAATTATTTATAAAATCATTAATTAAATTAGTATTAACTAGTAATTAAAAGTTAATTAGTAGTTACTTACTAATTATTCATGAATTACTAAATAATTGGAATTATTAATTAGTAACTTTTTAGTGACTTAAGTAATTAAAAATTAATTATAAATTAAGTGAAATTAAAAATTAAATTAGCATGAAGAAATGGAGTAAAAATGTGGTTTAGGACACACATACCACTACTAAAAAACATGGGTTTAGCGTCAGTTACAAACCGACGCTTTTTCCAATTGCGTGAGTTTTGGAACCAACGTTGTCGCTGGCAACGCAATTGACATGGGCAGAAGCTTCGGCCTGTAACATACATTATTTCCAAGTTAGCTTTGGTCTGTAACCGACGCTTTTGGTAAGCAAGTGCATCGGTCTGTAACTGACGCTTGTGAGACCCAGATGTGTCGGTTACAGACTAACGCATATGTTTGCATTTGTGCAGAACTGACACTATTTGTTTAGAAATTGTATTACGAAATCTGTTTCTGCCATTTTTCCCCTGTAGGAAAACAGAGGCAGAAACATAAGCAGAAAGGCAGAAACACGTAAACATATCAAAGGTATATATTTATATAAAACTATATGTTTACAATGGTCGAGATATATGATTCAGAAAATAATATTCATATACTTGAGATGGAAAACAATGACTAAGTTAATTTCTAATCAAAATCTACTAACTTAACCATTGTTTATTGTCAAAAAATAAGTTAGTAATACTAAATTAAGCACATGTTTTAGAGACAAAAAATAAGTTAGCTAGTAAACTAATCTAAGTCAAAATCGACATATGACTCAAAAAATAATATTCATACTAGATTGATATATGCAGTGTTACAGAATATATTTTTATACTCAATGGAAATATGGAAAAAAAAAACAAAATACAACTCTAAACAAAAATACAATAGACAAGATAATATTGATTAAAGAAATATTACAACTCAATTACTCAAAATACAAGTAAATAGAAAGATGTAGAAGAAGAAGATTACAAACTCAAAACAATAATAATACAAGTAAATAAGATCAACAAGATCAAAAGAATGAAAATAAATTAATAAAAAGAACAAACTCTCACACAACCAAAGTGTAGAGTAGTGGGGATCACCAACTTGAACAAAGTTCAAAACCTTTGTCCAAAAGCTTATTTTCCCCTATTCTCTAACCACTAAGGGATCTCTCTAGGAAATAACTCTCTGGAATTATCAAGCCTCTATGGTGTATTTTCCAGCCAAGTGCTTTGTGGATGGAATTAGGCTCCTATTTATAGAGTTTTGAGACACCCTTTGAATTTCAAATTCCACCAACCCCCATGGTTGTTACCAATAATTAATTGAATGTTTATGGAATTCAAATAGAGATTTGGGAGTTACTTGGCTGTTGGAAACGTTCAAAATTGGATAAAACCAAAGTTTGGAAAATTTTGTTAGCCGCTCAGGCCGCGACCTGAAAAACATGGGCCGCGACCCACGATGTTTTCTGCCACTTGGGCTGCCCAAGACGTTTTTTCAGCAGCCAATTTTCCAAATTTGCCAAAACGTTCCAAATTCATTCCCACTTGATTTTGTAACTTCCATACACATTATGAGAGTTAAAATCACATCTCTGATAGCCACATCTCTTATGGGTTTGAGAAATTCAAATCAAAATGTATAATATCAAATCTACACATTATTGGATAATATTTGAAAGTTACAAATTTGTGAATGAATTTGTAACACCAAATATGTTACATATTTGGATATTTCACATATATCTAAATAATGTAACTCTCTATTATATGTTATAATATGTGACACTCTTTGTCACATTTATTTAATCTAAAACATTATATTATAAATAATATAACATTCCCCTACTAGATTAAATAGTTTATCTATTGTAACACTTATTTAATCAATCAAACATTATATAAAATATAATATCCAGGTGGTAATAACTAGCTAGCTCTAGTTCTCATCAAACACTGAGATGAGGTAGAATTGACTCTGTCCATTCATCTCGTACGACATCCACTTCACCATTGTGCTTTTGAATTACAAATGAATTCAAAAAAATAGTTACACTCGAATTATATATGATTTTACAATAAAATTTAAATTAAACTATATAATAACTAATAAATAAAACAATACTTACATGATGACTCAAGTTGTTCTTTGGGTTCGGCTTTGAAATGAAGTCCCTTGCGAACTTCATTACGTAGTACCCACACTTGATGTCATCATTCTGTCGTCGGCACTATTAAACATAACAAAACACATTTCAACTATATATATGTTAGATAATTTGAAAACTTCTAAGTTGTAATTAAAAATTTATTACCAAAGGGTGGTAGAATTTTGCTATTCTTGCAGGCTTTCCTCTCTATAGTTCATATGAATCTAGGGCACTATACCAAATATAATTGACCATAATTAATTAATTAAATTGAAAAAAATGTTAAAGTAACTAAGATAAAAATTCATGACTTACGCTTCTATGTACCGCTTGATTTCTGAGTGAATACGCCCATTTAGTGGATCCAAAAATGTTATCGAATGGGTGGAAGACTGAATACGCACAAGCATCTAGTGGTCCCTATAAATTTCCAAAGACATTTGTATTAGATGTAACTTGTATAGTAAATTTTAGTTATATATATATTATAATATACATGTATAACTTACAATGAGTTTTACGGGCAAATAAGAAATTTTTTAGGCTGAATTTGCCGCATTCGATTGCAAAGCGCTTCAACACGCGTTTTGAAAAAATCTGCATCAGTGGACACTGAAGACAGATTCATGAATGCATATAACGAGTCCAACCCATTTTGTTCCCTCCTTCGCCAAAAGACTGGCCAAACTGGTTGTACTCCACCTCTTTCTTCTTCCCCTCACTCCTCATTTTAATGAGGGTCATTATTTGTAGTTCTCCCTCTCATCTTCTTCACCTCTGAAGATGAGGGGTCTGTGTAGATTGTGCCTCCTCCAAAGGCACTGTCTCATCAGCATCATCAAAAATGGGTCGGGATCATCATGAAATGGTGGATCTATCATCAACGCATGTACCTACAGTTGACCAAATTAATCAATGTTATTACCTTGAGAAAAATTGGGCTGCACTTTCCGTATTTCTACAACATTTCCCAATTTCAAAAAGTATATATACACAATATATAATACACAGATATCAAAGAATCAATCAACATGCATAATTCCAACCGTATCACTACAACACACAATCCCAGAACCTATCTTTACTAACTTTTAATCCTAAATTCCACTAAATTTAATATA
This sequence comes from Humulus lupulus, assembly GCF_963169125.1. NCBI lineage: Eukaryota > Viridiplantae > Streptophyta > Magnoliopsida > Rosales > Cannabaceae > Humulus > Humulus lupulus. Next base: position 56,104,111 of record NC_084798.1, on the reverse strand, counting down.
ACTATAAATATATATATAATATTAAAGTTTCATTAATCTAAAATTAATTTAGGGATATTGGCGGCAATAATACCAAAAAAAAAAATTAAAAGTTACACTTTAATACCCAATTTTTTTTGCGGTAATAATACCTAAATATACAATTTTGGTGTAATCATTAGTACCCTATGTTAAGTAACCACGTGACACATTTTTATACTCATAAATTTATGTATTAAAGTGTAACTTTTGAAATAATTTGGGTATTATCGCCGCCAATATCCTTAAATTTTTTAAATACTATAATAATCATTTTAAAAATTAAAAAATCTAAAAGATTATTAAGAACTAAAATTTACGAATTCGAAACAATCCAAATTAAAATTGAAACTCAAAATCATCCCAAAATACATATCATTAATTAGTTTTTAATAATATCTTACATTTTTTTAAAAATTTAAAATGATTTTCATAATATTTAAAGAATTTAGTTTAAAATCATCCAAAAATCCATATGCGCCACATGAATACTTAACGTGCAGTAAACAATGAGTACTAAAGGTTGCAACAAAATTGTAGATTTAAGAATTAAAGTGTAACTTTTGAAAAGTTTTGGGTATTATCGCCACCAATTAGACTAATAATAATATCTCACGTGGATACTTAACAAACAGTTAATGATAAGTAATAATGGTAGCACCAAAATTATAGATTTATATATTATTACCGCAAAAAAACATATGTGTCTTAAAGTGTAACTTTTGAAAATTTTAGGTATTATCGCCGTCAATATTCCATTAATTTAATTTAATTACAAATATCATTAATTTAAATTTAAATTTAAACTTAAACTAAACTATATTTTATCTTCTACAATTCTACAATTCTAATCCTAATTCTATAATCAATTTATAAACTTAATCCTACAATTCTAATCATAATTCTATAATCAATTTACTAACACTAAAATAAACATATAATTATATGTATGTATTTTTTATACATATTTATTTATATATATAATTAATGAAAAAGAAGTTGAAATTACCTATGTTAGGTCTCAGAATTGGTACAAGGCGACGAAGATGTTGGGGGAGAGCGGAGCTGCAGGGGAGAAGGCTGGAGACGGTGGGGGAATTGGGTCGAGAAGGCTAGAGACGGTGGAGGAACCTCATAAATGGGAGGGGTGGTGGAAGTGGGGGAACCTCAGAAATGGGAGGGGAGGGTGAAGCCATGGGAGTGAAGGGTTCTTGGGGGTGACGGAGGGGCGGAGTTCCAAGGTGGAGAAGGGCTCAGGAGGGGCAGATGGTTCACAGTCCCGACGAGCACCTCTGCAATTTTCATTTTCGGGGATCGAGAGTGAATGAGGGAGACGATCCCAAAATTTTGCCCTATATCAAGGTTAGCGTCGACCGACACTATTGAGGCTAAATCGACATGCTTTAGATGAGATGTGTCAGTTCTTAACTGACGCTATCATCACTAATAATGAAACACATCGTTTAATTTGCACAGAAGCGTTGGTTGTGAACCAACGCTATTGAGGTTCTTGTAAAGCATCGGTTTAGAAACCGATGCTATTCATTAATAGTAGAGATAGTTTTAAACGGAAGCTATTGACATGAGATTATCAATAGCATCAGTTCACAATGTAAACCAATGCTAACAAGCGACGTCGCAGGTCCAATTTGGCGTATTTTGTTGATATTTCTGAAATTGTACTTATAGAAGATGTCACCTAACCGAAACTAGATGAGTGCTCGGAATCACCTATCAATCGAATATAAAAATGGTGTCGCGCTGATTATTGAAGCTGCTAAGTATCATGTTGATTCTTGGGGTCTAAGTCATTGTCACTACTACAAAATTGAGCTTTCCCGACACCCAACCACGACAGTCAACAGAGTTGAATTTCGTAATTGCTTAGCGGGACTCTATGCCGACAGTTAAAAACTGTAGGCATAGAGACCAACGCCGATAGCTAATAACTGTCGTTATTGCTTTTGACTATCGTTATTGACCCCAATGTCAATAGTTAATTCGAGATCAATGCCGACAGTTAAAAGTTGTCGCTATTGACCCCAACACCGACAGTTCATAAAAGTCCAATGTCGACAGTTAAACGTTGTCGCTATTGACCCCAACGCCGACAGTTAATAAAAGTCCAATGCCGACAGTCATGAAATGTCACCAAAATTCAAATAAAAAATCTAAAAATATAATTAATGAATAATATAATTTAAAAAAACTAAATTATGTAAATATATATTTATAAAAATTATGTATTTATTAAAAACTTTTAAAGCTAGATTTTTTTGTTTGTAAATTTTCACATTATTAACTTTTGTATTTATAATAATTTTTATATCAAAATTTAAATTTATTATTCTTTAACATATTTATAAAATTAACTATATTATTCTTTAACATATTTATAAATTTGTATTAGTTAGAAAAGAGTTGTTTTATTAATTGGAAAAATATTGAAAAAAAATTAATATATAAATTTATTAGTTATGATTTTTTTTAATATAAATATATATATGTTTAAATAATTTTTTTATAAAGTAGTAACGTATTGGAGCAATGCCGACACCTATAAGTTGTTGATATTGGAGGCAATAACGACAACTTATAGCTGTTGGCATTGCCCCATTAAAAAAAATTCAGACTCTAATTTCCCCCCACCCTCATGACTAAACTCATTCTTTCCCTCTTTCTTTTTCCCTCTTCTCTCTTCCACACCGTGCGACTACTTCTCTTCCAGCCACCGTCGACTGCTTCTCTTCCAACCACTGTCGACGCTGAAACCTCAAGCCACCTGCGACAATCGAAGTCCACTAGCCACCTGCACGCGTCTCCTCCATCTTCCAACAGCTGCGAGGTGTCCCTTCAAGCCTAAGTCTTCCATTTATCAACTTATTTATTTGTTATTTTGGTATGAAAATTTATGTTTTATATGTGTTTAATTGAAGTTTTGAGTTATTATTTGATTTCTTTGTATAGATCTAAAGATTTCAAAGTTTAAAATCCTAAAATCTCAAAGTTTAGGGTCCAAATTTGTGGTTGTAAATTCAAGGTTAGTTTGTCTTTTTCATGCAAAATAACATTCATTGATATGCACATTACCTTTGATTTTGTCATTTATGGATGTCTTTTGGTAAATAACTATGTGTTTTAGTTTGGATTTTGAGTTGCACACAAAGTGTTTGATAAAATGCACTTAGTGTATTTCCTTGATTTACTTTGTATTTTCTTTACTTTGTTCTAGTTTGAAAATTTTGATTTATTGATTTTGTTTTGATATAAAGTATTAGTGAGAAAAAAATTAGTTCATTGAAACTTTTGATTATGGAAAAATATAAAAAAAATTAATTGGTTCTTATTATTTGTAATTGTTGCATAATGATTATTGCCAAGAGCTAAGAAGTGAGCATAAGAAGTAGGCAAGCATGTCATTGTCTTGATTTTACATTTATTAATATGTTTAATTATAGAATATGCAAAACATTACATTCAACATAATTGACAAGCTAAACTTCTTTGGTATAGTATTACATGCAAAACATTATATTTTTATGTATAGTATTTTGGCTTGATTTTTATATTATTTGTAATTGTTGCATAATGATTATTGCCAATAGCCAAGAAGCAAGCAAGCATGTTACATTCTACATAATAGGCACGTGCACAAACAAAACAAAAGTTTGACATTAGCATATTGGTTGATAATTCATAGTTATATTGGACTCTAAGTTTCATTATTTTGGACTAGCATTTATTTGAGCACAACACTTTCTTTGGTTCTCATTCATACTTGTATTACTTTTGAGTACAATATTTTCCATGTTATAATATTTCAAGCATTAATTTTATTTTTAGGTAGTCGAATTAGCGAGGAGCATTAGAAAAGCTTACTATTGATTGGAAGAGGTATATTCTTTTATTCTTTTTAATATTATACAAGTGTATGTTAGAGGAGTTTGAATATCTTAAATATTCATCTATAGTGAAGTAGGTTCTGGGATTATAATTATGTGTTGCGGTGATAATAGAAGGTTGAGAACTTGCATGTCTTTGTGAAGTAGGTTCTGTGATATGTATATATATATAATTGTGTGTTGATGGAGATATAAGGAAGAAAAAATGCATGTTGTTTGAATTAATTGAATTATTTAAACTGATATTGACAGATGGTTATGTTACAAATATATGGGAGGTGCTGCCCATTTTAAATTTAGCCATGATAATTATGTGTTATATTATTTTTGTTTGTTTAATTCCTATGAATTTAGTTCATATTTTAAATTGGATATGATGTATTAATAGATGAAACTCTGTCAATTTTTTTTAGATTATTTAATTTAACATAATTATGAAAATAGTTTTTACTTGTTATAAATTTAGCCATGATAATTATGTGTTATATTATTTTTGTTGTTTAATTCCTATTAGTTTCAATCATATTCTAAATTGGATATGCTATATCAACAAATGAAACTCTGTCAATTTTTTTTAGATTATTTAATTGAACATAATTCTGAAAATAGTTTTTGCTTGTTTTTTTTGTCAACTTTTTTGGACATAATAATTGCAATCGATAAAGATTGGATGTCAGCAGATAGATTATCAGTGAAATATAAGGATGGAGTTGAGCATTTCTTGGAGTTATGTGCAAGAAATGCTCAAGATCCTAATAACATTTGTTTCCCTTGTATTCAGTGTGGTAATGTTCAAAGAATAAAAATTACTGAGATAATATTTAAATTATAAGTATACTAACAAATATATGTAATATACTTTTATATTTGTCTATGTTAACAGTGCCGACAACAACCAAAAACTACAGAGTATGGTATCTACTGCATGAAGTATGCTAGCGATCTCATTTCACAACAAAAAACCAGAACATATCTATCGAATAATGTAATAATTAACCGTGTTTACCTTTTAACTTTAATAAAGTTACATATATATATTTGACATGTAACTTATAGTTTCAATTATTTGCAGTTCAATTCAGATTTACCGTATACTGACGCTGAACTTAATGAAGTTCAAGAGGAGTGGGCAAAACATATTCTACCGCATCTCACTAAATGATGGCATGCATGCTCAGTACCTATGTGAGGAGATTTAGTCATTTTTGGAACTTTGTATTTCTTTTATTAGAAATTGTTAGCACTAACTAAATACAGAATCAATCTAACAAATTATAGGTTGAGTTAATATAGTTTTTTGATATGCATACTAAGCTAAATATCCATTTTATGACAAAATAACTTTTTTGGAACTTTGCTACATATCTATTTTATGACAAATTTTTTTTAACTATGTATTTCTTTTATTAGAAAGTGTTAGAACTAATCAAATATAAATTTAATGTTACCAATGTTAATTTAATTTAATTTTTAATGTGTATTTTTTTACTACAATTGTTGCGTTGATTTTGAAACCATGAGGCATTGACAACATATTTGCAATGTCCTCTAGTGTGGAAACTTTGGGACTGTTAAAAACTGTCACTATAGAGAGCCAATCATGACACCTAATATCTGTCGGTGTTGTCAGCAACGGCGATACCTAATAACTTTCGGTGTTACCAGCAACGACGATACCTATTAACTGTCGACGTTTCCAGCAACGACGGCACCTAATAACTGTCAACGTTGTCAGCAACATCGGCAGTGTTTAACTATTGGCGTAGCTATCCCTACGTCGGCATAGGAGAATATGAGAGTTAGTATACTATCATCGTTGCTCAATAATTACAGTTAAAAACTGTCGAGAATGTCCGTTTTTGTAGTAGTGTGCTCATGTAAGAAATGTGGGAATGCTTGTTTCCACACTTCTGATGCAATCATAATGCATTTTTTCAACACTAGCATCCAACAATCCTACTTGTGTGATATTATTACCATGGAGAGTCAGTAAGTAGAAAAACAAATGCAGTCTCAGATGAGGATGGTGATTAGATGGCAGGTATGTTGGCTGATATTTTAGCAGAAGACGACACCCACGGAGAGCCAAGTACCACTCCAATTGGAACCTTTAATGATCCCCCGGCAGATGATGACAATAATCATAACAAGTACATTAATTTGTTAAAGGAGATGTCAAGTGAGCTATACACTGGTTGTAGAAAGTATTCAGCTTTGAAATTTTTAGTGAAGCTAATGCATTTGAAAGTTATTAATAAGTCTTGGATTAGGATACAAGATGATAGTTGTTTGGAAACATGATTGTGCTATTTTTTGGAAAGAGAATTTGAGTTTGGGATTTTGTCCAGTTTGTGGTGAATGTCGGTGGCAAGATTCTAGTGGGAAAGGGAAGAAAGTTACTCATAAGGTGTTGCGTTACTTTCATTTCACACCGCGATTGAAGAGGATGTATAGCTCTCGATATATTACAGAGGATATGAGGTGGCACTATTTTAAGAGGCCTAATGGAGATGGTGTGATGAGACATCCTGCTGACAGTAAGGCATGGAAGCAGTTTGATCTGTTGTACCAATCTTTCGCATCAGAACCTATAAATGTGAGATTGGGTATGGCTAAAGATGGTTTCAATCCATTTGGAAACCAGAGAAACTCTTATGGTATGTGGCATGTTATCCTGGTCCCATGCAACTCGTCGTCGTGGAAGTGGATGAAACCAGAGTTCTTAATGTTGTCACTATTGATTCCAGATCCTACTTCATCTGGAAAAGATATTAATGTGTATATGAGGTATCTAGTTGATGAGTTGAAAGAATTGTGTGAGGACGGTATCGAGACGCGAGATGCATACAATAGTTCATTATTCACTATGTTTGCATCGATCATGTGTACTATTAATGATTTTCCAACTTATGATATGATGTCAGGTTGGAGCACAAAGGGATATAAGGCATGCCCCACGTGTAATGAGGAAACTCCTTCAGTAAGAATCCAAAGTAAAATTGCATATTGGACATATAAGATTTATTGATATGGATCATGAATGGAGGAATAAACCTAAATTGTTTGACTGTAACAATGAGCTTAGGCCTCCGCCCAAGGAATATTCGAGGGATGACATCTTGGAACAAATGAAAAATTTTCAAATTCAACAACTAGGGAAGCACAAAGAATTTGGTGGTGTGAAGCATAAACAGCTTGACTCTGAGCTTAAGTGGTCTAAGAGAACCATACTTTTTGAACTTGAATATTGGAAAAACTTATCACTTAGACACAATCTGGATGTAATGCATATTGAGAAGAATGTCTGTGATAGTGTGTTGGGAACTTTATTAAGTATCGATGGAAAATTGAAAGATACAGATAAGGCAAGACTGGATCTAGCTGATATGAAAATTAGGAATAATCTGCATCTTTATAAGGATGAGAACAAGTGGATGAAATCCCTTGCATCTTTCACACTTAGTGTCAGGGAGTGTCGTAAATTTTGTCAATTTGTGAAATCGGTGAAATTTCCAGATGGGTTTGCAGCAAACTTATCGAAGAATGTGAAAGTTGTGGATGGTAAGATTTCAAGGCTCAAATGACACGATTGTCATGTGTTGATTCAAATGTTGTTGCCAGCTAGCATCCGAACATATTTGGGAAGAGAAGTTGAAAAGGTGATTACTTAGTTGTGCCTCTTTTTCAAGAAACTATGTTCTCGGACTTTGAATGTTAAAGATCTCAAGAAGAAGCAAAAAGACATTATAATTATCTTGTGCAAATTAGAGATGATTTTTCCTCCTGCATTTTTTGATGTAATGGTGCACTTAGTTCTTCATCTTCCGCAAGAGCCAATTCATGGTGGCCATATACACTTCAGGTGGATGTACCCAATTGAATGTTCAATGGCGGTGTAGAAACGATATGTTCAAAATCGTGCAGATCCTGAAGGTTCAATTAATGAAGTTTACGTCGTGAATGAGACATTAACTTTTTGCTCAATGTACTTTCGGGGTATTGAAACTCGATTCAAGCGACCCGAAAGGAATGATGATCGGGCTGACTCTCGCCCCATTCGAGAATATTCTATATTTAAGACATCTAATTAATTATGTTATATTAGTTTGTTAATTATATTTAATAGACAATTATGTAATGCTTTACATAATATTAATCAAATTAATTACAAATAATAATTTTTAAATTGATTTTATAAGTTAATTTAATATAAAACAAATTGAGAAAAACTTTTCTCGCTACTTTTTTTTTGCACCAGTAAAAGGTTCTAAAATAATGTAACAATTTTTGCCAACGACTTTTTGCATTGTTAAAAGTAAATTCTAAAAAAATAAAAAAGACTTTTGCTAGTGGAGATGGAGACGTTGGGAAAAGCCAACATTGTGTCATCAGAAGATTATCCCGCGGTATCGTGGGATAATCGTTTTGTCTATGTGATGACGTTTTGCCGGCGTCTTTTCCTCGCTAGTAACTGACTAATTAATATAAGGGTAGGTAACTATTTGATACCCTATGTTTTTGTAAAGTATCATTTTTGTACCCTGTATTTTGAAATCATTCATATTTGATACCCTATTTCTTAAAATCATACGTATTTAGTACCCTAAACTCAAATTTAATTAAAATTTTACCCATTTAATCAAATTGTTCTCAGTTATATGAGTTCCAAATTCAAATTTAATTACTTTATCACATATAATTGATGACGATTTGGTGATATTGAAAAAAAAATTATTTATCAAATCTCAGTCCAGGGTACTAAATATGTATAATTTTAAAATACATGATACTATATGAGCATTATTGAAAAAAAATAGTACTAAAATGATACTTTGTAAAAATAGAAGATATCAAATGAGTAAATTCCCTTAATATAATCTCTTTTTCACGTACGCATGAAAGTGAAATTAGAATCTTTCATCGATATACCCGAATTTGTGTATGATGTGGGCTCCAATCTTCTTTTCATATAAATAGTTGGCCTCCGATCGAATCACTAAATTTGACCACCACTTTCAACATTTTAATCAAATTAACTTGATGGTATTAAACACTTGACAAGGTTCTTCTAAAATTATTCTCGTTAAATTATTTTCTTGGTCAGTGTTAGTCAGATACCAATAATTACTTTAATTTAATAGAAATGGAGCGTATATAAGTAGCTATCATATCGTTAAATCGTAAAAGAAATTGAAGATATATATGAGAAGGAAAAACTGAAAGACCAGATACAACAAAGTGATGAAAACAATAAAAAGTAAAGCACCTGATAAAGGTGGAGAACATATACGTACACGTATCATTTCTAGCAATGACAGCATATTATATATGCACATTCGATTTTTTTAACATTGAATATTAGTCAATGTGCTTTTATATGTCAAAATTATTGTGGAGGGTCGGAGTGCTCATATGATCTGATCTAATATTTTTGCCTATAACTAATCTATTCCAATTAAAGGTTGGATATTGAAAATGAGCATTCAATCCAATTTGGCTTCGAAATCCAATCAAATCCAATCCAATTATAATTGTATTGTAATTGAATTTGATCAGTATTTTTAATAAGCTTTTCTATCTCCTAACTTTAATTTTAATCTAAAAAAGATTAACAAATAAAAAAGTATCGAAAACAAAATCATACAAAAAACTAACGATAATTAGTAATAATACTTCATTAAGACCTTAAAATCAACACATTAAGTCCTTAACATTTAAAACTAATAAGTCTCAAACCAATAATAACATCTACTAAATGACAGCCAATATAAACTAATAGAATAAAATATATTTATATCTAATGGAAAATATCACTATTCATGCATAAGTGTGTATTATTACAAAAAAATACCTCCACTATTGTTTATTTCATTTTGATGCTAAACATACCTCATCTACCCAAAATACCCCTCCCATTTATCTACCAAAAAAAAAATCTACACTCTCGGTTTCTCTCTCTCTCAAACATAACAAAAACCCCAAAATCCCGAAGAACCCCAACCCCCGTCGAGCCTCAACCCTGGTTGAGCCCCAACCCCTGTCGAGCCCAACCCTGTCGATCCCCAAACCCTGTTGAGCCCCATACCTCGTCGATCCCCAGCCTCCGTCGAGAGCATCTCAGGCGACCCACGGCCACACAAGCCTTTGGAACCCGAAGGCCCACGGACGAACTCTAAACTCCAATCAAATCAAAGGTTAGATCTCGAATACCCACTCCATATTTAATAAAAAACAAGTCATTCTCATGAATTTGGGCTTTGTGATCTATGGAAGAGAATGAGTTCGTCGACAAGGTCATGGGAGAGGCCATCGTAAGTTGTAAAACGTTAAATGACTTTTGGTAATTGTTTTATATTTTAGTAACAAACAAATAATTGATTAAATTTTGTACAGGAAGACACGCTTGAGCAAAGAAAAGAGGGCAAAATGATTGAGATCGGAACAAATGAAATCCTAACACAAGTGTTAGGTACTGCTGAGCACCCTGGTCGAGTTCGAGGTCAAAGTCGAGGTGTCAACAAAGAGATTACTTTCATAAGCCTGTGGGGGGGGGGGGGGGGGTGGGGTCTAAGAGGCCTGCAAAAAAAAATTGAGTTCAAACGACAATCCAACATACGACATAGGGAGGAGATTGAAAAGTTGAAAGAATCATTCATGTCCAAGCTTGAAGAATTATCAACCAAGATGACACATATGCAAGCTAACTTTGGTAGCCATTCTTGAGTCAATACAACAGAAGTTGAGGCACCAATTGACACTGCTCCAGAAGTTGAGGCACCGATGGACACTACTCCAGATTTTGAGGCACCAATTGACACTATTCCAGAAGTTGAGGCACCGATTGACACAAGTACTTTGTATAAGACACCTACACCTTCATCTTTTATTCATCTTGAGCCACTGAGGGTAAATTCTCTTATATTGTTTAAGAAATGATTATTTAACTTATACTAATTATAACATCATTGTAGAAAAATGTTAAGTGCAAATTATACGTTGGGCAAGGTGGTGATGTTGTGACTCTTGGACGAGTGGTGGTAACTAAAGGCAATGTACATGGGAAAAGTTCAGCACCTAGTAACTATCGCATGGTTGTTGATAAATGTCTAGATGGGAGTACGAAACTACCTGTCTCAGTTGGGGATGAGATGACTCTTGTGGTTCATGTGGTCAACAGTTATGTTGCTTGGCCATCGCATCTGATCATTAATTATGATCATGATCAGGTAACAATAGTTTTGATAGAAAATTGATTGTATTTTGTGACAATTTATCTAACTTTTCTGTGTTTATCGTAAAGGAACCCAAGAGACTAAAGAGAAAAAGGATTTCAGCAGCTTGTCCGCCAACACAAGACCCAAAACATCCTCCACAACAGCTTCCCACTACTCAAGAAGAGACAGGATCAAGTATGGCTAGTAAGCCACCAATTATCTTCAAGGTTCCCACTGGACTTCCCATGTTTTTGAAGATACTTCTGGATTCAGTTAAGTACATAGAACCAGGATTCATGATTGAAATTCTTATGGAGACCAATATTATGGGCGAACAATATACCTTATATATCTCATATGAGGATATAGTACACTTTGGACTTATGGAAGAAATCGGAGCTTCTTGCATTTCATTCTATATCAGGTAAATTTTAAATTAATAAACATTATATAATTTAGTTTCTTTTTAAGTATAAATATAATATCATTAACTTTCATGTATGTAGTATAATATATTTCGAGTTATGCGATAGAGAGATATCGCACTTTTTTAGTTTCATTGAGCCATCGTGATCATCGAGAATTGGGGAAAATATGGATAATCGGACCGAAATTATCTCAGAGCATATCAATAACACAGTGATGGGTCAAACTTGGTTAATGCCATACCATTTCTTGTAAGTAAAATAATTATTTAATATTAATTTTACTTATACCTTATGATGTTTATATTAATAACTTTGTTTTAAATGCAGGCGCCACTGGATGTTAGTGATCATTGATCCAGATGACCATACATGTTACTATGTTGATCCACATAAATTTTCATCTCATGTACTGCAAGAGGATGACGCTTGAGTAGGAATTGTTGTCTCATCTACTACAGTGGAAGACGCTTGCATAGAAACTATCGTTGTACCACAAGAGACAATGTTTGTATAGGAACCATCGTCTCATGTACGTCAAGAGATGACGATTTTATTTAAACCGTCGTTTCATGCTTTACATGACATGCCATTGCATGGGACGACGGTATTAGAACCGACGTACGAGAGTCCATACGAGGGTTTAAAACCATCGTCCCATATCAATTTTGTAGTAGTGACTGTGCGATTTTTTTCTGGGTTCATACCAGTTGCTCGATAGGTTCAATAGTAGGCTCAATAGGAGCTTGATAGAATGAGTTTAAATTTCTTGATAGGATCGATTGGTTCGATACTGGCTCGATAAGGGCAGCATGAATGGTTCGATAGGTGCTCGATATGAGCTCGATAGGATGTGTGAAGGGAATGGGTTCGATAGGTGCTCGATATGAGCTCGATGGTTTTATGGATGATGTTGCTCGATTGTAGCTCGATGCATGCTCGATGGTTCTTTATGTAGACAGAATATGATTTTCTTGATAGGCTTGATAATAGGCTTGATATAGTTAGGCTTGATGGAAGCTTGACATTAGCTTGATATAAGATTGATTTTATACTAAAACATTAGGTTTAATTGTAGCTCGATGGAAGTTCGATAGAGACTCGATGAATAGATCGATTGAGCTCAATGGGATCGACATGGCTCAATAACGGCCCGATATAAGCTCGATGGCATCCTTTATTTCAGTTTTTCCCTGATTGTTTTAAAAAAATTTCCATATTCTGTTTGACAATTTGTTTTCCTACAATTTTTTTTCGTGTGTTGTTGCAGATGCCTAAATTGCTTGTTCCGTTCAGTGATCACTTTTCTAGTTAAGTGACATATCAGGGTAGTAGCACTTTAATCACATTAAGACTAGGTTTATGGAGCTCGAGCTGCTTGAAAGGGCTAAGGAATCCCCTTTCAAGCTGTTCTTTTTGGCTTCAGAGTTTAATTTATTCGAAATCTTGGTGCATCAATTGCTGCTGAGGAAAATCGCCAGCAACAACGAAGAAGAGGTGCATTTCTTCTTGGGGTCGAAGTCTTGTAGATTTGGCATGGGAGAGTTTGCCTTGGTGACGGAGTTGAATTTCAGTACCTTCCCATCACCAGAAGAGTTGGAAGAGCCTAATCTCAATGATCAGTTGATAAAGGAGTATTTCAACGATGCTGAGAAAGTAAAGCTCTCATAGGTGGACCATGCTTTCAAGACTTGTACTATTGTGGAAGATGTGTAGAAACTTGGTCTATGTTTGTTTGTTGAGGGGGTTCTGAATGCCATTGAGGGCAAGTTGCATATATGGCGAGATATTCTGAATATTGTTGAGGACGTCACTACTACAAAATTGACATGGGACGATGGTTTTAAACCGTCGTATGGACTCTCGTACGTCGGTTCTAATACCATCATCCCATGCAATGTCATGCCATGTAAATCATGACATGACGGTTTAAATAAAAGCGTCATCTCTTGTCGTAAATGAGACCATGGTTCCTATACAAGCGTTGTCTCTTGTGGTACAT